>NC_064631.1:692587333-694064208 GCF_023864275.1 Schistocerca cancellata
AATGTGGAAAAATTTGAAGTAAATTGGTCAAGACCTTTTCGAGGTATTCACTGTGTGTGTGTGTGTGTGTGTGTGTGTGTGTGTGTGTGTGTGTGTGTAAAGAGATGTAACACTCCTTTTATTTCACAAAAGGTTCCAGATATCAAAACGAGGTTTTCTGAAACTGATAGTTTGCTGAGGGACACATAATGTTTTGTAGGGATAATGCTCTTGACTCCGGTATCAGCCAAAATATTGAAGCAAGTAGGGTTATTTAATGAAACCGTATACTTTTCATAAGTGGATTCAGTAGCTCTTGGGAAGACAGTTAGACTGATCTAGCACTTGTTAATATCAACGTTGAAACCTTTGCAAAAGCATCAGAGAAAAGTACAAAAATTGGAAAGCAACATTGCCAGAGGCAGCTATTGCTGTGTAAACACTGCCAAGCAGAGCTCTCATGCCAGGCTCCATTGTTATACACTGCAATATGGTCCTATACTACTATGATAAAAACTCATCTTCTATATGATATAGATAGGGGGTCATGTATGATTTTCGTGTATGGAACTACAGCATATGCTAACTTCTGGCACATCAGATGGAGATTAGGAGAATTATTTCAAATGTATGTATGTTGTTTTGTGGAAACTACTATAGTGTCATCAGGCAGTTTTCCATGTAAATCCTCCTTGTTGCTGCTTATTTTTCAAAGGCAGAACAGTAATGTTGGTTGTTCATACTTCATAATGGTAAACAGCCCTTTCACAGAAAAAATAGTGATACTACTGAATTAACTTTCTTAGATAAGCAACTGATCTGTCTGTGCATGGAGATGACTGAATGCTTCTTGAAAGTAAAACACCTGCAGCCAGACAAATATATCTATAGATACTACTCAGAACTATAATTAGAAGGAATATGCTTTACATAACCTAAACATTTGATTCAGAATAACTGATGACATGACACCAACAAAAGAAAAACTTTTCTTAATAAAACGTAGTTTTACGTTTTACTTACGCATGTGCTTAAATTGTTTACCATCAACTGCAGGGCATAGTTGCAATCACCATACGAGAGATAGGTGAACAGATAAAAGTACATTGGATGATATGCCATTGTACGCTGTGGCTATTCGACGGCGTGTATCGCCTGACATAGTGGGAGCTTCATGGATAGATTGCGTCTTTTAGTGCTCCACATAGAAGGAAATCAGTAGGAATCAAATAGGGGACCCGACTGGCCAGTATACTGCAGCAGTTTGTCCTATCCAGTGTTCAGGAAACTTTTCAGTCAGTATTTGCTTTGTGACACAGGAAGAGTTGGCTGGGTAGCCGCTACGTTGGAACCACAAACACTACCTCTTGTCCTGTGATACCTCTTCGAGAACAACAGGTAGAATGTTCGTGAGAAAGTGTGCATACATATTTCCATTTAACACCCCTGGGGTGCAGTAAGGTCCCACAATGAAATTTCCTATAAGGCCACACCATACATCTATGCTCCACAGTTGTTGGTGTTGTACCTGATGAAGCTAGCATGGATTTCCAGGTGCCCATTAGTGCATGTTACATAAATTTAACATTATTGTGGTTTGTAAACATTGTTTCATCAATAAAGAATGCACATTGGAAAAGTACAGTGTCATCTCTCACATGCTGCGGAGTAAACAGAAAATTCTGTACAACTTCTGTACACATCATTTGCGTGCCTGATATAGTGACAAATGGCAAGGGGTGAAATTTATGTCGATGCGAGGTGCGAATGACACTTGTCTGGCTGATCCACATTCCTTGACAATAGGTCTTGTGCCACTGTGCAGACTGATAAGTGTTGTAGCCAGAACAGCTTCTTCATGTGCTGTCTTCTTCCTTGTCCTCTGCTTGATGTTGAAGCCACTACCTGTATGCATTAGTGACCTAATAACGTGTGCAGGTGCCTGACGCAGTTGACAGTGACGGTCAGGATAAATATCCCTGTACTGCCATACCATTTCAACTGCATTTATTTGACATTCACTGTGTAAAAGTAGCATGCATAACTTCTCCTCATTGGTGTACATATCTGCATGCAAGGAATGGTGAAGCAGAAATGACCTTCCAGTAAATAACATAGTTCTTGCTACTTCTGTCTTGCAGACAAGTAAACAGTTGAAATGCTTTATGTGACATGTAGCCTTGCATGAGTGTGTTTTCAGTGCAACAGATGATGCAGGTCAACTTGCCTTTTAATTTTAGGATCTTTTTCAGATTCTTTTGCAAAGCAAAACCTCAAAATTAATAAACATTGTGTCACTGAACTTGTCTTTTCAAGCACTTTTGATGGTGTATAGAAAATATATCACTCTAAAAAATCGTACTTGATTGGTGCAGGAGTTAAGATACTTTATCGAATAACAAAAGTATGTACTATAATCTGCCGGAAAACTCGGTTTGATGTTGGAACTATTAACGAAATGAAAGATGTGTTATGTCTTATGTTACTCACCCTGTATATTTATATATTATATATATTAAAAACATATGTAGCTATTATGCATCCAGATGTTTATTACAGGTCATGTAAAAATTTGATGGAAATTGTCCAAGAACTTTTTGAGATTTTTGCTGACAATGTTTCCCTTTGATGGTAGACAGATGGACCACAGAAATATGTCGTCTAGATAATTACAAGGTCCAACTGCATACCCAACAAGAATATAACCAGTGGAGACATACTTACACTTGGGGGTAGGCTCATCAGTGTGTTACACAGCTGATAGCTCCAGTTGTTGAACTATGTGCTAAATTCCACTTAGTCCCAAACCAGCAATGCCAAATTTCCTGTTGTTGGTAGGTTGTTGCCCCTGAGGTGGAGATTGTGGCGCTGATACTGGAGGATGCTGAAGTCGTAGTGCTGTGGATGGTAGGTCTTCCTGGAAAATATTGGTTCTTCGTAGAATACAGTATAGGCCAGTGTATGGACGTTGTAGTTGTGTCCGTTTGTAGCATCGCATGTGAACAGCTTCCTAAGTTGCGGGGCACATAAGTGGTCAGTATACCATATCTGGAGGCTGTGGAGGATGATATTTGAACGACATGGTATCTTAATTGCAGATGGAATTCCTGTTAATCTAGTATTGTTGATGGTAGAGATCTGGCCAAATTCTCCAGGAAGATGCAGTGGTTCACCATAGACCAGTTCCACAGCGGAGTGTCCAGGTACTGCTTATATGTCATTCATAGGCCCAGGAAGACTGCCGGAAGAGCAGAAGTCCAGGACATTCCACGGCACATTAATGCCACCTTCAGGGAACAGTACCGTCTTTCAAATATTTTACTACTGGTGGGGTGGTAGATGGTAGTCGTGTGATGTACATATCTGAAGAACTTTACCAGTTATGCGAACAAATGCGATTTGAACTAGAAAACCACCAACTGGTGGGTGCATGTGGTGGGTCACTCTACACTGTTGACATTGGACTAATATCCATGTCCACTCTTAGAAATCTCTCTCCATCCCTGGCCAGACGAAACATTACACAAGGTGAAAAGTTGAGTGGGCTCCAGGCTGGCACAGATTGTGGAAACTGCCAAAGACTTGCCACCAAAATACAGTCAGTAAAGATGGTCATGATCTTCCATGTCGACGTCACAATGCAATTAAGCATCTTACTCCAGGAACATTGATTAGTTGTAACCTCATTGCCAAAGAGATATTATTGATGAAGGTCTGGAACCTTGGCCAGTTCTAAAAGGTCTGTTGGTCCTGACACACTGCTGACACATGAAAGTAGTTGGTCACCACATTGCAATGCTGGAAATGTATTTCTGTCTGTGCTAAATTGGCTTATAAGTTTCAGATGGTGGTACTGGCGGGGAGAGTAGTTGGTGTGTAGATTAGTGGCTTGTGATCTGTGTAGATTGTGAATGCCATTGCTTCTGTTTGTAGTCAGAAATATTTTACTGTCTTGTACATGGCTAGGAGCCTGCTGTCATATCCGAAAGTTTGCGCGAGAAGTACACAAGCCAAGAATCATTTGACCATTGTTACTGTACCTCGCCGACAGCAGTGTGTCTCGGGTCCACCACTAATGCCAAAAGTGTGTCGAGCTTAGGGTGTGTGAGTAGTGCTACATTTGCCGTACTCTGTTTTGCGGCCTTAAAAGTAGAGCACATTGCTTCATTCCACTGCACTGGAGTCTTGCTTTGAACCTTTGGGTGGTAAGTGCTCCGTTCAACAGTTCTTGCAGTTCTACTGCATGGGTTGGGTATTGGTGGTAGAAATTTAACATTCCTAAAAATCTTTGATAGTGGTCAGTTGTAATATCTATACAACTGCTTTGACCTTCTCAGTTAGTGGCAGGGAACCTGCAGGTGATATTCGGTCACCTAGGAATTACCTAAGTTTGCCCAAACATGCACTTTGCCGTATTTAATACCATATCAAACTACTCCAGATGTTTACATACCTCTTGAAGATGCTGGCAGTGTTTCTCCCTGGTGACCAAAAATACAAATACATCATCTAAGTTGGCAAAGCAAAATGGCTGACCTCACAAAATGTAATTGATAAATCTTTGCCAGGTTTGGGCAGTGTTTCGGAATTCAAATGTCATTAATCTGCTTCCGAAAAGCCCAAATGAGGCAATTTTTGCTGTTTTGGTAATGTCTTTCTCTGTCACAGATGTCTACATGTGCGTGCTTTGACACAGTCCAAAACGCTGAATACTGTTGTGCCTACAGCACCTAATTGTTGTCATGCAGCAAAGGCACAGGATAGCTGTCAGGTACAGTTCTGGAGTTAAGTGCATGATAATCATCACATGCATGCCAGGCTCCTCCTTTCTCCGGGACGAGGTGTAGTGCGGATGAACACAGGCTACGTGATGATCGGAGTATTTTTCTTTAATCATCGTATCAAATGCTGCTTCACTGATGGCCAAACAATCAAGTACCAAATGCCTGGGTCTGTAAGAAAGCAGAGGAACATCTGTAGTTTAGATATGAGGCACCATATTGTGTGACACTTGGGTAGGTGTACTTGGAGTTCTGTTCAAAGTTGGAAAATCTTAGTAGAGAGGCGTACTCTGCACCACATGTCTGCATCAGCTTAGTGCTGTACAATGATATATTGCAGTGAGAGCCTGCTGCCGTCAGTTCAGTAATGCTATTGACCAGACAAGCATTGGATACTCTCAGTAATAGACAATAATGTTTCAAGAGATAAGCTCCGTAACATTGGTGATGGTGAAGTCCCACTTGAGTGGATGCTGCAGTCCCAAATTCAATGTGATCTGCTGCATTCCATACATTGAGGTGGATGAGTTACTAGCAGCAGTTAACGGGATGCCATCAGCTGTCTACAGCTGTGCTTTGTTCTTGTTAGAATGCTTAAATCTGAGTAAGTGTCTATCAGATTCTTCTGATCTTACATTCTATTACTAATGAATAGCTGCCATGGCTTTTGGGGGAGTCAGTTGCACCCAACTGCCACTGGAATTTGGGTACGAACATGGTCCTGTATATTTCCAAGTACCACCTTGCGACAGCGGCATGCCAATCTGCATGCAAAATGTCTCCGCTTTTTCCACCAATGAGTCAAACTCTGTGCACGTAACTATTGCTGCCATCCTTGTACCACTGTCATTGCACGAACCTGGGCATGTGCGCTGGCCTCTTGAATATGATCAATGAGCTCCACCACCGCTTGTAGTGACATTTCCATTTGTGGTGCCACAAATGCATTGACCTTTGGCGGTAGTCTGCTGCTCCACAGTGTGCATAGTAGATTGTGCAAATGATGTAGATATTGCAATGGCTTGCGATCACGTATGCGTTCTTGCGTCAACACATCTTATACTTCTGCCGTGTAGTGGTGATCCAGTTGACTCATGACGAGAGCAAATCTGTTGGCGTAGGCTGTAATTCCTGCGTAGCAAAAGTTGCCTTCTAACTGTGCGAACCATAGAATCGAGTTGTTCATCCAGAACAGAGGCACATGGACTGTTATTCTGGACACTGCAGGCGTGTCGGTCATCTTTCATAATAGTAAAATCCAGTGGTGGTTGTTCAACATTCTTTAACTCACATCACTTTGGGTTCAACACTTGTCAAGTACACCTCAATTCGGGCTGTCTGACCCTCGTAAAATGTGAACACACATAGACTGGAGGTTTACTGGAACAAAGTACTTTATTGCGGCAACTGCATTTTAGTGAACAGGGTGAACAAGGAGCAAAGTAATAATTACTGTTCATCAAGTATTGATTAGATTGTAAACTCTGAGGTAAATCATCCTGGAATGTACAGATACTTGAGAGTAAGTTAGTAAGCGATTACTACTCTAACATGGATTGAGAGAATTGAGAACAGAACATAAAACACAGAATATACGAAACATATAAAAATTCACAATATACAGAAATGTAAAAACTTATTAGAAAACCACCCCCGGTGGCTGGTGCAGAAGCTGCTTGACAGCTGCGATTGAAAACCACCCCCGGTGGCTGGTGCAGAAGCTGCTTGACAGCTGCGATTCACTTGTTACCGCACACTCAACGCTACACCGCTAAACACATTAGCATCATTGGTTGATGCAAACTTGACAGTCAACCACAGTGATGACATGTAACTGTGTAGCAGAATCTGCAGTGTTAATGGAAATAGTTACAGCCTCTCTCACTTTTTAATGTTGTCTTCATGAAGGAATGGATCCAGAAAGTAAGCTTTTAACTGTGTCGTGTTGTCTTATGTCTTTACATTGTGCTATGTAATTAAGCATTCAGTCTTCCAGATAATTTTGTTGTGGGAAATCACCTTTTATGTGTTTTAGTTAGTTATTTGCTTGTACTAGTAGATAATTCTTTGTTGTTGATAAATGGCTCTATTGTAGGTACTCACCTGATGGCAAGATCTACACATCTGCAGGTCGTGATGGTAGCATCAAAGTATGGGACGGAGTTTCAAATCGTTGTGTAAATACCTTCATGAAAGCTCATGACGGGGCTGAGGTCTGTTCTGTTTGCTTCACTCGCAATGGAAAGGTATAATTATCTCTATTGTGACATGTTTATTATACTTTTTTAAAGAAACAGTTTATTATAAGCTTAAGTCTCCACATGTACATCTGTTTGCACTTTTATGATGATTTTTCTTTGCTTTATTTTATTTATGGCAGATATTGTCCTTTATTTATTCCCAAACTTGTACCTACGTTCCCAACAGCAAGATAAACTTTGTTCATCCAGTACAGTTTAACATTTTTCAACACTTACAGATTTCTTTGAAGAAATTGATTCTCAAGAATTTCAATTTTTGATAATTATCATAGTAACAGTGAATCATTTTCCACATATTGAGTGTTTTCCAATCATATTTGTAGTGTCTTTTGTGTCCAACCAGCATATGTACATTTTACCTGCCTCTTTATGACTTCATATCTTCTCTTCTTTTAATGAAACTGTTTTCTAAAATAATTCTGAAAGCTAGAAATTCAGTGTTATTTTTAGTATGTGTATCTGTTACTTCTGCTTTGGTCGTTAATATGTTCTATAAGTTGGCTATAAGTAGACCTCCCTCATCTGTTACAGATATTGTTAGTATGTAAAATAAAGGAAAGGTAACCACTCATCTATAGCTCGCTGATGTGTGGTGCATACAAAAACACAGCAAAAAATAATACTTATACTAGCTTTTGAGCTCTTGCTCTTTCTCTGTTAGAAATACACACATTCACACACACAACCACTCAATTGCATGTGCCTGTAGCCATGAGTAGAGTTGACAAGCACTGTGATGCACCTTTTCACTCATTTCAAAATCTAATTAAGAGTATACTGCAAAAACATGACACAAACACTCGAAACACACAACTGCTGTTGCACCCATTGTGTTTGCTAGCTAACATTGACAGGAAGACAGATCCTTAATTGATTTAACTCTTGCGGGTGAGAATTGGTATTCAGCATTGTAATTGATGACAAAACGTGACTGTAATAATTTGAACAATGGAACCCCAGGCAGGAATATCAACAATGTAGGAAAAGATTGATACTTACTGTAAAGATGACATGTTAAGTTGCAGACAGACATAATTAAAAGACACTCACACAAAGCTTTTGGCCACAACCTTTGTCAGAAAACAGAAGAAATACACCATTCATTCACATAAGCAAGCACACCTCGTGTGTACATGACCGCCAATTCTGTCAGCTTAGGCCACTGAGTTGTTGTAGTTGGCAGTCATATGTGCTTGAGGTGTGCTGGCTCATGTGAATGAATGGTGTGTTTCTCTTATTATGGTGAAGGCTGTGGCTAAATGTCTTTTAATTATGCCTGTCTGGAACTTAGTAGCAATCTTATCTTTTCCTACATTATCTGTATTAATTTTACACAGAGATGAAGTAGCATTCACAAATATAGATCTTCCCAATAACATTCATCCAACATAAGCACATCTCTGTGACTTACAAAGATGTTGGGGTAAAGACATCAAGCTGTGTTTATCTGAACTGTAACAGCTGGTCAACACAGTGAGGATGGGACCAATCCTGCAACAGGCCAGCACAGTCCTGGTAAAAGTGCACATATAGGACACTAGCAAAGAGTTTGACACAAATATGTGTACTCTAACGATATACCACCAGCAGCTTGCTTTTGCCTATTTAGCCTAAGTCTGAGAGTAGACCAACAGCAATACTTTTGGATCTGGGACTTCTGCAAGCAAAAGACCACAGAAAAACAATGCAGCAAGTTGCAGCGACTGTTACAGGCATACCTAGAAGAAGACAGCAACCGAAACTTAAAGAGTATCATTAACCAGATAGATAAGGAATTGGTTGAGGTGACTGCATCAGCATTCACTGAAGGGTCAGACTCCATTCCAGTTCCAAGAAAGCTGCTTAAACAGGAAATAATTGGGGCTGTCGATCAGAAATTCTATTGTGTCACCTCAGAAAACATCAGAAGCAAAATGTGCCATGAGCTCGAGAAGGCCAGGTGTGACAAAACATACCCACAACAAAATGCAGAGCAATAGAAGCCTTCCAAAGTATGGTAACTATAAAACAGCCAACCGGTTGCAACAAAATTTGACTTTGAACAGCTTTAGACACTGAGTATGGGTGTCTTCATCAGAAAATCCACAATTATGTAAAAAGATTATAAATAAATCTTATCTTAGAGAAAAACTAAGCACTAAACAGTTTTTACTCCGAACAGATTTATAACAAGACTGTACTCACATGGAGTAACTGATGAATAAATTTAAGAGCAAAATGCTCTTGTCTTATAAAATAGTTCCTTGAGAAGTTAATGTTAGAGAACCACATAAAATTCAAGTCATTGAAACTGATATAAAGCTGGTAACTGCCAGTAAAACTAGAGCTACATGGTGTAGCGCAGTACATGCCGCTAAGGGCTGCAAGAGGAAAAAGAGGAGGCATCAGACCAAGAGGCTTAAATGCTGAAGTTGCCACATTGTAAACCCAAAACAAGTGGCGCCATCCAGTAAGAGTCAAAGTTACCAGTGCTTAATGTACAAAAAAATACTTCAAATAGCATGTGTTCACGTCACATATCAGTAGATGGTATTACGCAAAAGGAAAAATTATATAAGACAATGCAACAGCAAATGTTAGGTACATTTTTGTATGAAACAACTACAGTGTAATAAATAAAAAATGTGAGATTAACAGTTATATGCTATTTAAATTATTTTTTTGTAAATTAAGCAGCTGATATCTAAGACTGTTCCAGATGTAACAAAATTATGAAAAGGAAAGTTGCTACTCACTATGTAACGGAGATGCTGAGTCACAGATAGGCACAACAAAAAGACACACAATTAAAGCTTTCGTCCATTAAGGCCTTTGTCAACAACAGAAAACACACACGTGTGTGTGTGTGTGTGTGTGTGTGTGTGTGTGTGTGTGTGTACATGCGCGCACGCAAATGTGAGTTAAAGCTTTCGGCCATTAAGGCCGTCGTCAACAATAGATGACACACACACACACACACACACACACACACACACACACACACACACACGTGTGTGTTTTCTGTTGTTGACGAAGACCTTAATGGCCAAAAGCTTCAGTTGTGAGAGACTTTTTGTTGTGCCTATATGTGACTCAGCATCTCTGCTATTTGGTGAGTAGCAACTTTCCTTTTCATAATATTGTTACATTCTATCCTGGATTTTCCATTGTTTGACTGTTACTAGCTGGTGTCACTTGTTTCATGTTCACCTTGTGGCAACTTTGGCATGTAAGCCTCTTAGTCGATACCACATCCAGTGACTGTTTCCTCTTGCAGACCTTAGCAGTGTGTACTGTGCTCCCCCATGTAGCTATAGTTTTACTTACAATTACCAGCTTTATGTTAGTTTCAGTGGCTTTAAAATTATGTTATTGTAACATTAACTTCTTAAGCAAGTATTTTATGTGACGCGAGCATTATTGCTTCGTAAATTTGTTTGTCAGTTACTACAAGTGAGTATAGTCTTCTTATAAATCCGTTTGGAGTAAAAACTGTGTAGTCCTTAGTTTTACTCCATGTTCATGTTTGTTGAAAATATTTTTAGGTAATTGTGGATTTTCTGATGAAGACACCCACAGTTGGTTTTGAAACCTGGTAAAAGTAAAATTTTCTTGCAACCATTTGGCTTTTTTATATTTACCCATATTCTTCTATGGTCGCTGTCTCACAGCCATGTTTAAAATTGTAAGCTGTCCAGAATGATGAAGACATAGTTGTCTTGCTGGTGGACAATGGTAATGCAACTATATTGCTAAAAGTGAAATAATGCTGGCAAAAGATTCTACACTGCCATTGACATGGATGACCTTCTTGCTGTGTAGTTATTTCAGCCTGGAAGAGGAAATGTAAGATTTCCTGTGTGTAAGATTACTGGAACTGCTGCATTTTATGGTTTCCTGAAAAAACATAAGGCATAAAAGGAAGTGCCACTACAACCAATAACAGAAACTATAAAATCCCCTTTGTATGGTCTGACAAAACATCTGGCCAAGCAGGTGAAACAGTTGGTAGAACAGTTTTCCCACTGCCTAAATAACTCAGTAGAGTTTGCAGCAGTACTCTGGGATATGATTATCATTGGAAAAGATTTGCTGTCATCTGCAGTGTCAAATCTCTATTCACACAGGAGCCAGAGGAAGACTTCCTGAAACTGGTGGAAAGGAATTTTGACAGTGAAACTGTTCCAACACTTATTTACTGCCATGGGCTTTCATTGTGGTGGCAAGTTCGGTGAGTAAATAAGACGGGGTACCTATAGGTACCCTGACTTCAGTAACCACCAATTTCTGCACGAAGCATGTTGAAGAAACAGTGCCAGGTGTCGCCCAGCTGAAAGCTCAAGTGCATCCATCATTACATTGATGGCAGTTTTATTGTATTGATACACAGGAAGGAATATCTTATGAATTTCTATGAATACTTGATTGTCAGAGACAGCAAAGGACTTGGAAGAGCAGTTGAACGGAATGGACAGTGTCTTGCAGTTGAACGGAATGGACAGTGTCTTGAAAGGAGGATATAAGATGAACATCAACAAAAGCAAAACGAGGATAATGGAAAGTAGTCGAATTGAGTCGGGTGATGCTGAGGGAATTAGATTAGGAAATGAGACACTTAAAGTAGTAAAGGAGTTTTGCTATTTGGGGAGCAAAATAACTGATGATGGTCGAAGTAGAGAGGATATAAAATGTAGACTGGCAATGGCAAGGAAAGGGTTTCTGAAGAAGAGAAATTTGTTAACATCGAGTATAGATTTAAGTGACAGGAAGTCGTTTCTGAAAGTATTTGTATGGAGTGTAGCCATGTATGGAAGTGAACCACGGATGATAAATAGTTTAGACAAGAAGAGAATAGAAGCTTTCGAAATGTGGTGCTACAGAAGAATGCTGAAGATTAGATGGGTAGATCACATAACTAATGAGGAAGTATTGAATAGGATTGGGGAGAAGAGGAGTTTGTGGCACAACTTGACAAGAAGAAGGGACCGATTGGTAGGACATGTTCTGAGGCATCAAGGGATCACAAATTTAGCATTAGAGGGCAGCGTGGAGGGTAAAAATCGTACAGGGAGACAAAGAGATGAATACAATAGGCAGATTCAGAAGGATGTAGGTTGCAGTAAGTACTGGGAGATGAAGAAGCTTGCACAGGATAGAGTAGCATGGAGAGCTGCATCAAACCAGTCTCAGGACTGAAGGCCACAACAACAACAACAACAACAACAACAACTTGATTGACTGTCTGTGGAAATGTGAGAGAACTGTTGGCTGCACTATCTAGTGCAGTGCCTCATGCGCATCACTACTCTTTTATGCACAGAGCCCAAACTGCATGTGACACTAAGAGCCCTGCCTTCTGAGCTACATCAGCTATGAAAATTATTCTGTGGGTATGGATACTCAGAAGTGGAAATAAACCATACCCTCAAATCTAAGGAAAGAAGGAAAAAGACAGAAGACAAGAACAAAAACTATGTCATTACTATCTGATATTATACCAACTATACTCCATTCAGAATAAGAATAAACCTCATGCAAACATTACACTATGTATTATTCCGCTTTTGCTGGAACCTCATTGGATTTCATTTCATGTGGAGTGCAAGCCAAGCTGTCTCGAGTACAATCAAGTATGATAATGAGGATACATTTTATGCTGTGCATTACATGTACATCGACTCAGCGATAATACGGGGCAACAGTTTTACCAGCACATTTAACTTGTGCTGCACTGGCTAGGCAAGTGATCCAGCTAACCTGCAGTGATGTGAACAGGTGCAGTAAAGATGTAAAAAGAGTTGAACAGAGAACAATATAGCTCTGAATGTCATTTAATTTTTAAACATAAGGAAATGATATGTGGTAAAACTCAGGCGATATGCTTCTGAGGTGACTGGACAGAAAACATGTCATTATCTCGATCTTAGCTAACATAGTACTGCAATTAAAAACAAGAATGATGAAAGTTCTTGACTTTAACAAGGGTAATTTTTCTGTATGAGCTTTGTGTGGTGTAAAAGCACACTGCTGGGGTTTTACCATGTAGTTAAATATTGAAGCCACTCATGGTATTACAGTCAGTCTCTGAACTCTTTCCACCTCAGACTCTGAGGAAAGTGTTTCAGTACTGCCATGTTGATAACGAGGTGGTCAGCAACAGAATCCCAAGCTGCCAAAAAATCCACATTTCGTCCTGCTCTTTTATGACATACTGTTCTGCATTTCACCATCATTTGACAGTGACGTGTCGCAAAGCTTCGTACATTAGTTCCAGTATGATTAAGAAAAATGTTGATGGCTGTTAGTACATCAGAATGTCTTTAAAGTTTCATTTACAGTGACGTAGTAATAAGATGTCTAATACATAAGTTTGACCTACTTTCAAGATCGGAACAATACCATTGTATGAGAGCTATGGCTACTGACCAGTTATTGTGTTTATGTTTGTTTAGATCAGATGTATTCTTATAATGAATGAAGTAAAGTGTCTAGAGCGAATAAACCTGTATCATATTCAATGTCTGAGGGGTGCATTGCCATTCTTGCCGTTAGCCCTGCTATAATTGTTTAGAAACAGATAATTTCTCAGAGACAGATTGTGAAATCTAAATTCCCTTTGATAAAGAATGTGAAGGATTTGTTTAATGGAAGGTAATCTGAAATTGAATAACATGCACTGTTTACTCAGTAAACAACAGAAATTAATGATGCGTATTACAAAATCACAAGTATGGATGGGAATTGTTATAACTTCAAGTTGAATAAATATATTTCAAGGAAGACGCAATACATGAAAGTCACAGATCAAGTAAACAGAGTAAGACGTGTGAACACTTTAACAGTCAAATCATAACTGAGCCCGAGTCTAGCGGCCGCTGGCTGGCTGGCCGCTTAGGTGGCGCTGCTGCTGCATGGCTGGCAGACAGCGCCGCATGTAGAGGACGCGCGTAACTGCGCGACGGCACTTTGAAAGATCGGTGAGTCACAACACTTTTCCCCCCTTTGAAGTTTTTGCACAGGTCTTGATGGAGGTGGCCTGTAGATTGCTAACATCCATAGGTGTTGTTTGACTGGCCGTAAAGTCTCGAGGAGGAGGCTTCCCGAATGGACAGAAGTGTCCCCGATGATAATGGGTCGAGATGACAGGAGACGTGCGGGTCGAATCTGCTGGGGCCCCGTGCACCAGTCTGCCCGTTGTGGCAAGTCCAGTTGTTATAACAGGAGACATTGGTGATGTGTCCGCATCCATAGGAGAAGGAGGCGAGTAGAGTTGCTCTGGCAGATGATGGTCATCTGGTTCCTGCATGAGCACGTCTCTTGGTGGCGTCAGTTCTTGTGCTGGCTCCGATATGATGGTGAGAGGACTGTGTTGTGAGTAATGAGAGATTCCAGTATCCCGAGCATCAGGTAGAGCCAAAGGTGGTGTAGCGGCATCTGGAACAGGCATTGCCGGCACACGAGGCCGAAGCTGGTCCGAATGACGCACTGCAACACCCGTGTCCGTCTGGATTTCATACAGGCGTTGGCCACGGTGTCGTAAGATGCGGCCAGGACTCCATTTTGGCCACCTGTCATATCCCCATACCCATACAAGGTTGTCGGCGGTGAACCGGCCAAGCGAAGGCACCTGCGGCCGTGAGGTGGAAGGCCGCAGAAGATGAAGTAGCGTACGGGGCCGTTGGCCATGTAAGAGCTCAGCCGGGCTGTGGTCGCCCATGGGGGTGAAACAGTAAGAAGCCAGAAATTGGAGAAGCGCATCATCAGCAGCAGAAGAAGTCAGGCCGGCCGAAGTGGCCGTGCGGTTAAAGGCGCTGCAGCCTGGAACCGCAAGACCGCTACGGTCGCAGGTTCGAATCCTGCCTCGGGCATGGATGTTTGTGATGTCCTTAGGTTAGTTAGATTTAACTAGTTCTAAGTTCTAGGGGACTAATGACCTCAGCAGTTGAGTCCCATAGTGCTCAGAACCATTTGAACCATTTTTTTGAAGAAGTCAGGAGTTTCCTCATCTGAGCCTTAAATGTGCGGACCAGTCATTCAGCCTCACCTTTTGACTGTGGATGGAACAGAGGGGCCGTGACATGCATGACGCCGTGACGGGCACAAAAATCCACAAAATTGGAAGAGGCAAATTGCGGACCATTATCAGTAACAAGAGTAGAGGGAAGGCCTTCCAAAGAGAAAATGAGAGCTAGAGCATTGGTGGTTGGCGACGTGCAACGGGCAATGAAAGGAAAGTTAGAGTAGGCGTCAATAACAAGAAGCCAATAAGGACCTAAAAAAGGTCCCAGAAAGTCAGCATGAATACGCTCCCAGGGCTTCTCAGGCGAATTCCACGGTGACAAAGATGACTTCGGGGCGGCTGCCTGTGACGCACAAGGGTCGCAGGCAGCGACCATGTGTGCAGTTTCAGAGTCGATGCCGAGCCAGTACACATGATGGTGCGCCAGAGATTTTGTGCGAACGACACCCCAGTGCCCTTGGTGAAGGAAGTGCAAGACTGAAGCACGCAAAGATGCAGGTACCACAACACGTGGCGAAGCATTTTCGGTGGAAAGGAGGATAACACTATCCCTAGCCGTGAGGCGATAACGCAAAGTGTAGTAGTTCTGCAACGGATCAGAAGTCTTAGCGGATGGACGATCTGGCCAACCCTTCTGAATAAAGCATAAAACCCGGGAGAGGGTAGGGTCAGAACCCGTAGCAGCTGCCAGCCGGTCACCGGTGATGGGGAACCCGTCCACAACCCACTGCTCGGCAACATCCAGGTGGAAACACAAAAGTTCGTCCCTATCGAATGCCAGATCAGGACCCATGGGAAGGCAAGACAGTGCATCAGCATTCGCATGTTGAACTGTCGGCCGGAAATGAATCTCATAATTGAAACGAGACAAGTAAAGAGCCCAACGCTGGAGGCGGTGTGCAGCCTTGTCAGGAAGTGACGTTGATAGATGAAACAAGGAAACAAGTGGTTTGTGATCGGTAACAAGATGAAATTTGGATCCATAGAGAAAAACACCAAACTTATGAAGAGCATAAATAATGGCCAAAGCTTTTTTTTTTTTTCAATTTGAGAATACTTTTGTTGGCCATCCATGAGCATTTTGGAGGCATAAGCAATGGGTTGTTCAGAACCGTTAGAAAAACGATGCGTAAGGACTGCATGAACCTCGTATTGAGAGGCGTCCATGGTAAGAACAAGATGTTGGCCAGGTCGATAAGTAGCCAGGCACGGGGCCTGTTTCAGCATAGTCTACAATTTCTGGAAAGCCGCATTGCATGATGCGGACCAGTGAAAGGGCACGTTTTTATGCAACAGGCGATGCAATGGCTGAGCCACCGAAGCAGCAGACAGTAAAAACTTGTAATAGTATGCTATTTTCCCCAAGAAGGCCTGCAGTTCCTTAACAGATGTAGGGCGAGGAAGGGCATCGATCACAGCGACAGTTTGCTGAAGTGGACAAATACCATCCCGAGAGAGTTGAAACCCCAAGTACGTGATAGATGCCTGAAAAAATTTTGATTTCTGAAGTTTACACTTATGACCGGCAGTCTGTAAGACATGAAAAAGTGTGCGGAGATTTTGAAGATGTTCGTCAGTGGTGGCGCCAGTGACAACAATGTCGTCCTGGTAATTTATACACCTAGGGACAGTGAGCAATAATTGTTCCAAGAATCACTGAAAGAGAGCAGGGGCGCTGGCAACCCCGAATGGCAATCGTTGGTATTGATAGAGGCCGAAAGGCGTGTTAAAGACCAGAAACTGTCAGGAAGCAGCGTCGAGAGGAAGTTGATGATAAGCTTCTGACAGATAAAGTTTAGAAAAATACTGGCCTCCAGCAAGTTTAGTGAACAATTCTTCAGGTCGAGGCATAGGGTAAGTGTCGATAAGGCATTGAGCATTTACAGTGGCTTTGCGCCACAGAGACGAATATCACCATTTGGCTTAGCAACTACAACGATAGGAGAGGACCACTCACTGGAAGTGACAGGAAGCAAGACCCCTGAAGCAGTGAGACTATCCAGCTCCCATTTGACCTGATCACGAAGGGCCACAGGAACGGGCTGAGAGCCCGAAAAAACTTAGGCTGAGCAGTGGGTTTGATTGTGATATGAGCTTCAAAGTCGTTTGCATGGCCTAACCCAGGAGAAAAAAGGGACAAAAATGTCGTCGACAAGGAATCCAATTGAGCATAAGGAATAGCATCAGATACAATATTGACTGAGTCATCTATGGAGAACCCAAAAACGCGAAAGGCATCGAAACCAAAAAGATTCTCCGCTTTACTATGGTCGACCACAAATATGGGAACAGTGTGAATGACAGATTTGTAAGATACCTCAGCATCAAATTGTCCCAAGAGAGAAATCTTCTGTTGATTGTAAGTCTGTAATTGCCTAGTGACAGGTGACAGGATTGGAGAACCCAACTGAAGATACGTCTGAGAATTGATGATAGTGGCAGCAGAACCAGTATCCACCTGCATGCGTACATCTCGACCAAGTATTTGGACAGTGAGGAATAGCTCCCCTGAAAGGGAAGAAGAACAATTGACAGACAACACAGAATCAGAATCAGCATCATGTTCATGAACATCATGTATGCGGTCGGATTTGCAAACGGATGACACATGACCCTTTTTTTTGCATTTGTGACACACGGCCCAACGTTGTGGGCAATCTTCTCGTGAATGTTTCATAAAACACCGCGGACATGAAGGAAGTTGCCGTGGGTTTTGCTGCAGTTTCTTAGAGGTTTGTTTACGGTTATGCCGAGACTGCACTTGGGAGCGTACTGCTGCCACGTCGGCTGGCGGGGACACGCCACACGATTCGTCAACATCGCACAGAGGTTGTATTTCCCCTACGTTGCCCCATGCCTCTATTTGCGCTCCAGCGGCGCGAGAAATTTCAAAAGACTGAGTGATGGATAGGACTTCATCTAGAGTCGGATTTGCCAACTGAAGGGCACATTGCCTAACTTCTTTGTTGGGCACCAATCGGATAATAGCATCCTGTTCCATGGAATCGGCATAGGATCCTTTGTGAACTTCAGTAACAAATTGACACTTTCTACTGAGGCCGTGAAGTTCAGCAGCCCAAGTGCAATAGGATTGATTTGGTTGTTTTTGACAACAATAAAAGGCAACACGAGAGGCTATCACATGCGTTTGCTTTTGAAAATAGATGGACAGAAGTGAGCACATTTCAGCAAAGGACAAAGACGCAGGATCTTTCAAAGGAGCCAATTACGACAACAACCGATACATTTGAGGTGAAATCCATGAAAGGAACAGAGGCTTACATGTTTGTTCGTCCGCAACATGAAATGCAAAAGACGTGCTGTCAAAGACATTTTTTGTAATCAGACCAGTCTTCTGCCGTCTCGTCGTAAGGAGGTAAAGGAGGTAGAGATGACGACGAGAGACGCCCCGCATTTGATGCCGCGACGAAATCACGAATCGCATTATTGAGAAGCATTTGCTGTTCTATGAGACCTTGCAATAGTTGCTCTAAAGTAGCCATGGAAATATGTGGGTCAACAATGCAAAAGAAAAATCACTATCTCATCGCCAATTGTTATAACTTCAAGTTGGACAAATATATTTCAAGGAAGCCGCAATACATGAAAGTCACAGATCAAGTAAACAGAGTAAGACGTGTGAACACTTTAGCAGTCAAATCATAACTGAGTCCGAGTCTAGCAGCCGCTGGCTGGCCGGCCGCTTAGGTGGCGCTGCTGCTGCATGGCTGGCAGACAGCGCCTCATGTAGAGGATGCGCGTAATTGCGCGGCATCACTTTGAAAGATTGGCGACTCACAACAGGAATCATGCTTCAAATTCTGGAAATGAATCAATATGTAATAGTGTTTAATATTATTGAACATCCCCCCCATGAACCATGGACCTTGCCGCTGGTGGGGAGGCTTGCGTGCCTCAGCGATACAGATGGCCGTACCGTAGGTGCAACCACAACGGAGGGGTATCTGTTGAGAGGCCAGACAAACATGTGGTTCCTGAAGAGGGGCAGCAGCCTTTTCAGTAGTTGCAGGGGCAACAGTCTGGATGATTCACTGATCTGGCCTTGTAACATTAACCAAAACGGCCTTGCTGTGCTGGTACTGCGAACGGCTGAAAGCAAGGGGAAACTACAGCCGTAATTTTTCCCGAGGACATGCAGCTCTACTGTATGATTAAATGATGATGGCGTCCTCTTGGGTAAAATATTCCGGAGGTAAAATAGTCCCCCATTCGGATCTCCGGGCGGGGACTACTCAGGAGGACGTCGTTATCAGGAGAAAGAAAACTGGCGTTCTACGGATCGGAGCGTGGAATGTCAGATCCCTTAATCGGGCAGGTAGGTTAGAAAATTTAAAAAGGGAAATGGATAGGTTAAAGTTAGATATAGTGGGAATTAGTGAAGTTCGGTGGCAGGAGGAACAAGACTTTTGGTCAGGTGATTACAGGGTTATAAATACAAAATCAGATAGGGGTAATGCAGGAGTAGGTTTAATAATGAATAAAAAAATAGGAGTGCGGGTTAGCTACTACAAACAGCATAGTGAACGCATTATTGTGGCCAAGATAGACACAAAGCCCATGCCTACTACAGTAGTACAAGTTTATATGCCAACTACCTCTGCAGATGATGAAGAAATAGATGAAATGTATGACGAGATAAAAGAAATTATTCGGGTAGTGAAAGGAGACGAAAATTTAATAGTCATGGGTGACTGGAATTCGTCAGTAGGAAAAGGGAGAGAAGGAAACATAGTAGGTGAATATGGATTGGGGGGAAGGAATGAAAGAGGAAGCCGCCTTGTAGAATTTTGCACAGAGCATAACTTAATCATAGCCAACACTTGGTTCAAGAATCAAAAAAGAAGGTTGTATACGTGGAAGAATCCTGGAGATACTAGTAGGTATCAGATAGATTATATAATGGTACGACAGAGATTTAGGAACCAGGTTTTAAATTGTAAGACATTTCCAGGGGCAGATGTGGACTCTGACCACAATCTATTGGTTATGAACTGCAGATTGAAACTGAAGAAACTGCAAAAAGGTGGGAATTTAAGGAGATGGGACCTGGATAAACTGAAAGAACCAGAAGTTGTAGAGAGTTTCAGGGAGAGCATAAGGGAACAATTGACAGGAATGGGGGAAAGAAATACAGTAGAAGAAGAATGGGTAGCTTTGAGGGATGAAGTAGTGAAGGCAGCAGAGGATCAAGTAGGTAAAAAGACGAGGGCTAATAGAAATCCTTGGCTAACAGAAGAAATATTGAATTTAATTGATGAAAGGAGAAAATACAAAAATGCAGTAAATGAAGCAGGCAAAAAGGAATACAGACGTCTCAAAAATGATATCGACAGGAAGTGCAAAATGGCTAAGCAGGGATGGCTAGAGGACAAATGTAAGGATGTAGAGGCTTGTCTCACTAGGGGTAAGATAGATACTGCCTACAGGAAAATTAAAGAGACCTTTGGAGAGAAGAGAACCACTTGTATGAATATCAAGAGCTCAGATGGCAACCCAGTTCTAAGCAAAGAAGGGAAGGCAGAAAGGTGGAAGGAGTATATAGAGGGTTTATACAAGGGCGATGTACTTGAGGACAATATTATGGAAATGGAAGAGGATGTAGATGAAGACGAAATGGGAGATAAGATACTGCGTGAAGAGTTTGACAGAGCACTGAAAGACCTGAGTCGAAACAAGGCCCCGGGAGTAGACAACATTCCATTTGAACTACTGATGGCCTCGGGAGAGCCAGTCATGACAAAACTCTACCATCTGGTGAGCACGATGTATGAGACAGGCGAAATACCCTCAGACTTCAAGAAGAATATAATAATTCCAATCCCAAAGCAAGCAGGTGTTGACAGATGTGAAAATTACCGAACTGTCAGTTTAATAAGTCACAGCTGCAAAATACTAACGCGAATTCTTTACAGACGAATGGAAAAACTGGTAGAAGCCGACCTCGGGGAAGATCAGTTTGGATTCCGTAGAAATGTTGGAACACGTGAGGCAATACTGACCTTACGACTTATCTTGGAAGAAAGATTAAGAAAAGGCAAACCTACGTTTCTAGCATTTGTAGACTTGGAGAAAGCTTTTGACAATGTTAACTGGAATACTCTCTTTCAAATTCTGAAGGTGGCAGGGGTAAAATACAGGGAGCGAAAGGCTATTTACAGTTTGTACAGAAACCAGATGGCAGTTATAAGAGTCGAGGGGCATGAAAGGGAAGCAGTGGTTGGGAAAGGAGTAAGACAGGGTTGTAGCCTCTCCCCGATGTTATTCAATCTGTATATTGAGCAAGCAGTAAAGGAAACAAAAGAAAAATTCGGAGTAGGTATTAAAATTCATGGAGAAGAAGTAAAAACTTTGAGGTTCGCCGATGACATTGTAATTCTGTCAGAGACAGCAAAGGACTTGGAAGAGCAGTTGAACGGAATGGACAGTGTCTTGAAAGGAGGATATAAGATGAACATCAACAAAAGCAAAACGAGGATAATGGAATGTAGTCAAATTAAGTCGGGTGATGCTGAGGGAATTAGATTAGGAAATGAGACACTTAAAGTAGTAAAGGAGTTTTGCTATTTAGGGAGTAAAATAACCGATGATGGTCGAAGTAGAGAGGATATAAAATGTAGACTGGCAATGGCAAGGAAAGCGTTTCTCAAGAAGAGGAATTTGTTAACATCGAGTATAGATTTAAGTGTCAGGAAATCGTTTCTGAAAGTATTTGTATGGAGTGTAGCCATGTATGGAAGTGAAACATGGACGATAACTAGTTTGGACAAGAAGAGAATAGAAGCTTTCGAAATGTGGTGCTACAGAAGAATGCTGAAGATAAGGTGGGTAGATCACGTAACTAATGAGGAGGTATTGAATAGGATTGGGGAGAAGAGAAGTTTGTGGCACAACTTGACTAGAAGAAGGGATCGGTTGGTAGGACATGTTTTGAGGCATCAAGGGATCACAAATTTAGCATTGGAGGGCAGTTTGGAGGGTAAAAATCGTAGAGGGAGACCAAGAGATGAATACACTAAGCAGATTCAGAAGGATGTAGGTTGCAGTAGATACTGGGAGATGAAGAAGCTTGCACAGGATAGAGTAGCGTGGAGAGCTGCATCAAACCAGTCTCAGGACTGAAGACCACAACAACAACAACATTATTGAACATATGCAGAATCCTCCTAAGTGCACATGATAGGAACACACATACAAAGTCCTGATGAATTGTAATGTAAAAGAAGTAAATGTTGTGAAATGCTGCTAAATATGTACAAGTTTTGCAGTCAACTGTTAAAAATATTGTTAAGTCCAAATGACTATGAAACTTTCTAACAATTGTTCTAAAGTTGAGTCCACAACACTGGATTATTATAATTACTAAAACAAGCAGTAAATTTGGCATACTCCTAATCATCTGAAAATATTTCAATCATTTACACTGGCTCTGATTATGTCTTTAAGTCCAAAAGCCAACCACATATTTTCTGTCACCTAACTCCTTTGAGAATTTGGCAAAGACCAAAAGACACAAAAATAACTTTCATCAGTTGAGACCGTGTGGCTTTGTGCTGTACATTTTTTGTGTATCTCACTGTCTGATTGTCGTTAACTGCTCCCAAGTAAAGCACCACATGTTTTGTGACTTTTGTCCACTTATAGATCACAAATTCTCTCCATTTGACAAGCACATATTTTTGGACACCATTTGAATATAATATACAAAATTTATGAGTAATTTAGATAAAAAATTGCAGCTTTTGATGATGCTGATCGCTCTCCGAGTTTCAAATGAACATATAGTACACAGTATTTAAATGAGTACAAAAAGCTTGACATTATGATAGAAGCAAAAAAACAAATAACAAGGCAAGTAAAATTATCACAACATACGTCGCCATCTCAACTTGTGTGTCTCTTTGAGCCACATCTGTTCATGTCATCACATTTGTTCTAAGTGGCACCAATTTTAATAAAGGCCAATTTTTCTATTGGCTGTTAAATCAATCAATCATCAGTTTCGTTAATAATGCCAACTTAGAACTACCATTTGGATGTGTGAAGATAAAGCTAGCCATATCTCATTACGAATCTGGTTTCATAATATGTGTGTTATGACTTGATTAATTGTCTGTATGAATTAAAATGGCTTTCATGGTAAAACAATACATGATACAAATAAGTGACTTTTACCTGTGACTGCTGCAACTATGCTACCGATCACCATTTACATCTTACAGTAAGTCTTGTTTAACTGTACGGGACAGTGCGGCTGGTCCCGGCGGAGGTTCGAGTCCTCCCTCGGGCATGGGTGCGTGTGTTTGTCCTTAGGATAATTTAGGTTAAGTAGTGTGTAAGCTTAGGGACTGATAACCTTAGCAATTAAGTCCCATTAGATTTCACACACATAAAAAAACACACACATAACTGTATGGACTTGCATGCATTTTTGTTTAGTTTCAGAAATCACAAAACATAGCCCATTTTCAACAGTTTGGCCATACAGCTGAATTTGAAGGTGCAGTAAATTCATCTTTTCAAACCAAAGTTTCCTGTACTTAGTTTTGATTTAGGTCATCAATTAAATTTATATTAATATCATAGTCAATATTTTGCACTATGCACACAATAGTTAGTGGAAGGAAATCATGTGATGGCTGCATGCTACACCCTCCCTGCTCTCAGCAGCTGGGCTTTCTGAGCCTGTATGTGCCTGCAGAAGTTTGTGATCAGAAACCCAGTCCTGTTCTTTCCCTGTCGCATTAACTCTCCACTACCTTCAGCTCTTCTGTCAAACATACATCATCCTGCGATTAACACAGTACCAAATGGGCATAATATCATCTCCCGACACTTCGCAACGGGATGAAAAGTGAAAAATTTGCCAGAACATTTCTATGTATTGACCAGTTTACTCGGCTGATATCCGAAGAAGATTTTCTCCCTGAAATTTGGCGAGTTAGCCTACATTCACAAAATTGTTGATGTTCAAGTGTTTGAATATGAAGCTAATCTTTTTAATAAGTGTAGATTGCATATTATTTTATTGATTTATACATGACCAACTTCTCGTTTCCATGAGAACCTCTCATCCTTGTGTGCACCCCAAAGTTTACATACTGAATGGATTTGTACAACAATATCTTCATCCACAACAGTTTGTTTGGTGTTTCTGGTTCAAAGTGTATGACATTGGCGTTGCCCAGAAATCTCAAAATGAATTTGTGTGTTTTTTATGATTTTCTGCACCTCTTTACTTAGGCCATACTTCCTGCCCAGAAGATACCAAATGGATCATTGGTAGCATTGTAAAGAGGAGATAATTGCTTAGAACACTTGGGAAATCAATGATATACCGTATTTACTCGAATCTAAGCCGCACTCGAATCTAAGCCGCACCTGAAAAATGAGACTCGAAATAAAGGAAAAAAAAAATTCTCGAATCTAAGCCACACCTGAAATTTGAGACTCGAAATTCAAGGGGAGAGAAAAGTGTTAGGCCGCACCTCCAAATCGAAACAAAGTTTGTCCATTGTAATATGAGACACAATTTAGGTTGAATGAATGACGATACAGCTACAGTAGTTTGGTTCGAGTCTAAGCTTAGCAGTTAAGCTTTACCACGTAGCCATTGATACGCGTCAGGCGCTCCGTCCGTATTTATACGGGTGCCCTTCCTTTTTCACGTGCTTCGTCTGGTTTGAATCAATTGCTTATTTTGCTTTGATCTGATAATTGCCGTTTTCTTTGTTATAGGTGTTTGTGTCACTCTTAAGCTGAAAATGCATTACTGCACTGTGTCATGCATTGTTTGTCGCATTCTGATAGTGCGTGTTTACGGCCTGTCGCGGCTCGCGGCACGGCTTGCTTTTGTGCGCGCTACCGCCGCGTACAATTTAAAAAAAAAAAAAAAAAAAAAAGAGAGAGAGAGAGAGAGAGAGAGAGAGAGAGAGAGAGAGAGAGAGAGAGAGAGAGAGAGAGAAAGAGGAATCGTCTCATTAGCGAAACAATGGCAAGAGGCCGCAATTTGTTGTTACTTACACTGCTGCTTTCTTTGATAATGATCAACAAGAATCAAATAATAGACTGCGTATGATAGAACATGTTCTGAGCGAAAGTTAGGCGAAAATTTTTCTCCGTTTGAAAATCTTTGCGGTCGCTTCTTTATTACATCAAATTCTGCACAGAAATTAGTCATTTTAGATTTAAAAATCTAGTCACTTGCCGTGCTTCATTTCTGACTGTATCACTATTAGGCATAAGAATAATACGAATATAAACATGACACGATACGTATATTGTTCCGCGTTTGCTGTTGTCTCACTCTAGTTTCATAGTTTATTAGGCAGACAGGATTTAAATGAGATAGCAGCAAACACGAAAGAATGCATGGCAAAATGTTTATATTCGTATAATTCTTATGGTGAAGAGAATATTGTATATGATTCAAATTTCATCAGGTTCCTATTAGCAACCATCTCTTCTCACAGATAGGAAAAAATTCAGAATGTAGAGTTGGCCATATCGACAAACATCCCAAACAGTCTTGCCAGTCAGATTTTCGTAATACACTGAAATTGTGCTACATTCGAAGATGAACAATACGGAATTTGTATTTACTTCGTTGGATAATGTATGAAAATGCAGTGGTCGAAACTCGCGGTGGAGAAAAAAAAGCTCGTCTTCCACTTTTTTTTTTTAATTTATTTACTGACGCTGAGATTTTGGCACCAGTATTTATCCTTGTGCATGCCTGCGTAGCGCTACATATATTCGGCGGCAGAAGTTAGTTGTGGCGGCATGTACCGACATTTTTCATATCTTCTGCTTGCTTTGCACTCGATTCTAAGCCGCAGGCAGTTTTTTGGATTACGAAAACCGGAAAAAAAAGTGCGGCTTAGATTCGAGTAAATACGGTAACATATACGAGGGCGAGTCAAATGAAAACCTTAAGTATTTTTTAAATATTATTTATTGTGCAGAAGTGGTACATAGTTGTATCACTTTTCAACATAATCTCCCCCAAGCTAATGCAAGTCCTCCAGCACTTACAAAGTGCATAAATTCCTTTAGAAAAAAATTCTTTTAGTAGTCCACGCAAGCACTCATGCACCGTGTGGCGTACCTCTTCATCAGAACGGAACTTCTTTCCTCCCATTGCATCTTTGAGTGGTCCAAACATATGGAAATCACCTGGGGCAAGGTCTGGTGAGTATGGTAGATGAGGAAGACACTCAAAATGCAGGTCTGTGATTGTTGTAACTTTTGGACGGGCAGTGTGGGGCGTTGCATTGTCATGTTGCAGAAGGACACCTGCTGACAGCAATCCATGTCGCTTTGATTTGATTGCAGGCCGCAGATGATCTTTTAGGAGATCTGTGTATGATGCACTGGTGACAGTGGTCCCTCTAGACATGTAATGCTCCAAAATGACACCTTTTTCGTCCCAAAAGAGAGTCAGCATAACCTTCCCTGCTGATGGTTCTGTTTGAAACTTCTTTGGTTTTGGTGATGAGAAATGGCACCATTCCTTGCTCACTCTCTTCGTTTCCAGTTGGTGGAAGTGAACCCAGGTTTCGTCCCCAGTAATCTCTTCATTTCCAGTTGGTGGAAGTGAACCCAGGTTTCGTTCCCAGTAACGATTCTTGCAAGGAAGCCATCACCTTCTCGTACAAAGTGCTGAAGAAGTTCTTCACAAGCATCAACATGTTGTACTCTCATTTCAGGAGTCAGCTGCAGTGGCACTCATCTTGCAGACACTTTGTGAAACTGGAGCACATCATGCACAATGTGGTGCGCTGACCCATGACTAATCTGTAAACATGCTGCAATGTCATTAAATGTCACTCGATGGTTTTCCTTCACTATGGCTTCAGCTGCTGCAATGTTCTGTGGACTCACAACTCGTTGTACTTGACCTGGATGAGGAGCGTCTTCCACTGAAGTCACACCATTTGCGAACTTCCAACTCCATTCATAGACTTGCTGCTGTGACAAAAATGCATCACCGTACTGAACCTTCATTCGTCGATGAATTCAATAAGTTTCACACCTTTACTACACAAAAACTGAATAACAGAACACTGTTCTTCCTTAGTGCAAGTCACAAGTTGGGCGATCATCTTTATACTGATACTGCAATGGTATGTGTGCATCCTAATCTAATTCCCTCAGCATCACCCGACTTAATATGACTACATTCCATTATCCTCGTTTTGCTTTTGTTGATGTTCATCTTATATCCTCCTTTCAAGACACTGTCCATTCCGTTCAACTGCTCTTCCAAGTCCTTTGCTGTCTCCGACAGAATTACAATGTCATCGGCGAACCTCAAAGTTTTTACTTCTTCTCCATGAATTTTAATACCTACTCCGAATTTTTCTTTTGTTTCCTTTACTGCTTGCTCAATATACAGATTGAATAACATCGGGGAGAGGCTACAACCCTGTCTTACTCCTTTCCCAACCACTGCTTCCCTTTCATGCCCCTCGACTCTTATAACTGCCATCTGGTTTCTGTACAAACTGTAAATAGCCTTTCGCTCCCTGTATTTTACCCCTGCCACCTTCAGAATTTGAAAGAGAGTATTCCAGTTAACATTGTCAAAAGCTTTCTCTAAGTCTACAATTGCTAGAAACGTAGGTTTGCCTTTTCTTAATCTTTCTTCTAAGGTAAGTCG
Source organism: Schistocerca cancellata (assembly GCF_023864275.1). Classification (NCBI taxonomy): domain Eukaryota; kingdom Metazoa; phylum Arthropoda; class Insecta; order Orthoptera; family Acrididae; genus Schistocerca; species Schistocerca cancellata. The sequence continues at coordinate 692,615,033 of NC_064631.1, forward strand.
TAAGGTCAGTATTGCCTCACGTGTTCCAACATTTCTACGGAATCCAAACTGATCTTCCCCGAGGTCGGTTTCTACCAGTTTTTCCATTCGTCTGTAAAGAATTCGCGTAAGTATTTTGCAGCTGTGACTTATTAAACTGATAGTTCGGTAATTTTCACATCTGTCAACACCTGCTTTCTTTGGGATTGGAATTATTATATTCTTCTTGAAGTCTGAGGGTATTTCGCCTGTCTCATACATCGTGTTCACCAGATGGTAGAGTTTTGTCATGACTGGCTCTCCCGAGGCCATCAGTAGTTCAAATGGAATGTTGTCTACTCCTGGGGCCTTGTTTCGACTCAGGTCTTTCAGTGCTCTGTCAAACTCTTCACGCAGTATCTTATCTCCCATTTCGTCTTCATCTACATCCTCTTCCATTTCCATAATATTGTCCTCAAGTACATCGCCCTTGTATAAACCCTCTATATACTCCTTCCACCTTTCTGCCTTCCCTTCTTTGCTTAGAACTGGGTTTCCATCTGAGCTCTTGATATTCATACAAGTGGTTCTCTTTTCTCCAAAGGTCTCTTTAATTTTCCTGTAGGCAGTATCTTATCTTACCCCTAGTGAGACAAGCCTCTACATCCTTACATTTGTCCTCTAGCCATCCCTGCTTAGCCATTTTGCACTTCCTGTCGATATCATTTTTTAGACGTTTGTATTCCTTTCTGCCTGCTTCATTTACTGCATTTTTATATTTTCTCCTTTCATCAATTAAATTCAATATTTCTTCTGTTAGCCAAGGATTTCTATTAGCCCTCGTCTTTTTACCTACTTGATCCTCTGCTGCCTTCACTACTTCATCCCTCAGAGCTACCCATTCTTCTTCTACTGTATTTCCTTCCACCATTCCTGTCAATTGTTCCCTTATGCTCTCCCTGAAACTCTCTACAACCTCTGGTTCTTTCAGTTTATCCAGGTCCCATCTCCTTAAATTCCCACCTTTTTGCAGTTTCTTCAGTTTCAATCTGCAGTTCATAACCAATAGATTGTGGTCAGAATCCACATCTGCCCCAGGAAATGTCTTACAATTTAAAACCTGGTTCCTAAATCTCTGTCTTACCATTATATAATCTATCTGATACCTTTTAGTATCTCCAGGATTCTTCCAGGTATACAACCTTCTTTTATGATTCTTGAACCAAGTGTTGGTTATGATTAAGTTATGCTCTGTGCAAAATTCTACAAGGCGGCTTCCTCTTTCATTCCTTCCCCCCTGTCCATATTCACCTACTATGTTTCCTTCTCTCCCTTTTCCTACTGACGAATTCCAGTCACCCATGACTATTAAATTTTCGTCTCCCTTCACTACCTGAATAATTTCTTTCATCTCGTCATACATTTCATCTATTTCTTCATCATCTGCAGAGGTAGTTGGCATATAAACTTGTACTACTGTAGTAGGCATGGGCTTTGTGTCTATCTTAGCCACAATAATGCGTTCACTATGCTGTTTGTAGTAGCTAACCCGCACTCCTATTTTTTTATTCATTATTAAACCTACTCCTGCATTACCCCTATTTGATTTTGTATTTATAACCCTGTAATCACCTGACCAAAAGTCTTGTTCCTCCTGCCACCGAACTTCACTAATTCCCACTATATCTAACTTTAACCTATCCATTTCCCTTTTTAAATTTTCTAACCTACCTGCCCGATTAAGGGATCTGACATTCCACGCTCCGATCCGTAGAACGCCAGTTTTCTTTCTCCTGATAACGACGTCCTCCTGAGTAGTCCCCGCCCGGAGATCCGAATGGGGGACTATTTTACCTCCGGAATATTTTACCCAAGAGGACGCCATCATCATTTAATCATACAGTAGAGCTGCATGTCCTCGGGAAAAATTACGGCTGTAGTTTCCCCTTGCTTTCAGCCGTTCGCAGTACCAGCACAGCAAGGCCGTTTTGGTTAATGTTACAAGGCCAGATCAGTGAATCATCCAGACTGTTGCCCCTGCAACTACTGAAAAGGCTGCTGCCCCTCTTCAGGAACCACATGTTTGTCTGGCCTCTCAACAGATACCCCTCCGTTGTGGTTGCACCTACGGTACGGCCATCTGTATCACTGAGGCACACAAGCCTCCCCACCAACGGCAAGGTCCATGGTTCATGGGGGGAGGGATGCACACATGTGCAAATTTAGCATTGGAGGGCAGTGTGGAGGGTAAAAATCGTAGAGGGAGACCAAGAGATGAATACACTAAGCAGATTCAGAAGGATGTAGGTTGCAGTAGATACTGGGAGATGAAGAAGCTTGCACAGGATAGAGTAGCATGGAGAGCTGCATCAAACCAGTCTTAGGACTGAAGACCACAACAACAACACATGTGTGCATCTGCACTATGCTGCCACCTACAGGATATTCTGCATGCTGTTTGTAGCATGCTTACCAACTTACAGGATAACAGTGTGAAATTTCGATTTGTTATTACAAATTTAAGGTTTTCATTTCACTTGCCCTCGTAAATAGGAATGATCCCAAGATGAAGCCCTGAGAAACCCCCAAACTTATGTTTCTTATCCTGGATCTTATCCATTGTATTACGTCTCAACCATCGCATCTAATTTCTGAGTATTGTTTCCTATCTGCTGATGTGACTTTTATTAATAGCATGAGTTTTCCACTGGCAACATTGTTTACAAGTTCAGATAACATACACCAAGGTGACTTTGGAGGAATATAAGAACACTCCTGCTATTTGGTACTTGTCATTAATCCAACCAAGTGCATAATCAACAAAAAACATTGCTGCTAACAGTACCTCAATCATTTCTGAAACCTGGTGCAAATCTCTTAATGTGTGAGCACTTTTACGGTGTATGAGGAGAATTTTAAGGATTACTTTTCCAATCAGTCTGCTAAAAGTTGAAAATAAGGCAATTGATTCTAGTTCTGTACGTCCTTTTATACAAAATTTTGACTACAGCTAGTTTCAGCTCGCCGGGAAAAATATTTTCTAAATACTGCTTATTAAGTGAAGTGGTGGTTTGTCTAACTTCTATTTGAATTTCTTCAGTGAAAATGGAGAGACTTCATCCAAACTTGCAATGTCTTAAGGTGTTGATCAGCTCCAGAATATCTTTAATGCCTGCTGCAGGAAGGTTGCTGGAGTTCGCTTTACTATTGACATTGCAGCGACATTGTTCGTTGTGTTTTATGGCTTTTATAATGCGTACTGCAGGTGGGCTCCTGGAGTTCACTTACCACTGGCATTACAGTGACATTGTTCACTGTGTTTTATGGCTTCTATAAAGTGGTCATTTAAAAGAATGCTGATAAGAAAGATGTCAGAAATATCGTCATTATTAACAGAATAAAATAATGGAAACTCCAGGTTGGAATATCAACAATGTAGCAAAAGATGGTCACTACTCACTGTAAAGATGGCATGTTAAGTTGCAGAGAGGCAGAATTAAAAGACACTTACACATGAGCTTTTGCCACAGCCTTTGTCAGAAAAAGAAAGAGAAACACACACCATTTATTTATATGAGCAAGCACACCTCACGCACGTATAACTCCAACTTTGGCAGCTCGGACCAGAATGCAGCTATCACGTAGAATGGAAGCAGAAGTCTGGACCGGGTAAAGGGATAGCAAAACTGGTGAGGGGAGACAGGAACACTGTCTGGCAGAGTGTACAGGGACCAGACTGCCAACAGGTGCAGTATCAGGAGGTTCAGGTGCAGTATCAGGAGGTTGTGATGCAGGGATGGGGAAAATGGAGCGAAAACTAATTCTAGTGCTGGTCTGAGTTGCTTTCTGTCTTGTGTCATCTGTTGCAGACCACCATCATTTTGAAACTTTATCTGAACTTTGCATCTTCTGGCTAATACTTTCTGTTTTCTATCCCCTGTTTTTCTTTCAGAACTGACACTTTTCCTGCTTGTACATCTCTTTATGTAGAGCTGAGTTTGTCTACCCTATGGAAGCTATAAATTTATTTATGAAAATATTTCTAAGATGGATAAAGGAAAATTTTTTCAAGAAGTATGTAAAATTACAAACTTTCAGAAGCAGTGAAAATGGTTCAAATGGCTCTGAGCACTATGCGACTTAACTTCTGAGGTCATCAGTCACCTAGAACTTAGAACTAATTAAACCTAACTAACCTAAGGACATCACACACATCCATGCCCGAGGCAGGATTCGAACCTGCGACTGTAGCGGTCACGCTCAGAAGCAGTGACTCACATCAAATACCACCCTGTATGAAACCACTATCCAGGCATTTATATTGATATGACACTCTCAAAATTATCGGTAAGCACAAATATGCATAGATGGAGAGTGTATATTGACAACTCACAGTACCCCATTTCTGTTAGCAGTTACCCTAAACTTTATAGATGGAAACTTGGTGTTTATTTTTGACCACCCACATTTCCTTCCCCTGGATCTTGAGTAGCCTTTCTTATATTCTTACCACCCATTTTCTTCCTGCCCATCATTCTCATCTGTTCGAAAAAGGAGCCCTTGATGCCAAAAGACAGCAATTTCATTTTTCTATATGTTTCTATGTATTGCTGTCTGTTGAGCACCATATAAATATTTTTAGCTTACTGGTGATTCTTGTTCATGGGTATTCCTACTCCTTATTTACAGTGTTATTTTCATATGGTCATTTTGAACTCACCAGACATAGATGCTTTGTATCCTTTTCTGACTGCAGTTTTGATGTAGGAAGGTACTCTGTTCTTCACATTTACAAATGTTCTAAGTTGGCCTACACATCCAGGTTTTATGTTCGGCATTATATAGTGATAGATTGATCTTGTCTTTTTCAGTGAACTTTAACATTTATGAAACTTTTACATTTCATTTATTTCTGATTAAAAGAAGTACTTGATCAATTTTGTTTATTATTCTGCTTTTTTCCTTTAAAAAAAGGAAAAAGAAGGAAGAGAAAGCACAGTGGTTAGTGATAGAACATACTGACTTCAGTGCCTGACGATTCACAGTATTTCTATTCAATTATTATAGCTTTTTTGTAGCTTGTTAAATGGCCCTCAAGTACAAAATGTGTCTTCTTTTTTTTCCAGTATATTCTGTCCTCAGGGAAAGACTCACTGATAAAGTTATGGGAGCTTTCAACAAGTAGATGCCTAATTGCATACACAGGTGCTGGTACTACAGGTAAGTGACACAGAACTTGTGATTTATCAAGATTTCCTAATGTGGCAACTAACTGACTCTTTTCCTGACATTTAGTCAGATTATGGGGTTTAATTCTGCTCCATATTGCATCTAAAGACATGCTGTGGATGACAGAGTGGCACACCAAGGCAGACATGCTCACACATCAATAAGGATTCATAGAAGCGCAACACAGGGGACAGATTAAGTTCCAATTCTGGGTTCTGTATGCTATGCATAGGGATGGGAAAATGTAGCATCTATTTTTGGAAAAGGTCAAGTTTATTTTTATCAACATTCTGTCATTTTTTTTTTTTAGTGCTTAGATGCTCAAATTAAAAGGTTATCACACTAAATGAGTGACGACAAACAAATTGGCTGTTTAAAAGCCGGCTACTGTGGATGACTGGTTCTAGGCGCTTCAGTTCGGAACCACGCTGCTGCTAAGGTCGCAGGTTCGAATCCTGCCTCGGGCATGGTTGTGTGTGAGGTTAGTTAGGCTTAACTAGTTCTGAGTGTAGGGGACTGATGACCTCAGATGTTAAGTCCCATAGTGCTTGGAGCCATTTGAATTTGGCTGTTAAAAAAAAAAAGAAGAGCTGATTGGGAATTTAGTGACTTACATAGAACTATCGAGCCACTTCACGTGGAAGTAGAACTGAAAGTAACTTTATTTTAATGTTATGGAAAGAATTTCAGCACTCTCAAAAAATGTGACAGTTTTGTTTTGCAATCACTATAGAGCCGACTGCAGGCACTATAGGCTGTTCTAGGGTGCGAATGCTCAGAATGTTGAAAATGTGTTCGAACTGCAAAAATGAGCCATCCGAATAATGAACAAGAGTCACAAAAAAGCCAATGTGTTGAGCTATTCAAAAAATGGGTTATTCTGACGGTTCCAAGTGAATATGTGTTCCAAACTACAGTATATAAACATTGAGCAAACTGTAGCAAACAGTGTCATACATGATCATCAAACAGTGATTGCTTGTACCTGGGTAGAATGAATACAGCAGAGACCCAAACCTCTGTGTTTTACCAAGGAGTCAAGATGTGTTATAGACTGCTGCACACAGACTTCACAGCATTATTCCTCACATACTAGCATTACAAGAATGTCTCTCACAAAATTCCATCCTGCGCATATTTCGGGCAGTAAATAAACGTTAGAGGGTGGCAGGCTGGCAATGCTGTAATCACATATATGGTAACTACATCTGTCAGCATATAGTAGTGGTGCTGTGCAGTTGGTGTAGTGGGTAGTGTTTTTTGTTAGCATGCAGGAGGTCGAGGATTCAATTCTGGGTCAAGACTTATTTGATTCTATTTGCTAAATATAGTCTGCATGGTACGTTATCTGATGTCTTAATCATCATACAGCAACTACAGTGGGTCTTCTACAAACCATTTGCAGTTAAGTACAGTTGTTTTCATTGGTCAGCTTTTAAAGTAGCCTTTTGCATTTTGTGGATGTGAACCGTTTCCTGCCACTACGTCTGCTAGATTCCAGATCTGTTTTCTGTGTACCCTATCCCAGTGGGCCCATTGAAATTATTTGCAAAGCACGTTGCTAGCCCTACTGGTGACATAAAGAAAAAAGGAAGGAAGGAAAGTAGGTTGGGTTTAACACTCCCAAAATCTAGGTCATTAGAGATGGAGCACAAGCTCGGGTTGCGTCAAGGATGAGAAATGAAATCAGCTGTGCCCTTTCAAATGAACTATATAAAATAAGGGAAACATTCCACGTGGGAAAAATATATAAAAAAAAACAAAGATGCTGTAACTTACCAAACGAGAAATCATTGGTCTGTTGATAGACTCAATAAATAACACACAAACACACACAAAAATTTCAAGCTTTCGCAACCCATGGTTGCTTCATCAGGAAAGATGGAAGGAGAGGGAAAGACAAAAGGATGTGGGTTTTAAGGGAGAGGGTAAGGAGTGATTCCAATCCCGGGAGCGGAAAGACTTACCTTAGGGGCATAAAAGGACAGGTATACACTCGCACACATACCCATATCCATCGGCACATATACAGGCACAGGCAGACATATGTAAATGCAAAGAGGTTGGGCAGAGATGTCAGTCGAGGCAGAAGTACAGAGGCAAATAAGCTGTTGAATGACAGGTGAGGTACGAGGGGTGGCAACTTGAAATTAGCAGAGGTTGAGGCCTGGTGGGTAACGGGAAGAGAGAATATATTGAAGGGCAAGTTCCCATCTCCAGAGTTCTGATAGGTTGGTGTCAGTGGGAAGTATCCAGATAACCCGGACAGTGTAACACTGTGCCAAGATGTGCTGGCTGTGCCCCAAGGTATTTTTAGCCACAGGGTGATCCTCATTATCAACAAACACTGCCTATGTCCGTTCATGCGAATGGACTGTTTGTTGCTGGTCATTCCCACATAGAACGCTTCACAGTGCAGGCATGTCAGTTGGTAAATCTTGTGGGTGCTTTCTCACGTGGCTCTGCCTTTGATCGCGTACACCTTCTGGGTTACAGGACTGGAGTAGGTGGTGGCGGGAGGGTGCATGGGACAGGTTTTACATTGGGGGCTGTTACAATGGTAGGAGCCAGAGGGTAGGGAAGGTGGTTTGGGGATTTCATAGGGATGAACCAAGAGGTTACGAAGGTTAGGTGGACGGCAGAAAGACACTCTTGGTGGAGTGGGGAGGATTTCATGAAGGATGGATCTCATTTCAGGGTAGGATTTGAGGAAGTCGTATCCCTGCTGGAGAGCCACATGCAGAGTGTGATTCAGTCCCGGAAAGTGTCCTGTCACAAGTGGGGCATTTTTGGGGTTCTTCTGTGGGAGGTTCTGGGTTTTAGGGGATGAGGAAGTGGCCATAGCTATTTGCTTCTGTACCAGGTCGGGAGGGTAGTTGCGGGATGCGAAAGGTGTTTTCAGGTTATTGGTGTAATGCTTCAGGGATTCAGGACTGGAGCAGATTCGTTTGCCACGAAGATCTAAGCTGTAGGGAAGGGACCATTTGATATGGAATGGGTGGCAGTTGTCATAATCGAGGTACCGTTGCTTGTTAGTGGGTTTGATGTGGACATTGCACACAGACCCAGTCTCTCCCATCTACTCAATCTCCCACTTCCAGCTCCACTCCCCCCAAAACCTCAAAATTCTAATCAACACAATCTGGAACCACAACACCCTAATTGAGTAGTTAACCTTTCCTCCAAACCTCTCTCCCAATCCGAAACCTCAGCCCTATCCAAAGGCCTCACCTTCAGCCCTACTCCCAGATTCAACCAAACAGTCCTTGTGAAAGATTTACTGTCCTACACTTGTACTCTCTGCTGGAAATATCACTTTGCCAAGAAGAAAAATAATCCTAATCCTACTCCTAATGATCCAACTCCCCAAGACACTATCCAAATTGAACCCTGCGTGGAACAGTTGCGTACTCCGTCACAGCGGGACCCACCTCCTCTTCCTCAAAATCACCCTCTCCAAACCTTTCAGGAATTTTTCACTTCAAGCCTTGCCTCTCAATCTTTCTTGAAAAACCTTAATCCTACTCCCAACATCACCACAGCTGAAGCCAAGGCTATCTGTGATCTGAAGGCTGACCTATCCATCATCATTCTTCCAGCTGACAAGGGTTCCACGACTGTGGTACTTGATCATCGGGAGTATGTAGCTGAGGGACTGTGTCAGCTTTCAGACAACACTGCATACAAAGTTTGCCAAGATAATCCCATTCCTGATGTCCAGGCGGAGCTTCAAGGAATCCTCAGAATCCTAGGCCCCTTACAAAACCTTTCCCTTGACTCCATCAACCTCCTGACCCCACAGACACGCTGCACCCCTACCTTCTACTTACTTCCTAAAATTCACAAACCCAAACATCCCGGCCGCCCCATTGTAGCTGGTTACCAAACCCCCACAGAACGTATCTCTGCCTGCGTAGATCAACACCTTCAACCCATTACATGCAGTCTCCCACCCTTCATCAAAGACACCAACCACTTTCTCAAACGCCTAGAATCCTTACCCAATCTGTTACCCCCGGAAACCATTCTTGTAACCATTGATGCCACTTCCTTATACACAAATATCCCACACGTCCAGGGCCTTGCTGCGATGGAGCACTTCATTCCACGCCGACTACCTGCCACCCTACCTAAAATCTCTTTCCTCATTACCTTAGCCAGCTTCATACTAACCCACAACTTCTTCACTTTTGAAGGCCAGACATACCAACAATTAAAGGGAACAGCCATGGCTACCAGGATGGCCCCCCCGTACGCCAACCTATTCACGGGTCGCTTAGAGCAAGCCTTCTTGGTTACCCAAAGTTTGGTACAGATTTATTGATGACATCTTCATGATCTGGACTAACAGTGAAGAAGAACTCCAAAATTTCCTCTCCAACCTCAACTCCTTTCGTTCCATCAGATCCACCTGGTCCTACTCCAAATCCCATGCCACTTTCCTCGAAGTTGACCTCCTTCTGTCCAATGCCCAGCTTCACACATCCGTCCACATCAAACACACGAACAAGCAACACTACCTCCATTATGACAGCTGCCACCCATTCAATTTCAAACGGTCCCTTCCCTACAGCTTAGGTCTTCGTGGCAAACGAATCTGCTCCCGTCCTGAATCCCTGAACCATTACACCAATAACCTGAAAACAGCTTTCGCATCCCGCAATTACCCTCTCAACCTGGTACAGTAACAAATAGCTAGAGTCACTTCCTCATCCCCTGAAACCCAGAACCTCCCACAGAAGAACCCCAAAAGTGCCCCACTTGTGACAGGATACTTCCCGGGACTGGATCACACTCTGAATGTGGCTTTCCAGCAGGGATACAACTTCTTCAAACCCTGCCCTGAAATGAGATCCATCCTTCATGTAATCCTCCCCACTCCACCAAGAGTGTCTTTCCACCGTCCACCTAACCTTCGTAACCTCTTGGTTCATCCCTATGAAATCCCCAAACCACCTTCCCTACCCTCTGGCTCCTACCCGTGTAACCGCCTCCCGGTGCAAAACCTGTCCCAAGCACCCTCCCACCACTACCTACTCCAGTCCTGTAACCCGGAAGGTGTACACGATCAAAGGCAGAGCCACGTGTGAAAGCACCCACGAGATTTACCAACTGACATGCCTGCACTGTGAAGCGTTCTATGTGGGAATGACCAGCAACAAACTGTCCATTCGCATGAACGGGCACAGGCAGACAGTGTTTGTTGGTAATGAGGATCACCCTGTGGCTAAACATGCCTTGGTGCACGGCCAGCACATCTTGGTACAGTGTTACACCGTCCGGGTCATCTGGATACTTCCCACTGACACCAACCTATCAGAACTCCAGAGATGGGAACTCGCCCTTCAATATATCCTCTCTTCCCGTTATCCACTAGGCCTCAACCTCCGCTAATTTCAAGTTGCCGCCCCTCGTACCTCACCTGTCTTTCAACAACATCTTTGCCTCTGTGTCTGTATGTGTGTGTGTGTGTGTGTGTGTGTGTGTGTGTGTGTGTGTGTGTACTTGTACTTTTATCGCCCTAAGGTAAGTCTTTCCACTCCCGGTATTGGAATCACTCCTTACCCTCTCCCTTAAAACCCACATCCTTTCGTCTTTTCCTCTCCTTCCCTCTTTCCTGATGAAGCAACCTTGGGTTGCGAAAGTTGGAAATTTGTGTGTGTGTTTTTTTATTGTGTCTATCAAGAGACCAACGCTTTCTCATTTGGTAAGTTACAGCATCTTTGTTAGATATATATATATATTTTTTTTTTTGAGTGAGTTATAACAAGTTGATTAATTGTGGTGGATAAGAGGTGTTTAGAGATAATGCATTTTAAAGTTACATACGTAAGAAACAAATTCTGTATATGTATTTGAAATGTTCTTTGTACAGTTTCTTAACTTAACATTACAGCGTACATAAATTTGAAACTAAATAAATTGGCTCCAAATCGAAAAAAATCAATGTTATGGCATCTTTTGCACCAAATTTCAATTTTGGAGCCATTAATGGGCTCAGAACCACCAAAAATTTGAGTTCACAGAACCTTCGAAATAGATTGCTGGAATTTCATACGTTGTAGTGGCCTAACTATTTGGTTTTCTACTAGTAAAAGTCTTATGCCTGAAGTGGTTCAAGATCATTTACCAACAGCATTATTTGGTCAAGTTCTTTCTCAGCATCCTCACTATTGTTGACTTGAGGTTCTGGTTCTACTTCGGGACTCGGAGTGTCGTTTTATTCCTCTTTGCCTAATGTTTTTAAAAGATAATCCTTTGTTGCCATGTCATCACTGCATTACTGCACCAGGAAACCCAATGATGAAATATGCAGTATGCAAATTCATTTCCATCAGTGTCTATTTTGCTATGTACACTACCTTTGTAGCTAAAATTGAACTCAGAGTGGTTATATTTAGTTATGTGAGATATTTCATTAGCATTACTATTCTTCAAGAAATTTAGTCACTCATGTGTAATGAAAGTAAACTGAAGAAAGATGAAAGTAATTAGAAGTAGCAGAAATGAGAAAAGCAGAATTTGGGACCATAAAGTATACGAAGTTAAGGAATTGTGCTACGTTTGCAGCAAAATAACATATGATGGACAAAGCAAGGAGGACATAAAAAGGAGACTAGCACTGACAAAAAGGGCATTTCTGGCCCAGAGAAGTCTGCTAGTACCATAGGTAAATGTGGACTGTGGGGAAACTGGAACAGAAGAGAACCGAAGCCTTTGAGATGTGGTGCTACAGATAAATGTTGAAAATTAGTTGGACTGATAAGGTAAGATATGAGAATGTTCTTCACAGAATTGGTGAGGAAAGGAATACATGAAAACAATGACAAGAAGAAGGGACAGGAAGACAGGACATCTTTTAAGACATTGGAGAATAAATTTCATGGTATTAAGGGGTATGTCGAGGGTAAAAACTGTTAAGAGGCAGACAGAGATTGGAATAAGTCCAGCAAATAATTGGGGTGTAGGTTACATTTGCTACTCTCAGATGAAAAGTTAACACTTGAGAGATACTAGTGGTGGACTGCATCCTACCAGTCAGAAAACTCATAACTTACCTTTTTTTATTTCCAACAGCATCAGCAAAGCTAACATGTGTTGCAGGTGTAGATTTCTCAATGCGATCAGCAAATTATTGTATGGATGACACATAATTGATGCTAAATTGTTTCTTTAAAAGTCCGAATGCACAGTCACATGCATATTTCAAGTTGCCTACTGGTCTGAATGAGAAAAGCAATTCTCTTGTTTTTTTCTATTACAGATTCTCCAAGTGAGACATCTTAATAAGATGTTGTTCTTGTTCTGCCCTACACATTTGTTAACATGAATAAACATTGCATCTTCTCCATGACTGTAGCTCGCCAAATAATTGTAGAAAGTTCTAACAACAATGTTGTATCCCTTTGTCATTGGTACATTTACTGGCAATAGATTGTCTATTTACAGTCTCTCACATATTCGTGCATATTCCAGTTCTCAGTGGGACCAATAAATAAATAGGCCCAGACTGTAAAGGGTTCCTGGATATGTAAGCCTGTTGGGCCACGTCAAAACTGTAGTGTTGTACACAAGTTTATTCACCATCTTCATAATTTTTCTTAGTCTTTTTAATAGTTCGCTTATGAAACTCCCTTTTCTTTGCAACAAGTTGTAGATAGAATCTCATTTTTTTCTGTAGTTTCCATTTTATCATCTTCAGGCACTAAAGCCATTGCAGATGTGAAATGCCTCTGGTTGGATTGTTTGTGGGATTGAAGGGACCAGACTGCTGAAATGCCTCTGGAAATATGCACGAAGATCTGACAACTATTTCTGAGCAGATATCCTTCCAAATATTAGAAAACACCCTACTTGATGTAGGTTTTAGAGGCATATCATTTGTAAAGGAAGCCATGTAAGATTCAAAAATTTTGACCTACTATCACTTGAAGGTAGAAATTTTCAATTGGCATTATACTACTCAGTGCTATTTCTTCATGGTAAGCGTAAGGCATTTATTCTGTGTAATTGTGTAAAAATTTTATAACACACCCTGAATCAGAAAAAGAAGTCACACTCTGAAAAAGTTTCTTTGCGTTACTGTGACCAAGTGAGATGGCACAGTGGTTAGCACGTGGACTCGCACTCAGGAAGATGGTCGTTCAAACCCATGTCTGGCCATCACAATTTAGGTTTTCTGTCATGTTCCTCAATCGATTCAGGGTTTGTTAGGCATTTCAACCTTTTAGTTTTAATACTGTGGGCAAACATGTAAGCATTTTCACGAACATGCCAACCTTTTACTAAGTATTTAGTTCATGGGTGTTTCCTCTCAGTCTGACTTTTATGTTTATGAGCTGCAAAGAAGAATATGAAGTTACACACTGCATTTGGCCAACAATTATGTGACCTAATGTGTTGATGTTGTTTTTTTAGTGATCAGTATCATCACATTCGCAGCACTTTTCTAAATAGTCACCAACTGAAAAGTTATTGCAACATTCTTCACTGCATCTGCAGCCCATTTTTAAAAATTCTGAAATGAAGTCATGGTCTTTGTCAGCATCAAAAGAGTCATTTAAATCAATGCAGTCATATCAGTTATGAACAGGCCAAAGTCTTCTATACTGTCATTGTCTTCTACTATTTGCTTGTTATTACCATTTCATTCTGTTTCAATAATAACATTATCTGTAATATTCTCATTATTGCCTAAGGCTTCATCAAACTTAGGAATGTCTTGCAGTAGAGAAATATTGGAGACGTTAACCATCTCCCCACGCTGAGGTTCCAGTTTGTCATCACTTGATTCGTCACTACTTGGTGTTACTTCAGAAAAGTAATCTTAAAATACTTGGTAGTCTTCATCATATACATTACAGCCATCACCAATACTAGCAGGAAAATGCTCCTATTGCCACACAAAAATGTGAATATGCTCCTGTTTATTTAAAAGACTGTGACTGAAAAGTGGGGTACCAGCTGCCTCATTCTACCGTCCTCAGCATCTTTAAAAATATTCCCAAAAAATTTTTAAGCAAACTAATTCATGCATGTTTTTAACATGCAACTCACCTCTAACTCCCATGAGCTCCCCTAATTATAACTCTCTCACGGCATTAGTCCATCACTCTAAATTGTTCACACCCATCCAATCCGATCTGCCCATTCTCATTCACACATTCAGGCCAACTCATTGTCATTATCTCTTTGTGTCTAGCTGTAACTGCCTCCTGTGTCACAGCCGTAGTCTCCTTTGTTCTGTCATACAACTACAACCTCCTCTCACTGTCACCGTCTCCCTCTTGCTCTCTCTTATTGCTGCTATCTTATTTATTCCTTCCCACTGCTTCTGTCTACTCTCAGTGTCAGTATCTCTCCTTTTCTCACTGTCATTGTCATAGACTCTGTCTCTCGTTATCACTGCCTCTCAGTCACATCAATTTTGCCTCCTCTTTGTTGCTCTTTCACTGGCAGTCTCCTTCACTCTTTCCGTAGCACTGTTCTGTCATTGTTAACTATGTTCCCCTGCCACTGTGACCGTCTTTTTCTCTGCCATTGTCTCATTTGCTCTTTTTATACCAACCACTGTCTATTATCTTCCCCTATTTATTGCTTTTCCATCTCCTTCCCACTGCCACTGTCTCTCAAAGCATAAAAAAGTATGAATATGTTTCCATGTCAAAATTATTGGGAAAATTTTGAAAGGTGCTAAGGAATGTAGGATGAAGCAACTTGTACCCCACTTTTCAGTCAGAGTCTTTTAAATAAATAGGAACATATTCACATTTTTTGTGATCCAATACAAGCATTTTTCCACTGGTTCCCCCCTTTTCCCTGCAACAGGGCATGTCAGTCTGCTTGTGTCTGTGTACGTGTGGTTGGATATGGGTGTGTGTGCGCGAGTGTATACCTGTCCTTTTTTCCCCCTAAGGTAATTCTTTCCGCTCCCGGGATTGGAATGACTCCTTACCCTCTCCCTTAAAACCCACATCCTTTCGTCTTTCCCTCTCCGTCCCTTTTTCCTGATGAAGCAACCGTTGGTTGCGAAAGCTTGAATTTTGTGTGTATGTTTGTGTGTGTATCGACCTGCCAGCGCTTTCGTTTGGTAAGTCACATCATCTTTGTTTTTAGATATATTTTTCCCACGTGGAATGTTTCCCTCTATTATATACATGAAAAGAAGTGTTTTTTTTTTCAGTAAAATTTTGATAGTTTACTTATATGGAACTTAAAATAATGCAATACTAATTTTACACCCTGGTCAGTAAAATTTTGATAGTTTACTTATATGGAACTTAAAATAACGCAATACTAATTTTGCCCCCAGACCAGATCTTACGCATAAAAAAAATTTTGCATGTGCTTCAGTACTACGGGGTTCCCAGAACCATAATGATTATTTTATGTTTACAAGTAGGGTAGCTTTTAAGTTCTGTACCTCGGAAACAGATAAAGGTATTAAGAAAATTTTTAAGACTGGTCAAGATCAGGATCTTAGGAATTCGTCACAAAAATTTTAGCCATTTCCTATGCATACCTGTCTTGGAATCTATTACCTATTTTTGGTATGAAAAAATAATAAAAAAACACTTTTCTCAGGTTTTCTGAGGAACAACTCATGAACTAACAGTGCCTCCATAAACCCAATAAGGTCCAACATAAACCACATCAAATACAAAAAGAATCAACTGACTTATTCCATTTGCTTAAGCTGGAGGGAGTGTGTTGTATTCATACTTTGACCCTGTACTGTAAGATAGTGACAGTAACAAAGGAACTGTCCAATTAGATGCATCAAAACCTGTGGTGAAATTTTTATTACAGGAAGAATACACTGAAAGAAACACAATATCAAAGTTTTGTCTGCTAAGACTCACTGCAATATTAAAGAAGAAGAAGTTGAAAACCGTCAAACTCTTGTTTCGCCAGGTGGCTGGAGGAATGTGCACCCCTGCCATAACTGTGGCAGACATCTCATGCACAAGATGGCAGGTGCAAAGCCTTGATTGATGGCATAATGGTAAACACAGCACAATGTGATCATGGTTTGTAAAGTGAATTTCAGTTTCCCTTGACAGTTTCCCTGACACAATTGTTCACAGTTACTGTTCACTTGAATTTGCAACTCATTTAACATCCAAATCAATTAGCATTTGCCTTTTTGGTTGTGTGTTACTGTGGAGATATGGCTGAATTAATTTTCTTTGTGTTTTCTTCATATATGCTAGATAATGGCATTTGTCTTTGAGCAGTTTCCAGACATTCACAGTAATGTAAAATCCAGTTGTTTTCAACATTGCAAAGATGAAATATGAAGGACATGGTATGCAGTTGAAATAATCTACTTCTCTTGAAGACCTATTACTTATTAGTTAATTTTTTGTTTGTTCATTTGAATGGTATCGACATTTCGTGAAAAATTAATGGAAACAGAAGAAGAAACAAAATAACTGACGATTCTGTGAATTGTGCTTCGAACAATGATTGTTGTGCTGATCAAAGACCAGAATGTAAACACAGTATCCTCCTTGCTCTAAAGACAACTTGTTGGTAATAACTTCTTGTGTCAAAGAAAAGTCTACAAATTTTTGTTTAACGAAGGATGGAGAAAACATTTTAAGTTAAACAGTATACAAAGCCAGTTCTGTTTTGTAATACTGTAGAGAAATTCATAGTTGACGTCAAGATGAAGTGTCTTGTTATCCCCTAAAATGCTGTGTATAAAGCCAGTCATCCAGGTTTTATGCAAGAACTATGTGCAAACCATATTTCAAGCAAAAGAAAGACAAAGTCACTTTTGCAGCCGTATACAACAATGCCAGTGAATAAGTAGCAGTGGATTATCTTCTCACATCATTATACCTGGCTTCAGGAACTTAAAGGCAAATTAAGACCAAAAATTTAAAAAAAGATGGGGTTCTAGTAATTGATGAAGCAAAATCTGGAAAAATGGAAGAGAGTAATTTTCAATATTACATCTGAAACTTCTCCATACCACTTGCAGTAAATAATTCATTGCTTTTGTTGGACTCTTGACTTGGACATAACATCTCATCTGTCTTTAGGAAGTATGAAAAGTTTTTCAGCCTATAGAAAAGAAATTTTTCGACGCTGTAAAGAATTATTAGAAAATTGTCGGACATAATAATTTCTGATAGCTCTTTGTCATTTCAGATTTATTTGTCAAATAGTATTGTTAAAATTCAGTCTGCATTGTCTGCTCCGTGTGAATTATCTGTTTGTGTCATCAGGTTTTACAAATTTAATCAAGAATGCCTGGTATGCAGCACAATATGCAGAACAATGCCCATGGCCATTTCTTATTCCATCTGTCTAAGTAAAACTAGTAATTACTGTGGCATCTGTCTAAGTAAAACTAGTAATTACTGTGGCATACCTAAATGCATTGATTTTTCTTTTCTCATGTGCTCAAGGTGTAAAGAAAAGTTTGTTTTCATGATCCAAAAGGTAATTTGTATTTTTGTGATGACTACCGGAAATAATCACGGAACTGTTTCATTGTTAGTACAATATACCTTATTCAAAAATTATCATAAGACCTGTACTACAGAAATTGCTATAAAATATTTCATGTCAACACATTAAAGTGCTGAGTGATGGAAGTCATCTGTAATATGTCATCATATACTGCCATGATTTTCTTTCCTCTGCTAACCACTTGTATAGCAGTTACATCTGCAACAGCTTAACTGGACATGAACTGTAAGTTATTCAAAACATTAATGATTTGAGACATTTTAAGTGCTTAAAATTAATGTGTGTGCTCTTTGGACTTTGAGTAAGTGGCGCCACATTGTCTTGTCATGGCTGCATTTGTGTGTTCACTGATTTGCGCATCAGTCAGGGAGTGCTATACAAACCACTGTCATAAGCGGTTCTTTGTGCAGCAAAAATGAGGAATTTTAACATTTTTTTAAAAATATGTGTAGTGTGCTTTGGCAGCTAAAATTTTGAACTGGCATTTCTTTCAATATATTCTTCCTGTATAAAAAAAATTCAGATTGGGTTTCGGATGTTGGATTGGACCATTCCTTCATAACAAGATCCTTCTGTTAGGCATACAGATAGTCCCTCCCTAGCCCAAGGGTTATCCAAACCAGTTGACACCACCTTTCTGTCACCAATACAACCTGAGGTATGAGTCCCGCAAAAAATCCCTTTTTTTTATGAAGCATTTTGGAACATATTGGTAAGCATGCTGTTACATGTGTATTATTTAGTGCTTTCAGAATTCTGTATTGGATCAATTGAAACTTCAAACTGAACAGGGTGTGAAAAACGTTTTTGTTTCTACAGTAACATCAGCTGTTACCTGTTGCTTTTGGGCTGTCAACTGCAAATTGGCAATGTCTTTAGGCATTCGTAAGACTCATATAAAAAGGGACAACATGTCTTGTTTGGCATTATTGTAATCACGAAACTTGTTTTTTATACAGAGCTACTCTGAGCTGCTTAAAATGGCTTCAGAATTTAGGATATGCTATTTTTTGAAACCTGCATATGCACCTGCGAGATTGGGAAAATTTATTGATATCATTGACTCCTGTTGGATTCATACAATTTCCAAAACAATGTGACCATGTACAGAATGAAGTAATGTTTGCTTGTGTCTGTATATGTGCGGATGGATGTGTGTGTGTGTGTGTGTGTGTGTGTGTGTGTGTGTGTGTGTGTGTGTGTGCGAGCGAGTGTATACCTGTCCTTTTTTCCCCCTAAAGTAAGTCTTTCCGCTCCCGGGATTGGAATGACTCCTTACGATCTCCCTTAAAACCCACATCCTTTCGTCTTTCCCTCTCCTTCCCTTTTTACTGATGAAGCAACCGTGGGTTGCGAAAGCTTGAATTTTGTGTTTGTGTTTGTTTGTCTCTCTATCAACATACCAACTGTTTCGTTTGGTAAGTTACATCATCTTCGTTTTTAGATACATTTTTCCCATGTGGAATGTTTCCCTCTATTATATAAACAAAGATGCTGTAACTTACCAAACGAAAGCGTTGGTATGTTGATAGAGACAATAAAAAACACACAAACACACACGCAAATTTCAAGCTTTCGCAACCCAAGGTTGCTTTATCAGGAAAGAGGGAAGGAGAGGGAAAGACGAAAGGATGTGGGTTTTAAGGGAGAGGGTAAGAAGTCATTCCAATCCCGGAAAGACACAAAAGTGCTGTCTAAAAAGTTCTTAAAAAATAAAATAAAATGTAAGTGAGAACAGTGGTTTCTTTTTAGACAGCATTTTTTTGAAGTAAGCTGTGAACAGAACTGCTAGAAACTGAGCTATTTTGTCAGCACATTCTGAAGTGAACCTAACTGGTATACAGATTGGACTACAAGAGTTTCCTTTATTTAGTGACTTAAGTGACCTGGCTGTAGCAAAGGGTTGACACATAACCATCATGTATTCAGAAAATATCTTTCTAGTGAAACAATTGGCCCTTTAGTCACATACAGTAAGGAGTGTCATCGATAGGGCATCTCAGGTGGATTTCATACTCCTAGATTTCCAGGACCCTATTGACACCTTTGCACAAAAGCAGTTTCACGTGTATGGAACACCATTTCAGCATTGAGACTGGATTTGTGATTTCCTGTGAGAATGATCACAGTAGGCAGTAACTGATGGGAACTCATTTAGAAAAACGTAAGTTGTATAAGGCAGTCATCAAGAAATCAGTAGACCTTTTGATGTTCTTGAGCTGTCATTGATTTAGGAGATAATCTGAGCAGCTGTCGAACGCTGTTATCAGGTGATGACATTGTTTACCATCTAGCGAGGTCATGAGGTTATCAGAAGATCAAAACAAATTACAAAATTATTTAGACAAAATAATGTAAAATTAGGTGAATCCGATCAAAAATGGCTTTTTTTTTCCCTTCCTGTTGTGATATCGGAATAAAAATTCAATATGGTAGTTTCACAACCCTGGTAATGATATATTCATGTGTTACGTTATTTTTAGTTTATAATTTCAGTTATTATTTTAAGTTAACTGTTGACCGGTTTCATCTCCTCATTTGGGGTGAATCTGATCACCATTGTATTTTGTATACAGGAATGGTATCAGACTTCTAGCGAAGTGAATCCGATCACTATTTTGATTTTTTAAAAATATATTGCTGTATTTGCAACAAAATTTTACAATTTCTAGACCAAACAAATTTTTATAAGCACATTAATCTTGAGATTTTTTGCTATAAAAACACTTGCATTCACAAAATTTGACAAACAAATATTAATTTTTAGTTATTATGTTTCATTATCTGTGTGAAAAGTATTTACTCAATGTCATACTCATCCATCCCTTCAAAAATAAATTTACCTCGACTTCTATGTTCTGGAATAACTTTTTTAATAATTTGGCTATTTCTACATCAGTTGCATCATCAGTTTCTTGGAAAGACAAAATGAACATTACCATCAAGAAGTTTCTTTCTCAGAAATGTCATTTCATAGGTGTCATTAGAGATGCTTTAAATTTTACCAATTAAAAACCTGAACCTTTTTTTCATAGGAAATATTGCAGTGAAATCATTTTCTTCAAATTCATGCCAATCTTGATCCTTCTCCTTGTCCATTTCTTCATTTTCATAACATTTTCATAACAAGAAAGAAAGATTGCTACTCATTGTAAAGGTGACATGTTAAGTTGCAGTCAGGCACAATGAAAGGACAGTTACACATTTAGCTTTTGGCGGAAACCTTCTTCATAAAAGGAAACACACAAACATTCACTCACACTGGCAAGCACACCTTTATGCATGCGTGACAGTCATCTCTGGTAGCTCAGACCGGAATGCAACTTTCACGTTGAATAGAAGCAGTTGCCTGGAGGGGGCGGAGAAGGGAAGCGATAGCAGAACACAGGTGGGGGAAAAGGAAAGTGCCATCAGGTGGAGTGTGGAGGTACTAGAAGGTCTAGAAGGAGGCCCGACAAGACTGCCAACAGGTGCAGCATTGGCAGCTGTGGTGTGCAGAGGAGAGGGGGAGTGGGAAGTGGAAAAGGAGAGGAACAAGGAAGGGGAGAGACAGGTGTATTAGCACAGAGTGGCACATTAAGAGGTTGAGGGGACATGAATAAGAAGGAGGTAATAGGATAGTGGGGATGGGAGCTGTTGGGTGAAGGATTTGGTGACATTGGGTTACTGTAGGTTGAGGCCAGGATAATTTGGGAGCACAGAATGTGTTGTAAGGATAGCTCCCATCTCCACATAGAAAAGCTGATGGTGGAGGGAGAATCCAGATGGCCCAGATTGTGAAGCAACCATTGAAATCAAACATGTTATGTTCAGCTTCATGTAGTGCCACAGGGTGGTCTACTTTGCTCTTGGCCAAAGTTCGGCAGTGGCCATTCATCCTAGTAGACAACTGGATGGCAGTCATACCAATATAAAAAGCTGTACAATGATTGCAGCAGAGTTGCTATACGACATGGCTGCTTTCACAGGTGGCCCGGCCCCTGATGGGGTAGGGTAAGCCTGTGACATAACTGGAATAGGAAGTTCTGGGTAAGTGGATTGGGCAGGTCTTGCAACTGGGACTTCAACAGGGATGTGATTCTTGTGGCAAGGGGTTAGGATTGGGAGTGGCATAGGGATGGAATAGGATGTTATGGAGGTTGGTTGGGCAACACACCACCACTTTATGAGAGGTGGGAAGTATCTAGGGTAGGCTGCCCCTCATTTCAGAGCATCATGGTAGGTAATCAAAACTCTGATGAAGGATGTGGTTCAATTCATCTAGTCTGGGGTGTTATTGGCTGGCAAAGGGGCACTCCTTTGTAACTGGTTCTTAGGAGTGGTACGAGGACTGGGGGTGTGTGGTGAAATGGTATGGAGGATCTGTTTGCAGACTAGGTCTGAGTGATAGTGCCTGCAGGTGTTGGTGAGATCCTCAGCATACTGGACAGGGGAGCTCTTGTCACTTCAGGTACACCATCCAGAATGACGAGACTGTGTGGGAGGGGTTTTTTGGTGTGGGAGAAATGACAAGCTCTGCTACAATCATTGCACAGCTTTTATATTGATATGACTACCAACCAGCTGTCCACCAGTATAAATGATCAATGCCAAATTATGGCCAAGAGTGAAGTAGCCCACATTTTGGCACTACATGCAGCTGAATGTAACAGTCTTGATTTCAATGGCTGCATCACTAACTGGGCCATCTGGATCCTCCCCTTCACCACCAGCTTTTCTGAACTGTGCAGATGGGAGCTAACCTTACAATGCATTCTCTGTTCCTGAAACTATCCTGGCCTCAAACTATGATAACTTACTGTCCCTACAAGCTCCACTCAAAGTTCCTGCCTCCTCTGTCCTATCACCTACTCCCTATACACGTCTGCTCACCCTCTTTTCGTGCTGCCCTCTGCCAACACACCTGTGCCTCTTTCCCCTTCCCTGCTTCTCTTCTTTTCCACTCCCACCTTCCCACCCCTCTGCCCCACAGCCACCTAAATCTGTTCCAGTTGGTAGTTTTCTCAGGCCGCCTCCTAGTCCCTGCACACTCCGCCAGACAGCACTCTTCTCTCCCCCACCCGAACCCTGCTATCCCATCCCCTTCCCCACCCCTTCCAGATTGCTGCTTCCATTCAAAGTGACAGTTACATTCCAGTCTGAGCTGCTGGATATGGTGATCTTGTGTGCGTGAGATGTGCTTGCCTGTGTGAATGAATGTGTAATTTTTTCGTCCCTGAAGAAGGTTTTGGTTGAAAGCTGAATGTGTCACAGTTGTTTTGTTGTGTCTGTTTGCAGCTCATCGTGCCTCATTATGGTGAGTAGCAATCTTATCTTTTTCTTTATGTTGCTGATATTCCAACCTGGAGTTTCCATTGTTTAGAATTAATACAAGCGGCACAGCAACGCAAAGTGCCCTCCGCCACACACCGTTGGGTGGCTTGCGGAGTATAAATGTAGAATGTAGATGTAGATATAATTTTGCATGTGTGTGTGTGTGTGTGTGTGTGCGCGCGCGTGCGCACGTGTTGATTCAAGGTTCTAGGCCGTATAGCCAAATGTGTACTGCACAAGCCACCGTATGGAATGGGGTGGAGTCAGGTGATACGTATCATACCAGTCACATTTCTCCCATGCACTATTCTGTTTAAGCATTGTATGTGGGAAGAAAATCTGTCGGTACACACTCATATGGGTAAGATTTTCCTTACTTTTAACATAACAAACCTTACACAAGATACATGTTGCAGGTTATAGTATGTCTCTTGACTCATTTTGGAACATGGGCTCTCGGAATTTTGTGAGAAAGGCTCTTGACAATTCACATTGTATTCTTTACAATGACTCGCTCTGCAGTTTGTTGAGCATTCCCTTGACCTTCTCACACTTAGTAAAGAAACTGAGCACTTCTTGGTTGATCAGACTGTGGAAATGTCCAATACTTACAAACAGTGCTCAAGAATTGGTTGTATGTGGGTCTTGTAAGCAAATTCTTCCATGTGATAGTTCAATCTTTTCAGGATTTTTTTCGATAAATCTGAGTCAGGGAGACGTTTTTGCCATGCCTATATTTTTGTCATCCGGAGGAACTATTAAGCACACTGGCTGTAAGGAGCCAGCTATGTATCATTGTTTGTGCCATTGGCCCTGGCAGGTGCACATGCTCATTTTCGTGGTTCTAGACAACACATACATACAGAATGATATGTTGTCCACTGCATCAGAGGAGTAGCCATTATTGATTGTGTGTGTCAACAACAAAAATTTGGGCCAATTTAGCACACAGAATGCCAAGTGTCACAATCAGTAAAGACTTTTTCTGAAAGCTGGGCAATGAGAAGGTTGACATTTGTCAGGATTTTGACACATCATGCCAGAATGCACCTGTCTCCAGTTGTGAAGTGGAAGCAAAATTGTTTTGTGTGTTGTTGTTGTGGTCTTCAGTCCAGAGACTGGTTTTATGCAGCTCTCCATGCTACTCCATCCTGTCCAAGCTTTTTCATCTCCCAGTAACTACTGCAATCTATATCCTTATGAATGTGCTTAGTGTATTCATCCCTTGGTCTCCCTCTGCGATTTTTACCCTCCGCACTTTCCTCCAATACTAAATTGGTGATCCCTTGGTGCCTCAGAACATGTCCTACTAATCGATCCCCTCTTCTGGTCAAGTTGTGCCACAAATTCCTCTTCTCCCTAGTTTTATTTTGTACCACCTCATTAGTTATGTGGTCTACCCATCTAATCTTCAGCATTCTTCTGTAGCACCACATTTCAAAAGCTTCCAGTTCTTTCTTGTCTAAACTATTTATTGTCCATGTTTCACATCCATACAGGGCTACACTCCATACAAATTCTTTCAGAAAAGACTTCCTGACACTTAAATCTATACTCGATGTTAGCGAATTTCTCTTCTTCAGAAATGGTTTCCTTGCCATTGCCAGTCTACATTTTTTATCCTCTCTACTTCAACCATCATCAGTTATTTTGCTCTCCACAAAACAATGCTACTACTTTAAGTGTCTAATTTCCTAATCTAATTCCCTCAGCATCACCTGATTTAATTAGACTACATTCCATTATACTCGGTTTGCTTTTGTTGATGTTCATCTTATATACTCCTCTCAAGACTCTGTCCATTCCGTTCAACTGCTCTTCCAGGCCCTTTGCTGTTTCTGACAGAATTACAGTGTTGTCAGCAAACCTTAAAGTTTTTATTTCTTCTCCATGGATTTTAAGTGATGAAGTTACAATTTCCTTTGACAAGGAGTCAGTCGTTTGTGAGTGCGACGTCAATCAAGGCATCATTTCAGGTACCAAGGTAGAGTAGTGTCTTTAGTCATCACACTGGGAGAACTATGGTCGACCTTGAGGACACACCTCTAGTGCGAACACTAAATATTGCAGTGCACATCAAGATAATAATCCAGCATACATCCAAAACATCATCCAGCTCATTTTGCTGCCATTCCTACAGTGTCAGGGGGATTTGCTCTTCCAGTAGGATGTTACCTGTTCTCTACTGCTCACATTATCAGTTCATTCTCAAAGATGTTCGTCACCTCCTGGAAACAATACAATCATTTAACTTGTCTCCTTTAAGTTTGTGTGATACAGGCTACTACTGCATTACTGGCACTATCCATTAATCAGTTGCAAGAATGGGTAGCAACATACTCACCTGTTTATTGATCTCTGATAAGCCTTGGCCACTGTAAGGACAATACTGCATCACCGAGTAGCTGGAAGCAATGCAATGTTACATATGCTACATGGTGATGACCCTGTCAATTAAATCTTCTTGGCTTACCTGGCAACTGTGGAAGATTGTAATATTGGTCAAGTCTTCTGGTTCTTAAAGCAGCCAAAATAAATAGTACAGAGAGGGGCTAAATAATGTAGAAATTGTTATACTATGTCAACACTCATTTATTTGTTGTGACTAAGTAAATTTCATATGATTAATGACCATAAAAGTGAGCTGTAAGCTGTCAGTTCATGAAACAAAGATTACTGAGAAGAGTGATTATGTCAACATGGTTCTGCCACACAGATTTAGATGGAAGCTGTGTCCGAAGAAACATAACAAGTATTAGCTTTGGCCATTGTGTATCCAATTACACCGACAGTTGAGGCCCTTAGTCTTAGCCAGTTGACTTTCTAGCTAGTGTGGAAAGTATGGTCTGTAAGGAATACGAGCATGAAAGTAGCTTTTTATCCCAGTAACAATGAAGGCAGTAACTGTGATATGCTCCAGCTGTCACAATGTGAACTCATAGCTGATAAAATATACATTTTGGAAACAGACTTTCCAGACTTCGATAGTGCATAGTGGTAGGAGTGATTGTTTGAGAAAGGGGCTGTGACCCCAAACTGGTCGCAGAGAAAAAAAAGACAAAAATGTAGTATAACAATTGACTCTATTTCTAAAACAATGAATCAGGCTGTGTGCAGTGCTTGCCCCATCTAATGGTGGAGACCTAGGATGCCAACAGTGAATTATGCAGCAGTAAAAATGTTTCTCGACACAGGATGCCTTTGTCGTTCCCAGGTTGTGTCCTGGCAGAGAAATTATGCCGTGTCTTTCTCTCCAGATTGTATAACTTGGTATTCCAGAAAAGACTTCAGGATGCTAAATTTGCTGTCAAATCACTGTCTTGGCCTTTTGTTCACTTGGTCTGCCCTGTCATGTTGGACAATGGAAGTTGGTCAATTAATACTTACACTAAAATACAGCTCCTCAAATTAAATTTTACTCTGGGTCTGCCATTTTAATAATCTCTTTCAAAATTAAATATAATCACCATTTGATTTATAATATGAATGCCAGTAATGAGGCAGTCACATGGGGATTTGGCCAAGATAGAAGTGACATTGGGTTACTGCATGCAAGATACAGATATTGTTGTCCAAAATAAATCTGTACATAGGTATAAATATAATAGAGGGAAACATTCCACGTGGGAAAAATATATCTAAAAAGAAAGATGATGAGACTTACCAAACAAAAGCGCTGGCAGGTCGATAGACACACAAACAAACACAAACATACACACAAAATTCAAGCTTTCGCAACCAACGGTTGCCTCATCAGGAAAGATGAGGCAACCGTTGGTTGCGAAAGCTTGAATTTTGTGTGTATGTTTGTGTTTGTTTGTGTGTCTATCGACCTGCCAGCACTTCTGTTTGGTAAGTCTCATCATCTTTCTTTTTAGATACATTTTTATGTACATAGGTATATTACAATTATATAGTGTGCAGTCTGTATATTATGTAAATAAAATTTCTTTCATGTGGAAATGTTGTTTCGAGCATTTTTTTTTTCTCTTACACATTAATAAGATTATAGACTTGATATTTTTTAAAATTATTGGTATTAATTATGCTATTCACATATTGCTTCTTGTTTCTGTACATTCTTGTCAAGAATAATTAATTTGTCTATCATCTGTTTTATAGGAAAGCAAGAACATCGTGCACAGGCTGTTTTCAACCACACGGAAGACTATGTGCTCTTTCCTGATGAGGCCACAACATCGTTATGTGCGTGGAACTCTCGTAATGCTTCTCGCAAGCAGCTACTTTCATTAGGTCAGTTTCTCTCTTTCTTTCTCTTTTATTTTATTTTATTAATTAATTTATTTATTTATTTATTTATTTATTTATTTCTTTTTTTGCATTAATAGGGTTGGATTTATAGACCCACAAAGCGTGTGCTTATTCGTATTCTGGGTGTTCAATTTATCTAATGACCAGAGCTGTGCCCACTATGCACCTTTTTGGCCAGTGTCATTCAAATAGTGAAACAAACATCTTGAGTGTAAGAGTGAAGTCTGTGAAGGCAACAATGGCAAGACCAAATTATTCCAGACAACAATGATCCATACTTGCATACAGAGTCCTCTCATATTGTTTAGAGATTGTCTGAACAGAAATTTCCAGGCATTTCAATACCAATTTGTGATACAGTTCACAAATTGGTGAATAAATTTCATGAAACGGGAAGTGTTCGTGACAAGAAGTGTCAACAACAACATACTGTGCTCACAGAAGCTCATCTGATGACATTTCTTACCACCTGGAAAATTCTCCTAAAAGTCCCGGAACATGTCTCTCATAGCAAATGCAACAATTTCTTGCACCTGTGTACAAAGAGCTGATACATTACTGGGGCTAAGGCTCTGTAAACAGTAGTGTAAGAACTTATAAACATGGTGATCCCATGCACAGATTTTGGTTTTTTGAATGGGTTTTTAAACATGTGCAGGATTGTGAAATGGATCCTTACCTATTTTGTTTTCGGACGGACCTTGATCCCATTTAGACGGGTATATTAATCTGAAAACTGTCAACATTGGTGTGCTGATAGGCATATTCTGCTTCATGATGAACCCCTTGATTATCAGAAAATAGGAGTGTGGTGTGCAGTTAGTGGTGACAGTTCAATAGGCCCAATTTTTTTTAAAGAAATGCTCAACAGTGAAAGATATATCCGCAACATTTTCAACTGTTTTGTAATGAATTGAGTTTGCTTTGCATTTTTTAACATGGTTGTTACTTTGTACACAATTCACTGTGTATTCCATGACAGACTCATTAGCAACAATATCTGGCCCTGTTGGAGTCTCAATTTAACCCATGAGATTTCTGTTTATGAGGAGCACTAAAAGATGGAATGTACACAGCAAATCTGCACATGTTATAGGATCTCAAGAGTAATATCCACAAGTCAGTTAATCAAATTTCTCAAAGGGGATAACATCATATCATGAATTATTTTTTGAGTAGATGTCAGAAATGTGTGGAAAACAATGGCATTCTGTTCCAGCATCTCCTTGCATGACATGTGTGAGTACACAATTTATTTGCTTATATTGTAAGTTTACTGCTGTGTAGTGATACTGACTGGGCAAGTGTCCAATGCAAACTAGTTTTAAATTTCCAAAATCTGGGCATTTATATAAAAAAAGTACTTCTTAAAGTTTTTACTGCTACAGTGTATAATTTATCAATTCAAATAAGATAATGGGATGATACTCCTGATATTAGAAGTTAGTAAATGTTCACATTTAAACTTGCATATTTCATTCGTTGCCTTTATTACTAAGAAAGAAAGGAAAGAAGAGCGAAGCAAGTTTCTTTTTTACTAGTTCCAAATTCCTGCACCAAGGAAGAGCGCATGTTACTGACAGCTGCTTGTCATTTACTATGTCCTTTTTATCACTTCTCTCCCTCCCTCCCTCCCTCCCTCCCTCTGTGTAATGATAATGTAGTATAAAAATACATCATCCTTAGATCACTGCTTTGTAATGTAATACAATTAATAATCCATGTCAAATCTCTGAATATTACTGAAGGATGGTTATTGATAGCAAAATTATTACTGAATTTCGTAAACAGCTGGCAAATATGTCTAGATAATAAATATATTATTCAATGTTAAACTGATATCAGTGCGGGAGGGGGGGGGGGGGGTGCTTTGTTGTCAGTTGTAGTGATATTTGAGATAGACTATAGTTTTCTGTTCTGCTTCTTTCTTTATCTGCTTTCATATGACTGAACTAATGTCAAGATAAAATGACAACATTAACATAAAAAAGATTTCATACAAAAGAATTGATGCCAAAGACACTGGAATCATTCAGTTCTGATACTAGTCAATTCCTAGAGGATCTGCAATTCTTGGGCTTATGGAAATCGAACTGGAATGTGATTCATCCCTAATTAAAACCATTATGAATAAACTTTGTTAACTCTAATATTTTTGCAGTAGTATAGTATAAGTAAAAATACTACCTACTGGCTACCTACTTAACATATTGCATACCTGCTGCTGTGCCGTGGTTATTGTGGCAGTTCCTGCCGATTTTTGTAAGACGTGTGCGAAATGAGCGCGCCTTCCTTATTTGAATGTAGCTGCACTTATCAGTGTCTGATGCTGATGAAGCTTGGCAGACATGTTTGTGTGATGTTCTAATATTCTTGAAGGTTGTGATACCTCTGGAAACACAAGTCTTTATGAACAGAACTTCACAAAACTGGCAGTAGTATCTTGTTTCACTTCTTTTATGATGTGCTGCGCAGACTCTGCAAGGTTGTGCTGGATATTTCTTTTTTCCACTTCCCACAATGGTCCGAATAGTATGTTACCTGAGAATCAGCTAGGTGGATCCTTAGCAGGTACTCTTTTTGTGGTTTGGGTTGCTTCAGTTTCCCCCTCAGTTGCTGTGCCAACTTGTTGAGTACTTTTCCAGGCTCTTGCAACTTCATGTAGGAACATTTTATATTTTTTGTATATCTGGATTTGTATGTATTAAAAAAGCAGAGTTTATTAGATACAAAACTACTTCCTTTGTCCATTTATTGGTTTACTGGCGTTATCTCACAATATGAAAGATATTAGTCAGCTCTTTCCATGCCGTTCATAAATTTATTGTACATCACAATACCTTTTGGTTTCTGTGTGGTTTCCCCTTGTTGTATTTTTTTGTTTTTCTGTCACAATTATCTTTCCACACCTGCAGCAAAAAGTCACTTTGTCTTCGAGATTTGGCTTCTTTGTAGACACTGAGAGATACCTCTTTCGATTCTTATTGTACGATAAACTCTTGTTTTCCTTTCTATAATATGGCAATAGCTGTACTATTGTAATAAATGTCTTGATGAACATGGTACCACATGCCAAGGTGGGATGAAAGTATAGAGAGAATAGTTTCTTGAAGCATTTTCCTTCCCCAGTGTATATTTCTAGATTGAAGATATACCCACTTACACTTTCGCAAACCATATGGACAAGCAAACCATATCTGATAAATTTTCCAGGATTATATGTCTGGGAATGAAGCCACTTTCTCCATGGTATCATTGCTTTATCGAGAGAAAGCTCCTGTTCAGGTTTGTATACGGTCTGAAATTTATGTAGGAGGTGCTTTAGCTCAAGTTCAATTTTGTAGATATGTTTTCTGACCGCTCTGTAAGGAATTGCCATTGATGTGCCATGAGTTCCTTATCTGCTTAAATCAGTTATTGCTCATTAGATTGCCAAAAATCAGAGTATCTGTTAGAGAATCCGTTGACCAGTAGTCCTTCAAATAATCTTTTTTTATTTACCCCATCAAGATCATCATGCCCAGAAATTTTTTCAGTTCAACAGCAGTGATATCCATAAATTTGAGGGTCTTGGGAGATTTTTTGTAATGGTTTTTGTTCTGTTTGTAATACAGGTTTGATTGTGTCGACATCTGATCGAACAATTCGTTCCCTAAAAATAATTCCACATTGCTTATAATTCTATTGATCTCACTGGGAAGGATTTTTACACCTGGGATTCCTGTAAATGTTCCTAAAATAATGATCTTGTCCTTCTTTAGCCAACTTTCACTGTCAGAAGCTTCGTCATCTAAATTGTTCACAATTATCTCACTTTAGTTGATTATAGCCATGGTGTTTTCTTCTTCACTTCCACTACTACTATCAGTAACGTCATTTGAATCACTTGGAACATGAGAATGATTCTCTGCAAACAGCTCAGCAAGAATCTTGCTTTCCGTCAACTATTTTCGTGCAGTACCACACAAGGCAACAACTACAGTACAGACTATTTCACAATACTGATTGTTGGCGGCAAAATGAAAGATAAAAGTAAGTTCATACTGTTGTTTACTGCTCTTAACCATTCAGTTCATATACAACCTTTTGATAAATTGAAATAGTTAGTGGCATGAGCAATGGGTCTCAAAAAACACACGCGGAACGAAAAATGTAAATTTGCGTGATTCGTTCAAAGTAGCTGGACGTGGAAACATGTAAATTTATGTGAACCACACACCGTGTTTAATATAAACTATAATTTATTTCAAGAATTACTTTTAAACTTGAGTTTTGTTTTCTTTTTTTATTACATACTACCACAAGAATTGACCTTATTAAAAATCTATAGTTACATTTACAGACCAGTTTATTTCCCCTAATAACTCTTCCCTAACTCTCAAGCAGCTTTTTCAACTTGGTTACCAAACTACAACAGAAGCAGTGTTGCAAAACATCTTTTACAATACAAAATATCAGTTAAAAGTTGTTTTTTTTATATATAAGTGGTGCTTGTCAATTACTCTTTGAAATGCATAAATGCCCAGGCATTTATGAATTTTGGGCATATAGCCCAGGCATTTATATTGAACATTTGTCCCAACTTACAAATGCCCAGGCATTTTACATCACTGCTATCACTACTACTGTGGTAGTAGACAGGAGACACAGCATCTGCTTCACTTTACAACTGATGCTTACTGCTCATCTTCTGCTGTGCCGTGCATGCGGTCACAGTGACATAGATTTGAGAATGCTCAGTTGCCATGAACATGAAATTGACAGAGAAAGCTATTCTAACAATGGAAAACATAGGATGGAGTAATGACAATATTATGAAACGGATAGATTGCTACTCCCCCCCCATGAACCATGGACCTTGCCGTTGGTGGGGAGGCTTGCGTGCCTCAGCGATACAGATAGCCGTACCGTAGGTACAACCACAACGGAGGGGTATCTGTTGAGAGGCCAGACAAACGTGTTATTCCTGAAGAGGGGCAGCAGCCTTTTCAGTAGTTGCAAGGGCAACAGTCTGGATGATTGACTGATCTGGCCTTGTAACAATAACCAAAACGGCCTTGCTGTGCTGGTACTGCAAATGGCTGAAAGCAAGGGGAAACTACGGCCGTAGGTTTTCCCGAGGGCATGCAGCTTTACTGTATGATTAAATGATGATGGCGTCCTCTTGGGTAAAATATTCCAGAGGTAAAATAGTCCCCCATTCAGATCTCCGGGCGGGACTACTCAAGAGGACGTCATTATCAGGAGAAAGAAAACTGACGCTCTACGGATTGGAGCGTGGAATGTCAGATCCCTTAATCGGGCAGGTAGGTTAGAAAATTTAAAAAGGGAAATGGATAGGTTAAAGTTAGATATAGTGGGAATTAGTGAAGTTCGGTGGCAGGAGGAACAAGACTTTTGGTCAGGTGAATGCAGGGTTATAAATACAAAATCAAATAGGGGTAATGCAGGAGTAGGTTTAATAATGAATAAAAAAAATAGGAATGCAGGTAAGCTACTACAAACAGCATAGTGAACGCATTATTGTGGCCAAGATAGATACGAAGCCCACGCCTACCACAGTAGTACAAGTTTATATGCCGACTAGCTCCGCAGATGTCAAAGAGATTGATGAAATGTATGATGAGATAAAACAAATTATTCAGGTAGTGAAGGGAGACGAAAATTTAATAGTCATGGGTGACTGGAATTCGATAGTAGGAAAAGGGAGAGAAGGAAAAGTGGGAAGCCGCCTGGTAGAATTTTTCACAGAGCATAACTTAATCATAGCTAAACTTGGTTCAAGAATCATGAAAGAAGGTTGTATACATGGAAGAAGCCTGGAGATACTAGAAGGTATCAGATAGATTATATAATGGTAAGACAGAGATTTAGGAACCAGGTTTTAAATTGTAAGACATTTCCAGGGGCAGATGTGGACTCTGACCACAACTGTAGATTAAAACTGAAGAAACTGCAAAAAGGTGGGAATTTAAGGAGATGGGACCTGGATAAACTGACTAAACCAGAGGTTGTACAGAGTTTCAGGGAGAGCATAAGGGAACAATTGCAGGAATGGGGGAAAGAATTACAGTAGAAGAAGAATGGGTACCTTGAGGGATGAAGTAGTGAAGGCATCAGAGGATCAAGTAGGTAAAAAGACGAGGGCTAGTAGAAATCCTTGGGTAACAGAAGAAATATTGAATTTAATTGATGAAAGGAGAAAATATAAAAATGCAGTAAATGAAGCAGGAAAAAAGGAATACAAACATCTCAAAAATGAGATTGATAGGGAGTGCAAAATGGCTAAGCAGGGATGGCTAGAGGACAAATGTAAGGATGTAGAGGCTTATCTCGCTAGGGGTAAGATAGATATTGCCTACAGGAAAATTAAAGAGACCTTTGGAGAAAAGAGAACCACTTGTATGAATATCAAAAGCTCAGATGGAAACCCAGTTCTAAGCAAAGAAGGGAAAGCAGAAAGGTGGAAGGAGTATATAGAATATAGAGGGTCTATACAAGGGCGATGTACTTGAGGACAATATTATGGAAATGGAAGAGGATGTAGATGAAGATGAAATGGGAGATATGATACTGCGTGAAGAGTTTGACAGAGCACTGAAAGACCTAAGTCGAAACAAGGCCCCCGGAGTAGACAACATTCCATTGGAACTACTGACGGCCTTGGGAGAGCCAGTCCTGACAAAACTCTACCATCTGGTGAGCAAGATGTATGAAACAGGCGAAATACCCTCAGACTTCAAGAAGAATATAATAATTCCAACCCCAAAGAAAGCATGTGTTGACAGATGTGAAAATTACTGAACAATCAGTTTAATAAGCCACAGCTGCAAAATACTAACACGAATTCTTTACAGACGAATGGAAAAACTAGTAGAAGCCGACCTCGGGGAAGATCAGTTTGGATTCCGTAGAAATACTGGAACACGTGAGGCAATACTGACCTTACGACTTATCTTAGAAGAAAGATTAAGGAAAGGCAAACCTACATTTCTAGCATTTGTAGACTTAGAGAAAGCTTTTGACAATGTTGACTGGAATACTCTCTTTCAAATTCCAAAGGTGGCAGGGGTAAAATACAGGGAGCGAAAGGCTATTTACAATTTGTACAGAAACCAGATGGCAGTTATAAGAGTCGAGGGACATGAAAGGGAAGCAGTGGTTGGGAAGGGAGTGAGACAGGGTTGTAGCCTCTCCCCGATGTTATTCAATCTGTATATTGAGCAAGCAGTAACAGAAACAAAAGAAAAATTCGGAGTAGGTATTAAAATCCATGGAGAAGAAATAAAAACTTTGAGGTTCGCCGATGACATTGTAATTCTGTCAGAGACAGCAAAGGACTTGGAAGAGCAGTGGAACGGGATGGATGGTGTCTTGAAGGGAGGATATAAGATGAACATCAACAAAAGCAAAACAAGGATAATGGAATGTAGTCGAATTAAGTCGGGTGATGTTGAGGGTATTAGATTAGGAAATGAGACACTTAAAGTAGTAAAGGAGTTTTGCTATTTGGGGAGCAAATTAATTGATGATGGTCGAAGTAGAGAGGATATAAAATGTAGACTGGCAATGGCAAGGAAAGCGTTTCTGAAGAAGAGAAATTTGTTGACATCGAGTATAGATTTAAGTGTCAAGAAGTTAAACATGGACGGTAAATAGTTTGGACAAGAAGAGAATAGAAGCTTTCGAAATGTGGTGCTACAGAAGAATGCTGAAGATTAGATGGGTAGACCACCTAACTAATGAGTAAGTATTGAATAGGATTGGGGAGAAGAGAAGTTTGTGGCACAACTGGCACGGTTGGTAGGACATGTTCTGAGGCACCAAGGGATCACCAATTTAGTATTGGAGGGCAGCGTGGAGGGTAAAAATCGTAGGGGGAGACCAAGAGATGAATACACTAAGCAGATTCAGAAGGATGTAGGTTGCAGCAAGTACTGGGAGATGAAGAAGCTTGCACAGGATAGAGTAGCATGGAGAGCTGCATCAAACCAGTCTCAGGACTGAAGACCACAACAACAGATTGCTACTCACCTTAGTTCTTTTTGACAGCAATAAGATAAAAGCAAAAGTATATTGAAGTCAAATGCCTCCAATTGCCAGTTATGCTATAGTTTTATTCACACAACTGGTTTTGGCTTAGTTATGAGTCAATCTCAATTGTATTAAGTGTTTTTTGCTACAGCTGATGATGACAGACACTGTCTAAACTTATACACTTTGTTATACAAACAAATATTCCTCAGCACATAAACACTTAACACACTTCAGAATGACGCATTATTGATTTGAAACTGGTTATATCAATAAAACTATTACACAATTGACAAGTGGAGCATTTGATTTCCGTAAGTATGCAGTCAACAACTGCATAAGTACTCCAACCCTTCAAGGAGTGACAACACAAATGTTTCTCAGGATAAAGACAAAAGTATTGAGTCTTTCTACAAGTTGCTGTGATGGGATTGCAATAGCAACTACAGCAAAGCTGACTCACATGCACACACAGAGGAAATGTTCATTTAGTCTCTTACTTTTAAGGAGAAATAAGTTTCCTTCTCCAGTAGGAACAGGTTCTTTGAGGAAACTGTTTCTTGAATTTAGCCTTTGGGTAGCCTGTCAAATTCTTTATAGTATCGATGTGGAGTTCTGCATTCTCTCTTTCTAGGCAACTGCAGTGGCAAAAAACAATATTCTCCAGAAAATTGCTAAACCACAAGTCTAAACAGTTAAGCAGACTGCAGACTGGTGATAATACAGGGTGGAAAAAATAAAACTGGCCATGGAAATATTTACAACAAAACTGGTGCTGGATTGACCCTTGTTAATTAACATGACAGAAGACACTGGAAATGGCCACTGTTGATGTCGATGCAGCACTGTGCTTGGTTTATTAAACTGTTAGCCAGGCATAGCAGTTTTGCCTGGGGGTTAGCTGCAATCTCATTTCAAGTGTTCTGCTGTAGCTCATCCAGTGTGTGAGTACACTGGACACTTCAGTTTGCCTCACAGGCAAAAATCAGAGGGGGGGGGGGGGGGGGAGAGAGAGAGAGAGAGAGAGAGAGAGAGAGACCAGGCAGTTTAGGTGCCCAGGATATTGCACTGCCTCTGCTGACTGCCTTACCAAGCACCTCATGCACTTGTGACAAGGTTGTCAAAGCAATGTTGCTTGATGTTGCTGAAAATACCCATAAAGTTGATCGTCTTCTGTGAGTTGATCCACATATGAAGTAAGCAATTTGTGGATGTATCAGGTAGCATTACTAGATTGGTTAAAGAATCTGTCTTGTAGGCCCCTACCACCACGGCACAGCATGTCCCCAGGTTGCGGATAGGGAATACGGCCTTCAGATATGAAGGGTAGCTGCGAATACAAAAAAATAAGCAGTCACGGACAACCGGTAGGGAGCATGCGATGGCGTGATGAACCATCCCTGTTTCTTCTTCTCTTTCTATCAAATCTATCCATCAAGAATCAGCAACATTAATGGTCATGGGTCCTTTTGTAGACAGGGACAGATGGCGAAAATATGTTGCTGCGGTAATGGACTCTCGAGTCCGGTATGACCAGTGAGTAAGTAAGTAAGTAAGTAAGTTAAAGAATCATGTTATGATGCAGACACCAGTCATCGTGCACCAAACACCAATCTTAGGATTATGCAAGAGCTCTTCAAAGTATTGATGAACTTTTCTTATGCATAATGGTGCATGTTCTGTGAATTCACTTATCCTGATATGCAGAACCTGGCCTCATCCGTATCAATAAAAGGGTCCAAAAGTCCTGATTCCACTTCTCTCATAAACCACCAGCAGAACTCAACACACCAAAGGTCATCGGGTTGTTTTAACTCATTTCATACACAACAATAAATTTGTACGGATATGGATGCTTGTGGTTTTGATAACATTTCATTATGATTATCTGTTAATTCTCATTTGTACAGATAAACATCATTGAGATTTTGTCAATCTTTCTTCCAGGCTTTCCTTCACTCGAGCAATGTTTTCTGGTGTTTGAATTCTTTTCAGGTAGTTATGACTTTTATTCGCTGCAGAGCCCGTTTTGCACTATTTTGCCACTAAGTTTTATGTTGCAGACTTTTCTGGAGGTTTTGCCAAGACACTTCCAGTCTTAAACTCATGTACACACAGGTCTGCAGGTTGTTTACCATGAAATATACTTCACATAACACTTGACAAGAGACACAAGGTGTTTTATTGTGAGTAAAATTTTGTAGTTGATTCAACTGTTCACTAAACACATCTACTTCTCTCACTCACTCAAATGTGATAACACTGCAAAGTATTTGTGGCATAGCATGTGGGAAATGCACATGTGTAGACACAAGACAGCAACTACTTGGAGAGACACAAGACAGCAACCACTTGGAGTGTCGAAATCATGGTTTCCAACATTTTCTGGGTTGAGCAACTTGCTGTTCATTAACAAGGATTAATTGTGCATCGGTCTTGTAAATATTTTCCATACCAGCTATATTTTTCCCACCCTGTATTTGAAGAAGTTACAGCAAAAGCCTTGTCTGCTGGCCCTGTCAGGCTATTCAATACTGACTGGCCGCCTTGTCATCCTCTGCCACTGGTGTCATTCAGATGCGATTTGAGAGGCAGTCAGCACACTGCCCTCCCTACCATTGTCATTTTCTCAGACCTTTGGAGCTGCTATTTCTGAAATGAGTAGCTCCTCGGTTGGCATCCTGAGGCTGAGTGCACCCTGTTCCAGCCCTCCCACCAAGGAAAAATCACTGGCAGTACTGTGAATCAAAGCAGGGTCCACCACACAGCAGTCAGACATACTGACCACTTTGCTGCAAAGGTGGATGTATGAAGAAGCTACACTTTTGAAAATTCATGACCTTATATCTGTCAGTGAGGGAAACAAAAATTGAAAAGTTTACAAAATTTATTTTCTAAATCACGTGGTACCTGTATGATGGTGATCTGCAACTCAGTGGTTTCAATGTGACCACTTTATTGTTCACTCTTATCAGTAATGATAATTCCTCTCTGCATCAGCCAATCACATATAGACAGATAAACAATTACTGTACAGAATACCAGTATCTCCTCTTGCCATCTCGCTTGCTCATTGCTTTTTTGTCTACATACATCAAAAAAAGTTTTGCGTCATCCCAGTTCCCAGAACTCCCGAAGATAGACATTGACAGTGGATATTTTATCACAGACACAGTCCCTTTGACTGTTCAGAGATGTCACTAAATCTGCCAAAAGATGTAAGCACCATGCATGAGCAGCACCTATTAGACAGCTGACCAGTTCCAGTCATTGCACCAAGGAGGAGGTACACGGCTCGTGTTGTTTGTAGTTCAACTGTGCCTAGACTGTTAATGCCGCAGTTCGACTGCGTCCGCATTGTTACTTTGTGCCAGGAAGTGTCCAGGTGTTTCGGAATGAACCAAAGCTATGTTGTTTGGACATGGAGGAGATACAGAGAGACATGAACTGTCAGTGACATGCCTCGCTCAGGCCGCACAAGGAATACTACTGCAGTGGATGACCGCTACCTACGGATTATGGCTTGGAGGAACCCTGACAGCAATACCACCATCTTGAATAATGCTTTTTGTATAGCTACAGGACGTAGTGTTACTACTCAAACTGTGCGCAATAGGGTACATGATGCGCAACTTCACTCCCGACTTCCAAGGCAGGGCCCATCTTTGCAACCATAACACCAAGCAGTGCAGTACAGATGAGCCCAACAACATGCCAAATGGACCACTCAGAATTGGCATCACATTCTCTTCACATTTATGAGTGTTGCATATGCCTTCAACCAGACAATTGTCGGAGACATGTTTGGAGGCAACCCAGTCAGGCTGAACGCCTTAGGCACACTGTCCAGCGAGTGCAGTAAGGTGGAGGTTCCCTGATGTTTTGGGGTGGCATTATGTTGGGCTGAAGTACGCTGCTGATAGTCATGGAAGGTGCCTAACAGCTGTACAATACGTGAATGCCATACTCCGACCGATAGTGCAACCATATCGGCAGCATATTGGCAAGGCATTCGTCTTCATGGATGACAATTTGCGTCTCCATCGTGCCCATCTTGTGAATGACTTCCTTCAGGATAACGGCATTGTTCAACTAGAGTGGCGAGCATGTTCACCAGGCGTGAACACTATTGAACATGCCTGTGATAGATTTAAAATGGCTGTTTACGGACAATGTGACCAACCAACCACTCTGTGGGATCTATGCCGAATTGCTGTTGAGGATTGGGACAATCTGGACCTACAGTGCCTTGATGGACTTGTGGATACTGTGCCACGATGAATACAGGCATGCATCAATGCAAGAGGACATGCTACATTGCACACCTTCCATTATGGTCTCATGCTCTATACTCTATGTTTATGTGATTTTTCTAAAAAGAATTGCATTTCACAAGCCTCCATCTTAACAGTTATTTTTTGACAACTCATTTGTTTAAAAGCCTCACGTATCACCTAAGTTGTTTAACTCTCATTTCCCATTTTAAAAAGTCTTTTACTAATCTCCTGTGAGTGGCAACCATAAATTTTGATGATCATTTTTGTAATCTGCAGAAAAGTTCAGTTCCAGTACATTTCTTCATTTAAAATACAACAAAACTTCTCATATTAGTGGCATCAGTTGGAATCTGTCATAATAGCTGAAAATATCTTAGACGTAAAAGAACTGTATGTATGAAATGTGAATTCAAACAATTGAGGTTTGGTTACAATGTTAATATTGTAAGCATTCCATGACTATGTAAATTTTAGACATTGTGCATTGTACTGTAATTGAAATCACAGTGTCAGTTGACTTCAAGCAGGTATTTTTTGCATCTTGAGAGATTTTCATTGTTGTAAATAAATATAACACACACATCCATTTACTCAGCTGCTGTGATTTATCTTCATTCATAGTGCACAAGAGCATGCTGTATTATCAGAGGTACAAATAAAAAAAGAGAATATGACAGATCCTTTAAAGTCAGTTAATATGTTCAACAGTTTGGATCCACTTTTTCCCCAAAACTATTACCTAAGCACAAGCATCTACACCCCTAAACCCCCCCCCCCCCCCCACACACACACACACTCTTTTTTTATTCTTTGGAACATACTTAAAAAAAGGTTAAAAGCTCTGTCCGCTGTGCTTGAGAACCGTAATTTAGGATGTAATAGCCTTCCCCCCCCCCCCCCCCCCCCCCCCCCCCCCCCCCCCCCCACTGAAATTGTATTTGGTGTGAGTGTTGTTAATATCCCTGTTTGGCAATTTTTGTGTGTTTTCCCCAAAATGTCAGAATGGTTTATTTGAAAAGTATATAACCAATTTTCTTGCTTATCCTTGTCCAATTTCTTCTTGCCAGTTGGACTTTCAAAATGTAATTTTCCATTCTTCATTGAGGTACACAGCATATTGTATACCATTCAGCAGTCATGTTATGTAATGTATTTAGAAGAAAGGTAGTCAGTTTTTTGGTCCTCATTGAGATGAGTGATTGTTTCCTTCTCACAGCTATAAGTCTTTTTCACCCTTGTTTGCAGTAACATCCAGCAGGTGACTCTTATTTGGTTTGGTTTCAAGTCT
Organism: Schistocerca cancellata; assembly: GCF_023864275.1. Lineage (NCBI taxonomy): Eukaryota > Metazoa > Arthropoda > Insecta > Orthoptera > Acrididae > Schistocerca > Schistocerca cancellata. The sequence continues at coordinate 692,655,887 of NC_064631.1, forward strand.
TGTCGCCACCTTTTGTATGTTCCATTAGTGCCCTGCATTGAATGTGACTTCTTGCAGCCCAGTCAGTGAATGCAGATAATCACTGAATGTTTGTGCATGGTTGTTGTTGTTCCAGTAGTTAGCATCTTTGCAGTTGTTACAGTTGTTACATGCAGGTTTGTTTGCAATATTTTTCCTTGACATCCTTAATGTTTTCTTGTGGGAGACATTAAGTGCTTATATTGTCATCAGGATGCAGCCTTGCTGTTCTTGGCACTCTAAACCAATTTCTTTCTTCAAAAACAAAGGGCAGTGGCTCTTTTCTACATTAAGATCTAGACATCTAGGGATACTGCACCATTGCTAAGTGTAAAATGTGGCGAGGAAATAATAAATAGAATGGCAACAAAATTTTTAGGTGTCCATATTAATGATAATTTAAACTAGAAAAAACACATTTTGGAACTCCTAAAACAACTTAGTTCATCCACATTTGCAGTTAGAATAGTTATAAATCTTGGGGAGAGGCAGACAGTAAGTTGATGTATTTTGCATATTTTGATTCAGTGATGTTGTATGGAATAATGTTCTGGGTAATTATTCTTAAGAAAGGAAGTCTTGATGGCTCAAAAATGAGCTGTAAGAAAAACGTGTGGTGCTCACCTGCGATCATCTTGTAAATGTCTGTTTAAGGTGTTGGGCTTCCTAACTACTGCTTCACAGCATATTTATTCCCTCGTGTGGTTTGTTGTAAATAATTCATTGTAGTTCAAAAGGAACAGTGATGCACATAATTTCAATATGGTATAAAAATGACATTCATTACTCCATATTAAAGCTGTCTTTAGTACAAAAGAGGGGGCACAATGCTGCAACTAAAATTCTTGGTAACTTGGCAAGTGGTGTAAAATGTCTGACAGACACAAAAGTAAAATTTGAAAAACAAACTGAGAAAGTTTCTCCTTGACTACTTCTTTTATTCCATAGAAGAATTTCTGTTATCATAATGCGTAAAACGTGGTTGGGGTAGGAATCACTAACTCATGTGTACATTTAAAAAACAAAAAGAAAAAAGAAAAGAAAAAAAACACTTAAAAATGTTCAGCATGTAGCAATATTTACAAATTGATTTGGAGTGTGAGTGTAAAATGATTCGTTTCACATAATTATGTTTTATTGTGCAAATGATCTGTTGTTGTCGTTGTTGTTGTGGTCTTCAGTCCTGAGACTGGTTTGATGCAGCTCTCCATGCTACTCTATCCTGTGCAAGCTTCTTCATCTCCCAGTATCTACTGCAACCTACATCCTTCTGAATCTGCTTAGTGTATTCATCTCTTGGTCTCCCTCTACGATTTTTACCCTCCACACTGCCCTCCAATGCTAAATTTGTGATCCCTTGATGCCTCAAAACATGTCCTACCAACCGATCCCTTCTTCTAGTCAAGTTGTGCCACAAACTTCTCTTCTCCCCAATCCTATTCAATACCTCCTCATTAGTTACGTGATCTACCCACCTTATCTTCAGCATTCTATGGAACACGAAACAATAGTCATGCAAAATCAAGCGATGATAGATCCATCTTGCAAATGCCAGCGGAGCAGCCCAAGTCATTGTTATAGTAGTATCTCACATGATGATAAACTCTTTTTCATATTCCAAAAATGCTATTTTTACTGGCATGCTGTCTAATTATTATTTTTTATGAATAAGGAGATACAGAGCTCATAACAATGTGTAAAAATCTTAATAATGCACCTCAGTAATTGGCAACAAATACAATTATTTTACCTCCTTCAGGAAAAAGTGGTAAGAGTAGTAAAAAATATACTTTAGGTACATCTGTCAACACTATTAAAAGCATTTAGCTTGTTCTCTGCATCTTGTTTACTAAGACTCACATAGTCTGAAAATGAGCTTGATCAGTTTGAAATCCCAATATGAACAGTAAAATAAATAAATAATTAAAAAACTGAAGCTGATTGGTAACTGTTTTAAGCCATCACATATTAAACGATCAGTATTCTTTTCAAACTGTTCTGGATTTAATGAGATGTTTTGTGGGATGTAAAGGAGGCAGAATGGTAATTTTGAGCAGGTAATTTTTGATGCAGCTTTGTGTGGTGAACTGTGAATTGACGTTTCTTATGTATTGCTTTTCTTCTGTAGTGTCATTATTTGTTACAGGTCACAATGGGCCAGTGCGGTTAATAGCACATTCCCCTACAGCACCAGCATTTCTCACTTGTTCTGATGACTTCCGTGCTCGCTTTTGGTTCCGACGTATGCACTGATGAGCTGTGGTTGTGTGTAGCCTTATTTTTATACTCTCCCATAAATCAGTGTGTTTGTACATGTGATGTATGCTAGTAAAGTTGTTACTCATATTTAAAGATATTGTGATTTGTGAAACACCATTGATGTTAATGATTGAGTGGAGATCCTGTTACTGTTGTAAATTACTTCTTTCATTGGGTGCATTTTAATTTTTGATAATACATTAAGAGACAAACAACAAAACTGTGGTTTTATATATGTTGGATGAAGAGTCGAAAAAATTTACAGCAACAGTAACAATTGGCCATTCGCCATATTCAATGACTTTGTTATATCTCAGCAGACTACTACTGTAGTGCTACAATAACACAAGGTAAAGTATAAGCATAAATACAAGCATATTTCCAGAGGAATGTTAAGAATTATTATATATCTTTTGGACAGTCATTTTCCAGCCACAAAACTAAGCAATGATAGTGGGGGCTCAAGAGGATGTACTAAGTAACTTGATTAATATTAAAAGCATCATGTTTATAGTTCGTCATTTTATCCTTTAGTGAACTTCAAGTCCATTAAGGATTGTTGGCAAATAATGCAACCAGCCAGAAATTGGTTGTATTATTCATGTACAGTCAAGATTTACGTTTTACAACCTGAGTGTTTTCAACAATGTATCTCATATTGGCAGTTTAACAGTTTGTCTGTGGGTGAACGGTTACTGATCAGAATGAGATTTTCACTCTGAAGCAGAGTGTGCGCCGATATGAAACTTCGTGGCAGATTAAAACTGTGTGCTGGACCAAGACTTGAACTCGGGACCTTTGCCTTTCGCAGGCAAGTGCTCTACCATCTGAGCTACCCAAGCTTGACTCACGCCCTGTCCTCACAGCTTTACTTCTGTCAGTACCTCATCTCCTATCTTCTAAACTTCACAGAAGCTCTCCTGCGAACCTTGCAGAACTAACACTCCTGGAAGAAAGGATATTGCAGAGATATCTCACTCTGGAAACATCCCCCAGGCTGTGGCTAGGCCATGTCTCCGCAATATCCTTTCTTCCAGGAGTGCTAGTTCTACACTGTTCGCAGGAGAGCTTCTGTGAAGTTTGGAAAGTAGGAAATGAGCTACTGGCAGAAGTAAAGCTGTGAGGATGGGACATGAGTTGTGCTTGCGTAGCTCAGATGGTAGAACACTTGCCCGCGAAAGGCAAAGGTCCCGAGTTCGAGTCTCAGTCCGGCACACAGTTTTAATCTACCAGGAAGTTTCATATCAGCGCACACTCTGCTGCAGAGTGAAAAATCTCATTCTGGAAACATCCCCCCAAGCTGTGGCTAAGCCATGTCTCTGCCATATCCTTTCTTCCAGGAGTGCTAGTTCTGCAAAGTTCGCAGGAGAGCTTCTGTGAAGTTTGGAAAGTAGCGGACAAGGTACTGGTGGAAATAAATCTGTGAGGACGGGGTGTGTGTCGTGCTTGGGTAGCTCAGATGGTAGAGCACTTGCCCGTGAAAGGCAAAGGTCCCGAGTTCGAGTCTCGGTCCGGCACACAGTTTTAATCTGCCAGGAAGTTTCAGTTTCTGATCATTCCAATACACAGGATTATGAAGAACATCTCATGAGTTTGTGTGACGGTTGGAACACAATGAACTAACGAGGCTCCTTTTGCACAGTATGCTAAATTCATGAATCAATAAATTAGCCGTTTTAGTCAAATTTATTGCTTGTAAGTTACTGCTTCACAATATAGGATTTCAGTTGGGTTGATTTATTCAATGAAGATATGACTTTGTTCTTCATTCTCTCTTAGTTGCTGGGCAATTTCTTTGAATATGGCAATAAAAGACTGCATCTCCTCTTTGCTTTTGATTATTGCTGTTACAATACAGTAAATTTATTTATACTTTTCTTGAATAATGTATGAACACTGTTCGTGTATATAATCCATGTAGTTTATCAACATAAAAATCAAACTTCTGTCAAACCAGAAACTCCAACATGAAACTTCTACTTACAAGTTAATCCAATGAACGGAGGAATCTGAACATTTCATTTGTTCAAGTAAACATCACAACTATTGTCAAGATTGTATTAATTCTCTTATATATGTAGACTGAAGGGCTGGATGAACATTTGTACCAAGGATGAGATTGAAACGCGGGTCTCCTGCTTGCTAGTCAGAAGAACTGACCACTACACTACCCGCACAGTCGCTTTGCACAACTGCATTAGCTACCCTAGCATTCTCACTCCTCAGTCCAAATTCCCATTCACACCTCAACCAACTTGATATACCCTTGGAACACAAACAGCATTGCAGAGGCTCTCTGACTGTATTGGAGTATTATTTCAGCACAGAGTGCATTGGGAGATTGTGCCTGAAACCCATGCAAAGGTACTTCAATCAAACTAAACTACTATATGGTTCCAGAGATCATTTCATGTCTCAAGCATGTATGACATATACAGGGTGGTCCATTGATCACGACCGGGCCAAATATCTCACGAAATAAGCGTCAAACAAAAAAACTACAAAGAACGAAACTTGTCCAGCTTGAAGGGGGAACCAGATGGCGCTATGGTTGGCCCACTAGATGGCGCTGCCATAGGTCAAATGGATATCAACTGTGGTTTTTTAAATAGGGACCCCCATTTTTTATTACATATTCATGTAGTACTTAAAGAAATATGAATGTTTTAGTTGGACTTTTTTTCGTTTTGTGATAGGTGGCGCTGTAATAGTCACAAACATATGGCTCACAATTTTAGACAAACAGTTGGTAACAGGTAGGTTTTTTAAATTAAAATACAGAACATAAGTACATTTGAACATTTTATTTCGATTGTTCCACTGTGATACATGTACCTTTGTGAACTTATCATTTCTTAGAACACATGCTGTTACAGCGTGATTACCTGTAAATACCACAGTAATGCAATAAATGCTCAGAATTATGTTCGTCAACCTCAATGCGTTTGGCAATACGTGTAACGACATTCCTCTCAACAGCTTGTAGTTCGCCTTCCGTAATGTTCGCACATGCATTGACAATGCGCTGATGCATGTTGTCAGGCGTTGTCAGTGGATCGCGATAGCAAATATCCTTCCACTTTTCCCACAGAAAGAAATCCGGGGACGTCAGATCCGGCGAATGTGCGGGCCATGGTATGGTGCTTCGCCGACCAATCCAACTGTCGTGAAATATGCTATTCAGTACCGCTTCACCCGCATGCAAGCTATGTGCAGGATATCCATCATGTTGGAAGTACATCACCATTCTGTCATGCAGTGAAACGTCTTGTAGTAACATCGGTAGAACATTACGTAGGAAATCAGCATACATTGCACCATTTAGATTGCCATCAATAAAATGGGGGCCAATTATCCTTCCTCTCATAATGCCGCACCATACATTAACCCATCAAGGTCGCTGATGTTCCACTTGTTGCAGCCATCGTGGATTTTCCATTGCCCAATAGTGCGTATTATGCCGGTTTACGTTATCGCTGTTGGTGAATGACGCTTCGTTGCTAAATAGAACGCGTGCAAAAAATCTGTCATTGTTTCATAATTTCTCTTGTGCCCAGTGGCAGAACTGTACATGATGTTCAAAGTCGTCACCATGCAATTCTTGGTGCATAGAAATATGGTACGGGTGCAATCGATGTTGATGTAGCATTCTCAGCACCGACGTTTTTGAGATTCCCGTTTCTTGCGCAATTTGTCTGCTAATGATGTGCGGATTAGCCGCGACAGCAGCTTAATATCTACTTGGGCATCACCATTTGTTGTATGTCGTGGTTGATGTTTCACATGTGGCTGAAGACTTCCTGTTTCCTCAAATAACGTAACTATCCGGCGAACGGTCCGGACACTTGGATGATGTCGTCCAGGCTACCGAGTAGCATATATAGCACACACCCATTGGGCATTTTGATCACAACAGCCATACATCAACACAATATGGACCTTTTCCGCAATTGGTAAATGGTCCATTTTAACATGGGTAATGTATCACAAAGTAAATACCGTCCGCACTGGCGGTATGTTACGTGATACCATGTACTTATACGTTTGTGACTATTACAGCGCCATCTATCACAAAGTGAAAAAAATGGTCCAACTAAAACATTCATATTTCTTTACGTACTTCACGAATATGTAATAAAAAATGGGGGTTCCTATTTAAAAAAATTGAGTTGATATCGACATGACCTATGGCAGCGCCATCTAGCGGGACAACCATAGCGCCATCTGGTTTCCCCCTTCAAGCTAGACGAGTTTCGTTCTTTGTAGTTATTTCGTTTGATGCTTATTTCATGAGAAATTTGGCCCGGTCACAATCAATGGACCACCCTGTATATGGAAACTGAAGTGATGCATGAATATTTCTGCCAAGTCTGGGATTCAAACCCAGGTATTCTGCTCACTAGGCAGATGCACTAACCACTACGCCACACTGGCACAATTGTGCAGTGCCACTGTGTGAGGATGGTGTAGTTTTTATTGCATGTGTCTAGTAAGCATGAGACCACGTTTCAAATCCCAGCCTTGGTACAAATTTTATACGTCGCTTCAGTCTGCATATATTTGAGACTTGAATAGGTTTCTGGAACCATATAGTTTCATTTGATTAAAGCACCAATCCCTTGGTTTCAAGCAGTATCCCTTTTTTTATGCTGAGGTCCTATTCCAATACACTTAGAGAGCCCCTGCAACACTGTTTGAGTTTTCGGAGAATACCAAGTGGGTTGAGGCATCGTTGAGAATTTGGATTGAGGAGGAAGGTGTGCTAGGGTAGTCCGTGCAGTTGTGCAAAGCCACTGAGCCAGGATGGTGTAGATTGGCACATCTGCCTAGGGAGCAGGAGACCCATGTTTGAATATCTGGCTTGTTACAAATTTTCATTAATTACTTCAGTCTGCATGTATACATCATAGCTGTTTCGACACCTGGAAAGGTCTCTGGAACCACATAGCTTTATTTGAATTTACCAAGGGATTTACACTTCTCTAAAGTAGGCCAGCAATGCTTGGAGCTTCTATATTTGTGTCTGCTCCGGTACTTCCTCTCATGTATTTACTGTGTACACTGTCTTATTTTGAAGACGTATTCCATACCTTAGAAAGGTTCTCCGCATGCAAATAAAATAACAAATTTGCAGCATAATTGTGCTCTCCTCTTGTTTTATGGGGTTTGTATGCAAGTATCATGCTGCAGGGAGACACATCAGTCCTCTGGAGTGGTAAGTAACACTACTAAAGTGATAAAATTTCAAGAAGGACAGCTGTATGTTTATCTATGTTCAGTTTGTCATAGTAATTTTTTATCAAGAAGATGGATTTCATGTATTTGAATATAACTTGAAATGACAATGTTAGTTATGGGAAGGCAAAATCTTGGGGCAATAGCAAAAGGAAATTTTGTTGCGACAAACACTTGCCACCAAAGTAAAGAATAGAAACTAAGTCCACCTGCTCTTCTGCTGTTCCATCATTTAGCAGATGTTTCTGCAACTTTTTCTGCCATTACCTGTGAAATGAGTTTCAAGTTTCTCTCAGTTATAGTGAGACCTGAGGCAGAACCCATATCAATTTTTTAACACACCAGCATTCTATATGTTGTAAGATAGGAGGTATAAAAGGCTGTTCAAGCACTGGCGAATTGGATATTCTTATTACTTGGAGTTCATTTACTTCAAATTTTTAATTTATTTTATGCCCAGCACCTGCTCCCCAATTAAAATCTGCAGGTAATAATTGAGGAACAATAGCAATAAAAGAACATTGAGAAAAGAGAATGACATATGAAAAAATGTATCGTTCTTGCTACCCAAGTACTGAAAAAGTCAAGTGTGATGTACAAAATAAGATACTTGGCTTGTCTTCAAATAACATCATTACAGAAATGTCTGTATGTTCTATGAATAGAATTGTGCATTTTAATGTATTTGTAGTTGTGCTGAGAAAAATTATGAACAATATATCCCAGGAACTTTGAACTCATGCGTGAATTTGTTGTCTGTCAAGAGAGTAAAAAATTACATTTTTGACATGTCTGCATAAAACATGAGACAGTTTGCACTATGGAGTATATCAGTCTTGCCAGTAATAATAAAGAAGACTGATACAGAATAGCATTAGGAAAGTGATGTTATTCATTTGGAATGTCTGACTGATGATAATACATTGAATTTTAGAATCTAATTTTGACCCTAAACATTCCTGTTGAGCAGGGCATGCTGAGGCCATATAATTGAGTTTCCTTTGTTGAGTTTAACTCTTACTGCTAAGTCTGTTCAGTTAGTGGCAAAGGGTTATTCATCTGTCAAAACTGTGCTCTTATGTATTTTGTTTTTCCAGTTGTGTATAATATTATTTGTCATTTTAAATCTATTTAAATAAGGCTGGAAAAATAAGCTGCTCACTTTTTAGAATGCTATCTGTCTTAATAGCACTGTAGAGATAACTCTGAAAAAGGGGTTGGGTGCAAAAGGTGGAGTAATATTGATTTTCAGGTATATTGTATGTAAAACCCTTCTTGTATAAATCCATGTTTTAGACTTTGTCCCCCCTGTGTGTTATCTGCCATCTTGAAAAAACCACTAAGAAAGGGCACTGTTTTCAGTTTTTCTTCAGTATCTCGCTTCCAGTTTGTTTTACTCAAAAATATGCTGTTATCAGTTTCAAAGATCATTAAACTTCCTACAAGTTTTGTAGGTTGGAAAATTGGAAATTTGTGGTAAGATCTTATGGGACCAAACTGCTGAAGTCATCGGTCCCTAAGCTTACAACTGCTTAATCTAACTTACGCTAAGGACAACACACACATACCGACGCCCGAGGGAGGACTCGAACCTCCGACGGGGGGGTTGAAAATTTGTTTTTCTTTTTCAGAAATACTTATTCCCCAAAATTTGCATGAATCTCATGGACTACATGTATATGTTCCATACATAATGGCTTAAGAATACTATTTTTCACTGAGAGTGGTACTTCCTGTTTCGAGGCAGCTTTCAGCAAAATTGTTACTGTAACATTTCTCATGGTGCATAGGGAATAATTACAAATATTTTGTGCGAATCTTGAAGGAAATTAAAGCTCCTGCAACAATGGTTATTAAACATTCTGCACAAAACTGCACTTAAAAAAGTTATTAAGGTGAAACCACTGATATATCTAAATTTTTTCAATTACTTGACTTTTTGCAGATTTTCACTGCGTTGTATCTCAATGGCTGTTCTGAATTTTCCAACATGTAACATATGAAACTTGCAGGAGATGTAATGCTCTTTAAGAATGATAGTGGCATATTTTTTTACTCAAATGCAGTGGAAGCAAGTTACTGAGGAAAAACTGAAAACTGTGCCATCTCATAATGCTTTTTTGAAATAGCAGATAGTGGACATGGGGGAGGTCTGGAACTTGGATTTTTTGTGAGAGGGGTAATATGTACAACACACCTGAACATCAAAATTACTCCACCTTCTGCAATCCAAAATACTTTCTCTACTGGGTTATAAATGCTGTTGAACTAATGGTGTCTATTGTGCAGTATTTCACCTTTGGATCACTTACTAAATGGAGCCTGCAACTTTAAAATTCAAAAATGTTTTTACTGGAATTATCTTTGAATGTGCTGTCAGAATGGTTTCATATTACGATGGCACTTGTGGATTCACATGCTCAGATGCCGTTGAAGGTCAATTTTGCTGCTGAAGTGCCGAGGTAGGTTCTGAATGCAGTCCACAGCCCGAGCAATACCAGTGGCAATTCTGCCAACCAGGAAGATGTAGGGCACATTAATGCCGACTTGAGAGTCCTGTGTCAGCGTTCCACCAGCTGTTGCTTTCCAGGTGGTAGCTGGTGGAATGATGATGAGTGATCTACATAAAGCTGCTGGTTTGTTGAACAAAGACAACTCAAATTGTCGACCTTGATCGTTCAGGTACCCTGACCTTGAAATTCATGTAGTGAGAAAGGCTTGTGCCACTGTCTTTGTAGAAATTTCCATAACAGACATGGCTTCAACCTAGCAAGTGCACCTATCTATAGCTGTGAGAATATATTTGAATCCTTGTACTGGGGTAATGGCTCTACAAGGTCTATCTGATCACAAGAAAAACGGAATATTGGTTCTTAAAAGGAGCCAAGACGCTTGCGGACATAGTGTCCGACTGGCCAGGTAAACAGATGTTATACCGCAAATGACAGCCATGTCGCACTCCTGACCAAACGTACCTGTCTGTTAAGATATGAACAGTCGTGTTGGCCCCAGTATGAGTGAGGTCATGAATTGTGTCAAAAAACTGTTTCCTACAATGGAAAGAAAGGAAACGTCAGGGTTGGCTCTGAGAAATGTCACACCAGGTGAGAAAGTTGCCCATATATGCCTGTTTTGGCTACATTCCAGTCATTTTGTATCTTAAAAAACTCATGTAAGTCCTCATCCATTCCTGTGCCATAGCTAAATGGGTTTGATCGACTCATGCAGAGAGTACATTGATTCTTGAGAAATAGTCAGTGACTTACATTATCAGTTCATCGCAGGTGATAGAAATCAGTAGTGAACTGTGCAATGAAATCTAACTGGCAAAACTGCTGAGGAAAGCAAGAGTTGCAAGTGTTGTTAAATGCCAGAGAAACAGGTTTATAATCTGTAAAGAAAGTGAAGTGGCATGCCTCAACTTGTCATTGGAATTGTCTGATGGTTTTGTAGACTGCTAACACCTCATGGTCATAGGCACTCCATTTAGTCTGTCCATCAGACAACTTACGGGGAAACACATTGTGAGCTGACATGAACCCTTTTACCTTCTGGTGCGGGACCGCTCCTATAGTAGTCTGGCTGGCATCTACAACTACAGCTTGTGGCACTGAAGTCAGAGGGTGAGCAAGGTGGACTGCCTCTCACAAGGAGGATTTGACTTTGTGGAAAGCAGACATTTCAGGTGTCCACGTGCTGGTGCATATTCATTGTGAAGTGATGTGGTGCATTTTCCTTGTGAAGTGATGCGGGGAAAAGTGCTGCTGTGAGTGGTGCCTGAACTACCTGTGTGTGCAGTAGATGGCAGCTGTAGGAATTAACTGTACCTAAAAAATGGCATAATTGCTGTTATGTCTTGGTAAAGGGAAACCATTGCAACAAGTCCACTGTACATTGCAAGGGCCAGTCAGCGGATGTCACATAAATTCCACTGCTTGTTTGCGGAACATGCACTTGTAACTGTTATGTTCAATCCGTAGTCTGTAGCTGAATTTCATGCTCAGTAGCAAATACAGAAAAAATTAACATATCTTTGAGATATACAAAGCAGGAATTCAGCCATTGGAGAACATCGTCGATAAAATGTTGTCATGTTTGTGGCATTCTTAAGGCTGAATGGCATCTGTGCATATTCAGAAAGGCCAAAAGGTGTGATTAACACTCTTTTGTACTCCCTCTGGTGCTACTTGGATTTGATAATAAACCTTTTGGACACCAATAACTATGAATATTTGTGAGCCTGCCAGAGCAGCTGTAAAATTGTGTAAGTGGAAAACAGGAAAGCGATCTGGTGTAGTGCGTACATTCATATTTCGATAGTCTCCTCATATACAGGGCGTTTCAAAAAGAAAGAGCAGATTTCAAACATTTATTTCTCAAAAACTACAAATGATAGAAACACAATTCAAACGTTTCTTGTCAGAGAAAGGTTCAAAGTTTTTCAATGGTCCGCGCAGAAGTTCCATGCAAATCCGCAGTGGCGCTGGCGTTTGTTTGTAGGAAAATGGCGACGACACCACAGGAACGATCATTTTGTGTGCTGCAATTTGCAAAGTTAGAGTCCATTGTTGGTGTGCAACGTGCATTCCGCCGTCAATTCAACAAACAGCCGCCTCGTCATAAGCAAATTTATGAGTGGCATCACAGATTCGTAGAAGATGGTTGCATCTGCAAGCGAAAAAGCACGGGTCGTCCACGCACATCGGATGAAAATGTCGAGCGTGTCCGTGCAGCTTACGAAAGGAGCCCTAGAAAATCCACGACACGGGCAAGTCACGAACTAAACATGTCTAAAACAACGGTATGGCGCGTTCTGAGTAACCGTCTGCACATGAAGCCGTACAAACTGCAGTTATTGCAAGCATTGCGTCCTGACGACCACAACAAAAGGTTCGAATTTTCAACTGCAATTCTACAGGACATGGAAGAGGACAATTTTGCCGAACGATTAATTTTTTCAGATGAATCAACGTTTCACATTTCTGGTAAAGTTAATCGGCATAACGTACGAATTTGGGCGAGTGAAACTCCGAGGGACGTTATTCAACATGAAAGAGACTCACCAAAGGTTAACGTCTTTTGTGCAATTTCGGTAAACAAAGTTTATGGACCTTTCTTTTTCATGGAGAAAACTATCACAGGAACCATTTACCTGGACATGTTAGAAAACTGGCTATTTCCTCAACTTCAGGAAGATTCAAATCACTTCATCTTCATGCAAGATGGCGCCCCACCACACTTCTCTGAACCTGTACGACGGTACCTAAATAACACCATTCCAGGACGGTGGATTGGAAGAGCAGGAGCACAAGATCAATGTCATCGTCTGTGGCCTCCCAGGTCACCAGACCTTACTCCCTGCGATTTTTATTTGTGGGGGTACATAAAGGACTGTGTTTATGTCCCACCTATGCCCGCTACTCTTCAAGAGGTACGACATCGAATTGTTGCGGCCGTGAATTCGGTAACTAAAGACCAGTTGCGTCGTGTGTGGCAAGAAATGAGATACCGGTTTGATATTTGTCGTGTAACAAATGGTGCTCATATTGAGGTACAGTTTTGATATTTGTTGTGTAACATTTGGTACTCATATTGAGTGAAGGACCGTTGGAATTGTGTTTCTATCATTTGTAGTTTTTGAGAAATAAATGTTTGAAATCTGCTCTTTCTTTTTGAAACGCCCTGTATTTCATGAACCACCTTTCTTTCGAACTACATGTAGGTGAGACACCCATGGGTTGTCTGAACATCTGATAACCCACATAGCCAACAATTCTTTATACTCTTTCTTTCCAGCAGCATACTTATCAGCAGCCAACTTACAGGGTTTGTAAGCCATTGGTGGCCCTGTCATAATGGGAATATTGTATATAGTGTTATGTTTTAGTTGAAACTGCTGTATAGGCTGGTGTTCTACTGTGTCCACAGTCATACTGGGACTTACCGTATGTGATCCCTGAGCAATAACAAGCACAAAGCTATTAGCCAAAATGTGTGCACACAGGGCCTAGTTGTCTGCAAGGATGTGTGACTTTGCAACTTCTGAAATTAGATCGCTAACACTGGACAGCAAAGTAAGGAGCTTCTTGAACATTGGTGTTTTTGCACCTCCTGCTGAAGACCTCTTGTGTGGGGGTGCGGTTGTTGCTAGTACATAAGCATCTTGTAGAATTATTGTGTGACCATGTACAATTCAACTGTTCGTGTGAAGTGTAGCCTCCCATACATACACAGTTATTTTGTAACGGTGGAGAAAATCCACAGCTGCATCTTGGTGATCAAACATAGGAATTCTTGAATTGTTTGCTGCTGTTGAACAGTGGCAGAATAGATGGGCGGATAAATATTGGAAACAGACTGATAATTGACAAACTGCCTATTGGCTTCTGTCTCGGGTTCTTCGGCCGACGTTCATCTAATGATTTTTCTGATGTTTCGCCAGCACGAGTGGCTGGCATTGTCAAAGCTTCACCCTCCATTGCCGGTGGTGAACTGGAGGCGAGCTCGCGGCCGCAGACTATACCCAGGTAGCACAGTAAGCTGGTTTCAAACTTGTTTCCAGATGTAAAGTTCAAGTATATAAGCTTGATCAAAGCTGGAATATTCAGGCCTGTTAGTTGGATTCAAGCTTGAAACAAACATCAAAGTTGGCAGAGTTCAAGCTATATTTCAAGCTTGACTTATCAAGTTTGGCTCCAGCTGTATCTACACGCGTGGAATACAGACTGGTATTTACAGCTTGTTTTAAGCTATATAATTATTAATCTGAATTTATTGAACCTAATTAATTAAATAAATATCAGGATGGAAATGGTGTGAAAAAATTATCAAGACATTTATGTTTAAAATTTTTTATTTTCAAAGTGTTTAAAATTGTTTTATTTGAAATTTTAATTATTCTGACGCCCGTCCGGCCCCAGCGCATAGACCAGAGCAGGATCAAATTTCGCTGACTTCTGCTGGTATAATGATCCTGTAACAGGTAAAAGAAAATGTTAGCCACACCTAAACATAAATGTAAAAAGTTGAAACTGATCAACCTAAATATGAAAAGTAATGTTACGCTTATTATGAATATGCTTAACTTTTGCCAAGCATGAGTCACAAGAAATTTTGTGTCCATCACCACAGAAAGAATTAACAGCTTCAACAAAATCTCTCAAGACTGATGGCGTAATAACAGACTGCAACTCTGATTTTACTGTTGCCCCAACTTTAAGACTTCTTTGACTTGAATTTTTTGAGCATGTTTACTTTGTGCAAGAGTGTCATACTAACAGGAAGAAATTTCATATTACTGCAATTGAAGAGCAGTCAAAGCTACGTAAATATAAAAGACTGACACCTATGTAGTGACTAGTTCTTGATCTACTTTTTCCCGTTCACCATGTCATTACTATTTGTATTCACAAAGAAACTTTTCGCACTTCACGATTATTCATTCATGGTGTGACACACGCGAGTACTTACAAGTAAACAAATGTAATACGGCGATATATATAAAAAGGCTAGATTTTAAAAATAACATTAAGTTTTAATTTATTGGTGCCACGTACTAGAGAGCTAGTTTAAAATGATCTCTTTTTGCTGAACAACTTGTAATATGTATTCTTAGCTGGTAATCCATTTCACTTTCATCCAGGCTCAATTTTTCTACGTAAAAGAATATGATATTTCTTTATGTTATGTAATAGTATTTAACATTTGTAATATTAATGTATCACTAGAGAAAAATGCACCAACATACCTGTAACACACTATATATCCTCTTCAGACCCGGTGTAGCAGTAAGGCACGAGATGCCACACACTTACCGAACTATTTTCCAGTATAAAACAAACTTCACAACAGTCAACAATCATTAACGCGTGTCACAAAGGTAAAATGGCCGTAAACCGAGCAGAGTCAGTGCAAGGCTTATAAATGCTTGTGGCGCTTCCCGTGGACATCTATGGAAGCTGTGCTGCACGCGCATCTGCTGTACAGCCTTCCAGGGAAATTACAGTTTATTTCAAGCTTGGGAAAATTATTTTAATTCAAGCTAAATTTTTACAGCTTGATGTAAACTGTGTAACAGGTTGATTTTTCAATCTTGAATTTTCAACTGAACCTAAACTCAATATCCACCCTGAAATAAGCTGTGTAACAGGTTGATTTTTCAATCTTGAATTTTCAACTGAACCTAAACTCAATATCCACCTTGAAATAAGCTTGAGTGCTAGCTGGGTATGTACCAGACGCGCCAACGTCTGAGGGCTTCTCCACGGTCATTTCCAGTGCGGTTCTCCTCTTGCTACCTGCGACGGTCATTCGCTGCAGTACGGGAAGCCAGGATCCGTTTATCTTAAGGCTTTCCTCTTTCTTGTTGAAACTGTTCGCGTGTTTTTGGATTTCTACAGCTTCTCTGAACAAGCGCGTGTGATAGTGCTTGTCTACAGCCAGAACTTAGACAAGCACTATCACACGCGCTTCTTCAGAGAAGCTGTAGAAATCCAAAAACACGCGCGAACAGTTTCAACAAGAAAGAGGAAAGCCTTAAGGTAAACAGATCCTGGCTTCCCGTACTGCAGAGAACGACCGTCGCAGGTAGCAAGAGGAGAACTGCACCGGAAATGACCGTGGAGAAGCCCTCGGACGTTGGCGCGTCTGGTACATATAGTCTGCGGCCGTGAGCTCGCCTCCAGTTCACCACCGGCAATGGAGGGTGAAGCTTTGACAATGCCAGCCACTCGTGCTGGCGAAACGTCAGAAAAATCATTAGATGAACGTCGGCTGAAGAATCCGAGACAGAAGCCAATAGGCAGTTTGTCAACAAGTGGCCACGAAAGCCTTAACAAGACTGATAATTGCTGCTTGAATAATTAAAAAAGAAATTGGAAGATAAGCATATCCCAAACTTAAACTGGTACTAATATCAACAGAACTTCAATGTCAACATATTTAAGACCAATATTCATCATTTAAGTTACATATTTTCTTCACATTAATTCCATTGTGCGTAGTCCTGATTATAACAATGTCGATGCAGGATTGCATCTCTGCTGCTCACGCAAATTCCTCTTCTGCTCCGAATCTCCTTTGCAAGATGCTTGGCATGTGCAAAATGATGAACACACAGATGTGGTGATGTGAATATTTGAATAAAATTTTAATTTTGTAATAACTTTTTCTAACACTTTGTATGTATGCTTGAAATACACATTTTTAAACAATACTGGTATGAAGGATCTTGTCATACATCTGCCCGCTACCATTAATAGAAACAAAAGGTGAAAACACAGAAATTAATTAATTGAAGAGCATATCTCTTCTCTTTTTTGTATCAAAACATTATCTCTGCCACAAAGCCACTTGTTAATTTACCTTTGGCTTTGTGTATATATAGCTTTCTTGTATGAAAGGAAAAGAACGAAGGGAGAAAAAATAATATCATCCATTATAATTGCCCCCCCCCCCCCCCCCCCCACTGTGCACTGGCGTCATACAGAGGTGTACATTGTTTGAGCTTATTTCCCTTTTTGAGGGCTGATAACACTGGCCGGTATGGGCATAGCGTTTATTTTTGGCCATTGGATTTATCCTGTACAGTTATCAATCTATATGGGCATGTCAGCTTGTTTTAACACATACATAAGTTTTCTCTCCTAACAAAGTGCTCGCTGTTACCGTGTAGTCCCGTTGTTACCTGTCAGCATTTGCACAGAGTTTAGCTTGTGAAGCGCGCATGCGCAGTGCAACATCCGTTATCATCCCAGTTCACACTTACATGTTTAGTACAAGGCCAGAGTGTCCATATTGTGCATTTACAGTAGCTTTCACTGCACAAAATTGTGAAGTTCGTAATCAGCGGAGTGCTCCTTTGTGAAATCTTCAATGCATTAACAACTGGATTCCATATTAGCAGCCTGAGGAATTTATTTCACCTCGTCGCTCTCACTTATTCTGTGGGGACACCAGCCGTACACCCAGTATCTGTTGACAATGTAAGTTTCTTGCCACTTTTACAATGTTGTCGTGCACAGAAAATTCGTGTTACGTGAAGTATTGCCATCTTTAGTTTGTCATGCGCACACTCATCTATATCACACACACACTTAACACTTTGCAGCCAGCTTTTGTATGCTTTCGCACTTTGTTTTTGAGCGTCTTTCATACAGTTGCATTACATAAAGTTTCTGTAGTGTCCTTTCCACATACTATAAAAAAGAAAAAAAAAACAGTTACAAAATATACTTATCCTTTTCATTTGGTGACATGCCATTATCATCGCTTATATACATTGTAGTCTGTAACATATTCTCTTCCCTTTTTATATACATTTTTTAAAATTACAGTTTCGTTACATTATTCAATTTCAATTATGTGAGTACACATATTACTCCGGTTTGGTTGTATATTCTTCATATAACATTCATACAGTAATAGCTTATGTTTTCCTTTATGGCATAAATTGATATACATTTCATTTCAATTTACAATGACTTCTTGGCGGAGTATATTTATCAGTTCAAAAGAATTAAACAAGTAAACAATAGTTGCTACAATAGATACTACGTCCCACTCAGATAACTACACATGGCCTCACCTCTCTAACATTCTCCAGGAAGCATCTACACACTACAGGGATGAGGAAATACCATGGAAGGGCATAATTTTTTTTTTTAAAGAGGTGGGGGGGGGGGTCTCACAGCTGTGCCTGCCTGGTACGCACACACTTGCGGTTCGTTGACTAGCTTGCTCCCCAATGCACATGCACTGCGTCGCTCTGATATCACTTACTTCTCAGTGAGTTGTATATTGCATTTTGTGCTACCATGCCTTTCACAAGTTTGTTTATTTGTTTACAACTGGGTTACGCTCAAGGCAAAACGTTGTATTTAGAATATCATCATCTCTAGACACATAAAAGTAAAATTCTTCCTGTTACAACCACTCATCTTATTGTTTACACATTTGACATATAAGAAAAAATACAAACAAAAATTTTCCTTATCAACAAACAACATAAATTCTAGAATGTGATTTTCCTGCATCCTAAATCTCATATTATTATTGTACACATATACAACTGAGAGGGTATAAAGTCTTTCTTCAATATATAAATGTTCTCAAGTCTGTGTGTGGGTAAAGGACCTTGTCTTTACCCGTGTTCGTGTGTACCAGTCTGTATGCTCCTGGGTAGGGGATTTTAGAAATTGTGTATGCTCTGGTGTATAGCAGCTGCCACTTACGTTTCAGTTTTCCAATTTTTGTGGCTTTGGGATGTGTTTTAAGTAACACCTTTTGTCCTATATAAAATTGTGTTGTACATTTCAGCTTTCTGTTGTAAATTCCTTTCCTGTATTTATCCCAGGTTTCAAGGTTGATTACTGCTTGTTGTATTTTATCCTCCAGTGATAATTTTGGTATCTGTATCTTGAGCAAAGGTTTCTACCACTTGTCTACTTGTTTGCAACTAAACATCAGCTTATTTGGTGTAAATCCAGGTGATGTATGGGGAAGGTTGTTAACAACTTGTAAGAACGAAGTAACATATTCTATCCAAACAGTAATACTTCAAATTCGTAGCTCCTGCCCTCACGTACGAAGGTGGTGTACTTCCAACTTTCTTCATGTAGTTTTATTTGCCGATATGAAGATTGGAGGTTGATTATAGTAAGAAATTTAGCATCATGGAATTTCATAAGCTGTTCCTCTAACTTGTCTGGACGTGTTCAGACTGGTACAGTAATCTTATTAATGTTGCGTGCATCAAGGATCAAGCACACCTTGCCATCTGGCTTACTCATGACCAAAATAGTGCTACAATAATTGGAAAATGATGGTTGTATTATGCCCCATTCATTCATCCTGCTAACCTCTTTTCTTACTGTTTCCCTCTTCGTCCATGGGATAGGGTTTTACATATACACTTCCATTTTGTACACAAAATACTTAATGATATCTAGTCTTTTTTCAAATACATGTATATACACAAGTATCAGTTCCCAAAGTTCCTCTTGAGTTTCTTGAGACAAGCATATTGTGTTGACATTTACTTCTGCTGCCAACTGTTGATTATTGTATGTGTTGACAAAGATAACTATTGGATTTACCAACTGAACTTCAAAAGTCGTAAGTAATTTCAGTTTTACAACTATAAGTACTTGCCTGATTAGGTCTGTTGCAAATAATTTGTTGTTTACAGTGAAATGACATTGGCTCTTTCTTATATCAATTTGTATGTGATATGTCCTAAATGTGCCCACACCGATTAAACAATCAGCTATTAATTTTTCTACTATAAAAAAATTGCTTCATACAGAAAACTGTCCTTATTGTATGGGACTGAACACTTGTATTTTAACTCCTTTCGATTTCTGCCCATTGGCAGTTCGTACCTTGCAATTTTGTACTGTCAGTGTGGGTTTACACCCACGTTACTTCAGTTATTGAAAGAATCCCTGTTACATCAAATTAGTCATAGCATCCGTGTCAATCACAATTGGTACTTAAAGGTCAAATATTTTTGCTTTAATGTTATCTTGTTTTCTGTCAACTTTTTCTGTGTACGTTCATTACTTTAATGCCATTAACTTTTCACATCACTACCATGATCGTATCTGATAAAGCAAGTGTCGATCAAGCTCGTGCCCCCACTCTCCTGCACAGAACCCATGACTGGTTCAAGTTTTCCAGCATCGTGGGGCATAGGTCTCTGGTTTCAGTTTGGCCAAGAAATTTTGGATCAAGTGGGATGAATGCATGGGGGTGGAGTCATGGTGCAGTTGCCAGTTTTTTGCCGTCCACATGTTTGGTCTTTTGCGCCAAACTGCGTCATGGAGTCACTGGAGAATATCTTGATAGTACTCCTTTGTCACTGTTTGTCCTTCTGGTGTGTATTCGTGATGCACAATTCCACGGACATCAAAGAAGACAGACAGCATCACCTTGATTTTGCTTTGCACCTGCCACACTTTCTTCGGCCTTGGACACTTGGGATACTTCCATTGCGATGACTGTCTTTTTATTTCTGCGTCATACCCGTACACCGATGACTCAACTCCAGTTATCACACTGTTCAGAAGCCCAGGATCAGTGTTGGTAGTGTCCAGAAGGTCCTGTGCAACGTCAAAACGGAGGTCTTTTTGTTCCGGTGACAACAACTTGGGCACGAATTTTGCAGCCACTCGGTGCATGTTCAAATCATCATGAAAAATTGCATGTGCAGAATCTTTACTCACTCCAGCCTCTTCGGCAATCTCCCGCATGGTCAAATGACAATCTGCCATCACCAAATTTTGCACCCTCTCAACAACAGCTGCACTCTGAGCAGTTTGGGGCCTGTCAGTACACTGGTCACTCTCCACTGATGTGCGGCCATTTCTGAATCAGTTGAACCACTCCTTAATTTGTTTACACCAATCGCATCTTCTCCAAACACCTGCTGAATCTTACAAATTCTTTTGCTTTGAGAATCACCAAGCTTTTGACAAAATTTGTACAACACATTCAGTCATCTTGAAAGAATCGGTAATCTGAAGAACACGCTGTGTAGCATCTCACTCAGTGACCGACAGGCACCAACTGACACGCTGGAAGGCAGGGACAAAATTCACGTATGTGCATAAAGGTCTCTTCCGTTACTGTGTACAGTGGCGATGCACTATCATCTCTATTTTGTGTGGGAAAATCAAAGGTCGAATACTTTTTAGACACACCTTGAAAAAAGTTACGTTGACATCAACCATGTCTTCTGGGTACCTCACATTTTTGTCCGGCAGTGTATAGTGTGATGACTTCTGGTAAAGATTATAATGAAACCTATTTTTCCTTTCACACTCTATTTTCCTCAAATAAGGGAAATCTGCAAACCATCACAGAATTAATGATATACAATCAGAAACAATGAAATTTCAAAAGAAGCTGTAGTGGAGACATGACAGTACACTGTCAGTGCACAACTTAAATACATCCAGCTTGTCACTGACACAGCATCATATTATTCATGTCACATCACACAGCTCAGTGCGCTAACCACTATATTACACTGAAGAGCCAAAGAAACTGGTACACCTGTCTAATATCGTGTAAGGCCCCCCCGAGCATGCAGAAGTGCTGCAACATGAAATGTTCAAACTAGACGAGTGTTCCTGGAGCCACTACATAGCAATTCTGGACTTGTGGGGTGTGGCACTGTCCTGCTGGAATTGCCCAAGTCCATCAGAATGCACAATGGACATGAAAGGATGTAGGTGATCAGATAGGATGTTTATCTGTGTTTCACCAGTCAGAGTCACATCTATACATATAGGAGTCCTATATCACTCTAACTGCACATGCCCCACACCATTACAGAGCCTGCACCAGCCGGAACAGTCCCCTGCTGACATGCAAGGTCCGTGGATTCATGAGGTTGCCACCATAACCATACATGTCCATCCGCTCGATACAATTTGAAACACGACTTGCCCTATCAGGCAATATGTTCCCAGTCATCAACAATCCAATGTCGGTGTTGACAGGCACAGGCGAAGTGTAAAGCTTTGTGTCATGCAGTCATTTGAGGGTACACAAGTGGGCCTTCAGCTCCGAAAGCCCACACTGATGATGTTTCGTTGAATGGTTCGCACGCTGACACTTGGCCTAGCATTGAAATCTGCAGCAGTTTGCGGAAGGATTGCACTTCTGTCACATTGAACGCTTCTCTTCAGTCATCATTGGACCCTATCTTGCAGGATCTTTTTCCGGCTGCAGCAATATCAGAGATTTGATGTTTAACTGGCTTCCTGACATTCATGGTACACTTGTAAAATGGTCATACAGGAAAATCACCACTTCATCGCTACCTCAGAGATGCTGAGTCCCATCTTTTGTGTGCCAACTATAACACCAGTTCAAACTCACTTAAATCTTGATAACCTGCTATTGTAGCAGCAGTAACCAATCTAACAACTGTGCCAGACAGTTGTTGTCTTATATAGGCATTGCCGAGCACAGTGCCATCTTCTGCCTGTTTACATATCTCTGTATTTGAAAATGCATGCCTATGCCAGTTTCTTTGGCCCTTCAGTGTATACTCAATCAGTCATGGCAAGCATCACTAATGTCTCAAAAGAAAATTGTACCTGTTGTGTGCCACAATGTTTGTATATACTTATCAAGCTAGAATGCTTTCCTTTCCTCATGAAGAAGCCAAAATCAATGAATGGAGCACACTGAATAAGACTGTGAACCTGGCATGCAAATTACTTCATAATGCACATATGAACAACCAGTCAAGTGTAGCTATAAAATCACTATGTTAATATGCATTTGTACACTAGATGTTTTCAGGTATTTTCTCAGTAATTTGCAGCCAGCATATATCTCATATATTAACACTTTAGAATTTCGCTTGCAATAGCATTTCACAAAAATATGGTGTGAAGCACACAACAACAAGTTTTTAAACAAAAATTGCATCAGTATGTTGACCGCTTTAACTGAGGCATGTACATTTTAATGATATCTGAAAGAAATCTTCAGTTAAAATTGCACCCTACTAATTCAACTGAGCATAAAAAACAACATGGATGAGTGGCTGCAGTTCTGTAAAGGGTTTAATTACACTGGTCACAGCAATGAATCAGCCAATATGGAAGTAAAACATTTGATCTTTTTTATGTAGCATGAAAAGTGAACTTCAGCAATATGATGAAGCTCTTGGTACAAACAGAGTAAGTAATTACTTTTAAACACTTTCTTGTGAATATTACAGTAAAGACATGCCAATATTACTACAATATTTAATGTAAGCGCTTAATAAAGGATGCACAGTCACTAATTCTGAAGGCAAACTGCTGTAGCATTGTGGAGCTCTGTAGCAATACATCTGCAGGCATGGAGTAACTTTCCTTGTGCCAGGCGAGGAAATTTGTCACAATATGAGCCCACATTTATTACCACAGGCCAGTTGAAGGTTATACTAATCTACTGAATGCATCTTGAGATGGATTTCCTGGAAGATAATAAGCATGAAAAAAGCTATGAGTACCAGATATTGACTGCTCATTACTAAAACAGTATCAACACACATAAGTCAGATAGGTAATTTATTTTGTGCTAATGAAAACCTATATATTAATATCCATATCACATATTACAGTTTCAAACAATGGAAAATCCAGGATGGAATATGATAATATTATGAAAAGAATAGTCTAGCTACTCACCAATTAGTAGAGATGTTGAGCTGCAGATAGTCACAACAAAAAGACTGTCGCAAAGTAAGCTTTCAGCCAACAAAGCCTTCATCAGAAATAGACAAAACACACACACACACACACACACACACACACACACACACACACACACACACAAAGTGTTTGTGGGAGCATACAGGGATGAGGTGAAGAGAGGTGTTGTCATGAGGTTAGATGGAGGATAGAGGAGGGAGTGGAAAAGGAGAGAAGTAAAAAGATGGCGAGAGCATTGGTGGAATAGAGGCTGTGTAGTGCTGGTATGGAAACAGGGAAGGGGCTAGATGGTAAGAATAATGACTAGCAGAGGTTGAAGCCAGGAAGATTACAGGAACATAGGATATATTGCAGGGAGCATTTCTACCTGTGCAATTCAGAAAAGCTAGTGTTGTTGGGAAGGATCCATATGGCAGAGGCTGTGAAGCAGTCACTGAAATGAAGAACGTCATGTTGGGCAGCATGCTTAGCAACAGGGTTGTCTAGAAGTCAGCGACCATTCAGGCAAACAGACAGCTTGTTGATTGTCATGTCATGAAGAATGTAGCACAGTGGTTGCAGCTTAGCTTGTAGACCACAAGACTCATTTCACAGGTAGCCCTGCCTTTCATGGGATAGGTGATGATTCTGATTGGACTGGAGTAGGTAGTTGTGGGAGGATGTATGGGACAGGTGTTGCACTTAGGTGTACTATAGGGATATGAGCCATGAGGCAAGGGGTTGGGAGCAGAGGTTGTGTAGGGGCGAATGAGGATACTGTGTAAGTTCAGTGGGTGGCAAAATACAACTGTGGGAGAGGTGGAAAGGATAGTGGGTAGAACATTCCTACATTTCAGGGCATGACGAAAGGTATTTGACACCCTGGCAGAGAATGTGATACAGTTGCTCCAATCTTGGGTAGTACTGGGTTGTAAGGGGAATTCTCCTCTGTGGCTGGATGGTGGGATTATGGGAGGTGGTGGGCGACTGGAGAGACAAGGCACAGGAGATCTGTTGTTGTATAAGTCTGTGTAGGAGGCCTGAGTGAGACCCTTGCCTTGGTATATTTTGAGGACTGCTCATCACTACAGATGCGATGGCCACAGGTGGCTAGGTTGTATGGAAGGGACTTGTTGGTTATGGACTGAAGTTCAGATGTAGCCAACCTTGAGGTAGAGGTCAGCATTGAGAAAGGTGGCATGTTGGGTTGGGTAGGACGTGGTTAAGTAAACGGGATAGAAAGCGTTGAGGTTCTCACCCTCGACCTAGATAATGAAGAAGTCATCAATGAATCTGAAACAGATGAGGGATTTTGGATTCTGGGTGTTTAGGAAGGATTCCTCTTGATGGCCCGTGAATAGGTTGGCATAGGATGGTGTCATGTGGGTGCCTGTACTCCACATTTGTTTGTAGGTGAGAAGTAATTGTGGGTGAGGATAGAGTTGGTCATTGTGACTAGTAAGGAGGTTGAAGGTTTGTAATCTGTTGGGCATTGGGAAAGATGGTGTTCAATAGCAGTAAGGCCATGGGCATTAGAGATGTTAGTGTAAAGGGAGGTAGCATCAACAGTGATGAATAGGGCACCAGAATCTGTAGAGGAAATGGTTGGTATCTTTTATTTAGGAGGGTAGGTTGTGGGTAATAGGTGTTGGTCTATGAGAGCAGAGATTCTCTCAGTGAGGGCACAGTAATTGGCCACAAAGGAGTGTTCTGGGTTTATGGACTTTAGGAAGCATGTAGAAGGTAGGAGTGTGTAGGAGTGTGGTGAGTGGTAGGAGTGAAGAGAGAGATGGACTCTGGGGAGAGGTTCTGGGTTGGGCCTGAGGAATTTGAGGAGAGACTGGGGATCCTGCTGGATTTCTGGAATGGGGTCACTGTGGGAAGATTTGTTGGTAGATAAATCTGACAGCTGACAGGGTCTTTCTGCCAGGTAATCCTTGCGGACCAAAATGACAGTGATGGAGCCTTTGTCTGTAGGTAGGATTATAAGGTTGGGACCAGTTTTTGGGCAGTAGATTGTGGCTCTTTCTGTGGATGTAAGGTAAGTTTGCATATTGAGGGATTTGGGGAATTATGGTGAGGCAAGGTTTGAGGTTAAGAAATTCTGGAAAGTCAACATGGGGTGATTTGGTGTCAGTAAGGGTGCATTACGATTGGATGGAGGAGTGACCTGAGTCAGGCAGGGTTCAATATTGGTTGTGTTTGAGTCTGATTGGTAAGGTTGGTGGCAAAAAAGTGTTTCCACTGTATGGACCAGGAGAAGGAGAGAAGGTCTTTAACATGTCTTGCATGACTGAATTTGGAAGAGGGGCAAAAGTGAGGCCTTTGGTAAGGACTGATACTTCTGTGGGGGCTATGACCAAAGTTGGACCCCAAATCCCTTAACATGCAAACTAATCTTACTTCCACAGAAATATCCACAATTTGCTACATAAAAACTGGTCCTGAATTTATAATCCTATCTACTCACACAAACCTGACTAATGTCTCTGGCTGCCAAGGCACACAGTCGTCATTGTTGTGTGTGAGCTGCATTTACTTGAGTGAGTGGGTGTATGTTGCCTAATTTGAAAGAAGGCCTTTTTGGCTGAAAGCTTATTTGTTTGACAGTATTTTTGCTGTGCCTAATTGCGACTCAGCATCACTACTACATGGTGAGTAGCAATCGCTCCTCTTCATAATATTATCATTATTCCGTCCTGGATTTTCCGTTGCATGTATTAAGTTTTTCTGACAAGCTGCACATTCGTGAAGATTTTGTCACTGTGGATCAACAGACTGAATGTATCTTAATATAATGTGCTCACAAATTGAAGGACACTGGAGGTAATGTTTCTTATGACTAACTTGAGAAAAACTTACAAACCACAAAAAAGAATAGCTGAAAGAATCAGTACACCAAACAACTCTTGAACTGGTTAAAACTTGGGAATAACAGACCAGGCAGAGAAAATCCAAACAAGTGTTGTGTTATGTAAAATGAATGTTCATTATGTGACTATATGCTTCCATACACTTGCTGCTGTTTCCTTCATTCCAGCCACCAGCCATACTTCTAATGTTGTTGGGACAACCCTTCAAATTGGTTACAGCATTTATCTTTCATCTAATTTCTGAAGAAAGAAGAATTAGTTTCCACTGTTTGTGAGCTGTTCTGAATAGTTGTTGCTGGTTTTACTTGTTCATTAATCTTGTTTCCAACCAAATGCCATTGTTCATTCCCAGGGCACTCAGTCCAGTTTAGGTTGTGGGCTTGAGGAGACCGATCAAACGAATCTTCATAATTTTTTTTTGAACAACGATGCAATATGTAGAAAAGAACATGATGATGTAAAGCAGCACTCTTTATAGTGCCAAGCTGGTTTGTGTCCACAGAATGGAAATCACCGTGTAGGGTTCGCAAGATATTCTGTAAACTGTCGCACTGAAGGCAGCCCACATATTTGTGAACACTGCAAAACTATTTACATTCCTACACTTCTGTGAAGGTGGAGTTTCATTGTTTCCATTAGTTGTGGTCTCAATCCTGCAGTTATGTCATCTGAGATAGAAATGATTAAAGAGACCCGGAATTTTACCATGAAAAGAAAAAAAGCTGATGATTACACACTGAGAAAAAATATGAGTGAGTGATGCATTACATATTGAAATTTATTCATCTTTTTGTAATAAAGGCAATGTACTGATGTACTGATTTTGTAGGTGTCACAAAATGTTTTCAAATATATTTTTCAGTGTTAACATGATATAAACATTTGGTAAATCATAAATGTGAATATCACGGCAAAAACAGTAACATTAGTTCTTGTACCTGACAGTGATCCAGGTTCCCTATCAAGCCGCAGTATCACTACGGAGAGGGACATACTGTGGTTGGTGACCAACTACAGTTTCTCATAGGTCCGCTAATTGTGTAATCCGAAGGTACTCTAGGCGTGCCCTTGGCAGGTTTTTCCTCTTAAATATGAACATAAATTCACCTACTGATACTTGCGTGTTATCTCTGGAATCCTTCAGACCAAGCCATTTGATACATTTTTCCATCTATTACATGTGTTTCAGACTTCTGTCTCAGGTGTTCACTCTGGACTGATCTTTTACACTTACAATGACCTTGCTGTGTTTTGGACTCCTACAAGTCCTCAGTCATTACCGACCACTTGGAACTGCCATTTGTTCCGACAATCACCATTATTGTGTGCAGATTGATACTGAACTTTTTCTACATACACCAAGTAGGACAGAAAGAAGCAATACAATGTAAGGTGATATTTTCTGCTGCCTTCAAGGAACAAAGATAAAAATCTTATAATATGCAATAACTGCCTTTTTCTGACTTACATGTGCCCCATGATATCACCTGAAATGAAAGAAAGAATTGAGAGGGCTTTTCTTAAATTCTATCCTCTAGGCTGGCAGTCATTCAAAGCATTTAGGGCAAGAGGACTCATAAACTTGTTACAGGCTGCAGTAAATATTGGTGCTACTTCTGAACCTGTCAGTGCAGAGGAATTGCTGTCCTATCCCACTGACGCTGCCAGGCTGGTATGTTGCAGGGGTGCCCTCAGACTAGACAGAGCTGTGCAGTGCCCAAGTGCCAAAGTGTGGATGCTGGAAGCCTTGGATTACCACTGGAATTAGGATTTCATGCAAAAGAAAGAGAGAGTTGTACATTGCCTCAAAAAAATCAGATGACCCTAACCTTTTAAATAACTATAAAAATACTGTAAAATATTGAACATAGTCATTAAGAAATGAAAAAGTATGCATCTGTGCTCAAAAATTAATAACTCCACAAATAAAATCAAAAGTATATGGGAAGTGATACGAAATGAGACTGGTGAAAATTACCCCAACAAGACTCAAAATATTGCTCTTAACAATGAAGGTAAGCTAGCTCAGAATCAAGATATTGTAGCTAAAATCTTTAATGAGCACTTTTTAAGTGTTGCTGAGAAAACAGCATGCAAAGGCTCTTCAGAAAAGGCAATAAAAACTCTGAAAGAACATTTCTCTAACTCTATAGACATGATAGGTATGGCCCCCATAACAGTGCAAGAAGTAAGAAAAACCATAGTTTCTCTAAAAAGTAAGAATTCATCATGTGTAGACAATATTTCCAGCAAACTGCTAAAAGCCATCTGCAATCAACTCTGTAAAGTTCTAGCTCATATATTCAGTGCCTCTCTAAATCACGGTATCTTCCATGACGAAATGAAGTATGTTACAGTGAAGCCACTCTACAAAAAAGGTGATCCCGCAGATGTTTCCAACTATCATCCTATCTCTTTTGTAACAGCATTTTATAAAGTCTTTGAAAAATTAATATACATCAGGATTGTCAATCACCTTGAAAAATTTGCACTAATTAATAAACAGCATTTTGGTTTCAGATCAGGTATATCTACAACTGAAGCAATTTATGCACTTACAAATAACGTTTTAGAATGTCTTGACAAGAAAAAAGTACCCGTTGGCATATTGTGTGACCTGACTAAGGCTTTTGACTGCGTCGATTACAGAATACTTTTAGGAAAAGCAGCCCAATATGGAATCCATGGACAAATGGGTAACTGGCTTAGATCATATCTAGAAGACAGACAACAAAAAATAGTATTAGCTGTTAACAATCTACAAGTAGGAGAGGTAGAGTCTGACTGGGGAACAGTACATCATGGAGTTCCACAAGGGTCCCCTCTTATTTATTATATATATTAATGACCTACCCCTGTCCTCAAACAGTGCTAGCAATATCACAATGTTATCAGATGACACAAGTATAATGTCAGCCAGCAAAACCTCCACTGATGTAGAGTTAAATGCCAACCAAGCATTTGCAAATGCTCTGAACTGGTTCACAGCATATTCTCTAGCAATAAACCTCAGTAAAACAAATTATATGCAGTTCCAATCCAGTTACATAAGCCCAGAAGAGATTAACATTGTACATGAGAGCCAACAGTTACAGAGCGTTCTATGCACAAAGTTCCTAGGCGTTCACATAGATAACCAGCTCAACTGGAAATTCCACATACAGCAAACACTAAAAAAGCTTAGCTCAGCAATATTTGCCATCCGAATAATCTCCAAAATTGGAGACATCAATGGATCAAAGTCTGCATATTTTTGCTACTTTCATTCAGTAATGTGCTACGAAATAATCTTTTGGGGCAACTCACCACTTTCAAAAAAACTTTTGTAAGCCAGAAAAAGTAGTCCGAATTATATGTAGTGTTCCTCCAAGAACCTCATGTCACAATCTTTTTAAACTGTTAGGTATATTAACCACTACCTCACAATATCTCCTCTCACTCACGGCTTTCACATTTCTCAGTTCCTCTGAATATGAAACAAATGAGGCATACCATCATTACAACACAAGACAGAAAGGAGATATGCACTGTGAATGGAAAAATCTGTCTCTGGTACAAAGGGGTAAAGTACACAAGTAAAAAAATCTTTAATGCACTCCCAAGTAATATAAAGTATCTAAAAGAAAAGAAAACGTTATTAAAAAAAAAGCTAAAGGAATTCCTACTGGAAAAATGTTTCTACTCTTTAGATGAATTCTTCAGCAGAGATAAATAATTTGAGTAGGAGTTCAGATTATTTCCTTTGTCATTATATCTGTATTGTTTTTTATCACCATTGTATTTTTGTATTGTGTTTTTTATTATCTCTATTGTGTAGAGTGTAGCCATGTATGGAAGTGAAACATGGACGATAAATAGTTTGGACAGGAAGAGAATAGAAGCTTTCGAAATGTGGTGCTACAGAAGAATGCTGAAGATTAGATGGGTAGACCACATAACTAATGAGGACGTATTGAATAGAATTGGGGAGAAGAGGAGTCTGTGGCACAACTTGACGAGAAGAAGAGACCGGTTGGTAGGACATGTTCTGAGGCATCAAGGAATCACAAATTTAGCATTGGAGGGCAGCGTGGAGGGTAAAAATCGTAGAGGGAGACCAAGAGATGAATACACTAAGCAGATTCAGAAGGATGTAGGTTGCAGTAGGTACTGGGAGATGAAGAAACTTGCACAGGAGCATGGAGAGCTGCATCAAACCAGTCTCAGGACTGAAGACCACAACAACACAACACATTATTGTATTGTGCCAGTTTCGAATCATTCATTTACCACGTATAATATACCAGTATGTACTGTATTGTATGATATCTATATTGTATCTTCTTTGACTCATTCCACATCCATGTGTAATCACACCATACTGGATCTATGAAATATGTATCTCAAACAAATAAAATAAAATAAATATGGCACCACAAATGATGCATGGGCTAGCACTATATAGGGCCTAATGCAGACAGAGAAAAAGTCTGATCCATACTATTTTGGCAGCAAGCTACTGTTTAAAATATTTTGATATATACTTCTGTTCATTTTTCCATAAAGCAAATCTAATAGTCCAAATCTGAAATCAGAGAAGCAACCTCAGACTGTATTTGCATTCAG
This sequence comes from Schistocerca cancellata, assembly GCF_023864275.1. Lineage (NCBI taxonomy): Eukaryota > Metazoa > Arthropoda > Insecta > Orthoptera > Acrididae > Schistocerca > Schistocerca cancellata. Next base: position 692,687,073 of record NC_064631.1, read on the forward strand.
GAGGACAGAGGTTCAAACCCCTGCCTGACCATCAAAATCTGATGTTTTTCCCTACTTTCCTCAGATTATTTTAACTTAATGTTGGGATGGTTCCACTAAAATCGACAGGGCTGATTTCCTTACCAGTTGTTCCTCAAAATGAGCTTGTGGTCTGTCTCTAATATCATCATCATTGATGTAATGTTAAATTCTAATCTTCCTCCTTCCTTCCTTTACTATTTGCCAGCTCCCTCTGTACTCTTTATCATACAGAAAACATCTACAAGGATCCCATCCCCTGTGCATACTGCTGTCACACCTACTGAAGGAATCTTCTCACTGGGGCCGTGTAATATCACATTTTATTAATGGAAATAACTGTGTCAGATACTGTACTTTGTGTAGGAACCAAAGACATTACTCCTTGCATAAGAAAGGCGAACATTATCATTGCATAATCTGTATTGTTGAATATAATGTTAATGACTCTGATTTTGTTCTTGCTTTGAAAAAGGTGAGGGGAACTTATAATTGTGAATATTACATATTACAACTCAGTGGTAAAAGTTGTATTCAAGGAAGAAATAAATGAGTGGCCATCTCTGATCAATAATTAGGTGAGACTCAAACACAAATATTACTCTTTCTAGTGTCCCTAATTACTAACTACATTGATGTGGTGTTGGAGAGACACTGGGGAGATTGGCAAACGTACCTGCAAATAAACATGGCGACTTTCAATGGGTACAAGAGCATGCAGCAAGAAATTTGCCACAGCTCTTTACCAACATATTACAACACAATAAAACACCTAGAAGACAAGTTTAGTTTCAATGGACATTTCAAAACACAATCTGAAGACTAAGAATGCTTGCTAATCTTGACTATAAAACCATAAAATACAGTAAAAATAACTATATAGCCATATGTGGATAACATACACCAGTGTGTTTTACCTGTGAGCTAGTGATTCTGGACAGTTTTGGTTGTTTCTACACTTAATCTATTTTCATTTTGTCCCTGTAGCTGGAAAGGCAACAGAAAAATGTAACAGGAATACTTCGCTAGTCATCATGCAGCAGGTCTCATTGATTTATGAAGCTAAAGTCAAGGGATGACATTTCTGATATTTAATTTATTGGTGCTGTTTCTAAACTCAATAATTTGTGACAGTTTGCTACTGCAAACAAGGATATTGTCTATTGCCTGTGCTGCTACAAACATGCCAATGAATCAGTCTGAAAAGAATCCTTGTGACTTGCTTTGTTGAGACATGATTCTAACCTGATAACGAATTTACACATTGACTCAACTCAGACTGAACTGTGCACTGGTGAGCTTCAGCAAGGTTAACAGCTTAATTGTGCATGATAAAAAATCATCTGATGATTCTGGAAAACTGCCCAAACACCAGTTGTCGCATAAAATTACAAGCTTACTGAAATTAAACATACTTTCAACAATAGTGCACTCAAGTTAGGAATTCCCATTGGGTCTAATGACAAATGGCCTGTACCAGGAAGCACACTTCTGCACTAAGTCAGCTCTGCTTCCTAGCTTGTAAAAAGGCTTCCCTGGTGTAATTTCTCCATAATGTAAGTGAACAGTAGTTTGTGTGGTGTGAGCAGAAACACCCTATGTTGCCAAAACATGTACAAGTAAGAACTGTTATCCTGGCTTCCAAAAGGTCCACCCTCGTTCAAAACACACCAATGGGTTATCTGCATGACTGATTAATAGTGTGCTTTTGGATGTTTTCCCAAGTTGTTGTTTCCATTTAGAGCATAATATTTCGATGACCGACTCAGCCATCTCCTTCAGGCACTGCACCTGTGAATTTTGCTTTTATATGTACACACTGCCTGGATTCCAGCCAGACTGTGAACAATTATTGGTCTCATGGCACTATTTATAGCTGAGTTCAATTCATCTCAATGCCTTGTTAGGAAGGTCAGCATACTGAGAAGTCAACCTTCTTTTGGTGGAGCATATCCAACTTGTGTACACTGTGGAACATCTCGTTCCTATAGAGTGAAGTGATGTGATCTCTCAGGTTTTCTTGGCTTGACTGATTAACAGAGTACACCTGAATGCTCTACCGAGTTGTTGTTTCCATTTTATGTGAGATATTTTGATAACTGACCCAGCTGTCTTTTTAAGGTGCTGCGAGTTTTGCTGTTATGTATACTTGCTGCCTAGATTCCAACCAGTCCATTAAAACTTTCTTTTATTCTTCCAGAGACTGTTGAAGAAATTGTTGGCACCATTAAAGTGACATCAAGCATTAGTTCATGTTGCCAGTAGCTTCTGAGCAGCAGCAGGGCCAGGATAAGCTGACTCTTATCACTCCAGGACATATTGTTTTGTCACTACTGTGACTGGAATTGGCACTGTGCTTACCAATGTACTATTGTTGGCGTCCTATATTCTCTTTAGCACGTCCCCATTTATTTTTGCCTCGCCACATCATTACAATACATGGATTCCTCTCAACCTGACATCTCGGTGACCTGTCCCTCCTTTCCAACCTCCCCCAACCAACTGCTCTTCACTCTATGAAGAATAAACTACCAGTTAACAAGTAAGGTACTGTCGTTTTTTCTCTTCCAACTTGTAAATGCGTCTGTTGGTAGTAATTCCAAAATAAGGGAATGGTGACCACTTACCTATATCAGACTGATGCGTGGTGCAAAGAAACAAGTAACAAAAAACTTTGTTCACTAGCTTTTGTGCTCTGGCTCTCTTAGATCACTCACAAAACACAAGAGACACCTAAACACACATTACCATGGTCACGGTGATACTGATCATTGGTCTATGTTGCCATGGTTGTGGCACTGTGTACTTGGGTGTCTGTGTGATTGTGTGTGTAAATGTGTGTGCCTTTTACTAGAATAAAGATAAGATGTCAAAGCTAGTGAACATTGTTTTCTGTTACACGTTTCTACGCACCACACATCAGTCTGATACAGGTGAGTAGTTGTTTTTCCATTATTTTGCAAGTTCTTCAAACCCTTACAGAAGTAATTTATTTTTTCACTGTAGCTCTTTTCCACCTTATTTCCAAATTGTTCCCTGATGACAAACCTCTTAGATGCACAGATAAAATTTCAAATTTCCTGCACATAATTTAAAACTTAATGCCTGAGCACGTCAGTATATGCGAGTAAAAATTTATAATAAACTGAACGGTGGAATGATGTTAGGAAGAACTCCGCTTACAGCTGGCAAAATTTTTGTTTATTGAAACACGAGTGGTTTCACAGCTTTAAGCCTCATTATGAGGTGAACCTACTTGGTAAAAAGACATTCTTTTATTAATTTTAATATCTGCAAAATGTGGTGCCACTGCATTTTGCTTTTTTCCACGTATGTTTACCTGATGATTTGGTATAGAGCCGCAAAACCGGTCATGTTTTAATAAACAATTTTACCAGTTGTAAGCGGAGTTCTTCCTGACATCCTGCCTTTCAACAGCTTTGGTTGCCTGGTGTATAAAATAATTTGGGAAAGGTGGAAATACAATGATGAGGAAAAAGTTGCAGCTACAAAAAATTATTAATGCAGCATAACGAAATTTTGGGAATACATTTGTCTAGGTAATATATTTAATTGATTAGCATTGCAAGATCACAGATTACTGTATGCATGAGATAAGCCATTGCAAATGCGAAATGCTGGTACATTAACTACCAGTGAAATTGCCAGAATGTTGAATTTAAGCAAGCAAATATGCATGCACTGTATTTTACAGGTGCCAGATGTCCGTCTGTTGGATGGAGTTTCATGTCTGTGGCACTTGGTAGGTCAATACAGGTGCGGTTAATGCTGGCTGTGGATGACACTGGAGTTGTCGTCCTATGATGTCCCATATCTGCTCGATTGAGAGAGAGAGATATGGTGATTGAGCAGGCTAAAGCAACAAGTAAGCACTCTTTAGAACATGTAGGGTTATAATGTTAGCATATGAGTGAGTGTTCTTCTGTTGGAAAATACCCTGTGTAATGCTGTTCATGAATGGCAGCACAACAGGTCAAATCACAAGAGTGATGTACAGATTTGCAGTCAGGCTGCATGGGATAACCACGAGAGTGCTGTCATACAAAACTGCATCCCAGACCATAGGTCCAGTTGTAGGTCCAATGTGTCTCGCATGTAGAGAGGTTGGTCGCAAGCCCTGAACTGGCCTCCTTCTAACCAATACATGGCCATCACAGGCACCATGGCAGAACCAGCTTTCATTAGAGTCACAGATGGTGGTGGTTTATGGTCAGTGGAATGCATGTTACAGGGTGTCTTGCTCAGAGGTGTCCTTGAAATAACTGATTTGTAACAGTTTGTTGTGTCATGGTGGTGCTGCTGCTACTCAAATTGCTGCTGCAGATGTTTTATGATGTGCCAGAGCTGTACACCAAACACAATGGCCTCGGTAGTGCCACATGGATGTCTGGAGCTTTGTCTTCTTGCAACCATACATTCTTGTGACCATTGCTGCCAGCAGTCATGTAGAGTGGCTACCTTCCTGCCAAGCCTTTCTGCAGTATCACAGAAGGAACATAGAGCTTCTCATAGTCCTATTACATGGCCTCTTTCAAACTCAGTGAGGTGTTGATAATGGTGTCTTTGTTCCCTTTAAGGCATTCTTGACTAACATCAACTCACCATGTCCAATCTCAAATGAAACTAATGTTCATGGTTGTATCAGCATGTATTTAAAGCAAACCTGATTTGCATCCTCATACAGACATTACTAGCACCACTCTCAAGTGACTGGCATGAAATTTCAATGGACATCACCTTTCAGATTTAGAAACATGGGGTGCTACCAATTTTCATTTATGTCGCACAACTCCTTCTTTGTTATGTCATTTTTTTCCATCAGTGTATATTTAACACACAGATTTGTTTCCAAAAAAAGACTGCTATACAACCAATTAGTAGTGGTGGTGGTTAGTGTTTAACGTCCCATCGACAACGAGGTACAACCAATTAGTGGACCAGTGCTACTATTTGACTGAAAAATTCATGGAGGACAATTATACAGTTTGAGACAGAGAACAGTATGGTACACTTATTTGTACACTGTTTTGACAGTAAATGATACTGCTGTAGGGTATTTAAAACTTGTATAATATTTACTGTATTTCATTTTTAATGAGTGATTATGTTTCATTATTAGCCTGACCAGTCACCTGAATAAAAATCATCTGTAACTCTAAATAGCATTGCAATAATTTGTGATAAACAATGTCAAACTTTTTGTTTTACCTTAACTTTGAGAAATTATTTGAAGGTGTGCATTGTGGACAAATAAATCACAATTTACAAAAATAACAGTAATATAGTCTTATCGGTGCTTACTGTACATCAAACATATGAACATCATCATCATTCTGAAGATATTGTTAATGGGTGGTACATTATTTGGAAACTGCCAACTGTCACCAAATACCATTTTACTACTATTTCACTATTTGTGGTACATTTTTAGGAGTTACCTTCATAAGAAGAGTTTCTATATATTGATGCTCCATACTGTCTTTCTTTTCATTTTTGGCCTTGCTTTGCCCAGCGTTGGGTTTCACCAGAGGCAAATATTCCATAAAGAATGGTGCCCACAATGTAGACTGCACTTGTAATTAAAAATACAAGCCGCCATTCTTTTTCTGTCTGTAAGAATAAGAAAATAAGTATCCTATTTAATGTTATAAAAATATATACAAAAAAGTGAATTGTTGTAATATGCTGTATATATTGTAGTGAGCATGTTGAAGCATAGCAAAGGAAGAACAAAGACAATCAGAAAGGTTTGTGAGGTTGATAGTCATTTAAAACTATTAATGAATAACTTTCTTAAGCAATGATCCTTTAAGGAATTGTGCTGGATGAGGAAAAGAACAAGGAAGAAGAAATTACACAAATTTTGTCATTTAAAGGGACATATAAAGCAAAGGACTGGAATGGGACACAAACTTACAATGGCAGCTCCCAAGAATCTGAATCCTAAATTATTTAGTGACACCAAAAAGACAATGAGCTCGTCAGTAAGTAGGGCTTTGAACTGAAATAGCTGCAAAAAAGTAAGGGCAAGAAGTCTGGTTTGAACAACAAAATTTTATCAAAGAAATAAGTAAGACTATGTACACGAAAGAATGAGGAATATAAGAACAGAAGAGAAACTATAACAAGACCATATATAATGGATGGGGCAAAGGTAACCACTGTTTATATTGTTAAGGTGTTGAGCAAAAAGAGTTAAGGTGTTGAGCAATTGAGAACCATACAATCATGACTGAAATCATCTTTAAACTTTGGACAATGTATTTCCTCAATACAAAATGACTAACAAATAACACACACACACACACACACACACACACACACACACACACACACACACACACACACACACACAAAGTGATTCCTGGTTGAGACAATGTAGTTGTGTGGGTGTATGCACTGTGTTTGTGAGTCAGTTAGCTCTTTATTTTCTATACATTATAATTGGATTCTCTCACTATAAAGTGAAGCAAGTCATTTAATTTACAATTACAATACACTTTCTCAGAGAAAAACATGGCCACATGCTGACTACTTACATAACTGGCTTTCATATAAATCTTAAACTAAGTTTTTTTAAGGATGGTGATAAGTACTTAGTCTGTCTCTGTAGCTGAGCGGTTAACATGTTTGACTGTCATGCAAAGGACCCGAGTTCAATTTCTTGTACTGTAAGGAACATTTTTTTCTTGGTAGGAGGACTGTAATACAGTGCACTAAACATCATGAGGACTATTGGGGAGCTGCTTGAATGAGAACTGGCGGCTCCAAGGTTGGAAGACTGACAATGGTTGGAAGTGCAGTGTACTGACCGTATGACCCTCCATATCACCTGCCATATAATCAAACAGATATAATTTTAGTTTGTATTTGAAATTAGTTTTACTGTTAGATTCTTCACATTGGTGGATAAATTGCAAAAGATTTTTATGGGTGAATATTTCATTTCTCTCTGTAATAAAATCAAATGAGTGTATGGCATCATTGGCCGGAAGGCCCCATCCAGGGGAGTTTGGCCACCAAGTGGAAGTCTTACTTCAGTCGACACCACTTTGGGCAACTTGCGTGCCAAAGACAAGGATGAAATGATGATGAGGACAACACAACATCCAGTCCTCGAGTGGAGAAAATCTCTAACCCGGCTGGGAATTGAACCTGGGCCCACTTGCATGGGAGGTGAGAACATTACCACCCAGCTAAGCAGGTGGACGCTCCTCTGTGTAAATATAATGTAAATGGATAGATAAAAGAGCTACTCACCAAGCAGCAGCAGGAGAATACTCATAAAGATATTGAAATTTGCAAGTTTTTGGAGCCACTGGCTCCTTCTTCTGGCAGAAGGGTTGAAGGGAAATGAAGAAGGGTGAAAGAAAAGGGCTGGTGAGGCATAGAAAATGGGGAGCGTTTGGAAACACTAAGACCTTCTAGTATTATAGTCATGAATGTTAGTGTTGTTTTCAAACTGCAGTTGATTGTTGACAACAAATTCCATAAAGAAATAATGTACCATGAAGCTGTTGAAAGAAGGAGAATCCTCAGGGATGAGGAATGAGTTATGGTGCACATTAACAAAATGTAAGGAAATAAAAGGAACTTAACTTCTACAATGTATGAATAATGAAGTATCATTATATTGTTTCCTGCTATTGACACTTATACCATCTAAATGTACATTACAGCTAACATATTTGTCACTATATAACAGTAACTGCACTGATATTTAAAACAATTCTCATTTATTCTTCCGTCTCAGTTGAACATTCTTAAATACATGACAAGTTTCAATCTCTCTGGCTCATCTTGAGATCTATGTAGCTGCATCAGTAATCCGTCATGTCTGTGTCAGAACCTCATATCAGAGTACCGAGTTTTGCAATTCACTGCAAAACATGGTAGGCTCATATGAGGTTCTGATACAGACATGATGAGCTGCTGACAGAAAATAGATCTGAAGATGATCCAGGTAGATTGAAACATGTCATGTACTTAAAAATAAGAAGAATAAATGAGAATTGTTCTAAACATCTAAATTTAATCAAATAAATTAGAAAGAAAGCTGCTACTTTGAGAAAAAGCTGCTGTCTTGTCAGTTATACTACAACTAGTTAGTAATATATTCAAATTAAACTAAATAACAATTATGTGTGCTACTAATGTGGAGGTGGTTTGTACAACACTTCACTGATCTCAAGTATTTCTGTATTACTTGTTGTATTCACACACGTGTTCTGCATTACCATCACTTGTAAATCATGACACTCGCTCCCTCACCATCACCATAGCTAACAACTACTCACATATCCCCCATAACTGGCCCCCACACTAACATTCACTTCCTCTTCTCTATTATCATCTTTTCCACTTGTGTCTTTGTCACTATTGTTCATTTCTAGTCCGAACTTGCTTAGTTCATTCCTAGATATGTTGTTTTATAAGGTTCAGTAATGTAAAGATCTTGAGGGCACTAATTAGTAGCTGTGCTTTTCCATTAGGGAGTTTGTGTCTCTTATCTTCCATTTGCAGAAGGCATCTCAGATTCATATAACCAATACTTTAAGCAAAAACTGACAGCAAAATTCAAACTGCCATAGACACATCAGAGACGGCAAGGAAAAGCAGTGCTGGTCTCATACTGATCCCGATAATACCTTGTTATCCAGTGACTGACACTATCACTACACAAAGCTGGAAAAAGAGCTGCTAAGCTTGCAAATTTTTGGTTGTAGCACAAGAAGAGTAAGCAGTTATTTGGGCTGAAGCTTTAAATACCAATGTTAGGGCTAAATGAGATTATAAACAATCCTTCCAAACAAGCGAAAAGATCCAGGAGACACTGCAAGTCTGATAACTTAAGTTTGTCTGTCTCCAGTAACTTAAATGAAAAAATTAAAATGCAGTCTGGCACCACATGGAATAATGTGCTAGCTAAGTCTAGGAAGAAAAGTTCTAAGAAGACCAAGAAGGTCTTGTTGGTGGTGATAGTCATGGGAGAGGAAAATCAGACCTAGCCCAGAGCTCTTTGGGAAGGGATTATCAGGTAATTAATATTTTTAATCCAAGTACAGGTTTTTACAATTTCATCTGTGATTTAGTCTTTTTGGGGAAGGATATTGGAAAATAAGATCATGAAATGATAGTACAGGGTGAAGTTAAAAATTTGGATTGTAACCTTAATTACATATTTGATGGTGACATCAGGCACATTGCTGAGAATGTTTATTACAATAGTGTCAAGATCATGTCTCTCTTTGGGTAATATGATAACCCTAGGATGAAGTGATCTATGGACATGTTAATGGAGAAGTTGGAAAACTATTCAGGGGAGAGGGACGTTGATACATGGGTGTGTCTGAAGCCTCATCCCGTCACTTGGACACATCATACATGACACTGTTTGCATCTGAACACTTCTGGTGGAAGCCTCCTTGCATGGCTAATTATCAAAAGCATCCAGCCTGACCAAAGCAGTATTCTTTCTACCCAAATAATTCCATAGGCTTTTTAGGGTAAATTTATCCAAAGGCAGAGCCCCAGAATAAATACAGTTACACTTGAAATAATGCCTAGAAAAATAAGATATTGCACCAGCTAATAAAAATACTAAGTGCAATTTGTGGCTGTTTTCAAAAACTAAACAAAAAAACCAAATACAGATACATTAGGTTTACTTGTGCAGACACTGCGTGGGCCACCGAAAGACAGTTTCAAAAATATAACATGTAATGATATTATAAAATTCATCAGGTGACTAAAAAGTAATAATTGTTTTGGCTATGGCCAATGTTTGTAACAGTGTGTTAAAATCTGGTGCCAATTTGATAAGATTACCTGTAAGCTACTTTTGTAATCAATCAGTGACTCTGGGCATACTTCCTGATATACTAAAATTTGCTGCAGTTATACCTCTAATTACCAACTTCTACTAAATGGACAACTGACCCTCCTCAGACTTCCAATAATGACATTAATTACCAAATGTGTTCACGAAAGTGGTCTATGATGGAATACAGACTTATTTAACTGAGCAAAACTTGTTAATTGCCTCTCAGTTTGGCCGTTGTAAGGGATTACGCACCAACAAAGCAACACATGACATCAAAAATCAAGTCTTGGTATAAATAAATAAGAAAAATTATGTCTGGTGTATTTTGGAGCCTTACCAAAGACTTAGAGTGGAGTACAAATTTTTACTTGGCAGACTAAAGTCTTGTGGCATTAATGACATTTCTTGCATGGTTGGAAGCTTACATTTATGACAGGGAACAGAGAGGCTCTCTTTGTCTGATTTTGTCACTGGCATGAAACTAACCACAGAAAGGGGGAAAATTACATGTGGGGTCACTGATGGATTGGTACTGGACCATTCTTCTGCCTACGCTGCACAAATGATGTTGCAACAGCTTTACAGGATGGTCAAAAAACTAACATTTGCTGACGGTACAAGCACATCAGTCAGGGGTCCAAATGCAGCCTTACAAGACTGAAATCAAATGATAGATAAATAGGTCTATATGAGATTCACCCAACATAAATTAAGTCTTAATTTCACATAGACTCAGTATTATGGGATTTCAAACAAGCCAAAATTTTCTATCACCACAAGTGATTATTAATGGTCTAATGGAATTTTTTCTTGGGGCAGTGCTCCTAAAGTAAATAATGTGTTTATTCAGTGGAAATGAGCAGTAAGAATACTGTGTGAAGCAGATATCCGTACTTCTTGCAGAAGCCTTTTTAAGGGTCTTGGCATTCTTACACTGTTTTCCTAATACATTTATTATTTAATCATTTTTGTTGCAGACAATAAAAATTGTATTTGAATTTACACAGTTACAAACAATTTTCATGTAAAACTTGCCTACATGTCTCAGTTTCAGGGTGAAGTTATATAATCTGGTGTAAACATATCAGACAAGTTTTCATGTAATGTAATGTAAAGCAAGAAATTGGGAAACCCAGGCAGATATATTTTTGAAGAAGAGGAGTAATTTACTGTGAACAGCACTCAGTTTTTAAGGGGTAGGTAACTACTTTCTTTAATAAGCTACCAATAAAATATGAGCAGCATTTATTTAGTATAACTGAAGAGGAGGCAGTTTTTTCCCTCCAAAAAGCAGTAGCTAACTGACTTGATCACTTGATTCAATTTAGCCAGCATATGCAGGAATAGTATGAAGCCGTTTAAGGATAATTTATTGTTAATATATTACACAGATTGCTTCTGATCCTACATATGATTTGGGACAAAATGAAGTTTATTTTGTTAATGCTGACAATACTGCCATGAACTGTGATGCATGAAGTGAAACACAGTGATCAGCACGCTGACTGGCATGCTGCAGGTTGTCAGTTCAAACCAGACCAACAGCAATTATTTATTATTTAGTATTTGTCAATTTTAGAAGGTTCGTGAAATCTGTAAAGTTCGTAATGTTTGTATATTCTGGAATAAATGACATTTGTATGAATAAATCCACCGTCCATACATGAGTCCAGTTCTGCTCACTGGTGTCAGTAATAAATAGTGGTTGCTGGTGATTTCAATGTAGATTTCCTTAAAGACTCTCCCAATAAGAACTTATTTGAGTTAGTAACACTATCATTCAACTTAATTCCCACAGTAAAGTTCCCCACTAGGATAGCCACTTGCTCACAAACAGCCATTGATAATATCTTTATAGAAAAGTCCAATGAACAAAATTATATTACAAAACCAATAGTCAATGGCCTCTCAGACCATGACATGCAGTTCCTTCTGTTAAATGTTAATACTGAACAGGATATAAAATCTGTTAAATCTGAGCTCAAGAGGGTAATCAGTAAGCCAAAAATTTGTGGGTTTTTATGGCTATAGTGACGGTCCACGCACCAAAAAATACCAACTTATTACGTTAAGGCACTTTTATTACGGTTCGTTTATTCCAGAAACACAAGAAAAACAATGCACAATTTCACTACATGTGTACACTCTCTAGACGCAGACAGGAATCCATCCAAAGAACCTCGAGTCCTCAAAGACCTTTTACTCTGCGCTTTGCCGGTGAAGTTACTGGCAGTCGACTGTCGCCACAGAGCCCCCCCCCCCCCAGGAGTGCGGAGCACTGGTGGACGGACGTGGGTGTCTTCCTGTGTAGTGGCGTTGTGGGATGCTCGCTGGTTGGTAGCAGCGTGCGCTAAGTGTCCATACTGTCTGTGCAGGGTGGACTAGCGCTCGTGTAGTCCGCCATCCAGTGGGGGGGTCGGACTGGTCGACCTGTGCGCGTGAACTGGACGGGCACAGGGGATGTTGTTGCAGTACCGGCGGAGAGAGGGATGCGAATCTTGAGCATCCCGTCGGTGCTGAACGTTGCGGTTATGGCAGCCGTATCCACCCCATTTGGGATAGGGACTGTGCGCAGGATGGTGATGTGTGACGTGGGTGTGGACCCACGTGAAGTGTCCCCTATGCGGAGGACGAAGATGGATCCCTCGTGGAGCTGCAAGGAAAGCTCGTCGCGTTGGCACTCAGAGGCGTTGATTGCGATGCAAATTTCGTCGGCAGTGGATGTAGGGTGCACTAGGGGGGGTGGGGGCGAAAAGTAACGTAGTTCAGGAGAAACCTTGGAACACTCTGTGGAGGTATTGGGTATCAACACTTGGGACGGTGTAATGTCACACGCAACATGAGTTTGAGCCTGAGGTTGTGGATTGTCACACGCATTGCCTGTTTGGAACGAGGGTAGCATATCATCGTACGCAACCGCTGAGTTGCCCTCGGGTGTAGGCTCGGTGCCATTACGATCGTGGTGGGACGCAGGGGGGTGAGTGGTCTGTGTGGGGTCGGGGTCGTCACCATCTGATGAAAGAACACTAGACTCGGGGGGAGGTGTTACAGATTCTTCGATCGTCCAGGCTGGTTTCACGCGTTGGAGGGAAACTGTCTGCTGGCGACCACTGACAAGAATGTCCATAGTATTGTCCCTGCGAGACACTACTCGATGTGGGCCAGAGTAGGGTGGTTGTAATGCCGGTTTGACCGTGTCATCCCGTAACATAACGAACTCACAAGAGTCCAGTGCCACATGCCTGAACACGCGAGGGCGGGTATGTGGCCGTGGAGGAGGCGTGCGGATCGCGGCTATGTGTGTCCGGACCCGTTCAACTAGCATGGGGAGGTCGGACAGGTCGGCGATTGCTTCGTCGTTGACGAACTCTGCAGGGAGGACTAGGGTCTCGCCATACAGTAACTCTGCGAGCGAAGCCTGGAGGTCTGTCTTGTAAGCCGTGCGTATTCCTAGCATAACCCAGGGAAGGGCATCGCACCACTCACCACCGTGGCACATGAGTGCCGCTTTCAGCGTTCTGTGCCACCGCTCGACCAGTCCATTGCTCTGTGGGTGGTAAGCTGTAGTGCGGAATCTATCCACCCCACAGAGGACGCAGAGTTTGTTAAACAGCAGGGATTCAAACTGTCTTCCCTGGTCGGTGGTGATGGATGTAGGACAGCCAAATCGAGCTATCCAGGAGGATACAAATGCGCGTGCTACGGAATCTGCTGTGATGTCCTGCAGGGGGATTGCCTCCACCCAACGTGTAACGCGATCAATGCCGGACAGGATGTACCTGAAACCATCCGACATGGGTAATGGTCCCACGAGATCCACATGTACATGACGGAAGCGGCCTTTCGGGATGTCGAATTTACCTAGACTGGGTTGTGTGTGCCTGCCAACTTTGCTGCGCTGGCACTGTAAACAAGCACGGGCCCAAGTACGACAATCCCTCTTCACACCTGGCCACACAAAGCGTTCTGTAACCAGGCGAGTAGTAGCCTTAGCACCAGGGTGTGCCAGGTTATGTAAACTACTGAACACTTGGCGACGTAGCGCAGGGGGGACAATAGGCCGAGAGGTGCCCGTGGAAGTATCACACCACAGTGGCTTCGCCGAGCCCGGTAGGTTGCACGAAACGATCTGAAGGGAAGTATCTGGGTCCTGTCGGAGGTTGTGCAATTCGGTGTCACTGTCCTGTAAGTGGGCCAACTCATCGAAATTAATGGGGGATGAAATTGCAGTGATACGCGATAGGTAATCAGCCACCACATTTTCTGACCCTCGAATGTAACGGATGTCTGTTGTGTATTGGCAAATTAAGTCCATTTGCCGGAACCTACGTGGGGGAAGGTCAGTAGCGGGGTTACGGATAGCCTCCGCGAGGGGGCGGTGGTCCGTGAAGATTGTTATATTCCTTCCTTCAATGTCTGTGCAGAAATATTTTACAGCTTCGTAAACTGCGAGCAATTCTCTGTCGAATGCTGACCATTTACGTTGGGCTGTAGATAATTTTTTGGAAAAGAAACGGAGCGGTTGAGTCTTGTCATTGACATGCTGTTGTAGGACTGCACCGATTGCGAAATCACTTGCATCCGCTGTAATCGAGATGCAGGCATCTGGCAAAGGATGGGCGAGAGTGACACCATGTGCTAACGCTGATTTAAGGTCTTCAAAAGCTCTCACCATGCTGTCAGACCACGGTACTCGGCGACTGCCTGAGGTTTGTTTTCCGGCCAATGCATCAGTCAAAGGGGCTTGAATTGCTGCCGCCATCGGCAGGTTACGACGGTAGAAATTGACAGTTCCTAAAAACCGGCGTAATTCGCGAAACGACACTGGGAGAGGTAGCTTACGAATGCAGTCAACCCGCTCCTGCGGGGGGCATATACCATCCGCGGAGACTGTGTACCCCAGAAAAGTGACAGCGGTGCAGCGGAGTTGCGACTTGTCATTATTGATCTCGACTCCGTTACGTGTCAATAAGTCCTGTATCGTGGCCAGGTGGAGTTCATGTTCCCTGTCAGAGGGGGAGAAAATTAGTATGTCATCGAGGTATGCGTAGCAATACGTGCAGTTAAAAAGAAGTGAGTCTATAAAACGCTGCCAAGTTTGGGCCGCGTTTTTGAGACCATAAGGCATGTAACAAAATTCGTACAGGCCAAAAGGTGTGATTACTGCTGTCTTTGGAATGTCACTCTGTTCCATTGGTATCTGTAAATATGCCTTGCGGCAGTCCAAGACACTGAAGATGCATGCTCCGCTAAGTACTTGCGCAAAGTCTTGTATGTGAGGTATCGGGTAATTGTCTAATACCGTCCGTGCGTTGAGGCGACGATAGTCGCCGCACAGGCGCACAGTGCCGTCCTTTTTGGGAACTAAATGTATGGGGGAGGACCAGTTACTGTCCGATGGGCGGACAATGCCTGTCCTTAGAAGTTCCTCCACTGCGGCTTTAGCAAGGCGTAGTTTATGTGGTGGCAGTCGGCGCGCTTTATGGCGTACTGGAGGCCCATCTGTCGTGACAATTTTGTGAGTCGTGCCATTCGTAATAGCGTTCAGCTTGGCTGGCAGACTCATTTGGGGGCCGTCGTGAACGGGGATCGGTAGCACACGAGAGTCACTAACCTGATGTGCCAGGGAAGCAGTCTGCTTCGGTGTCGACGAGGTTCCACGAGGTGCATCTCCGGTGTCAGGTGGTGGCGGCGTTGGCAGGCGTTGTATGAGGCGTCGTGCCTCGGTGAGGGCTTGCGTAGCCGATGAGCTGGCACGGTTCCGTTCGGCGTTGTGAGGACGGAGATCGTCGACTGCAGGGCGTTCAGGTTGGGGATGGGCAGTAGAAATCGTGAGGCTGTCTGCCGATGAGGGGCACAGCGCCCGGTGTGGTATGCCGGCCGAGGTTAGAGTCGTCCGGCCAGGCGAGGCAAACACGGGAGATACGAACATTCCCGGTGTATTAGTGGCACACGGGGTGAAGCGTTGCGCTTCACAGTCGAATGTCCATTCTGTGGTCGCGGCGTCGTGCACTGCCGTAAAAACTGGAGGCTGCGACATTGTCTATTGGCGCGAAACCGGTGATACACAGCGAGCGACTGCAACGTATTTTCGCGACTCGGGGTCACCAATGTGGGTTTTTATGGCTATAGTGACGGTCCACGCACCAAAAAATACTAACTTATTACGTTAAGGCACTTTTATTACGGTTCGTTTATTCCAGAAACACAAGAAAAACAATGCACAATTTCACTACATGTGTACACTCTCTAGACGCAGACAGGAATCCATCCAAAGAACCTCGAGTCCTCAAAGACCTTTTACTCTGCGCTTTGCCGGTGAAGTTACTGGCAGTCGACTGTCGCCACAAATTGATTATTTTAGGACACTCCTCAGAGACATTCACTGGACTGATGTTTACAGTGCTCATGGCATGAATGAAAAATATAACATTTTTGCTAATAAAGTGCTTACCTTATTCGAACACTGCTTTCCCCCAAAACTTACCAAGGTTAGAGCAAAGTCTACAAAGAAGCCATGGATTACTCAAGGAATAGGAGTATCTTGTAAAACAAAAAGAAAACTGTATCTGTCAATCCGAAACATTTCCAATGTTGATGATATAGCACATTATAAGAAATACTGCAAAATATTAAAGACTGTAATACGGATGTCAAAGCAAATATATTACAAGGAAAAGATAGTCATATCAGATAACAAAATAAAGACAATATGGGATATAGTGAAGGAGGAGACCGGTAGAACCAGACATGAAGAGGAACAAATAGCATTAAGAGTAAATGATACATTGGTGACAGATGTGTATAGTGTTGCAGAACTTTTTAACAAACATTTTATAACTGTTACTGAAAAGATGGGGTTGTCAGGTTCGGTAGATGCTGCTATGGATTACCTTAGACCAGACATTTCAAGTAACTTCCATAATATGAATTTGACCCTCACTACCCCAACAGAAATAATGTCCATCATAAAATCTTTAAAATCAAAAACATCTAGTGGGTATGATGAAATATCAACAAAGTTAATTAAAGAATGTGATTCTGAGCTAAGTAACATATTAAGCTATCTGTGTAACCAGTCGTTTATCAGTGGAATATTTCCTGAATGGCTGAAATATGCTGAAGTTAAGCCATTGTTTAAGAAGGGAGATAAAGAAATAGCATCAAATTTCTGTCCAATTTCGCTGTTGCCAGCATTCTCAAAAATTTTCGAAAAAGTAATGTACAGTCGTCTTTATAACCATCTTATCTCAAATAACAATCTCAAATAACATACTGTCCCCCCCCCCCCCATGAACCATGGACCTTGCCGTTGGTGGGGAGGCTTGCGTGCCTCAGCGATACAGATAGCCGTACCGTAGGTACAACCACAACGGAGGGGTATCTGTTGAGAGGCCAGACAAACGTGTGGTTCCTGAAGAGGGGCAGCAGCTTTTTCAGTAGTTGCAGGGGCAACAGTCTGGATGATTGACTGATCTGGCCTTGTAACAATAACCAAAACGGCCTTGCTGTGCTGGTACTGCGAACGGCTGAAAGCAGGGGGAAACTACGGCCGTAATTTTTCCCGAGGGCATGCAGCTTTACTGTATGATTAAATGATGATGGCGTCTTCTTGGGTAAAATATTCCGGAGGTAAAATAGTCCCCCATTCGGATATCCGGGCGGGGACTACTCAAGAGGATGTCGTTATCAGGAGAAAGAAAATTGGCGTTCTACGGATCGGAGCGTGGAATGTCAGATCCCTTAATCGGGCAGGTAGGTTAGAAAATTTAAAAAGGGACATGGATAGGTTAAAGTTAGATATAGTGGGAATTAGTGAAGTTCGGTGGCAGGAGGAACAAGACTTCTGGTCAGGTGACTACAGGGTTATAAACACAAAGTCAAATAGGGGTAATGCAGGAGTAGGTTTAATAATGAATAAAACAATAGGAATGCGGGTAAGCTACTACAAACAGCATAGTGAACGCATTATTGTGGCCAAGATAGATACAAAGCCCACACGTACTACAGTAGTACAAGTTTATATGCCAACTAGCTCTGCAGATGACGAAGAAATTGAAGAAATGTATGATGAAATAAAAGAAATTATTCAGATAGTGAATGGAGACGAAAATTTAATAGTCATGGGTGACTGGAATTCGAGTGTAGGAAAAGGGAGAGAAGGAAACGTAGTAGGTGAATATGGATTGGGGCTAAGAAATGAAAGAGGAAGCCGCCTGGTAGAATTTTGCACAGAGCACAACTTAATCATAGCTAACACTTGGTTTAAGAATCATGATAGAAGGTTGTATACATGGAAGAACCCTGGAGATACTAAAAGGTATCAGATAGATTATATAATGGTAAGACAGAGATTTAGGAACCAGGTTTTAAATTGTAAGACATTTCCAGGGGCAGATGTGGACTCTGACCAAAATCTGTTGGTTATGACCTGTAGATTAAAACTGAAGAAACTGCAAAAAGGTGGGAATTTAAGGAGATGGGACCTGGATAAATTGAAAGAACCAGAGGTTGTAGAGAGTTTCAGGGAGAGCATAAAGGAACAATTGACAGCAATGGGGGAAAGAAATACAGTAGAAGAAGAATGGGTAGCTTTGAGGGATGAAGTAGTGAAGGCAGCAGAGGATCAAGTAGGTAAAAAGACGAGGGCTAGTAGAAATCCTTGGGTAACAGAAGAAATATTGAATTTAATTGATGAAAGGAGAAAATATAAAAATGCAGTAAATGAAGCAGGCAAAAAGGAATACAAACGTCTCAAAAATGAGATCGACAGGAAGTGCAGAATGGCTAAGCAGGGATGGCTAGAGGACAAATGTAAGGATGTAGAGGCTTATCTCACTAGGGGTAAGATAGATACTGCCTACAGGAAAATTAAAGAGACCTTTGGAGATAAGAGAACATCAAGAGCTCAGATGGAAACCCAGTTCTAAGCAAAGAAGGGAAAGCAGAAAGGTGGAAGCAGTATATAGAGGGTCTATACAAGGGCGACGTACTTGAGGACAATATTATGGAAATGGAAGAGGATGTAGATGAAGATGAAATGGGAGATACGATACTGCGTGAAGAGTTTGACAGAGCACTGAAAGACCTGAGTCGAAACAAGGCCCCCGGAGTAGACAACATTCCAGTAGAATTACTGACGGCCTTGGGAGAGCCAGTCCTGACAAAACTCTACCATCTGGTGAGCAAGATGTATGAAACAGGTGAAATACCCTCCGACTTCAAGAAGAATATAATCATTCCAATCCCAAAGAAAGCAGGTGTTGACAGATGTGAAAATTACCGAACAATCAGTTTAATAAGCCACAGCGGCAAAATACTAACACGAATTCTTTACAGACGAATGGAAAAACTAGTAGAAGCCGACCTCGGGGAAGATCAGTTTGGATTCCGTAGAAATACTGGAACACATGAGGCAATACTGACCTTACGACTTATCTTAGAAGAAAGATTAAGGAAAGGCAAACCTACGTTTCTAGCATTTGTAGACTTAGAGAAAGCTTTTGACAATGTGGACTGGAATACTCTCTTTCAAATTCTAAAGGTGGCAGGGGTAAAATACAGGGAGCGAAAGGCTATTTACAATTTGTACAGAAACCAGATGGCAGTTATAAGAGTCGAGGGGCATGAGAGGGAAGCAGCGGTTGGGAAGGGAGTGAGACAGGGTTGCAACCTCTCCCCAATGTTATTCAATCTGTATATTGAGCAAGCAGTAAAGGAAACAAAAGAAAAATTTGGAGTAGGTATTAAAATTCATGGAGAACAAATAAAAACTTTGAGGTTCGCCGATGACATTGTAATTCTGTCAGAGACAGCAAAGGACTTGGAAGAGCAGTTGAACGGAATGGATGGTGTCTTGAAGGGAGGATATAAGATGAACATCAACAAAAGCAAAACGAGGATAATGGAATGTAGTCGAATTAAGTTGGGTGATGCTGAGGGTATTAGATTAGGAAATGAGACACTTAAAGTAGTAAAGGAGTTTTGTTATTTGGGGAGCAAAATAACTGATGATGGTCGAAGTAGAGAGGACATAAAATGTAGACTGGCAATGGCAAGGAAAGCGTTTCTGAAGAAGAGAAATTTGTTAACATCGAGTATAGATTTAAGTGTCAGGAAGTCATTTCTGAAAGTATTTGTATGGAGTGTAGCCATGTATGGAAGTGAAACATGGACGGTAAATAGTTTGGACACGAAGAGAATAGAAGCTTTTGAAATGTGGTGCTACAGAAGAATGCTGAAGATTAGATGGGTAGATCACATAACTAATGAGGAAGTATTGAATAGGATTGGGAGAAGAGAAGTTTGTGGCACAACTTGACCAGAAGAAGGGATCGGTTGGTAGGACATGTTCTGAGGCATCAAGGGATCACCAATGTAGTATTGGAAGGCAGTGTGGAGGGTAAAAATCGTAGGGGGAGACCAAGAGATGAATACACTAAGCAGATTCAGAAGGATGTAGGTTGCAGTAGGTACTGGGAGATGAAAAGCTTGCACAGGATAGAGTAGCATGGAGAGCTGCATCAAACCAGTCTCAGAACTAAAGACAACAACAACAACAACAACAACAATATACTGTCAAAGTCACAGTTTGGATTTCTAAAAGGTTCTGATATTGAGAAGGCTATCTACACTTACAGTGAAAATGTGCTTAATTCATTAGACAAAAAATTGCAGGCAACTGGTATATTTTGTGATCTGTCAAAGGCATTTGACTGTGTAAGTCACAATATCCTTTTAAGTAAACTAGAATATTATAGTGTAACAGGAAATGCTGCAAAATGGTTCAAATCTTATATCTCTGGCAGGAAACAAAGGGTGTTATTAGGAAAGAGACATGTATCAAGCTATCAGGCATCATCCAACTGGGAACTAATTACATGTGGGGTCCCACAAGGTTCCATTTTGGGGCCCTTACTTTTTCTTGTGTATATCAATGACCTTTCATCAGTAACATTACCAGATGCCAAGTTTGTTTTGTTTGCCGATGATACAAACATTGCAATAAATAGCAAATCAAGTGTAGTCTTAGAAAGATCAGCCAATAAAATATTTGTGGACATTAATCACTGGTTCCTAGCCAATTCTTTGTCACTAAACTTTGAAAAAAACACACTACATGCAGTTCAGAACTTGTAAGGGGTGTCCCAAGAGTATATGTCTAACATACGATGACAAGAAGATAGAAGAAGTGGACAGTGTTAAATTCTTGGGATTACAGCTCGATAATAAATTCAACTGGGAGGAGCACACCACAGAACTGCTGAAGCGTCTTAACAAATCTCTGTTTGCAATGCGAATTTTGTCAGACATAGGGGATATAAAAATGAAAAAGCTGGCATACTATGCTTACTTCCATTCCATAATGTCATATGGGATTATTTTTTGGGGTAATTCATCAAGCCAAGCTAAAGTTTTCTGGGCACAAAAACGTGCAGTAAGAATTATATGTGGTGTGAACTCAAGAACATCCTGCAGAAGCCTGTTTAGGGAACTAGGGATACTAACTACAGCTTCCCAATATATTTATTCCTTAATGAAATTTGTCATTAAAAATATATCACTTTTTCAAACCAACAGCTCAATTCATGGAATCAATACTAGAAATAAGAATAATCTTCACAAGGATTTAAAGTCACTTAGTCTTGTACAAAAGGGTGTGCATTATTCATGAACACACATAATCAATAACTTGCCAGCAGCCATAAAAAGCTTAACAACCAATGAAATTCAGTTTAAGAGAAGCCTAGAGGATTTATTGGTGGCCAACTCCTTC
Source organism: Schistocerca cancellata (assembly GCF_023864275.1). Classification (NCBI taxonomy): domain Eukaryota; kingdom Metazoa; phylum Arthropoda; class Insecta; order Orthoptera; family Acrididae; genus Schistocerca; species Schistocerca cancellata. The sequence continues at coordinate 692,708,711 of NC_064631.1, forward strand.
TACTCCATTGATGAATTTCTTAGTAAAATCAACTGATTTGTATATAAATACAACATAACTTCTGCACAATTTCAGTGCAGTAATGTGTTCACTGAAAATTTGTGTGTGTGTGTGTGTGTGTGTGTGTGTGTGTGTGTGTGTGTGGTTGTGTGTAAGTATAATCTAACTTCTGCACCATTTCAGTGCAGTAATGTGTTCATTGTAAATAAGTATTTCAGTAGTTGTATTACATGTTTATTACCTTATAAATAAATAAAAAACTTTTTTATTTTAAATTCAGTGCATTAGTATTTGTAAAATGACTCTTAGTGTTCATTAAAAAATGATGATCATTCCACTTGGGACCTGTGGAATGGTACATTAGCTTATTTGTTTTAGTTGTAAATATTTGTCATGTATTGTTGTTTTTCTGACATGTTCCACATCCTGGAGGACCTCCTTACTACGGATCAATTGGAATGAAAGTAAATCTAATCTAATCTAATCTATGCTTTCAGCACTAAACGTAGTACTTCATTAATGATCTTGCCTCCAGATTCAAACTTGATTGTGATTTGAACCTGACATTGTTTATGGGGATGCCAGGTACTTCAAAACATTTACATCACAGTGGTTCTAATTAGGCAAGTGGCTCCAATTAGGCAATGTGAAAGCTGTTGCCTACATGTATAGGAACTAGAAAAGAAGTAGTACACCATTTCTATGATCTGTATATTCATGAGACAGACAGATTCCAAAACAGCTGCAAATTAGCTGCATATCAAGCATCCATCAGTGTATTCTGGCAACACTGGTTAATACCCAACAAAATGGCTGAAGAGATTCGACCGAGTAGCCAAATACAAAGGTGGAACGACATGATATGCTTGTCAATTGGGTACTTACATTTGGATGTTACAGCCCAGCAGTACTTTAAGATCAATGAACAGAAACTTGATGACTAGGACAAATTCCAGGTCCAACTAAAGAAAAGTTTGGCAACAATCAGCAGCAAGTCTGCTCAGTGGAAGAACAATTAAAGAACAGGGCCCACTATCATAGGCTAACAACACAGTCATACATACAGGATGTTTTGGTCCTATGTCACCTTGTGAAGCTGAATATGATAGAAGCTGAGAAAATCTCACACTTGATGAAAGGACTCACTAAAGACATGTACTAACCTCTGGTGAAGGATGTTACAGTGACAGAGGAATTCATCAACTGGTGCCGGCAAGTAGCAGAATTGCAACAGAAAATAGCAAGCCCACAGAGGTATGACAAACTGCTGAATGTGATTCCTACACCACGTGTGGAAGGTCACCATGAGCTCACCTCCCTCATATACCATCTAGTAAGAAATGGAACAATGGAAAATCCAGGATGGAATGTAACAATACCAGGGTGGTGGTGGTGATTAGTGTTTAACGTCCCGTTGACAACGAGGTCATTAGAGACGGTAACAATACCAGAGAAGGAAAGTTGCTACTCACCATATAGCAGATATGCTGAGTCGCGATAGGCACAACAAAAAGATTCACACAATTATGGCTTTCAGCCATTAAGGCCTTTGTCAGCAGTCTCAGAGAGCTGAAACCACACTGCGAGCAGCAGCACCAGTGCATGATGGGAGTGGCGACTGGGTGGGGGTAAGGAAGAGGCTGGGGCAGGGAGGGGGAGGGATAGTATGGTGGGAGTGTCAGATAGTGAAGTGTTGCAGATTAGATGGAGGGCAGGAGAGAAGGTGCGGAGAGGGGAGGGGGTAATTAGCAGAAAGGAGAAAAATAAAAAGAAATTAAAAGACTGGGTGTGGCGGTGAAATGACGGCTGTGTAGTGCTGGATTGGGAACAGGGAGGGGGCTGGATGGGTGAGGACAGTGACTAACGAAGGTTGAGGTCAGGAGGGTTACAGGAATGTAGGATAACTTTCCCTGCAATACATCCTACGTTCCCGTAACCCTTCTGGCCTCAACCTTCGTTAGTCACTGTCCTCACCCATACAGCCCCCTCCCTGTTCCCATTCCAGCACTACACAGCCGTCATTTCACCACCAAACCCAGTCTTTTAATTTCTTTTTATTTCTCTCCTTTCCACTACTCCGCACCTTCTCTCCTGCCCTCCGTCTAAACTGCAACACTTCACTGTCCGCCACTCCCACCATACTATCCCTCCCCCTCCCCACCTGAGCCTCCTCCTTATCCCCACCCAGTCGCCACTCCCATCATGCACTGGGGCAGCTGCTCGCAGTGTGGTTTCAGTTCTAGAAATGAGATACAGCAGTGTACTGCAGCCAGAAATGTTTGACTGAGTATGTAAAAGATAGCAGCCATGAATGTTGACCAAATATGTCAAGAGGTAATAGAGAAAGTTGAAGAGGATGTGTATCAATCTTCAGAAACAATCTCCACCACCAACCAAATGAGCCACGAAGAATGAACTTGGTTAACTAACGCTTCCGCCACAACCATCAGAGAACAATTCAGCATTCAACCAACGCATGTACAACCAACTTCTTGTGAAGTGTTACGCTTCATAGAAGAACAGACATTTGGAGGGCTGAGAACTTGTTGGTACCTTTTCACTGTGTTTGCACTGGACACATGGTATGCTACTGCACAGAAAGAAGATGACTATTATGCTGCAAGACATCAATCATCACTACATTCCTATTCACGCCAGTCATCTGCAGATGATTAGCGTGGACCTGTCGAACAAAGCATTATCGCACCCTGGATGAGACCACTTCCAAACACACCGCAGTCATTCCCCAGCACCATATAGAGTTAGCATCTGCTCATCTAGCAGCTAAATTTGAGAAAACTAAACAAGGTGACCATCTATGAAGATGAGACCACCACAGATGTAAATTTTCCATGGATGACAGTCACCAAGATGTTAGGAAATCTAACTGAGTCAATCATCAACAACAGATAATCTGTCTGGCTGCTAATTAACTCAGGAGCTTCCTTTTCAGTAAAGTCAAATGCTTATCACTGTCAGCTAAAGAAAACTGTGTTCCATAAGATGGAAGCAATTGTGCCTAAGATAGCAAATGGGTAATACATCAAGCAAATGGGAACTTTGTTTGGCAAGAACAATTAAATGACAGAACGCAGCTCTCAGAATTGATTGTTTTAGCGGAATCTATTCATAATGTTATTTTCGGATGGGACTTCTTGCAGACATCAGAAGCAATCAGACTGGACGACAAGAGCTACAGACTGATGAAGCTATTATAGCAATCACACATAACAAAGATTGCTCTGGACAGTTGTTTGCCATAGAAAACACTGTTATCCCATCATGATCAATGAAATGAGTTCCAGTCACCACTCAAGATGCTCAGTTAAATTATAAAGCTTTTGTCAACTACAAAAAGTTACTAAGCCTCACAAAAGAAATCTAATGCCAGTGACAATCATAAGCATTCTAGATAGTCAAGAAAAACTTTGGATTACTGTCATAAGCAGCCACACCTCATTCCTAAAAGTATGTGCAGAGTGACAGCCAAACCAGTCCAGAAAGGGCAGTTTAGTGCCATTAATAAAGAATCAGGCTGCACAATCTCTGTAGACAATATAGAGAAGAAAGCAATTACTGAATTGCCAATACAATCTAACCTGACAGAGGAAGAACATTGGTGAGTGTTTGCTGTTCTGCACCAGTTGTCAAATGCTTTCAAGTCTGGAGTGGAGAAAAGGCAGACAAAGAAGCCCAAGGTAAAGCACTGTATCAGTACTGGCAATCATCCACAAATTAGCCAGCACTCAAATGGGATATTGCCATCTGAACAACGAATAATCCAGGAAGGAGTAGAGAATAATGTGGTATTCATGTTTTTCTATACCTCATGGACGAAATGCCTGCAAAATACTGAGAAATATCTATGGAGACAATCAGCTGAGGACACAAACACGTAACTGCCTTATAAATCCACATTCGGTCTCACAGCACTACAGAGACATGTTGGGAGAGTGCCCTCATGAGTAATACATGAATCACTTCAGCTTTGCACTCTAGGTGATGTTCTTAGAAACAAACAAGTTCTCCTGGTTACACTATGACCAAACTACAACAGTCTCCCCAACAACACAGCACTGACGTTTGAAAATTTAGCTGCTACTGTGAGACACAAAACACTGAAGACCTGCCTCACACAGGTCAACCAAGGTCAGCAACACACACTGACAGCCATCATCTACAAGTTATGGTTTGCAGATAACCTCATGAGAATTGAACCGAACTGTTTGCTGCCATTGTGGAGTCAACTGGGAGGGCTGGTGCTCGAAGAAGGTGGACAAGGGAACACCTGGTACGGCCCTGAGTCAGTAGTCTCAGGTTCTCTCCACCAAAGTGTGCAGGTTTTTTCTGATGCCTGACAATCATTGAAGAGGAGTGAGGAGCCAGTCAGGTACAAAGGCATATGGGTTTAGCAGGTTGGTTGTCATATTTTGGGCCAGTATCACGCACAGATATCAAGCACCTCTTGTTGCTATCAAGGGTGCTTCTAGGGTTATGTAGTATCAGGACAGGACCTTCCAGCCTACTGTCCAGTCCTAAAGTCAACATTTCGGTGATGAGTTCATCTCTAAAGAATACATGAATACTTTATGCCCACTTTGTGAACATCTTCCCACAGGAAATAAGACTTAGCCAAATGAAACTGTCTCAAAAATCTGTTGACTTGAGCCCAACAGAGTAAGTCTGAGACCAGCTAAATTTGCAGTGCATCATCGCAAGAAGCTGCCTCACAAACTGGATGATCCCTGGAGGACTGCCATTGAAGAGTGGGACAGACTTGAGTAGCAATATCAGAACACCAAGGAGGATCCAAGCATGTTAAATAAATTGGATGGAACAATCCAGTATTGAAGGTTACCCAGCAGCAGATCTTGATTTCACACCCGTGCACTTTCAAGAACATTGTCTTTACTTTCTTGATTACTGTTTTGTTTTTCTTCCACAGTAGCGTATATTTTTAATTTCATTAGGCCTCTTCTTTCATTATGTCTTTTTCTTGCATTCAGGTCCACAAATATTCACAGACACACATATGATGCAAAACTTTATTTGAATAGCTTATACTTTTCAGATTCTTGTATAAAACTGACCCTGTTAGGAACAATGTGGCCGATGAGGATAGGACTGACAATGCCAGGCACTGTTCCTGCTGTGTTGCTCAGGCCCACAATGATGCTAGCATACTGCGGGGCAATATCCAGTGGGTTCACACTGCAACATGTCAGACATTTTATTAAGTATACACTAAAATGAAACTAGAATTAAATATTGAAAGGAAATAAAGTAATTAACAAGCAGGAGCATCAGACAGAACACAAAGGCAATTACACAATTGCCAGCTTTTGGAACAACAAATTCTTTCATTTAGCACACGAGATGAAAGGACTGGGCAATGTACTCTTTTTGCTTCCTAACTGCTTCCTCTCCATCGTTTACATGGTCTCTCTTCTGCCTCTGTTTCTTTCCATATTTGTCTCAACTATGCTTCCATTTCCAGTCTATCCTCATCTACTCTGATTTGTCAGCCAGCATTTCTGTCACTTTTACGAGGTGCATTCAAGTTCTAAGGCCTCCGATTTTTTTTTCTCCGGACTGGAAAGAGATAGAAACATGCGCATTGTTTTAACATGAGGCCGCGTTCATTGTCAATACGTCCCACAGATGGCAGCACCGTATGACAGATGGAATTTTATCGCAAGCGGCAAGAATGAGGACTGTTTTAAATACTTAAAATGGCGACGTTTTCCTTACTTGAACAGCGTGCAATCATTCGTTTTCTGAATTTGCGTGGTGTGAAACCAATTGAAATTCATCGACAGTTGAAGGAGACATGTGGTGATGGAGTTATGGATGTGTCGAAAATGCGTTTGTGAGTGCGACAGTTTAATGAAGGCAGAACATCGTGTGACAACAAACCGAAACAACCTCGGGCTCGCACAAGCCGGTCTGACGACATGATTGAGAAAGTGGAGAGAATTGTTTTGGGGGATCGCCTCCAGAGTTGGCATTTCTGTGGGTTCTGTACACAAAATCCTGCATGATGACCTGAAAATGCGAAAAGTGTCATCCACGTGGGTGCCATGAATGCTGACGGACGACCACATGGCTGCCCGTGTGGCACGTTGCCAAGCAATGTTGACGCGCAACGACAGCATGAATGGGACTTTCTTTTCGTCGGTTGTGACAATGGATGAGACATGGATGCCATTTTTCAATCCAGAAACAAAGCGCCAGTCAGCTCGATGGAAGCACACAGATTCACCGCCACCAAAACAATTTCAGGTAACCGCCAGTGCTGAAAAAATGATGGTGTCCATGTTCTGGGACAGCGGGGGCGTAATCCTTACCCATTGCGTTCCAAAGGGCACTACGATAACAGGTGCATCCTATGAAATTGTTTTGAAGAACAAATTCCTTCCTGCACTGTAACAAAAACGTCCGGGAAGGGCTGCGCGTGTGCTGTTTCACCAAGACAACGCACCCGCACATCGAGCTAACGTTACACAACAGTTTCTTCATGATAACAACTTTGAAGTGATTCCTCATGCTCCCTACTCACCTGACCTGGCTCCTAGTGACTTTTGGCTTTTTCCAACAATGAAAGACACTTTCCGTGGCCGCACATTCACCAGCCGTGCTGCTATTGCCTCAGCGGTTTTCCAGTGGTCAAAACAGACTCCTAAAGAAGCCTTTGCCGCTGCCATGGAATCATGGTGTCAGTGTTGTGAAAAATGTGTACGTCTGCAGGGCGATTACGTTGAGAAGTAACGCCAGTTTCATCGATTTCGGTTGAGTAGTTAATTAGAAAAAAAATTGGAGGCCTTAGAACTTGAATGCACCTCGTAGCATCTGTTCTTTTCGAACCTCACCTTTTGCTACCTTGTCACTGATTTCCCTCATGGTCTGCTCTGCTGTATCTTTCTTGACTTCAGCAGCTGGGTGAAATTAATTTCCAGATAAGCTCATTTCTCAAAACTCTTTCCTCACATTTTAGCAAATGATGGTTCCAAAAGCTAATGTTTTGTGGCTGCCTGGTCCTCTCTGCCACTGTTTGGTTGTCTGGGTCTCTCTGCCACTGTTTCATAAGTAGAAAAGTATTCTACCCACTTGCTTTCACCGGCAACATTAACATTAAACAAAGAACAGCATTGTACAAAGATATATTATTCCTAAAATTACAGTTTATCTTTTGGAAGCAAGAAAATTTGATCATTTCTAATTGAATATGATTAATTTGTTATATTACAATAATTAAAAGTGGAAAATGGAAACAACAAAAATAAGCAATACATAGATTTACCTTCACATGAGAGGTTGATGGCACATAAACACATATAACAATTAGAAAGTCTCACAACCTTTTGACCAGCAGTACCCTTCTACCTCTGTTATAATTATATGGTTTAAAACAACAGCCACAATCTCATATTGGAGTATGCAGTATACTGCTTTAATGTCTTACTCAAAACAAATGGTATCGAGTACTGTACTTTCTTATAAACACAATTCACATTTATTACATATTATTTAACGTTTTATGGAGGAATCATAGCTTATATACCTATTGATGCTAAATTCTCTGTGCCATCAACAAAACAATTAGTATCATAGTTATGACTGTATAATAAGCTATAAAAATAGTCAAAACTGAAAGGAAATTACAAAGGAGTGCTGAAAAGTAATATCAACAAATTTTTTATGTGAAAACTCTTAGAGATTTTTAAATAAAACAGACATTATTAACATTATACATCTCTATTCTTCATGTACACATATTTTTTCTCAATTTAGCCTCCCTAGCAGTGATCACATTTTTCCCAATGAGAGACCAGTTTGTTGATACTATCACTGCAGAATGTTTGACTTTGTTGACAGAATCACAACCTCATCTCTGCTTGCACCACTACAGCACCATCAAAGCGAAGTCTTTGGAGCTTTCTTAAAGTTTTGGAAACAGGTGGAAGTTGGATGGGGCCAAGTTGGGATTGTATGAGAGATGATTGATGACACAGAACTTAAGGCATTGGACTGTGTAAATGTCACAGCACTCGTTTGTAGTCTGGCTTTGTCTCACTAAAGGACAGGGTGCCCCAAGTGTGCATGAACTTTCAGTTCAAAAATCTATTACATGCTATTTCTCACACACCAACATAGTCACATTACACACTGCCATGTTACACACTATAATTTGGAACCCTATAGCATCAGAGGGTTGCAAATATGTAGACACGAAGAATAAAGATGTAGGATGTTAATAATGTTTGCTTTATTTCAAATGCCTTAAGAATTTTCATATCACACAAAAAATTTGGAGACATTACTTTTCAGCATTCCATCGTAATTCAGTTTTGTAGTATAGCTATTTTCACATAGAACTGTCATTTTGTAAGTTCCAGAATAAAGGCTTAGAAATGTCAAGACTGTTTAATAATGTATAACACAAAGTACAAAGAAAAAGTAAAAAAAAATGTAATTGTTGTGTGAGAACATACGTAAATGTTAATAACTGAAGTAATTATGTTATTTAGTAGAAAATTATACTTTTTAAGAAATACTTGTTTCCAATTATTGTTTATACGAAATTTTGTATGAAAAAAAATTATTTAAGAAAAAACTGTATCAAACAAATTCCTCATTATTGTAAAACATATTATTACACTTAAGTTTTTGTGAATATGTAATTATCATTACAACAATAGAAAAGTATCTGTTCTAATAATGAGTTTGGCATTATGGATTGTTACATTTTTATATAAGATCCAGTGCAAAGCCCAGAACAGTAACTGCTGCCAGTAAAGTTGTGGCTTAAAAATTTGCTAAATTGTGATATTGAAGACTGGATTTGAATTATCAGCAAAATGTAATTAATGGCTGTGAAATATTGTGAATTTTTCTGCTGCACCAGGACAGAATAAATTGGAAGAATATATACTAATATTGCCAGGTTACAATTTATGATCAAGAACTTTGGGTCTGTTTATTATACATGGAAGTATTAATGTTATTTTTATTGTAATGACATCCAGTTAACTGACACCACTGGTGATATGTCTTGGATTGATGTATCCAATTCATCCGTTAAATGATACTATAATCTATCTTTTGCAAAAGTCAATTAAATTCCTGTTGAAACAATCAGATAGTTATGTTATGAATGGAGGATATTTGCTAGGATGTTTATGTAATTTTTAATAATTGGACACTTAGGTTATATCTGCTGCTTTGCAGCATCTTTCATTAAAAAAACATTAATTTGAAAAAGTTGTGAATGACCCAAAAATTGGATATTATGTGACTCGACCACCCTGCCAAATAGAGACACACAAGGAGGCTCCTTTCTCCCCTTGTCCTTCACTGTGACACCTCATCATCTGATGCTGTTCACATCCCTTATATATCCTACAGATATACCTTATACATCCTACCTATCCTGGTAGCAACACTAAGCATGAACTACACTAATGCACTTGGGTGGCCGTTCTACCTGTCAGCAACATCCTCAATGCCCATAGCTTTTCCACCTCAGAAAACTACCCTTCCCAATGCTTGACTGACTCCACATCTAAAACATCCTTCACCATGACCAACTATATCCTCGCCGACAATTACTTCTCCTTTGAAGGCATCAGTTACAAACACTATATCATTTTGACTGACTGAATAGCTACAAACAGATCCCAATACGGCCATGGGCAGCCACATGGCACCATCCTAAGCAAAAACCTTCATAAGTCATCCAGAGGAATCCTTTCTATCCACACAGAATACCAAACATTAACATGGTTCAAATTAACTGATGACATCTTCATGATCTGGACTAAGGGTGAGGGCACCCTATCCACGTTCCTCCAGAATCTCAATACCATCTCCACCATTCACTGCACCTGGCATTGCACAGTCCAACAAGCTACCTTGCTTGATGGATGGCACCATCAGTTTCTACCAACCACCTATAGTACCTCCATTTTGACAGCTGCCATCCATTTCACACCAAGAAGTCCTTTCAAAACAGCCTAACCATGGTCATCTCATCTGCAAAGACGAGCAGTCCCACTGCAAATATGCTAAGAGTCTTGTTGAGGCCTTCACAGACCAAAATTACCCTTCCCACTTCATACAGAAACAGATAACCCACACCTTGTCTCACCAGTCACCTACCATCTCCCACATACTCACTGACTAGCCACAAAGGAGCATCATCTATGACTCAGTACCACCCAAGACTGGAGCAACTGAATCATGTACTCCACCAGAGTTTCAACTTCTTCCTGTAGGGCCCTAGAATGAAGAATATCCTCTCTAGGGCCCAGGAATGAGGAATATCCTCCCCACTATCTCCCCTCTCGCAACCCTTTCACAGAGGTATTCTGCTGCCCATGGGACCTATGCAATTTCCCTGTCTATCCTTATCCCAACTTGTTCATAACCCCTTGCTCCACAGCTTATGTCCCTGTGACATATCAAGACCCAAGACCTATCCTATACACACTTACATGACCACCCTGCTCCAGTCTTGTGATAGGCACCTCCTACCTCATCAACACAGGGTCACCTGTGCAAGCAGCCATGTTGTCTTCCAACTTAGCTTCAAACACTGTGCAGCTTTCTACAAGGGCATGTCCACTAACAAGCTTTCTGTCCACAAGAATGGTCATCAACAAATTATGACCAAGAGACAGCTGGACTGCCTAGCTGTTGAGCTGATATGTAACATGATGTGCTTGACTTCACTGACTGCTTCACAGGAGGCGCCATCTGGATTCTTCCCACTAACATCAGATTTTCTGAATTACTCCCTGTGACATTTCCATCATTCCTGTAACCTTGCTGGGCTCAATGTTTGCTAGTGCCTGACCTCTACCTGCCTTTCTCATCCCCTGCCCCCTCTCAGCCCCAAATACACCTTCTATTCCTAAAGTGCATCTGCACAGTCCTTTCCTTCTCTCTGCTTCTCCCCTTCCTGCTCCTGCAAGTACAGCTCTTCCAATGCTAACCTAGAAGCTCGCCATCCTGTGGCCAGCACGTTGCTGCACATTTCCACATGCAGAACTACTACACTTTCCCCCATTCTCACCCTGCTGTCTCTCCGCCTCCCTGAGCTCCGCCTCTTCTGACCTCCCCACTGCCCACACCAGCCAAAATCACTGCTCACAACCATCAGCCTTAGCACCTGGATATAGCTTGTGGAGATGTAGCCACGTTTGTATAAGTTGTGTGTGTGTATTATTATACCTCTGAGGAAAGATTGTGTCCAAGCTCAGTCCACTTTTAAATATGCTTTAAATGTGCATCACTGCCGCTTAATGCCTACTCTATTTGATTATTAGCAATCCATCCTGTTTCATATTATTGTTATTAGTACTTTATATTTATTTAACAAAGTAGATAGTGTTTTACAAAAAAAAGTTTGTCTACAACTTTTGAAAATACAGACAGCAGAGAGATAGAGCTGTGGTTTGACAGCTCTTCTTGGCTTCCTTTTCTTGTGAAGTTGCTTCACTTTAGCAATTTTTAAGAATGTTGAAATGTTGCCAGTTGAAATCTAATTTACAAAATAAATCAGTGGTTCAAAGAATGTGTCTGCACATCTTTTATAACAAAATCTGGTATATTGTCTATTTTTAATGAGTGTTTTGATGTTATGAACTTGATTTCTTGTTGTACTTCCAGTATATTTGTTGGCATATTGTGTTATCTGCGTGCTCAATTTTTGATGTCAGGTGTATGATGTTTATAGATGAAATTATGCTCAGTGATGTTTTCCACTACATTAACAGAATAACTGCTGGAAACATTAGCTACATCCTTCAGTTTGTTGATAGTTTCTGAAGTGTCATTCATCAGTATGTTATTAAATTTAATTTAGTTACTTTCTGTTTCTTTCTTTACAATATCCCAAAAAGCTATCATTTTATTGGCTGTGTTCTTTATGTATTTGTCATTTTCCACCATTTTGGCACTTTTTATTACCTTCCTCATTATTGTTTGAAAGGTTCTTGGCTGCTGTGCCAGATGATATATTGGAAAATACACATGATGCAGTTGCTCGCCATCTTCAGCTGGGACTGCAGCTAGCTGTTGTGGCTCATCAATTACATGCTGGTTCACTAGAAAAGTGCAGGTGCCAAGAGGCAGGGCTACAATGTCACTGCAGGTGTCGTTGACATCCAGAGGAACCTGACAGAGAAACAAACCACGGATCCTGCACGCGTGGTGCGAGAAGTCCTGGTAGCAAGCTGTGGACGCCAGTGTACACACGTAGGCAAGGGTTTGGTGCCTTGCTTAGCTGTTCTGGCTTTGATCTCCCATCTCAGTGAATTTGTTTGTATGTGATTGACGATGCCTTAGTGCCACCAGTGCTGGTTCCCACACTTTGCTGAGCTGAAACTTAGTATCTCTTTTAATTATACCATTAATTATATGTACTTCAACTGCTTATTTAATGACAGAGTCCTAGTATGTGGAGATAGATGAGAAGATATTGTTCTGTTTGTAGTTCACGTCATATTCTGTATCATAACAATGTTTAATGACAACAAACAACAGAATTTCTCAACAGTATCATGAAAAGGATAGATTGCTACACACTGTAAAGATGACATGCTCAGTTGAAGACAGGCAAAACAAAAAGACTGTTACATGCTGAGTTTCTGGCCAAAGCCTTCTTCAGAAGAGAAAATGCGCACAGGCTTTCACACAAGCAAGCACATCTTACGCACACATGGTTGCTGTATCTGGCAGCTCTGGCCAGAATGCCAACAGATTAGTTACAACAGATTTTTTTGACAGACCTGATGTGGTGTATCAAGCTAAGTCTAAGGATACCAGGAATGTGCAAGTTACTGTGTCAGTATGGGAAATTATTCATTGGCCAGATGTGTCACACTGTTAAAGATAGATGCAATGAACACAGATGTCATAGCAGGTTAGGTCTGTCAGAAAAATCTGCTGTTGCAGAACACTGTCTTCATACAAGACATGGCATAAAATACAGAGAGAGCAATATCTTTCAGCTACACACAACAGAGACACAAGATTCCAGTTCAGTAAAGCATGGGAACCAGCACTGGTGACGCTATGGCATTGATTGTTGGTCAAGGATTGCAAGGATTGCAGCTGGGCTTCTCTGGGCTGCAGATCCTGAGTCCTCCAGTAGGAGGATCAAGATGTCAATATTTCTGTGATGACATTATGGCCTTGCCTCTTGGCACCTGGGCTTTTCTAGCAAATCAGTGTATAAACTGGCAAGCCACATCAGCTAGCCACAGTCACACCTGAAGATGATGAGCAGCTGTCTCATACCTATAAATACAAGGCGTACCTGGAAAGTAATGCATTGCTTTCTTTTTTTTTATGCGACTATATGTCATAGAGTGGTCAGACCAGTTGTGGAGGGTGGGAGGGACCCTTAGAGCTTTCCAGTGATGGGTCACTTAATTGCCTCTGTGTTCTTGGAGGGTAAGGGTGCTTCTTCTGTGAACCTCTATGTAGTAGTTGTGTCAAACTTATGATGGAGAAAACTTTCGAGCAGTGCCATATGATAACGTTTTGCCTGAAGCTCAACAAGATGCTGCTGGAAACTTTTGGAATGCTTAAAGAAGCCTTCAGGGATGAATACCTTTCCAGACTGCAGTCAAACAGGTGGCACAAGGTGTTTAGAGAAGGTCGAGAGGAGGTAATTGATGAGGCCCATGCAGAATTCCCATCAACATCACAGATGGATGGCTTGTGACTCATGTGTGCCAGTTAATAAGTGTTCACTTCATGGACTTGCCAAAAATGGTAGCTCATGAGATTGCATTGGAAGACTTGACCATGCGGAAGATTTGCATAAAATTTGTGCCCAGAGTTTTCACCGACTGCAAAAGCAACACCGAGTGGAAGTGTGTGAAGAACTCTAGCAACTCTGTGAAGATGATCCCAATTTCCTGGACAGTGTGATCACTTGGGATGAGTCATGGGGCTTTCAGCATGATCCACAGTCAGAGAAGTAGAGTGTGGAATGGCACATGATGTCATAATGCCAGAATAAGGCTTGCATGAGGAAGTCCCAGGTGAAGTCAGTGCTCATTGCTTCTTTTTAAAGCAAAGCGGATGATGTACCATGGGTTCATACCCCCTGGTCACACTGACAATGCTCAAATTTACACAAGGTCGTGTTCCAGAGACTGAATCACAGGGTCACCATCATCTGAAAGGAGTTCCGCACATTGTGGAAACTGCATAGAGACTGAATCACAGGGTCACCTGCATCTGAAAGGAGTTCCCCACATTGTGGAAACTGCACCAAGACAATGCGCCGGCTCACACTGCCATTGTTGTCATGGTTTACCTGATAAATATTGGTACAACAATGGTGCTGCTGCTGCCATACAGCAACAATGCAAAAGGGGCATACTTCAAAGAATTTTAAGTTATTAAATCTATTTTATGGGAGGGTGGTGGGTGGGTGGGTGGGGGGGGGGGAGGGCAGGGGAAAAAGAGCTACACATTACTTTCCAGACAACCCCTATGTTATGGTTTCTACTCCCAAGACTCTTTTTCTTTTATTTAAGATGTTGTTGTTTGACTTTATTTGAACTGCTAATGTGGCGAATGCAGGCTGTCAGCTTACATAGAATGAAGCATTTCTGAGCTGGGTGGTGGAGGTATTCAGCATGTAGGGACTGTTGGTATGGGTTGGTTTGCTTTGAACCTTTTGTTCCGATTTGTCACTGATCTTAACTGGAACTCCTTGTCTATGAATGAATAACACCATTAGTTTCTCATTTCTGTACAAACTAATATTCTTATGCAGACTGTTAAGGTGCTGATGGAACTTAGTCAGCTCTGCCTTCTCCATGCACCCAAAGTCTCCCTTCACAAGTAAGCTAACAGAAGGGACAGTTGCCATCCTTCAGAAATGAATGTCATCTGACATATAACTGGTATGGTTATATTTTCATAAACTTACTTTGCCTGGCATTGTAAATATTATTAACAGATGCAGTGGCAACAAGAACTCCCAATTCCTCCCTTTCTCCTGATAGTAGTAGTCATTCTTGAGCAATATTTTGAGCAAACTGTTTTAAGTCACATTCAGTTCTACTCACACTGTTGTCTGCAATATCTGGATGAAATTTTCATTCTGGCTGTCATGATCCTGGTTTGATGGGCCAAAAGTAATAGCTGAGTAGCAATGGCCAGCTGAGCACACAGCACATGCAGAACCAGTATTAATTTTTTGTGAGTAACAGCAGGAAAAAACATGAGCTTGGTGCTGATTTGCAGTGGGTTACCAATTACCTGCAAGGTATGTAACACACAAACAGTCTGCCATATACAACCTCTCTCCCTTCTACAACTAGTAGTGGTACTGCTGTGCCAACAGAAACGTGAAAAATTAATTTTCAAGATCTTCTAACACCATAAAAATTCAATGTAAAGAAGCACTCATCCTTCATCTAAATCAGTTTATTGTTCAGGGAAAGCTGCTGCAATATGGCCAAAACATCATTTTAGTATTACAGTAACACCTTTTAAATATTTATAAGATGATGTTGCAGCACACCCTGAAGGATTTTAATAAGATTCTTTCTCCTTATAATATTTATAAACTTTTCTCAAGTGAATTCTCCATCTGAAACAACACTGAAACAAAAAATGGAAATGGGTGAATCGACATTAATGAATTTTTTTTTTTCTCTACATAAACACACTAAATCAAGTGTCACAATTTTCTGCAGTTATTATGTAAATATGACTAGAGTTTAAAAGACTTAAGCATATTTACAGGTACAAAAATTTCTTGAGTTCATCACCAAGTGTCTATCAAAAATTGTGCTGCAAACTCACAAGAAGCTAGAGTAGGCGAAGGCACCAATCCCAACACCAGTGGTGAGTGAGGCAACTGCAGCAACAGGCTTCATCACATATGCCACTACCATCATGAACACTGCTTGCACAATGAAGGACCCGCAGCAGAATGTCTTCCGCACCTAGCAATGTGCAGTCCAAAGAATTATTACTTTTCACCATTTGATTCATATAACATGGGGATTCTAAAATGACTTCAAATTGTAAAGTTTTATAATTTCAAATTTGAACAGTATAATCAAATATGCTGACTGCAAAGATGAAGGAAGTTTATTAATTTTATTTAGTGCATAAATGTCCTTTATTAAGTGCTCCAGTTTTGGTGGACTAATCCTCTTCCACCTTCAGGCATTTTAACACTGACAATTAACTCCATGCGATAAAAGATGAGTTAACAACCACGTGGCTGTATACCATCTGTCCACAAAGTTTTGAGAACTGATTTTACTCCTCACATATAACTAAAGCCAGTGCAGTAACTACAATGACAGCCCGAACTAAAAGCTGTAAACAACAAATGTGCATTTGACTTGTCAACTGTGAGCAGCTGTCAGTGTGTTAGTGTTGTGTCACAAATCATGATAGTGCAATGAATTGAACATGTCAAAATGAAGTGTCCAAGACATTCTTCAGAATGTTTTGAAGAAGAGAAAAGTGTGCACAAAGTCTGTACCGCACACCTAGATTCCTGAACAAAAACAATGATGCATCAATAACTGCCACAGCTTGATTGAAATAAAAATGCAGACAATTCTTTTCTGGATTCACTCTGTGGCCAACTCTTTGCAGTTGTTGTTGTTGTTGTTGTTGTTTTCAGTCCTGAGGCTGGTTTGATGCAGCTCTCCATGCTACTCTATCCTGTGCAAGCTTCTTCATCTCCCAGTACTTGCTGCAACCTACATCCTTCTGAATCTGCTTAGTGTACTCATCTCTTGGTCTCCCTCTACGATTTTTACCCTCCACGCTGACTTCCAATGCTAAATTTGTGATCCCTTGATGCCTCAGACCATGTCCTACCAACCGGTCCCTTCTTCATGTCAAGTTGTGCCACAAACTCCTCTTCTCCCCAATTCTATTCAATACCTCCTCATTAGTTATGTGATCTACCCATCTAATCTTCAGCATTATTCTGTAGCACCACATTTCGAAAGCTTCTATAATCTTCTTGTCCAAACTATTTATCGTCCATGTTTCACTTCCATACATGGCTACACTCCATACAAATACTTGCAGAAACGACTTCCTGACACTTAAATCTATACTCGATGTTAACAAATTTCTCTTCTTCAGAAACGCTTTCCTTGCCATTGCCAGTCTACATTTTATATCTTCTCTACTTCGACCATCATTAGTTATTTTGCTCCCCAAATACCAAAACTCCTTTACTACTTTAAGCGTCTCATTTCCTAAT
Organism: Schistocerca cancellata; assembly: GCF_023864275.1. NCBI lineage: Eukaryota > Metazoa > Arthropoda > Insecta > Orthoptera > Acrididae > Schistocerca > Schistocerca cancellata. The sequence goes on from NC_064631.1 coordinate 692,725,977, forward strand.
CTAATTCCCTCAGCATCACCCGACTTAATTTGACTACATTCCATTATCCTCGTTTTGCTCTTGTTGATGTTCATCTTATATCCTCCTTTCAAGACACTGTCCATTCCGTTCAATTGCTCTTCCAAGTCCTTTGCTGTCTCTGACAGAATTACAATGTCATCGGCGAACCTCAACATTTTTATATCTTCTCCATGGACTTTAATACCTACTCCGAATTTTTCTTTTGTTTCCTTTACTGCTTGCTCAATATACAGATTGAATAACATCGGGGACAGGCTACAACCCTGTCTCACTCCCTTCCCAACCGCTGCTTCCCATTCATGCCCCTTGACTCTTATAACTGCCATCTGGTTTCTGTACAAATTGTAAATAGCCTTTCGCTCCCTGTATTTTACCCAAGCCACCTTTAGAATTTGAAAGAGAGTATTCCAGTCAACATTGTCAAAAGCTTTCTCTAAGTCTACAAATGCTAGAAATGTAGGTTTGCCTTTCCTTAATCTTTCTTCTAAGATAAGTCGTAGTGTCAGTATTGCCTCATGCGTTCCAACATTTCTACGGAATCCAAACTGATCTTCCCCGAGACCGGCTTCTACCAGTTTTTCCATTTGTCTGTAAAGAATTCGTGTTAGTATTTTGCAGCTGTGACTTATTAAACTGATAGTTCGGTAATTTTCTCATCTGCCAACACCTGCTTTCTTTGGGATTGGAATTATTATATTCTTCTTGAAGTCTGAGGGTGTTTCGCCTGTCTCATACATCTTGTTCAACAGATGGTAGAGTTTTGTCAGGACTGGCTCTCCCAAGGCCGTCAGTAGTTCCAATGGAATGTTGTCTACTCCCGGGGCCTTGTTTTGACTCAGGTCTGTCTTTCAGTGCTCTGTCAAACTCTTCACGCAGTATTGTATCTCCCATTTCATCTTCATCCTCTTCCATTTCCATAATATTGTCCTCAAGTACACCGCCCTTGTATAGACCCTCTATATACTCCTTCAACCTTTCTGCTTTCCCTCCTTTGCATAGAACTGGGTTTCCATCTGAGCTCTTGATATTCATACAAGTGGCTCTCTTTTCTCCAAAGGTCTCTTTAATTTTCCTGTAGGCAGTATCTATCTTACCCCTCCTGAGATAAGCCTCTACATCCTTACATTTGTCCTCTAGCCATCCCTGTTGAGCCATTTTGCACTTCCTGTCGATCTCATTTTTGAGACGTTTGTATTCCTTTTTGCCTGCTTCATTTACTGCGTTTTTATATTTTCTTCTTTTATCAATTAAATTCAATATTTCTTCTGTTACCCAAGGATTTCTACTAGCCCTCGTCTTTTTACCTACTTGATCCTCTGCTGCCTTCACTACTTCATCCCTCAAAGCTACCCATTCTTCTTCTACTGTATTTCTTTCCCCCATTCCTGTCACTTGTTGCCTTATGCTCCCCCTGAAACTCTGTACTGGTTTAGTCAATTTATCCAGGTCCCATCTCCTTAAATCCCCACCTTTTTGCAGTTTCTTCAGTTTTAATCTACAGTTCATAACCAATAGACTGTGGTCAGAGTCCACATCTGCCCCTGGAAATGTCTTACAATTTAAAACCTGGTTCCTAAATCTCTGTCTTACCATTGTATAATCTATCTGATACCTTCTAGTATCTCCAGGATTCTTCCATGTATACAACCTTCTTTTAGGATTCTTGAACCAAGTGTTAGCTGTGATTAAGTTATGCTCTGTGCAAAATTCTACCAGACGGCTTCCTCTTTCATTTCTCTCCCACAGTCCATATTCGCTTTTCCTACTCTCGAATTCCAGTCACCCATGACTATTAAATTTTCGTCTCCCTTCACTACCTGAATAATTTCTTTTATCTCATCATACATTTCATCAATTTCTTCATCATCTGCAGAGCTAGTTGGCATATAAACTCGTACTACTGTAGTAGGCATGGGCTTCGTGTCTATCTTGGCCACAATAATGCGTTCACTATGCTGTTGGTAGTTGCTTACCCACACTCCTATTTTTTTATGCATTATTAAACCTACTCCTGCATTACCCCTATTTGCTTTTGTATTTATAACCCTGTATTCACCTGACCAAAAGTCTTGTTCCTCCTGCCACCGAACTTCACTAATTCCCACTATATCTAACTTCAACCTATGGATTTCCCTTTTAAATTTTCTAACATACCTGCTCGATTAAGGGATCTGACATTCCACACTCCGATCCGTAGAACGCCAGTTTTCTTTCTCCTGATAATGACGTCCTCTTGAGTAGTCCCCGCCCAGAGATCTGAATGGGGGACTATATTACCTCCGGAATATTTTACCCAAGAGGACGCCATCATCATTTAACCATACAGTAAAGCTGCATGCCCTCGGGAGAAATTACGGCTGTAGTTTCCCCTTGCTTTCAGCCATTCGCAGTACCAGCACAGCAAGGCCATCTTGGTTAGTGTTGCAAGGCCAGATCAGCCAATCATCCAGACTGTTGCCCCTGCAACTACTGAAAAGGCTGCTGCCCCTCTTCAGGAACCACACGTTTGTCTGGCCTCTCAACAGATACCCCTCTGTTGTGGTTGCACCTACGGTATGGTCATCTGTATCGCTGAGGCACACAAGCCTCCCCACCAACAGCAAGGTCCATGGTTCATGGGGGTAGGTACTCTTTGCAGTAGGTAGGATATTCCAGGCAGTAGTGTGGCCAGAAGCTTTAAGCTTATGACAGACACTTCGAGTGAACCCCAAGTGAGCAACACATTGGACATTGTAACTGAGTATTTTGTGCAATGTGCAATTCTATTACAGAGGAACTTAATATCTTGTCATACAGTACTCCAAGATAGGGGTAAAAGCATTCAGAAGACCACATACTGGTAAGTCAGTCTTGTGTGACTAAACAGCTCCAGGATTGCAGGCTATTTGCATTATCACTGAGAACAAGTGTGGCTACCTCTTTTAAACAGCCAGGCACCTATGGACCCTTACCCAGACAATTATTCTGGGAGTGGAACTGGGCTTCACTTCTCAGTTACCATCAACATTAATTAGTAAAGACGGTAGTCTGGCACCCTCTGAGGCCTGCTAAACAGTGTAGTGTGCACACCCACGCAAGTGTGCTTGCGAGCCTTCATATAACTTTCCACAGGTTGCCTTCCGACACACATGGGAATTAACATTGTCTGCATTAGTGCCCCTTTGTGTGAATGGATAGTCAAATGCATATAATATCCCATGCAATCTCTGGATTTTGCTCCTGTTCCTGACAGAGTGAATTTTTATGTATGCCTCATTTCGGCTCATTAGTGGTGAGATGTATGTGGTCCAGACACAGTAGCTGGATGATTGTTGACATGTGGTGCCATCTGCATTTTGTATTATCTCCTGCTGACATACTGCTGTGGGCATTCCTGTAAGTCAATTTGTTGTATAGTCTCCCTGTAGTAGATAGGTATTGTTCCAATAAATGACTGTTTGTATGGCAATCCATTTCAATTGTTTTCTCTCCTTCCATTCTGGACTTGCCTACCCTTCAGCAATCAGCTTACATGACAGTCTCTCCCAATACAAATGAACAGTAAACAAATTCCCACACTGGTGACTCCAACAAACAGTCCAAACGTGCTAACACACTCTGTGCACCCCACTCCCTGGCATGTTCCACACAGCCCAGGCAAGCCTTGTTTGCTGATGCATGCTGAGCACCGTTAACCAATGCAGATGAAGCTGCCACTTCCATATTGTGCTCCAGACAAGCTGCATGTTATGTATGGCCTTCCCCCACCCTCCCCCTTTCTGTGTCACTGATCACCCACTTCATGTTGCTACTGATGTAACACTCCAGCCCAGATTACAAGCCACAACTTGCTGCCACCTCTCCTTCCCTTCCCTCACCCCAGTATCCCTGCTTGTCCACATCACTTTGCCACTGATTGCACTCTTCTTTCCCTTGCCAAGCCAGCACCCCTCTACAATGATTTGAGTGCATCAACATGACACTCTCACTCTGACATTTCTACATATGGAGCACTAACTATAGATGTAATGGCATGGCCAAACAACAAAACTGACATACAGTGCCCTTCAAGTAAGGCTCCAGCTGATCACAGAAATCCCATACCCCCCCACCCCCCACCCTCTCCATCCCTACCCGACACTCACCCAACCTGCAAGAGCAAATGGCTGGGTTTCAGGCCTTCGTCAAAAACTGCACAGGTCACAGGGAGAACCACCCCTGTCGTACAAACCACCCCTTCTACACTCCAGAGAGGCCGGGCCTCTACCCAACTGCCACTGTTCACTGCTGGCAGCCCTTCCTTCCCCATGGCATACCTAGTTGATACCGGATCTAACCCATCTATCTTTCCCTGTTCCAGCCACTGTCCCTCCGTACTCCCCACTGAAGCTAATGGCTCAGTCATCGCCACCTGCTTCTCCCACACCCGACCTGTCGACCTAGGAATTGGGCAGAGATTTCCTGTGGACTTTCACCACTACTGATGTCATGGACCCTAAGCTTGGTGCCAAATTCATTTCCTATTATGGCCTACTCCTTAACCTGGTAAATTGCTGCATTGTTAACGGTACATCCAACTGTCACACCCCTGCCAATCCTGCATAGCCACTCACGTCACCTTTAAACAGCTGTCCTATACTGGCCCTTTTGTCAGTCTCATTGTGGAATTCCACCTCCTCACCCATCCTTCCCGCACCTCCTAGGTGGTGCACCATGACATAGTGCAATACACAGCAACAGCATTGGACCCTCCGGTTTTCTTCCATGCCCACTGTCTCCCTCCAGGCAAGTGAAAAGCCATTCAGGCTGAGATCGAGGCAACAATCAACACCGGTGTTTTCTGCACCTCGAAAAGTCCATGGTCCTCTGCTCTGCACATGGTCCCAAAAAAAGGATGAGATTTGGCACCACTGCTGTGACTACTGGGTGCTCAACATAAAGACAATCCCCGACTGCTAACCCAGGCCCCTCCTATGAAGCTACAGTGATGACCTCTCCAGCACAATGGTTATCAACAAGATTGATTGCATGAGAGCATTCATGCAAATCCTGGATGCCCTGGAGGAAATTGAGAGCCACAGAGTTCCTGTCACTGACCTCCACATCTGGTGCAACCTCTTACAGACCTGACCATGCAGATGGTTTGGCAGACCATATCTGTGTCCCTACCTCCCTCCAACTTCCGCAAACCAGCTTTCAACGACTTATATGGCCTGTCACATCCCACTGTCCATGTCCCTCATGTGCCATTGCCCCCATTTGGGGCTACTGCATATGATGTTGCCACATCCATTGCTGCAACATTAGCCAACAGGCTTTCACTGCCGACTCTGGCTCCACTGTTGCTGTAAACCCCAGTTTGATGATTCGAGCAGCCCTTTGACCTAAAACCCATCATTTCTCTCTTGCAGGGAGGGGGGGGGGGGAGTGGGGGGAGGGACTGTGTGGCAATGGGCTCACCAGCGTTCACATCTATTCACTTGTCTCCTTAAGCAGATGATGAAGGGGTACAGCAGAAGACATGTGAGCACAAGCAAAACTGTTCGTGTGTTGTGAGCACTCTAGTGCAGTGTGGTCACCTATTTGCAGAAGGTGGATTTCTCCAGGCAGTAGTGAGACTGTAAGTTTTTATCCCATGACAGACACTTCCTGTACAGACACTGAGCATGCAACACATTGAACACTGTCGTTCAGTATTTTGTACAGTGTGTAGTCATGCAACAGAGGAACTTAATGGCTTGCTGAACAGTGCTCCCATATAGGCATATGAGCATTCAGAAGACCTCCTACTGGTAAGTCAGCCTTGGGTGACTATGCAGCTCCAGCACTGCAGGCTACTTGCATTATCATAGAGTGTGAGTGTGCCTACCTCTTTTAAATAACCAGAAATGTGCAGCTCCTTACCCAGACAGTTATTCTGGGTGTGACAATGAGCGTCACTTCTTAATTACAGCCAACATTGTTATTAGTAAGGATGGCAGCCCAGCACCCCCCAAGGCCTGCTAAATGGTGCAATGTGTGTGCACACATGAGCATGCTCTCGAGTCCTCATGTAACTTTCCATAAGTCACCTACCAACGTGCAGGTGAATCGGCATTGCCTGTATTAGCATTCCTTTGTTAGAACTGATTTTCAAATGGATGTACTATTTAGTGTCACTAAATTTGGAATATAACACCATGTTTTATTGGTATAAACGTAAATTTCATGCAAACTTGACCACCATATAATGGTGCTGGAATCAAAAGTATTGTACTTCGTGTTAAGCATGTGTAGACACATGTTGTAGGTGCATGTCCATGTAATGTATGGATTTTTTTTCCTGATTCTAATACAGTGAACTTTTATGTCTGCCCCATTTCAGCTCATTAGTGGTGAGATATACCTGGACTGGCACACAGTAGCTGGATCATTGTGTACCTGTGTTTCCCTCTGCATTTTGTATTATCTCCTGCTGACGTACTGTCATGGGCATTCCTATAAGTTATTTTGTTATATGGCCTCCCTGTAGCAGATAGGTATTATTTCAATACATGACTGTATGCCAATCTGTTTGAAATGTTTTCTCTCCTTTGTCCTGGACATGCCTACCCCTCAGCAATCAGCTTACATGATAGTCTCTTGCAACACAAGTGAGGAGTTAACAAACTCCCACATTATCAACACAAACCTACCACAAAATGACAAAGTGCAGAATGAGTCTGTGATGGTTTGCCAAAACTGAAGACAGTGCAAATGTGATGCATGAGTTGAACAACATTTCAAAGGAGGACTTTTCTCTCACAGTTTCACATGACTGTCTGAATGTACTGTGCATTGTACAGGGTGTTTCAAAAATGACCGGTATATTTGAAACGGCAATAAAAACTAAACGAGCAGCGATAGAAATACACCGTTTGTTGCAATATGCTTGGGGCAACAGTACATTTTCAGGCGGACAAACTTTCGAAATTACAGTAGTTACAATTTTCAACAACAGATGGCACTGCAAAAGATGTGAAAGATATAGAAGACAACGCAGTCTGTGGGTGCGCCATTCTGTACGTCGTCTTTCTGCTGTAAGCGTGTGCTGTTCACAACGTGCAAGTGTGCTGTGGACAACATGGTTTATTCCTTAGAACAGAGGATTTTTCTGGTGTTGGAATTCCACCGCCTAGAACACAGTGTTGTGCAACAAGACGAAGTTTTCAACGGAGGTTTAATGTAACCAAAGGACTGAAAAGCGATACAATAAAGTTTGGAAGGTAGGAGACGAGGTACTGGCAGAAGTAAAGCTGTGAGTACCGGGCGTGAGTCGTGCTTCGGTAGCTCAGTTGGTAGAGCACTTGCCCGCGAAAGGCAAAGGTCCCGAGTTCGAGTCTCGGTCGGGCACACAGTTTTAATCTGCCAGGAAGTTTCATATCAGCGCACACTCCGCTGCAGAGTGAAAATCTCATTCTGGAAACATCCCCCAGGCTGTGGCTAAGCCATGTCTCCGCAATATCCTTTCTTTCAGGAGTGCTAGTTCTGCAAGGTTCGCAGGAGAGCTTCTGTTAAGTTTGGAAGGTAGGAGACGAGGTACTGGCAGAAGTAAAGCTGTGAGTACCGGGCGTGAGTCGTGCTTCGGTAGCTCAGTTGGTAGAGCACTTGCCCGCGAAAGGCAAAGGTCCCGAGTTCGAGTCTCGGTCGGGCACACAGTTTTAATCTGCCAGGAAGTTTCATATCAGCGCACACTCCGCTGCAGAGTGAAAATCTCATTCTGGAAACATCCCCCAGGCTGTGGCTAAGCCATGTCTCCGCAATATCCTTTCTTTCAGGAGTGCTAGTTCTGCAAGGTTCGCAGGAGAGCTTCTGTTAAGTTTGGAAGGTAGGAGACGAGGTACTGGCAGAAGTAAAGCTGTGAGTACCGGGCGTGAGTCGTGCTTCGGTAGCTCAGTTGGTAGAGCACTTGCCCGCGAAAGGCAAAGGTCCCGAGTTCGAGTCTCGGTCGGGCACACAGTTTTAATCTGCCAGGAAGTTTCATATCAGCGCACACTCCGCTGCAGAGTGAAAATCTCATTCTGGAAACATCCCCCAGGCTGTGGCTAAGCCATGTCTCCGCAATATCCTTTCTTTCAGGAGTGCTAGTTCTGCAAGGTTCGCAGGAGAGCTTCTGTTAAGTTTGGAAGGTAGGAGACGAGGTACTGGCAGAAGTAAAGCTGTGAGTACCGGGCGTGAGTCGTGCTTCGGTAGCTCAGTTGGTAGAGCACTTGCCCGCGAAAGGCAAAGGTCCCGAGTTCGAGTCTCGGTCGGGCACACAGTTTTAATCTGCCAGGAAGTTTCAATAAAGGATCTGTTTGAAAAATTTCAACAGACTGGGAACGTGACGGATGAACGTGCTGGAAAGGTAGGGTGACCGCGTACGGCAACCACAGAGGGCAACGCGCAGCTAGTGCAGCAGGTGATCCAACAGCGGCCTCGGGTTTCCGTTCGCCGTGTTGCAGCTGCGGTCCAAATGACGCCAACGTCCATGTATCGTCTCATGCGCCAGAGTTTACACCTCTATCCATAAAAAATTCAAACGCGGCAACCCCTCAGCGCCGCTACCATTGCTGCAAGAGAGACATTCGCTAACGATATAGTGCACAGGATTGATGACGGCAATATGCATGTGGGCAGCATTTGGTTTACTGACGAAGCTTATTTTTACCTGGACGGCTTCGTCAATAAACAGAACTGGCACATATGGGGAACCGAAAAGCCTCATCTTGCAGTCCCATCGTCCCTGCATCCTCAAAAAGTACTGGTCTGGGCCGCCATTTCTTCCAAAGGAATCATTGGCCCATTTTTCAGATCCAAAACGATTACTGCAATACGCTATCTGGACATTCTTTGTGAATTTGTGGCGGTACAAACTGCCTTAGACGACACTGCAAACACCTCGTGGTTTATGCAAGATGGTGCCCGGCCACATCGCACGGCCGACGCCTTTAATTTCCTGAATGAATATTTCGATGATCGTGTGATTGCTTTGGGCTATCCAAAACATACAGGAGGTGGCGTGGATTGGCCTCCCTATTCGCCAGACATGAACCCGTGTGACTTCATTCTGTGGGGACACTTGAAAGACCAGGTGTACCGCCAGAATCCAGAAACAATTGAACAGCTGAAGCAGTACATCTCATCTGCATGTGAAGCCATTCCGCCAGACACGTTGTCATAGGTTTCGGGTAATTTCATTCAGAGACTACGCCATATTATTGCTACGCATGGTGGATATGTGGAAAATATCATACTATAGAGTTTCCCAGACCACAGCGCCATCTGTTGTTGACAATTGTAACTACTGTAATTTCGAAAGTTTGTCTGCCTGAAAATGTACTGTTGTCCCAAGCATATTGCAACAAACGGTGTATTTGTATCGCTGCTCGTTTAGTTTTTATTATCGTTTCAAATATACCGGTCATTTTTGAAACACCCTGTACCTAAGTGTGTGGAGGCTATGTAGAATAACATATGCATGGAAAGCCACCACCTTAATGTTTCTCAATTTTTGTATTAATCCAGCTTTAAAATGTTTTGGTCATATGGGGTAACCTACAAGTTAAAAAGCCTAGTATTAAAGGATTATTCCTCCAAAACTGATAGTGTTTAATATAGGGCATTGTGGCAGGGGTACAATTTTGCACACTGTAATTAATAACTACTATTCATGAATGGATAAACTTAACCTGAACTTAGTTTTCTGTTTTCTTAAATCATATTAGAAGAGTGCCAGAATGGCCCTTTCTTTAGAGCTACACCAGTTCCAGTCTCAGTTATTTGTTTCAGATGAAAATACATACACACAAACATAGCAAATTGTTAATAGTGTACTTAGGTGCAGGAAAGTCTATGACTTGGTTGATGTGGAAGAATGTGAGTCATGGCAGAGCACAGCAGCAAATGGAGGAGGAGCATTAGTTGCCTGTTACCAATACTAGATAGGCACTGACATTTAGAAAAAGGACTAGCAGTTCATCTTATATGTAAATAAATTTAATATATATCTAAAAACAAAGATGATGGACTTACCAAACAAAAGCGCTGGCAGGTCGATAGACACACAAACGAACACAAACATACACACAAAATTCAAGCTTTCACAACAAACGGTTGCTTCGTAAGGAAAGGGGGAAGGAGAGGGAAAGACGAAAGGATGTGGGTTTTAAGGGAGAGGGTAAGGAGTCATTCCAATCCCGGGAGCAAAAATATTTACCTTAGGGGGAAAAAAGGACAGATATACACTCGCACACACACACATATCCATCCGCACATACACAGACACAAGCAGACATTTGTAAAGGCAAAGAGATTGGGCAGAGATGTCAGTCGAGGCGGAAGTACAGAGGCAAAGATGTTGATGAAAGACAGGTGAGGTATGAGCGGCGGCAAATTGAAATTAGAAATTAGCGGAGGTTGAGGCCTGGCGGATAGCGAGAAGAGAGGATATGCTGAAGGACAAGTTCCCATCTCCAGAGTTCTGACAGGTTGGTGTTAGTGGGAAGTATCCAGATAACCCGGACGGTGTAACACTGTGCCAAGATGTGCTGGCCGTGCACCAAGGCATGTTTAGCCACAGGGTGATCCTCATTACCAACAAACACTGTCTGCCTGTGTCCATTCATGCGAATGGACAGTTTGTTGCTGGTCATTCCCACATAGAAGGCTTCACAGTGTAGGCAGGTCAGTTGGTAAATCACGTGGGTGCTTTCACACGTGGCTCTGCCTTTGATCGTGTACGCCTTCCGGGTTACAGGACTGGAGTAGGTGGTGGTGGGAGGGTGCATGGGACAGGATTTACACCAGGGGCGGTTACAAGGGTAGGAGCCAGAGGGTAGGAAAGGTGGTTTGGGGATTTCATAGGGATGAACTAAGAGGTTACGAAGGTTAGGTGGATGGCGGAAAGACACTCTTGGTGGAGTGGGGAGGATTTCATGAAGGATGGATCTCATTTCAGGGCAGGATTTGAGGAAGTCGTATCCCTGCTGGAGAGCCACATTGAGAGTCTGATCTGGTCCCGGAAAGTATCCTGTCACAAGTGGGGCACTTTTGGGGGAGCAGATTTGTTTGCCATGAAGACCTAGGCTGTAGGGAAGGGACCGTTTGATGTGGAATGGGTGGCAGCTGTCATAATGGAGGTACTGTTGCTTGTTGGTGGGTTTGATTTGGACGGACGTGTGAAGCTGGCCATTGGAGAGGTGGAGGTCAACATCAAGGAAAGTGGCATGGGATTTAGAGTAGGACCAGGTGAATCTGATGGAACCAAGGAGTTGAGGTTGGAGAGGAAATTCTGGAGTTCTTCTTCACTGTGAGTCCAGATCATGCAGGGTGTATACGCGGACAAAGATAAAAAATTCCCGGATTTTTCCCGGATTTCCCGGTTAAAAATACATTTTCTCCCGGGTGAAAACATAGTTTTTCACTGTTAACTGACAGTACATTTTCTCTCGGAACTGTATAAATTATCCATCCTTTGAATGGTTATGGTTTTATACACGCGCGTACAATTTCCCGGCGCTTTGGAAAACAAAACACAGGGGGAAAAAAACGTGTTGGAAAGATCTTTGATGTGCATTAACATGTACGCTGCATATTTTCGTATTACGAAAGTATAAATTCGAATTCCACCAAAATGCGCATGTTACTTTCCGAAGCATTGAAGTGCGCTTTTGTAAGCCAGTCATAGCTCATGTCACGTGATTTTCACCAGCGGATGATACCAGGTATTCAGAGCTTATGACACGTGATGAAATGAGCCAATAGCAACATCATTGTTAAGTAGCGCGAACACACAAACAGAAAAAGTTAATGTTTTAAATTAATATACATAGTGTTGCTACAAGAAAAGGGAGGCTTTCACTTATAATATTGGTCTATAAGATTAATACGCTGGAAGAGAAGCTAAGCTTTCACGTATAATGTTGGTCTTTTATGTGCGTATTACAATTTAAGATATATCACAGAAATGTGCCATTAAAATTTTTAATAACGATATAAATGTCTGTTCTTCTGGGCTCGAAATTCATCTAAATGGCTCGTCATCAAAGAGTTTATTTTTAAATGAGAGTCAAACGCTCTTTGATTTAAGAAATTCATCGAACATTCTCGTACGTAGTTCAATTTGCGTAAAAGGAAATTTTCTTTGATAGTAACGCTTTTCAAACCACCATTCAGAATATTTTCCCGCGACCTGTTAGAAATAGATTCGTTTCTGCAGTTGCCAGAGAGCGCCAGATGACAGGCGTCACCGCGCTTGCGCAGCTACGATGTGGTAGGGAGCCGTATGTTCGTACGTACAAAACATTAAAAGATCTTACATTAGGTCATAAAAGAAACAAGACATTCGAACCTGCGGCTGCTTACACAGCCAACAGCCACATTTCTGTAGCCAGAAGCGGGAGAAGGTACTACTCAACTGCGCATGCGCATGATTCCGCTTGTAACTGCTAAAACGAATCTAATGTAAAAAGTGACGTAACGCTCATCGGAGGCAATTTGTTGTTATCAATCATTGCATATTCTTCCTAAAGCCTTTGACAAATTTTGCTGTTGGCAGACCCTTGTATGAGCACTTTGTTTTGTTGATGTATATGGCGCATTTACTTTGCAGTTTAAGTTTTTATTTTCGTTTTTTCACTCGTTCATGTTTTATTGCTGAAGTATTATTCTGCAGTAGCGGGATACAGTAATATTCTTTGTTAGAGTATCGGTTCTTACCAGTCAAAATTACAAAAATTTAACTAAATACAATGAAAATTCCCGGAATTCTAAAATATTCCCGGGTTTTTCCCGGTTTTCTCCCGGATGAAAAAATTCCCGGGTTTTTCCCGGATCTCCCGGTTGTCCCGGATTGTATACACCCTGTCATGAAAATGTCATCAATAAGTCTGTACCAAACTTTGGGTTGGCAGGCCTGGGTAACCAAGAAGGCTTCCTCTAAGTGACCCATCAATAGGTTGGCGTACGAGAGGGCCATCCTGGAACCCATTTCTGTTCCCTTTAATTGTTGGTATGTCTGGCCTTCGAAAGTGAAGAAGTTGTCGGTCAGGATGAAGCTGGCTAAGGTAATGAGGAAAGAGGTTTTAGGTAGGGTGGCAGGTGATCGGCGTGAAAGGAAGTGCTCCATCGCAGCGAGGCCCTGGACATGCGGAATATTTGTGTATAAGGAAGTGGCATCAATGGTTACAAGGATGGTTTCCGGGGGTAACAGACTGGGTAGGGATTCCAGGCGTTCGAGAAAGTGGTTGGTGTCTTTGATGAAGGATGGGAGACTGCATGTAATGGGTTGAAGGTGTTGATCTACGTAGGCAGAGATGCATTCTGTGGGAGCTTGGTAACCAACTACAATGGGACGGCCGGGATGATTGGGTTTGTGAATTGTGTGTTGACCTCCACCTGTCCAATGGCCAGCTTCACACGTCCGTCCACATCAAACCCCGCAACAAGCAACTTATTGATGACATTTTCATGATCTGGACTCACAGTAAAGAAGAACTCCAGAATTTCCTCTCCAACCTCAACTCCTTGGTTCCATCAGATTCACCTGGTCCTACTCTAAATCCCATGCCACTTTCCTTGATGTTGACCTCCACCTGTCCAATGGCCAGTTTCACACGTCCGTCCACATCAAACCCACCAACAAGCAACAGTACCTCCATCATGACAGCTGCCACCCATTCCACATCAAACGGTCCCTTCCCTACAGCCTAGGTCTTCGTGGCAAACGAATCTGCTCCAGTCCGGAATCCCTGAACCATTACACCAACAACCTGAAAACAGCTTTCGCATCCCGCAACTACCCTCCCGACCTGGTACAGAAGCAAATAACCAGAGCCACTTCCTCATCTCCTCAAACACGGAACCTCCCACAGAAGACCCCCAAAAGTGCCCCACTTGTGACAGGATACTTTTCGGGACTGGATCAGACTCTCAATGTGGCTCTCCAGCAGGGATATGACTTCCTCAAATCCTGCCCTGAAATGAGATCCATCCTTCATGAAATCCTCCCCACTCCACCAAGAGTGTCTTTCCGCCGTCCACCTAACCTTCGTAACCTCTTAGTTCATCCCTATGAAATCCCCAACCACCTTCCCTACCCTCTGGCTCCTACCCTTGTAACCATCCCCGGTGTAAAACCTGTGCCATGCACCCTCCCACCACCACCTACTCCAGTCCTGTAACCCGGAAGGCATACACGATCAAAGGCAGAGCCACGTGTGAAAGCACCCACGTGATTTACCAACTGACCTGCCTACACTGTGAAGCCTTCTATGTGGGAATGACCAGCAACAAACTGGCAGACAGTGTTTGTTGGTAATGAGGATCACCCTGTGGCTAAACATGCCTTGGTGCACGGCCAGCACATCTTGGCACAGTGTTACACCATCCAGGTTATCTGGATACTTCCCACTAACACCAACCTGTCAGCACTCCGGAGATGGGAACTTGCCCTTCAGCATCTCCTCTCTTCTCGCTATCCACCAGGCCTCAATCTCCGCTAATTTCTAATTTCAATTTGCCGCCGCTCATACCTCACCTGTCTTTCAGCATCATCTTTGCCTCTGTACTTCCGCCTCGACTGACATCTCTGCCCAAACTCTTTGCCTTTACAAATGTCTGCTTGTGTCTGTGTATGTGCGGATGGATATGTGTGTGTGTGCGAGTGTATACCTGTCCTTTTTTCCCCCTAAGGTAAGTCTTTCTGCTCCCGGGATTGGAATGACTCCTTACCCTCTCCCTTAAAACCCACTTCCTTTTGTCTTTCCCTCTCCTTCCATCTTTCCTGACGAAGCAACCGTTTGTTGCGAAAGCTTGAATTTTGTGTGTATGTCTGTGTTTGTTTGTGTGTCTATTGCCCTGCCAGTGCTTTTGTTTGGTAAGTCTAATTGGAATGACTCCTTACCCTCTCCCTTAAAACCCACATCCTTTCGTCTTTCCCTCTCCTTCCCTCTTTCCTGACGAAGCAACCGTTTGTTGCGAAAGCTTGAATTTTGTGTGTATGTTTGTGTTTGTTTGTGTGTCTATCGACCTGCCAGCGCTTTTGTTTGATAAGTCTCATCATCTTTGTTTTTAGATATATTTTTCCCACGTGGAATGTTTCCCTCTATTATATTCATATCATAAATTTAATATATTGTGCATAAATAGACAGTAATAGTCATTACTGTTCAGTTACTCAATTGTTAATCATCATTGGAAACAGTAGCACCCATAAAACGTTTAGAAGTGTTTCCAGAATGATCTGAAGTGGAATGACCAGCTGCAGGGAAAACATGTGTCAGACAGTGATTCATTGGAAGTATCCAAAGGAAATGTAATTCATACACATTACAGCAACTCACAATTACAATAGACCATCCCAAAACTGGAAAGCTCCCTAGACCTAAACAGGTAATAGTTAGAAATGAAGGGATGCAAAAACAGTCGGTGAGAAAAAAATAAACAAAACTTAAAGTATATTATAAACAGAGGCAGTTTATGTCCATACAATACTTGTAGAACATGTTATAGGATTCACACTGTCAGGGGCACTCCATACTGCTTATTGTTTTGGGGAATATTAACTGTATACAGTTATAAATTAAAAATTATAGCACTATTTAGAATTATATGCATATTATTGTGCTGTATTTTTACAGCAAGGGTTACTGCCATAAAATTGTATGTATGTTTGAGCTTTTAAAGAACACATCTGACAGAATTATATTTTATTAAACTAGAATTCATACAGTACAAACTGGCACAAGTGTTTCACTCTACTATGTACATTAACATGAAGTTGCAGCACAATCAACAGATTACTTGTTTTACACTGTTAATAAAACCTGCTTAAAAAATTAACTCCCACCAAAGAATAACTAGAGCACTCCCAAATTCTTACGAATATTAGTATTTTTGAGTTCCCATTTTGTGTTGTTTCCACTAATTTTACGTTCAGGAAAAGTGTTTATCCTTGCAGTACATCTGTTTTAACATATTTCTGTGTGGTTTTCATCCATGCTTCAGTGTTTAGTGTATTCAAATGTACCAGTTTTCTTCTTCTTTCTTGCTGAATGTTGCATTGTTAGGTTTCTGGCTTTCAGCATTAAGCACAATGTAGGTTTCCCAAATGGTTGTTGCGACTTTTTGCTCTGTAGAACAGAACTGTGGAGTGTGAAAATTTCTTTTATCCAAAGGTCTTAACTTCATCAGTTTATAATGTAAAGCATTATGCTATTTAAGATGAGCTGTAACCATTTATAATCAATTTCAAGACAGACTGCAAAAGCCAGCGCCTACAATAGGGAGCAAATGTCAGTTCTGCTTGCTTGTAATTAGACTGATTGTAGAAATCTGAAACACTGGTTTGGTCTTCCAACTTAATGAAAACAATAGTAAGAGTACCATGTCACTTGGGAATGATGGTGACATTTATAATTCATAAACAGTAATTTTTCCATGCTGTATGAATGTAGCTAGCAGAAATCAACTCTGACAGTTAGTTTTAGTGCCTTGAGTAATGTAGATTCTATTGCACATACAATGGTCTGAAAACCAAGGCACATAGCACCTATTAATACTTAAATTAGTGAAATAAAATTTTATCAAAGGAAAATTCAGTCAAGGAAACCAATAAATTATGTGACAGAGTAGTTGGCCATCAATTACCTTCACTGTGTGGGTTGTATAGTACCACTCTAACAAACATAATATGTGCTCTGCTTTAAAAATAAACTATTACTATACTGCTGCCTAGTAAATTAGTTAGATAGCCACTGTTCTGAAAACAGCTGCTGCTTCCACAGTTATATAAAACAACTGCTCTTTGTTGATCTTTTACTGGTGGATTCACATTTACTTCCATTCATTTATTGTGTTCTACAGACACCATCAAGAACAAGAAGGATGATATTTATTTGTGTTTATTGGCAGAACTGAACATTTCACCTCTGGAAGGTAAGTATTGCCTGGCAATTTTGTCTTGTATTTTTTACTTTTCTTGATTGAATTTACCTTTTATATGAAACACAGGATTCAGAGAGTTGTTAACAAAAGCTCCTGTAGGTAAAAATGTCAGTACTGGTGATGTACTACTTGATGTTGTGTATCATGTTGAATACATAACTGAGCTTTGGAGCAACATCTTTCTTCAGAGCTAACTAACACAAAATAAAATCCCACATATACATAAGGCGGCATTGTTCTGGCTAACTAGATTGTCATCATCCTACATTACCACAATGTAGCTATATGTGTGTATGTTTTTTGTGTTCATTAGTTCTAAAGAAGAAAATTATAAATCGATGTTTCAAGTATCTGGAAAGTGGTTACTTTTCTTGTCACATACAAAAGGATTATGTAAATTGCACGAGAATGCTTAAAGATGGATAAATTCCTTCATGAGAACTAATAAATTATGAGACAGAACTGACAGCTAGTACCTGTCTTAAGAAATCAAAATGTTTAGTTCTACCAACACAAAATGTTTAGTTCTACCAACAGACACACTTCAAAGTAAAAGTGATGACATTATCCAAGCTTTTGAAACTATTCATTATTTCCTTGGTAAGAAAGGAGGGAAAAAGTGGGAAGGTCATGAAAGGAAGACAGGTCTCTTAGGGCCCAGGATGAGAAGAACCACTTGTAATGAGGATTAGTGTAGACAACGACAAAGAAGGAGGTGTCAGAGTGAATAAGTCATAGACAGTACATTGGTAAACAATTCTGCCTTATAATTTATTAAAGATAGATAATTAAATGCATTTAAAAATCTTATGATATTCTGGGAAAATTCAGATGAAGTAAGTACAGTATTTATTCAGCACAATCAAGCAATAATAATATACAACAAAACAAATGGACAAATATCAAGCAATGATCAACTTAAAGTTCTAGGAATTAATATATGCACCTTTATATTTGCATATTTACATTTAGTGATGTTTGTAGCTTGTTATAAAAAGGCACTCACATATAACTTTTGGCCATAGCCTTTGTCAGTAAAACACACACACACACACACACACACACACACACACACACACACACACACCACATTGACACACTCACAAAAGCAAGCACACCTAACGCACATATGACCACCAACTCCAGCATATGATCCTTGCAGCAAGTGGTTGGGATCGTGAGTTGCATAGGAATGGACTAGGATGTTGTGGAGGTTGGGTGGGCAACATCACTTTAGGAGGAGTGGGAAGTATCTCGGGTAGGATGTCCCTCATTTCAGGACACGATGATAGGTAATCAAAGCCCTGGTGAAGGATGTGGTTCAGTTGTTCCAGTCCGCGGTGGTACTAGGGAATGAAGGGGACACTCCTCTGTGGCTGGTTCTTGGGGGTGGTGGGAGGACTGGGGCTGTGATGGGAAATGACACCCAAGCTGGGCTGAAGTGTATACAGAAACCAATGTAACTTGAAATCTTCAACATTACCATAGCGGAACAAAATATTGTCAAAAGTTTTTTCACAAAACCCAAAGAAATTCTGGTCATATGTAAAGGCTGTTAGTGGCACAAAAGTTGATGTCCAGTCCCTTGCAAATGAGGCAGGAACTGAAATTGAGGGTAGCAAAGCAAAAGCTGAAATGCTTAACTCTATTTCCAAATGTTCCTTTACAAAGGAAAACACAGGAGAATTGCCCCAATTTAATCCTCATACCAATGATAAGAAGAATGAAATAAGTATTAGTACCAGTGGTGTTCAGAAACAGCTGAAATCTTTAAAACTGAAAAAAGCTCCAGACCCTAATGGAATCCCTGTCAGATTAGATACTGTATTTGCAGCTGAGTTAGTCCCTCTTCTAACTATGAGGGCATTTCGAAAAGTAAAGATACAATGGCTCGCAGTCCAGTCCTTAAATAGAACATTTATTTAGAAAACGTCAGTTACATCTTATTAAATGGATAGCAGATGTCTGCTTGTGTCTGTATATGTGTGGATGGATATGTGTGTGTGTGCAAGTGTATACCCGTCCCTTTTTCCCCCTTAAGGTAAGTCTTTCCGCTCCCGGGACTGGAATGACTCCTTACCCTCTCCCTTAAAACCCATATCCTTTTGTCTTTCCCTCTCCTTCCCTCTTTCCTGATGAGGCAACAGTTTGTTGCGAAAGCTTGAATTTTGTGTGTATGTTTGTGTTCGTTTGTGTGTCTGTCGACCTGCCAGCACTTTCATTTGGTAAGTCACATCATCTTTGTTTTTTGGTATAAATGGATTATTTGTTATTTTTCGACATAATCACCCCCGTTATCCAAACATTTGTTAAGTCAGTGCACAAGATTATGTATCCCACAGTCATAGAAGGTTGTTGCTTGTTGTCGGAACCACATTTCAACTTCATCTTTGATCTTTTCATCATTGTGGAATGATTTTCCACCAAGATGTGACTTCAGGTAACGGGAGACATGAAAGTAGGTGGGTGCAAGGTCTGAGCTGTATGGCGGATGGTCCTATATGTCCCATTTGAATTGTTTGAGTAGTGCTTTGGTTACGAGCGTTGTGTGAGGCCGAGCATTGTCATGAAGCACGCGGACTCCAACTGTCAGCATTCCCCTGCATTTGTTTTGAATTGCCCTTCGAAGACTTTGCAAAGTCTGGCAATATGCAGCAGCATTAATTGTCGTTCCAGGAGGCATAAATTCAAACAGAAGACTGCCTTGTGTGTCCCAAAAAACAGAAACCATGATTTTCTTCGCTGAAATTGACGTTTTGCATTTCTTGGCTTTTGGTGGATTCGAATGGTGCCATTGCATTGATTGTTGCTTGGATTCAGGTGTATGGTGATAAACCAATGTCTCGTCACGTCACAATGTGATCAAGGAACTCATCACCTGCTTCAGCATAGTGTGTGAGGAAGTCGAGTGCAAGGCCCATCCTTTTCTTTTTGTGTTCTTCCATTAACAGTTTTGGAACCCAGTGCGCACACTATTTCCTGTACCCTAACTTGACAGTCACAACATCATAAAGAGTTGTCATTGACACGTCCGGTATGATCTGAAGCCATTCTTTCAATGTGAGACGTCTATTCACACGAATTGATTCCTCCGTTCTCTGAAGAAGGGCATCAGAGATCACAGATGTCCGACCTATTCTTTGTTCGTCATGAACATCGGTCCTACTTTCAGAGAAATGATGACACCATTTAATTACATTTTGTTGATTCATAATGTTCCCATAAACAGAAACAATTTCTTTGTGAATATCTGCTAGTTGCTAACCATTTGCATGAAGAAAACGTATGACGGAGCGCACTTCACATTTGGCCATTTTAAACACAACCTACTCCAACCAGAAGCAACATTCAACTGCCGAACGACCGCGAACAGAAAGCTAACGGTTCAAGGTTAACACCAGTGTTGCCAACTTGCTCGCCAAAACTCTTCTATTCCTCTGGCGTACGGTGTATCTTTACTTTCCGAAATATCCTTGTATAATCTACTGTGGATCCCTTGAACATAAAACCATGCCCAGTCCTTGGAAAAAGGCACAGGCCACACCCGTCTACAAGAAGAGTGGTAGAAGTCATTGACAGAACTTCTGTCCAATATCCTTGACACTGATTTACTGTAGAATCTTATAACATATTCTGAGCTCAAACATAATGAGGTATCTTGAAAAGAATTACCTTGAACAGAATGACCTCCTCACTGTCAACCAGCATGGATTTTTAAAACAATGATGCTATGAAATCCACCTGGTACTTTTCTCATATGGCATATTGAAAGCTTTGGATCAGGTTCGATGCAATGTTTCTTGATTTCTGGAAAGCATTACTCAGTACCACATCCACACTTATTGTCAAAAGTACAATCATATGGGGTTTGAAGTGAAATTTATGACTGGATTAAGGACTTTTTGATAGGGAGAACACAGCATGTTATCTTGGATGGAGAGATATCGTCAGATGTAGAAGTAACTTTGGGTTGGTTCAAATGGCTCTGAGCACTATGCAACTTAACTTCTGAGGTCATCAGTTGCCTAGAACTTAGAACTAATTAAACCTAACTAACCTAAGGACATCACACACATCCATGCCCGAGGCAGGATTTGAACCTGCAACCGTAGCGGTCGCTCGGCTCCAGACTGTAGTGCCTAGAACCGCACGGCCACTACGGCTGGTGTAACTTTGGGTGTACTCCTGAAAAGTGTGTTGGGACCCTTGCTGTCCATGTAGTATACTGATGACCACGCAGAAAATATTAATAGTAAAATCAGACTTATTGCAGATGATGCAGTTATCTATAATGAGGTACTATCTGAGAGGAGCTGGATAAATATTCAGTCAGACTTTGATAACATTTCAACGTGGTGCAAAGATTGACAACTTGCTCTAAGTGTTCAGAAATGTAAAATTTTGCACTTCACAAAACGAAAAAAAATGTAGCATCCTATGACTATAATATCAATGAGTCGCCACTCGAATCAGCCAACTCATACAAATATCTTGGTGTAATGCTTTGTAGGGATATGAAATGGAATGATCACATGGATCTAGTCATGGGTAAAATAGGTAGCAGACTTCAGTTTATTGCTAGAATACTGGGGAAGCACCTTTTCTAGAATGTTGCTCAAGTGTGTGGGACCTGTGCCATATAGGATTAACAGGGGATACTGAACATGTACATAGAAGGGCAGCATGAATGGTCACAAGTTTATTTAATTCATGGGGGAGCGTCACAGGTATACTGAAGGAACTGAAGTGAAAGACTCTTGAAGACAGACATAAACTATCTCAAGAAAGTCTGTTAACAAAGTTTCAAGAACTGGCTTTCAATGATTACTCTAGCCATACACTACAACCCTCTATGTATCGCTCACATAGGGATCTTGAGGATAAGATTAGAATAATTACTGCATGCACAGAGGCATTCAAACAATCATTCTTTCTGCACACCATATATGAATGGAGCAGGGAGAAATGCTAATAACTGGTACAATGGGACATACCCTCTGCCATGCACCTCATGGTGGTTTGCAAAATATAGATGTAGATTTAGATGTAGAACCTAAAATGCTATGTTGTGTACAAAAAAGGAAACTGACAACCAATATGTCAAATAGTGAATGAAAAGCACTCAAATTTCTAACTCTCTCTTTAAAAGTCAAAATATTAACTCCCAAAATTGCCTTATTCAGCACAGCATACACGTGTGGCACTTTGCAAGCTAAAAAATCCTACCAGGTAGGTGTCCACCAGCAAAAGACCTAAAAAAAAAAACTCTCTGTGTTTGTATGCTTAACATTTTAAATAGCACAAATATTTAAATGTTCTTTTGAAAATTCATTCATTGATGTAAAATTCACCTTTTTAACCATTAAACCACCAGAATCATCGCACATCACACACTATTAAAACTCTTGCTTTATTTCCTCCTGCCGTTTCCACACTGCATTACTCAAACATCTTATTTTATAATACTAAATCCAGCTTTTCATACAGTAAAATATTATCACAATCACAAGTACAGAACTGTCACTGTTTCTCTGTTAATGATTCGTTTTGGGATATAGCATTAATATTTATATTTTTTGTTTGTAACAAACTAACTTAATTTGTTTGTTATTGATATACTTATTAGTTTCAGAGTCTCATACATTCACAGTCATAGTTTTAAGAGCAATGGCAACATACTGTATTGGCACTAAATAAATGTAAATGTTGTGTGTCTAGGGCCTCCCAATGGGTAGACCATTACTGGTTGCAAGTCTTTCGATTTGACGCCACTTCGGCAACTTGCACGTCAATGTGGATGAAATGATGATGATTAGAACAACACAACACACAGTCCCTGAGCGAAGAAAATCTCCGACCCAGCCGGGAATCGAACCCGGGCCCTTAGGATCGACATTCTGTCATGCTGAAAACTCAGCTACTGGGGGCGGACGTACTGGCACTTATGATTATATTTCCAAATCCGTTCCCTCTCCTTTTGTAGGAAAATTCTTGGCAAAATTCCACACAATATGTATGTTCAGCAAATGACACAGTGCTGTGACTGTGATGTCTGTGTTATTATGTGACAGTGTCAAACTGGAGTAAAAGTATCAAGCCCAAGAAATTATCTGCATATTGCCACGTGTCCAACATTCGCCTAAAGGTGTCAGTAACCCCTCTTACAGACCGTAGCAGTTTACTGTAAATAGGAAGCAGCAGCCTTTTTAAAAACTTCAGATTTTTTGCTAATTTTATGATGTGAACTTGAGTCGGCATTAGTACAAATAGTTTATAGCAGTTTAATGGTAGTTACTTGTTAATGCAAAATGCAAAAGTAATTTTAACAGCTCCTTGTCCTGTGGATACCTTGACTTATCCATCCTTCCATAACGTCCTCCTCTTCATGATGGGGTCTATAGAAATATGGTGTAATATATGAATGTTAAAATTATTGTTGATGCTACAAAACAGCTGCTGTAGTTATGACAGAGCTATCAGTGATGTGCTTAGCTGCACATCTCTCAGTATGGTACCTGGCCAATGGTGAGGAGCTTTCTGTTGATCAGCCAGTCAGCTGAGAATCCCGCCAGTGGCAATATGAACAGCATCAACAATGATGGTAGTGCTGACATGATCCCACTTTCTTCGATGTTGAAGTGTAATGTTTCTGCAAAGGAGAATATGAAGTATTCAAATAGTAGATCTTCTGAGGACATTATACACTAACTTCTCCATTAATTCACTCAGTCATTCATACATTCTGTTGTTGTTTTAATCTAATACTTCAAGCTAAGCATTTATGTAATTTTACACATTTCAAAAACCACTACTGATTGTCTATACAGGGTGGAGGAAAATTGTGTCATGAAATTTTAACCTTGGATTACTGACGCCAGTAGAAAGCAAAATGACTAATGTTGTGTACATCGACAACACATCATTTTTAAACTATGGAAACTTGGTGCCATGCACTCTGATTGGCCGTGGGACAAACAGCAAGACCTATTCGACGTGTGTGCATATTACATTGGGTCAGTGACGGGGTGAGGGACGTTTGTATATGTGAACCAACAATCATAGCACTGCCCGTCAACTTACGAACGGCAACAGGACAAGCCCACAGCCGATTGGACTGCGTGGTGCCAAGTTTCCATAGTTTAAAAATGGTGCATTGTCAACCTAAACAACATTACTAATTTTGTTTCCTACTGGCATCAGCTATCCAGGATTAAAATATCGTGACACAATTTTTCTCCACCCTGTATACCAGATAACTTAAACATCTATTTACTCTGAAAATTAGTGTTACATCTCCGGATCCAGATATTGTGATTAATTATAGAAAGAGTAGTTAATGTAGCTCTATTCTACTTTGTTTCTTAATTTCTAGACATATACAATTTTCTTCCTGGTGTCTCTTTGGGACCTGTTAAGGACTTTTTCATCAGAATATAAAATTCCATTATAAACTTTAGAAAGGGATGCATAGTGTATATGAACATCACTTTTACTCCTAATATTATGATCATGAATGCTCACCCTAAACTGACATTTACCATTAATCACAAATACCAAGATGGAGTAAATGTAGAAATATCAAGCCCAAGAAATTATCTGCATGTTGCCATGTATCCAATGTTCGCCTAAAGGTATCAGTAACCCCTCAGACACTGAAGCATCATGGGGGTGCACATGTACAGGGCAAACTGCCTCAATCACAACAAGGATGACAACAGCTGGCTGGACAAGTGCCACCAGATGTCCTCCATTCCAGGGACTTATGTCCTCTGCCATGTCCTGTTGAATAGCTGCATCTGGGTGAGGGGGACAAAATAATGTAAACTGATTAATAACTGCTGCTTGAATAATTAAAAAAAATATTTGGAAAGAACCATTGAAAAAAATTGGAAGGTGCACATATCCTGGATGAACTTTAACTGATACTAATATATAGACCTTCTATGTCAATACATTTAAGATCAATATTCATCATTTAAAGTTACATAATTCTTCTCACTAGTTCCATTGTGCACAGAGCTGATTACGAAAATGCTGATACAGGATCACCCCTTCACTGCTTGCGCAAATTCCTCTTATCTGCTTTGAACCTCATGATACAGAATTCTCGGCACGGGCAAAATGATGAACAGATGGGTGTCATTGATTTAAATATACATAAATGAATAAACTAGCTTTCCTAATAACTTTTAAAACACTTTTAATATATGGTTGGAATACACATTTTTATGCAAGATCTTGTCTTCCCCCACTTATGAACTGACTTACCCAGCCAGTTATAGGCAGACCTACACTACAGTGTGATGTGGACCACTGCCATGATGCAATTTTGTTGTTTTTCATATAAATAAATTTATCAATTTATGCTATTTACACTAATACCATCAAAATTTAATTGAGTAAATTATAAAGAAAGCTAATATTCTGAATAAAAGCTGCTGCACCTCCTCAATTATTCTATATGGCTGCTGTTTATCTACTATTGACAGCTTAATATTTGCTTGACTATAATGGTATTTTTCAAAGAAAATGTTTACCTGAAACTCTTTACAGTACCCGTAAATTACTGCTTGTCATGCAGCTTTACAACAATCTCATCATGTAACTAACAGAACTTTTCAGTCTCCAAATCTAGATGTACAGGTAAATTGTGGAAACAGTGGCTAATGAGATATGTTTCTAATTTTTTCTTCAATTGGTTAGGATTCCAAATTCATGCTACATGGATGGATGTTTGTTGAATATCTTGCTACCAAAGTATGCAGGCCTAAGTTCATACTCAACTTTGGACAAGGAGGCAAGTTAATATGAAAAATATTTTTATCTTTTATTGTGTTTTTGTAAATCACAGTTCAGTTGAAACTGATTTTTATTGTTAGCAATAAAAACCAGCCAGGAGTTATCTACTTCAAAAACCTTGAATAAATTATAATTTAAATACAAAAAATGGTTCAAATGGCTCTGAGCACTATGGCACTTAACATCTGAGGTCATCAGTCCCCTAGAACCTAGAACTACTTAAACCTAACTAACCTAAGGACATCACACACATCCATGCCCGAGGCAGGATTCAAACCTGCGGCCGTATCGGTCAAGCGATTCCAGACTGTAGTGCCTAGAACTGCCCGGCCATTGCGGCCGGCTATAATTTAAATATATTCTTCTTTGCTTTTTTCTATTAACTTTTATTAAGTTTTCAACAGTATTATGAAAAGGATAAATTGCAACTCACAATAAGACCTATCCCCAAAGTTAACCACGTAGGACTTGTCAAAAGTCCTACTCTTTATAGTGAATAGCACTCTATCCTTTTCATAATATTATTGATAATCCAACCTGGACTTTCCGCTGCTTGATCCAGTTTTCCTTTCTTCTAGTTGTGTTCAGTTCGTCAGTTGTTTGTTACCAGAATGTAAGCTTTAAGAAGTTTGTGAACTTTTCCTTACTTATTTTGGTTTTCGTTAAGTTGTGATGCTGTGTAATGATATACAGCCAAAAATCTTCCTTGTTTTTATCTTCTTTTGTCAGTTTACTGTTTGTTGTTTGTCCTGCAATCCAATTCACAGCAATGTGTCTTATGAGTGCATATGGCTCAATCATCCGGATTTAGAAAATATGCTTGTGTGATATATCTAGGAGCTGTTCTTTTTATACTTGACAGCTTCTGCCTGACAACTTGCAAAATTTCACTGTCAATTAAACTTTTAAGAGACGGACACATGGATCAATCTGCTAAATGGATATTATAAAGTATTGAGTCAGTCAGAACTTTTCTGTTAACTGCTTTATACCAGGTTGCTTTCACTTTTGATGACACATTCCAGCAACTCTGCAACTGATAGTCTTCCACAAGGCTTTCCTATCACAGGCTAGGAATTTTAGTTAGATTATATTGCAATGGCCAAATCATGAAGGATTGACAGAAAAAAAAAGATCTAGGTATGAATATTAACAGTAAGCTTTGCAAGTTAGATTGCGATAGACAGTGCCAGTGGCTTTTGCCGATTTGGTGTGTGGTCATATGAATTAAGAAACTCACTACTAAAGTGTTGTAAGTTTCTATAGAAATGGTTATGTTCTCACCTTGGGCGGGGAGGGGGGGGGGGGGGGGGGAAATTTGAATACTTACAAACTTTACAGCAAATTGAACGGGGAATGGGAAAAATCACCTCAAACAACATCATTAATTACTTGTGTATCCAATTTAGAGAATTGGATGGGACACACTCTGTGTTCATCCAAAGCCAATACTCGAAGTGTTATAAAGACATTACAAATTGCATTAGATTCTTTTGCAAACAAAATCAAAGAAACAGATTTCTCTTCATCCTTGCCGAGAAATCAGAAACCAACTCAGAGCACATCCATGTTGTCCACTGCTGTAACAGACAAAATGGATGGTGCAGATGTTACTTCAGAACATACTTCACTGAGTTGGGAAGTCAGAATATACAAGTCTTTAACACATCCAATGAACAAGGCTGAAGAAATTTATGGCAGTATTTCAGTTCAAAAAACCAATGTCATTATATCCTCTTCATGGATCGAGGATGAACAACCGGTTTATATGATTGCTCAATTATATTCAACTCAGACGATAAAACATATCAACAGGTCTCCACGGTGGAGACACAAAAAGAGGGAAATGAAATTGTATGTAAATCCGGATTCAAGCTATTCTCCCTTGAATCAAGCTGGTAAGGAATCTAATAGTAACATCACCACAACAACATCTTGACAGACTTACGAAAAGTGGACAACAGGTTTTTTTTTTTTAAAAAAAAAAAAAAAAGAAAATCCTTTGAGAAACTCGTATGTGTAGTAAAAAATAATTTGACTGTACCAATTAATAAAGTAATAGAAATTTTTATGTGGAGATCCAATACAACACTTTGTACACATAGTGATAGAGTGGTAGTGAATGTCATTAAACATATTAAAATTGAAACAAGTCATTTGAGTGTACTTCAACTTTATGAATATATATGTAAAGCTGATGTGTTTATTTTGAATCTTATGTTTTGTGGTTAGTTGTTTCTATTGTGTATTTACCTATATGTACTTATATCTGGCTGTCACTTCCATTATGATGCATAACTGAACCTAAGGTTTCGATTACAGCATCAATTACTGGCACCTTTCATGATTCATAGTCTTAAATACCTTACACAACTGCTTTCACAGGTGACCTGGCCTCTGATGGGGTAGGATAAGTCTGTGACAGGACTTGAACAGGAAGTGCTGGGTGGGCAGACTGATCAATCTTTTCATTGTCCCTGTCTGCAACTCAATGTGTCATGTTTATGATGAGTAGCAATCTATCTTTCCATAATATTGAAGACAGGGTTTTCTCTGAGGAGATCCCGTAAGCCTAGTCTTAAGACAAATCAGCTTAAGCTTTCAAGGCAGATCAGCAACAGCAAACAGGTAGAGCAGCCCTTTTTAGTGTAAAGCAGGAACAAAGCAAGAAGAAGGAAGGAAGAAGAACTAGGGAAATAGTCTGTCATCCAGTGTTAAAGAATTATGAGACAGCCACTAGCAGCCCACTGCAGTAAACAGTGGAGGATGCGTTCACAGCGGCTACACTGTCTGAGGTCAGGGATACCGACACCTGATTCAACAGCACATTCACATAGACTGATGGTGGTTTGAAAAACTCTCTGCCAGGCACTTAAGTGTGATTTGAAGAGTAGTGGCATAGAATTAGAAACATGGCCTATGGCTTTGAGAAAGGACAAAAAAATCCCCTAATATGAAAGTAGAGGGTAGTGAGGTCCCCACCAATCAAGCAGTCTAGAGCTTTTGATGGGACTAAAGATGAACTTAATTTGTAGAAACTGTGACTTAACATTTGAACTAATGTCAAGTCACCGACACAGTGTCAAGCTAAAATTTGTTAAAACTAGGACTGTGGAAGCAGCACAAAGTAAGCTTCTTGTATGTGATTTGACCACAACTTGGACAGATGTCAAGGAAATTCTATTGGAGAACCATGAGTGAAAATGGACTTTGGATTACCATGTGTATCTATTATTGTCTAGTAGACAGAGTACATCTAAAAGTATGCCCAAATGGGCAAGTCTCACTGACACACTGCACCACCAATTACAAGAAGCCATCCTGGGAGTAATTACGGAATCAGACACTCCAGGAAGCCAGGCTCCAATTGGGAAGCTGGCATGAGCAGTATTCATACAGGGAATCAGAGATGAGGGGATTAAAGCAGTTGTGAGGGTAAGAGGTGAGGATTTAAAAGTTAGCCCAAGCTGTGGATTTGGCATTAAAAGAAGAGGCCTCAGTTGCCAAGCCTCTTGTAAAGAAAATTTTGGCAAATCCAGTTATCCAAGTCGTTACAGTTTTATATCTAAAAGAGGAGGCCATTACCCAAGGAACTGCACCATGAAAAGACACATCAGAAAAATAGATGCCATGCAGCCAAGTTACAGGAGACCAGAGAAACAGACACCCGTGCCTCCATCATTGCCGAGAAGGATAGATGAAACACTATGCAGAGGTCATCAATGGGAAATTTGAAGCATATGACTGACTGTATGTCTTCAATGCAGCCTTCAAGAACATTTAGAGCAGTGTTATTAGACCTCTGAGATGTTATGTTTGCAAAAAACTAGAACCCTTAGCCTGACAGTGTAATGCCAACACTAGGATATCAAGAATAAGGACTCAAAAATTGGGCAATGAAAGAATGGCATAACTATGCAGTCAACCCATTCTGAAAAACTATACAGAGTAGATACTAATGACAAGAATAATTTTGTAAACATAAGATGCATACAGGGAAATACAGGAACCACAAGTTTCATAGTAGATACTACTGCTCAGGTTATCATAATAAAGGAGTCAGCTTTGAAGAGTATGATGCACCTTAATACCAAGGAAAAAAAAGAAACTTAAAGACATTATGAAAGAAATAAAAGATAAGTGAAGAACCATGATGTTAACATTGATAGTAGATGATGATGTGTGTGTGGAACACAAGTTT
Organism: Schistocerca cancellata; assembly: GCF_023864275.1. NCBI lineage: Eukaryota > Metazoa > Arthropoda > Insecta > Orthoptera > Acrididae > Schistocerca > Schistocerca cancellata. Next base: position 692,755,921 of record NC_064631.1, read on the forward strand.
CACATAAAGGGGATGAGGTAGAAGTCCCCCTACAAAGGAACCTTACGCAGAGACATCTTCGAAAGTTTAAAAGTAATCACAGATTATGTAACAAAGATGCTATGGGTCCAGGGTAGACTAACACACAGAAAAGAGCCAAACCATTGAATCTTTTTGACTTGGACAGAGCCACAAAGAGAGCAGTGTTTCATGAAATGGACATAGGGCAAATATGACATCTAAGGTACCATTAGTGGTCCAAGTAGAACCAGAAATATATGCAAGAGAGAACAGGGACCTCTGGAATGAGAAACCAGAAGAAATAAGAAGCAGTAGGGCACTGCGTTTAAGGGAAATACTTGGGCAGCCGATGGAAAGGAAAGTGTACCAGTGTCACTGTATGTGAACAGGCCCATGAGGTAAAAAGATTTTAAGGATTAAGGTGAAGACCTTCAATCTAACTGGGAAGAGGATGTAGATAAAGATGAAATGGGAGATATGATATTGCGTGAAGAATTTGACAGAGCATTGAAAGACCAAAGTCAAAACAAGGCCCTGGGAGTAGACAAAATTCCATTAGAACTGCTGATAGCCTTGGAGAAACAGCCTTGACAAAACTTTACCATCTGGTGACAAGTTGTATGAGACAGGCAAAATACCCTTAGACATCAAGAAGAATATAATAATCCCAAAGAAAGCAGGTGTTGATAGGCATGGAAATTACTAAACTATCAGTTTAATAAGTCACGACTGTAAAATACTAACATGAATTCTTTACAGATGAATGGAAAAACTGGTAGAAGCTGACCTCGAGGAAGATCAGTTTCGATTCTGTAGAAATGCTGGAACATATGAGGCAATACTGACCCTTTGACTTATCTTAGAAGATAGATTAAGGAAAGGCAAACTTATGTTTCTAGCATTTGTAGACTTAGAGAAAGCTTTTGACAGTGTTGACTGGAATACTCTCCTTCGAATTCTGAAGGTGGCAGGGGTCGAATACAGGCAGCGAAAGGCTATTTAAAAGTTGTACAGAAACCAGATGGCAGTTATAATAGTTGAGGGGCATGAAAGGGAAGCAGTGGTTGGGAAGGGAGTGAGACAGGGTTGTAGCCTATCCCTGATGCTATTCAATCTGTGTCTTAAGCAAGCAGTAAAGGAAACAAAAGAAAAATTTGGAGTAGGAATTAAAATCCATGAAGAAGAAATAAAAAACTTTGAGCTTTGCTGATGACATTTAATTCTGTCAGAGAAAGCACAGGACCTGGAAGAGCAGTTGAACGGAATGGACAGTGTCTTGAAAGGAGTATATAATATGAACACCAACAAAAGCAAAATGAGGATAATGGAATGCAGTCAAATTAAATTAGGTGATACTGAGAGAATTACATAAGGAAATGAGACACTTAAAAGTAGTAGACGAGTTTTACTAATTGGTGAGCAAAATAACTGATGACGTTCAAAGTAGAGAGGATATAAAATGTAGACTGGCAATGGCAAGGAAAGCGTTTCTGAAGAAAAGAAATTTGTTAACATTGTGTATAGATTTAAGTGTCAGGAAGCCTTCCCTGAAAGTATTTGTATGGAATGTACCCATGGGCGATAAATAGTTCAGACAAGAAGAGAACAGCAGCTTTCAAAATGTGGTGCTACAGAAAATGCTGAATATTAGATGGGTAGATCACATAACTAGTGAGGAGGTATTGAACAGAATTGGGGAGAAGAGCTATTTGTGGCACAACTTGACTAGAAGAAGGGATCAGTTGGTAGGACATGTTCTGGGGCATCAAGGGAGCACCAATTTAGTATTGAAGGACAGCGTGGAGAGCAAAAATTGTAGATGGAGACCAAGAGATGAATACAGTAAGCAGATTCAGAAGGATGTAGGCTGCAGTAGTTACTTGGAGATGAAGAAGCTTGCACTGGGTACACTAGTATGGAGAGCTGCATCAAACCAGTCTCTGAACTGAAGACCACAACAACAACGTAAAATGTTGCTAACTTCATGCTCAATAGTTGGCAGTAACATCATAATACTTGATGCATAATTATTTACAAGTGTTCATTTGTTTTTGGAAATTTTGGCTGTAACTTCTGTGCAGTACTTAAAAAAAATGCTAATTTATTTAGTTTGGTAGGTAGTGTGGATCATTTGCTACTTTATCCCCCTCCTTTATCAGTATGTTATTATGCCTTTCTTTCTCTCCCTGTTTCCTTTTTTTATTACATCACAGACTGCTTTGATTGTCTGCACTGTACATTATTTTGTCATTAAATGACTTTTTGCAGCAACCAACACCTTCCTATAAATTCTTTTGTATCTATGGGAGAAATGTAAGAACTCAAGCTCATTATGACTCTTTTCATGGAACTCAGCTACTTAAGGGCTTGGGAATACTTCTTAATACCTTGCTGGGTTGACTGCTGTATCTCATGTCCAAGCATCTAAGTTGCACATTTCTAGGTATAGCCTAGCTGATGGACGAAATACAAACTCTTGTACAAGGAATGAACAAACAGTTTATTGCTTGGCACAGGAAAGGAAACTTATTGGGAGCAAAGAGCTTCAGAGAAGTTGTACATACATGTAGAACCTTCACTCAAGAATACAAGAAAATTTAATCCATAACCACAGAAGTAAAAATCAATATCTCTGTAAAACAACAGGTAACTAGTCTAAGAACAAACATAAATTATTCCCAATAAGAGTAAAACAGTTCCTCTGTTGGCTAGTGCATAAAATGTTTTGACAGCTGCACACTAAATACCCCCCCCCCCCCCCACACACACACAAGCACATATGCATGACAGAACATGACAAGACACTGCACCCAAGGAGGACTGTAATCTCAGTTGCTACAACCTGCTGTTTTGTGAGACATTGATACTGAGGTGAGTATTTTTGGAAATGTCTTTTCAAAGTACAGTTTAAATCTACATCTATATCAATATTCTGTGAAGTGCATAGCAAAGGTTATGTCCCACTGTACCACTTATTACGACTTTTTCACTTTCAGTTCACGTATGGAGTGTGGAATAAATGACTATTTAATGCCTCTGTGCATGCTGTAATTAATCTAATATTATCTTCATGATCCCTATGGGAGCAATAAGTAGGAGGTTATAGTATATTTGTAGAATCATAATTTAAAGACAGTTCTAGACATTTTGTCAGTAGGCTTTCTTGAGATAGTTCCTATCTATCTTCAACAGTTTGCCAATTTGGTCCCTTCAACATCTCAGTGACACTCTCCAGCAGGTCAAACAAACCTGTGACCATTTTTTCTGTCCTCCTCTGTATATATTCAATATCCACTGCTAGTCCTTTTAGGTTCGGGACCCCCACACTAGTGCAATTTTCTAGTACTGATCGCACAGGTGATTTGTCAGCAAACTCCTTTGTAGACTGACTGCATTTCCCTAGCATTCTACCAATAAACTGAAGTCTGCTACGTGCTTTACCCTTGACTGACCTATATTATCATTCCAATTCATGTCCCTTCTGAACATTACACTCAAGTATTTGTATGGGTTTACAAATTTCAGCTGTGACCCATTAACATTATATTCACAGAATACTAATTTTTTTCATTTTGTGCAGTGCACAGTTTTACATTTTTGAACGTTTAAAGTAAGTTGTCAGTCACTGCACCCCTCTGAAATCTTACCAAAATAGGTCTTACTGAATATCTGTACAGCTTCATTCAGACTGTACTTCACCGTAGATAACTGCATCATCTGCAAAAAGTCTGAGGTTAGTACTAATATTGTTCACAAGAACATTAATATGCAACACAAACAGCAAGAGACCCAAAACACTTCCTTGGGTTACACCCGAAGTTACTTCTACACATGTTGATGGCTCTCCATCTAAGATAATACGCTGTGAACTACCTACCAATAAATTCTTAATCCAGTCATATATTTTGTCTGATGCCCCATACAATCATGCTTTTGATAATAAGCATAATTGTGGAACTAAGTCAAATGATTTTTGGAAATCAAGAAATACTGCACCTACCTAACTGCCTTGATCCATGGCTTTCAGAATGTTATGTGTGTAACCTATGAGTTGGTTTTCATGTGATTTGTGGTTTCAAAATCCATGCTGGCTGGAATGGAGGTCTTCTGTTCGAGATATCTCATTATGTTTGAATTCAGAATATGTTATAAGATTCTACAACAAATGAATGTCAAAGATATTGGATGGTAAATTTATGGATCATGTCTGCTATCCTTCTTGTAGACTTTACACTTTGCACAATGGATGTGCCTGAAATATAGGAGACATTAAAGAATTCATTTTTAGCTACATTGGTTATTTGCACAATGGGTAGCTTTACTGGTAATTACCAACAAAAAATTTGATTTCATTAAAACAAGGAAAAAAATAAAATAAAGAAATAATAAATAAAATAATAATAATAATATGATATAATAATACAATGCAATAATAAACAAAATAATAAATAAATAAAAAAAATAAAATTTGAAGGCAATACCTACAAACAAATCCAGGGTACAGCTAAGGACACTCGCCTGGCACCATCCTATGCCAACCTATTCATGGCCCATCTAGAGGAATCCGTCCTAAAAACCCAGAATCCTAAACCTTTCACCTGGTTCAGATTCACTGATGACATCTTTGTTATCTGGATCAAATGTGAGGACACCCTATCCACATTCCTCCAGAAGCTCAACAATTGCTTCCCCACTTGCTTCACCTGGTCCTACTCAACCCAACAAGCCACCTTCCTAGATGTTCACCTCCACCTTAGAGATGGCTACATCAGTACCTCCATCCATATCAAACCTACTAACCACCAGCAATACTTCCTCTTTGACAGCTACTACCCTTTCCATACCAAGAAGTCCCTTCCGTACAGCCTAGCCACCTGGGGTCGTCACAACTGCAGTGATGAGCAGTCCCTCTCTAAATATACTGAGGGTCTTACTGAAGCCTTCATTGACCATAATTATCCTCCCAACCATGTACAAAAACAAACCTGCTTTGCCTTATCTTTCCAGTCTCCCACCATCTCTCAAAGTCCCACAGTCCGGCCACAGAGGAGCATTCCCCTCATAACTCAGTACCATCGAGGACTGGAGCTAATGAATTACATTCTCCACCAGGGGTTCAATTACCTCTCATTGTTCCCTGAAATGAGAAATGTCCTGCCCACTATCCTTCCCACTCATCCTACAGTGGTATTCCACCATCCACCAAACCTACAGAATATACTCGTCCATCCTTACACAACCCCTGCTCCCAATCACTTACCTCATGGCTCATACCTCTGTCACAGACCTAGATGCAAGACCTGTCCTATCACCACCTATTCCAGTCTGGTCACCTATCCCATCACAGGCAGGGCTACCTGTGAAACCAGTCATGTGATTTACAAGCTAAGCTGCAACCATTGTGCTGCATTCTATGTAGGCATGACAACCAACAAGCTGTCTGTCCATATGAATGGACAACCAACAAGCTGTCTGTCCATATGAATGGCCACCAACAAACTGTGGCCAAGAAACAAGTGGATCACCCTGTTGCTGAACACGCTGCCAAATATGATATCCTTCACTTCAATGACTGCTTCAGAGCCTGTGCCCTATGGATCCTTCCCAACAATTCTAGATTTTCTGAATTGCACAGGTGGGAACTTTCCCTGCAGTACATCCTATGTTCCGGTAACCCTCCAGTCCTCAACCTTTGTGTCACTTTCCCCTGCCCTCCATCTAAACTGGAGCACTTCACTGTCCACCACCCCCACCATATTATCCCTTCCCCTCCCCAACCCAGCCTCCGCCTTACACCCACCCAGTTGCCACTCCCATCATGCACTGGTGCTGCTGCTGGCATTGTGGTTTCAGTTGCCTGACACTGCAATCGTGTGTGTGTGTGTGTGTGTGTGTGTGTGTGTGTGTGTGTGTATGTGTGTGCGTGTGTGGGTGTGTGTGTGTGTGCGTGTGTGTGTGTGTGTATTGTTGACAAAGGCCTTAATGGCTGAAAGCTATAATCGTGTGAATCTTTTTGTCATGCCTATTTGCCATTCAGCATCTCCGCTATATGGTATCAACATTCCTTCTCTAATATTGTTAAAATAAATGATGTGTGATTTATACAAACTAAAACTCCACCAAAACAGGTCTCGGAAGGCCCAACAGTACTGACCGACCGCAGTGTCATTCTCAACCAATATACACTCCTGGAAATGGAAAAAAGAACACATTGACACCGGTGTGTCAGACCCACCATACTTGCTCCGGACACTGCGAGAGGGCTGTACAAGCAATGATCACACGCACGGCACAGCGGACACACCAAGAACCGCGGTGTTGGCCGTCGAATGGTGCGAGCTGCGCAGCATTTGTGCACCGCCGCCGTCAGTGTCAGCCAGTTTGCCGTGGCATACGGAGCTCCATCGCAGTCTTTAACACTGGTAGCATGCCGCGACAGCGTGGACGTGAACTGTATGTGCAGTTGACGGACCGCCGAATTGCTCAACACGTGGGGCGTGAGGTCTCCACAGTACATCGATGTTGTCGCCAGTGGTCGGCGGAAGGTGCACGTGCCCGTCGACCTGGGACCGGACCGCAGCGACGCACGGATGCATGCCAAGACCGTAGGATCCTACGCAGTGCCGTAGGGGACCGCACCGCCACTTCCCAGCAAATTAGGGACACTGTTGCTCCTGGGGTATCGGCGAGGACCATTCGCAACCGTCTCCATGAAGCTGGGCTACGGTCCCGCACACCGTTAGGCCGTCTTCCGCTCACGCCCCAACATCGTGCAGCCCGCCTCCAGTGGTGTCGCGACAGGCGTGAATGGAGGGACGAATGGAGACGTGTCGTCTTCAGCGATGAGAGTCGCTTCTGCCTTGGTGCCAATGATGGTCGTATGCGTGTTTGGCGCCGTGCAGGTGAGCGCCACAATCAGGACTGCATATGACTGAGGAACACAGGGCCAACACCCGGCATCATGGTGTGGGGAGCGATCTCCTACACTGGCCGTACACCACTGGTGATCATTGAGGGGACACTGAATAGTGCACGGTACATCCAAACCATCATCGAACCCATCGTTCTACCATTCCTAGACCGGCAAGGGAACTTGCTGTTCCAACAGGACAATGCATGTCCGCATGTATCCCGTGCCACCCAACGCGCTCTAGAAGGTGTAAGTCAACTACCCTGGCCAGCAAGATCTCCGGATCTGTCCCTCATTGAGCATGTTTGGGACTGGATGAAGCGTCGTCTCACGCGGTCTGCACGTCCAGCATGAACGCTGGTCCAACTGAGGCGCCAGGTGGAAATGGCATGGCAAGCCGTTCCACAGGACTACATCCAGCATCTCTACGATCGTCTCCATGGGAGAATAGCAGCCTGCATTGCTGCGAAAGGTGGATATACACTGTACTAGTGCCGACATTGTGCATGCTCTGTTGCCTGTGTCTATGTGCCTGTGGTTCTGTCAGTGTGATCATGTGATGTATTTGACCCCAGGAATGTGTCAATAAAGTTTCCCCTTCCTGGGACAATGAATTCACGGTGTTCTTATTTCAATTTCCAGGAGTGTAGGTCACTGGGTGTGGATATGGAGGGGCATGTGGTCAGCACACTGCTCACATGGTTGTTATCAGTTTTCATGACTGGAGCCACTACTTCTCAACCACATAGGACCTCAATTGGCCTTGTAAAGGCTGAGTGCACCCCTCTTGCCAACAGTGCAAGGCAGATCTAGATGGTCTCCCATTCAAGTGCTACCCAAGCCCAATATCACGACTGGTGGAAACCGGTGTTACCACTGCTGCAAGGCCATTGGCATTATTTATTCCAACAGCAGTTAATTATGTTGTTTACAGTTTTTCATTATTTATGACAAATTATTATATATGTCTTCAGTTAGCATGGAAATGACGTGGAAACATCCAGCTACCTTAAGAGCACCAGGAAAACACTTCACAGGGAGATAAAAAAATGTAGAATTATATTTAGTAACTTTTCAACCATTATACAGCAAGCATTTTAATTGTTAGTGCCGAATATTTCACATATTTACACATAAGCCTGTACAGTAAAAAAAGAGTCCTGACAGTTAAATTTGACACAGCACGGCTGCTTTGTATATGTTCCTGTCAGTGCCTCAGTGCTGCCTTACCTTTCAAGACGACCAACGTTTTCAGCCACAGAGCTTCTATACATTTTGCAATTTGCAGCTGAAAGCTGGCAACAGTGCTGCCAGTTCTCAAAGCATTTCTTTCACCATGTGAAGTACTGTTACAATAATAAAACAGTAAAGACATTGGCAGTAGCTTATATTTTTAAGAACTGGAAGTTCCATCATGCAAAAAGATATCAATTGGTATGCTTACTTAACATATGCTCATTGGAATGTTACCTATAAGCACATGTTTAAAACTGCACTCAAACTGCCAGAAAATTAGTGTTGTGTGATTGCAGATTAGATATTCCATGAAAAGGCCAAAGGCCATTTGCTTTAAATATGCATCCAGTTGATTGGTTTCTCATGTTTCTATAGTGTAAAGGAGACTGCATCAAATCACTTGTGTATACCATTTTAGAAAATTGCTCAAGTGTGTAGAATCCTAACCAAATAGGACCAATAGAGTATACTGAATGTATACAAAGAAGGGCAATGTGAGTGCTCACAGATTTCTTTAATTCATGAAAGAACATCACAGAAATGTTGAAAAACCTGAATTGGCACAAACTCTTGAAGATAGAGGCAAATTATTGTGTGAAAAGCTACTTACAAAATTTCAAGAACTAGTATTAAGTGGAGGCTCTAGAGGTATTCTTTTATTGCTCTTGTAGCAGCTGTGAACACAGAATTAGACTAATTATGGCACACAGAGAGTCATATACAAGTCATTCTTCCTGCACTCCATATATGAGTGGAACAGGAAGAAACCCTAACATGTTATGCCACACTAAGTAACCTCTGCAATGCACTTCACAGTGGTTTTCAGAATGTATAAATATGTAGATACTGTAGTAGTTTGCATATTCATTAGGTTCTTGTAAGTCATTAACTATATTGGTGTGGATGTAAGAAGGTGGGTGGCAGAGCAATGTGGAGTGGCAAAGAGCAGCGCACAATGCACTGCTGAAGTCAGTAGCTTCATTCTGCCCTGTCTGTCTGTAGCAAGCATTTTGAAAATGCATAGTACATTTAGAACTGATTTTCATGTTTGTTTAGGTATGGTGAAGGTACCTATCTGCTGTAGTTTTCATTATGGCTAGCATGAAGCAAACACTATAGACATTTCTTTAAGAGGCAGCAGTTACATTTTTCCAGTCAAATAAATGTTTGTACGAAGAGTCAGAGGCAGAAACAGTGGCTCAATCAGGCACTATCAGTGTCACCAATTACCAGAGTAGGGAACTTGGTTGTGTGGAACAGAGGCATAGTGGGAGAAATCTGCAGTTGCTGAGGACAGGCTCACAAACAAACATAAAATACTGTTTGATGAAACAAAAGTTTTGATTCAGGCTCCTACATACAGGGATTCTGTAATTAAAGAGGCTGTAGCATTAAGAATGCATGAGAAAATTTTCAACTGTGACAATAGATATAATCTTGTGGAAATGAGCTTTTGATGCAGAGAACAGTCAAAGGTATTTATCACAATGTTTATGCTGTGGCAGAAGCAGTGGTGCCACTATCACAGAAGTTGACACCATCTGTGATGGCATGACGCAATTATTAACCAATAACAAGACATCTTTGGGCTATATAAGGACACCAAAGCTCCAGTTTTGACTATCATTTGTTCCTGATGAAGACAATGGAGGTAATCATTGAAAGCTCCAGGTTTTACCCTGAATTGGCTCTGCAAGAAGTCCGTCTTATACAACTTCAAAGTATCAGCTTGATATAACCAATAAATTAATCATTTTGTGCATGTATCTATTTCCCAGTGGTAGTGTGCATACTTTTTTCAATAAATTAAGTTCTAGATAAAGTTTAAAGTACAAAAGTCAACATAATCTCCAGTAGACAGATAAACACCAATATCGTAAACAAAACTAGTAGCACCCTCGTAAACATCCTTCACAGTTTTGAAATGTCCCTGTTGGTCAATACTCCAACAAGTGTTACTGCAGTGGTTGAATCAGTAACTGACCATGTGGCCACAAATATTGACAAGACAAAGTGTGTTGTAGCTGTAAAAGATCTTGTACTATCAGACCATTTCTGTCAGATAATAACAGTAAAATCAGGTATGGAAAAATTCCCTAAACTGCAGGCCTACAAAAGACATTTCACCACAATAAAAATACAATTTTTAAAAAAAATAACTAGTAAACCAAAGCTGGGATGAAGTGTATTGAGAAACCATTGTAACTGTGAAATTCCCAACATTACTATAGTGGAACAGAATATTGTCAAATGATCTTTCACAAAACCCAAAGAAATTCTGCTCATATGTAAAGGCTGTTTGTGGCACCTAAGTTAGTGTCCAGCCACTCATGGATGAGACAGGAAATGAAAGTGAAAGTAGCAAAGCAAAAGCAGAAATGTTTAATTCTGTTTCCAAATGTTCCTTTACTAAGGAAAACTCAGGACTATTGCCCCATTTAATTCTTGTACCACTGAAAAGATGAGTGAAATACATATTAATGTCAGCGGTTTTGAGAAACAGCTGAAATTGTAAAGCTGAACAAAGCTCCTGTCCCCAATGGAATCCCTGTTAGATTCTATACCCAGTTCATGGCTGTGTTAGCCTCTCTGTTAAGTATAATCTGTTGTAGATTCCTCATAAAAATCTGTGTCCTGTAGCTGGAAGAAAGCACAAGTCTGGAAGAAAAATAGAAATTAAATCTAATCAAAATAGCATAAAGATGATGTTGAAACCAGGGATATTTAATTTTTGTTATTTTGGTATGTGTGGATCAGTTTGTTTATTATTACCAGTAGTACATAAGTATCAGACCACTAATCCAAAGTTGCAGGATTCACTTCTCAGCTGGTCACAGGAATTTTCTCCTGTCACTTATCACTTCTTTCATATCTGTGAAAATTGCCAAACTGAACCACACCAGTAAGGTAAGTGTCAGACTGATGCACCAAAGAGTTTTGTGTATATTGTTTTCAAAGTAGCCATGTACTGAATGTTCTACTGAAACTGATAAACGGGAATGTGCTACCAGTGCTACAAGGGTGGCTTTAAAAAGGGTGCTGTGGTACAACCCCCAGAACAAACAAACATTTCAGTTCTTGATTGAGGAGAAGTGTGCCTTACTGAAGTGCAAACTAATCCGCATTTCATAGCCTGCTCAGCTCACTTGCGTATTTCAGTATACACAAAATATCTTTTCTCACAGTTGTACAGACTGCATGGCAGGAGACAATGGTTGTACTGAGGGTTCCGTTACGAATGGCTACCATGCAGCAAAGGAAGAGCATTTTGACTGAGCTGAAGCCTACACACCACAGATGCTTATCTGACTGAACTTCTTAGCTACAGCTAATGGCTCTGCAAATGATCACACAGCTTGGCACATGGCAGGCAACTGAGGTCGCTGCCCCTTCAGAACAAAGGGACAGACTCACTCAGCATTCAGAATGAGACTGCTTTTCTTCACACATGCCAAGTTATTTTGCACTATCTATATGAGCTGTTCTGTCAGCAGAGAATTTTCTACAGTTTGAGCTACCAGTGCGTTGATTGATCAGGCACTGACTGTACACTTGCAGTTGACTGTACACTTGCAGTGACTTTAACTTTGAAATTTTAGCTTGTCTGATTCCTGGGAGCTTGCCAATTATGTAGCGGCGATCCACATTTGTTAATTGATGTGATATGCTGCAAAACTGTCAGAGTTTGCCATGAGTTTTTGGTGTACTGGTCTCTTGTGACATAGCTGCCATTTGTACAGACCTAAGAACTGCTTCTGTCTGCTTTAATTCTGATACATTGTGTGCGGCTAGGCTTGGTGCTTCATCAGATTTATTATATCAAATATACCACTGCTCTCTCACTTGTGGAGTAACAAGTAATTCCATCTCTTCCTCACAATGTCCGCCGCTCGTGGTCTCGCGGTAGCGTTCTCGCTTCCCGAGCACGGGGTCCCGGGTTCGATTCCCGGCGGGGTCAGGGATTTTCACCTGCCTCGAGATGACTGGGTGTTTGTGTTGTCCTCATCATTTCATCATCATCCAGGAAAGTGGCGAAATTGGACTGAGCAAAGATTGGGTAATTGTACGGGCGCTGATAACCACGCAGTTGAGCGCCCCACAAACCAAACATCATCATCATCTCTTCCTCACAAGCAAACGTTATTGTAAAAAGCTGTTTAGGTACTTAGCATCTAGAGGATCACCACTGTGCACACTTTGTGTTTCATACACTCCTGGAAATTGAAATAAGAACACCGTGAATTCATTGTCCCAGGAAGGGGAAACTTTATTGACACATTCCTGGGGTCAGATACATCACATGATCACACTGACAGAACCACAGGCACATAGACACAGGCAACAGAGCATGCACAATGTCGGCACTAGTACAGTGTATATCCACCTTTCGCAGCAATGCAGGCTGCTATTCTCCCATGGAGACGATCGTAGAGATGCTGGATGTAGTCCTGTGGAACGGCTTGCCATGCCATTTCCACCTGGCGCCTCAGTTGGACCAGCCTTCGTGCTGGACGTGCAGACCGCGTGGGACGACGCTTCATCCAGTCCCAAACATGCTCAATGGGGGACAGATCCGGAGATCTTGCTGGCCAGGGTAGTTGACTTACACCTTCTAGAGCACGTTGGGTGGCACAGGATACATGCGGACGTGCATTGACCTGTTGGTACAGCAAGTTCCCTTGCCGGTCTAGGAATGGTAGAACGATGGGTTCGATGACGGTTTGGATGTACCGTGCACTATTCAGTGTCCCCTCGACGATCACCAGTGGTGTACGGCCAGTGTAGGAGATCGCTCCCCACACCATGATGCCGGGTGTTGGCCCTGTGTGCCTCGGTCGTATGCAGTCCTGATTGTGGCGCTCACCTGCACGGCGCCAAACACGCATACGACCATCATTGGCACCAAGGCAGAAGCGACTCTCATCGCTGAAGACGACACGTCTCCATTCGTCCCTCCATTCACGCCTGTCGCGACACCACTGGAGGCGGGCTGCACGATGTTGGGGCGTGAGCGGAAGACGGCCTAACGGTGTGCGGGACCGTAGCCCAGCTTCATGGAGACGGTTGCGAATGGTCCTCGCCGATACCCCAGGAGCAACAGTGTCCCTAATTTGCTGGGAAGTGGCGGTGCGGTCCCCTACGGCACTGCGTAGGATCCTACGGTCTTGGTGTGCATCCGTGCATCACTGCGGTCCGGTCCCAGGTCGACGGGCACGTGCACCTTCCGCCGACCACTGGCGACAACATCGATGTACTGTGGAGACCTCACGCCCCACGTGTTGAGCAATTCGGCGGTACGTCCACCCGGCCTCCCGCATGCCCACTATACGCCCTCGCTCAAAGTCCGTCAACTGCACATACGGTTCACGTCCACGCTGTCGCGGCATGCTACCAGTGTTAAAGACTGCGATGGAGCTCCGTATGCCACGGCAAACTGGCTGACACTGACGGCGGCGGTGCACAAATGCTGCACAGCTAGCGCCATTCGACGGCCAACACCGCGGTTCCTGGTGTGTCCGCTGTGCCGTGCGTGTGATCATTGCTTGTACAGCCCTCTCGCAGTGTCCGGAGCAAGTATGGTGGGTCTGACACACCGGTGTCAATGTGTTCTTTTTTCCATTTCCAGGAGTGTATGTGCAGAGATGATGAAAGAAGAAGGGGCAAAGAACATCGGCAAACCAAGCTGGCAACTGAGCATCTCCTCCTGCTGTGAAGATGTCGCTTTTGCTTTGGCATCACAGCTTGGCAGTGTTCTGGAATGCAGAGAGGAAAAGACACTGGCTACAGTATGAAAGCCCAGAAACAACTGAGCAAAGCGGAAGAGAAACATCACCTTCTTCTGTGTTGTTATGGGATTCACTCTGAAAATGTTGAAGTTTATATGAGATCTGCTCACTCAGTTTATATGAATGTTATATAATAGCAACAAAATACAAAAGAGTTCTTTAAAAGGCAATTACATCACTTCACTTCATAGCTTGAAAAGTACAGAGCTGTCTTAGAGCCCTTGATATTCTACAGATGACAAAGAAGACCCATGGCACAAGTAGTGGCACTGCACAGAAGGTCCACAGCATCAAGAAACGGTGAGGAGACAATAGTGAAACTTAAATAAGGTAAAAGTGCTCATGAACAACATCAGGGTGACAGATCTTCAGTGAAATTGTTGACTTGGTTACAACCCATAATCAGAGCCTTTAACACTTTGCCTTCCATAGTGTTGGCAGCACCAAGTATAGCTGCTACTGCCCTGATCTCATAAAACTATTTGTTTAAAAATTATTGAAAACCAAAATACATCCAAAGTTGATGTAGGATTCTAAGACACCTGCCACAGGTGGTGCTGCACAGCTGTACAAGGGGTGCACTGCACCTGGACTTCAGTTGCTGGGGGCACTAAGCTATGTTACTCATTTGTACTCATAGCTACTATATTAAAAATTTTATTTAACATCTGTTCCATTGTACCTAAGTAGCAGGCTTCTACACACTGGGATTCACGTGTTTAACTGGGTTCTCCTTTATGTAAGTCTGAGTCTGCAAATACTTATAACCTTTACTGAAAATAGCCTCCAGTTTTGTGTGGAGGGGGCAGGGTATGCATTTTGGGGGAGCCAACAGAAATGTGCACCAGGTGACGATCCCATGCTATGCTACAGCTGCACTGTTTGTGGTCTGTGGGCCTGCTCTGAGCTCAGTCTCACCGACAGGGTGAGAGGAAGAGCAGGCTATGAGGAAATGTCTGTCCAGCATGATGATCTATGCATGGTTGATAGAGGAGTGAAGACGGCACTCATGTTTGGGTGGCAGCAGAAAACAAATATCTGAAATTTGTGCAATGGTGGCTTGAAACCTGAAACATTGTTCTAATGCGGAACTGGCTCATGTAAATATGTATTACACCAGTGTGCAGTATTGAGTTAATGTTCTGCAACTGAACTTCTTAACTGTTGTAATATGAACTGGATTCACTTTCAGATAAATGATCAGTAATGCAAAAGAAATGAGTCAACAGGTATGTACGGAGACAAAATTTTCCACACAAACCCATCCCCAACCCAGGAAAAACATTTTATGTATGGAAAATCCAGGATGGAATGTAACAATACGAGAGAAGGAAAGTTGCTACTCACCATATAGCAGAGATGCTGAGCCGCGATAGGCACAATAAAAAGATTCACACAATCATAGCATTTGGCCATTAAGGCCTTTGTCAGCAGTAGACACACATACAAACACACGCACACACCCACTCACGCAAGCGCAACTTGCACACACTTCTGCAGTGTCAGAGAGCTGAAACTACACTGCGTGCAGCAGCACCAGCGCATGATGGGAGTGACGACTGGGTGGGGGTAAGAAGGAGGCTGGGGTGGGGAGGGGAAGGGATAGTATGGTGGGAGTGGCGAACAGTGAAGTGTTACAGTTTAGACGGAGGGTAAGAGAGAAGGTGCGGAGGGAGGAGGGGCTAAGTAGTGGAAAGGAGAGAAATAAAAATAAAAATAAAAGAAATTAAAAGACTGGGTGTGGTGGTGAAATGATGGCTGCATAGTGCTGGAATGGGAACAGGGAGGGGGCTGGATGGGTGAGGACAGTGACTAATGAAGGTTGAGGACAGGAGAGTTATGGGAATGTAGGATGTATTGCGGGGAAAGTTTCCACCTGTGCAATTCAGAAAAGCTGGTGTTGATTGGAAGGATCCATATGGCACAGGCTGTGAAGCAGTCATTGAGATGAGGGGTATCATGTTTGGCGGTGTGTTCAGCTACAGGGTAGTCAACTTGTTTTTTGGCCACAGTTTGTCGGTGGTCGTTCATGTGGACAGACAGCTTGTTGGTTGTCATGCCTACATAGAATGCACCACAGTGGTTGCAACTTAGCTTGTAGATCACATGACTGGTTTCACAGGTAGCCCTGCCTGTTTGATTTACAGGCTAAGCTACAACTACTGTGCTGCATTCTATATAGGCGTGACAACCAACAAGCTGTCTGTCCGTATGAACGGCCACCGACAAACTGTGGCCAAAAAATGAGTGGACCACCCTGTTGCTGAACACGCTGCCAAACATGATATCCCTCATCACGACGACTGCTTCACAGCCTGTGCCATATGGCTCCTTCCCACCAACACCAGCTTTTCTGAATTGCACAGGTGGGAACTTTCCCTGCAATACATCCTACATTCCCGTAACCCTCCTGACCTCAACCTTCGTTAGTCACTGTCCTCACCCATCCGGCCCCCTCCCTGTTCCCATTCCAGCACTACACAGCCGTCATTTCACCGCCACATCTAATCTTTTAATATCTCTCATTTCTGCTACTTATCCCCTCCCGCCTCTGCACCTTCTCTTGTGCCCTCCGTCTAAACTGGAACACTTCACTGTTTGCCACTCCCACCATACTACCTGTCCCCCTCCCAGCCCCAGCCTCCTCCTTAGCCCCACCCAGTCGCCACTCCCATAATGCACTCGTGCTGCCACTCGCAGTGTGGTTTCAGCTCTCTGAGACTGCAGACGTGTGTGCAAGTTGTGTGTGTGTGTGTGTGTGTGTGTGTGTGTGTGTGTGTGTGTGTGTTGACTGCTGACAAAGGCCTTAATGGCTGAAAGCTATAACTGTGTGAACCTTTTTGTTATGCCTATCGTGACTCAGCATCTCCGCTATATGGTGAGTAGCAACTTTCCTTCTCTGATATTGTTACATTCCACCCTGGATTTTCCATTGTTTCATATTTGGTCTTGATTCTTTTGATTTGTTTGGCTTTAACGTACAGGGGAATGTGTTGCCAGTGTCTGCATTCCATGCAAAAGACAGTGTAGCTAGCTTGCTAAAAGATTTCCCGGAACCCTTTTCTGAAGGTTTTGGCTAACAATTTTGTTGCACAAATTACTCTGAAAGATGATGCTCAGCCAAAATTTTGGCAGGCCAGAACTGTTCCCATTGCATTATGGAACAGAGTTGCTGCTGAGCTTAAAGAATTGCAAAACAGCGGAGTTATTGTGCCCATATCAGCTAGTCAGTGGGCAGGTCCACTGGTTTTGCTCCCTAAATATTCAGCTCACATTCGCCTCTGTATTGACTTTAAGTCTACAGTCAACAGACAAACTGTGATTGATACTTACCCATTGCCATGCCCAGAGGATCTCATGGACAAATTGGACACTGAATGCTACATTTCCAAAATTGATTTGCGCGCTGCGTATCTTCAGATACTGCTCAATGAAGAATCTCAAAAAGTGAGTGTAGTGAATACTCATTTGGGCTTGTTTAAATATTTGCGTTCGACTTTTGGCAGTGCTTCTGCACCCATCATTTTCAAATGGTATTTGGAACAGCTGACAGCACAAGTGCCAAACTGTTCAAAGTATTTGGATGATATTGTCATAGCAGGTCATACACCTGAAGAACATGTTGCAAATTTGCGTGCTTTGTTTTGTGTATTATCTGAGGCAGGACTAAAGCGTAGACTAAACAAGTGTGATTTTTTAAAATCTGAGTTGCAGTATCTTTATCATGTCATAAACAGTCAAGGAGTGCATCTTCTTCAGGTGCATTTGTTAGCCATACGAGACTTGTTAGTTCCTCGCAATGTCACAGAATTGCAGTCAGTCTTAGGGATAATGAACTATTACATTTGGTTCATACCGAACGCTGCCCAAATAATAGCTCCATTGTATTGCTTGCATCGCAAGAATGTCCCTTTTCTTTGGACAGATGAGTGCCAAGTAGCTTTTCAAAAACTTAAAGATGCATTGCTCAGTCATCGATGCTTAGTTCACTTTGATCCTGACAAACTAGTTGTATTGAAAGTTGTTGCTTCCTC
Organism: Schistocerca cancellata; assembly: GCF_023864275.1. Taxonomy (NCBI): domain Eukaryota; kingdom Metazoa; phylum Arthropoda; class Insecta; order Orthoptera; family Acrididae; genus Schistocerca; species Schistocerca cancellata. The sequence continues at coordinate 692,773,887 of NC_064631.1, forward strand.
TTACGGAATTGGTGCAGTGCTTTCACACAGAATTGGTGATAAAGACAGGCCTAATGCTTTTGCATCAAAAGTTTTGGACAAAGTTCAGTGTAACTATTCACAGAAATAGAAAGAGGCTTTGGCTATTGTGTATGGTATCACCAAATTTCACCACTATTTGGTTGGCAGAATATTCTACTTAGTAATGGATCACAAGCCTTTGCAGTCCTTCTTTCATCCGACAAAACTGATTCCTGTATGAAGTGCCCAAAAATTGCAAAGATGGGCTTTGTTGTTGTCTCAATACTAGTACGAGATTGTATATTGTCCAACAGCTTAACATGGTAATCCGGATGCACTTTCACGTCTTTCAATTGGTCCTGATACAGACCTTGACACTTCTGCAGCATCTTGTTGACACAGTGATGCTCAGGATAGTGAATTGATTCAATCTATTACACTGAAATATAGGAAAATTGCACAGGCCACAGGAGATGATTCAGATTTGAACATTTTGCTGACATACATTTGCACATATTGGCCTTGTTCCTAAAGAACTCTGTAGTGTGCCGATACTTTGCACATTGGCATAGCCTTGCCATAAAGAAAGGTGTTATTCTTGTTCAAAATGACAGTGGACAGCCACATGTGTTCATCCCCACAGCTCAGCAAAAAGAAGTGTTGCAGTTACATCACCAAGGACACTGGGGGATTGTTTGTATGAAACAGTTAGATCGTCAACACTGTACTTGGCAGGGTATGGATGCCCAAATAGAACAGATGACGTCACAGTGTCACACATGTGCAGAAAATCAGTCCGCTCTGCCACAAAAATTCTCTGCTTGGATTAACTCACAATTGCCATAGCAACATGTGCATGTAGACTTTGCAGGACCTTTCTGGAACACTCGTTCATTGGTTGATTGTGGTTGACTCGTATAGCAAGTTTCCTTTTGCTGTGCCAATGAATTCGACACTGTCACATAGCACAATTCTGGTGTTGTCCTCTATATTTTGCCTTGAAGGTTTACCTGAAGTAATAGTGTCAGACAATGGACCTCAGTCCAAGGCAAATGAATATGAAACATTCTGTGAACACAATGGCATACAGCATCTAATTAGTGCACCATTCTATCCACAGTCAAATGGCAAAGTAGAACATTTAGTCAGTACCTTGTAACGGAACATATTAAAGGCTTTACTGTACCGAAGTATGCGATACCCTCCAAATTCAACCAGTTTAATGAGTATTTATGATTATAGCAAAGGTATTGTGTATGTTAACAATGATTGCATAACATGTCTCCATAAACAGTCAACACATTAAATTATACTGAATAACTGACCCACACAAAAGTTAATATCACTTGATCACTCATACAGCAAATGTCATCATGTAAAAACACTGAGTTCATCTTAAATAATTAATTTGAAGTACGAAAAATAGAGGACAACGTAGGTAGTTTGGAACTCCTTAAATAAAAATCACCCAGTGAAACCTATTTGTTCACTAGGAGCGTTTTCACTCAGCATTCACGTAAGCAATCCTATTTTAGATGAAAACCAATGTAATTCTTAATAATTCATGTTATTTACTTATTTATGCAAATTAGAGAAGTCAATTGACAAACTTCTAAAAAACGGCCTTTTTGTAACAAAGAATTACTCTGTCAAGTCAACAAATCTGTCTGTCATTTTAATAACATGTTAAATTATGTCACTCGATGCAAATTAATAACTTTTCTGCACAAATTATGATAACAGATGTACATGTGACTTGTAAACTATATCTCTTTTTAGTAGTTCTTTGACAATGTTATAAATACAAGCAGCAAGAACGGTCGGGAGGCAGTCGGAATGTCACTTTGGTAAAGTGTGTTTGTGTGTTATTGTTTGAGGTGGATAAACAATGCAAAGAACATGTAAAGGAAGTACTACTTTGTGTTGAGTCATGGTCTTTGGTGGACAGTGGAATTAAGATGGCCACCAGAGTGATAAATATTTGAAGTTTACATATTTGTTGGTTTCGCTCATTCTTTATCATCAAAAGCACATAAAAAACACGGGACCTCATGTTTTTAACCCTAGACAACCAGATGTAGAGCCAGCATCAGCATCGAGAGACAGCAGCGATCCAGCAAGTAGCAGCGATTACCACAACACAATGCATTTTAATGGCGCCAACCTAACATCAAGTGCTAACAAGCTCCGTAAATGGGAGTGAAATAGTGCGATTATAGCAATTAGCAATATCTACGACCAGGCGACCATTACAACCTTCAAGCAGCAGATGGCCAAACTTTGCTCTGCACACACCAGGGATCAAGCATTGCAACTGTTTCTCGCCTCCTATCATTTGCACCCAGGTGATGGACCATCGCCGGTGGAATTGCTTCACGGTCACCGTGGTCAGACATTGCTCCACCTGCTCCACCCTCCTCAGCATCCGGCACTGAAGGAAGGCTGCAAGTATCACTTCGCACCACGTGACATTGTCTTTTACAGGGTTTTTAGTGGCAGCAGACAGTGGGCACGAGGCGAGATCATCAGTTGACTTTTCGCCTTTATCATGTGCACAGTGATCTTTCAGTGTCTCTTCCCCCAGATTCACGGATCCAGATGGCAGCGCAGCCACAGCAGCCACCAGTGAGTGTCATCAGGACACTGCAGGACGACGCCATGGAGATGGCGCCATCGCCTCATCTCATCCTACCGATGGAGCTGGACCCGCCTACACTGCAGCAGTCGCCACCTCCCTCATCAGGTTCATGGTATCAGCAGGTGGACATGTACCCTTCTGGTCATTTTCCGGGGAATGTTTGTGCCAGAGCGAATGATGTCCCCTGTAGCCACAGCTTCTGGTCCAGAACTGCGCCCATGCTCCTGCCTCACTCGCCATTGTCAAGCTCCCTACAAAACAATGGTCCGTCGCTTTGGAAGGGGGGGGGGGGAGGAGGAATGTTCCAATGTAACAACAAGAGACGGCACGAAGATAAAAAATGCAAGAGCAGAGTAGGCTGTGAGATGATGTCAGGGAATAGTTCGCTGACTAGGACTGCAGCCGAAGAGAAAATAAGCACTACTCCTGCCAGCCTAGCCCGGACAGTAGAAGACGGACGTTACTAGACACCGACTAAAAGAGAGCACTATGATAGCCATTATTAGTGATCCATACAAAATGTGTGACAAACTTGCATGGGCACTGTATACAGTGAAAGATATTTATTATTTGCATCTTGCCCATCGCTTGCAGCATCCATTGTAAACCAAAGTTAATTATTGTCAATCTACTTTATTGTAATAAAAACCATTAATGTGATTTGCTTGAACTGATAGGTATCCGAGAAAGCAGCATCCCTTAGGCACCCTATAAGAGACAAGTGGGCAGGACCCTACATAAGGAAATTTGAGATTTCAAACCTTTCGAATCCACTGTAAAGCTTGTGAGAGCTGTGATTTGCAAACCTTTCAGAATTACAAATCATAAATGAAATCTACTCACTCGAAAGAAATCTTGGGCAATATGCACTGACACCCAAGTACATCACATAACACAATATTTGCATTTTTGATCTAAAAACACTGTTGGGCCAATAAAATTTCACCTTTCCTTTGTAACTAGGGGAAAGAGTGCAAACTGACAGTAATCTTGAGAATGCTGCTACCACTTTCACTTCAGGATATGTCTGATACAGTTTTGTGATGTTGCCTATTGAGTAGAATGCAAGTTTATAGAATACTGAATTGGTTTTGTGAATGGATGAACGTTTGCTAACAGAAATATCTTGTTATATTGTGCTTCATGGAGAGAAATCGGCAGATATAAAAATAACTTTGGGAGTTCACCAAGGGTATATTAGAGTGCTGTTAGTGGTACACTCTAGGGGGCAACTAGCCTATTCAGGTGTTGAACAAAGGAAAACTGTAAAGCCAGAATATGATATTGAACAGGGAAGAGCTCCAGAAGATTGACACTTCATGCAAGGACTGCAAGTTGACCTTTATCATAAACATGTGACATATAATAACCAAATACGTGGAACAATCCACAATTGTTTCATTACCCCATTGATGATAAATAACTGGCAATATTCAACCATGAAATATCTGAGAGGATGCATCTGGTGATTTAAAGTGAAACAACCACATAGAATAAAGTGTAGGAAAAGCTTATGCCAGATTGAGATACCAGGCTTCACTGGTAACATTAAAAGGAGATAGAAAAGATTGGTGTTTTTTCTTTGTTTCCCCATTCAGGAATCTTGAGAGTGTTACCAAAATGCTCAGAAAATTCCAGTGGCAAATGTTACAAGAAAGTGATGTGCATTATGGAGAGGTTAACTGTAGAAATTCTGGCAAAATGCATTTGAGAGAATAACAGGTAACAATATGACTTCCTGCAAAGTGACCAGGATGGAAAAATCAAAGGAATTCATGCCCATTTGGAGGTATACATTTTGTTGTTATTCTCATGCACTATATGTGAATGGAACACAAACAGGTGGAACTGATAGTGGCACATACAGTACCCACTGACAGATACCTTAACACTGCTTTCGGAGAGTAGACATACAAACTACAACCAGCTTTTGTCATCTGTAAACTGTAGATAACAGCTTGTTTAGTAGTAAGACAAAGACATTGATTCTGTGCTTGTGAAAAAATGCAGGTTAAATTTCATGATGCAAAACATTATTGAATGGACACTGTAGCAGTTCGCCTTCCTTATCTCTTCATTGATCGTCCTTGGTGTCGATGTACTGGCTGAAAAAATAGGGGTGAGAGTGCAGTACTGTCTACTTTAAATGATGTAATCGACAGGTCCACATTTGTGTTTCACTGTTGTTTACTTTCACTATTCACAACACCCCAATAATACACAGTTTTTTGGCCACTGCACAATTGTTTAACTTTCGATAGGCCTCATTAATAGGTTTCAGGTGAACATCCACACACTGCTACAATAGTTTCCTGTTGAACATCTACCAGCAGTAAAAACCTAACCACAAAGTTCACATTTCTTCAAGAATTGTTTTAACACACGGCCTATTGGTGTAACACTTATTTCACTACGATAACGTTGGAAGATGAAGAAGTGAATTAAAATCTGTGTCACATTCAGGACTCGAACGTGGGTCTTCTTGCTTACTAGGCAGATATACTGACCATTACACCACCGCAGCATTATAGTCAACATAAAGTGAAATACCCTCCCCAACACAAACTCCAATTTACATCTCCCCTTATATTGTCACTATTCTTGACGTATAAACAAATATAAATTCTATCTAAAAACAAAGATGATGTAACTCACCAAACGAAAGCGTTGGTATGTTGATAGAGAGACTAACAAACACAAACACACACACAAAATTCAAGCTTTCGCAACCCACGGTTGCTTCATCAGGAAAGAGGGAAGGAGAGGGAAAGATGAAAGGATGTGGGTTTTAAGGGAGAGGGTAAGGAGTCATTCCAATCCCGGGAGCGGAAAGACTTACCTTAGGGGGAAAAAGGGACAGGTATACACTAGCACACACACACACAAATCCATCTGCACATATACAGACACAAGCAGACATATGTAAAGACAAAGAGTTTGGGCAGAGATCTCTTGAATTATACAATACTTTTTTACAATTTGTTATAAAAATGAAGGAAAAGAAGTAAACAATATTGTGTATAAATTTCATTGATATACTGTTAGCAGTTTTTGAGAAAATGTTCCTCAAAGATGAAAATTTTAAGGTTACAGAAAATGGCTTCCAAAGTTTTTCTAATACATTCATGCCCCATATGATGGATTATCCGCAGCCTCTTCTTTTTCCAGTGTTAGTTTCCTTTTCACTGGTCTTTCCTTCCCTTTGCTGCATGTTGCAGACTTTTGTCTCTTCTTCTTGTACCTCTTAGTCTTTCTTCATCAATTAGGCACAGTGTGGAAATGGTGTTGTGTCCTAGTTGGAAACCTAAGCATTTCATCTCATCACATTTGATAATGTTTCCTTCATTGTATGTTGCCACTGCATCATACACTCCAAAATCCAATGTTTTTATCTGTACAAACACTCTTTTGGGAATCCTAATCCAAATTAAATTATTTACATTTTCATTTGGATTTAGTGTTTTCCCATGTAAACACTTTTCCAATAAACTTGGCTGTGATAAATCTCTGAATATGGGCTTAATTACATCAATTACAGCATTTGGCAAACTGTTTTTTTGGGCATATTCCTTTCCTGATTGGTACCTACACCATGAGTCATCACCTGTGGGGCACAGTGCATATTGTGGGTGCTCATTTGTTGATGCAGTATGAAAAAATAATGCCCATACTGCTGAGGGAATATGGAATAGTTGTAGGTAAACAACTAGAATTCTCTCGGATACAGATGTATTCACACTTAGCTTCTATACAGATACAAGTCCGGAGGCTAACTGCCGTTAGCATCCAACATTCTGCCCCAAAGCCCTCTCCTCAAAGATAGCACACTTACGCACAGAACAAATATCGATATTTATGGCGCTCTATGCCACATAGCCCCCCCCCCCCCCCCCCCCCGCCCCCGCACAGTATGGAGTACGTCCCTGTGAATGGGGGGGGGGGGGGTGAAAAGTTGGGAAGGTAACGCACAGTTCTTCTGCGTCAGGTGGAAGCGGTCGACTGGTAGGAGACCGGGGGGTGAAACCCGGTACGTCGACGGTGAAGTCAGCAAGCGACGCCGGCGGCTGAAGACGACGTCCCATCCTGGAGTGGAGGTGTAGCACTTCGTCAGCCGGCAGGCAGAGAATCACCTTGCCAAAAGGCCTAACAAAGGCACGCAAATTGCCACACGCAGCACTTCTGCTCAATTTAAAGCGGCGCACCACATGAGATTCTGCACTTCCTCCCTCAGTATTGTCACATGCGAGTACCACACACACCGTATCGCCGCCTACGACAACAGATAATTTATGTATGTCATCAGGGTGCACATGTGTTGTGAATTCTTGGATGGCACCTGTACGAGCAATGGTAGGGAGGCAGGGAGGTGTGGGAAAGCCATGGCAGGGGGAAGCATCTGCTAAGAGGGGGGTGGCAGGTGCACTGGACTGCGCAGGAGACAACCTCGGGCGATCAGCTGACAGACGAGGGAGCGTGACCAAAGGCAACGAGGAGCCAGCGTGGAATGAACGGCGTGACAAAGAGCTGTCACACAAAGATGGTAACACAATGGTAGAATCCGAGTGGTTGGCAGTTCGACTGCGAGGGCTGTGAGGAGTGAAGCCCCGAAAAGATTGGCCACTCGAATTAGATGAATGCGGAGAAGGAGCAGTGCTCGGCAGAGAAGCACGCTGTGGAGAATCAATACCCAAATGCATGGTGTGGGAAGATGGATGGCCGCTCGAAGCAGGAGTGGGAGAAATAGGGGCACAATCAGGGAGGTTCACCTGAGGCTCAATGAAAGCTGGTTTCACTCGGTTGAGTGAGACCGTGGTTACAGAGTCTTTTATGAGGAGATCCATGTTATTCTCAGAGTGTTTGATGACCTTGTAAGGACCTGTGTAGGGCGACTGAAGCGGGGCTTTGACTGAGTCGTCTCTGAGAAACACGTACTCACAAGAGTCTAGCGTGCGCGGTACGTACACGCGCGGAAGTGTATGAGCAGCCGGAGGTGGCGGCTGAATTTTGCTGCAGTGCAAGCGCACTCACTCGAGAAGTGAAGGGAGTTCAGAGGGCCGTGGAAGTGGGGTCGGAGTGACTAATTCTCCAGGCAAAACCAGAGGTTGGCTATACACAAACTCGGCTATGGAACCCTTGAGGTCTTCCTTGAAGTCGCATGAAGGCCAAGAAGCACGATGGGCAGTGCCTCTGTCCATAGTGAGTCATGGCAACGCAGGGCAGACTTTAAGGTGCGATGCCATCACTCAACAAGCCCATTGCTTTGGGGGTGGTATGCAGAAGTATGAATTTTGACAATACCACACATTTTACATAAGTCAGAGAAAACTGAAGACTCGAATTGTTGGCCCTGATCAGTGGTGAGGTAAACAGGTGAGCCAAATCTAGAGATCCATGAATCTAAGAATGCTCGACTTACTGTCTCGGAGGTAATGTTCGGAATAGGCACAGCCTCAGCCCACCGAGTCATCCTGTCAATAGCTGTAAACAAGTAACGGAAACCCTCGGAGGGGGGCAAAGGGCCTACGAGGTCGACATGAACATGGTGAAACCGGCCTGGCGGTTGGGCAAAACAGCCAAGGGGTGGAGAAGTGTGCCTGGAAACTTTGTTCTGTTGACACACCATGCATGCCCTTGCCCAAGACTGACAGTCACGGCGCATGTCTCTCCAGACAAACCGTTCAGCTACCAGACGGGTGGAAGCTTTGACACCGGGGTGTGCTAATGTGTGTAGTTTGTCAAAGACCTGGCATTGAAGGGGCTTAGGAATGAATGGCTGCAACGTACCAGTCGATTCATCACACCACACTAAGTCAGTTATGCCAGGGAAAGTAGAGCGTACCGGTTGGAGAGAGGAGCTGTGGTCTGAAATTAACTGCATGGTATCGGGGTCTGCTGATTGCAACCGAGGTAGGTCCGTTAAGTCAATTAAGGTTGTGACAGCACCAACACGCGAGAGAAAATCAGCGACTACACTGTCCGCTCCTCAGATGTAGCGAATGTCATTTGTAAATTACAAGATGTAATCGATGTGACGAAAGCGTTGTGGGGGCGGATCAGCCGCAGGATTTTTTATGGCAGGAACCAACGGCTTGTGATCAGTGAGCACATAGAAATCTCGTCCCTCTACATCAGTTCTGAAGTGTCTTATGGCCTCATAAACTGCAAGTAATTCTCTGTCGAATGCTGAGTATTTCTTCTGCGCGTTGTTTAGCTTTTTTGAGAAAAACTGCAGGGGGGTCATAACATCGTTGTATGTGTGACTCAGTACTGCGCCGATAGCATTGTCACTAGCGTCAGTAGTGATAAACATTGTGGCGTCCGCCCGTGGGTGAGCAATAGTGACAGTGGAGGCCAACAGCTGTTTGAGTTCATTAAATGCCTTGTCCATGTCTGATGTCCATGGTACCTGGCGGGTGCCAGAAGTTTGTGGGCCAGCGAGAGCATCTGTGAAAGGAGCCTGCACCGCAGAAGCGGCTGGCAAATGTTTCCGGTAATAATTAACTGTTCCGATGAACCAGCGTAATTCCCTATAGGTCTCATGGCGTAGCATCTTGAGAACAGGCTTGATTTTGTCCTGTGGTGGTGTCAGACCGTCCAATGATACAACATAACTTAGAAATGTGATGAATGACTGGTGCAATTGAGTCTTTTTATTGTTCAGTTCAATACCAGCGGCCGCTAAAATATCTGTCATGACTTGAACACGCTCCTCACTCTGTTCCAAAGTAGAAGCAAAAACCAATATGTCATCCATGTATACGAAATAAAAGTCTAGATGGGATAAAGTTTGATTGGTGAAACGCTGCCACGTTTGTGGGGCGTTTTTCAACCCAAACGGCATAAATTTGTATTGGAACAGCCCGAAGGGAGTGGTTATGGCAGTCTTTTCAATGTCCTCCGGAGCCATAGGAATCTGATGAAATGCGCGCTTACAGTCCAAAACAGAGAAGTACTTTGCACCTGCGAGCGCATGATTGAAGTCTGCGATATGTGGGACCGGATATTTATCAGTGATGGTGCGGGCATTTAAATGCCTATAGTCTCTGACCATACGCCAAGTATCGTCTTTCTTTTGGTCAAACAGGATAGGACTAGCCCAGCAACCGGAAGAAGGTTCAATTATTCCCTTTTTTAACAGGTCGTCCAATTGTTCTTTTGCAATTTTCATAAATTCTGGCTTGAGGCGGCGTGAACGTTGCGATATGGGCGGCCCATCGGTTAGACATAACCGATGAACTGTGCCGTTAGTGACTACTGCAATACGTGGTGCAGCACGACATTCAAATGTCCATGAAGCAGAGCAGGCAGTGGCAGACGGGCCAAGCTGTGGCGCGGAGGGCACGGAAGTACAGGTGTGCCACCCGCTCGTAGGCTGCGTAAAGGCCGCACACGTGTTAACATGGGCGAGGTTGATGCACTGGTTCTTGGTAGCGGGCCGTGCCGCTACGAGCGCTGTAGGCACGAGTGGGCGTGGCCGGACAGCAGATGGCCGTAGTTCATTGCCACGAGCTTGGCAAGTTAATTGTCCATTCGGAACGCAAGGAGCATGAGCACTCAGGAATACCCTATCATTACAAAAGGGGGTGCTGACACAGTTCACAGAGTTCACAACATTGTCGTTAACGTGCGCGGGCACGGGAACACCAGATTGGCAAGGACTGACCTTGTCTGTTACCGACGAGTCGTCTGCTTGTAGTGCCGTGAGGCGTTGTTGTGTGGAGGCCAACTCGTGGTGTATGTCGCGGGGATGCAGCAGCATTTCCATACGTTCCATCTGCAACTTCGAAGACTTGGCGCACTCCACTAGCCACTTGTTTGTCCAAGATTGCAGCTCCAAGGATAAGTTTACACACTTCTTAGCACAGCACACATGTTTGGTGTTAGCCGAACTGTCACTCGGCGAAGCGAAAGGAATATGTTTGTTAAGGGAAGGGTAAAACACAGTATTTTGCACAAAATCTAGTGACAACTGATAGTGCTTGAGGAAACCAATTCCGAGAATAGGTTCTTCAATTGTTGACACTAGAAACGTCCACTCCAGCTTGCACTCGGGTGAAAGTTTCACTGTATACAAAGTGGAACCCGAACACTGTAGGGTAGACAAGTTCACTGCACAAAGTACTGTTTTGTGTGGTTGCACTTTATTGGTTGCTAGGCGAACCGGCAGCAAAGAGACGTCTGCGCCAGTGTCTACCAGACAACATACACCTGATCGTAAATCGCGAACATAGACTCGACCACACTTACTGTTATTGCAACGGAGTGCAACGTGGGATGGTGCCTGTTGTTTACATCGCAGGAGGTGGCTCGGTGACTGGCATTTGCGAGCTTGCTCCCCGAATCTCGCGTGGAAGAAACAGTAAGGTTGGGCGGGCCTGTGCTACTGTGGGTAGTTGCTAGGTGACGGAGTATGTGCCCCAGAGTCTTCCACAGAGGCCGATGCACTGTTGTTGCGAGGAGTTGAAGGTGCAGGCAGGGCGGCTAATTTAAAAAACTTGTTATTAGCAGCACCAGACAAGGGCGTGGCGTCAGAAAGTGTCTTAGTGCAGTCACGTCCAGAATGCAGTGCACGGAGCTCACGTTGCCTGGTGGAGTATGCTCTGTCGGCGGCGCGTAAACATTCATTTACTGGCCTATCTTCATACGCAGAGATTGCAGTCTGGACAGGCAAAGGCAGCTTTTGAGTCCAGATTTCTGTGAGCGTGTCATTAGGCATAACTTGCTCATCGACGAGAAGACGGATACACCGCCACAGCTGGGACGGAGACCTGTCGCCGAGACGCTCCTCGTAGATGAGCTGTCGCACATTTTCTCTCCTGGTTTTAGAGACGCGCTCCAGTATCGTCTGTTTCGCCACAGCATACTTCCCTGCTAGGGGGGGTGCTTTGACCAGATCGTAAATTAAATCGACGCGGTCGTGAAGATGGTTCATGAGGCAGGTGAAGCGTGCGTCATCGTCCAAAGCACAGACATTGAATGTTTGTTCAACCAGGTTAAACCAGAACTCCGGGTGAGCGGGTTTGAAGTCTGGTAGGAGGTGCGCCTATTACTTCGGATGGAAGTAGAGCATGCAGAAGATTGCGAATTATTGGCGTCCCGTAATGCGGGAATCGCAAAATCCACTTGACGCCGGGGGGAAGGCTGAGAAGCGACGGACGCTCGAACGGTGTGAGGATCGTAGTCAAAATGTGCATTCCCATTGATGTGGTAGTTCGGAGAGAAGCCACAAGTGCTTAAGTACGCCAGCGAATGTCCGTTATGCACACAGTATTCACTCGACCGTGAGTGGTGGGGCTGGTTGTAGATGTCGGAGTAATTACTGTCCAGCACAGAATTGTTGACCTGATTAGAAGCAACACAAGGATCCCGCACACGTCCACTAGGATGCACACTCTGTGTGATATTTGCTGTTTGGCGAGCATTGAACACCTGTTGACTAGCCGGCGCGGAAGGATACACACGTGGCGGGAACTGATTCGAGTTTGAATTTACTACTGGATTTTCCAAAGTAGCAAAACCACGCTCGACGCCACGAACTGTATTGAATTGTGTGTTCGACACAGGAGTAGGAATGTTCCGACCAACACTCTGTGGAGAACACGTGGGAAGGTCCAGGCTAACAAAGCCAGAGTCCACGACCGTTGGCGGTTGGAAGAAACTGGCGGCACTCGATGAATTCCACTACATGTTCTGGCTGAAGGATTCCGAATATTCTTGCAGCATGTCCACTACGATGGCAGGAGTGCTGGAGAGACGTTGCTGGAATCCGGACGGCGGTGAATGCTGAAAGGCCATTGTCTGGAGCTGAACAAAGGCCCTCGCGATCGCGGAGAAACCCGACGCGGTAGGTGCGTAAATAACCTTCGGGCGGTAACGCGGACGCCTATTACACAAAAACGGGGTCACTAGTGAGGGAATATGGAATAGTTGTAGGTAAACAACTAGAATTCTCTCAGATACAGATGTATTCACACTTAGCTTCTACACAGATACAAGTCCGGAGGCTAACTGCCGTTAGCGTCCAACATCCTGCCCCAAAGCCCTCTCCTCAAAGATAGCACACTTGCGCACAGAACAAATATCGATATTTATGGCACTCTACGCCACACTGCTCTCCTCATATGCTCAATGCTTCTTGTATTTTGTCTAATTGCACACCCATAATACCTCTGCAATCTATCAACTGCTTCATCTGTCAATCTTCCTCTTCCTCCGAGGGACTTACCATCATTAAGCTGCTTTAGTTTGCTTAAGTGAGCCCCCATGCGCTACTGCACATGTCCAATGCACTCCTGTTTTTTAATGTGAATTTTATTGCCGTAAGGTTTGAGTTCCTCTACAGCTTTATATCCCTTAGAATCACCATCTTCTAGAAGTTAGTGTATCGTACATTATACCACTCCTGTGATCTGGAAAAAACTGCTTTCACTCCCTCTACTTCCATCGGTCCACTCGTGCCGTGAAAATTTGCTTCACAACTTTCACTATGTTCGTCCTTGGTATTGCCCTTACATCTACAATGTTTTGAGAGAATAGCAACGTCAATTACTTTGCAACTGTCTCCACTGGTAGCTGTTACAACTCCATTTAGAGATTTATGATCTCTACGTTGCCATGATCCATCTAAAGCAACAGTTAAATCTCTACATTTCCCATTATCTGTCACAGCTTCTTCAAGTGCTTTCTTCATTGTTGCTTGAGCAATATCTTCAGCGGAAGACCCCACCAATCCATTATAAAATCCAAACTTGGTTGGTGGTTTTGGCAAGTTCATAATTCCAAATAACTTTGTCCCTGCAGGACTGCCCTTGCGAATGCAACGTAAGCCATAAACTAGCCTAATATTTATATCATACACCTTCTTTCCACTATTACCACTATGAGGAATACTGTTAGAATTAGAAAACAAAACTTCTGCAGCGCATTTGTTACACTTCAATAACATTTTACATGCCAAACCAATGTGTGAAGTAATTTTCAATTCCACTCCTCTTTCTTTGCAAACTTGGCATAATATGTTATGTTTCAAAATATTAGAAAGCAAGGAAAAGTTAATTATTTCATTCACATCATTACTGTCACTTTCATAGTTTTCAAATTTTTCTTTGCTGTCACAAAGTTTTTTATTGATTGGCGACTCCATGTTGTCTTGTGCACTACGACCAGGTAACAGGTATACTTGAAAAAAGAGACAGCATTGGTCATATATTTTTCTATTGCAAAATCGATTTTCTGTCACTGAGTGACCATCTTCAGTGCTATATTGTATAACAAATTGGGATGCACTGTTGTCACTAAGCTTACGGCAATCACATAGTCTATGTGATTGCCGTAAGCTTAGTGACAACAGTGCATCCCAATTTGTTATACAATATAGCACTGAAGATGGTCACTCAGTGACAGAAAATCGATTTTGCAATAGAAAAATATACGACCAATGCTGTCTCTTTTTTCAAGTATACAAAGTTTCTTGCTGGAAGAAGTACTATCACATTCATTTGGAGCAGTCGGTGAAGTAGTCTGAGCAGCATCTCCCTTCGAAACAACAAAAGATTTCTTCTTCCACTCATTGTGCCTTATCTCAAACACTCGATTGCTGAAACGGGGCATACTGATATCCACAAACCAAATATGTAAAACAGGTACGAGCAAAATTCGTCAAATACGCAAAGTTGAACAGCTAAACAACACAAAGCAAACTCCACAAGTCAACAAACACGGTATAGCGTTTATGTTTACCAATATGAACAGTCACTTGTCACAGAGATAAAGCCATACAACATTGGAAAACAAAACACTGTCTAATTCCGCAGCCAGTGAGCAGCACCGTAAGAGGCGACACACAAAATCGCTACAACAGTTTACGCAGCGCCTCAACTTTGCAGCGATAAAAAACACACTTAGAATTCACTTAGAAGGGTGAAACTTGATTTGTTTTATTCAGAATACTCCAAATAATTTTGTAATGAAAAAAACCAAAGAACGTTAATTTTGACATTTTCATCATTCCAGCTCCCTTTAAGTTACCAAACAATTATTTATTTCACCCTGTAACAAAGATACTAACTAGGAATAGTCAAAATAAATTAGAAAATCAAATAGATAAATAAAAATAAGCACAAAATTAAATCTGGTGTTATATTCTTTAAAATTGAGAGCCAACCTTTCTCTTTTATGAAAATACAGATAATACTCAAGTACATTAATGGTAATTAGTCAGAAATGGAAAAATGAATTTTAAGGAGGCAAATGATAAAACAAGAGGGGAAATAAAAATATCCCCGGTCACTTCATCACAACACATTATATTGGATGCTCATCTGGGAAATTAGGCACATGTAAAACTAGTAAATTACCAGGAGCCTTTCATTCATTCCTTTATTACACAAGAAAATGTACTACTGGCCTATGGTCACAATATTTTAATTTAAACAATCTAGATTTTGAATTCCAAGACCTCATTCTGGTCTTACTGTTTCAAAGTCAAGATTGCAAACCATTCGCATGAATTGTATACAGATGAATGGAAAAATTGGTAGAAGCTGACCTGAGGGAGATCAGTTTGCATTCCAGAAAAATGTAAAAACACGTGAACCAATACTGACCCTAAAACTTATCGTAGGAGAGGGTGTGATGGTTCGCGCACTTTATTTTTTTCATTCGTTTGTTGTCCACTTTTTTCGACGTACTGCATTGCTATACTGGCTGCAAAATCACAGGTGGAGGTCAAACAGGGACTACTTTAAATGATGTAGCTGACAGGTGCCTATTTGCATTTCACAGTTGTTTACTTTCACTGTTCACAACCCCCAATATACACATTTAATACAGCCAGTTCACTATTGTCTAACTTTTGATAAACCTCATTAATAGTTTGCAGGCAAATATCCACAGACTGCTACAATAGTTTACTACTGAACATCTATGAGCAGTAAAAACCCAACTACACAGTTCTTGAAGAATAACACGGTACATATGGAACAGACACTGTCATTGTTTTAACACATGGTCTAATTGTGTTTCACTTAATTCACAGATACATTGTTGGTGATCTAACCAATACAGGCTCCTCGTCTGAAACTCGGCCATGGACTGACTGTCTTGGGACCAAAAATCAGACCCTTGTATATCCTCACAATAATATGTACTGAAACTACACATTGTTTGGAGTTAAATTTACAGAAATAGCAATTAAAAATTAACTCCTTCAATTAACTGAATACACTGAAAAATTGGTTTTTTTAAGTTTCCTCTAGTACAGGAGTTTAGCCAAATTATTTGTTTAAATCATGAAATTAACATTTGTAGTTACGCAAACAATACTTTTGACAAAACTGTTAATTACTCTGGAATTATACTTTTGACAAAACTGTTAATTACTCTGGAATTAATTAAGCACTGGCTTTGCTAACATGTTTTAGAAGAGAGCCAAATGGATACTTTAAGATTACTAGTATTTCATCTTCCAAATGTTTATAATTATTATAGAATTTATATTTGTTATAAGTCAACAACGGAATTTGAGTTACAAAACAATTACTGATTTCGCCCTATACTGAAAGATACTAGCTAGGAATTGAAAAAGATTTTGAATATTGTTTATGTGAACTAACAGATAGTAAAATTATAATTGCATTTATGTATAGGTCCCCATCTGGCAATTTTGAATTGTTCTCTGAAAATTTGGAAAATCTTAACTATCTAAATAGTCAACCAAAATACATAATTGTGCTTAAGATTTCAATGTTAATTCAAGTACAACCGTAAAAAGGGCAGTAACTTATTAATCTGTTAAAAACACACAATACGGAAATGCCAAACGAAAGCGCTGGCACGTTGATAGCCACACAAAGAAACACAAACATACACACAAAATTCTAGCTTTCGCAACCAGCGGTTGCTTTGTCAGGAAAGAGGGAAGGAGAGGGAAAGACGAAAGGATGTGGGTTTTAAGGGAGAGGGGATATGTCTGCTTGTGTCTGTATATGTGTGGATGGACATGTGTGTGTGTGCGCGAGTGTATACCCGTCCTTTTTTCCCCCTAAGGTAAGTCTTTCTGCTCCCGGGATTGGAATGACTCCTTACCCTCTCCCTTAAAACCCACATCCTTTCGTCTTTCCCTCTCCTTCCCTCTTTCCTGATGAAGCAACTGCTGGTTGCGAAAGCTAGAATTTTGTGTGTATGTTTGTGTGTCTATCGACGTGCCAGCGCTTTCGTTTGGTAAGTCACATCATCTTTGTTTTTAGATATATTTTTCCCACGTGGAATGTTTCCCTCTATTATATACTATATGGAAATGTGTGTACAAGATACCACCAGACACGGCAGCAAAAGTGAAAGTACTATAGACCAAATATTCACTGACAAATCAAAATGCGGCTTTAAATCTGAGGTATTGGATACAGGTTTCTCTGATCATCAAACAGCTGAATTGACTTTAGAGAAATCTCACGAGAAAAGTGGCAATATAAGATATATTGAGAGAAGATTAATTAATGGTGACAGCAATAGGGGCTTTAATCTAATGTTAAGATGTGTAAAGTGGGACACGGAAAGCAATAGTTATGTAGGTATAAAATTCAACAAGTTCTTGTCAAATTATAAATACTGCTATAATATTTCATTCCCTCTGAAGAGAATGAAAATAAACAAAAATAAAATTCATGAATAACAAGTGAAATCAAAGAGTCATCAGAAAGTCTTACAGTCCTATATAAGTGTGCAAAGCAAAATATTATCTTGAAACCATATGTAAAGTGTAATAGGAAAAAGCACAGGAAAGCCATAGTTGCTGCAAAAAAGAAGCACAATGATTCATATATCAGAAAGGATAATAACAAAATAAAAATCTATGTGGAAAGTTATTAATAATCATACAGGCAATCATGAAAAGGCAAGTAATAAAATCACCATAAAACACAAAAATGAAATTGTTGACGATCCTCTTCTAATAGCTAATATATTTAATGATTATTATATTAATGTAGCCCAAAACCTGATCACCACTAAATATAATCCAAAGACAAAGGTAATAACTCCAATAAATGAAAGGACAATGTACCTACATCCTGTAACCCCAAAGAAGTACAAACAGCTATCAGTAAACTAAAGATTAAAAGGACCTGTGGATTTGATGGTATCCCTGACAAAATTATTAGATATAGAACCGATAATGTTGTCTCTCAACTTGTGAACATAATCAATGACTCCTTCGAAAATGGTGTGTTTCCAAGTAAACTTAAGCAATCAACAGCACTACCCATTTATAAATCATATTTAACTGATAGGAAACAAAGAGTACAAATTTCTCAGGATGGAAATGTGTACCATTCTGAATATAAAAGAGTTAATTATGGGGTTCCCCAGGGCTCAGCATTGGGACCATAGTTATTCTTGATTTTTATTAATGACCTACCGCAACAGTTTTCAACAGCTGATACCATATTATTTGCTGATGATACCAGCTTAATTATAAAAGGGAAGAATGATGATGAACTGCAGCAAAAAGTCGACAAAACAGCAGAAGTGGAAAAAAAAAAAAAAAAAAAAAAAAAAAAAAAAAAAAAAAAAAAAAACTTTAAAGACAAATGACTAGCTGTATGGATTAACTTCAACCATATAAGGAACAAAAATAGGACCAATGTAAAATTCACATTATCGATTAGCCAAATTCAGCAAAAGAATCGAATAAAATTTTTAGGATTATGGATGGATGAGCATCTAAGATGGGAAAAACACGTAGAAATGCTTAACAAAAGATTAAGCAAGTACTATTACATATTAAGAGTGCTTAAAGATTGCTGCAATACTGAAACAGTGTTAAGTGCTTATTACGCACAAATGCATAGTCTACTGAAGAATGGGCCATCAAGTTTCAGCTCTGAATAAGGAGATCCACAATTATCGAACAAGAAACATGGATGATTATCATAGGGATGTGCACAGAAAATCAATATATGAGAACAGTGCAGTTAACAAACCAAAAATTCTGTAGAGTGCATTGCCAGATAGCATGAAAAAATACCAAACATTAATACATTCAAAAAAGAACTAAAAAATCTACTAATAAACAACAGCTTCTACAGAATTAATGAATACCTGGAATTTTGATAAAATCTCTACGTCTGCTTCATAATTCTCTAAACAAAAATTCATAATTATCAACCATTCCTAGATAAAAACCAAACTTATTTTATCCATGTATGTATCTAATTATGCAACTAGCTTTTGTGCCGTATGTTACTATGCCTAGTAAACTAAAGTACAAGTATTTAATAATTTTAGTAAAATCAGTCAAGGGGTTTCTGTATGTATGTATGTATATAATTTTATAATCTAATTAAGAAGAATAATGTTTTTGTTATAAAGATTTGTTGATACCAATCATTTTGTACATGATGTAAATATGTACTATTTTATACTTTTCTGTACACTGGCAGGTCCAATATCATGAATGTGATAATATGGATGCCGAATAAATAAATAAATAAAGTTATGAAACAATCACTGATTTTGCCCAATAATGAAAGATACTAACTAGGAATTGTCAAAATAAATTAGAAAATCTATTACATACATAAAACTAAGAACAAAATTAGATCTGGTGTTATATTCTTTAAAACTGAGGACCAACCTTTCTCTTTTATGAAAATATAGATTATGCTCACGTATTTTAATACACTACTGGCCATTAAAATTGCTACACCAAGAAGAAATGCAGATGATAAACGGGTATTCATTGGACAAATATATTATACTAGAACTGACATGTGATTACATTTTCACGCAATTTAGGTGCATAGATCCTGAGAAATCAGTACCCAGAAAAACCACCTCTGGCCCTAATAATGGCCTTGATACGCCTGGGCAATGAGTCAAACAGAGCTTGGATGGCGTGTACAGGTACAGCTGCCCATGCAGTTTCAACACGATACCACAGTTCATCAAGAGTAGTGACTGTCGTATTGTGACGAGCCAGTTGCTCGGCCCCCATTGACCAGACATTTTCAATTGGTGAGAGATCTGGAGAATGTGCTGGCCAAGGCAGCAGTCAAACATCTTCTGTATCCAGAAAGGCCCGTACAGGACCTGCAACATGCGGTCGTGCATTATCCTGCTGAAATGTAGGGTTTCGCAGGGATCAAATGGAGGGTAGAGCCACGGGTCGTAACGCATCTGAAATTTAATGTCCACTGTTCCAAGTGCCGTCATTGTGAAAAGAAGGTGATCAAGACGTGTAACCAATGGCACCCCATACCATCACGCCAGGTGATACACCAGTATGGCGATGACGAATACGCGCTTCCAACGTGAATTCACTGCGATGTCGCCAAACACAGATGCAACTATCATGATGCTGTAAACAGAACCTGGAGTCATCTGAAAAAATGACGTTTTGCCATTCGTGCACCCAGGTTCATCATTGAGTACACCATCGCAGGCACTCCTGTCTGTTATGGAGCATCGAGGGTAACCGCAGCCACGGTCTCCGAGCTGATAGTCCATGCTGCTGCAAACGTCATCAAACTGTTCGTGCAGATGGTTGTTATCTTGTAAACGTCCCCATCTGTTGACTCAGGAATCAAGATGTGGCTGCACGATCCGTTACAGCCATGCGGATAAGATGCCTGTCATCTCGACTGCTAGTGATACAAGGCCACTGGGATCCAGCACGGCGTTCTGTATTACCCTCCTGAACCCACCGATTCCATATTCTGCTAACAGTCATTGAATCTCGACCAACGCAAGCTGCAATGTCGCAATACGATAAACCATGATCACGATAGGCTACAATGCCACCTTTATTAAAGTCAGAAATGTGATGGAACGCATTTCTCCTCCTTACAGGAGGCATCACAACAACGTTTCACCAGGCAACACTGGTCAACTGCTGTTTGTGTATGAGAAATCGGTTGGAAACGTTCCTCATGTCAGCACGTTGTAGGTGTCGTCAATGGCACGAACCTTGTGTGAATGCTCTGAAAAGCTAATCATTTGCATATCACAGCATCTTCTTCCTGTCGGTTAAATTTCGTGTCTATAGCATGTCATCTTCTTGGTGTAGCAATTTTAATGGCCAGTAGTGTATTAATTAGTTAAAAGTGAAAAAACTTATTTAAGAAGGCAGATGGCAAAACAAGAGGGGAAGTAAAATTATCCTGGCTTGCTTCATCACATGGGGTTGAAGAAAGGCAGACCTACATTCAAAGCATTTGTATATTTTAAAAAAGCTTTTAACAATGTTGATAGAAATATATTCTTTGAAATTTTAAAGGTAACAATGGTAAAATATAGGTAGAAAAGGGTTATCAGCAACTACTTCAGAAATTAGAGTGCAGTTAAAGTAGTTGAAAGGACATGAAAGGGAGGAGTATTTGAGAAGGAAGTTAAACACGGTGTCCTATCCATCACATTATTCAATCTGAAAGTGGACCAAGCTATGAAGGAAACCAATGAGAAATTTCGAAATGGAATTAAAATTGAGGGGGAAGAAATAAAAACTTTGAGGTTTGCTGATGATTTTGTAATTCTGCCAGAGAAGGCAAAGGACTTGGAAAGCAATTGAACAGAATGGACAGTGTCTTGAAAAGAGATTATACCAAGAACATCAGCAAAAGAACAAGAATAATGGAAGTAGTCTAATTAAATCATGTGATCGTGAGGGAGATAGATGAGGAAATGAAACACTTAAAGTAGTCGATGACTTTGTTATTTGGGCAGCGAAATAACTAATGATGCTCAAAACAGAGAGATAAAATGGCTAAAATGCTTGGCCAGTCCATTAATTAGTGCATGGTGCTACAGCAACAAGTGATTCCAAGAAAGGTTGCACACAGAAATATATTTAAAATTGAGGAAATAAAATACTGTAGAGATGCAGGCCTTATAGCTCTCTGTCAGTCTCCCATGGCAAATGTCCAATTCTTCCAGCCTAATGAGTTCTCAAGTGATAAGTTCACACACACATACTCTCTCTCTCTCTCTCTCTCTCTCTCTCTCTCTCTCTCTCTCTCTCTCCCCCTCCCTCCCACTCTCCTGTTTCCAATAAGCTTTCAATCTGTTGTAGAATAATGGAACATGTTTTGTGTTCTCGTATTATGACGTTCTTAGATAATACAAATCTCCTTCATCATAACCAACATGGATTCCGCAAACAGAGATCATGTGAAACTCAGCTCGCCCTATTTGCCCAAGAAATTCACAGTGCCGTAGACACTGGCGAGCAGATTGATGCCGTATTCCTGGACTTCAGGAAGGCATTTGATACGGTTCCGCACTTACGTTTAGTGAAAACAATACGAGCTTACGGAATATTGGACCAGGTTTGTGATTGGATTCAGGATTTCCTAGAAGAAAGAACACAACATGTCATTCTTAATGGTTCAAAATCTGCAGATGTAGAGGTAATTTCGGGAGTACCGCAAGGAAGCGTGATAGGACCTTTATTGTTTACAATATACATAAATGACTTAGTTGACAACATCGGTAGCTCCGTGAGGCTATTTGCAGATGACACGGTTGTCTACAAGAAAGTAGCAACATCAGAAGACTTGTACGTACTCCAGGAAGACCTGCAGAGGATTAATGCATGGTGCGACAGCTGGCAGCTTTCCCTAAACGTAGATAAATGTAATATAATGCGCATACATAGGGGCAGAAATCCATTCCAGTACGATTATGCCATAGGTGGTAAATCATTGGAAGCGGTAACGACCGTAAAATACTTAGGAGTTACTATCCGGAGCGATCTGAAGTGGAATGATCACATAAAACAAATAGTGGGAAAAGCAGGCGCCAGGTTGAGATTCATAGGAAGAATTCTAAGAAAATGTGACTCATTGACGAAAGAAGTAGCTTACAAAACGCTTGTTCGTCCGATTCTTGAGTATTGCTCATCAGTATGGGACCCTTACCAGGTTGGATTAATAGAAGAGATAGACATGATCCAGCGAAAAGCAGCGCGATTCGTCATGGGGACATTTAGTCAGCGCGAGAGCGTTACGGAGATGCTGAACAAGCTCCAGTGGCGGACACTTCAAGAAAGGCGTTACGCAATACGGAGAGGTTTATTGTCGAAATTACGAGAGAGCACATTCCGGGAAGAGATGGGCAACATATTACTACCGCCCACATATATCTCGCGTAATGATCACAACGAAAAGATCCGAGAAATTAGAGCAAATACGGAGACTTACAAGCACTCGTTCTTCCCACGCACAATTCGTGAATGGAACAGGGAAGGGGGGATCAGATAGTGGTACAATAAGTACCCTCCGCCACACACCGTAAGGTGGCTCACGGAGTATAGATGTAGATGTAGCTGTAGATGTTTCCCTTAGTTATCAGGCAGATGCTCGAACTGCAAACCTCTTCCAAAATATTCTTTATTAGGGATTCCTCTGTCCCAGTTTCAGCCCATAGGGAACAAAAGAGCCCTACAACGGGCCAGATATCAAACTGCCCACCTTGTCATTTGAGGCTGAAGATGAAAATTCAGAACAAGGTCTGCATTTAAGCTTTCCAGTGAATGTTCATAGGGGCACTTCTTTCAGTGTCTGTGATAGTTTGCACCACAGTCACAAGCAGGTGACTCAAACCAGATCCAATGACATGGAGAAGATGCAGTTCATCAAACATTTGAGTGATCCTGCTTGTTTTATCCAGGTGGAAAGAAGGTGGCTGAACTTAATCAGTTTTGGACAAGAATCACTTTTGTTGACAAGTCTTTGAGGATCTTCTGTTTCTTGATGAATGTAAAGAGAGCAGTTCTTTAGTTTCCTGGACTATAACCTAGCAAGGGCATTACACCATTTGACATGAGAATGGATGTTTTTTCAGAATGAAGAAGAGAGGAGACCAACATACCAGATACAAGTCTTATCATGTAGTGCAGCTGGAAACTGACCGGTCAGTTGTGGGTGCTATTTGACCATTTGGCAGAGAAATATTCAGCTGGTGATTTTGTTATGTTAAAGCAGTCACTCACAGCAGTATTTGCATTTGCTCCCTGTGAAGTTTTTGCTGGTCTTCCCAGTAAGTTATTATGGTTTTTAGGTTTAGAAGGTAGTTTATGAAGATGGCACCAGCAGGATAAGGATGTTTCTAAGGTTACATACAGGTCCTTGTGGGTAAGACACTACGGTAGTATGTAACTTCTGAACCTGCTCGTAGGTTGATAATTTGCTTATTTATTACTGTAGTGGAACATATTTCTTTCTAGCTTGTCATTTTATAAAAGTATTAATTCATCTTCTGAAGGTCTTTGGACAGTACAGTCTCCAACTCATTGACATCTCTTCCTTTTATAGTGTGGTTCTTGTCATCTGTATAGATAAAACTGCAATGTAACATTTCTGGATAGTCATAAATAAGCAAGCTGAAGAGAACTGCAGGCAGTACTGAATCCTGTGACAAGGAATTGTTACATCTTGGAATTTTATACGGAAATGTTCTGTATGGGTTTCAAAAATGTATTACCAAGAATATTTTTTATCACAGTGAAGATCTTGTAACATGGATGGTATGCCCTTGATGAGTTTAAATATAAGCCTTCTTTTAAAATAGTGGCATAAAAAGTTGAGAGATCAAGGAATACTGAGACATTCTTTGTATTCGTCTCAAATCCTTTTTCCAGATAGGCAGTCAAGGCAAGTACTGCAGTTTAAACTATGTCACAAACCAGTGATGTAGTACACTGGGACTTGAGCTTACCCAACCGGTTCAGTCTCTGGGACTGTTTCACTCACTGAATCAAACATTCGACATGCCTCCAAGTCCAACAGTTTCAAACAGTTTCACTCAGTGCACTGTTGGGCTAGCTGACTAGGGAGAAACAAGGTGTTAGAACATAATCATATCACTGGGGTTACAATAGATGCGAATGGCATCTGCCATCGAAAGGTAAGTGTCTGATTCAAGTCCTGACCAAGCATACTTAACTTGCTTACTACAGAAGTTCATCCTGAGTGCATGGGCAAAGAGTAACAGTTTTTCATTTCACTTCCCACTTTTGTCAGTTAGTGAAAACATTAATCCAGTCTCAATATTTCTAAATGGTTGTCGAATGAGTAGCTAGGTGTGTTTCAGGAAGACTCACCTTTCATGAAGGTGGGCAGCTCTGTGAGCATTGTGTAAAAGCCCCAGTTGGCTGTAAAGTTGGCCACCAGCACTGCCCATACAGGCATCGATGTCAGCAGATTCTTCCACGGGTATTCTTGGTTCTGAAACATGATATGAAACTGATGAAATTAAAGCCATATGGCTGAGTGGGAGCAACAAGTAAACTCTAAGTTCACAATCAGAGGAAAGAATGACAGTGCTCAAGGTATGATGGCAAACATGCATTATGGGGAGATCATCAGTAAAGAGTAGAAGCATATAAAAAACCCATCCTCAGTGTTAAAAACTACTGATAAATGCAGAACTAAAGAGACATCATAACTGTCACCATTACAGTCAATGTATTTTTGGAATCTTAGCTTAACCCACACTCAATGCCCATGATCACCATCTAAGACTAGTTGCCATGATGTGAATGACACGAAAGGCATCAAACATTGACCCATGACGATTGGAAGAAAGCAATATTATGTGATGACTTAAAACCATCCTGTTCTGTCAACAGATCTTACCTTGGTGCAGTATTTTAGTAATGTTTATAAAAAAGAAGTGTTTCAGCCTGAAAAATGTTACACATAAAGTAATAAGTGCAAGATAATGTCTGTGCAGAATTAAAAAGTTGATGTTGATGTCCTTGTGGTTGTGCAGCATCTCACAGATGACCAGCACACTTTACTCACTCACTATTGTTCATTAGATCCACTGGTGGAATTGTAGTGCCTTCTATCTTCCAAGTAACTAAATGCAAACATATTTAGTTCATCAACATGATGCTAGTTGCAGTCAAGTGTTTGAGGGGGGGGGGGGGGGAGAGAGGTTGTTTCCGAAGCTGCATCACAGGAGTCTACCAGACACCATGAAATCTTTGCCTTTACTAACAGTAAATATTTTTTTATTTTAACTTTTAATATTTTCCTTAGCAATAGCTGTTGCTAACAGGTATTTACTTATCTTTAAATCTAATATGACCTCACATAAGACCTACTTCAATCTCGAAAATGCACGTGACTGGGAAATTGTACTCCAGCTGTTGGAGGAAGTTGATCAATCAGATGATGACTTCAGTAGTTACAGTGATGTAGAAGAACGCGGTGGGGAAACAAGAGAAGCAAATACCGACACTGAGCAAGACAGTCTCCAGTGATAGCGACAATGGAGCGAGACACAGTGTCCAGTGATAGTGACAATAATAATCTTGTAGATGAATGTGTTCTGGGAATGAAAAAAATCTAAATGGCCAAAGGTGTGTCCACCAAAAAGTGTTTGAACCCAATGACAAAATGTTGTCGGTCATTTACAGGGAGTGAAAGTGGCTGCGAAGAATGCAAGAACACCAGTGGAATGTTGGGAATGCTTTTTCGACAAAGGGATGCTCTCTAGCATTGTTGAGTACACCAATGAAAAGATAAATGTGGTACGGGGACATTATTCCACAGAAAGGGATGCTCGTTTGACAGACGAAACTGAAATAAAAGTTGTTTTAGGGGTACTGTATTTATGTGTGGCAAGAAAACTCAACCATATGAACACGGAAGACATATGGGTCTACAATAAAATGAGAACCGAGTTATGTCATCTGACAATGACTGACAAGTGATTTACGTTCCTCTTATACTGTTTAAGGTTCAACAACAGGGATAACCAATAGGAAAAAAAGAAGATTGATAATTTAGCTCCTATACATGAAATATTTTCTTTCTTTGTGGAAAACTGTAAAAATGCTTATTCAGTTGGGGAGTATAGCACTATTCATGGAAAACTAGAAACTTTCAAGGACAAATGTTTCTGCAGGCAGTACATCCCTAGCAAAACAAGTACGTACAGGTTAAAACTATTTGCTTTGGTGGATGATAGGATGTGTTACACCGCCAATCTGGAAATATAACCTGGTAAACAGTCTCGAGGGCAATTTGCAATGAATAACAAACCAGCAGATGATGTGAAAGGTCTCACTTCTGTGTTAGCAGAATATAACCACAGATAGTTGATTCACCTCCTTATAATTAGCTGATGACTTACTTCAGAAGAATCTTACTCTGGTTGGAACTATAAGGGAGAATAAATATGAAACTCCGCCAGAGTTCTCGCACTAATGTCACTACGAAAAACAAGCCGGTCCTGATACTCTCCACAATGCATTACGATAACTCGATGCTATAACTGGTGATATGAAAATGCCAGAAATGATAATATAATGCTACCAAATAATATAATGCTACCAATAACTATTTGAGCGTAATCTTGCTGACGATTATTTGTGTCGACGGTTCATTATCGTCAAGAGATCTCAGGCGAGGTATTTGGAGTTTTTCCAGATAAAGGCGCCGTCCAGCCCACAGAAGAGGACCGAGGCTCGGAAAGACAGAGATACTGTGAATGCGGTCGTTCAAACAACCAATACGCCAAGTACTAATGCTTCAGCTGTAAGAAATCTCTCCCTTTAGAACATGCACATCAAGTAAGCGCTGGCTAATACTTGTATAGCTCATTGAATTTGATGTTTCTGTTATAAACTGTATAAAGACTTAAGTACTAGGAATGCTTTCATGTAAGGACCGTAACGAAATTTTCTGAAAAGTGATACCGGCAATGGTTTGCACGTTCGTGACGAATGAGGTTACAGACTGCGTACGTAATGTGACACTCAACAGCTTTGTGATGTATATTTATACCTAAAAATCGGATAAGTAAAATACATTCCACCAGTCAAAATTTGCACATCTCTTTCATTTTACTTCATTAGTATCGTTAAACACATAAATTTTAACTGATCGAACGAAATATTCATTGTTACCGCAAAAATGCTGTTGGCGTCTGTGAGATGCCACGCTTCCTATTATGAAACCAAGTCCCACGCGATCACTGCAAGATTAATGAACAAACCTCACCTAGTGCAATCACATTTACCTCTGCTTTATGCGAACAGTACTCCAACATTGGCGAAAAAAAGGCTGTAGCCTATCGGCTTCTTCCAGCTTCCACTGATTCGGAAGTAGGGAGTTGATAAGCCAAATCAACAGTTCATACATGAGGCTAAGGTAAATGGTCAGCCGTCGCCTTCATGAAGGAACCATCCCGTCATTTCAGTCTGCATAATATGGAGCTAATGACTTAGACTGCCATATATAAATCTCATCTGATGGCAAAAGTGACTCGATATGTGTCACATTTAACGGACTGATTTGGGGGCACACTACTACCGGTACCAAATTTGTGTGGCACTTGTTTCGTATATATAGCCATACGAATTAACTCTTCATCACACTGCCTTTCGAGATTAATAAACACAGTATGCGTACTATAATTATACCTTCGTGGTACTTATCCATAGAAAGTCTCTTTTCCTAGTGTGACATATTTCGATTTGTATGTGCAGTAACAACAGTTCAGTGCCATTGTTTTTTCTAGTAAATAAATTCGTGAAAAGATGGCAAATAGATGCAATATTAATGTTTCAGACATAATGCACAATGCAAACAGCAGCATCAAATCAATATCATGGGACATTTCGATTTTTTTTAAGCGATATGCGTAGACTACTATGCTTACGCCACAGATGCTCCTTACCACAACGACCTGTCTTAGCGTTTTTAATGCCCTGTGGATTTTAACAATAAAAATAACTGTGAAACACGGACTGGAATATCTTCTAGGGTGCACGTCACGCGTAACAACGGAAGCTAATAAATAAAAGATTACAATCATGGTTGTGTGTAATTGTCGACCTTTCGCTCGTCCAACGATCTAGTGAGGTCTGGTACTTTTTCGAAGATGCATTCCGTTCTAATTTATTCTCGGTATAAAAATTATAGTCATTTTATAACAATACATTTCTTTTGGTCAGCGTATAATTCTTGATTAGTTGTTTTGATTGTTTCATTTGAATATTGTCGTCTCGTTTTCAAACTGATTAAAATCTGATAAAGTTTTTATCTGTTATTCTAATTTGTGAACAGGGATTGAATTGCTCATTTACAACCTACTTGATCAATCATTACCATCTCTCATAATGAAGTAAAATATTATGCTGGGTTCAATCAAGCAATATTTTTTTCGAGGACAAAATTTTCGACTTTGTTACTTTTATTTAAAAATCGGCATAAATGTTAACATATACATAGATACATACATACTGTATGAGATCTCGTATTGTAAATTTGTTTAAACACAATAGGAGTTTGTGCAATTGTAGGAGTTAACGGTTTACTCCACTGTTCCACGAAATCGTGAAAATTATGCAGTCATAGTTTACTGTTGTGGTTTGTTCACAGTTTCTTCTCTATTCCTTGCACTCGCGCCGCGTGAGTCAAATGTGACGTGGTAGTTCGAACAAGCTCGGACGTTGCGTTGTATCGGGAAATCCCGCTCGAACGTGAATATCGTTTGGCCAGCCCTACTATCCACTGAGTAACTAAAATGAGGACAAAACAACTGACGTTACGCCGGAATCGGTTGATTTGGTTGTGGTAGATTGATCAGGCTAGGCTAGATTGAACTGTGATAATTGTAGATTTGAGAAGCCAGATAAAGGTTGAATTTAACAAATTGACCAGTATTGTTTTAAGGGGCTCCGGAACGCCCTATACTTGCAATGTTAAAATAACGCTTATAAATTACATCTTTCCTCACAAAGTATTTGAGGTAGGAAGTTGAACTTTTTACAGATTATTTATTGGAATATGGGCTACAACTTAACACAGGGATTTTACAAAATTTTAGTTCAGTTATTAAAGATGATTTTTTTCAATTGTAATGAAAATTCACAACATTTTTTTGCAATTTTTTATTTATATATTCAAAAATATACAGTTTTTTGGAAAAAGGCTGTGTTAAATTATGCAGAAGGTACTGTGTAACATTTACTGAAAGTTTGAAACAAATATGTTTGGAAGATCCTTAGAAAACATGTAATTAGTATGAGAAAATAAAAGTTTTGGGAATCGAGCGACAAAGATTGGATTAACTTTTTAGTGCATTCCAGGTCCATAGGATGGATTATCTTCATCCTCTGCAAACTCATCCTCCAGCTTCCTCTTGTTCCTCCTCCTGTTTACTCTTGCTTGTATTTCTAGACTCTTTACAGCCCTGTCTGCAGCCCGAAGGCGTTCCTTGTCTAAAGCAAGCATCGCTCGTACCATGTTAGAACCTATCTTCATTCCCATATTTCTAAATACCTTGCACCTTACAATGTTGCCATCATTGAAAGTCGCAACAGCATCATACACACCAAAGTGAAGTGTTTCTATTCCAACAAATACAGTCTTGGGGATTCTCGACCATATAACACTACTTACACTCATTGGGGTTTTGAGTTTTTCCGTGAATACACTTTTTCAACAGTTCAGGTGCTGCTAAGTCTCTGAAAATAGGTTAGCCACAACACATACTTTATCTCACATCACTAAAATGTACTTGATGAACACGGACGTTAATAATAACACCATTTGACAGCAGTTTAACAGTGCCACAGTGGGTCACGCCCATGTAGAACACATTTTAAAAAAATTTAAAAATAGTTGTAGTCTTCGGAATTGAATAAATTATATATCTATTAAAAGGTAATAGTCTGCAGATTCAGAAAACGCAAAAAAGTAAAAATTGAACTTTCCATGATTTTGAGCCTTTCCGCTAAGCCCGACACACGAAAGACGGACTGCAGTGAAGCATCGCGTACTGTATCGCCTGCAATCGGTCGCTCGCCTCGAGATACCATACACGAGCGATTTGCCAAGCAGTTGCAATCATTATTGTGAATGTCATTGTGTCGAGAAATTTTGCTATGGATACTGAAGTGCTGTGTTTAGCAGCAGTTGCTGTTGATTTGCGTATCCCCACGAATACTTGCGAAACATAAATTTAAATAGACGTCATTAAACGTGTCTTGGAACGCTTTTCTTGAGAAATGTGGGTTACTTTATAGAAATATTACACTTTCAGCTGGTGCCAAATGGATTGTGTACATCTTTCCAGAGTGCCGATACAGTTTTTCAGGTTTATTACTTCTCAATTCCTTTTTTATTCATTAGTCTTACTGTTAAACTGCTGGTATTTAGGCCTACACAGCTTACTCGATATGTCAATAGAGATGATGATGATGATAGTTGGTTTGTGGGGCGCTCAACTGTACAGTTCCTAGCACTCGACTATAGAGGTGTTGTCAGTAGCAGAACTACTGATTACTGTGACTCGTTATAAATTGTATCAAGGAGAATTAAATTATATGAAATGACGAGACTTGAGTAGAACTGTATAATAGATTTGCACTGAACATTTAAATTAAAATGTCCTCTCAACATTACAGCAGGTAGGCTACGCATGTTATTCTGTTGAGAAGTTAAAAACTTCAATAATGCGTTTAATTATTTCATAAATAACTCAAAATCATGGGATGGAGCCCATTGTATTGCGACTTCCCATCACTTCTATAGCACAAACTTCAAAAAGCTAATCACCGCAGTATCGGTATCGTAAGGTGTATTTTGTATTACTTCTTAATATAGACGTTAACTTCGGCTTCCATTTCACTTCGCAGACTACATCGTGATCTCTGGATCACTATAAATTCCAGCGCAAATTTGTTACTCAACTTGGCTAAAGCCTAACTAACTAAAACTGTAGAACTAAGCTTAATAATTAGAGAAACGAGTCGCTGCCATATTGCTAACCAGCCAGACAACCATATTGCTAACCAGCCAGACAACCATATTGCTAACTCGAATTGCATACGATCCGTCAGATAGGCAGGAATTTCCTTGCGACCAGCGATCAGTGACCGATCTACCATGCGATCGGTTACCCATGCAACAGATCGCTGCAATCTGTCGCTCGTGTGGTGGAGGGGGGAGGGGGGGGGGCTATAGCCAGCGGGGAACGTCACGTGACCCAAACGCCGGCAGAACGCCATTGTAGCGTCCTCATGTTAGCCACTCATCACTGAGGCTGAGACTGCAATCTGCAAATGAAAAGTGTGCATTCGTGTAAAGAGTAATAAAGATTGCTTAGGAATACTCCAGTGTGCCTCTGGACGAAATGTTAAGCAGATGACAGTTTTTCCTTGTTATAAATGTGACGGCAGTGAAAAGTGTTTCTAGTTTGTACCATTTTACATTTTGGGAAACAGACATGATCGTTTTTGCACTGGTCAGCTAAATTGAGGAGTTATTAATACTTAAATTTTAATGGAAACGTAAGTTACTATCAATGTCGGAACGGTGAAGTTATAGGCGCCCTTATGAAAATTAGTAGAAATGAATGTGGATAAAATGCCTAAAATGTTATAAAACAGGGAAGAGTAGGTCTTACATAATTACACTCACTATACCCAATGTTACACACGGTTACCTGCACGCCGCGCGGGATTAGCCGAGCGGTCTGAGGCGCTGCCGTCATGGACTGTGCGGCTGATCCCGGCGGAGGTTTGAGTCCGCTCTCGGGCATAGGTGTGTGTGTGTTTGTCCTTAGGATAATTAAGGTAAGTAGTGTGTAAGCTTAGGGACTGATGACCTTAGCCGTTAAATCCCATAAGATTTCACACACATGTTTTGTTACCTGCACAATCTCACATTCTGTAAGACAGCATAAATACGGTCAGACATTCTAAAACTCTCAATTAAAATACAAGTAATACAAGAGGAAAGCTAAAATAATTATACTGGAATATGTGACTGTCTGATCATTACAAAAAACATGAATGAGCCAGAAACCCGGAGAACCGATTAAAATCTCCCCCCCCCCCCATAACTAAAATTTTAGGGAACAAGCCGGGTATTGCCCGGAACCATTAAAGTCGTACCACATTCATGTAATTGTCAGTTAAAACACATGGCAAATTTGTCAGTAAATTACACTACTGGCCACTAAAATTGCTACACCACGAAGATCACGTGCTACAGACGCGAAATTTAACCGACAGGAAGGAAGATGCTGCGATATACAAATGATTAGCATTCACACAAGATTGGCGCCGGTGGCGACACCTACAACGTGCTGACATGAGGAAAGTTTCCAACCGATTTCTGGCCGGCCGGAGTGGCCGAGCGGTTCTAGGCGCTTCAGTCTGGAACCGCGCGACCGCTACGGTCGCAGGTTCGAATCCTGCCTCGGGCATGTGTGTGATGTCCTTAGATTAGTTAGGTTCAAGTAGTTCTAAGTTCTAGGGAACTGATGACCTCAGAAGTTAAGTCCCATAGCGCTCAGAGCCATTTGAACCATCCGATTTCTCATGCACAAGCAGCAGTTGACCGGCGTTGCCTGGTGAAACATTGTTGTGATGCCTCGTGTAAGGAGGAGAAATGCGTTCCATCACGTTTCTGACTTTAATAAAGGTCGTACTGTTTGCGGTTTATCGTATAGCGACATTGCAGTTTCCGTTGGTCGAGATCCAATGACTGTTAGCAGAATATGGAATCGGTGGGTTCAGGAGGGTAATACGGAAAGCCGTGCTGGCTCCCAACGGCATCGTATCACTAGCAGTCGAGATGACAGGCATCTTATCCGCATGGCTGTAACGGATCGTACAGCCACGTCTCGATCCCTGAGTAAACAGATGGGGACGTTTGCAAGACAACAACCATCTGCACGAACAGTTCGACGACGTTTGCAGCAGCATGGACTATCAGCTCTGAGACCGTGGCTGCGGTTACCCTCGACGTTGGATCACAGACAGGAGCGCTTGCGATGGTGTACTCAATGACGAACCTGGGTGCACGAATGGCAAAACGTCATTTTTTTGGATGAATCCAGGTTCTGTTTACAGCATCATAATGGTCGCATCCGTGTTTGGCGACATCGCGGAGAACGCACATTGGAAGCATGTATTCGTCATCGCCATACTGGCGTATCACCGGGCGTGGTGGTATGGGGTACCATTGGTTACACGTCTGGGTCACCTCTTGTTCGCATTGACGGCGCTTTGAACAGCAGACGCTACATGTCAGACGTGTTACGACCCGTGGCTCTACCCTTCACTCAATCCCTGGAAACCCTACATTTCAGCAGGATAATGCACGACCGCATGTTGCAGGTCCTGTACGGGCCTTTCTGGATACAGAAAATGTTCGACTACTGCCCTGGCCAGCACATTTTCCAGATCTCTCACCAACTGAAAACGGCTGGCCAATGGTGGCCGACCAACTGCCTCGTCACAATACGCCAGTCACTACTCTTGATGAACTGTGGTATGGTGTTGAAGCTGCATGGGCAGCTGTACCTGTACACGCCATCCAAGCTCTGTTTGACTCAATGCCCAGGCGTTGTAAAGCCGTTATTATGGCCAGAGGTGGTTTTTCTGGGTACTGATTTCTCAGGATCTATGCACCCAAATTGCGTGAAAATGTAATCACATGTCAGTTCCAATATAATATGCTTTTCCTATGAAGACCCGTTTATCATCTGTTTTTCTTCTTGGTGTAGCAATTTTAATGGCCAGTAGTGTAGCTGCTGCCCTCTTGTCTGAATATAAAATACAATCTACTAAAATGTGGCGCACCGAAATCTGTATGCTACAAGCCGCCCATGTTGGAGCGTCCTCTCGCTACAGTAAGAGCACACGCGTCATAGCGCTGTGTCATGTGAGGAGACAAGCGAGAAGGACCTCATCCAGCCGTCTGACTGGAAGGAGATACGCCATGGCCGAGCTGTCGATTTTACTAGGCAGAGCTTATTGTCTCTCACTGCCAGCTACTCTTCTTCCAATCTACACGAGTCGGTACCTAAAGAGTGAGGTGACACGATGTAAGAGGATGGCACATGGAACTATCTGATCATCGCAACACGCCCCCTTGGCCACTAAATCTGCCATTTTGTTTCCCTTAATAACCATGTGCCCTAGTATCAGCAGAAAGTACCTCCTTCCCAGCCTTTTTAGGTGGAGTGTGGCGTCCTGGACGTTCTGTTCTACTTTATCTGCTGGGTAAGAGTGTTGTACAGAGTTCAGGGCGCTCAAGGAGTCGGAACAGACGAGTAATTTAGCAGTCGTGACACATCTCATCTGCTTCAGTTCCCTCAAGATCGAATATGATTCAGCACCAAACACAGTGAATTCTCAAGGTAACTGGATCTTGTACAGATATATAGTTGTGGTGTTGATTTAAAATGTCATAAAATATTGTACGAGGAACAGATACAGCAGCACAGTTTCTCCTGTACCACATTAGATCCAAAATTACTCTGGGCCTCTGAAGTAGCAGGTGTGACAGTTGGTTAAAACCCTGAATTTGCGTTTGTATTTATCCTACACCAAGTGACTCCAGAACTGCTTCACGTGGATCCCAAATGGTCTTGTTGTGCATGGACAATTTGAGAAAAGGCATTCGGTAGCTGGACGAGCGAAAGTACGGAATGCTGGCAAATTTGGAGCAGTATGGATCTTATATGATTGACACGTCATGAGGAGTTGCCATCGAATGGTGAGTGGCAGTTCCCCAACCTCAGCACAGGGACAGGGTATGGAGTTGGTACTGTAAGCACCTGTGGACTGCCTGATCTCCTCAGGGTGGATAGCGTCAATGATCTGCAGGTAAGAAAGTGTCGCTGATGCATATAATGTTTGCCCATAGGCTAGCCGTGATCTCAGAAAAGCCCTACGAAACTGAAGCAGATCCTCCCTGTCTGCTCCCTAAGACTTTCAGCTAAGGAATCTTAAGAAATTAAGTGCTTTTTGGGTATGAAACTTTCTGGCAGATTAAAACTGTGTGCCGGACCGAGACTCGAAATCGGGACCTCTGCCTTTTGCGGGCAAGTGCTCTACCAACTGAGCCACCAGAGCACGACTCACACCCCGTCCTCACAGCTTTACTTCTGCCAGTACCTCGTCTCCTACCTTCCAAACTTTACAGAAGCTCTACTGCGAACCTTGCAGAACTAGCACTCCTGAAAGAAAGGATATTGTGGAGACATGGCTTAGCCACAGCCTGGGGGATGTTTCCAGAATGAGATTTTCACTCTGCAGCGGAGTGTGCGCTGATATGAAACTTTCTGACAGATTAAAACTGTGTGCCCGACCGAGACTCGAACTCAGGGCGCGAGTCGTTCTTGGGTAGCTCAGTTGGTAGAGCACTTGCCCACGAAAGGAAAAGAAACCGAGTTTGAGTCTCGGTCCGGCACACAGTTTTAATTTGCCAGAATGTTTCATATCAGCGCACACTCCGCTGCAGAGTGAAAATCTCATTCTGGAAACATCCCCCAGGCTGTGGCTGAGTCATGTCTCCGCAATATCCTTTCTTTCAGGAGTGCTAGTTCTGCAAGGTTCGCAATAGAGCTTCTGTGAAGTTTGGAAGGTAGGAGATGAGGTACTGGCAGAAGTAAAGCTGTGAGGACGGGGTGTGAGTCATGCTTGTGTAGCTCAGTTGATAGAGCACTTGCCCGCGAAAGGCAAAGGTCCCGAGTTCGAGTCTCAGTCCAGCAAACAGTTTTAATCTGCTAGAAAGTTTCATATCAGCGCACACTCCGCTGCAGAGTGAAAATCTCATTCTGCTTTATGGGTCCTTCCCTTCTGGGCCTTTGGGCTTGATAACCACGACTGTTTTGAATAAAAAATGAGGCGCTGAATCCTCACTGAGCCTTTAAAGGGGGAATGGAGTCCGTCATATGCTAGTCAGGTAAATTAAAAATATGACAAGAACGACTGAAATCAACATCCACACATATACAAGGTGTGTCAATAATGTAATGAGACTGATTTTCTTTGCAAGATGTGGCAACCCTGCAGACTTGCGTAGGCACAATATCTCTGACCTTGGTCTATAAGCTGCTTCTAGTCCAAGTGGCACATCGATGCAACTGCAGTCGTGAGTTGTGCTATAATAAGTTAACATGTGTTTGTTTCTCTCGTCACGGAAATTGAACCGCATAATATTGCGCAATGGTATGCCATTTCTTTTTGCGTTAAATTGCGTGAAAACGCGACGACAACTTACGGTAAGCTTCAGAAGGCTTTTGGAGAGGAGGTTATGTCAAGAGCTCAAGTTTTTCCTTGGCATAAAATGTTTAGTGAAGGCAGAACGAATACTGAAGATGAAGACTGCAGTGGACGACCATCAACCTCACGGACAGATATCAACTTAGCCAGGGTGCGTGAACTCGTACGATCTGATCAAAGATTATCGATGAAAATGATTGCACAAGAACTGAACATCAATCGAGAAACTGTTCGTCTAATAATAACTGAAGATCTTGGTATGAGAAAGATTTGTGCAAAAATGGCCCCCAAAAATCTCACACCACAACAGCGAGAAACACGGAAAAATGTGCTGTTAGTGCAAACGGAAATCAATTCATAATTGTTGAGCCGTGTTATCACTGGTGTTGAAAGTTGTTTTTTTCAGTACGATCCACAGACAAAACGCCAAATTTCGCAATGGTGCTCAAAGGGCAAAGCCGCAGACTCCGAGACGTAAATGCACAGTAAATAGCTGTAATTTTCACGATTTATTCCTGAGATCCCGGTCTCGAATAAACCCGTAAATTTTCTTCATATCTTAATCCGTTCACGAGATACAGAGGTTCAGATTTACCCTACTTGTACAAGTAAAACACACACATAAAATCCTGTGTGAGGCGAAAACGTAGCTTAGATAGTTGACATAGCACTCAGAAACATGCTGTAAAGTGTCTCCGTTATCAGCTTTGGACGCACTGTTGTAGTTCTGGCATACATTCAATTTTTTTTGCGTGCATTAGGTGTAAAATTAATTTTACATTATTTCAGTTTCACAAAAATAAACAATCTAAATTTTATTGACCAAACTTGAGTTTGATTTCAAACACGTACCCGATTCATACAATTGTAGTTGGTGGTGACTAATTTACTCTCGATGTGTTGGCGAAAATAAATGTTTAATTCCAGAGGTACGCATAAAACATCATCCGAAATTGTGCTAAACGCATTGTCTGAAAATTATTTCGATTAGTTAGTTCATGAACCCTCGCGAATAGAAAACGTTTGTGAAAACACACTTGACCTCTTAGCAACAAATAATCCTGAGTTAATAACGAGCATCAAAAAGGATACAGGGATTAGTGGAAACAGGGTTGTCGTAGCGACATTGAATATTGTAACCCCCAAATCCTCTAAAAATAAACGAAAAATATACCTATTTAAAAAAAGCAGATAAAAATTCACTTGACGCCTTCCTGAGATACGATCTACACTCCTTCCAAATTAATAATATAAGTGTAGGCCAGATGTGGCTTGAATTCAAAGAAATAGTATCGGCACCAATTGAGAGATTTATGCCAAATAAATTAACAAACGACGGAGCTGATCCTCCTTGATACACTAAATGGGTCAGAACACTGTTGCAGAAACAACAAAACAAACATGCCAAATTTAAACACACGCAAAATCCCCATGATCGGCGATCTTTTACAGAAGCTCGAAATTTAGCTCGGACTTCAATTCGAGATCCTTATAACAGTTTCCACAGCGAAACTTTGTCTCGAAACCTGGCAGAAAATCCAAAGAGATTCTGGTCGTATGTGAAATATGTTAGCGGCATGAAACAACCAACGCCTTCTCTGCGCAATAGCAATGGAGATACTGTCGAAGACAGTGCCGCCAAAGCTGAGTTACTAAACACAGCCTTCCGAAATGCCATCAAAAAAGAAGACGAAGTAAATATTCCAGAATTCGAATCAAGAACAGCTGCCAACATGAGTAACGTAGAAGTAAATATCCTCGGAGTAGTGAAGCAACTTAAATCACTTAATGAAAACAAGTCTTCTGGTCCAGTCTGTATACCAATTAGGTTCCTTTCGGAGTATGCTGATGCATTAGCTCCATACTTAACAATCATATACAACTGTTCACTCGACGATAGATTCGTACCCAAAGACTGCAAAGTTGCACAGGTCACATCGATATTCAAGAAAGGTAGTAGGAGTAATCCACTTAATTAGAGGCCCATGTCATTAACGTTGATATGCAGTAGGATTTTGGAACATACGAGGGCTATCCACAAAGTACATTACGTTTTGGAATTAAAAATAAATAAAGTATTGGAAAATTCTTTTATTATATACAGATGAAAGCCACACTTAAATAATACTTTTCTACATAGTTGCCATTTAAATTAAGGCACTTATCGTAGCGATGGACGAGCTTGGAAATTCCTTCGTCGTAAAATTCGGCCGCCT
This sequence comes from Schistocerca cancellata, assembly GCF_023864275.1. Classification (NCBI taxonomy): domain Eukaryota; kingdom Metazoa; phylum Arthropoda; class Insecta; order Orthoptera; family Acrididae; genus Schistocerca; species Schistocerca cancellata. Next base: position 692,812,777 of record NC_064631.1, read on the forward strand.
GCGCCTTCAACCACGTGGTTACCTCTTCTTGAAGCTGTGCATCGTCATCAAAACGCTGCATAGCCAACCACTTCTTCATTGCTGGGAATAAGTGGAAGTCGCTCGGTGCCAGGTCGGGACTGTACGGCGGATGAGGAAACAACTCCCACTTAAAAGATTCGAGAACTTCACGAGTGGCATTTGCCATGTGGGCCCGGGTGGTGTCGTGAATCAGCAAGAACTTTGAGCCCAACTTTCCCCTGCGCTTGTTTTGTATTGCTCTTCTGAGGTTGTGCAGAGTTTGGCAATACCTTTGAGAGTTTATTGTAGTGCCTCTTTCCAGGAAATCCACAAAAATCACATCTTTTCTGTCCCAAAAGACAGTCGCCATCATCTTCCTTGCCGACATTGTCTGCATGCATTTCTTGGGTTTCTGGGGGGAATTTGTGTGCCTCCACTGCATTTACTACAATTTTGTCTCGCAGTTCACATGCTTAACCCATGTTTCGTCACCAGTAACGATGCGATCGAGTAATGAGTCGCCATCTTTCTCGTAAGCGTCCAAAGACGTTAACGCTGCAGCCATTCGCTGATTTTTGTGAATCTCTGTCAAGATCTTTGGTATCCATCTTGCACAAAACTTGTGGTAACCAAGCTTTTCGGTAATGATTTCGTGCAACAAACTTCGTGAAATTTGTAGAAAAACTCATAGAGAGTTCCGTTATTGTGAAATTACGGATTTCACGGACCGCGGCATCGACTTATTCGACAAGTTCGGCAGTCACTATGCTGGGTCTTCCACTACGCTCTTCGTCGTGAACGTTAGTTCGGCCATTTTTAAATTTTATGACCCATTGACGCACTCCACCTTCAGTGTTTATGTTGTCCCCATACACTTCACAAAGCTGCCGATAGATTTCTATCGGTGTACAGTTTTTTTGCTGTCAGAAACCTTATTACAACACGCACTTCACACTTCACGGCATTTTCAATTAACGCTGACATTTCAAAGTGTCACAGTAACTCAACGTAGTACAGCACGAACCTCTCACTAGCACGGCAGGATGCCGACTGAGCGGCGGAATGCCATGACACCAAGATGGCCGCGCTAGCCCTGCCCCTAACGGACACAAACGAAAGCGTAATGCACTTTGTGGATAGCCCTCGTATATTGTGTTTGAACATTATGAATTACCTCGAAGAAAACGGTCTATTGACACACAGTCGACATAGGTTTAGAAAACATCGTTCTTGTGAAATACAACTATCTCTTTATTCGCATGAAGTGTTGAGTGCTGTTAACAAGGGATTTCAGATCGATTCGATATTTCTGGATTTCCGGGAGGATTTTGACACTGTACCACACAAGTGGCTTGCAGTGAAATTGCGTGCTTATGGAATATCACCTCAGTTATGTGACTGGATTCGTGATTTCCTGTCAGAGACGTCACAGCTCGTAGTAATTGATGGAAAGTCATCGAGTAAAACAGAAGTGATTTCTGGCGTTCTCCAAGGTAGTGTTATAGACTCTTTGCTGTTCCTTATCTATAGAAACGATTTGGGAGACAATCTGAGCAGCCGTCTTAGATTGTTTGCAGATGACGCTGTCGTTTATTGACTAATAAGGTCATCAGAAGATCAAAACAATTTGCAAAACGATTTAGAAAAGATCCTAATGGTGCGAAAATTGGCTATTGACCCTAAATAACGAAAGTGTGAGGTTATCCACATGAGTGCTAAAAGGAATCCGTTAAACTTCGGTTACACGATAAATCAGTCAAATCTAAAGGCCATAAATTCAACTAAATACCTAGGAATTATAATTATGAACAACTTAAATTGGAACGAACATACAGAAAATATTGTGGGGAAGGCTAACTAAAGACTGCGTTTTATTGGCAGGACACTTAGAAAATGTAACAGACCTACTAAAGAGACTGCCTACACTACGCTTGTCCGTCCTCTTTTACAATACTGTTGCGGAGTGTGGGATCCTTACCACGGAGTACATCGAAAAAGTTCAAAGAAGGGCAGCGCGTTTTGTATTATCGCAAAATATGGGAGAGAGTGTTAATGAAGTGATACAGGATTTGGACTGGACATCATTAAAAGAAAGGCGTTTTTCGTTGCGACAGAATCTTCTCACGGATTTCCAATCACCAACTTTCTCCTCCGAGTGCAAAAATATTTTGTTGACACCGACCTACATAGGGAGAAACGATCACCACGGTAAAATAAGGGAAATCAGAGCTCTTACGGAAAGATATAGGTGTTCGTTCTTTCCGCGCTCTATAAGAGATTGGAATAATAGAGAATTGTGAAGGTGGTTCGATGAACCCTCTGCCAGTCACTTAAATGTGATTTGCAGAGTATCCATGAAGATGTTGATGTAGATTTCTTTCCGTAAGAGTTACATGCCTTGTTGCAGCGGGGAAAGGAAGGGAACCAGCGGAAAAATGTCCCTAGTGGAGCACAAAAAATGTGAATATGTTCCTGTCTATTTAAAGGACTCTGACTGAAAAGTTGCGTACCTGCTGACGCTTTTTTATGCTGAGAGAGATGGAGATGGAGACAGTGGTAGTGGGAATGAGACGGAAAAATAATAAATACTGGAAGACAGAGGTCAGTGGTTGTGGTACAGAAAGAGCGAAGGAGACAATGGCAGTGGGAGAGTAAAAGAGGGATACAGTGGCACTGGAACATAACTGACAATGACAGGACAATGCTAGAAAAAGAGTAAAGGAGACGGTGTCAGTGGAAGAGGAATAAAGAGGAGGAGAAAATTGATGTGGTTGAGAGTCAGTGATAATGAGAGACAGAGTCTATGACAATGATAAGGAGAAAGAGAGAGATAATGACAGTGAGAACACACGGCAGCATTGCGAAGGAATGACTGAGGTAGTAGCAGTAAGGGACAGCATAAGGGAGATGGTGACAGTGAAAGGAGGCTGTAGTAGTAGGACAGAACAAAGGAGACTGTGGCTGCGACACCGGAGACAGTGACTGTTAGGCACAAAGAGTTGGGCTGAGTGAGTGAGTGGGAATTGGCAGGTGGGAGTGGATGGGTATGAGCGACTTACAGCAGTGGACTTTTGGGTGTGAATGAGTTGCAGTTAGGGGAGCTCGTGGAAGTCTGAGCTGAGGTGCATGTTAAAAAAAAGCATGAATGTGTTCGCATGCCAAAATGTTTGGAAAATTTTTCAGAGGTGCTGAGGAAGGTAGGATGAGGCAGCTAGTACCTCACTTTTTAGTAAGAGTCAGTTAAATAAACAGGAATATATTCGCATTTTTTGTGCTCCAATAGAAGCAGTTTTCCAATGGTAAATAAATAGTGTGGATTTAAAATGAATAACAATTCGATTTATTACTTTATATGGGGAAACATTACAGCAACTGTCAGTTTTTGATGTGATACCCATTGTTCGCATATCGGGCTTACTATGCAGGTATAGCATCTGTTTCCAAGATGACGTCGCAACAGGAAAAGCCTTTCTGCGTGCTCTTTTTTAAGGTGTCCAGGTCTGTGGTTACACTGCAGCGTGAGTTTCGTGCATGGCTTAGGAAAGACACAGCACACAAAAACATAGGTAGGTGGTACTGACAGTTCGTGAAAACTGATACTTTTGTAAGGGGATGAGTCATGGTCGACCTCATGAGTGCGTAATCCATTTCACTGAAGACCCCGCAAGTGTCTTAGTAAAGCAAGGAGAGAACTGTTCATGCCAAACGTTATGTGTGGGAGATACTGCGTAAGTGGCTTTTAAAGCGTACACACTGGGATTAGTGCAGGCCCTTACACCAGCAGACAAAGTCAAAAGGCATGACTTTTGTGAAGAGCTGCAATTAAAACTGGAAGAGTGGTTTTGTAGAGAGGCTCATCTTCTGTGATGGATCCACTTTCTATGTAAATGGCAAGGTGAACACACATAACGTCTATATCTGGGAAAGCGAGAAGCCACATACGCTGACAAGAGCATCATTGTGACTATCCAAAAGTGAACGTTTTCTGTGTAGTATCGTGTGAGAAAGTGCACGGCCCATTTTTCTTTGAACAACGAACAGTGGTGGGCAACTCATTTCGAAACATGTTGAAAACTAGGTTGTTACTCCAGCTAAAAACCAGTTATGATGATTACATTTTGCCATTGGATGGTGCTCCACCCTACTTCCACAAGAATGACGAGAGCTTCTTAACTGTGTTCTTCACCAACGGTGAACTGGGCGTGCTGCAACAGCAGACAATAACCTTATTGCTGGTCATCCCATTCGCTGGATTTAACGCCCTACGATTTCTTTCTGTGGGGTTTGTGTAAGACCGAGTTTGTGTACCGACAATTACCATTTCCCTTGAGCATCATTGTGACTATCCAAAAGTGAACGTTTTCTGTGTAGTATCGTGTGAGAAAGTGCATGGCCCATTTTTCTTTGAACAACGAACAGTGGTGAGCAACTCATTTCGAAACATGTTGAAAACTTAGATAGAGCATGCACTGCATATGATCATGGAGGACTTGCTACATCAAGTATGGGAAGAATTTGATTACCGTGTAGATGTGTGTCCTTGACTGGAGGATTGTAATCAATGCATCAGAAACTTGGAAAGTTGCTAGTGCTTATGCTGTAAGATTTGCTCGTACAAAAAAGTATATAGATTTATTATTAATTTTTAAAACCGCACCATTAATTTATAAACCCACTGTATAATGCTACCACCCCCCCCCCCCCCCCCGCCTTTTCCTTTCGGTTGTCAGGCTGTTTTGCTGCCAAAGTACTTTTCCTAGGTGGTAAGCCAGTTGTATACTAAGTTTGGTTAAAATGTTTCCACGAATTCCAAAAGGGATTGAATGTCGCCATTCAGCATAGTGACCCCTAAAACGGTGGTCTCGAGGCCAATAAAGTTGATTTTATCTTATTTTTACGTGGCACACTCTGGCACCTCCACTTCATTGCTAACGGAGCTATGTAGACGTGTGCCTTACCGTCGCCATGTACTGAGATGATGCTCTCAGGACGCTTCTAAGCAATGCTTCTACCGCTTGCCGACAATCAACGCGGAAGTCGCGTCTGTATTGGGTCGAATGTCAATGTAGCTTTGTACACGTACACAACACTGGCGAGTATCTAAATGATTAGACCTATAATTCTTTATGAAAGATAGAAGGGCCACCAGAGTACAGTAGTGTTATTCGTGTTTATAGTGTTATTACCAGACTTGGTAGGATATATAAGAAGTGTAAACAGTGTCAGATGTTGAGTGATCACTGTGAATGACACGGAGATGTCTCTTACCCGTGTGAGACATCGTTATCAGCACCTAGCAGAGTTTAAAAGGGGCCAGATTGTGGGTCTTCATTTGGCTGGCAGGTCGAATCGTGCAATATCGATTTTTGTGGGGCACTTGGATGTAACAATGGCCTGATACTAGACTGGATGGGAACATTAAGGCAACATACCCATCGTCAAGGTTTTGATCAGCCGCGTCTAACTGCCTTAAGGGGCTCCGGAAAGGCTCAAAATCATGAAAAGTTCAATTTTTACTTTTTTGCGTTTTCTGAATCTGCAGTCTATTACCTTTTAATAGATATATAATTTATTCAATTCCGAAGACTACAACTATTTTTAAATTTTTTTTTGAAATGCGTTCTACATGGGCGTGACCCACTGTGGCGCTGTTAAACTGCTGTCAAATGGTGTTATTATTAACGTCCGTGTTCATCAGGTACATTTTAGTGATGTGAGATAAAGTATGTGTTGTGGCTAACCTGTGATGGTTCAAAATATATCGCTGGTGTGATTGTCGATTGTTTCATGTTTATTTACTCTGTCGTTATCTCGAAAATATTCGTAATTAATTCTGTTTCTTGAGTCTCTGTTTTGTTGAAGTATAATAATGAGTAAAAGTAAAGTTATTAGAAATCCTCTGAAGTGTCGACGAAATGAAGAAGGATGTTTGGGCTCTTTTTTTTTTCATACTTCTTCAACCGATGAAAATCCCCAACATAGCTTGTGTCCCAAAGAAGAAGACAGTTGGTGTAAATATAACAAAGGATTGCTAACTGGTGAAGTGCACACTCATAAGCATAGTCTGCCTCATGCAATAATGGAGGTGATAAAACCTATTTTCAGAGACTTAGCAGCACCTGAACTGTTGAAAAAGTGTATTCACGGAAAAACTCAAAACCCCAATAAAAGTGCAAATAGTGTTATATGGTCGAGAATCCCCAAGACTGTATTTGTTGGAATAGAAACACTTCACTTTGGTGTGTATGATGCTGTTGCGACTTTCAATGATGGCAACATTGTAAGGTGCAAGGTATTTAGAAATATGGGAATGAAGATAGGTTCTAACATGGTACGAGCGATGCTTGCTTTAGACAAGGAACGCCTTCGGGCTGCAGACAGGGCTGTAAAGAGTCTAGAAATACAAGCAAGAGTAAAAAGGAGGAGGAACAAGAGGAAGCTGGAGGAGGAGTTTGCAGAGGATGAAGATAATCCATCCTATGGACCTGGAATGCACTAAAAAGTTAATCCAATCTTTGTCGCTCGATTCCCAAAACTTTTATTTTGTCATACTAATTCCACGTTTTCTAAGGATCTTCCAGACATATTTGTTTCAAACTTTCAGTAAATGTTACACAGTACCTTCTGCATAATTTAACACATCCTTTTTCCAAAAAACTGTATATTTTTAAATATATAAATAAAAAATTGCAAAAAATGTTGTGAATTTTCATTACAATTGAAAAAAATCATCTTTAATAACTGAACTAAAATTTTGTAAAATCCCTGTGTTAAGTTGTAGCCCATATTCCAATAAATAATCTGTAAAAAGTTCAACTTCCTACCTCAAATACTTTGTGAGGAAAGATGTAATTTATAAGCGTTATTTTAACATTGCAAGTATAGGGCGTTCCGGAGCCCCTTAAGGGTGACGCCTTACTGAGCACCAAATACATCGTAACTCCATCACATGTTCGCCTGCCTACCAAGAATAAGTAATGGACTACTTGCAAAACTCTGTGTTGTTCCGCACTATCGATCAGAGATTAGCAGCAGCGGAACTAAGGAATTAGCATACTATGTGTAGGCTATGTTTGGAGTGGTGTCATCAGCGATAAGCAGGGATGACTTATGAAAGGCGCTCATCGAGGAATCGTGTTTCCGACAATCCTGGACGATCATCGTTGGCTAGGTCCGCTCCGATAGCTGAGTCGTCAGCGTGACGGATTGCCGTCCTGCGAGCCTGGGTTCGATTCGCGGCTGGGTCGGGTATTTTCTCCGCTCTGGGACTGGGTGTTGTGCTGTCTTCATCATCATTTCATCCCCATCCGGCGCGCAGGTCGCCCAATGTGGCGTAGAATGTAATAATAAGACCTGCACCAAGGCGGCCGGACCTGCCCCGCAAGGGGCTTCCCGGCCAATGACGCCAAACGCTCATTTCATTTCCATCGTGTCGAGAATGGTGCCGATCTGGCGAGACGTCCCATTCTTCCAATGTCTTGTAGAGGCACATCCGTGTTGCTCCTAGTGTATGGGAGCCATCGGGAATGATTTCATATCAAGGCTGGTAGTGATTGAAGGAACCCTGACAGTCGATGACATGGACATGGACATCGCAAGTCCTCATTTGTTACCCCTCGTGCGACAGTATCATGATGCCATTTTTGAACAGGACAATGCTCATCCACACATGATATGTGTCTCTACGAACTGCCTGTGTGATGTTCAGGTACTTCTTTGACCGGCGAGATACCCAGATACGTCCCCAACAGAAAATTTGTGGGACCAATTCGGACGTTAACTCTGTGCCAGTCCATTATCCAGGACATCAAAGACCACTTACAAAAGTTATGGGGCAACTTGCATTAAGTGAGGATACAAAGGCTTCGTGACACCCTTTCCAAATGATTCAGTGCAGGAATCCATGGCAGAGGACGTGCAACGTTGTATTGATAAATGGGACAAGGCTGGCAGCCCTGGCGCAGACTGCACATGCCTGAATATTAAGCTCGTGAAGATAAATAGTTAATTCTACAATAACTGTAAGTTAAGTTAATATTACACCTGAGGAAGTTAATTAGAGCCTATTTCATATTATCTATTGAAGGTGTCACTCGTTTCAGAGTATTTCCTGAAAGAATTTGAAAAAGTAACCTAAGGGCCAGTTTCTGCGTACTTTAGAACTAAGTTTACATACAAATTTAAGATGTTTGCGTAGGTATTAAGTGAAGAATTTAGGTTGTTTTCATTACAGATATACAGGGTGGAGAAAAACTTTAACCCTGGATAGCTGACCCCAGTAGGAACCAAAATTACTAATGTTGTGTAGGTCGACAAGGCACCATTTTTAAACTACGGAAACTTGGCGCCACGCGCTCCGATTGGCCGTGGGATTGCCCTGTTGCCGTTCGTCGGTTGACGGGTAGCGCTGTGATTGTTGGTTCACACATCCAAACGCCCTCGCCCCGTCACTGTCCCAACGTGAGACGCACACGTGTTGAATAGGTCCTGCTATTTGTCTCCATGTCACATCAGAGGCATTCACACGTAAGCTTCGCTTCAGAGCACACACACGTCACCTGCGATTTAGTCATATGGTAAGCATGGCGGCATAGTATTAGTTTGAAGAACACCGAGATATGGTTCTTGTTTATGGACTAGCCGACGGAAAGGAGCATAAAGCTAGACAGTTGTATGAGGAACGGTACCCAGCATGACGCCACCCACACCTGCAAAGGTTTACAGCAATTCACTAGCGACTTCGCGAAACAGACTCGTTAGTGGGATATCATGGTGATGCTGGAAGACATCGAACACGACGGGATGCTGCATCTGAAGAGACTGTTCTCGAACACTTCGAGGAAGCACCTAAGGCAAGTACTTGAGCGATTGGACATGACGTGGGGTCACTCATAAGTTAGTCTGGGATGTTTTAAGGAATGACAGCCAGCATCCATTTAGTTTACACCATGTCCAAGACCTAAATTCTGTGGTGGACTGTGAATATGGACAAGGGTTTTGCCGGTGATTTCTGTGACGTGTTGCACGATATCCCGACTTCCCCGCCATTGTGTTGTTTACCAGCGAGTGCACCTTCCATGGGGATGGCCTTTACAACACTTGAAACATTCATTGCTGGGCAAGACGAAATCCTCACGTCACGTACGCCCACGGACACCAGAAACGATTTTCGCCCAACATTTGATTGGGCCAGTCCATCTTCCTCCTCGAGTTACCAGGGCAAATTACCTTCAATTTTTGCAAGAAACACTACTCGACCTGCTGGAAGATGTTCCCCTGGACATAAGGCTATGCATGTGGTTGCAGCATGATGGGGCACCCACACATAACAGTCGTGCTCGTGCTGTGTGCAGATATTTAAATGAAGTCTTCGATGGCTGGGTAACTGGCAGAGGAACTCTTAGGACATGGCCCCAGCGATCACCAGACCTCACGCCACCACACATTTTCCTGCGGGGATTCTTCAAAGTTCTCACTCACCCAACCGGTTTCGAACCACCTCGAAACGAAGAGGAATTAATGGATCGCATTGAACATGCCACCAATCACATCAGGTCAATGCCAGGAATCTTTTAAGGAGTTCGGCAAAACGCCGTTCGACGTTGTCAAGCTTGTGTCGCGTCAGAGGGGCGCCAGTACGAGCACCTGCTTTAAGTAAAGAATGTCCTAGCTACAAAAAAGGCCCTTTTCAGGGCCGACACAATTTGTAAAAGACTTTCTGTACGCAAACTAACAGCTGTTGACAGGTTTGTTCCAGGTACATCTTATCGTGAAACTACAATGGATGTATCAGGACCAGAGCAGATTCGCCCGCAGCCCCCAGAGTGGAAGGCTGGCGCGCTACCACCGAGCATGCGGGGCTCTTCGGATATATCGTGGTCTTCGGCAGGCAAAGCATTTGTGGTCATGCGTTGTCCAGAGCATCCAGCAACAGGGCAATCCAGCGGCCAATTCGAACGCGTGGCGCGAAGTTTCCATAGTTTAAAAATTGTGAGTTGTCGACCTACAGAACATAAGTAACTTTGATTCCTACTGGCATCAGCTATCTAGTGTTAAAATTTCGTGTCACAATTTTTCTCCACCCTGTATTTCGTAGTGCCGTATCTACTTATTTCTTTTCAAAACGCGTAAAGTAAATATCGCGCGTACGCGATCTTAGGCCTAATTTTTCTGGTATACGGGTTTGGAGCTGTAACGTTCTTTTAGGTGCGTTATGTTACTATATTAATAGTATACATATGTATTAGTATTCCACATAACGTTAGTGTGTCTTGTGATCTGTAGTTAATGGAATATTACTGTTATTGTCTAGATAAATTTTTATAAAAATATTGTAAATAGCCGCGAGTGAGATGTGTTTGAGCTGCCATAGGAAAGTTAGTTCTGGGGTTCTATGCAGCTGCTGTGACAGGTGTTTACACTGGGGGGACTGTAGTGGCATGGGAATTGGGGACGTAAACGAGTCTCTTCCATAGTACTACAGAGTATGTTCAAGGGATAGGAAAATGGATGAAGAGGAAGGGAAGATTAGAGTCGTTAAGGCTAACCAGGATAGTGCTAGGGAGGAACTGATGAGGTTATGGGGGGAGAGTGGGGAAGACAGGTGGGAAATGGCAGCAAGGAACAGGGGCCACAAGAAAGAAGACAGTATCTGACAGATTCATCATTGGCACAAACGATAAATTTGTCTTGCTACCTCAGTTAAGTAAGGAAGATACTCAGGTAGATGTAAGTGTGGTTAATACTCAACAGACTTTCACCAGGAAACCAATTGTTTAAAAAAAAAGTAGAAAGTAGGAGGGAAGTTCTGTTGTTAGGTAGTAGCTATGGAAGAGGTGTGGACCAGATCTTGCAGGAAAAATTAGGTAACAAGCACCACGTCACAAGCTTTTTCAATCCCAATGCATGTGTTAGCCAAGTGACAAGAGGATGTAGGATCACTGTGCAAGGGTTTTACAAAACAGGATCATGTTGTGATAGTGGGTGGAGCGGGAAACAGTATTGACAGGTATCAGGGCTACAATGCTGATTGTGATGTTGTAAAAATAACATCTGGAATGAACCATAAAAATGTCAGCTTGGTTACTGCTTTCATGCAGTATAGCTAGCCCCAACTGAACAGCTCCATCAGGAGGGTCAATATGGAGCTAGATCAGCTGCTTTGTTTGGTTTCTGATGATAATATTAGTAGGTGGGACTTAACAAGGCATGGCCTGCATCTAGAAGGGAAAAGGAAGGGATAGCAAAATATTTAATGGAGGGGCACTGAAACTCATGGGAGTACCTCTTTTTTTAGGCTAAGATCAGTGTCCAATGATTTAATATTGAATGAAATGAAGCTTAATGAGAAGCTCAGAGAGGCGAGTAATAGGAATGTTGAAATATCACAAGATTCTCATAGAAGTACATTGAAAAATAATGTTGGCATGTCACAAGTTTCTCTTAAAATCACAGTGAAAATAATGTTAGTATACTGCATCAGAATATCAGGGGATTAAAAAAATAGATGCATTCTTGTTTGTTTAGAAGATTTAGAAATTGAGGATGGAATAGATGTACTATACCTGTCTGAACACCATGTAATCAAAGACATTGAAAAGGTAAATGTAGGTGGATATAAGCTTTCAGCAGATGTAAATAGAGATTATGGAAGGAGGAGGAGTTTCCATATACGTTAAAATTTATCATAGTGTGAAAAATTTAGAAACTAAAATTTTTCTGTAGAGCAGCATACAGAAGCATGTGTATGTGAGCTTAAACTAATAGTACTTTTATAATTGTTGCTGTGTATAGTTCCCCACTAGGAAATTTTCAGCTATTTTTGAGAAACTTGGATTCTTTGTTCTATCTGTCATACAGAGGGAAGCAAATTATTGTCTGTGGAGATTTCAATGTAGATTTTCTGAAAGCATCCGATAGAATGCTTGACCCTGAAGTATTACTTAGTTCCTTCAGCTTGATTGAATTTCCTCCTTGGGTGGTACAGGGAAACAGCACACTGATAGATGATGTTTTTATAGACCTATATAAATTTAATCAAGTAAAAACTTTTCCTGTTAATAATCGCCTGTCTGATCATGATGCACATATAGTTACAGCATATGACATAGCGCCACACAGTAATGGAAAATAGTCCTCCAAAATAGTGCATTCAATTTATGATTTAATAATTGCAGACTTTAGGGAAAGCTTGCAACAGTTGGACTGGGATAAGGTGAACAGGGAACCTGATGCTACTTTATAATTTAAACTATTTCATGATAACTTTGTGCATATGTTTGAAAATACACTCCTGGAAATGGAAAAAAGAACACATTGACACCGGTGTGTCAGACCCACCATACTTGCTCCGGACACTGCGAGAGGGCTGTACAAGCAATGATCACACGCACGGCACAGCGGACACACCAGGAACCGCGGTGTTGGCCGTCGAATGGCGCTAGCTGCGCAGCATTTGTGCACCGCCGCCGTCAGTGTCAGGCAGTTTGCCGTGGCATACGGAGCTCCATCGCAGTCTTTAACACTGGTAGCATGCCGCGACAGCGTGGACGTGAACCGTATGTGCAGTTGACGGACTTTGAGCGAGGGCGTATAGTGGGCATGCGGGAGGCCGGGTGGACGTACCGCCGAATTGCTCAACACGTGGGGCGTGAGGTCTCCACAGTACATCGATGTTGTCGCCAGTGGTCGGCGGAAGGTGCACGTGCCCGTCGACCTGGGACCGGACCGCAGCCACGCACGGATGCACGCCAAGACCGTAGGATCCTACGCAGTGCCGTAGGGGACCGCACCGCCACTTCCCAGCAAATTAGGGACACTGTTGCTCCTGGGGTATCGGCGAGGACCATTCGCAACCGTCTCCATGAAGCTGGGCTACGGTCCCGCACACCGTTAGGCCATCTTCCGCTCACGCCCCAACATCGTGCAGCCCGCCTCCAGTGGTGTCGCGACAGGCGTGAATGGAGGGACGAATGGAGACGTGTCGTCTTCAGCGATGAGAGTCGCTTCTGCCTTGGTGCCAATGATGGTCGTATGCGTGCTTGGTGCCGTGCAGGTGAGCGCCACAATCAGGACTGCATGCGACCGAGGCACACAGGGCCAACACCCGGCATCATGGTGTGGGGAGCGATCTCCTACACTGGCCGTACACCACTGGTGATCGTCGAGGGGACACTGAATAGTGCACGGTACATCCAAACCATCATCGAACCCATCGTTCTACCACTCCTAGACCGGCAAGGGAACTTGCTGTTCCAACAGGACAATGCACGTCCGCATGTATCCCGTGCCACGCAACGTGCTCTAGAAGGTGTAAGTCAACTACCCTGGCCAGCAAGATCTCCGGATCTGTCCCCCATTGAGCATGTTTGGGACTGGATGAATTTTGGTGATAAACAAGTCAGTAAAATGGCCTACTATATCTATTTTCATTCACTGCTTTCATATGGCATCATGTTTTGGGGTAATTCATCATTAAGAGAAAACATTTCATTGCACAAAAGCGTGTAATCAGAACAATAACTGGATCCCACCCAAGTCACCTTGCAAGCATTTGTTTAAGGAACTCAGGATATTCACAGTACCTTTGCAATACATATATTCACTAATGAATTTTGTTATTAATAACCCATCCAGTTCGAAAATAACAGCAAAGTGCATAGCTATAACACTAGAAGTAAGTATGATCTTCACTATACTGGGTTAAATCTGATTTTGGCACAGAAAGGAGTGAATTATGTTGTGACTAAAGTCTTTGGTCATTCGCCAAATAGCAGTAAACGTCTGACAAATAGCTAACCAATATTTAAAAACAAATTAGAGTAATTTCTGAATGACAGCTTCTTCTACTCAATAGATGAATTCTTAGGTATGAAGTAGTAACCGTAAAAAGAAGAGTGTAGTGAAAACTTATGTTAAATTGACACATTCCGCATCTTTACAAAATGTCGTATTCATGATCTATAGAACAAGTATTAATGTAATGTAATGGGCTTATACTACCAAGTTTGAAAAAGGACTGTCTTATTTGCCATGACGATTTTAAATCAGTTTTGCCCAAAAATGTGAACGAAGCTGCGAATCTGAGAAATGTACTCAACATCTGTAATATCTATAAATTACATTCTCTGTAAGTCTGTTCCTGGGACCACAACTGTTGGTCAGAGAGGTTACTTCTTTTGAAGAGAGTGAGGAGGCAGCGTGTGTTAGTCAGTTTGGCTATATACACGGTTAGAGAAGTTTGGAAGCTGGCCTACTGTGTAGTGGAGGCAGCATTATTTAAGAAGGATTTTGTACGAATATGTTTCGAGTAAAGAAGACGAAATTATATTAGTAGAAGAATGTTGAAAGGGCAAATTTCAAGGTAATTCCATTTATATTGTAACTGATTAATTTCTCATTGTTGAAACATCGTGTGTAGTTAAAGGTAACTGTAGAAATTTTATAGTGAAGGGCATGGATTTGTCTTATAATTGAAACAATTGTCAAGGAAAGTAATTGTACACAGGAACATTATTAAGAAATATTTTGCTAACTTGTCCAGTTGTGAGAACTTCATGAGAGGGTGTACTGTTGTTATGGCTTAATGAAGCAAAGTTGTACTAAGAGTCTTTGTTCTTGTTTATCAGCCGCTAAGTTTAGAACCTCATTTTTCTGCAGTGCACAGTTCTGCAGAAGCATTTTTATGAAAAGTGATAAGATACATTCTTGCACTGGACGTCATCAGTGTGGTAAATGAAATTTGTTTTTTGGCAGTGCGTTAAATTTATGTTCATTTGCTGTGTAATTGAATTAACAGTTCTAGTACAGTCTTTGTTTACAAGACTAAGATAGAGAATAACAATATTCAAGGCCAAAATTTTAATCTTGAGTCATTTGTTTTGCAGACAGACAGTATCGCAGCGTGTAACGTGAGCTTCACATACTTATGGTCAAAGTTAAATTAACATCGTTCTGTTGGCCTGCATTGAGATTTACATATTTCACTATCAAAATAAGTTTTATACATTTATCAGATACCAACCACACGTTTATAAACATGAGTTTAAGTAGTTATGCATTACTGTCATGTTCTTTGTAAACTTGACTCGATTCTGAAATCATTGAAACATCACCTACCCAAGGTTTCTTTTCGTTTCCTCCTCATCTTCTGCATGCCTCACGTTTTCCGTTGGCAGTTTATTTAAAAGAGGGTTGTGCAATAGACAGAATTGGAATCCAGAATGGCCTTCTATAAAAAGAAACAGCACTAACATTCAAAAACATCAGTCTTGAATGCAGAAAAAGATTTACGAAAAGCTGTGTTTAGTTCTTTTCGGTGTGTGAGTGAGACATGTGAAAAGTAAGAAAGACAGAAACGAAACGATTAGATCGCCTGTGGTGCTACAGGAGATTGTTGAAGATTAGGTGTTTGATGGAGAGAAGAACGAAGGAGTCTTGCAACGATTCAACGACGATAAATGCCTATTGGAGAAGATAATGAACGGAAGAGATATTATGGTTGGGCAGATATGACCTGAGCCGTTTCTGAAAACTTAAGATGAAGCGTTGATGGACGAGAAGAATCTACATCTACATCTACATCCATACTCCGCAAGCCACCTGACGGTGTGTGGCGGAGGGTACCTTGAGTACCTCTATCGGTTCTCCCTTCTATTCCAGTCTCGTATTGTTCGTGGAAAGAAGGATTGTCGATATGCCTCTGTGTGGGCTCTAATCTCTCTGATTTTATCCTCATGGCCTCTTCGCGAGATATACGTAGGATGGAGCAATATACTGCTTGACTCTTCGGTGAAGGTATGTTCTCGAAACTTTGACAAAAGCCCGTACCGAGCTACTGAGCGTCTCTCCTGCAGAGTCTTCCACTGGAGTTTATCTATCATCTCCGTAACGCTTTCGCGATTACTAAATGATCCTGTAACGAAGAGCGATGCTCTCCGTTGGATCTTCTCTATATCTTTATCAACCCTATCTGGTACGGATCCCACACTGCTGAGCAGTATTCAAGCAGTGGGTGAACAAGCGTACTGTAACCTACTTCCTTTGTTTTCGGATTGCATTTCCTTAGGATTCTTCCAATGAATCTCAGTCTGGCATCTGCTTTACCGACGATCAACATTATATGATCATTCCATTTTAAATCACTCCTAATGCGTACTCCCAGATAATTTATGGTATTAACTGCTTCCAGTTGCTGACCTGCTATTTTGTAGCTAAATGATAAAGGATCTATCTTTCTGTGTATTCGCAGCACATTACACTTGTCTACATTGAGATTCAATTGCCATTCCCCGCACCATGCGTCAATTCGCTGCAGATCCTCCTGCATTTCAGTACAATTTTTCATTGTTACAACCTCTCGATACACCACAGCATCATCTGCAAAAAGCCTCAGTGAACTTCCGATGTCATCCACCAGGTCATTTATGTATATTGTGAATAGCAACGGTCCTATGACACTCCCCTGCGGCACACCTGAAATCACTCTTACTTCGGAAGACTTCTCTCCATTGAGAATGACATGCTGCGTCCTGTCATCTAGGAACTCCTCAATCCAATCACACAATTGGTCTGATAGTCCATATGCTCTTACTTTGTTCATTAAACGACTGTGGGGAACTGTATCGAACGCATTGCGGAAGTCAAGAAACACGGCATCTACCTGTGAACCCGTGTCTATGGCTCTCTGAGTCTCGTGGACGAATAGCGCGAGCTGGGTTTCACATGACCGTCTTTTTCGAAACCCATGCTGATTCCTACAGAATAGATTTCTAGTCTCCAGAAAAGTCATTATACTCGAACACAATACGTGTTCCAAAATTCTACAACTGATCGACGTTAGAGATATAGGTCTATAGTTCTGCACATCTGTTCGACGTCCCTTCTTGAAAAGGGGCAGGCGTCGACATTTGTACAGAAGGCAGATGTTTGATGGTGTGGGATGCTGGAGTTGTGAAGAGCACAGGAGTGGGGAAGTGCATCAAACCGCTCACCTGTTGTTCGGGTGGCCCGCCCAGTGACTCCTCGATGTACTGCTGCTCCCGGGGGTCGATATGGTGGTCCTCCTTCGGCGCGCGGCGTACTACCAGGACCCACAGCGCCGTCCAGGCCAGGCCGACGAAGCCTGTTGCCAAACACAGTACGGCAAAAAAGGCACATGTCAGGTTCGCTGTGCTCTAAAATAATAACAACACACAGGTTTCCAGAGTACATTTTCTGGCATTACACAAAGTGTGATTTGTCGTGACCAAGGAGATTTGAGCTGGATTAGGACTAAACTTCACGTTACTGCTATTTGCGATCAGGTGTCTTAACTATCAGAATATTTAAGAACATCTCCAAGCCCTGGCTCAAACTTTCATTGACACGTTTCCATCTACAATTTCCGAACACCACTACGAGAGATTCCTCATCACCATTTGATATGCAGGAATTGTATCAGGGCTGGGAAAGGAGATGGTAGAGTACTGTGGCTTACGCTGCTACAAGATGTGTACAGCAATTAACTGAAAAGCACAGACTTTGTTATAGTTTCCCTCTTTCCTTTAACCGCAACATCTCGCGACATGCTTTCCAGCTAATAGCACATCTATGATCATTGACTGGTTGTACTGTTCACAGACGTCTGAAGATGGTGCCCGTCTAGTGGTGTGTCTATGATATCAGTCGCATCCGTAAGAGTACTGTGGGCGGTTAGAACTGCTGCATATAACATCGTGATGGCTAACACAGTTTTAGAGAAAACGTCGTCTGTACATAGCAACATAAGAAGAACTGAGCCTACTAATAGAGTTATTAAAGCTTACATTACTTTTAATAACAATGTCACTACCATGAAACTGACTGTCAAGTTGTCACGAGTCTAGAGAGTAGGGTATCAAGGAAAACAATACTTCGAGAAAGAGGAGATTTATGATAGGTATCCCGTAGCCAAACCTCGTGCACAAGAAGTGAACGAAAAGGAGCGGGTTGAGCGGGGCAAGGAACACAAAACCCGAACTATCGACAAATTAACAAACTGCTATGTTCCATACGGAGGGAGCTGTTTTGTGTACTGGAAACTACGACATCTGTGTAGTCCAAACTGTCTTCTTCCAACAGTGAATCCTAGTGGTGGTGCTGTTACTTTTGGAGCTGTAGGTTGGAGTCGTGGGTAGTGTCCGCAAAACAACGCGAACTGTTTGTTTTCTCTTGCTGAAAGACATAAACGAATGGGCAAATCAAAATGTCATTTACAGTACACAGTGCTACACACAGCAAAAACGACATTTACAGTACACTGAGCTACACACAGTAACGTTAGTTTGGCAAACGACAGGCACGAAATTTTAACTGCTCGAAGTTTTTCATCTTATAGCAATTTAGAATAAAAAAGCCCAGAATTGGGAGCAGTTGCACAAATAGTACACTTCTTGTGACAACAAATCTCCATCTGTCTTTTCCTTCGCAGTGTTATACATTTTCCTGTTTGTGTGTTGAGTTGTGGCTTCACTGCTTTCAGTAGTAATCCTCTGCTTGAAACGCGGGTCACAACCCATAGTGTAGCCTGTAATGCAACTACACATGGACAAGTCTGATGAGGAGAGGGGAAACGTCTCGTCATATGGTTATGACACAGGCGTCCCCACAGCCGTTTTGTTTGCGGGAGGGACTTCCGCTTGCCATTGGTGTGCAAGGTCAGCGATAGTGGGCCGTGAATGCGTTTCAGATTAGGACATGACGTTTTCAGTTTCTGGCAGACATACCAGCAAACTAACAATTATTCTAAAATGTTTTAGACAGACAAGTTTTGGCAGGTATCCTTTTTTCGCAAAAAATAACTCTCTTGGTTGTGAAAGAACTGAAGATAGATAAGTGAAAAGTAAGGACTCAGCTATGTTAAAATTTTGTAGAATGCCTGGCGAGATAAAATGTTTTGAGCCACTCCTGCTGTTGGGTAGTTTTTTGCTACACCCCAATGTCTGGGTGAAGCACGGTCAGGACTGTAGTTGTGAACATCAGTGACGACAATTGGTCAGAGACATTGCTCTTAAACAACTGGTCGAGTCCAGTCCATCTACTCCAATAGACAAGCAACACCTGGCACCAATAGGTACTACTGTTTCACAAATGCAGCACGAACACAATGAGTTTTTCAGTGCCAGCACACTGACCACAAACAACCTAATAATGGCACGCTACAAAGCACCCCAAAAAGTTCACCTCCCAATTTTTGACTTGTTAAAAAGTGACTGAAGGAAATTAACCTTGAGATTAATGTTAATAGATGGGCATATTATTGATTTTAAATCTTAGCTCATGGTGAAAATGTGTTAGTTGTTTTGGTTTAAACACTTCAGAGTAATGTGTGAAGCAATATTGTAAAGGATAGCAACCATGAATTTAGCCCTCACCAAAAATGTATCTGATGTGGAAATAAAAGCAATTACATTATTTTTAAAATTTTAAATTCTGCATCTACATTCATTACTTTTAATTAGTCTGTATAATTGTAGCTTGCTGTAACTTAATACACCCAACTGTGTATAATTAATGCAAAGTAGCTCCCCACACTGAAAATGATGTAAATACAAAACTACAGAAATGGTTTATTTATAATCATAAATAATTCAGTAATAGCTTTACCAATACTAAAAAGTTTAATATTAATCGAACTATAGATATGTACTAAAACCATATTTAATTATTTTAATTACAATTGGTTTGTTGAAAAGTATGTGCTGCAGCTTGGAACTTGAAATAATGTTTAATAGTGTTGTTCATATTAAAATGAAATGCAAGTTAAATCCTTAATTTATGTTTATTTACAAGTAATATGAGGAATTTATTATAAATCTCATATTTCTATGTACTGAGTGAAAGGATTACTCTAATGTCACTTATTATGTAGTGATTGTATTTACAGAATGTATGTCACCTTGAGATGAAGCTTCATTTTGGGATACAAAGGTTATTATAAACCTGTTGTTAGCAATTCCTTACTTAAGAGTAGATTTAGTTAATCCGTATGAGATGCATTGGCGGATGATAATGCAACATTAAAGTGATTGTGTACATTTAACTTTCTTAGTAATATTTGTTATTGCTTTATACTTTTAATTAATCTATTCTTCCTTCACCAGACATCAAAGAAACTAACAAATGGCGATATTGAAAAACCCTATTCCAGTCTTATTTTACATTTTTGGACTACCACACGTCGGTGTTGAGGAGCTGTTTTAATAACATCTTTCTTAATCGTACTACAGGCTGATTCAGCTAAGCTGTGTACCTTGGATATTTCCTGAATCGTGCCAGATATCGTAATTATGATTTCGCCCAAATGAATTGTGAGAAAGTCCTCACTAAATGCTATAGCGTACAGACTCTTTTTATAGCTACACTACTGGCGAAACCCGGCGTCGCCAAGGTATTTAGTTACAGCTGTGCATCTACGTCTGTACCACGCAGCATCTGGCCTTGTACTTAATGACTATGACGTCATATCTCCTGAACTGTGTGTTGTACAATGAAATAATTTTGTGGGTACATTCAGAGGCGTATGTGAATACTGTCTGCAAAATGTGTTACGAATGGAATTAGTAGCGATGATATAACAAATTTAAACGTCATGCATGATGGGGCAATTTTTAATGCATGTCATTGATTATGATTTCGTGTCCCCTGAAGTGTATGTTGTACAATGACATAATTTTGAACTACCGTTCAGTGGTATATGTGCATACTGTTTATGAAATGTGTCAGGAACACAATTAGCAGTAAATAAATAATAAATTATTAGCTCATGCCTCACTCGGTACGTTTACTGCATGAGCAGCGAAAAAATAGCAAGCGACGAACATTTTTCATTTCATCATTTTGCAGGCGTTGTCAGTGAGAAAAAGTTTCATAATGATTTGAAATTATACGTAAGGTTTGTTGGAAGACGCATAGTGATCTCATTCTCAAGCACTTGATGAATGAATTCTGGAAATTCTTGCATCGCGGGCTTCGCTTATCTCTCACCCCCACCCCCACCCCTTTGACAGGGAGGTTGTTCTTAGCCCCACCGTGATGTTGCACGACAGTAAGGTATATGTGTACCAAGTTTGGTTCAAATCTGTCCAGTGGTTTAGGAGATGTGGAACATGTATACATACAATCACACACATACATATATTTTTGTAATACTTATATGTATGGATTAGTTACAGAGGTGTCGGTATCAACTTGGCTTTTTTCAAATGGAACTTTAGTAACTTCCGCTGCTAGCATTGTAGTTCTAAATGAGATGAATTCAACGTCGTTTCACGCTTCAAAATCCGAATAGTAGTTTCAAAGAAATAACAACACTTGTTTTTATCACGAAACCGATTGCTGCCTAATATGTAAGTTCATGTTATAAGGAACTGTTGTGGCGGAGAGCACCAGCTTGATACAGCTAAGAGAGTCTGCTAACAAAAGCAGAACAGTGGTGCAAGGTTCACTTTAAAACTGTATTACTCACATTTTGCTATATGTGGTTGGACCAACACATCATCTGGAAGACAAAGGACGTGGAATCTGAGGATAATTCAGCAGTTAACTGCGCTAACAGTTCATAATAACTTTGCGTCATGAGTTTAATGCCAAGACGCACACTTGCATTGCAAAATTAATCCGCAACAGTAACAAAAAGGAAATCACAAAATAATGTGGTCATAAACACTTCCATAACGAACCTTTTAAATCCTCCTGGATCCACGGATTCTGTGCATAGACTTCATATTTGGGTTTAGCCCAGTAGCGTAAAATCAGTCGACAAGCAGGCCAAATGATAACGTCTTCACGTAATAATGGTTCTTTATTTACGTGACCATTACGGCACTCGAACCCCAAATGTTTTATGAAAAGATTTGTCTAAAAGTAAGAAGTAAAATAGATGACGGAAACATTTTAAGCACCTTTAAACGACGATGGAAATCGTATACAGCAAATGAGGTGCTGACAGGATTTAAAGTTCAATGTTTAGTGTATAGTCTCAGAATTTTAAAGAGTACTAGGCGATTTTTGTCTGGTTGAACTGTAAATTCTTAAAAAGTTTTGAGGAACATTTGAAGAGCCTTTGAAAGATGCTCGAAATCACATACAGAAGCTGAGATGCTCATACATCAGTGTCGTAAGGAGATCACAGACTGAAATTTCGCCAGAGAAACACCCTCTAGTACTTTTCAAAATTATAAGGTCCTAAGCGAAACACTGAACTTTAAAATCCCATTAGGCATCTCGTTTTCTGTACAAGAGTTCGAGCATCATACAACGGTGCGTAAAATGTTTCCCTAATCTATTTTATTTATTATTTTTTGACAAGTCAGTACACAGAACATACGCCCACATTTTTTCAAAATTTTTTAGTTTCATATTTTGTCCTAATTACTCTGATTACTGCCTATGAAAATGCAAACAAATACTCATCGTGTAATTTTCCATCAAACCACCAATTAAATTTATCTTAATCACCCTGATTACTTTCATGGAATTAAGTCTTTGTTTGCAACACTAGAACCTCACGCTGGTCAAATTGACACCCTATTTGTTCATTTCCTACTCTTCGCTTGTCTACGAAGATTCGGACAAAAATTGACTCTGAAATTTCCAGGGAGTCTTGCTTTCGCTTCACTCAAACATTTGGATAGAAACACAAATATAAACACTGCAGGAATAAAACAGAGGCTACCGCATCTGAGCTTGCATATTCGAGGGAACTTCGAAAAGTAACGCACAACAATTTTATTAGCAGAAAGATTAATCGGTAACAAAACAAAAAAATCACAAATGAACTTCCATCTTTTACCTAATTTTATACATAGTAATCAAAGTTCTCAACACATTTCTTCAATCCAGGTACCAGTTTCAGTAGGCCCTGTTCGCGGGAGTCCGTTTGGTTCGAGCACAATCATCTGCGAACTGCTGATTTCACTTCCGCACCTGTCACAAAGCGATGTTGGCCGACCAAATAGAAGAAAGTCTGACGGTTCAAGTTCCGGAATGCATGGTGTATGCTGAAGCACCTCCTACCCAAACTGGGCGATTTTCTCACGAACAGGAGCAGCACCATGGGGGCGAACATTATCATGAAGAAGCTTGACACGGTCAGCATTAATATTATGGCGTTTGCCACGAAGCACACGACGCAACTCAACCGAAGCTTTAATGTAGGCAGCAGCATTCACAGTGGTCCCATGTTCAGTGAAGTCCACCAATGTAGATAGCAGCATTCACAATGGTCCCGTGTTCAATGAAGTCCGCCAATAACACACCATGCATATCCCAGAAGGCTGTCACAAGCACTTTCCTAGCAGAATGAGTGACTTTGAATTTTTTTTCTTACTGGCGAACCAGCATGCTTCCTCTCTGTAGAGGCCTGCTTGGTTTAGGGTACGTAGTGAAACGCCCACAACTCGTCACTAGCGACGATTGAAAGGTCTCTGTTGGATTCCTTTCAAGTTAATTTCTTAAATCTGTTGTCATTTGCGGCATAAATTCCTCTTCTAAATCTACTGTGGCGTTTCTGACTATCTGGAAGGAGACTGAGTAATGGAACGTGTTACTTTTACACATAAACAAGAACGATCTGTCACACTACTACACTTTAAAACACAGTTTATATGTAATTCACGTCACACAGTCTCATACGGAACCTACATCCGCTTTCTTTTATATATTGTATATGATAAGATACTGTCATCGCCCTTCCCTTCTGTGTGAGAGGATGAATGACCAAATGTATTTCTAGTTGCATGCTTGAGGGTAGCAGACAAGCCTGTCTGCTAGAGAACAGTAGGACCAACGTCGGAACAGGTAGCTATGCTTTCTAAAAGCAGAGAGGTTTCTATTCTTAGTATGGTCCTGTCCGTCCCTTGTCATGTTGGTATAGGAAGCTGCCCCTCTGGCCACTTCCGTTTGTATTTGTGAGCCACCCTCAGGAAGGGACCAAGTCAGTCTGTCCGCGGTGAGCATCTGAAGTGGTAAGATCTCCGGCTAAGCGCGTGTCTGCTAAGTCCGTAGGACAATGGATTTCTTAAGTTCAGCCTAACTGAAAATTTAATCACCTTTATTTCAGGTTTAGCTCTAAAATATCTAATGTTATCTTAAATTGCAACGCAGTGTATTTCATGTGTGAAGTTCAGAATATCTTCCAGTAGTTACTTTGTCACTACTTTGTGAGTAAAGTGGAACCATGTGTTGATCAGTAACTCTAACTAAGATCATCAATCTTAAATGCGAATGTGCGTGAGATTATAACGTCTCGTCTTGACAATATTTTTCAATATAGTAACTTTTCTTTATGTTCAACCCACGTGGGGTGTACTTTGCGAGACCAGTACCACGTGCTTATAAAATTGTTTGACCCATCAGGTTAATAGTAAGACGTTAGTAACCAGTTCAAGGTTTTTCTTTTGTAAATTGCTTTTCGATCTAATTTATTTTAATTATCAAAATTATTGTGGAGTTACACTCTTTGTGTAAACAAAGTTGATCACGTGAAGCATGTGGTGTAATCATCAAAGTAGCCCTTAGCTATTCTTTTCGGGAAGATTTCACAGAGAGTTAGTATGTATTTAGTATACCAGTGTGTGGTAATTACATGGCGGACAGGATTGCGCTACGAACGTAACTTCTTTGGGTGAAAATTGAGTCGGTTGGTTATGGTTAATTTCTTTCCTCTTGCATATGTTTCAACGTTCTTCGTGTGTTATTTTATGAATGCAGTGTTGTATGTAGTCTCCCAATCTTGGCTCCCTATTTGATGTGTTCCGTAAGATTAGAAACTCACATTTACACAATCCTAAATAAGGCACCAGCTTAGTTATGACTCAAGTTTAACATGCTGAAATTTCAATGATCAATGTTAAAATAAATTTCCAAATATAAACTGATTTATTTCTTTTTATTTAAATTCTCTTTTATATATATGTATATATATCACCGGTTGTCGTATGACTATTAAAAGATTATAATTAATGTTAGTCTGGTTGGGAACTTGGTAAGCTAGACTGGATACCTGGTGAAACAGTTGCTCAGTAATGCAAGGTTAACTTCCCCAGACAGCTCACAGCTTTTAAACCGCTTTTATTGTCTATCAGCACCGCTTTCAAAGAAAATTAAAGCAACAACGTTACACAATTCCTTTCAGAAAGTCCTTGTCCTTGTGCAGCGTAAGGCGCGTTAAGGAGATCCAAGCTTATCATCATGCACTGGCCTTTCTGGTTGTCTGTCAGGTTCTAAGGAACCCATGAGCAGTAACTTTACAAAATTTCAATGTGTCATGAATAATATCGTACACTGCAGCTTAGGAAATGTTGAAGTGTTGCTATATGGTACGCAATTTCACACTCTAGTCGTTGAAATGTACTGCCTCAATAGGTGCGAAATTCTGCGGGGTTGCAGCTGTTACCGCCCGCACGGAGCATGGCGAATGACTAAGGTTCACATTGCCGTCTTGGAAGAATACACACCACCTGGAGACAATGCCATGGTCCGTACTGTCGTCCGCATACACGCTACACCCTGTGAATTTCACTTCACATGTTGACGACAGTAACATGCACGATATTTTGTTTCGTAGTTCAGGCTACCCATGCTAGAGATGCACATGAAAACAAAATACCCTCTGTAGTGCCAACCACAAACTATATCGTCTTGAAGTTTCAACATTTCAGCTGCAACACCAGGAGAGAAAAAAATTATTGTGCTTTACTTGCCGATCTTCCCTCTTAGTAATGAGACTGAGACAACACTAACTTCTGTAATCAATCAAGACGAGGGGCTGCTGGGCCTAAGTGAACACCAGCTTTGCAGCTGTCAAGGATACATTTTCAATAGGCCATCAGTAGGGGGACAAGGGGGGTGCCACCCCACTCTCCATTGTTGCCAAATTTATTCAAGATGGCGGCGATGACGTCATCCAAGATGGCGGCATGTAGACTTGGCAACAGCGCATGACGGCATCCAATATGGCGCATTTTGCCGGGAGAATAGTCCAATTGTGCTATGTCCGCTAACCTAACCTCAAGAAAAAATGGCGAGAAGTTTGAATTTTGGCGGGAAAATAGTCGAATTGTGCTACGTCCGCTAACATAAGCCTCCAAAAGAAAAATGGCGGGAAGTTTGAATTCAAACAGGATAATGCATGCAAAGACTGTACTTATCTTTATTATTATTATTATCATTCATCAACATTCATTATTATTTATTATCATTCATTATCATTAATTATCATTTATTATTATTTATTATCATTTATTATTATTTATTATTATTGATCTCCCTGCACTAGAGATTCCCTCCAAATTAAAATTCCAACGCGATAGTGGCTGCAAAACCTAACTTTTGTTTATTATTTTTCATTATCATTTATTAACATTCATTATCATTCATTGTCATTTATTATCATTCATTATCATTTATTATTATTTATTATCATATATTATTATTGAACTGCCTCCAAATTCAAATTCCAACACGATAATGACTGCAAAACCTTACTTTTGTTTATTATTATTCATTATTATTTATTAACATTCATTATCATTCATTGTCATTTATTATCATTCATTATCATTTATTATCATTCATTGTCATTTATTCTTATAGGCCTACCTCCACTAGAAAATTGCGCAAAATTCAAATTCCAACACGATATTCTCTCGAAAACTGTACTTCTATTTATTATTATCATTTATTATTTATTCAAGATGTCCGATTTTCTCGGTGATAAAGCTATTTTCCTTACATCCATAACAAAAATCTATCACAAGTTCAAATCCCAACACCATAATTGATCACATGTACGAGCTTTCTCTGTCACTTATCTTTTTCACTGGTAACCTATCATAATCGCGTCAAATAATAAACTGCACTTATAGTAACGTAATTCACATCCTTTGATTTTGCAGGAGGAAGGGACTGAAGACTTTATTTCGAGCAGCACAGTCATCACTTGTTCTCCAACACAGTCAGCACACACATCTTTGATATCGCAGTGCAGTCACCATGACATCCGCACTCCAACTGAATTAGTTCAAATGCTCGCTGCCACCACCAGGCCAGCGCACGGAGACACTGCCTACGCCTGTCACGTGAGGCGGCTAACTACTAGTGCGGGGGGCGAGCCCAGCGATCGCTCCCACGTCGTAAACATGTTTTCGCTGGACACGCTGGAACTTGTCGAGTTTGACGTCACAGTGGCCCCTTGTCCGCTCACCATGTGTATTCGTCCCCTCCGCACGTTTCCCGCCAAAATTGTCTGCCTCAGAGCTGAATCACACAACAGTCGACCGTTCGCTGCTACACTTTTGGCGCCACGTTCAAACCTGTCGATGCCGACCGCTCACCATCCACCATGTGTCCCTGTGCGAGCAAGAACGCAGTGCTACACTTCTGGCGGCAAAGTTTGCTCGACAGTGGAATCCGCCATGACTATATAACAGCAAGTTTGAACCACTCTAGAAGGCCTGCTAATTGACTCGCTCTCGCGCACGTGTAATAACTGTATAATCGCTGCGCCGCCGCCCCGCTTACGTCACACACCCTCCATACACGCGACGGGCATAGCCTTCTGTAAATACTTCGAAAATGACTCTTTATTTCAGACATTACGTTCATGCAGGTGTGTTCCAACTGACTTCTCCAGGCTCACACAGCGAAACTCCAGAGCGCAGCTGACGTACGCGCGGCCTGCTGAGCCCGCTCCATCAACAGCTGTCTGGCCGTCTGATGTCAAGCGACCAACGGTGCCCGCACAGCCGCCACGCCCAGCGCGCCAGGTAGGCGGCGGCGAGCGGCGCCTCAGGGTCCAACCACAAACGGTCAGCCGCGCTTGTCTCAGAGTCCGACTACGTAAACATCTTTCCGCGACCACGAGCACTTAACGCCGGACATGACGTAACCTGTCGACCGCGTGCCGGACAAAGGATACCTTTGGCGCCAGAGTTTGACTGACTGTGGAATCCACCATGACCGTATGACAGCGCGTTTGCTCATCGCGGGAATGCTCACTAATTCACTCTCACCACCCCACTATATTAAATAATTGAATTTACAACCAGCGCCAAGTTTGACATCTGCCAATAAACAGAGCTCACTTGCGCTTCCGCCACCAACCTAAGAAAATTGTTACAAACTAAGCCACTAGCACTCAACCTCTCCCTATACGTTTCTGGTAAATGGACTCACCCTGCACTAGGTCCACGGATGGAGGAACGAATTTACTTTATTTAGAAATGGAGTATATGTATCACACCGACATGCTCCACATCATACGGACATACAAAACTCTCCTACATAACTCATTTATAATGTTCTAGACACACATTTGCTAATTGTAAACAGTTAAAAATAACTCATAGCACAGCCTACAGACATGCGAACCGCTCGTAAATAATGCAAAACATTTACCTACGTGTTCGGTATGTGGTTTAAAGCGCTGTCTACTTGCGATCGTTAACGGCGAATCCGTAGGTCATCAGAGGACTTCCGTCTCATGTGTGATGAAGGTTGACACATTTCTCTAAACGCACTTTGATTTATCCGATCCCCACCCTGTCGCATGCTCGGTGTAAAATCGAGACTTCAGCGTCATAACTAAGTTAGCTGTGGGTATTTGTGAGGGGTTGTAATCATTGTGTACACACTTACCCGAGAGACGGGTGTTTACAGAGTTGGTGACGGGATGAATTTTAATTTTCACATGTTGGACGCTGCTGTTATACGTATCTGTTTGCTTGTAGTCTGTACCGGCTGCTAATAACTATCATTTTTTATATAGACCTGATGGAGTAATAGTATTATTTCTGACTTGTGATCTGGTGTGATCATTGGGCGCTAGACGTATCCGCAGGGCTATATTGGGCTTGTATCAAAGAAAGGAAAAGTTTTACGATTGGGGTAGAGACAGCTCAACGTAAGGTGACTGGGGAGAAGGATGTATGTCTGACAGGACGGAAAAGTAAGAGATCTAAGGTTATTGCCCGTTTTTAAATGCTGAACGTTCTAGTCTTAGGAGAGTGTGTGTGTGTGTGTGTGTGTGTGTGTGTGTGTGTGTATGTGTGTTTATGTTCTCTCTCTCCCTCCCTCTCCCTCTCTCCCTCTCCCTCGCTCCCTCCCTCTCCCTCCCTCTCTCTCCCTCCCTCTCTAACCCTCCCTCTCTCTCCCTCCCTCCCTCTCCCTCCCTCCCTCTCCCTCCCTCCCTCTCCCTCCCTCCCTCCCTCTCCCTCTCTCTCCCTCTCTCTCCTACCGGAACCTTCGGTGCACCGATCGTGGACCTTAGAACAATACTTTACACATAATAGATTGGATGATTTACTTAAAAATGTGTCTAACTACATTGTGTATAAATATCGCTCCGTTCTAGTTCTTCTTAACTGTATGCTATTAAATTAAGGCACTTTGAGATCTGTTACTGTAGATCGATATGGTGTGCTAAGCTCAAAGACTTGGTTACATTTCGAGAAATATGGTGCACTTGGATGGATTAGGACTAGGAAAGCTCTATTCAGTCAAGAGAGGTGGAGTGTAGCTGTATTTGTCTGCTCGGTTGAGGAATAATTGGGTAGCGATGTTTCGGGGAAGGTAGGTCAATGCCGAGGTGAGGATGGTCTTTTAACGTAAGAGGACTAGATAGCTCTGTGACTGCCATACGCAGAGAGATTGATCGAGTACTATGCGCGAGGTCTTAGAAATATGTATATCGTTGTCTGGTATAATTTGATCGTCTTTATGTGTTGGAGAATTAAGTGTGAATGGACGTGCTGAGCAGTGATCTATGAATGGTCGCAATGATACTTGCAAAGTAGAGGATGTATGGTTTAGCTATGATACTGAAATTAAGAAAACAAGCTGTCACATGATTGGCAGGTGCTGGACTTACTGTAAAATTTTTCGCGATATCAGCTGTGATGGATAATATTGCAGTAGATCGGTGGTGTCTCATTCATCGCATCTGTGCATTGGGTACTACATAATGATTGACTGACAATGCTTGCTTGAGTTGGGGGAGAAATTTTGGTTGATGGACCGCAACTTCCTGGGTTGCTAGCACCGAAAACGGTGATCCTGTACTTGTGTGCAAAAATGACCAATAACTAGAAATTGAATGCAGAGTTATAAACTATTCGGTCATTGCGACATATGACTTTAAATGTAGAGGTGGTCAATCACTTTCGAGGGAAGTGGCTACAACGCCAGCAGGCTCTTCTATTTTCCTTGTGTTGTGGGTGTCCTTTATTTAAAAACATTCAATGTTATGATATCGACTGTAAGAATATGATTTATAAGGTGCAAGGTATAGTTTCCTGTGAGAGACCATGCATCAGTCCATGTTAATGTCTGTTTAGAATCAGATAATGACTTCGAAGTCGCGGCAGAAAGACGAAATGCTCGGCAGTGTGCAAAAGCGTGTTAGAAAACACTGTTTGAACAAGGGTCAGAGGCAGCTTCTCATTCGCTTAGAGTATGGGTAATCAAACTTTAAAGGGGTCTCTGCAACATGTGTGTATATTTAATATGATCTTGTTCATATAGGCATTTGTAGTTTGAGGTGTTGGATTTGGTGAGCTGTTAGGAATTCTTGGATGGTTGCACTCTGAGTTATTCGGGGGGAGTATTGTATATTTCGTTTGTCCGCGCTGGAGGTGGATTGCATTGGTGCGTTCGTGACTTTTTCACTGTTTGATGGTAGAGGATAAACATGATAGGGTGTTGAGGATCTGTTGTACTTGTACCTAGTTTGAGGCGTACAACATTGCACGCATTTCCGGCGAATGGTCAAAACAAGGTCCTGTTGTAGTAACTGAGATCGTTCTGTTTATAGACAGGTTGCAGAAGGTAATACATATGTCTTTCTCTGACTTTAATTGCAGAGATAAGATGGGTGAAGATAAATGCATACTCATCTATGCTCAGAAAGGGAGAATGCTTTTTTATTATTAAGTGAGTTTTGGCAGGAGTGAATATGGTTTTATATAGGCGAGTGGAAACTGTGAGCGAAGGGTGAATGACATCGGGTTCGTTGACTGGGGGAGACACTGTTTACATGTCCTGTTGGAGATGCAAGGGAGAGATAGAGATCTGCGCTATTCAGGAATCCTTTTGTGCACTGTATGTCGTTAGACAATAGCTGGAGAGCAGGTATAGGGAGAGCCCACTTCAGCATTCTGGTCCTGGGGGCTGAGTGGATGGCTGTTTAGATGGACAGATATGTCGCTTTGACATGCCGCCAGCGCTCGGACACTCACTTTGGAAGGCGCTATGGGATTAGTTTGAGCATTTAGTACTTGATTCGGTGGTTATTGGATTAAGAAGTGTAATATTGAAGGTCATGTCCTCAGTGGGACCGCTTGTAATTGAGTAAGTGTGTTTACGTATTTGAAGATATGTTTCGCGAATGGAGATGTTAAGTTGATGGCGCAGTTTAGCTACCACTGTAAAAAAAAAATAGCTGTCTGCTGCTGAAAGAAAGAAAGAAAGAAAGAAAGAAAGAAAGGGATGACCTTGCCCCCAGACCTGATGGATGAGTTATTAGATAAGAGCAAGTGATAGTTGAATGATGCTATGTGTTAAGATATAGGAGTCTCTAAACGGCGGGGCGAGGTTTTTTTTATGTGGAAATTTATGCAATCTATAGTTAGTGATATTCGACTGCTAGTGACAACAGTTAAGAGCGGAAAAATAGGTACAAATCGAGCGCTGGCAGAATGTTGCGGCAATGGTAATAATATTTAATTGAAGGTGGAGGTGGTAAATATGGACCAGGCTTTGAATATTGTCCTATGTGCTTGATGCTCTGTTTAAAAGTTTGACTCTTTAATTGCGTTTGGTATTTCTGGGTGTGTGTAAAATTAATTTTACTGTTGAAAGTGCGAGAAAGATGAGTTGATTGGTGTTTAGATAGAGGCTACGTTTGTAATTCGAAAAGATGGGATGAGAATGGTAAATTGATTGATGGGCATGGTTTGTGGGGTGATATATGAGTGTTAAGATAGGGTTGAGGACGTTTGTGTATGTTGATGGTGGGACGGTTGTGAGGTTAGTTGCGGTGGGAGGTGTAAATTAGATCTTATTTTTTAAAAAAAATGTTGTAAAGTAAGAATAATATTGAGAAGGTTTTTAGATGGCTGGTCACATGACGAGGCGAGAGCAGGGATGTGTAGTTATGTTTAGTTAAAGGGCCGTGTAATGTCGTGTGAGGAGCATTGCGCAGTGTGCTACAGTGTCATAGGAGGTAAAGACATGTGCTGCTATGATGTGCCTAGCGTATGGAGGCTGCGCTTTGGAATTATGCTACTTTGATATAAAGTTGGCTTTCACCCGCGTTCGGTGGTCGCAGCTCGGGATCGCGGTCCTGGACAGACGTATGTGTGTTCTTTGACCGCTGACGGGCGCGTTGACCGCGCCAACTCACGCTTGCGGAAGCCGAGCAAGGGGTTTTCGAGGTCTGAAATCAGACGGATGGGTGACTTCACGATCCTGTGGGCAGGGTGCGGAGTGGGGTGTACCTGCGCACGCGTGCTGAGTTATTTTGCGAGCGGATCTGCAAGCTCTGCTACGCGTTATTAGGATAGTTTACGAGTACTGAGCTTATCTACACAGCTGTGTGATGTATTATTTATTAGCAGCTTGCTATAGTGTGTACTGAAATTATGATTGGGTGCATGTCTGTGGGCTTTGCAACATGGCCCAGGGCACATCTGGGACTGGTGTTTTGTGATAGCGTGATAGATACACTGTATGGTTAAATAAGTTGTTCGAAAAAAATAAATAGAGTGTTCTCAATGATTACACGCGCCTGCAGTGCAGATCAGAGTGATTGGTTTTCCGTTCACCATCTCGGTTGCATTCGAGTAGTAAATGAAATGAAAGTTTTGGCAGCTGCACGTTGCACGAGTTGTGATGAAGTTAAAGCTTGTTGCGTGGAATCGCTGCATAAGAAAAAAATAAGAAACGTGAAACTTCCTGGCAGATTAAAACTGTGTGCCCGACCGAGACTCGAACTCTGGAACTTTGCCTTTCGCGGGCAAGTGCTCTACCATCTGAGCTACCGAAGCACGACTCACGACCGGTACTCACAGCTTTACTTCTGCCAGTACCTCGTCTCCTACCTTCCAAACTTTACAGAAGCTCTGCTGCGAACCTTGCACTCCTGAAAGAAAGGATATTGCGGAGACATGGCTTAGCCACAGCCTGGGGGATGTTTCCAGAATGAGATTTTCACTCTGCAGCGGAGTGTGCGCTGATATGAAACTTCCTGGCAGATTAAAACTGTCTGCCCGACCGAGACTCGAACTCGGGAATAAGAAACGTGTTTCGATTCTTGACTGGATGATGAAAAGGTGTCAGGTCGGTTGCTCAGCATCCTTGCTGAAATAATTTACAACGGAAGATCCAAGAAGTTCTTTTAATTATCTTAGACTGTCACCAGAACTTTTCACGTTTCTTCTAAATAGAGTTAACTATGCGACAAGGAAAAAAGGTACTGTAATGAATGAATCACCAGAACAGAAATTAAATATCATATTGCGTGCATTACACTTGAGAACACTTGACATGCTGTAGGATACGGTTTTAGTTGGTGATGGCGCTATTTCATTAACACCAATAGTTATTAAGATTAACAGTCATTATTAACATTAGCAACAATAATTACTCGAAGCAGGCCGCATTACGAAGAGAATGGTTTCAAAAATGTTCACATGTGTGTGAAATCTTATGGGACTGAACTGCTAAGGTCATCAGTCCCTAAGCTTACACTCTAGTTAACCTAAATTATCCTAAGGACAAACACACACGCATGCCTGAGGGAGGACTCGAACCTCCACCGGGACCAGCCGCACAGTCCATGACTGCAGCGCCTTAGACCGCTTTCATTTTGCTCTATATTGGTCGATGAATTTGTTCGTGGCGGACGTCCGATGACAGCCGTTCAGATTCTTTGTTGATCCGTTCGCTCAGTTTTTTATTACGGAAGGTAGCTAACCCTCTGACCGTGCACGCTGAGCTACCATGCCGGCACCGCTCGGCTAATCCCGCGCGGCCAGAGAATGGTTTGCAAACTACTCTCTTGAAGAGAGATCTTTACAGTGGCAATATTTCAAAATTCTAATATATGTGAATGGGGAGCACTGCATCGATGTTTTAAATAGATGAATATTGATTGAATAAAGAATGCAACTTCTTGAATTTGTATAGCCTTCCCTCCTGTCAACAGTATCCCTTAACAAAGAGTCGGCCAACTCGAACGATGGGATTTTAGTCTTGTAGACGAGAGCATTGCCACAGCTAGAATTACACTTGCTTGTATTTTCCTTAATTCAGTTGTATATGTGCTCCTAACTCAATAAATTTTGCCCTTCAGCTCAGATATTGTCAAACCATCTATGTTATGATTGTACATGACGGTCTCAGCGGCAGCAATATGTTGCTATTTTTGTAATCAGCCTCACTGAAATCTCACAAACACTTATGCAAAGCATAGATATCCAAAAAGTGAACTCTATTCTCCGTTCCCCACTTCATATTTCAGTTTGTCTACACTCTACGAACACACATAACCTCAAAACTCGTGCAACTAGTTCAAATGGTTCAAATGGCTCTATGGGACTTAAGTTATAAGGTCACCAGTCCCCTAGAACTTAGAACTACTTAAACCTAACTAACCTAAGGACATCACACACATCCATGCCCAAGGCAGGATTCGAACCTACGACCGTAGCGGTCGCGTGGTTCCAGATTGTAGCGCTTAGCGTGCAACTAGTGTCGCCAAAGTTGGAACACGCCGACAGTGTGGTGTCACCGCCAGACACCACACTTGCTAGGTGGTAGGTTTTAAATCGGCCGCGGTTCGCTAGTATACGACGGACCCGCGTGTCGCCACTGTCAGTGATGGCAGACCGAGCGCCGCCACACGGCAGGTCTAGAGAGGCGTACTAGCACTCGCCCCAGTTGTACAGCCGACTTTGCTAGCGATGGTTCACTGACAAATTACGCTCTCATTTGCCGAGACGATAGTTAGCATAGCCTTCAGCTACGTCATTTGCTACGACCTAGCAAGGCGCCATAGCATTTGATATTGAGATTATAACATGTACCGTCAAGAGCGATGTACACCAATTGCGGATTAAAGTTAAGTATTATATCAACTACGTACTTTATTTGCTACTATTAATTCCCTTAACTGTTCCAGACCTCACGCCAGTCAGCGTGTAATTAAACGCGTGCATTTCGGCCTCCTCTAGCAACACAGTGTTGGCTCTTCTGCCAACACTTCAGACAGTGTTTTGTTTCACCAACGAGTTGCGCACACGCGCGGCGCGCATGCGCAGTGGCCGGTAGCGCAGTTGCCTGCAACCTAGTGTCGTCGTGGAAACTAGGCTTTAGCTGCGTCGGGCCTTGTGCCGACGTCTTTACGCGTCCTCTGAGTCGGGTCATTTTTCCCGGGATGTTGCAGTTGACACGATCGCCCGTCAGTCAGAGAGCTGCTTACCGAAGATGTAGAAGACGGCGGGCCAGCCCAGCTTGGCGGTGATGACGCCCGAGACAGTCATGGCGACGACGGAGCCCAGGTCGCAGCCCGCGTAGCCCACGTTGGCCAGCACGCTGCGCTCGCGCGGCGGCGCCCACTGCGACCACAGGGCCTGCGCCGCCGGGTACGACATGCCCTGGAAAACGTGCAGAGTCAGCCCTGAGCCCTGCCTCTGTGTGAGGCAGCCGTGAGGCTGAGGGGAGAGGCTGCCAACTGTGGAGGAATGAAGCCACTGTCCATCCAAAGAGTTCCCTGAGCCCTGAGCCCTGCCTCTGTGTGAGGCAGCCGTGGGGCTGAGGGCAGAGGCTGCCAACTGTGGAGGAACGAAGCCACTGTCCGTCCAAAGAGTTCCCTGAGCCCTGAGCCCTGCCTCTGTGTGAGGCAGCCGTGGGGCTGAGGGCAGAGGCTGCCAACTGTGGAGGAACGAAGCCACTGTCCGTCCAAAGAGTTCCCTGAGCCCTGAGCCCTGCCTCTGTGTGAGGCAGCCGTGGGGCTGAGGGCAGAGGCTGCCAACTGTGGAGGAACGAAGCCACTGTCCGTCGAAAGAGTTCCGAGGCCGATTGTATTCCGTGCGTACGAGCGGTGTCAGGGCAGTAACTACCGTATTTTACGGAGTATAAGACGTACAGATCATAAGACGCACCACAATCTTTAAGCAATTTTTAAAAAATAACATTTTTACAATTTTTCATTCTTGTTGTTGTGGTCTTCAGTCCTGAGACTGGTTTGATGCAGCTCTCCACGCTACTCAGTCCTGTGCAAGCATCTTCATCTCCCAGTACCTACTGCAACCTACATCCTTCTGAATCCGTTTAGCGTATTCATCTCTTGGTCTTCCTCTACGATTTTTACCCTCAGTGCTGCCCTCCAATACTAAATTGGTGATCCCTCGATGTCTCAGAACATGTCCCGCCAACTGATCCCTTCTTCTAGTCAGGTTGTGCCACAAACTTCTCTTCTGTCCAATTCTATTCAATACGTCCTCATTAGTTGTGTGATCTACCCATCTAATCTTCAGCATTCTTCTGTAGCACCACATTTCGAAAGCTGCTATTCTCTTCTTGTCTAAACTATTTATCGTCCATGTTTCACTTCCATACATGGCTACACTCCATACAAATACTTTCAAAAATGACTTCCTGACACTTAAAGCTATACTCAATGTTAACAAATTTCTCTTCTTCAGAAACGCTTTCGTTGCCATTGCGAGTCTACATTTTATATCCTCTCTACTTCGACCATCATCAGTTATTTTGCTCCCTAAATAGCAAAACTCCTTTGCTACTTTAAGTGTCTCAGTTCCTAATCTAATTCCCTCAGCATCACCCGACTTAATTCGACTACATTCCATTATCCTCGTTTTGCCTTTGTTGATGTTCATCTTATATCCCCCTTTCAAGACACTGTCAATTCCGTTCAACTGCTCTTCCAAGTCCTTTGCTGTCTCTGACAGAATTACAATGTCATCGGCGAACCTCAAACTTTTTATTTCTTCTGCATGGATTTTAATGCCTACTCCGAACTTTTCTTTTGTTTCCTTTACTGATTGCTCAATATACAGATTGTATAACATCTGGGATAGGCTACAACATTGTCTCACTCCCTTCCCAACCACTGCTTCCCTTTCACATCCCTTGACTATTATAACTGCCATCTGGTTTCTGTACAAATTGTAAATAGCCCTTCTCTCCCTGTATTTTACCCCTGCCACCTTCAGAATTTGAAAGAGAGTATTCCAGTCAACTTTTTCAAAACTTTGTGTAAGTCTGCAAATGCTAGAATCGTAGGTTTGCCTTTCCTTAATCTTTCTTCTAAGATAAATCGTAGGGTCAGTATTGCCGAACGTGTTCCAACATGTCTACGGAATCTAAACTGATCATCCCCGTGCTCGGCTTTTACCAGTTTTTCCATTCGTATGTAAAGAATTCTAGACGCTCACTCTGCCTTGACGAAAACATCCTAATATTGGCCAGAAGTTGCACAAATAATTGACTTTGAAAGAAAAAGAAACGAGGTACGAAGCATTTATAAATTCATCGAATGTAGTGAGGTGCTTTAATTTCGTCCCAGTCTATAAAATAAATTTGGGGCCATAGTCAGCTCTTGCCGATTAATGTAATGCAGTAATCTCCGTTGCTTTCGAGCGTGAATGGAAATCGTAGAAATTTTCTGTGGAGCAACATCTAATAATAATGAAGCGTTCAAATTATCAAAAGCGATGAGCGGTAGCAGGCGTTTTCGACAAAGAACAGGGGAGTGCAGCGCGGCTGCTGTCGCCACGGCCGCTGCCGGTAGCCAGCCAGTGGATCCCGGAGCTTTGCCGCTTACGGAGTCCAGAGGAGGACAGTCTGCGAGAAATCTGCCGCAAAATGGTTACAGGATAAAGTTTTGTTATCGGTGTGTCAAAAAGTCAAATAGATTGAATCTGCGCTACCATTAAATTCACGTCTTCACCATTCAGACAGAA
This sequence comes from Schistocerca cancellata, assembly GCF_023864275.1. Taxonomy (NCBI): domain Eukaryota; kingdom Metazoa; phylum Arthropoda; class Insecta; order Orthoptera; family Acrididae; genus Schistocerca; species Schistocerca cancellata. The sequence goes on from NC_064631.1 coordinate 692,850,780, forward strand.
GAGGATATAAAAATATTTTACCCCAGCTGGTCTCGATTCACAGACATTGAAGACAGAAAGAACGCATGCTACCACTAGACCACGGGCGTAAACAGTGTAGGTTTGTTTCTAACATGGGACAAGAGTTCCTCCAGGAAGTGCCGCAATCTACAGCGTTGCCAGATTGTGCAGATAGCCGGACTCAGAGAATTAGCGAGTTGGTCAGTTTATTTGTGCCATGTCGCGATCGGCGCGGACTTAGCTTGTGAAGCGCGCGGCCCCCGGTCGAGTTTTATGTCAAAGAGTGTACTTCACAGCACGTGATACTACGGGGATTCCATGACCAGCAGCCACCTCCGGAGGGAAGCGAGTAACAATTTCAGGAGAGCTTAATATTTCTTGACTGTTAGTTTAGTCCGCCCCCAGTAGCTCCTAATCATCATCATTTCATCCAGCCGGCACGGTAGCTCAGCGTGTTTGGTCAGAGAGCTGGTTAGCCTCTGTAATAAAAAACTGAGTGAAAGATTCAACAACGAACTTGAACCGATATCATTTGACGCCCGAAACGACCAAACACAACGATAAAAGGAAGTAGCTGGGTGGTCAGCGTGACAGAATATCAATCCTAGGGGGCCCCTCGTTCGATTCCTGGATGGGTCGGAGATTTTCTCCGCTCAGGGATTGGGTGTTGTGTTGTCCTAATCACCATCATTTCATCCTCATCGACGCGCAAGTCGCCCAAGTGGATCAAATCGAAAGACTTGCACCCGGTGAAATGTCTACCCGACGGGAGGCCCTAGTCACACATTTACATTTTTACTGTTCGTTTAAATGCGCATAAGCTCTCGCCAGCACACGAGAAATTTAAGACCCTTAGTGGACACTTTTTCAGTTACATGGTGATTTCCTGTGGGTCCTGCACGGAGCCGAGCGTTCGCCAAGTGTGACAGACAAGCCGCCTAGTGTGACGTCACAAGTTCGTTGCAGGGCCTGTATGTCTGGTTGGCCCCGTCAGTTGCAATATCAGCTGGCTATACGCCAAGAAAAAGTTGGAGATAGCGTGGTGGAATTAGCGCAGCGGCTGCGCGGAATGTTGGGACGCTGCCTTGTCAACACGGAAACAGTGGGCCAGGTGAGTGTAATAGCTTCCTGGAAAGTGTGCGTGCTAGTAAAGAGTTATTGCGGGGCAGTGTTGCTAGCCGCACGCAGGTGTTCCGAATACAGGAGCAAAAGCATCAGTTGCTCAGTCGCATTCAAGATCTTGAAAATTGAGTTGCTGACTCTAAACAGAAAGCAGTTATTCAAGAATTACGTAATAAAATTATAAAACTACACTTGCAAAGTAGTTTGCTAACCTGGCAACGTAATGAAGTGAGGGAAGGCACGCATTGTTCTGGTCAGGCGGGTGAAATGGTCAGTGCTTGTAGTAAAGTGGGCAATGGTACAGGAGGTTGGGAATGTACAGTATACCACCCAACGCTTTTTTGATATGTTTACAAGTGCATCAGACCTATATCTCTAACGTCGATCAGTTGTAGAATTTTGGAACACGCATTGTGTTCGAGTATAATGACTTTTCTGGAGACTAGAAATCTACTCTGTAGGAATCAGCATGGGTTTCGAAAAAGACGGTCATGTGAAACCCAGCTCGCGCTATTCGTCCACGAGACTCAGAGGGCCATAGACACGGGTTCACAGGTAGATGCCGTGTTTCTTGACTTCCGCAAGGCGTTCGATACAGTTCCCCACAGTCGTTTAATGAACAAAGTAAGAGCATATGGACTATCAGACCAATTGTGTGATTGGATTGAGGAGTTCCTAGATAACAGAACGCAGCATGTCATACTCAATGGAGAGAAGTCTTCCGAAGAAAGAGTGATTTCAGGTTTACCGCAGGGGAGTGTCGTAGAACCGTTGCTATTCACAATATACATAAATGACCTTGTGGATGACATCGGAAGTTCACTGAGTCTTTTTGCGGATGATGCTGTGGGTATATCGAGAGGTTGTAACAATGGAAAATTGTACTGAAATGCAGGAGGGTCTGCAGCGAATTGATGCATGGTGCAGGGAATGGCAATTGAATCTCAATGTAGACAAGTGTAATGTGCTGAGAATACACAGAAAGATAGATCCTTTATCATTTAGCTACAAAATACCAGGTCAGCAACTGGAAGCAGTTAATACCATAAATTATCTGGGAGTACGCATTAGGAGTGATTTAAAATGGAATGATCATATAATGTTGATCGTCGGTAAAGCAGATGCCAGACTGAGATTCATTGGAAGAATCCTAAGGAAATGCAATCCGAAAACAAAGGAAGTAGGCTACAGTACACTTGTTCACCCACTGCTTGAATACTGCTCACCGGTGCGGGTCCGTACCAGATAGGGTTGATAGAAGATATAGAGAAGATCCAACGGAGAGCAGCGCGCTTTGTTACAGGATCATTTAGTAATCGCGAAAGCGTTACGGAGATGATAGATAAACTCCAGTGGAAGACTCTGCAGGAGAGACGCTCAGTAGCTCGGTACGGGCTTTTGTCAAAGTTTCAAGAACATACCTTCACCGAGGAGTCAAGCAGTATATTGCTCCCTCCTACGTATATCTCGCGAAGAGACCATGAGGATAAAATCAGAGAGATTAGAGCCCACACAGAGGCATACCGACAATCCTTCTTTCCACGAACAATACGAGACTGGAATAGAAGGAAGAACCGATAGAGGTACTGAAGGTACCCTCCGCCACACACCGTCAGGTGGCTTGCGGAGTATGGATGTAGATATAGATGTAGATGTAGATTTTGCAGTAGATACTAATGGACAAATTGTGGATTCCTATGGTTGACAGGCGTTTACAGAATTTGAGTGAACCACTGCAAGCGCCTGACACAGTAGGATGATGTTTCCCCGTGCTGTAGGATCAAATGGTTCATATGGCTCTGAGCACATCTGAGGTCATCAGTCCCCTAGAACTTAGAACTACTTAAACCTAACTAACCTAAGGACATCACACACATCCATGCCCCAGGCAAGATTCGAACCTGCGACCGTAGCAGTCGCGCGGTTCCGGACTCAAGCGCCTAGAACCGCTCGGCTACCGCGGCCTGCCGTGCTTTATGAACATTTAAAAGAATGGTTACTGAAGACATTAATGAAAATCTATCGTTAAGTACTTTTAGGAACAGTGTTTTGAAAAATCAGCTCTCGGAGCAAGCACGAAATGAGCTTACAAATTCTTGTGTATATCGTGTGCAACGTAAATTGTGAGTTGATCCTAATTGCACACCATTGTCTACGACGCCCATCATGGATGCTCCGTCATAGCCTTAGTCCCTTTCCTTCCATTTTTTAACTTAACTGCTGTTAGTATCCTAATGTACACTGATCTTTGATCTGAGTAAAGGTGGTAAATGATTCGTATATCTTTATGTCAGAATGAGTTTGAATATTGTCTTTCATTAATTTAACGTAACAAAAAATTTCTCTTGATTATTTCATTTTAGTAAATTTTCCACTTTTCCTTCCCATTTTAATTTTTATCCACTTCTTCCTTTTTTTTTGTTTCCAGCTGCATCTTACATTGAGGCCATTGCCCCGGTCGTCCAAGCTTAGTTACGCCTCTGTTATTATCGCTGGATAATTTCCTTAATTGTGCGGTGATTATTTTCCACATGTCCTCTTAAAGTAAATAGCATATCTTGAGGTGATGCAGTTCTCAACAATACAGAGGTCTCTGAAACGGTCCAGGCTGTTGTTTAGCATGAGTCTGAGACGCGCGACTGGCGAGCAACATGAATTTATCAGCCTCCAGTGAGCAAAACCTTAAGAAAATGCGGTAAGGACACGGAACAACGACAGCAGTCAGACGGTAAGCCATCAACAAACATCAGGTTTGCACTAATCCATGGCATCCAAAACAATGATGTCGAATCGACTGCACATTTCTGCGGAGACATTTATATTTTATGAATATGGACATCTTGGACACAGCAGTAATATGATTCTGCAAACGAATTATCCTGGTTGCTTATCAAGGTTTGTCTGAGGCTGTTCGGGGATGAGCATGAGTTTTATAAATCTTGCAACCGCAGGAAAATCGGAAAACTACAGATTTTTCATTCTCCTACGAAGTTTCCGTGCTAAGTGATCTCTGTATTCCCTCGCATAGACATTACCCGACAAACCGAGTGTGTCACCGTGGTGTCTTGATGCACACGTTTTCCATGCACATGTTATAGGCAATAATAAGTTTTTATAAGAATAAATACGATTATAGGCTAACTAAAAATTATATTTTTACCACAAAATCCTGTAGATTAAGATAATTGTTTGTTATTAGATTTCAGATAAAATTTGTAGACGGCAGGGCTTCCGTCATCTACACACCCCATACTGGGACAGAGCAACTTTACTCCGCGGATGCGAGGCTTAATGATAACTGAATTTCTGAAGAAGACCAGAAAACGTGGTCCAAGAATCGATAAATAATATGCAAAGATATTTACGTTGATTGCTTCATTATTTTTTCCAAAGAAAATCGTAAAAATCCCTTGTTTAGTAGGCTGACTGACGAGAAAGGGCCCTTCAGTCCATCAGAAGAAAAGGCGCGGTGCGAGCTCCGAAGCTGCAGCGGCTGCAGCGTAAACGTACGCTGTGTAACGTAATCTTCCCCCCCCCCCCCCCCCCCCCCCCCCCGCCCAGTGAATCATAGACACTGCCGAGCAGGAGTGGCTTGCGTGACTCAACGATGCAGATAACAGTACGGAAGGGGTATCTGTTGAATGTTCCGAGAAACATGTGGCTCCTGAAGAGGGGCAGTAGCCTCTTCAGTAGTTGCAGAGGTAACAGGCTGGGTGACTGACTGACCTGGCCTTGTAACATTAGCCAACAGGACACTGCTGTGCTGGTACTGTGAATAGCTGAAAGCGAGGGAAAACTGCAGCCATTATTTTTTTCCCGAAGGCATGCAACTCTGCTTAAAATATGGGTAAAATAATGGTTTATTATTGATGGCATCCTCTTACATAAAATATTTCGGAAGTAAAATATTCCCCCATTCTGATCTCTGGGCAGGGACTACTGAGGAAAATGTCGTTATTAGGAAAAACAAAGCTGGCACTCTACGGGTCGCAGCTTGGAATGTTAGATCCCTTAATCGGGTAAGTAGGTTATAAAATTTCAAAGGGAGATGGATTGTGAAGTGGAATGATGTGATTGTGAAGTGGAATGATGAAGGAACAGCCACAGCTGAACCAAGACTAGGGAGACTGACCGACAGGGACTGTCAAGGGCCGGCCGCGGTGGTCTAGCGGTTCTGGCGCTGCAGTCCGGAACCGCGGGACTGCTACGGTCGCAGGTTCGAATCCTGCCTCGGGCATGGGTGTGTGTGATGTCCTTAGGTTAGTTAGGTTTAAGTAGTTCTAAGTTCTAGGGGACTGATGACCTAAGATGTTGAGTCCCATAGTGCTCAGAGCCATTTGTCTGTCAAGGACTTCGGAGGGTGCTTGTAAACAATCGCATGAAATTAGCGGAAGTAGTCACTTTGTAGCGAAGCAGCCTACTCACGCCGTATAAAATTCACATCAGTCTTTCCATTGTGTACCAGCCAGTCCGCTGTAATTAGCTCTGACGTCATAAATGTTGCGCAATACTTTCAAGAAAATAACCTGAAATGTTTCTAGCATGTCAGGAGTAATACTAAATCAATATGTGTTGAATGTCAGTTCAATAACTTTAACCATTTTCGAAATTTGGACGTTTTTCTGTAAAAATCATTGGCGCTACAGAAAAGAGCTAGAAACTTAAAAATTTATATTTGGATTCCTTTTGCATAATAATTTAGTAGAAACAGTATTATGGATCTCACAAATTAAAATTTTTGTTGAAATTCATGATTTTCTGGTTTTTGTCTTAGAAATTAAGGAAGCGAGATAGATTAAGTAGGCTAATAAATAAGGCTAGGATGTTTAAATTTAAGTAGAAGGGAGATCCGCTATAATCATAAAGATGTGAGAAGTTTCAACCGAACAACTATAAAACTATAGCTATAGCGTATCTCCAAAGAGCAAGTTCAGAGCTCGTCTACTGCGTGTAGTGTAATTCTCTCGCTCAAAATATTTGACTTAGCCACGTCAGACTTTTATTATGATTACTAACCTGTGTGCTGAATGCACATTTAAATTGAGAGCTTCATCGGCCATCAGCAAAGGAAGCAATGATTTATTCGATAACTTAAAGTGGTGCATTACTAGCCCAGCGGCTAGTCGGGAGAGCGGAATTGATCAGGCGTTCCCTTAGCCGTCCGCACCGCGGCTTTATATACAAGAAAGCGGCGCGAGAGAAGAAGGCCCCAGTTCTCTCCAGACGCTGAATAGCACACCACCTGTGTCGGGAGTGGCGTTGCGTCGGTAACATTGCTATAAACAGCCTCGGATGCCGTAATAAGTTACTCGGGATACGCGTAACCATGAAATCGTTTTTCGAGTGAAGTGTTAATTCTGGGATGACTTTAATGATCTATCTTCAGTTTGCGTATGTCGTATTTTCACGTGCCGCCGCGGGACAGACATTCTACCATTATTTAGCGTGGCGTTTGATGAACATTATCATCAAATTATGGCGAGCATTCACTTAAACATTTAATTTGAACAGTTATAGTTGTTTCAGCGCATTAGACTCTGAACTGCTCTGTTAGTTGGATTGTGTGGATTCTTTTTTGGTCTGTGACTTTCAGAATATAGTGACATTTTTAGAGAATCGTTTTTGATTATGAATCCCAGATAATCTCCTAATTCCTCAGAGCTATAAGCTGTAGCTATAAGGGTATTTCTCAGATGAAGTGGGCACTAGGAATTCTAATTACAGGCTTCACGTTTTGCCAATCACTTTCTGGTTGCCAATATTGTAGTTACAGAGCCAGTGTTGAGAACGGCAAAAGACTGCATAAATAATAGGAACATTTTTATAACAATTAATTCCACCCGCCGCCCCACATATGGTTAATCGGCCGGGAAATGCATCTTTGGACTATCAGACCAATTGTGTGATTAGATTGAAGAGTTCCTAGATAACAGGACGCAGCATGTCATTCTCAATGGAGAGAAGTCTTCCGAAGTAAGAGTGATTTCAGGTGTGCCGCAGGGGAGTGTCATAGGACCGTTACTATTCACAATATACATAAATGACCTGGTGGATGACATCGGAAGTTCACTGAGGCTTTTTGCAGATGATGCTGTGGTGTATCGAGAGGTTGTAACAATGGAAAAGTGTACTGAAATGCAGGAGGATCTGCAGCGAATTGACGCATGGTGCAGGGAATGGCAATTGAATCTCAATGTAGACAAGTGTAATGTGCTGAGAATACACAGAAAGATAGATCCTTTATCATTTAGCTACAAAATACCAGGTCAGCAACTGGAAGCAGTTAATACCATAAATTATCTGGGAGTACGCATTAGGAGTGATTTAAAATGGAATGATCATATAATGTTGATCGTCGGTAAAGCAGATGCCAGACTGAGATTCATTGGAAGAATCCTAAGGAAATGCAATCCGAAAACAAAGGAAGTAGGCTACAGTACACTTGTTCACCCACTGCTTGAATACTGCTGACCGGTGCGGGTCCGTACCAGATAGGGTTGATAGAAGATATAGAGAAGATCCAACGGAGAGCAGCGCGCTTTGTTACAGGATCATTTAGTAATCGCGAAAGCGTTACGGAGATGATAGATAAACTCCAGTGGAAGACTCTGCAGGAGAGACGCTCAGTAGCTCGGTACGGGCTTTTGTCAAAGTTTCAAGAACATACCTTCACCGAGGAGTCAAGCAGTATATTGCTCCCTCCTACGTATATCTCGCGAAGAGACCATGAGGATAAAATCAGAGAGATTAGAGCCCACACAGAAGCATACCGACAATCCTTCTTTCCACGAACAATACGAGACTGGAATAGAAGGAAGAACCGATAGAGGTACTGAAGGTACCCTCCGCCACACACCGTCAGGTGGCTTGCGGAGTATGGATGTAGATATAGATGTAGATGTAGATTTTGCAGTAGATACTAATGGACAAATTGTGGATTCCTATGGTTGACAGGCGTTTACAGAATTTGAGTGAACCACTGCAAGCGCCTGACACAGTAGGATGATGTTTCCCCGTGCTGTAGGATCAAATGGTTCATATGGCTCTGAGCACATCTGAGGTCATCAGTCCCCTAGAACTTAGAACTACTTAAACCTAACTAACCTAAGGACATCACACACATCCATGCCCCAGGCAAGATTCGAACCTGCGACCGTAGCAGTCGCGCGGTTCCGGACTCAAGCGCCTAGAACCGCTCGGCTACCGCGGCCTGCCGTGCTTTATGAACATTTAAAAGAATGGTTACTGAAGACATTAATGAAAATCTATCGTTAAGTACTTTTAGGAACAGTGTTTTGAAAAATCAGCTCTCGGAGCAAGCACGAAATGAGCTTACAAATTCTTGTGTATATCGTGTGCAACGTAAATTGTGAGTTGATCCTAATTGCACACCATTGTCTACGACGCCCATCATGGATGCTCCGTCATAGCCTTAGTCCCTTTCCTTCCATTTTTTAACTTAACTGCTGTTAGTATCCTAATGTACACTGATCTTTGATCTGAGTAAAGGTGGTAAATGATTCGTATATCTTTATGTCAGAATGAGTTTGAATATTGTCTTTCATTAATTTAACGTAACAAAAAATTTCTCTTGATTATTTCATTTTAGTAAATTTTCCACTTTTCCTTCCCATTTTAATTTTTATCCACTTCTTCCTTTTTTTTTGTTTCCAGCTGCATCTTACATTGAGGCCATTGCCCCGGTCGTCCAAGCTTAGTTACGCCTCTGTTATTATCGCTGGATAATTTCCTTAATTGTGCGGTGATTATTTTCCACATGTCCTCTTAAAGTAAATAGCATATCTTGAGGTGATGCAGTTCTCAACAATACAGAGGTCTCTGAAACGGTCCAGGCTGTTGTTTAGCATGAGTCTGAGACGCGCGACTGGCGAGCAACATGAATTTATCAGCCTCCAGTGAGCAAAACCTTAAGAAAATGCGGTAAGGACACGGAACAACGACAGCAGTCAGACGGTAAGCCATCAACAAACATCAGGTTTGCACTAATCCATGGCATCCAAAACAATGATGTCGAATCGACTGCACATTTCTGCGGAGACATTTATATTTTATGAATATGGACATCTTGGACACAGCAGTAATATGATTCTGCAAACGAATTATCCTGGTTGCTTATCAAGGTTTGTCTGAGGCTGTTCGGGGATGAGCATGAGTTTTATAAATCTTGCAACCGCAGGAAAATCGGAAAACTACAGATTTTTCATTCTCCTACGAAGTTTCCGTGCTAAGTGATCTCTGTATTCCCTCGCATAGACATTACCCGACAAACCGAGTGTGTCACCGTGGTGTCTTGATGCACACGTTTTCCATGCACATGTTATAGGCAATAATAAGTTTTTATAAGAATAAATACGATTATAGGCTAATTAAAAATTATATTTTTACCACAAAATCCTGTAGATTAAGATAATTGTTTGTTATTAGATTTCAGATAAAATTTGTAGACGGCAGGGCTTCCGTCATCTACACACCCCATACTGGGACAGAGCAACTTTACTCCGCGGATGCGAGGCTTAATGATAACTGAATTTCTGAAGAAGACCAGAAAACGTGGTCCAAGAATCGATAAATAATATGCAAAGATATTTACGTTGATTGCTTCATTATTTTTTCCAAAGAAAATCGTAAAAATCCCTTGTTTAGTAGGCTGACTGACGAGAAAGGGCCCTTCAGTCCATCAGAAGAAAAGGCGCGGTGCGAGCTCCGAAGCTGCAGCGGCTGCAGCGTAAACGTACGCTGTGTAACGTAATCTTCCCCCCCCCCCCCCCCCCCCCGCCCAGTGAATCATAGACACTGCCGAGCAGGAGTGGCTTGCGTGACTCAACGATGCAGATAACAGTACGGAAGGGGTATCTGTTGAATGTTCCGAGAAACATGTGGCTCCTGAAGAGGGGCAGTAGCCTCTTCAGTAGTTGCAGAGGTAACAGGCTGGGTGACTGACTGACCTGGCCTTGTAACATTAGCCAACAGGACACTGCTGTGCTGGTACTGTGAACAGCTGAAAGCGAGGGAAAACTGCAGCCATTATTTTTTTCCCGAAGGCATGCAACTCTGCTTAAAATATGGGTAAAATAATGGTTTATTATTGATGGCATCCTCTTACATAAAATATTTCGGAAGTAAAATATTCCCCCATTCTGATCTCTGGGCAGGGACTACTGAGGAAAATGTCGTTATTAGGAAAAACAAAGCTGGCACTCTATGGGTCGCAGCTTGGAATGTTAGATCCCTTAATCGGGTAAGTAGGTTATAAAATTTCAAAGGGAGATGGATTGTGAAGTGGAATGATGTGATTGTGAAGTGGAATGATGAAGGAACAGCCACAGCTGAACCAAGACTAGGGAGACTGACCGACAGGGACTGTCAAGGGCCGGCCGCGGTGGTCTAGCGGTTCTGGCGCTGCAGTCCGGAACCGCGGGACTGCTACGGTCGCAGGTTCGAATCCTGCCTCGGGCATGGGTGTGTGTGATGTCCTTAGGTTAGTTAGGTTTAAGTAGTTCTAAGTTCTAGGGGACTGATGACCTAAGATGTTGAGTCCCATAGTGCTCAGAGCCATTTGTCTGTCAAGGACTTCGGAGGGTGCTTGTAAACAATCGCATGAAATTAGCGGAAGTAGTCACTTTGTAGCGAAGCAGCCTACTCACGCCGTATAAAATTCACATCAGTCTTTCCATTGTGTACCAGCCAGTCCGCTGTAATTAGCTCTGACGTCATAAATGTTGCGCAATACTTTCAAGAAAATAACCTGAAATGTTTCTAGCATGTCAGGAGTAATACTAAATCAATATGTGTTGAATGTCAGTTCAATAACTTTAACCATTTTCGAAATTTGGACGTTTTTCTGTAAAAATCATTGGCGCTACAGAAAAGAGCTAGAAACTTAAAAATTTATATTTGGATTCCTTTTGCATAATAATTTAGTAGAAACAGTATTATGGATCTCACAAATTAAAATTTTTGTTGAAATTCATGATTTTCTGGTTTTTGTCTTAGAAATTAAGGAAGCGAGATAGATTAAGTAGGCTAATAAATAAGGCTAGGATGTTTAAATTTAAGTAGAAGGGAGATCCGCTATAATCATAAAGATGTGAGAAGTTTCAACCGAACAACTATAAAACTATAGCTATAGCGTATCTCCAAAGAGCAAGTTCAGAGCTCGTCTACTGCGTGTAGTGTAATTCTCTCGCTCAAAATATTTGACTTAGCCACGTCAGACTTTTATTATGATTACTAACCTGTGTGCTGAATGCACATTTAAATTGAGAGCTTCATCGGCCATCAGCAAAGGAAGCAATGATTTATTCGATAACTTAAAGTGGTGCATTACTAGCCCAGCGGCTAGTCGGGAGAGCGGAATTGATCAGGCGTTCCCTTAGCCGTCCGCACCGCGGCTTTATATACAAGAAAGCGGCGCGAGAGAAGAAGGCCCCAGTTCTCTCCAGACGCTGAATAGCACACCACCTGTGTCGGGAGTGGCGTTGCGTCGGTAACATTGCTATAAACAGCCTCGGATGCCGTAATAAGTTACTCGGGATACGCGTAACCATGAAATCGTTTTTCGAGTGAAGTGTTAATTCTGGGATGACTTTAATGATCTATCTTCAGTTTGCGTATGTCGTATTTTCACGTGCCGCCGCGGGACAGACATTCTACCATTATTTAGCGTGGCGTTTGATGAACATTATCATCAAATTATGGCGAGCATTCACTTAAACATTTAATTTGAACAGTTATAGTTGTTTCAGCGCATTAGACTCTGAACTGCTCTGTTAGTTGGATTGTGTGGATTCTTTTTTGGTCTGTGACTTTCAGAATATAGTGACATTTTTAGAGAATCGTTTTTGATTATGAATCCCAGATAATCTCCTAATTCCTCAGAGCTATAAGCTGTAGCTATAAGGGTATTTCTCAGATGAAGTGGGCACTAGGAATTCTAATTACAGGCTTCACGTTTTGCCAATCACTTTCTGGTTGCCAATATTGTAGTTACAGAGCCAGTGTTGAGAACGGCAAAAGACTGCATAAATAATAGGAACATTTTTATAACAATTAATTCCACCCGCCGCCCCACATATGGTTAATCGGCCGGGAAATGCATCTTTGGACTATCAGACCAATTGTGTGATTAGATTGAAGAGTTCCTAGATAACAGGACGCAGCATGTCATTCTCAATGGAGAGAAGTCTTCCGAAGTAAGAGTGATTTCAGGTGTGCCGCAGGGGAGTGTCATAGGACCGTTGCTATTCACAATATACATAAATGACCTGGTGGATGACATCGGAAGTTCACTGAAGCTTTTTGCAGATGATGCTGTGGTGTATCGAGAGGTTGTAACAATGGAAAAGTGTACTGAAATGCAGGAGGATCTGCAGCGAATTGACGCATGGTGCAGGGAATGGCAATTGAATCTCAATGTAGACAAGTGTAATGTGCTGCGAATACACAGAAAGATAGATCCTTTATCATTTAGCTACAAAATACCAGGTCAGCAACTGGAAGCAGTTAATACCATAAATTATCTGGGAGTACGCATTAGGAGTGATTTAAAATGGAATGATCATATAATGTTGATTGTCGGTAAAGCAGATGCCAGACTGAGATTCATTGGAAGAATCCTAAGGAAATGCAATCCGAAAACAAAGGAAGTGGGTTACAGTACACTTCTTCGCCCACTGCTTGAATACTGCTCAGCAGTGTGGGATCCGTACCAGATAGGGTTGATACAAGACATAGAGAAGATCCGACGGAGAGCAGCGCGCTTCGTTACAGGATCATTTAGTAATCGCGAAAGCGTTACGGAGATGATAGATAAACTCCAGTGGAAGACTCTGCAGGAGAGACGCTCAGTAGCTCGGTACGGGCTTTTGTCAAAGTTTCGAGAACATACCTTCACCGAAGAGTCAAGCAGTATATTGCTCCCTCCTACGTATATCTCGCGAAGAAACCATGAGTATAAAATCAGAGAGATTAGAGCCCACACAGAAGCATACCGACAATCCTTCTTTCCACGAACAATACGAGACTGGAATAGAAGGGAGAACCGATAGAGGTACTGAAGGTACCCTCCGCCACACACCGTCAGGTGGCTTGCGGAGTATGGATGTAGATGTAGATGTAGATGTTTTCTACTTTACATTCTACATTTAACAACAATTAAATTCCACCCGCCACCCCACAACTTGTGAACTCCAAAGCGCTGCCAGCAGTCCGCCTAACACAGTGACTTTGCATAAGGAGCTGAAAAGAACTGAGTAGAACGGTTGAGAAGTTCTTCTCAGGCCACACTTTTCTGGAGCCAGTGTTAAGCGACGCTAGAAATGGTATAAAGAGCGACACCGCTGGATGGTGGGCGGCTGGAAACGAGTGATTTGCAGTGATGAACCACGCTGTGCCCCGTGGCAATGCGATGGAAAGGTTTGGATTTGGCTACTGCCTGGAGTCCGTTGCCTGTCAATGTGTGCAGTGTCAGCAGTAAAGTACGGCGGAGGTGGTGGTATGGTGTGGCGGTGTTTCTCGTGGTTGCAGTGTGGTCCTCATATTATCTTTAAGAAAACGTTATATGTGGAGGAATATGGATGCTTTTTACAGCAAGTGTAGTGCGTGCAGTAGAGGATGATTGGTTCTATCAGCCTGACAATGTATCTGCGAGCCGATGGTTTTTGGACAGTGACACTCCTGAAATGGACTGGCATGGCCAGAACCCCGACCTGAACCGAATGGAACACCTTTGGATTGAGTTATAACATGGAATTCTCTGCAGATTCTAGCGTCTAACATCAGTACCTCCTTTGGTTCCGGGTCTTGAGAAAGAATTGCTTGCCATTCATACATAGATATTGAGACACATCGTTAAAAGTGTCCTTAGCAGAGTTAAAGCCGTCATAAATGCGAAGAGTGGACACACCTTATATTAATGTCCACTAATGGGTATCCATACACTTTTAATCAGATAGTATATATTCGCAAGTCAATGTGTAAGCGTCTGTTCAATTCGTGTACTGAGGAGAATATGAAATCGGCCTTGCTGTGCTGGTACTGCGAATGGCTGAAAGCAAGGGGAAACTACAGCCGTAATTTTTCCCGAGGGCATGCAGCTTTACTGTGCGGTTAAATGAGGCAAACCTAATTTTCTAGCATTTGTAGACTTAAAGAAAGCTTTTGACAATGTTCACTGGAATAATCTCTTTCAAATTCTGAAGGTGGCAGGGGTAAAATACAGGGAGTAAAAGGCTATTTACAATTTTTACAGAAACCAGATGGCAGTTATAAGAGTCGAGGGACATGAAAGGGAAGCAGTGGTTGGGAAGGGAGTAAAACAAGATTGTAGCCTATCCCCGATGTTATTAAATCCGTATATTGAGGAAGCAGTAAAGGAAACAAAATAAAAATTTGGAGCAGGTATTAAAATCCACGGAGAAGAATTAAAAACTTTGAAGTTCGCCGATGACATTGTAATTCTGTCAGAGACAGCAAAGGACCTGGAAGAGCAGCTGAACTGAATGGACAGTCTCTTGAAACGAGGATATAAGATGAACATCAACAGAAGCAAAACGAGGATAATGGAATGTAGTCGAATTAAATCGTGTGATGCTGCACGAATTAGATTAGGAAATGAGAGGCTTAAAGTAGTAAAGGAGTTTTGCTATTTGGGGAGCAAAATAACTGATGATGGTCGAAGTAGAGAGGATATAAAATGTAGACTGGCAATGGCAAGGAAAGCATTTCTGAAGAAGAGAAATTTGTTAACATCAAGTATAGATTTAAGTGTCAGGAAGTCGTTTCTGAAAGTATTTGTATGGAGTGTAGCGGGCAGGGTTAGGGATTTTCTCTGCCTCGTGATGACTGGGTGTTGTTTGATGTCCTTAGGTTAGTTAGGTTTAAGTAGCTCTAAGTTCTAGGGGACTGATGACCATACATGTTAAGTCCCATAGGGCTCAGAGCCATTTGAACCATTTTTAGTGTAGCCATGTATGGAAGTGAAACATGGACGATAAATAGTTTGGACAAGAAGAGAATAGAAGCTTTCGAAATGTGGTGCTGCAGAAGAATGCTGATGATTAGATGGGTGGATCACATAACTAATGAGGAGGTATTGAATATAATTGGAGAGAAGAGAAATTTGTGGCACAACTTGACTAGGAGAAGGGATCGGTTGGTAGGACATAATCTGAGGCATCAAGGGATCACCAATTTAGTATTGGAGGGCAGCGTGGAGGGTAAAAATCGTGGAGGGAGACCAAGAGATGAATACACTAAATAGATTCAGAAGGATGTAGGTTGCAGTAGGTACTGGGAGATGAAGAAGCTTGCACAGGATAGAGTAGCATGGAGAGCTGCATCAAACCAGTTTCAGGACTGAAGACCACAACAACAACATATTTCTCTGTACGTGTCCTTATCTCTCTTACCTTATTCTCGTGGTATTTACACGAGACATACAATGGTGTACGCCATAACGACCATACAGTCTTCTAAAGAAGAGCTTTCCACCAGCACCGTCAAATTAGTGCCAATGTTGGTCACATGTCTTGCTAACGGGTGGAATGCTGTCCATGAACAAGATATACATTCATACCATCGGGCAGTAGTAGTGGACGATTACCTATCTTGAGTAGAGTGTGGCCAATGGCGTTTACAGTACTGCATTCTCCAGCTATATTTCCTGACTTTTGTGTTCACTGATGAACATCGTACACTCGAGACTGCATTGTGAACTCGTTCAACACTCATAATTGGGTAGGCAACAACCTGCGTGTGCAGATAGATGTAATGGACTCAGATTCAGTGACCGAATGGAACAGGGCAATTTGTGGTCAGATAATTGGGCAGAATTTATTGCCAATCTAACACGACCGATCTACCTCATTTTTCTCCGAGCTAGAAGAAAGGCATAGGTGAGAGCTGTAAAGTGGAAGAACTGACTTTAAGGCTGTGCTTAAGGTGGAGAATCGGATATGTGATGAAGAGCGTGACCATCAGTTGGATGAGAAATTGACCAAACCGGACTTAATAATTGCTTGGCGAGGTCACTCAGTAATGCAAGAGTTAAAACGCGCATTCATGAAAACCGAACAAGCTCGCATTACATTAGGAGAGCAACTGACGTTAAAAATGGCTGCCTTTGTAGATGCTCAGGACGAAAAGTCAGATGAAATCTTGCGGGACGGAAATAAACTGATTATCGAATTGATGAAAATACAGACTGATGTGGGTAAGATGGTGCAAGTTCAAATGATCTAAGACACTAAGTTACAAATGCAGATATATGTACTCAATCAACATATTGCACGGCTGCCAGCAGAAGAAGATGCTGATAATCACGAGCGTTTATGAAAGGAGATGTTAGGAAAAGTAAAGACGAGAGCAGACAGCTCAGACGAGGATGCACGGAGAGACAGACACAAAAAGAGAAGCCGTATCCTGCTGGAAGCATGAGAGATTGACAGTCACACGGCAGAGGATATGACGAGCAGCGAATGATTCTTGTCGAAGTGTGCTACATACCCATTTAAATCGAAAGGAAAGCCCCATCCGCTGGCTTTTTCGGGGCAGTGTCATAGCATGACACCCGTCAAGTGACCAGAAAGGTGAAAATTTGCTAAAAGTCGACTGAGGAGTTAGCCTTAGCATGAGGACTGCTTGCCTTTGAGTTCTGCGTAAGTCACTAGAGATCGAAACAAAGTTTCTGTTGACCTGTTAGGCACCAGGAATGCAGAATGAGCTCAAAGTAGTGCTTCCACGAGGTCATTTATACAAGAGAGTTAAAGGAGTCGTTTTGAAAGAGTTCTTTGGAAGATTATGAAACAGGAACCGATACCTCAACGAACTATTTAAGTGCGAAGACCCAGCTACAGTTGTTACCACAAAACTACATGATGTGGTTAAACAGCAAATAATCGCTATCTCAAGAACAGACAAAGATGCCATTCTTGGGACGCATGAGCAGCTATACAGATTTGCAGAGTTCTAAGCTAACAGTAGCAGGAACCACCATAATTGAAGTAGGTAGAGATGACATGCTAGTAGGTCTACATCAAATCGATCTATCGAATTACTCGTCGTAGAACCATCCGAAGTGTCAAACGCGAATAGAAGGACGCACAGAGAGCACTGCTTTTGATAACGAACGTAATAGTCATGCTTGGGTAGAAAGAAACATTGATAGGCGGTGAGAGCACACATCTGGACCAGGCAGTCACAGACGTAGCAGACAGAACGTACAAACGCATCAGGAAAACAGGCACTTGTTCCTGAGGAGGTCATTGCGGAACCAGGAGACGGAAAATTACTTTTGCAGTCAGGATCATGAAATATTATGACGAGTTATGGAAAACATGATTAGAAAAACATGAAACCGCTTGCATGGAAATAAGCCAGCCGGTAGTAGAAATCTTGGTTAAAGAACAAAAAATTTTGGGATTTATGTTTGCGAATCCGGAATGAGCATGCGACTTATTAAGTAAAAGAGATGCGTTACCGTTACTGTCACTGAAAGGAGTGAGGACAATAAATGCTGGGGAAGCGAAAATCCGGTCTATAAATTAGCAAGTGCTTGTGGAATTCATGCTGAATGACAATCCTGTTTATGCACAGTCTAATGGTCACTATTTATTTATGTGAGCCCTCCTCTTTGGACAAGGTTTGCCAAACCTACCGCAAGCTAGATCGGATACGAATGAGGAATGGGTGTTCAACACCAAAGCCCCAAAGGTATAACAAGGATTATTCGAGTTCAAGATGTGGCCAACATATTTGCTCCTCTCCCACGCACCCATGAATATATTAACGGTGGTTCCTTTCGGTTATAGAACTTTTGAAATTCCTCGAGCTGGTTGAAATCAGAAGAGCTAAAAAAAAAAAAGTGGGCAAATCTGTTTTTGGATAGATCCCGCCTTGAGCAAAGATGGCTTTCTCTTGTGTTTTACTTACACTTGTTTTCTTGAAGTCACACGATCATCAGTGGCTTTTTTATTTACTTTCTGTCAAATAATAGGAAAATGCTTTTAACTGTCTATATATTTAAAGTTTTTTCACAAACCTGAAAACAACACTTTTTACATCTTGTTAAAGCGTGCTGTGGTTTCTGTAGCTTTCTGTACTTTGCGTTGCCGGCCAGAGTGGCCGAGCGGTTCTAGGCGCCACAGTCTGGAACCGCGCGACCGCTACAGTCGCAGGTTCGAATCCTGCCTCGGGCATGGATATGTGTGATGTCCTTAGGTTAGTTAGGTTTAAGTAGTTCTAAGTTCTAGGGGACTGATGACCTCAGAAGTTAAGTCCCATAGTGCTCAGAGCCATTTGTACTTTGCGTTATAGTTGGTTTCCTTTTACGGTTTGTGATCTGCAACCATAGAGAACGCAATATAGAAAACTTATTTACCGAAAATTACGTTTGGGAAAGCTAAGTCTGTCATGGTCCACATCATTTTACTCTTTGAGAAAGACTGCATGCATGGGTTCTTTGAGGACGGTGAACAGAATTACATTGCAGAGATCTACGTACTCGTTTATTATTTGATTTACTTGTACTATGGCCTTCTTTATTGGTAGTTTTCCTCAGTTATTAGTTTCTGTGGGACGCTGTTACGACATTTGAGAATTTTCGGATCAGTGTTTACACTGAGGTGACAAAAATCATAGAATAACGATATGCACATGGACAGATGGTGGCAGTATCGTGTACGGCCGCATAACGGGCATTAATAGACTTTAGACTTTGAACACGGAATGGTAGTTGGAGATAGACGCATGGTGCATTCCGTTTCGGAAATCGTTAAGAAATTCAGTATTGCGGGATCTACAGTGTTAAGGGGCTCCGGAAAGGCTCAAATTTTTACTTTTTCGCGTTTTCTGAATCTGCAGACTATTACCTTTTAATAGATATATAATTTATTCAATTCCGAAGACTACAACTATTTTTAATTTTTTTTTTGAAATGTGTTCTACATGGGCGTGACCCACTGTGGCGCTGTTAAACTGCTGTCAAATGGTATTATTATTAACGTCCGTGTTCATCAGGTACATTTTAGTGATGTGAGATAAAGTATGTGTTGTGGCTAACCTGTGATGGTTCAATATATATCGCTGGTGTGATTGTCGATTGTTTCATGTTTATTTACTCTGTCGTTATCTCGAAAATATTCGTAATTAATTCTGTTTCTTGAGTCTCTGTTTTGTTGAAGTATAATAATGAGTAAGAGTAAAGTTGCTGTTGCGACTTTCAATGATGGCAACATTGTAAGGTGCAAGGTATTTAGAAATATGGGAATGAAGATAGGTTCTAACATGGTACGAGCGATGCTTGCTTTAGACAAGGAACGCCTTCGGGCTGCAGACAGGGCTGTAAAGAGTCTAGAAATACAAGCAAGAGTAAACAGGAGGAGGAACAAGAGGAAGCTGGAGGAGGAGTTTGCAGGGGATGAAGATAATCCATCCTATGGACCTGGAATGCACTAAAAAGTTAATCCAATCTTTGTCGCTCGATTCCCAAAACTTTTATTTTCTCATACTAATTACATGTTTTCTAAGGATCTTCCAAACATATTTGTTTCAGACTTTCAGTAAATGTTACACAGTACCTTCTGCATAATTTAACACAGCCGTTTTCCAAAAAAACTGTATATTTTTGAGTATATAAATAAAAAATTGCAAAAAAATGTTGTGAATTTTAATTACAATTGAAAAAATATCATCTTTAATAACTGAACTAAAATTTTGTAAAATCCCTGTGTTAAGTTGTAGCCCATATTCCAATAAATAATCTGTAAAAAGTTCAACTTCCTACCTCAAATACTTTGTGAGGAAAGATGTAATTTATAAGCGTTATTTTAACATTTCAAGTATAGGCCGTTCCGGAGCCCCTTAAGAGCGTGTCGAAAATACCAAACTTCAGGCATTACCTCTGACCGTGGACAACTCATTGGCTGACGGCCTTCACTTAACTGTCGAGAGCAGCGGCATTTGCGTAGAGTTGTCAGTGCTAGCAGACAAGCAACATTGCGTGAAATAACTGCAGAAATCAATGTGGGACGTACGACGAACATATCCGGTAGGACAATGCGGCGAAATTTGGCGTTAACGGGCTATGAGAGCAGACAACGGATGCGAGTGTCTTTGTTAACAGCACGACGTCACCTGCAGCACCCCTCCTGGTCTCGTGACCATATAGGTTGGATCCTAGAGAACTGGATCACCTGGTCAGATGAGTTCCGATTTCAGTTGGTAAGGGCTTATGGTAGGGTTCGAGCGTGGCGCGGCCATTGACCTACGAGGGTAGTTCAATAAGTAATGCAACACATTTATTTTCTGAAACAGGGGTTGTTTTATTCAGCATTGAAATACACCAGGTTATTCCCCAATCTTTTAGCTACACAACACTATTTTTCAACGTAATCTCCATTCAATGCTACGGCCTTACGCCACCTTGAAATGAGGACCTGTATGCCTGCATGGTACCATTCCACTGGTCGATGTCGGAGCCAACGTCGTACTGCATCAATAACTTCTTCATCATCCGCGTAGTGCCTCCCACGGATTGCGTCCTTCATTGGGCCAAACATATGGAAATCCGACGGTGCGAGATCGGGGCTGTAGGGTGCATGAGGAACAACAGTCCACTGAAGTTTTGTGAGCTCCTCTCGGGTGCGAAGACTTGTGTGAGGTCTTGCGTTGTCATGAAGAAGGAGAAGTTCGTTCAGATTTTTGTGCCTACGAACACGCTGAAGTCGTTTCTTCAATTTCTGAAGAGTAGCACAATACACTTCAGAGTTGATCGTTTGACCATGGGGAAGGACACCGAACAGAATAACCCCTTCAGCCTCCCAGAAGACTGTAACCACGACTTTACCGGCTGAGGATATGGCTTTAAACTTTTTCTTAGTAGGGGAGTGGGTGTGGCGCCACTCCACTGATTGCCGTTTTGTTTCAGGTTCGAAGTGATGAACCCATGTTTCATCGCCTGTAACAATCTTTGACAAGAAATTGTCGCCCTCAGCCACATGACGAGCAAGCAATTCCGCAGAGATGGTTCTCCTTTGCTCTATATGGTGTTCGGTTAGACAACGATGGACCCAGCGGGAACAAACCTTTGAATATTCCAACTGGTGAACAATTGTGACAGCACTACCAACAGAGATGTCAAGTTGAGCACTGAGTTGTTTGATGGTGATCCGTCGATCATCTCGAACGAGTGTGTTCGCACGCTCCGCCATTGCAGGAGTCACAGCTGTGCACGGCCGGCCCGCACGCGGGGGATCAGACAGTCTTGCTTGACCTTGCGGCGATGATGACACACGCTTTGCCCAACGACTCACCGTGCTTTTGTCCACTGCCAGATCACCGTAGACATTCTGCAAGCGCCTACGAATATCTGAGATGCCCTGGTTTTCCGCCAAAAGAAACTCGATCACTGCCCGTTGTTTGCAACGCACATCCGTTACAGACGCCATTTTAACAGCTCCGTACAGCGCTGCCACCTGTCGGAAGTCAATGAAACTATACGAGACGAAGCGGGAATGTTTGAAAACATTCCACAAGAAATTTCCGGTTTTTCCAACCAAAATTGGCCGAGAAAAAAAATGTGTTGCATTACTTATTGAACTGCCCTCGTACGTTGTCAACAAGGTACTGGGCAAGCTGGTGGTCGCTCCATAATAGTGTGGGCTGCGTTCTCATGGAAAGCATTGTGCCTTCTGGTCCAACTGAACCGATGATTGACTGGAAATGTTTATGTTCGGCTACTTGGAGACCATTTGTAGCCATTCATAGACTTCATGTCCCCAGACAACGATGGAATTTTTATGGATAGCAATGCACCATGTCAGTGGGCTGTGATTGGTTTGCAGAACAGTCTGGACAATTCGAGCGAATGATATGGCCACCTATATCTCTCGACATTGGTCCCATCGAACATTTGTGGGATATAATCGAGAGGTCATTTCGCGCACAAGATCATACACCGGCAACACTATCGCAATTATGGATGGCTGTAGAGGCAGCGTGGCTCAATATTTGTGCAGGGAACTTCCAACGACTTGTTGAGTCCATTCCACGCCGAGTTCCTGCACTACGCCGAGCTAAAGAAGGTCCGACACGATATTAGGAAGTATCCCAGGACTTTTTCACTTTCGTGTATATGCCTTATATCGCGTGCTAGTGAAAAGGGCACGTTGAACTGACTTCGTTCTGAACTATGGTGAGATTGTTGCTGGGTTTTGCACACTTGCGCTGCATTTACGTGATTTTAAATTACGTGGCATTTCAGATCATGAAGAATTAGATGTCTTGTTTCGATGTATTCTCCTGGAAATTGAAATAAGAACACCGTGAATTCATTGTCCCAGGAAGGGGAAACTTTATTGACACATTCCTGGGGTCAGATACATCACATGATCACACTGACAGAACCACAGGCACATAGACACAGGCAACAGAGCATGCACAATGTCGGCACTAGTACAGTGTATATCCACCTTTCGCAGCAATGCAGGCTGCTATTCTCCCATGGAGACGATCGTAGAGATGCTGGATGTAGTCCTGTGGAACGGCTTGCCATGCCATTTCCACCTGGCGCCTCAGTTGGACCAGCGTTCGTGCTGGACGTGCAGACCGCGTGAGACGACGCTTCATCCAGTCCCAAACATGCTCAATGGGGGACAGATCCGGAGATCTTGCTGGCCAGGGTAGTTGACTTACACCTTCTAGAGCACGTTGGGTGGCACGGGATACATGCAGACGTGCATTGTCCTGTTGGAACAGCAAGTTCCCTTGCCGGTCTAGGAATGGTAGAACGATGGGTTCGATGACGGTTTGGATGTACCGTGCACTATTCAGTGTCCCCTCGACGATCACCAGTGGTGTACGGCCAGTGTAGGAGATCGCTCCCCACACCATGATGCCGGGTGTTGGCCCTGTGTGCCTCGGTCGTATGCAGTCCTGATTGTGGCGCTCACCTGCACGGCGCCAAACACGCATGCGACCATCATTGGCACCAAGGCAGAAGCGACTCTCATCGCTGAAGACGACACGTCTCCATTCGTCCCTCCATTCACGCCTGTCGCGACACCACTGGAGGCGGGCTGCACGATGTTGGGGCGTGAGCGGAAGACGGCCTAACGGTGTGCGGGACCGTAGCCCAGCTTCATGGAGACGGTTGCGAATGGTCCTCGCCGATACTCCAGGAGCAACAGTGTCCCTAATTTGCTGGGAAGTGGCGGTGCGGTCCCCTACGGCACTGCGTAGGATCCTACGGTCTTGGCGTGCATCCGTGCGTCGCTGCGGTCCGGTCCCAGGTCGACGGGCACGTGCACCTTCCGCCGACCACTGGCGACAACATCGATGTACTGTGGAGACCTCACGCCCCACGTGTTGAGCAATTCGGCGGTACGTCCACCCGGCCTCCCGCATGCCCACTATACGCCCTCGCTCAAAGTCCGTCAACTGCACATACGGTTCACGTCCACGCTGTCGCGGCATGCTACCAGTGTTAAAGACTGCGATGGAGCTCCGTATGCCACGGCAAACTGGCTGACACTGACGGCGGCGGTGCACAAATGCTGCGCAGCTAGCGCCATTCGACGGCCAACACCGCGGTTCCTGGTGTGTCCGCTGTGCCGTGCGTGTGATCATTGCTTGTACAGCCCTCTCGCAGTGTCCGGAGCAAGTATGGTGGGTCTGACACACCGGTGTCAATGTGTTCTTTTTTCCATTTCCAGGAGTGTATTTTGCAGTCGTACTTGGCATGTGGAATGTTAGGTCTTCGCGTTTTCAGCTTTTTTAGAGCACATGGGTATTAATACCCATATGTAATTTAACTATCCAGTGGTTCAAGTGGCTTATCTCAATGCTCTTCCACTCTTATGATGATGTCTCAGGGACTAATAATAATATTTCGTAATTTTCTTTTGCCTATCGGGTCTGATGGGGATGTGAAAACACATGCGCTATTGAACTGTGCTTACCCATGAGGGTTGCAATTCTGTATATGAACATTGATCATTACATTACTTTCGAATACAGTCTGGACGGTATGAATTTATTATCCTCCTCCCTGGCTTTGTTTAATGAAGCTTTCCACATGTTACATACCTCGACATGTGTTCGGTCAAGCTCTATGTTCTCGAAATGTACCCCATTCGGTTTTGATTGTTTTTGAACCTGGGAGGAAGTAGCCTATGTTGAGCAGTGATCACAGTTATATTATGTAACAAGTATCAGCTGTGTAAGTCTTTGTTACTAAGGAACTTGGAGACACGTGCCGGCCGAGGCAGAGTGATCGGGACAATTTCTGTTACCACGAGGGCTCAGGGTTTCACAGATTATTAACTAGTGTAGCACACGGATGGCAAACACATTTGCATTCCACATATTGTGTCTGTCAGATACAATTTATTTACATACACATTATATGTGTGAGGCTTATAATATGGATTCTAGTTTCAGTTCCGTCTTGGCTATTTCTGGCTAATTCCCGCCTTTCTTCCATTGGGCATTGTGAAAGTACATACACTCTGACGCTTTAGTCATCACAGTGAGATTGCGGGTACTTATGTGTAACTCAGATTTAACATAAAGCGCAGCGTTTCAGGGCATAAAGCCAGGTAATAACCTTATACGGCTCTCAGGTTAAAGTTAAACAAAGGACGTCAGGCTTTCAACCTGAAGGAGGAACTCGAAATAGGTCTTGGGTCGCAACATGTAGCAGTACTGTTGTTCAGGTATAGAATAATAGTTGACAATGTAGTGTACTTAGGAAAACAGTTCACGAATGGAGGGACCCTCCATGCTATAAAGTCCCTGTACGGAAATTTCTACAGAATCAGCGATTACTGTACAATAGAAGTAAAACAATTCAAAGGCGTATAGATAGAAAGACACGGAATGAAACGCATTATACTGTCAAATGGTTAATGAGCGAAACCTTCAATGACTGCTGTAGAGCAATCTTACTGAAAGGTGTCTCACACAGCCCAAGAAACATTCTGGTCATATGCTAAGTTCATCGGTGCGAAGAAAGTCAGTGTTAGATACTCATGGATCACACAGGCACTGAAATTGTTGGTAGCAATGCTAAATCAAAACTACTTAACTCCATTTTCAGATGCTGATTTAAATTAAGATCAAGGTATACAGCAGCAGTTTCATTCTCACGCTACTGCAGAGATGGGTGGTATAGACAGTGGCACAGAGCAACAACTGAAATGGTGAAAATCGAACAAGGAGCGACAGCCCAATGAAAGCTATGTCAGTTTCTGTAGATAATTTGCAGTGGAGTTAGCCTCTCAACCATAATGTACAGGTCAGGTCAAACCCTTCTACACACAAGGAAAACACAACATCCTCATTATTGTCCTGATGTCAGCTGATAGTGTTTTTTTTGTTACACTATAAAATAATGTGCATATAGTATCCGTAGTGCGTGCAGTGACTTGTGCTGTGACTGAAAAGTGACAAGCCATTCTTCTCGTCTCTTTGCATTTATTTATGATTAATAATGCGACTGAATGGGAGCTGAGATAGTTTAGATGGAGTAATGAGATGAGGAGCTGAGGGAAAGCAGCCCTTCAGATAACTGTGGGGAGGGGACCAGCATCGGCCACTGTCATTTTACGCTAGCCTATTGTGCTGTTTATCGCACATATCCACTTTTGAAGTCCATGGTGGAAGCATTTATTCTAGATGACAGAACTCAGCCAGCAGTAGGTGCTTCGAACATGTTAAGAAAAATGCTTTCCAAAAATGATGTCAAAACAGCTCCCTTGTACTGCAGGTTCAGAAGATGCCACAGAGTTGGCGGCTAGCCTCGAGCACAGCTGTTCAGCTTTCCCCAGGATATGAACACCAAAGCTAGCTGCTGGATGAGAGGGCGCCAACTGGTCAAATAGAAGTGACATCAAGAGGACATAACACATTGTTGTTATTGTGGTCTTCAGTCCTGAGACTGGTTTGATGCAGCTCTCCATGCTACTCTATCCTGTGCAAGCTTCTTCATCTCCCAGTACCTACTGCAGCCTACATCCTTCTGAATCTGCTTAATGTATTCATCTCTTGGTCTCCCACTACGATTTTTACCCTCCACACTCCCCTCCAATGCTAAATTTGTGATCCCTTGATGCCTCAGAACATGTCCTACCAACCGGTCCCTTCTTCTTGTCAACTTGTGCCACAAACTCCTCTTCTCCCCAATTCTCTTCAATACCTCCTCATTAGTTATGTGATCTACCCATCTAATCTTCAGCATTCTTCTGTAGCTTCTATTCTCTTCTTGTCCAAACTATTTATCGTCCATGTTTCAGTTCCATACATGGCTACACTCCATACAAATGCTTTCAGAAACGACTTCCTGACATTTAAATCTATACTAGATGTTAACAAATTTCTCTTCTTCAGAAACACTTTCCTTGCCATTGCGAGTCTACATTTTATATCCTCTCTACTTCGACCATCATCAGTTATTTTGCTCCCCAAATACCAAAACTCCTTTACTACTTTAAGTGTCTCATTTCCTAATGCAATTCAAACAGCATCACCCGACTTAATTCGACTACATTCAATTATCCTCGTTTTGCTTTCGTTGATGTTCATCTTATACCCTCCTTTCAAGACACTGTCCATTCCGTTCAACTGCTCTTCCAAGTCCTTTACTGTCTCTGACAGAATTACAATGCCATCGGCGAACCTCAAAGTTTTTATTTCTTCTCCATGGATTTTAATACCTACTCCAAATTTTTCTTTTGTTTTCTTTACTGCTTGCTCTATATACAGATTGAATAACATCGGGGAGAGGCTACAACCCTGTCTCACTCCCTTCCCAACCACTGCTTCCCTTTCATGCCCCTCGACTCTTATAACTGCCATTTGGTTTCTGTACAAATTGTAAATAGCCTTTCGCTCCCTGTATTTTACCCCCGCCACCTTTAGAATTTGAAAGAGAGTATTCCAGTCAACATTGTCAATAGCTTTCTCTAAGTCTACAAATGCTAGAAACGTAGGTTTGCCTTTCCTTAATCTACACTCCTGGAAATTGAAATAAGAACACCGTGAATTCATTGTCCCAGGAAGGGGAAACTTTATTGACACATTCCTGGGGTCAGATACATCACATGATCACACTGACAGAACCACAGGCACATAGACACAGGCAACAGAGCATGCACAATGTCGGCACTAGTACAGTGTATATCCACCTTTCGCAGCAATGCAGGCTGCTATTCTCCCATGGAGACGATCGTAGAGATGCTGGATGTAGTCCTGTGGAACGGCTTGCCATGCCATTTCCACCTGGCGCCTCAGTTGGACCAGCGTTCGTGCTGGACGTGCAGACCGCGTGAGACGACGCTTCATCCAGTCCCAAACATGCTCAATGGGGGACAGATCCGGAGATCTTGCTGGCCAGGGTAGTTGACTTACACCTTCTAGAGCACGTTGGGTGGCACGGGATACATGCGGACGTGCATTGTCCTGTTGGAACAGCAAGTTCCCTTGCCGGTCTAGGAATGGTAGAACGATGGGTTCGATGACGGTTTGGATGTACCGTGCACTATTCAGTGTCCCCTCGACGATCACCAGTGGTGTACGGCCAGTGTAGGAGATGGCTCCCCACACCATGATGCCGGGTGTTGGCCCTGTGTGCCTCGGTCGTATGCAGTCCTGATTGTGGCGCTCACCTGCACGGCGCCAAACACGCATACGACCATCATTGGCACCAAGGCAGAAGCGACTCTCATCGCTGAAGACGACACGTCTCCATTCGTCCCTCCATTCATGCCTGTCGCGACACCACTGGAGGCGGGCTGCACGATGTTGGGGCGTGAGCGGAAGACGGCCTAACGGTGTGCGGGACCGTAGCCCAGCTTCATGGAGACGGTTGCGAATGGTCCTCGCCTATACCCCAGAAGCAACAGTGTCCCTAATTTGCTGGGAAGTGGTGGTGCGGTCCCCTACGGCACTGTGTAGGATCCTACGGTCGTGGCGTGCATCCGTGCGTCGCTGCGGTCCGGTCCCAGGTCGACGGGCACGTGCACCTTCCGCCGACCACTGGCGACAACATCGATGTACTGTGGAGACCTCACGCCCCACGTGTTGAGCAATTCGGCGGTACGTCCACCCGGCCTCCCGCATGCCCACTATACGCCCTCGCTCAAAGTCCGTCAACTGCACATACGGTTCACGTCCACGCTGTCGCGGCATGCTACCAGTGTTAAAGACTGCGATGGAGCTCCGTATGCCACGGCAAACTGGCTGACACTGACGGCGGCGGTGCACAAATGCTGCGCAGCTAGAGCCATTCGACGGCCAACACCGCGGTTCCTGGTGTGTCCGCTGTGCCGTGCGTGTGATCATTGCTTGTACAGCCCTCTCGCAGTGTCCGGAGCAAGTATGGTGGGTCTGACACACCGGTGTCAATGTGTTCTTTTTTCCATTTCCAGGAGTGTATTTTCTAAGATAAGTCGTAGTGTCAGTATTGCCTCACGTGTTCCAACATTTATGCGGAATCCAAACTGATCTTCCCCGAGGTCGGCTTCTACCAGTTTTTCCATTCGTCTGTAAAGAATTCGCGTTAGTATTTAACAATGTGACTTATTAAACTGATAGTTCGGTAATTTTCACATCTGTCAGCACCTGCTTTCTTTGGGATTGGAATTATTATATTCTTGTTGAAGTCTGAGGGTATTTCGCCTGTCTGATACATCTTGCTCACCAGATGGTAGAGGCCGGCCGGAATGGCCGAGCGGTTCTAGGCGCTACAGTCTGGAACTGCGAGACCGCTACGGTCGCAGGCTCGAATCCTGCCTCGGGCATGGATGTGTGTGATGTCCTTAGGTTAGTTAGGTTTAAGTGGTTCTAAGTTATAGGGGACTGATGACCTCAGCAGTTTAGTCCGATAGTGCTCAGAGCCATTTGAACCAGATGGTAGAGTTTTGTTAGGACTGGCTCTCCCAAGGCCGTCAGTTTTTCCAATGGAATGTTGTCTACTCCCGGGGCCTTATTTCGACTCTGGTCTTTCAGTGCTCTGTCAACTCTTCAAGAAGTATCGTATCTCCCATTTCATCTTCATCTACATCCTCTTCCATTTCCATAATATTGTCCTCAAGTACATCGCCCTTGTATAGATCCTCTATATACTCCTTCCACCTCTCTGCTTTCCCTTCTTTGCTTAGAACTGGGTTTCCATCTGAGCTCCTGATATTCATACAAGTGGCTCTCTTTTCTCCAAAGGTCTCTTTAATTTTCCTGTAGGCAGATGATTTTTTTTAGAAAAGAGGGGAGAAAAATGATATCATTTGTTGTTTGGCGTTTTGCCTCTTCTTGGTGAGACATTTTGTCAAAGAAACAATTGCTCCATTGGCAGACTGATGTAACTTTAGAGGGGAATGGTGGTCGAATTTTTCTTGCAAAGAAGAAACGAGTTGTCGGTTCCTTATTGACTTAGAATGAAAGACTTCGTCTCTGTGTTTGGTGCTGGACACATTGGCGCTCTGCAGGCTGTGCGCTCAAGTGGAGGTGCCAACTGCGCTCTAATGTTTGAGACCTCACCAAAACGACCCTAGTATCAGACTTCCTGGGAGCATGATAGGGCGTCACCATTCGGCTCATGTTACACCGAACGGTATGGTGAGCACAGCTACCATCTCCGGTATGTTGGGACGATCGAGAGGTTCAAGTACAGATTCATGATAGGTTTCCTTGTCCCACTTTCATCAGTACATCCTCACATCTACGGGTTTCTTCAGTTCTCTATTCAGTCAGTCACTGTAATCGTTATACTGTTAGGGTGAGATAAATTTCACAAAGTTAGATGCAAGATTATTAAGCAACTCCGATGTCATTGAGTAACTTTGGCAACAAACCAGGTTTGTAATTCTTGTTGTTAATTCTATGATTGTAAATTTAGTAATTTCATGATTGTTTTGGATGCTTTATGATTCAAATACTTCTTATAATAAACTACAGAGTTCATTTAAATCTGGTGTTCAGTATCACATTCAATACTTTTCACTGATAAAATGCAAATTCCCCACCTTAAGATTCACTTCCGGAAACACAATATTTCATAGCGTTTTGTGCATCAATTCCAGCATCGAGTGTCAAGTGCCGGGTTTTGCAATCTGAATGAACAGTGTATGTGATGCCATGACTAATAACGAGCTATATTTTTCCTTTCATTTACTACCTTCACTGGACTCGCATTCGGGAGGACGACGGTTCAATCCTGCGTCCGGCCGTCCTGATATAGCTTTTCCGTGATTTTCCTAAATCGCTCCAGGCAAATGCCGAGATGGTTCCTTTGAAAGGGCACGGCCGAATTCCTTCCCCGTCCTTCCCTAATCCGACGAGACCGATGACCCCGCTGTTTGGTCTCCTCCCCCAAACAACTACCATTTTTTACTACATTGTACTTCATAGATATATTTCTGATGACGTAGAATAATTTTCATTTGGTTATATAGTGTAGAACATGAAGTATTTTCTATACGAGTTCCTTATGTAAAGACTTGAATTTTTTTCTGATGGTCTTTCAGATAGTTTTATGAAATGTATTGTGTGAAACGGAATGCAATAGGCAGAAGTGTTGTAAGAACTGTGGAGCGAGAGAAGTATCGATAGTTGTCGGGTCGAACAGTGTGTGGAGACGGTCGCGGATGGCGCATGAGAGTGGTGGTACGGAAGCAAGTATTGTGTGTAGTAATGGTGCGCGATTAGCGCGATATTAACACCGGACTTTCGTGTGTTAGACACGGTTTGAAATTTGACGCTATGATGGACAGTCTAAACGGATTTTGTGTGACGCGAAAGTTGTGGGTTTTTGCAGAATGATGCTTGTGGCAGTGGCAATGCACTCGTGAACAGACAATATTGTCGTCAGTTTAGAATCGGATTGAATTACATCAACTGTGAATTCAATATTGCTCATTTTCTTGACAACGAAATATGACGTATGCTAAAACACTAACCGCCAATGTGGAAACCGTGAACTGTGTTGCTGCGTAAGTCACCGTTTTCACGGGAACGGTGTTATCGTGAATCATGAATATTAACAGTAGGTGGACTGTCTAACTTCGAAATTTGCAAGTTGTAGCAACTGGAATGTTAATTTAAACACGATGTATGGTCTGTGCCAAACCATCGTGTATGAACGTTGCAGCTGAACTAGTACGACCTTCAGTGCTACACAAACAGCTACTTTGTTCCGGCCCACCACAAATGGATGCTACGCAACTTGATACTATCACCAGCCCAAACAGGAGGTAAGGAAAGAGGATATAAATTAATGCCAAGGATACGACTCGATGAACTTA
This sequence comes from Schistocerca cancellata, assembly GCF_023864275.1. NCBI lineage: Eukaryota > Metazoa > Arthropoda > Insecta > Orthoptera > Acrididae > Schistocerca > Schistocerca cancellata. The sequence continues at coordinate 692,882,216 of NC_064631.1, forward strand.
TAGGATTCAAATCAGCAACTTCCAACTGCTTCTAGCGCCGTCGCCACATCACGCCGACCCAGAACAGATAAGACTCGAAACCAATCCTCTCTTCGAGAAACTCACAATCGTAACCAATTTAATTTCTTTGTACTTTGTAACAGACTATCTCTTAACGTTTCTCTCTGTAAATATAATTAGTTTATTGTAAAAACTGTTTACCTTAAGTGACTGTTAAAAAGTCTTTGCATGCGCTGTGTGTCTTTTGGAGGGGTGTGCTTCGTCGTGTATATACAATCATTTAGGCAGGAGAATTTGTGTGTTGTACTGTGAAATGTGGCCAGACACGTAAGTTGAGGCATCCGCCATAGAAGTTATTTACACCGACCAATTACAAAGAAGCAGCTCATTTGCCATTGTTTCAAGTTAGCGTATTACAGGGAGCTTTGAATCTGACAGCTGTCAAAGTACACAATCTTTGTTTACATGCCAATTTAGGTGCAAGTTTATCTGAGTTTAACTGTAACTGGTAAGCAAAATCAGAGTGTACTGTGTCTTTAATTATCAAATTATCATTCGAGTGTTTTACTGTTTTCCGCTATGGGAGGATATTATTATCAGAATTTTAACAGTATTGGGAAACTTCTCATATAGAGGTTTGCTTTCGAAGTTTCCGGAAGTAAAAACGGTTCTTGGGGTTTATACAATATTAATTTACTGTATGCAGTTTTTCTTTACACATTTTCTGTTTACAAATTCACAGTCATAATAAATCTCCAGGAATCGTTTTCTTCACGTGTAGCATTAGCTTTTTACGTTACTAAATAACTTGAAACTTCCTGGCAGATTAAAACTGTGTGCCGGACCGACACGCGAACTCGGTACCTTTGCCTTTTGCGGGAAAGTCCTCTATTGTCGGAGCTACCCAGCCACACCTGATGACCCGTCCTCACAGCTTCAGTTCTAATTGGTTAGCAGGAGAGCTTCTGTGAAGTTTGGAAGTTAGGAGACGAGGTACTGGCGGAAGTAAAAGTGTGAGGACGGGGCCCATTGTCGTGCTTCGGTAGCTCAGCTGGTAGAGCACTTTCCCGCCATTGGCAAAGGTCCCCAGTTCGAGTCACGGTCCGGCACACAGTTTTAATCTTCCAGGAAGTTTCATATCAGCGCACACTCAGATGCAGAATCAAATTTCATTCTGGATTAAATAACTTATTTGCATAACAATATCTTTACACTAGGATAAACCTTAAGTGGTAGCACTGTTTTAAACAGACAGGCTTTGTATTTGGAAGGATGGAAGATTCAGTTTCCACCTGGCGATCCTAATTTAGGTCGTCAGTGGTTTCCCTAAATTACACTACTGGCCCTTATAATTGCTACACCACGAAGATGACGTGCTACAGACGCGAAATTTCGCCGACAGGAAGAAGATGCTGTTATATGCAAATGATTAGCTTTTCAGAGCATTCACACAAGGTTGGCGCCGGTGGCGACACCTACAACGTGCTGACATGAGGAAAGTTTCCAAGCGATTTCTCATACACAGACAGCAGTTGACCGGCGTTGCCTGGTGAAACATTGTTGTGATCCCTCGTGTAAGGAGGAGAAATGCGTACCATCACGTTTCCGACTTTGGTAAAGGTCGGATTGTAGCCTATCGCGATTGCGGTTTATCGTATCGCGACATTACTGCTCGCATTGGTCGAGATCCAATGACTGATAGCGGAATATGGAATCGGTGGGTTCACGAGGGTAATACGGAACGACGTGCTGGATCCCAACGGCCTCGTATCACTAGCAGTCGAGATGACAGGCATCTTATCCGCATGGTCGTAACGGATCGTGCAGCCACGCCTCGATCCCTGAGTCAACAGATGGGGACGTATGCAAGACAACAACCATCTGCATGAACAGTTCGACGAAGTTTGCAGCAGCGTGGACTATCAGCTCGGAGACCATGGCTGCGGTTACCCTTGACGCTGCATCAAAGACAGGAGCGCCTGCGATGGTGTACTCAACGACGAACCTAGGTGCGCGAATGGCAGAACGTCATTTTTTCAGATGAATCTAGGTTCTGTTTACAGCATCATGATGGTCGCATCCGTGTTTGGCGACATCGCGGTGAGCGCAAATTGTTGTTGTTGTTGTCGTCTTCAGTCCTGAGACTGGTTTGATGCAGCTCTCCGTGCTATCTATCCTGTGCAAGCCTCTTCATCTCCCAGTACCTGCTGCAGCCTACATCCTTCTCAATCTGCTTAGTGTATTCATCTCTTGGTCTCCCTCTATGATTTTTACCCTCCATGCTGCCCTCCAGTACTAAATTGGTGACCCCTTGATGCCTCAGAACATGTCCTACCAACCGATCCCTTCTTCTAGTCAAGATGTGCCACAAACTCCTCTTCTCCCCAATTCTATTCAATACCACCTCATTATCAATATTTCGGCCAACTTTGTTGTATGGGAGCGAAAGCTGGGTGGATTCAGGTTACCTTATCAACAAGGTTGAGGTTACGGATATGAAAGTAGCTAGTAGATTGGAAGAATGGCAGGAGGGTGTCCACAATGAGGAAATCAAAGAAAAACTGGGAATGAACTCTATAGATGCAGCATGCAGGGCGAACAGGCTTAGATGGTGGGGTCATGTTACACGCATGGGAGAAGCATACCCAAGAGACTCATGGGTACAGCAGTAGAGGGTAGGAGGAGTTGGGGCAGATCAAGGAGAAGGTACCTGGAATCGGTTAAGAATGATTTTTAAGTAATAGGTTTAACATCAGAAGAGGCACCAATGTTAGCACTGAATAGGGGATCATGGAGGAATTTTATAAAGGGGGCTATGCTCCAGACTGAACGCTGAAAGGCATAATCAGTCTTAAATGATGATGATGATGACCTCCTCATTAGCTATATGATCTACTCATCTAATCTTCAGCATTCTTCTGTAGCACCACATTTCGAAAGCTTCTATTCTCTTCTTGTCTAAACTATATATCGTCCATGTTTCACTTCCATACATGGCTACACTCCATACAAATGTTTTCAGAAACGACTTCCTGACATTTAAATCTATACTAGATGTTAACAAATTTCTCTTCTTCAGAAACACTTTCCTTGCCATTGCGAGTCTACATTTTATATCCTCTCTACTTCGACCATCATCAGTTATTTTGCTCCCCAAATACCAAAACTCCTTTACTACTTTAAGTGTCTCATTTCCTAATCTAATTCCCTCAGCATCACCCGACTTAATTCGACTACATTCCATTATTCTCGTTTTGCTTTTGTTGATGTTCATCTTATACCCTCCTTTCAAGACACTGTCCATTCCGTTCAACTGCTCTTCCAAGTCCTTTACTGTCTCTGACAGAATAACAATGTCATCGGCGAACCTCAAAGTTTTTATTTCTTCTCCATGGATTTTAGTACCTACTCCGACCTTTACTTTTGTTTCCTTTACTGCTTGTTCAATATACAGATTGAATAACATCGGGGAGAGGCTACAACCCTGTCTCACTCCCTTCCCAACCACTGCTTCCGTTTCGTGCCCCTCGACTCTTATAACTGCCATCTGGTTTCTGTACAAACTGTAAATAGCCTTTCGCTCCCTGTATTTTACCCCTGCCACCTTCAGAATTTGAAAGAGAGTATTTCAGTCAAAATTGTCAATAGCTTTCTCTAAGTCTACACATGCTAGAAACGTAGGTTTGCCTTTCCTTAATCTTTTTTCTAAGATAAGTCGTAGTGTCAGTACTGCCTCACGTGTTCCAACATTTCTATGGAATCCAAACTGATCTTCCCCAAGGTCGGCTTCTACCAGTTTCTCCATTCGTCTGTAAAGAATTCGCGTTAGTATTTTGCAGCTGTGACTTATTAAACTGATAGTTCGGTAATTTTCACATCTGTCAACACCTGCTTTCTTTGGGATTGGAATTATTATATTCTTCTTGAAGTCTGAGGGTATATCGGCTGTGTCATACATCTTGCTCACCAGATGGTAGAGTTTTGTCAGGACTAGCTCTCCCAAGGCTGTCAGTAGTTCTAATGGACTGTTGTCTACTCCCTGGGCCTTGTTTCGACTCAGGTCTTTTAGTGCTTTGTCAAACTCTTCACGCAGTATCATATCTCCCATTTCATCTTCATCTGCCTCCTCTTCCATTTCCATAATATTGTCCTCAAGAACATCGCCCCTGTATAGACCCTCTATATACTGCTTCCACCTTTCTGCTTCCCCTTCTTTGCTTAGAACTGGGTTTCCATCTGAGCACATTAGAAGCATGTATTCGTCATCGCCATACTGGCGTATCACCCGGCGTGATGGTATGGGGTGCCATTGGCTACACGTCTCGGCCACCTCTTGTTTGCATTGACAGCACTTTGAGCAGTGGACGTTACATTTCAGATGTGTTACGACTCGTGGCTCTACCCTCCATTCGATCCCTGCGAAACCCTACATTTCGGCAGGATAATGCACGACCGCATGTTGCAGGTGCTGTACGGGCCTTTTTGGATACAGAAAATGTTTGACTGCTGCCCTGGCCAGCACATTCTCCAGATCTCTCACCTGGTCAATGGCGGCGGAGCAACTGGCTCATCACAACACGTCAGTCACTACTCTTGATGAACTATGGTATCGTGTTGAAGCTGCATGGGCAGCTGTACCTGTACACGCCATCCAAGCTCTGTTTGACTCAATGCCCAGGCGTATCAAATGGCTCTGAGCACTATGGGACTCAACTGCTGTGGTCATAAGTTCCCTAGAACTTAGAACTACTTAAACCTAACTAACCTAAGGACATCACACACATCCATGCCCGAGGCAGGATTCGAACCTACGACCGTAGCGGTCCTGCGGTTCCCGACTGTAGCGCCTTTAACCGCTCGGCCACTCCGGCCGGCCCAGGCGTATCAAGGCCATTATTACGGCCAGGGTGGTTGTTTTGGGTACTGATTTCTCAGGATCTATGGACCCAATTTGCGTGAAAATGTAATTACATGTCAGTTCTAGTATAATATATTTGTCCAATGAATACCCGTTTATCATCTGCATTTGTTCTTGGCGTAGCAATTTTAATGGCCAGTAGTGTGTTTCAGAAAAATGCAGTGATGGTTCCTATTATAAAGGCACGGCCGAGAATGTGTTCCATTTTTGTCGAACTAGACCTGTAATTATGTACCAATGGCGAAGACTGGCTATGGCCGCAGATGAGGTGTGCTGCTCACGAACCCTTACACGTCTTCATCCAGTGATGACTATCGTCTGAGGATGATAAGGTGGTTGGTAAGTACTGTTAGGTTGGTTGGTTTGGTTGTTTGGAGGAAGAGACCAACATCGAGGTCATCGGTCTCATCGGATTAAGGAAGGACGGGAAAGGAAGTCGGCCGTGGCCTTTCAAAGGAACCATCCCGGCATTTGCCTGGAGCGATGTAGGGAAATCATGGGAAACCTAAATCAAGATGGCCGGACGCGGGATTGAACAGTCGTCCTCCCGAATACGAGTCCAGTGTGTTAACCACTGCGCCACCTCGCTTGGTGTACCGTTAGGTCTCCTGAGGCCTGTTCAGATGGAGTTTAGTTGTAGACGTGTATGTAAATGCCTGTATGTTCTTAAGGAATAGTTCCACAGCATGTAAAATATACTTGTAAAAGTTTCTGACGGTGCATAAAACTATTATTGCTACTAGCAGTGGTATTACTGAGGAGACGAGCTCGTGACAGTGAAATATCGCGGTCAGTTAGTGGAGCAGGCAGGTGGGAGCAGCCTGTACCTGCACGAGCCCCTGGATGACCCGGATGGCGATGAAGGCGTAGACGCTGAGGCGCACCAGCAGGGGCGTGGCGAGCGCCAGCACGGCGCTGACGGCGACGGCGCTCGTCATGAGGACGGCGCCGCCCACGCGCAGCGCCAGCCAGCCGCCCAGCAGCTGCGTGCAGATGTAGCCGTAGAAGAAGGAGCTCAGCACCAGGCCCTGCAGCTCCGTGTCCCAGTCGAACTCGCTCTCCTGCCGGCAGAACAGTCGAACCATGTACTGATTCATATTATTTTTCTTTCTTTTCTTTTCTTGAATATACGCTATATGTAAACTGAATGAGCTATAAACTAAGGCACCAGCAAAAGTAAATTAATGAGTTGTTTTGTGGCAAGGATAATGTTTTGATACATCGTTCAATATCTGTATGAAACTAAATAAGAAGAAGGAAGTGATGAAAAAAATAAGGATGGCAAAAAATGAAACATGGGAAAAAAACATGTGCCAAGGTTAATAGCAAATTAGGATTTGTGAGAGCAAAAGAAGCATGGCCAGTATTACATGGGCTTCAACAGGATACAGAAAGCAGAACCAATCTCCAACTGATAACACAAAAGGAATGGGAAGAGTATTTCCAAAAATTATTAAATGAGGACAGAGAAGAATGTCTAGAAGAAGGAACATTGGAAGAAAATGGACATGCAAATTAGGATTTGTGAGAGCAAAAGAAGCATGGCCAGTATTAAAAGGGCTTCAACAGGATACAGAAAGCAAAACCAATCTCCAACTGATAACACAAAAGGAATGGGAAGAGTATTTCCAAAAATTATTAAATGAGGACAGAGAAGAATGTCTAGAAGAAGGAACATTGGAAGAAAATGGACATGAAGATGATGAAATCCAGATTTTAGAAAGTGAAGTACTTCAGGCGTTGACAATAGGAAAGAACGGTAAATCACCTGGACCAGGCAATATCAATCTGGGGTGTATGAAATATGGTGGTGACAAAATTGTGAACCTGATAACACACCTCTTCAATAAAATTATACCTGGAGACTCAATACCAACGAGATGAAGCAAGGTTACGTTAATAGCATATTTAAGAATGGGGATCGCAAAATTTGTTCAAACTATCGAGGAATTCGTGTTACAAACAGATTAATGAGATTTTTTGCGAAAGTAATTAAAAAGGAACTGGAAAAAAAATTTTAGAACCCAAGAAGAACAGTGTGGTTTCTCGGCTGGGAGATCATGTGTAGACCATATTTTCACATTTGACAGATTTTGGAGAAGCATAGGGAAAAATCAAAAAATATAGGATTAATTTTCATAGATCTAGAAAAAGCGTATGATACTGTCCCAAGGAAATTGCTTTGGAAAGCACTACATATGGCAAACATAAACCCTTCCTTGATCAAAATAATGCAACAGTTGTATAAAGATAACATTTGCCAAGTGAAAGTTGGTAATTAACTTTCACAGACATTTAGAACAAGCAAAGGCCTTTTACAGGGCTACCCCATCTCACCATCATTATTTAAAACCCTCTACAGATATTAGCCTTAGAACAAGGTCTCGTAAATGTAATAGTACGGGATTAGAAATAAGAGAAGGAGTTTACCTGCATCATTTATTGTTTGCTGATGATCAAGTAGTCGTAGCACAAGATGGGGAAGATGCTAACTATATGTGCAATCATCTAGTAGTAGCATACAAAACTTGGGGTCTGAAGATTAATTACCAAAAAACAGAATACTTGACTAATGATTCAGATGAGCTACACAATAAAGGAAAGAAAATCAAAAAGATAAACACTTTCTGTTATTTGGGATCCATTTTAGAAATCGAGGGAAAATCAGTGTCATAAATCAATAAAAGAATTAGTTGCGGACGGAAGGTCATTGGGATGCTTAATTCAGTCTTACGGAGCAGGAATGTAATGAGTAGAACTAAAAAATTGATACACAAATCTATATCAGAGAGTGTGGTTCTGTACGGAACAGAGACCTGGACATTTCACCTGAAGAACGTTACAAAATTACAAGCCATAGAGATGGACTTCTGGAGAAGATCGACAAGACTCTCCAGGAAAGAGAAGATAAGGAACACCGAAATAATAAGGAGAAATTACAGTGGTACGGCATGTACGACGAATGGAAGCCAGAATACCAAAATTGATACTGGAGTGGGAACCGGAGGGAAGAAGAAGAAGAGGACGACCTATGACCACCTGGCTCCAGAATGTAAAGCACACAATGAGGAGAATGGGCGCAGAGGAAGAGGACACACAAGGTCGAAACACCTGGAGGAATATTTTGAAAATATAGTTTAAGAACGTTTATTCTTTGTATAGAAATTTCCGAGTAAATTATTATGTTGCAGATAAGCCTCTGTAATGAGGAAAAGCTCAAAATAATAATAAATAAATAAAGTAAGAAATATGCTCTTCAGTTTATTAATTCATGTATCTTCACCTATTTCGTTTCAGGACCGACGTAGAATACGGACGTAGGCTTGGGTCCGTCGTACCAGCATTGTTAAAAAATGATTATTTTAACCGTTCATTAAAAGTGCTATGAAAAGTTACTAGAAAAGGAATATTTATTCGCACGATTATAAATTCAACTCCTATCTGTTCATCATTTCACTCGCCGCCGAGATCCTGCATCAAGAGGTTCGATGCAGACAAGAATAATTAACGCCGTATCTGGAAGAGTGTTCCTGCATCGACATTGTCACACTCAAGACTAAACACAATGCAATTAATGCAAAGGCAATGACTGAGACTTGATAGGCCCCTACTGAACTTGGTTTACTTATCCTAAAATATTCTGCTTTCTGTGTTTAAGAACTTATAGACAGATCGACAATTTCAATGGTTGCGGTGATTTTTTGGTACCGCACACTACTGGAAGTATCAGTATGTAATACAAATTATATTTATTGAACTTGAGTGTAATGATATTCAAGGTCTGTTGATAGTGGTATCAGTTGAAGTTCTCCCAAGATGGTGCACACATTCATAAATTACCTTCTAAATTTTCTCACCTATTCTTTCCAGTCAATTTTCCCATTATTAAAGCAATTATTAATTAATTTCCATTTCCAAATCCCTATTCAAGCAACAGGTTTAAAGTAGTCATACATCTGTGTGAAAGAAAGCTGCATGTATTACACTGTTCAGTCACATTAATGTTACCATATGTCAAAAGCCGGAAAAACCATCTTTTGCAGTACAGACCGCTGCCAGATTTGCAGGAAGAGAGTGAGTGAGATTCTGAAAGGAAGAATGTGGAGTCATGCCGACTACAGAGCCGTGATCAACTGCAGTAAGCTTCCTGGTTGAGGTTCCATGACACAAACAGCCCAGTCAACGTGGCCCCATAGATTCTCGATTGCGCTTAAAACGGTGGAGTCTGGTGGCCAGAGGAGTACGATAAACTCATTGTGGTGTCATTTGAACTACACTACTGGCCATTAAAATTTCTACACCACGATGATGACGTACTACAGACGCTAAATTTAACCGACAGGAAGAAGATGCTGTGATATGCAAATGATTAGCTTTTCAGAGCTTTCACACAAGGTTGGTGCCATTGACGACACCTACAACGTGCTGACATGAGGAAAGTTTCCAACCGATTTCTCATACACAAACAGCAGTTGACCGGCGTTGCCTGGTGAAATGTTGTTGTGATGCCTCGTGTAAGGAGGAGAAATGCGTTCCACCACGTTTCCGACTTTGATAATGGTCGGATTGTAGCCTATCGCGATTGCGGTTTATCGTATCGCGACAGTGCTGCTCGCGTTGGTCAAAACCCAATGACTGTTAGCAGAATATGGAATCAGTAGGTTCGGGAGGGTAATACGGAACGCCGTGCTGGATCCCAACGGCCTTGTATCACTAGCAGTTGAGATGACAGGCATCTTATCTGCATGGCTGTAACGGATCGTGCAGCCACGTCTCGATCCCTGAGTCAACAGATGGGGACGTTTGCAACACAACAAGCACCTGCACGAACAGTTCGACGACGTTTGCAGCAGCATGGACTATCAGCTCGGAGACCATGGCTGCGGTTACCCTTGACGCTGCATCACAGACAGGAGCGCCTGCGATGGTGTACTCAACGACGAACTTGGGTGCACGAATGGCAAAACGTCATTTTTTCGGTTGAATCCAGGTTCTGTTTACAGCATCATGATGGTCGCTTCTCACCCGGCGTGATGGTATGAGGTGCCATTGGTTACAGGTCTCGGTCTCCTCTTGTTCGCATTGACGGCACTTCGAACAGTGGACGTTACATTTCAGATGTGTTACGACCCGTGTCTCTACCCTTCATTCGATCCCTGCGAAACTCTACATTTCAGCAGGATAATGCACGACCGCATGTTGCAGGTCCTGTACTGGCCTTTCTGGATACAGAAAATGTTCGACTGCTGCCCTGGCCAGCGCATTCTCCAGATCTCTCACCGACTGAAAACGTGTGGTCAATGGTGGCCGAGCAACTGGCTCGTCACAATACCCAGTCACTACTCTTGATGAACTGTGGTATCGTGTTGAAGCTGCATGGGCAGCTGTACCTGTACACGCCATCCAAGCTCTGTTTGACTCAATGCCCCGTCGTATTAAGGCTGTTATTGCGGCCAGAGGTGGTTGTTCTGGGTACTTATTTCTCAGGATCTGTGCACCCAAACTGCGTGAAATTGTAATCACAGGTCAGTTGTAGTATAATATATTTGTCCAATGAATACCTGTTTATCATCTGCATTTCTCCTTGGTGTAGCAATTTTAATGGCGAATTGTGTATGTTCATACACTGCGAGATGTGTGACACTTAGCATTATCCTGCTTGTAGATGGCACCATTTTGAGGAAAATCAAAATGCACGTATGAGAGGAGACTGTCCCCAAGGGCAGAAGCATATTCGTGTTGATCCACAGTGTATTCCAGAGTGACTAGATCACCTAGGGAATGCCTAGAAAAAATTCCACAGTCGAAACACTTCCTCACCCAACCAGGACCCTTCCTACGATTGATGCAGGGTATTTGTTTTCAGACGCTTCACGCTGTACACGCATAAAACGTGAGTCATCTGTAAAGGCCATCTATCGCCGTTCAGTGGACGCCCTGTTGTGGTACCGGTGTGCAAATTCCAGCCTTTGTCACTGATGAACAGCCGTCAACACGGGTTTATGAATAAGGCACCTGCTGCGGAGTCCCATATGAAGCAATCTTCACTGAAGGGTCGTTAAACTTACCTGTTATTAGTTCCTTGGTTGGGCGCTCAGTTGGTCAACAGTTGCACATCTATTGGCCCGCAAACATATCCACAACCGTCGTTCACCCCTGTCATCTATGGGCCACTGTCCATCACAGTTGCCTCAGCACCAGTTTTGGATAGCGCCATTTTGCCATGAACGATATATTCCGTTCGCAGTGGCACAAGAACCGTTTACAAAATTAGCTGTGTTTCAAATGCTGCCAACCTTTGCCTGAAAGCCAATGGCCATGCTCCTTTGGACGTCAGATACATCGCTCTATTTCTGCATTACGTCAAAAGCTGCACCGTCCCCTCCCCCCTCTCCAGGCTTTATGTCCCTCCACTGCCAGTGCTGCCGCCTGCCGTCTGCGAGTTTTTCCTGCACATTGACGTGGAACATCGGCAGTGGCCACGGTAATGTGATTGGACCTAGTAGTTCCTGTGAAGTACACAATAATGTTGTTGTTGCGATTTTTGGTCAGAAGACTGAGCTCTCCACAGCAGTGTATTCTGGAAAAATCCAATCATCTTGGCATAAATACTGCAACCTACATCCATTTGGATCTGCTTATTGCAGTCAAGTCTTGGTCTCACTCTACAATCGACCTCCCCAACCTCACTCACATCCACACTCCCTTCCATTACGAAATTAACTATCCCTTAATGCCTCAAGATGTGGCCTATCAACCTATCCTTTCTTTTAATCAATTTTGCCATACGTTTATTTTCTCTTCATTTCGATTCAGTACCTCTTCACTATGATTGAACAATTTATAATTCAAGTTTCACGTATGTACAAGGCTACATTCGCGATAAATACCTATAGAAATAATTTCCTATTATATCCAATATTCGATGTTAGCTACATTATCTTTTCCAGAAACGTTTTCCTCCCTACTGATAGTCTGTGTCTCCTTCATCATAAGTTAATTTGTGGCCCAAACATTAGAACTCAGTGATAACTTTTAGTGTCTCATTTCCCAATCTTTTTCCCTCAGCAACTTCTGATGTAATTTGACAACATTTCATTATCCTTCTCTTACTTTTATTGATGTTCATCTTGTAGCTTCTCTTCAAGACACTATCCATTCCATTCAAATGATCTTCTAAATCATTTGCCGTAACTGACAATTATTAAATCGTCGGCTAATATGAAAGTTTTAATTTCTTCGTTGATGAATGACGCCACCAGCCACAAATACTTTTAAAATGCTTTAGTTCAAAGACATAACCGGTTTCTGTCTATCACGCCCATCTTCAGATGGCTAACGATTCTGATAACGTTCGACACTCTATTATATTTGACTCGCACGATACAGAATTCGAGTTTGTAACCCAAAGAATTGACTCATTCTGGAGAATTTTGGATAATGCAGAAAATTTACATTATTTTAAAGAGCACCAGCATGAGTTTACTGTACTTCCCTGACCACACATTACAAATCTCTAATAAAGATTCCGCTTCTTGCTTTATTAGTGACATGTGGTATTTTTAAATTATCTTTTATGTTAGAAACAGTGTGTACATGTTGATCCAGGCGAATGACGATTGCAGATTCACTCAAATTTTTTAGCCTAAATGCATCCGCGTGCTCACATTAAAGCTTGTGCCCAACTGTAATTATTCATCAAGAATAATTAATGGCCATGGAGTTTACAAGACCCAGCATGGATAAAGTAACATTTTATCTCTTCTCCTTGAATTTTTACTTCCTTTCCAAATTTCTTCCTGGTTTTCTTTTACTGCTTTCTCTAAGTACAGATTAAATAACCTCCAAACCCGTCTCAATCCCTCTTAACTACTGCTTTCTTTTCATATCCTTCGTTTCTTATAAATACAGTCTAGTTACTGTTGTTGTAGATAACCTACATGTAATTTATACCTGCTAGCTTAAGAATTTAAGAGTGTTCTCCAGTTAACATTGTCGAAAGCTTTCTTTAAATCCACAATTGCTGTATACTTGGGTTTGCTGTTCTTGAGTTTATCATATGAGACAATAAGCTTCTGAATTGAAGCACACAGGTCTGGGGTTCCACAGGGTCCTTCCTTGTTTCCAGTATGCTGAGCAGTTATAATTCCAGTGCAGCTACTCAGGGAGGTCCAGTGTTGGCGGCGAAACTTTGTGGTATGATAATGCATTAATGTGAAACCGATTTTCGCTAGAAAAACATTAGTTCCAACAGTCGCAACCAGGTGCAAATTTGTACCGTACACAGTTTGTACGACGGTATAACATTCTCGCTCTCGTAATCGCGAGTGTGTGTGACTGGTAGAACTTCTTTTACCAGATATGTTTAGTGGAAACATTGTGATGTAGGAGAGTAATTGTGTTGTCAATTGTTAGTGCATACAAGACCTCGAGTATATTTATTGCTACGATCTATTTGTGGTGCAATTTTAATTACTTGATTTGCATAAAGTTTGTGTGTGATACGCAAACAATGAAAATATGTTTTATTATTAAGAAAAGTTCGTTGTAAAGTGGAGGTGAGTGTTTTAAGTGATCTACTTGACTGCTGTAAATTGTTAAACAATTAATTTGATAGGGTAGTGCAAATGAACTAATACACTCTTTTTTTGATATCGAAATTGCGTCACCTCTCCCTTTCTTCTCAACATTAACCAATAGGAGCGCTGTATTCTGGGGAGAGATGAAAACCAATGTCTGTGTGTTTAGGGACGTTGGTTCACACACACAAGCATGAAGTAGCATCTTCAGAGAGACAGAGACAGGAAGCGAGTCTGGCATTTCCCAAAAAACAGAATGTCACCACTTGATGCTTTATTTGGGGCCACGCGATCAAAGGCAGCCGACATCCAGTCTGTGGCCGATGGTATTTAGAATCATGATCTGTAATTAGGACATTGAGCGACTTCTGGCATCCGTGGCGGTACCTGGACGACAAATTCACGTGTGGATGAGCCCAAATGGTGGCTATTATACCGCACATCATTCCATTCCTCGGTGTCTACAGTTATTACATCACGAAAAGCGGATCTGGGCGGTGCAAACATGAGCTCTATCAAAGTGGGGGAACCCTGATTAAATAAAGAATATGTGTCAATATAGTATTGTCATCAATTTCGTGTCATGATATTCTTCCTATCAGGACAGACTGAGTCTTCTTCCCGCCATTTTTTTCTAGGTGGTGTGAGAAGGGAGGGAGTGAAGGGTGGAAGTGGGATGTCCTCAGGTGGTGGCATTGTGCACTATCTCAGTCAATCCCTGCATGTCAAGTTGAGTGCACATGAAAACTTTCCAATAAGGCAACACCTCCAGTCTACAGCTGTGTAATTACACAATTGGGACATGAAGTTTGCTAGATGTGAAATGTACCCACCAAATAAGGAGATCCAACCCCAGAAAACTGAATTTTATAAATAAACGGTATAACCTTTGGTATGTAATTGACATTGATTTCAAATTCCTGTCATGAGATCCTTCCTCTCCAACACAGACTGAGTCCTTTTCCTGTCAATTTCCAGATGGAGGAGGGGAAGGGGAGTGGGGGGATGGGAGGGGAGGGCTGGGGGATTTATCAGAGGGGGAGGGGTTAATTAATTGAACGATTTACTTAATTAAATTAATTCGATATAAAAAGTGTCCTTGCATTGGCAAGGAAGAGGGGTATGGGAGGTGGAGGGGTTTTCTCAGAAAGATTCCCACGGGGTCCTAAATCAACCCTCAGGGAGTTAGAAACCACTTAGCAGAACAAAGGGTTAAGAGGAGGAGGCTATAAATCAATCAAGTTCACCTCTGAATCTATGCTTCTCCCCTGAATGTTTGTAACCCTGCACTAACAAAATGCCCCAGAACACAGTTTGCCATACTACTGACAACTCCCTCTTCTGTAGAAGCATATCTACTATTATAATGTGTAAATGGTAATAGTTAGGAAGTACTAACGTACATCTATATTTTTTCTAAAAAATACTTAGAAATGTTCAGCATGTAATCATATGTACAAATTAATTTATGATTTGAATGTAAAATGACTCATTCCACATCATTAGTATTTATCATGCAAAATGGTCCATGGACTATGACACTAAGTAACTAGCAGGAAAATTGCACAAATTATGACACACGACCCAGAGTCACTGCAGTGCGGATAAATTGGCGTAAAGGTTCAGACATCCTACATGACAGAAAAGTTGCCAAAACGGCTTCAAAGTCCAATATAGCGGACAAGCGAAGTGACATGTGACAGACGAAGCAAGGGGGACACTCAGTGCAAGACAAGCACAGCAAAGATGGCGTTCCTGACCAAAAGAAGTCTACAAGAATCAAACATAGGTCTTAATTTTAGGAAGCAGCATTCTATGGTTGTAAATTATGAAATGTAGGAAAATCGGGAAAGAAGAGAGTCGAAGCGTCTGAAATTTGGTGCCATATAAGGTTGTTGAAAACTGTATGGACTGATAAGATATTAAAGAAGAAATTCTCTGCAGAATCGGCATGGAAAGGAATACATGGGAAACACTGACAAGAAGAAGGGGTAGGGTGGTAGGACATCAAGCAATAAGTCCCATGCCGCGCGGAGCGGCCACGCGGTTAGAGGCGCCGTGTCACTGACTGCACGGCCCCTCCCGCCGGAGGTTCGAGCCCTCCCTCGGGCATGGGCGTCTGTGTTGTTCTTAGCATCAGTTAGTTTAAGTAGTATGTAAGTCTAGGGACCGATGACCAAGGCAGTTTGGTCCCTTAGGAATTCACACACATTTGAACATTTGTTCCATGGTACTAGAGAGAGCTGTAGAGGGTAAAAACTGTAGGGAAAGACAGAGACTGGGATATATCCAAAACATAATTGTGGGCCTAGGGTGCAAGTGCTACTCTTGGATGGAAGATCTCCTGCCACAGAAGATGAATTTGCGGCTGACCGTATCTAACGAGTCAGAACACCGGCGACCCAGAAACAAAAACACAATGCATCAGCACGGCTTTAGAAAGCATCGCTCCTGCGGAACGCAACTCGCGCTTTTTTCACATGATATCTTGCGAACCATGGATGAAGGGTATGAGACGGATGCCATATTCCTTGACTTCCAGAATGCGTTTGACTCGGTGCCCCACTGCAGATTCCTACCTAAGGTACGAACATATGGGATTGGTTCCCAAATATGTGAGTGACTCGAAGACTTCTTAAGTAATAGAACCCAGTACGTTGTCCTCGATGGTGAGTGTTCATCGGAGATGAGGGTATCATCTGGAGTGCCCCAGGGAAGTGTGGTAGGTCCACTGTTGCTTTCTATCTACATAAATGGTCTTTTGGACAGGGTGAATAGCAATGTGCGGCTGTTTGCTGATGATGCTGTGGTGTACGGGAAGGTGTCGTCGTTGAGTGACTGTAGGAGGATACAAGATGACTTGGACAGGATTTGTGATTGGTGTAAAGAATGGCAGCTAACTCTAAATAATAGATAAATGTAAATTAATTCAGATGAACAGGAAAAAGAATCCCGTAAGGTTTGAACACTCCATTAGTAGTGGAGCGTTTGACACAGTCACGTCGATTAAATATTTGGGCGTAGTATTGCAGAGCGATATGAAGTGGGACAAGCATGTAATGGCAGTTGTGGGGTAGGCGGATAGACGTCTTCGGTTCATTGGTAAAATTTTGGGAAGATGTGGTTCATCTGTAAAGGAGACCGCTTATGAAACATTAATACGACCTATTCTTGAGTACTGCTCGAGCGTTTGGGATCCCTATCAGGTCGGATTGAGGGAGGACATAGAAGCAATTCAGAGGCGGGCTACTAGATTTGTTACTGGTAGGTTTGATCATCACGCGAGTGTTACGGAAATGCTTCAAGAACTTGGCTGAGAGTCTCTGGAGGAAAGGAGGCGTTCTTTTCGTGAATCGCTACTGAGGAAATTTAGCAATTTTACTGCCGCCAACTTACATTTCGCGGAAAGAAACAAAGATAAGGTAAGAGAGATTAGAGCTCGTACAGAGGCATATAGGCAGTCATTTTTCCCTCATTCTGTTTGGGAGTGTAACAGGGAGAGAAGATGCTAGTTGTACGAGGTACCCTTCGCCACGCACCGTATGGTGGATTGCGGAGTGTGTATGTAGATATGGATGTAGATAATGGGCAGTGGCCTTACGTGCCTCTAGGCAGGGTACAGAGTGTTGGCCAGTCCTATAAACCGCTAAGCAATCTAACGATTTCATCTAAATGCAGGTGCTCTGTCGGACAAGCCACTCACCGTGAAAATGCGAGTGCTGCCTTTGGCGGTACAGAGGGAAACACAGGGCACAGTGAAAAGGTCTGCGTATCAGATCAGTGTGATTGGATGAAAACCATTGGATGACCAAAGAAACGTTTCACAGATACACTCATTCAAGATGTTCATAGTGGGATCCTACATCCTTAAGGGGCACTGGATTGAAACAGGTGACGAATGTTGATCTGCAATGGGAATCTCGTCGCAACTGCACAATGCTGAGAAGAAGTGACCTAGGAAAGCGTCCCATAGATTATCGTTAATGGAATGAACATTTTATCGATCGTTTTTTATCATAACCTTTTCATGGCAAGATATTATTTATTTTGATTTAAACACTTCAGAGCAAAGTATTTTACAGGGTGGCAGTCATTCAAGGAATATTATAAGGAATTGGTTTGAAAAATTTGTTTCAAAGGCCCAGTGAAATCTTTACAAGTTTTCTCCCAGAGTAACTTACGGTGTACCTAAGTGACACAAGTCTTGCAAAACCGAGGCAGTTCTGTCCAGTTAAAGCAGCTGACAAGAGACGCCCTGAGACCTCTGCTGAAACTGCTAGAGAATTTACGCCACTGGTTTTAGCCAATAGCGTGCGTGGGATACAGGTCACGTGTGTGGACGCTGGAGTGTTCTGCGGTGCGGAGCACAGTTGCCTCTCTCTCTTGTAATCCAGACCTCGAGCAGGACAGACGTCTTTTCGGAAGGCAGTGGCACAAAATTGATTATTCAGGTTGAAATCAGTGACTGTTTAGAAGGATGATAGAGCACCTTATGGTACTTATATTACAGAATAAATTAATAAATGTGGTCGCAAGGCATATTCCTGTGCATAATGCTATTTAGAAGTTACGAGAAGTTCCTACCCGAACAACTGTCCCGTTGCTGACTGTGTGCGTCTTGTTCTCCGTCATGTCGACAATGACGACGCTGACGTTGACCCGGAGGGCGTAGAGGTTGAAGAATCCTAGGAAGGTCAGCAGCGTGACCAAGTACCGCCGCCGTCTCCAGACCTTCCAGAGTGGGACGTCTGGCATCTCCTCGCTAGAGCAAGACAGTGTGTTATTTTATTTAGTCTACTTGTCCATTTATTTTACCTGGTAACATTATGATCATCAGGCCCTCGCATACACTTAACCAGGCACGTTTAGAGGGTTAACATTAGCATGTGCATACTGCTTGATCTGTACATAATAATAATAATAATAATAGCAATAATAATGACACATACAACACAGAACAAAATTGTAAATGAAGAACAAAAAGGCTGTTGTAAAGGAGCACGAGGATGTAAAAGGCAACTGATAATAGATGCAGAGGTGACATATCAAGCTAAAACTAAACACAGGTCGCTACACTACGCATACTTTGATTACCAAAAAGCTTTTGATAGTGTACCCCACTCATGGTTACTACAAATATTGGAAATATACAAAGTAGATCCTAAATTGATACAGTTCCTAAACATAGTAATGAAAAATTGGAAAACCACACTTAATATCTAAACAAATTCAAATAATATCACATCACAGCCAATACAGATTAGGCGTGGAATATACCAAGGAGACTCATTAAGTGCTTTCTGGTTCTGCCTTGCTCTGAACCCACTATCCTGCACGCTAAATAATACAAATTATGGACACAATATTATTGGAACATACCAACACAAAATCACAGATTTGCTATACATGGATGATCTAAAACTACTGGCAGCAACAAATCAACAACTCAACCAATTACTAAAGATAACAGAAGTATTCAGCAATGATATAAATATGGCTTTTGGAACAGACAAATGGAAGAAAAATAGCATAGTCAAGAGAAAACACACTAAACAAGAAGATTACATATTGAATAACCACAGTGACTGCATAGAAGCGATGGAAAAAACATATGTCTATAAATATCTAGAATACAGACAAAAAATAGGAATAGATAATACAAATATTAAAGAAGAACTAAAAGAAAAATATATACAAAGACTAACAAAAATACTGAAAACAGAACTGACAGCAAGAAACAAGACAAAAGCTATAAATACTTATGCTATACCAATATTGACCTACTCATTTGGAGTAGTGAAACGGAGTAACACAGACCTAGAAGCACTCAATACACTTACATGATCACAATGCCACAAATATAGAAAACATCACATACATTCAGCAACAGAAAGATTTTCATTAAGCAGAAAGGAAGGAGGAAGGGGATTTATCGACACAAAAAAACCTACATTATGGACAGGTAGACAATTTAAGAAAATTCTTTATAGAACGAGCAGAAACTAGCAAAATACACAAAGCAATCACTCATATAAATATATCGGCCACACCACTGCAGTTTCATAACCACTTCTACAACCCTCTAGATCACATAACATCAACAGATACGAAGAAAGTAAATTGGAAAAAAAACACTACATGGCAAGCACCCGTATCATCTAACACAGCCACACATCGATCAAGACGCATCCAACACATGGCTAAGAAAAGGCTATATATACAGTGAGACAGAAGGATTCATGATTGCAATACAGGATCAAACAATAAACACCAGATATTACAGCAAGCATATTATTAAAGATCCCAATACCACAACAGATAAATGCAGACTTTGCAAGCAACAAATAGAAACAGTAGATCACATCACAAGCGGATGTACAATACTAGCAAATACAGAATACCCCAGAAGACATGACAATGTAGCAAAAATAATACATCAACAGCTTGCCTTACAACATAAACTTATAAAACAACACGTTCCCACATACAAGTACACACCACAAAATCTACTGGAGAATGATGAATACAAATTATACTGGAACAGAACGATTATAACAGATAAAACAACACCACATAACAAACCTGACATCATACTCACCAATAAAAAGAAGAAATTAACACAACTAATTGAAATATCCATACCCAACACAACAAATATACAGAAGAAAACAGGGGAAAAAATTGAAAAATACATCCAACTTGCTGAGGAAGTCAAGGACATGTGGCATCAGGATAAAGTCGACATTATACCAAGTATACTATCATTACAGGAGTCATACCTCACAATATCCACCAGTACATCAATGCAATACAGCTACATCCAAACATATATATACAACTACAGAAATCTATAATTATTGATACATGTTCAATTACCCGAAAGTTCCTAAATGCAATGTAACATATACCACACAGTTAAAAGGCAGTCACGCTTGATCAAGGTCTGCGTCACTTTCCATTTTTAAACAGACATTAACGTCTGAGAAAGGAATATAATAATAATAATAATAATAATAATAATAATATGGACAGAAGAAAGAAAGGAAAACCGAGGGAAACATTGAAGAACTACTGGAACGAGAGAGAGGAGAGAAGAAAGAATACGTAAGTTATTTCATGTGGTCCTCAGTAGGGCAAACGAATAAAAAATAACAATAAGTCACCAGGCCTACACTTGAGGAAGCTAGAAGTAACGTGGAGTAGACTTAACTAAATCCGACAACGTAATCTCTGTTGTGGGAAAGAAAGATAAAAGTAATAGATAATAGATATATTAATGAATGTTACAGTAGTGCCAGCCTTGTTACCATGTGTGAAATAATTGTTTCATAATATAACATTCCTGTCATATAGGAGTAATGAAATAACAAAATAAAAATGTAAATTAGCAACACAGAAGAATTAAAATCTAGAGAAGCTGACTCATTGAGGAAAGACTGAGAAATAATGGAGTGAAGTTAACCTACGATATGGTAGAAAATAATAAACACAATATATAGGGACGAGGAAAGCTGGCATAGTGTTGACAGTGTGATAGAAAATGTAGCAGATCTACTAGCAGGAACCATAAGGAGGGTCCACCAGCACGCAAAGGTAAATCATTGTGGTTATTGGGATCAGGTGGACACCTACTTTAGGTCCAATTCAGACAGATAGTATTAAAGGAAATTAAACTAACAGAGACTTCCAGTTCGTCTTAAGTAGTAAGTGAAATTAACTTATTTCATCAGAATATTAGAAGTTAAAAATAAAGGATGTGAGCTGTTATTTCGTTTGCAAGGTTTTAGTAGTTGGACTGAAACTGATGTCATTTTGTCTGTCTGAATACCACATAACGACAGGGATAGAAAATCTTGATGTAAATGGTTATAAATTAGCTGCATATTCAGGTAGATCGGATATGGATAAATCAGGAATTTTTGTATTCATAAAAAAGAAATATAAATACAAAAATGTAGAAATAAACAAATTCTCTGTAGAATAGGATACAGAAGCGTATGCGTGTGAGTTAATATTGGCAAATGTAAAACTCGATATTGATACAATATATAGGTTCTCACTGGTCAAATGATAAATTTTCATGAAAACGTTTATGGATTATTGATCTGCCTGTCATGCTGGCATCAGTTTCATTTTATAGGCTTGTATATCTAGTTGTAAGTCTTTTCCTGCAGAAACACCTTTCTCAATTCTCACACAAGTAAAGTCTTAACTGTAAGTTTTTTTTTTTAATTTTGAAATTATGTTGGCTTATCATCCTGCTAAACAATTTTTTCAAAGTCATACGTAGCTGTAAGTTTTTCTTGAGCATACTCCTTTGCCTTAAATAAATAAAATGTAAATCTTAAACATGAAATTAAAGTTTGCCATTGCGCTGGCTTGTCATTTTAGTAAATAATAACTTTTGTGAAGTTCTGCACTTATCAGCAAGTTTTTTCTTGCGTTAACACCTTTGCCACTAATCAGTACGCAAATTTTAGACGTAAGTTTTACCATTTGTTACATATTGTCGTCTCATTCTGTTACTTGCAGTACACAGAAAACAAACAAGCTCATATTGCCATGTTGTAATTAAGTTCTGCCGAAGTTGCACTTTCACAGAGTGAATTTTGTTTAGTTATAAGTATTTGTTCACATCCTTTTCATTTCATGCAGACGTTTTTATATCTGTGTGTAGTATTGTAACAATATTCCATGCTGGTTTTCAATTTGAACAAATGATTAGTTTTGTGATATCGGCTTCCATTTATGAACCCTACTTACTATAACTTTTCCCATGATTAGGTGATCCATGTTGTTGTTGTTGTGGTCTTCAGTCCTGAGACTGGTTTGATGCAGCTCTCCATGCTACTCTATCCTGTGCAAGCTTCTTCATCTCTCAGTACCTACTGCAGCCTACATCCTTCTGAATCTGCTTAGTGTATTCGCCTCTTGGTCTCCCTCTACGATTTTTACCCTCCACGCTGCCCTCCAATATTAAATTGGTGATCCCTTGATGTCTCAGAAGATGTCCTACCAACCGATCCCTTCTGCTAGTCAAGTTGTGCCACAAGCTCCTCTTCTCCCCAATTCTATTCAATACCTCCTCATTAGTTATGTGATCTACCCATCTAATCTTCAGCATTCTTCTGTAGCACCACATTTCGAAAGCTTCTATTCTCTTCTTGTCTAAACTATTTATCATCCATGTTTCACTTCCATACATGGCTACACTCATAACAAATACTTTAAGAAACGACTTCCAGACATTTAAATCTACACTCGATGTTAACAAATTTCTCTTCTTCAGAAACGCTTTCCTTGCCATTGCCAGTCTACATTTTATATCCTCTCTACTTCGACCATCATCAGTTATTTTGCTCCCTAAATAGCAAAACTCCTTTACTACTTCAAGTGTCTCATTTCCTAATCTAATTCCCTCAGCATCACCCGTCTTAATTCGACTACATTCCATTATCTTCGTTTTGCTTTTGTTGATGTTCATCTTATACTCTCCTTTCAAGACACTGTCCCATAGTTCATAAAAATAATCTGAACTATGCTAAGAGTCTGTTTTAGTGTGGTGGTGTTCCCGTTATTCGCAGTGGCCAAATCATTAATGGAATATTGCAAAAATTGCAAACCTGTTTATTGTGGTGACGAGTGGCCAGCATGTGCAGGTTTTTATTTTGGAGCGCAAAGCGTTACTAAAGCAGATTAGCTCCACATTAGAGGAGCCTTGGATCACTACAGATACAGAGGCTTGCACGTAATACCCAGAACAAGTTGTTGTTGTTGTGGTCTTCAGTCCTGAGACTGGTTTGATGCAGCTCTCCATGCTACTCTATCCTGTGCAAACTTCTTCATCTCCCAGTACTTACTGCAACCTACATCCTTCTGAATCTGCTTAGTGTATTCATCTCTTGGTCTCCCTCTACGATTTTTACCCTACACGCTACCCTCCAATGCTAAATTTGTGATCCCCTGATGCCTCAGAACATGTCCTACCAACCGGTCCCTTTCTCTTGTCAAGTTGTGCCACAACTTTTAATACCTACTCCGAATTTTTCTTTTGTTTCCTTTACTGCTTGCTCAATATACAGATTGAATAACAACGGGGAGAGGCTACAACCCTGTCTTACTCCCTTCCCAACCACTGCTTTCCTTCCATGCCCCTCGACTCTTATAACTGCCATCTGGTTTCTGTACAAATTGTAAATAGCCTTTCGGTCCCTGTATTTTACCCCTGCCACCTTCAGAATTTGAAAGAGAGTATTCCAGTCAACATTGTCAAAAGCTTTCTCTAAGTCTTCAAATGCTAGAAACGTAGATTTTCCTTTCCTTAACCTTTCTTCTAAGATAAGTCGTAGGGTCAGTATTGCCTCACGTGTTCCAACATTTCTACGGAATCCAAATTGATCTTCCCCGAGGTCGGCTTCTACCAGTTTTTCCATTCGTCTGTAAAGAATTCGCGCTAGTATTTTGCAGCTGTGACTTATTAAACTGATAGTTCGGTAATTCTTACATCTGTCAACACCTGATTTCTGTGGGACTGGAATTATTATATTCTTCTTGGAGTCTGACGGTATGACTCAGAAATAGTTTCATTTTATAAACAGCGCTGCAAAATATTAAGGAAAGTTATAAAAAATCCAAGAGTGTGCACAACTTGTCTGAAATTAACAAATCAGACAGTAAACTCAAATCAACATGGACCATTGTTAAGAGAGAGACTGTCCAAGGAACCATACAAGATAACATTATTTCTGTTAAAGAGAACAGGAGCATCATAAAACGTAGTTCATGTGTAGCAGATATTTTTAACAATTACTTTAAAACAATAGGCATGAAAATTGGTGCAAATTGTTCAGAAGATAAAATAGTTCACCGAAGAAGCAATAGGGCGGACATTTACTGAAATAATAATTGTTCTTGCATTTCCATCCGAAATAAGGAGGATCATCACGATTCTAAAAAGTAAAAGTTCGTATGTCGTGGCTAATATCTCCTAGAAGACACTAAAATATTGTGGTCCTACGACATGTAATGTTCTTAGTCACTTGTGTATTTTCAGACAGACTGAAATACGCCACAATTTGGCCTCCCTTTAAGAAGGGCGCCTCCACACAGTGCCAGTCCTTACATCATTTCCTGATACTTCTGAGAAGGTGACGTTCTCCAGGATTGTCAACCACCCGTATAACAATGGGATACTTAGCCAGTTACAGTTCGTATAAAAAAAAGGGCCCCTCTGGTGAGTCAGTTATTTCTGTATGTACTGAAAACATAAAATCTTTAAATGGTAAAATATCGCTAGATGGATCATCTGTAATTTATCGAAGGAAGTTGAATTTTTATGGAATACGTAGTTCAGCATATGCCTGGTTTAATTCTCATTTAAGAAACGTGATGCAGAAAATTACCCTGTGTTGTTCGAGTAGTACAAAAAGGGATGACACATCATATACATGGGGAAACGTTACAATGGGTGTCCGACAAGGTTCGATCATTGTAGCACTACTTTTCTTGCTTTGTGTTAATGATCTGCCATTTTATTCAAATCAGGCAGCAGAATTATTCATGCCTGCAGTTGACGTAAGCATTATTGTGAAGCCCCGAACAAGAAGCAACAGACAAAATAGTAAAAGATGTTTTTGTGAAACTTACTGACTGGTTTTGCACAAATGGGATAGCTCTAAACTATGAAAAAACAGAGCTCATCCGGTTTCTTAGTATCAAAAATATCCTACCTCCTGTTAACCTGGTATACCAACAAGAAAATAAGCAGGGCAGAAAATTATTAAATTCTTAGGCGTACTTACCGATGAGAAGTGGGAAATACGATCTAATAGGACAACACAACACCCAGTCCCCGAGCAGAGAAAATCTCCGACCCAGCCGGGAATCGAACCCGGGCCCTTAGGATTGACATTTTGTCGCGCTGACTGCTCAGCTACCTGGGGCGGACGATATAGAGGTGAGTGTGTTGGCAGAGTTTGCATATTTTCTTTCAGTGATGTCTTGTGATATAATACTCCTTACTTAAGCAAAAAGTACTCATTGCACAAAAGAAAGTAATTAAATTACGAGTGGAGTTCACACATATACATCTTGCAGGTATCTCTTTAAGAAGCTGAGAATTTTTATCACATCACAGTATATTTATTCACTTATGAATTTTTTTTTATCAACAATCCATCTGAGCTTGAGAGTAACAGAGACTGGCACAAGTACAATATTAGAAGGAAATATATTTGGCGTTGACACACGAATGAGTCAAATATGCAACTATAAAACTCTATGACAATCTACCCATGGAAGTAATATGTCTAACAGATAGCATAGGTGTTTTTAAATCTAGATTAAACATATTTCTTTTTAACAACTCCTTTTATACCATTCAGGAATTCTTGAATAGAAATGAAATTAGTCATTTTTATAGAAAAAAGTGTAAATGGCAGCATGCAGCGTTATATACATTGAAGAGGCAAAAAAATTGGTACATCTGCCTAATATTGTGTAGGGCCCCCGCGAGCACGCAGAAGTGCCGCAGCACGACGTGACATAGACTAATTAAGGTCTGAAGTAGTGCTGGAGGGAACTGACACCATGAATCGCGCAGGGCTGTCCATAAATCCGTAAGAGAACGAGGGGGTGGAGATCTCTTCTAAACAGCACGTCGCTAGGCGTCCCAGATATGCTCAATAATGTTCACGTCTGGGGAGTTTGGGGACCAGCGAAAGTGATTAAATTCAGAAGAGTGTTCCTGGAGCCACTCTTCAGCTAATTCTTGACGTATGGGGTGTCGCATTGTCCTCCTGGAATTGCCCAAGTACATCGCAATGCACAATGGACATGAATGGATGCTGGCGGTCAGACAGGATGCTTACGTACGTGTCACATGTCAGAGGCGTATCTACACGTATCAGGTCCAATATCACTCTAACTGCACACACCTCACACCATTACAGGGCCTCCACCAGCTTGAACAGTCCCCTGCTGGTATGCAGGGCTCATGGGTTCATGAGGTTGTCTCCATAGCCGTACAGGTCCATCCGCTCGATACAATTTGAAACGCGATTCTTCCGACCAGGCAACATGTTTCCAACCATCAACATTCCAATGTCGGTGTTGATGGGCCCAGGCGAGGCGTAAAGCTTTGTCTCGTGCAGTCATCAACGGGACACGAGTAGGCCCTCGACTCCGAAAGCCCACATCGATGATGTTTCGCTGAATGGTTCGCACGCTGACATTTGTTGATGGCCCAGCATTGAAATCTATAGCAGTTTGCGGAAGGGTTGCACTTGTGTCACGTTGAACGATTCTCTTCAGTCGTTCATGCCGTTCTTGCCGGATCTTTTTTACTGCCGCAGCGATGTCGAAAAATTGATGTTTTACCGGATTTATGATAATCACGGTACACATGCGAAATGGTCAAACGGGAAAATCCCCACTTCATCGCCACTTCGGAGATGCTGTGTCCCATCACTCATGCGCCGACTATAACACTAGGTTCAAACTTACTTAAATCTTGATAACCTGTCACTGTAGCAGCAGTAACCGGTCTAACAACTGCGCCATGCACTTGTTGTCTTACACAGGTGTTACCGACCGCAGCGCCCTGTCCTGGCTGTTTACATATCTCTCTATTTGAATACACATACCAGATTCTTTTGCGTTTCAATGTATATCCTTATGTTTGCCTGTTGACATGTGTCACATAATAACTTTAACGATGAAGGGATCTGCGGAAAGGATATGGAACTAATGTATGTAATTAATTAACTAACTAATTACCTCCGGCCGGAGTAGCCGAGCGGTTCTAGGTGCTTCAGTCTGGAACCGCGCGACCGCTACTGTCGCAGGTTCGAATCCTGCCTCGGGCATGGGTGTGTGTGATGTCCTTAGGTTAGTTAGGTTTAAGTAGTTCTAAGTTCTAGAAGACTGATGACCTCAGATGTTAAGTCCCATAGTGCACAAAGCCATTTGAACCATTTTTTGAACTAATTACCCGCTGTTGAACACAAAGAAAACAGCTGCGGTATGCCACGAGGCAAGCTATTCCGATGACAACATATTAAGTTTTGATCACCTCCCAAATGCAGCATGTTCTTAAGACACAGGTTACTTGGTAATGTGTTCCAGAGATCCAGAATGAGATTTTCACTCTGCAGCGGATTGTGCGCTGATATGAAACTTCGTGGCAGATTAAAACTGTGTGCCGGACCGAGACTCGAACTCGGGACCTGTGCCTTTCACGAGCAAGTGCTCTACCAACTGAGATACCCAAGCACTATCCACGCCCCGTCCTCACAGCTTTACTTCCGCCAGTACCTCGTCCCCAAGTTCGAGTCTCGGTCTGGCACATAGTTTTAGTCTGCCAGGAAGTTTCATATCAGCGCACACTGCGCTGCAGAGTGAAAATATCATTCTAGAAACATCCCCCAGGCTGTGGCTAAGCGATGTCTCCGCAATATCCTTTCTTTCAGGAGTACTAGTCTTGCGTGGTTCGCAGGAGAGCTTCTGTAAAGTTTGGAAGGTAGGAGACGAGGTACTGGCGGAAGTAAAGCAGTGAGGACGGGGCGTGAGTCGTGCTTGGGTAGCTCAGTTGGTAGAGCACTTGCCTGTTCCAGAGATGTTTGGTTAAAATGCGGAAGGAGATGACGAAATATTTAGTGTTATGCATAAATAAATTCAAGGTGCTGCATGTAATCAGATATTGTATTGCAGCTATCGATGGTTATAGGTGTTTTATATGTGAAGAGAGGTATTTAAGGATGCCAGTGACAAAGAAGTCCATAAACAGCACCGCAGTCTCAGCACTCGTGAAAGTCACGTCGGCCACCCGGTCACATCCGCCATAACTGGTTACAGGAAGGACTGGCTTTATTAAGTAACCGATTGTTGCACACATATCTTAGACAAGTATTTATGCCCAGCTAGGGAAGTCTGCAATTTTCACTCTTTGTACCATGATGAACTACGTCAGAGTCGTAAAGACTCAATAGGGCTAACAACTGGACTAAGTTTTGTGCCCTTTCTATTGGAAATAATTTTTATAATTACGCACTGCAGCTTGACGTAAGAGAGATTTCCTACTGCCTTTGACAGTTTGATGTTAGATGCTCATCCGTAACTATGCTGAGATTTTCTTTTCTTTTTTTCTTCTTGACAGAATAACTCACATCCATCAACAGATATCGGAGGGATGGTTTCACGATAATGTTCACCGATCAGCTTCCGGTGCAATATGAAGATCAACTGTGATTTATTATGCTGTAGGCTAGTAACTGTCTTGTTTTCACCTTTCACTTCCTCCACTTATCAGTAGCATATAAAGTCTGTGGGTGTCGAAGTCAAGGACAGATAGTCACAGAAATAACGTCACACAGGGTCGTTACTGTAACTGAAGCGGTGTATCACTCGATCAAGTCATGACAGCTAGTCTGTCTCGCGGCAGATTACTTATCACATTCAACGCAGACCTTGGAGCAGAGCTCTTACCAGAATCTAGACAGATGTCTGCGACCGAGCGAATCAGCTGCAGTCTTAATCAAAATTTACTGGAGGCGTTTTAAGCAACAGATATTTCCAGCGATTAGAAGATATCACGGGCCCCATCCACTCGAAAACAACGGTGGCATATCTAATCAATAGAACAAAAGCTCTTCATCAGTCAGTTCTGTCTGCAGCAGACACCGAGAATATTATTTTAGAGTTAAAACATAATTACCAATCTCAACAAAATAGACTTTCCCAGCTTACTGCAGAGATTGGTAACTAGCCTTTAGTGTAGCAAAAAATAGAGTTATACAATTCATGAAATGCAAAAATGTAGCGATAACTGAGTGTATGACTCATTAATGATAACTTGGTACAGTTGTGCTATACTAATAACTGGGTTCTACAACGGGAGTGAACGTTCAAAGCAAATGACGGGCTTTGATTTTATCGTGGAATATCGATAATTGTAGTTCGCTTAGTAAACACTAGTACGGGCTACGTTGAAAGAACTTTCAGTGTTATCCTGCGCAAGACCCATAATTTACCGCGTAAACCTATTGTAAGAGGTCCACGATTAAGGAATTTGTTGCCAGAGCACTCGAACAGATGTAATTTCGATGGATTGCTCACGCGCTGCCTGATATGTAAGCTATAAGAGAATCTCAGACCAGAGAGCAGTGTTGTATGTAGTAAGAGCAGTGTCTGTAGCAGTAGCAGTAAGTAGTAGCTAGCTGTTGTGTGTATGACGTTGGCTGGGCCTGTCGTGGGGAGCGATGGCGGAGCCTGAGCGATATAAGGCAAAAGCAGCCTCGCGCATATGTAGTGTTGTTATATCAAGTCCCATGTAAATGTTAAAAAAAATCTCTTAATAAGGATCTTTTTTATAAAAATTGACTTTTGACAATCATTCATCTCAATTTAAAGAATTTACTAATTTCTCCAATCCATGGTCATCCCAGTTATTGTAAAGAAAAAGCAGTTGTTTCTTTTTATACATGACAAATCTATCGGCCATTATTGCACTGGGCTGTGCCAGAAAAATTTCTTATAGGAGCAGATATATATGCGTTATCCGGCGACCTTATTGAGGTAAGATTTTTAATTTTTTCAGAATGATCTTTCAGGGCCACGACGCAGCACTGCTGAAGTCCAAAATTTACCAGGTTAAATTCACAGTCAATTATTGAAAAATTATAAGTGAGCGACAATTTAATTGAAAGATTAGTCACATTTTTACTATTGGTAGGTTACGGAATTTATCTGTTGGGCAGTTACACTGAATGTGAGTTATATAATTATATTTTTTACTGTTGGGATGTTATTATATAATTTATCTCTTGGGAGGTTACACTATTTACGAAATTCTAAAAGTGTGAATATGATTAGATTCACTAAATATTATTCTCCAAAGACAGCGAAAAAGTAGTAGACTAGTAGTATTGAATTCAGGTCATTTTTGATTTAATAACATAGACTGAGTTGGCATGAAGTGAATGTATTTACAGGGTGTTTCAAAAATGACCAGTATCTTTGAAACGGCAATAAAAACTAAACGAGCAGCGATAGAAATACACCGTTTGTTGCAATATGCTTGGGACAACAGTAAATTTTCAGGCGGACAAACTTTCGAAATTACAGTAGTTACAATTTTCAACAACAGATGGCGCTGCAAGTGATGTGAAAGATATAGAAGACAACGCAGTCTG
This sequence comes from Schistocerca cancellata, assembly GCF_023864275.1. Taxonomy (NCBI): domain Eukaryota; kingdom Metazoa; phylum Arthropoda; class Insecta; order Orthoptera; family Acrididae; genus Schistocerca; species Schistocerca cancellata. The sequence goes on from NC_064631.1 coordinate 692,912,902, forward strand.
TGGGTGCGCCATTCTGTACGTCGTCTTTCTGCTGTAAGCGTGTGCTGTTCACAACGTGCAAGTGTGCTGTAGACAACACGGTTTATTCCTTAGAACAGAGGATTTTTCTGGTGTTGGAATTCCACCGCCTAGAACACAGTGTTGTTGCAACAAGACGAAGTTTTCAACGGAGGTTTAATGTAACCAAAGGACCGAAAAGCGATACAATAAAGGATCTGTTTGAAAAATTTCAACAGACTGGGAACGTGACGGATGAACGTGCCGGAAAGGTAGGGCGACCGCGTACGGCAACCACAGAGGGCAACACACAGCTAGTGCAGCAGGTGATCCGACAGCGGCCTCGGGTTTCCGTTCGCCGTGTTGCAGCTGCGGTGCAAATGACTCCAACGTCCACGTATCGTCTCATGCGTCAGAGTTTACACCTCTATCCATACAAAATACAAACGCGGCAACCCCTCAGCGCCGCTACCATTGCTGCACGAGAGCCATTCGCTAACGATATAGTGCACAGGATTGATGACGGCGATATGCATGTGGGCAGCATTTGGTTTACTGACGAAGCTTATTTTTACCTGGATGGCTTCGTCAATAAACAGAACTGGCGCATATGGGGAACCGAAAAGCCCCACGTTGCAGTCCCATCGTCCCTGCATCCTCAAAAAGTACTGGTCTGGGCCGCCATTTCTTCCAAAGGAATCATTGGCCCATTTTTCAGATCCGAAACGATTACTGCATCACGCTATCTGGACATTCTTCATGAATTTGTGGCGGTACAAACTGCCTTAGACGACACTGCGAACACCTTGTGCTTTATGCAAGATGGTGCCCGGCCACATCGCACGGCCGACGTCTTTAATTTCCCGAATGAATATTTCGATGATCGTGTGATTGCTTTGGGCTATCCGAAACATACAGGAGGCGGCGTGGATTGGCCTCCCTATTCGCCAGACATGAACCCCTGTGACTTCTTTCTGTGGGGACACTTGAAAGACCAGGTGTACCGCCAGAATCCAGAAACAATTGAACAGCTGAAGCAGTACATCTCATCTGCATGTGAAGCCATTCCGCCAGACACGTTGTCAAAGGTTTCGGGTAATTTCATTCAGAGACTACGCCATATTATTGTTACGCATGGTGGATATGTGGAAAATATCGTACTATAGAGTTTCCCAGACCGCAGCGCCATCTGTTGTTGACAATTGTAACTACTGTAATTTTGAAAGTTTGTCTGCCTGAAAATGTACTGTTGTCCCAAGCATATTGCAACAAACGGTGTATTTCTATCGCTGCTGGTTTAGTTTTTATTGCCGTTTCAAATATACCGGTCATTTTTGAAACACCCTGTATTTTGTCTTGCAACCAGTATTGTTCATTATGTCAGCTTTCAGCAGCACGCTAACATAAGACGAAACCAAAACTATTATAACGTTACAAAAATTAGGCCAAAGCAGTCCAATTATAGTCATTTACTTGTGTCATATCAAGGGTGCTTGACTGTAAGTATATTATCCGAGATGCAGACATATTATATACTCTAACTGTCAAGTGGTTAACTGCCCACGAGCTTTCGGCAGAGATCTCCTCTGCCGTTGTCAAGTGGTTAACAGTCGTGTGAATGCCGCTGCCGTGCTTATATAGCAGCTGACTGCCAGTGACGTCACTGGTCCCCAGTCGCGCGCCATACATGACAATGTTTTGTGGCGAGACCGCCGCTCCCACTTCAACTCCACAATCACAGGACCCCAGGCCGTACTCAGCTGCACTCCACCGTCTTTATTGATGGTGGTGTCCTGTATTTTAATCTCTATTGCCTCATTTATTCCGCCATTCCAGGAGGAGCCGTTAGTCCGTTTAACAATAGAAGTATCGTCGAGTGCAATTCGGTGTCCGTTTTCCAGAGTATGCTCCGCTCCAGTTGATTTTTCGGGATAGCGTACACGGAAACACCTTTCATGTTGTATGCGGCGCTGTTCAACTGAGCGGACAGCATGGCCGACATAAAACTGCCCACACCCACACAGTATTTTGTATACTCCATGCGTTCTTGGGCCTAAATCGTCTTTCACAGACTTCATTAGCTGTCGGATGTTTGCTAGGCGCCTGAAGACTCCTGTGTCGATATTATATTTCTTCAGGCGCCGACTAATCTTCCCTGTTATTAGCTCACAAAACGGTAAAAACGCAATCTTCTTAGTGTCTTCCTCGGAGGTCTTCTGCTTTTGCGCTTAGAAGAAACTGCTAGCGAAATTTTTCTGTTGTTACAACCGTCTCCCTTGAAAACTTAACGTATGTGGCTCAGTTCCCTCGGTAGGTTTACAACGTCTGAGACGGTTTCCTCTCGGTGTACTAAGGTCCTCAGAACAGACCGTTCTGTGCTGGGTGATAGTAGTTGGTGGCGGGCAGATACCGATCCGTGTTGGTGGGATTGCGGTAAACGCTGTGATAGAGACACCCACCGGGTTTACGGCGGACAAGGATTTCCAGGAACGGTAAGGAACCGTTCTTCTCTACTACCGTTGTGAACACTATATGGTCGTGGACGTTGTTGATGCGTTCCAGGAATTCTTCCAGCTTTCCATGTCCATGAGGCCATATGACGAATGTATCGTCGACGTAAAATGGTTCAAATAGCTCTGGGCTCTATGGGACTTAACTGCTGAGGTCATCTATCCCCTAGAACTTAGAACTACTTAAATCTAACTAACCTAAGGACATCACACACATCCATGCCCGAGGCACGATTCGAACCTGCGGTCGTAGCGGTCGTGCGGTTCCAGACTGCAGCGCCTTTAGCTGCTCGGCCATTCCGGCCGGCGACCTAAACTGCACATGAAATTTTTAATGCGTGCCAGCCGTGGTGGCCGAGTGGTTCTAGGCGCTTCAGTCTGGAACCACGAGACCGCTACGGTCGCAGGTTCGAATCCAGCCTCGGGCTTGGATGTGTGTGATGTCCTTAGGTTAGTTAGGTTTAAGTAGTTCTAAGTTCTAGGGGACTGATGACCTCAACTGGGTGCTCACAGCCATTTGAACCATTTTTTTTAAAGCGTCCTTTTTATTTTTTTTATATTGTAGGCTACTGGCGCCATGGCAGTTCAAAAATTTTAGCACGGATATTGTTTTTTGTGTGTCTGAGTGTCGTGTGTACGTAATTTAGCTTGGATGATAAATGCTCACGCAATTTTCCGTCTTGAAAAATTGTCGTCCGAGACTGCGTTTCAATGTAAAGTACCTCTCCACTGTCATCGTTCTATATTGTGCAGTTGCTGCTCACTTAACCAATGTTTTGGAGCGACTCTTAAGTCCTCTCACCGAACAATGTGTTGCAGAGGTTAGCAGACTGGACTCGCGTTCGGGGGGACGATAGTTCAAATCCGCGTACCACGATCTAGGTTTAGATCATTCGTGGTTTATCTAAACTGCTCCCGGCAAATGAGCCTATAATTCCTTCGAAAGGAATTAATTCTTAAATTCTGTGCTTGTTTTCCTCTTTAACAGGCGTGATATCGCGTTACGTAGCTTTAAAGCGTAAATTCTAGCAGTCTGTAGCTCAGTTGTTATTCATTTGTCTGTTTTTAACATGTAACAACCGTTGATTTCAATAAGCCATATTCCAGTCTTCGTCTGCTGTAACGCCGGAAATGCATATCCTCCTATTTCCATCTATTGTACTATAAATTTGTTTTTCTTATTTTTGTTACCTGGATATATGACATTTCTGTGTCTTTACATATTGAAATTGTTTTACTATTTGTATATATATATATATATATATATATGCTTTTATGTCGATGTATGATTGGTTTGTTTCGTAAATATTATTTGTATTTTTACGCTGGGTCTTGCCTAGGGAAAACTGCTATCGAACGATTACATCGATAGGTCGTGTGAAGAATCAAAGTGTGTAGGATCTTTGGTAGTGTTAACTCTGCCGCATGGAGCGCGGGCAGAGAGGGAGTCTGTCTGGAGTAGCGAGTGGAGCAGGTGTGTTGTGTGAAGCTCCCGCGAGATGCCGCGCTTTCGGGGTTTGGCAGCATGTAATTGCGCTCGACTTGCGATGATAGTTTCTGACATGGTGTCGCGGACGGGAAGTATTAGCTGGCGCACATCAAGAGCCCGTTTCGCCTGGTGACCGTGTCGAGAAGAAGGCGCGCCAACATCCAGCTTCTGCAACAGCGACGGCCGACAATGAGTGACTGTCGCCACCTCCTCGATCGACGGCTTCAAACCTTCAATCAACCAACAAGGAAGACTGGAAGCACGTAAAGTTTTAGAACTGTATGGCAGACCTCAGCTTTTCAAACTGTTCAAATCACAAAATTACAGCAACGTAGCATGAACCTTTGTTGCTCATTGTCCCAATTGCATTACCAAGCAGGGTCCCTTCCTTTTCCGAAATGAACCCGAGTGTCGTTGAAATTCAAACGCCAGCATTGAAGTACTATAATTCGATTTCAATGCATTAATTTCAAAGTTCAGTTAAAGTATTCATAGCTGGCCACAGTATTTAGATTGCACAAGCACAAATTAAGAGTGCGAGTTTTGTTACCATATTTTAGCTTACCTGTGACTGCAGCTCAGCTTGGTACGTACTAAATTTTACTATTGTTAATTGTTCAGAACCATTTAATTCAAGTTCAAAGTTAAATCTCTTATTTCTAAATTGCGTAGATTCAAGTAGCTTTTGAAATGATTGTTGAGGTAGTCCAAGACTAACCGTATTTTACTGAATTTCGATGTGCTTCAGAAAGAAAGCTGACTATTAACTTCAGTCACTAAATTAACTTTCAATTTTCCGGGTTTTATTAATTCTTTTGCTAAATTAAGTCTGAGTGTAGCGAAATTTATTATTTCTGACAAACTTTCAGTTTTCACACTACATGTGTCAACCTTCAGTTGCCACGCTTCTAGTGCTAATTATATGTGTAATAACCTTTCTTTTTCGGTTACTATAGTAATTGTCCTTAGGACTGGCGACCGTAATTTCCCCCAAATCTCAAATATCTAATTACCGCTAGTTGATTGTTAATGTAACGGCCGCACATTTACTTTCTTTATTAACTTTACCCCTTTTCAAAATTAATTTCCACCAGTTTCATTGGCATTTTTCCTTTCATTTAGATGTAACCCTTTCCTCCCTCTTTACCGACAAATTAACTTCGGTGACGATTGCTTTTCCCAAATTCCCATTAGGTACACGCGGTTTCATTTTTCACTGTCATTAGGGTCGATAAGTGAGGGGGAGGTTACACTGCGACACATCTGCACAGCAAAAAGTTTCGTATTTAGCCTTTTCCATGTTTTCTTAGAAGTGCTGGGATGGACAGGATGTGTGCATGTTTTGTGCGGACGTGGGGGAAGCTGGCCGCAGGTCGTGAACCTCTGCAGGCGCTTTTGGCCTCCAGGCTGCTGCCTCGGGGTGTAGCGGAGGCAGAGCATTCGGCACGTCACATGGGACCCCTCAGGCGTCGCTAGTTTCCCCTACGGGCTCTGCTGCCGAGGCACCTTCCAGTTGACCCCACACGGGGGATCTGCCCTCACCGCAGGGTGACTGGCGGCTGGGAGCGCGTTCGCGTAGCTCGAGGCGGAGGACCAATATGGAGGCTGGCTCTCTGGCCTCGCCCACCCACCCTGTGAGTGGACAAGTTGCTGCTCATTCAGCAGGGTCCGAGCAGGCGCTCGGGGGCAAGGGTTTGTCAGTTATCGGGAGCTCCAACGCTAGGCGCTATACAGCCACTAAGGGAAATAGTATTCAGGGACGGAAAGAAAGGCAGTGTACACTCCATATGTCTGCGGGAGGGGCGGGGGGAGGGGGCGGTCATCCGAGATGTGGAGGCGGCTCTGCCTGCGGGCTATCGAGCGTGCAGTTGTCTGCAAGTTGTGGCCCACGTCGGCACCACTTACTCCTGTCCCTTGGGCCCCGAGGCCCTACAGGCATCTAGTGAAAGTGTGGAGGCTGCTGGTCTCGCGCGTGGGGTGTAAGCAGAGTTCGCAATTTGGAGCATTGTTCTCAGAGTAGATCGAGGTCAAAAGTGGCTCAAATGGCTCTGAGCACTATGGGACTTAACATCTGAGGTCATCAGTCCCCTAGACTTGGAACTACTTAAACCTAACTAACCTAAGGACATCACACACATCAATGCCCGAGGCAGGATTCGAACCTGCGACAGTAGCAGCAGTAGCGCGGTTCCAGACTGAAGCGCTCGGCCACAGCGGCCTTCTAGATCAGGGTCCTTTTGTCTGGAGCCGAATGGAGGATCTCAACCGTAGGCTTTGTCGACTTAGTGACGGCCTTAGCTGCAGGTTTCTGGATTCACGTTATCGGGTGGAGAGTCTTAGGACTCCCCTTGACAGGCAGGGGTGCTCTATACAAGGGAAGCAGCTACTCGGGTAGCAGAGTAGTGGTGGAGTACGCTGTTTTTATTTATTTATTTATTTTTTAGGCTAGGCGGTAGTTTGAGGTACTCTGATGAACACTCGCCAATCGACACACGCACAGCGAAGTCAGATTAGGATCAGAGTAAAGACACTTCCACTTTCAAAATGTTATCAGCAAACTGTCGAAGTATTAGTAACAAAGTTCTCGAACTTACTGCCCTCTGGGAAATTTGTCGCACTCAAATTATTTTGTGGACCGAGAGCTGTCTGAAACCCGAAGTAGAAAGCTCTGAAATATTAAACGATTCATGGAACATATATCGGAAAACAGGTTAGACGCCATTAGTAGGAGAGTGTTAATTGCAGTCGACAAAAATTTTGTGTCTAATGAGACCGAATTTGAGTGTGATTGTGAAGTAATCTCGAGGCGTATAACAGGTTTAGGTGAAAACAAGTTAACTGTTGGATGTTTTTACCGGCCACCCGATCCTGCTGTGACATCTTTAGAGTCATTCAAAGGAAGTCTATGCTGAGTAGCGCAAAACACCCAGATCATGCAATGCTAATTCTAGGCGACTTCAACTACCGAGTATAGACTAAGATGTCTAAGGATTCGTTGCAGGGGTACGGACAATTAGTCTTGCGAAATACTTTTGGAAACGTTTTCCGAAAACTGACTGAGTTGCTAGTTCCACAGCCACACGTAGTGGAAATACACTGGTGTCCAAAATTAAAGCAGCAGCTGCTATTTCCCCATACTTTCTCCATTTCACGATATAATCGTACAAAATGTCAACACATGTCGTTACGACCGTGTTGCTTAATAAAAGCAAGTCTTCTGGTCCAGAATGTATACCAGTTAGGTTCCTTTAAGAGTATGCTGATGTAATAGCTCCATACTTAACAATCATATACAATCGTTCGCTCGACGAAAGAACCGTACCCAAAGACTGGAAAGTTGCGAAGATCACACCAATATTCGAAAAGGTAGTAGGAGTAATCCTCTAAATTATAGGCCCATATCACTAACATCGATATGCAGCAGGATTTTGGAACACATATTGCCTTCGAACATTATGAATTACTTTGTAGAAAACGGTCTATAGACACACAGTCAACACGGATTTAGAAAACATCGTTCTTGTGAAACACAACTAGCTCTTTACTTGCATGAAGTGTTGAGTGCTATTGACAAGGGATTTTAGATTGATTCCGTATTTCTGGATTTCCGGAAGGCTTTTGACACTGTACCACACAAGCGGCTTGTAGTGAAATGGCTTGCTTATGGAATATCGTCTCAATTATGTGACTGGATTCGTGATTTCCTGTCAGAGAAATGGTTCAAATGGCTCTGAGCACTATGGGACTTAACTTCTGTGGTCATCAGTCCCCTAGAATTTAGAACTACTTAAACCTAACTAACCTAAGGACATCACACACATCCATGCCCGAGGTAGGATTCGAACCTGCGACCGTAGCAGTCTCGCGGTTCCGGACTGAGCGCCTGAACCGCTAGACCACCGCGGCCGGCTCCTGTCAGAGAGGTCACAGCTCATGGTAATTGACGGAAAGTCATCGACTAAAACATAAGTGATTTCTGGCGTTCCCCAAGGTAGTGTTATAGGCCCTTTACTGTTCCTTATCTACATAAACGATTTTGGGGACAATCTGAGCAGCCGTCTGTGGTTGTTTGCAGATGACGCTGTCGTTTACCTATCAATAAAGTCATCAGGAGATCGACACAAATTCCAAAACGATTTAGAAAATATATCTGTATGGTGCGAAAATTGGCAATTGACCCTAAATAACGACAAGTGTGAGGTCATCCATATGAATGCTAAAAGGAATCCGCTAAACTTCGGTTACACGATAAATCCGTCAAATCTAAAGGCCGTAAATTCAACTAAAAACCTAGGAATTACAATTACGAACAACTTAAATTGGAGGGCACACATAGAAAATGTTGTGAGGGAGGCTAACCAAAGACACTTAGAAAATGTAACAGATCTACTAAGGAGACTGCCTACACTACGGTTGTCCGTCCTCTTTTATAATACTACTGCGCGGTGTGGGATCTTTACCAGATAGGATTGCGGAGTACATCGAAAAAATTCAAGGAAGGGCAGCACGTTTTGTATTATCGCGGAAGAGGGGAGGGAGTGTCAAAAATGATTCAAATGGCTCTAAGCACTACGGGACGTAACATCTGAGGTCATGTTCCCTAGACTTAGGACTACTTAAACCTAATGACATGACACACATCGATGCCCGAGGCAGGATTCGAACTTGCGACTGTAGCAGCCGCGCGCGTCCGGACTGAAGCGCCTAGAACCGCTCGACCACAGCGGCCGGCTGAGGGAGTGTCTCTGAAGTGACACAGGATTTGGTGTGGACGTCATTAGGACAAATGCGTTTTTTGTTGCAGCGAAATCTTCTCACGAAATTCCATACACAAACTTTCTGCTCAAAATGCGAAAATATTTCGCTGAGATCGACCTACATAGGAAGAAACGATCACCATGATAAAATAAAGGAAGTCAGAGCTGGTACGGAAAGATACAGTTATTCGTTCCAGAATGAGATTTTCACTCTGCAGCGGAGTGTGCGCTGATATGAAACTTCCTGGCAGATTAAAACTGTGTGCCCGACCGAGACTCGAACTCGGGACCTTTGCCTTTCGCGAGCAAGTGCTCTACCGTCTGAGCTACCCCATGCACGACTCACGCCCGGTACTCACAGCTTTACTTCTGCCAGTATCTCGTCTCCTACCTTCCAAACTTTACAGAAGCTCTCCTGCGAACCTCGCAGAACTAGCACTCCTGAAAGAAAGGATATTGCGGAGACATGGCTTAGCCACAGCCTGGGGGATGTTTCCAGAATGAGATTTTCACTCTGATATGAAACTTCCTGGCAGATTAAAACTGTGTGCCAGACCGAGACTCGAACTCGGGACCTTTGCCTTTCGCGGGCAAGTGCTCTACCAACTGAGTTACCGAAGCACGACTCACGCCCGGTACTCACAGCTTTACTTCTGCCAGTATCTCGTCTCCTACCTTCCAAACCTTACAGAAGCTCTCCTGCGAACCTTGCAGAAATAGCACTCCTGAAAGAAAGGATATAGCGGAGACATGGCTTAGCCACAGCCTGGGGGATGTTTCCAGAATGAGATTTTCACTCTGCAGCGGAGTGTGCGCTGATATGAAACTTCCTGACAGATTAAAACTGTGTGCCCGACCGAGACTCGAACTCGGGACCTTTGCCTTTCGCGGGCAAGTGCTCTACCAACTGAGCTACCGAAGCACGACTCACGCCCGGTACTCACAGCTTTACTTCTGCCAGTACCTCGTCTCCTACCTTCCAAACTTTACAGAAGCTCTCCTGCGAACCTTGCAGAACTAGCACTCCTGAAAGAAAGGATATAGCGGAGACATGGCTTAGCCACAGCCTGGGGGATGTTTCCAGAATGAGATTTTCACTCTGCAGCGGAGTGTGCGCTGATATGAAACTTCCTGACAGATTAAAACTGTGTGCCCGACCGAGACTCGAACTCGGGACCTTTGCCTTTCGCGGGCAAGTGCTCTACCAACTGAGCTACCGAAGCACGACTCACGCCCGGTACTCACAGCTTTACTTCTGCCAGTATCTCGTCTCCTACCTTCCGCCGGGCGCGGTGGTCTAGCGGTTCTGGCGCTGCAGTCCGGAACCGCGGGACTGCTACGGTCGCAGGTTCGAATCCTGCCTCGGGCATGGGTGTGTGTGATGTCCTTAGGTTAGTTAGGTTTAAGTAGTTCTAAGTTCTAGGGGACTTATGACCTAAGATGTTGAGTCCCATAGTGCTCAGAGCCATTTGAACCATTTGAATCCTACCTTCCAAACTTTACAGAAGCTCTCCTGCGAACCTTGCAGAAATAGCACTCCTGAAAGAAAGGATATAGCGGAGACATGGCTTAGCCACAGCCTGGGGGATGTTTCCAGAATGAGATTTTCACTCTGCAGCGGAGTGTGCGCTGATATGAAACTTCCTGGCAGATTAAGACTGTGTGCCCGACCGAGACTCGAACTCGGGACTCGAGTCTCGGTCGGGCACACAGTTTTAATCTGCCAGGAAGTTTCAGTTATTCGTTCGTTTCGCGCGCTATACGAGACTGGAATAACAGAGAATTATGAAGGTGGTTCAATGAACCATCTGCCAGGCACTTAAATGTGATATGCATTGTATCCATGTATATGTAGATGTAGATGCACGGAAGATGACATTTAGATCAACGGACAACCACGCCAGCAATGACGTTAGGGCACCTATCAAGCGGGGTAGTGTTTGCCGGGTAGTCCCACATCCACAATCGCTGCGTACAGTCACAGACGGTGCAGTATGGCACGGAGAAGACGCCTACATACTCTCTGCTGTGGAGGGCCACAGGAAGAATGGAAGCAGGAGAGTCGCAAACAAATTTGGCCCGATGGCCTAATGTGAATCGTTTTGTTGTTTCTCGCATGAGGCGACAGTTTGTAGAGACCGAAACTGTGTTCCGAAGAGCGGGACAGGGCCGACCACATGCGACGTCAGAAAGAGTGGGCCGTTGTTTGGCTGTAAGGGCACGACAGTAACGCCTCAGTACTGCACTACAAGTGGCAGCATCCCGTGGACGTGTTGTATCGAGGCAAACGGTGTACAGAAGGCTTCAGCAGAATGGTCTTTATTGTTGGAGACCTGCTGTCTGTTTGGGTCTGGCGTGTCTTCACAGAAGATAATGTCCAGATTGGAGCCGTCAACATACCACATGGACGGTCCAACGGTGGGCCAACGTTCTTTTCAGAAATGAGCCCTGATTTGGTCTGGAGAGTGATTTTCGACGGATTCGCACCTGAAGGGCACATGAAACACGATTTCTGGACCCAAACATTGTGGAAAGAGACCGGTAACGGAGAGGATCCGTAATGATGTGGGCAGGAATTATGTTGACCACTCGAACACCTGTTCATGAAATTGTTCGGGTGAATCATCAAGATTTAACTGCTGTCAGGTACCGTGACGAGATCTTGGGATCTCATGCGCGGTTGTTGCGAAGTGTTGTGGGCCCAGAGTTCATTTTGATGGACGATGCTCGACCTCATGGAGCACAGGTGGTTGATGTTTATTTTGGAAACGGAAAGTATTGCAAGCATGGCGTTGCCTGCTCGGTCGACCGATTTAAAGTCCATAGAACATGTCTGGGATGCACGTCAGCACCCATCAACCACTCTCCACGACTCGTGTACAGCTCTACAGGAAGAATGGGCGTTATTGCCTCAGCATGAGATTGGTGATATCATTCACAGCATGTCCCGTCGTTGTCAGACCTGTATAGGTGTCATACTGAGCATATTAACCAGTTGCCAGAATGTGTGTGCAAATCCGTTAAGTTGGAAAAAAAACGAAGAACATTTTCGTCCACCATAATGCTTATTGCAGTTGATTACGTTTTGTATTTTTCATATTGTTTCTACTTTTGTATCATCTGTTTGTACTGTTCTGCGGCAAAATAAACGCAACCTTGCAAAATTTCCATTAGTTGCTTTAATTTTGGACGCCAGTGTATTTTAGACCTTGTAGCTACAAACAGGCGTGACCTTATCGACAGTGTCAGTATAGAGACAGGGCTTAGTGATCGTGATGCCATCATAGCGACTATGATTAATAAAGTTAATAAGTAAACCAAGAAGGCTAGGAGAGTATTTTTGCTAGAAATAGAAGGAATGCGGTTGCTAGCACCCTACTTAGACAATGAGTGGGGATCATTTAGTTCCAGTTCATGGAAGTAGAGGAATTCTAGGCAAAGGTTAAATGCATTGTAAGTCGTGCTCTGGAGAAGTATGTGCTGAGGAAGTGGTTTAAAGACGGAAGAGACCGTCGTGATTTAGTAACAAAATTCGGAAAATGCTGAAGAAGCAAAGCCCGTTACACTCTTAAGTTCAAACAGAACGCGCAAATGACGACAGGCAAAAGTTAGTAGAGATTCGTGTATCTGTATAAAAACCGATGCGGGAAGCTTACAACAACTGATATCGTTTCACCTTAGCAAAGAATTTGGCCGAGAACCTGAGAAAATTCTGATCTTAAGTAAAATCGCTTAGTGGGTCTAAGGCTTCCATGCAGACCCTTGTTGACCAGTCTGGCGTGGCAGTTGGTTCAAATGGCTTTGAGCACTATGGGACTCAACTGCTGTGGTCATCAGTCCCCTAGAACTTAGAACTAATTAAACCTAACTAACCTAAGGACATCACACACATCCATGCCCGAGGCAGGATTCGAACCTGCGACCGTAGCAGCACCGCGGCTCCGGACTGGAGCGCCTAGAACCGCACGACCACCGCGGCCGGCGTGGCAGTAGAAGATAGCAAAACGAAAGCCGAAGTTTTAAATTTTCTTTTAAGAAATCGGAGAATCGTACAAACATACGGTCGTTTGACCATAGCACAGGTTCCCGTTTGGAGAACACAGTAATAGGGCTGCCTGGAGTAGAGAAGCAAGAGCTGAAAACAGGTCGCCAGGTCCGACTGGAATCTCAATTCGCTTTTACAAAGAATACTTTACGGCATTGGCTTACTTAGCTTGCTTTTATCTCTAATCTCTCGCCCAGCGCAAAGTTCCAAGCGACTAGAAGAAACCGCAGGTGACTCCTGTATATAAGAACTGACCCGCAATATTACGGATTAATATTCTTAACTTCGGTTTTGCTGCTGAATTCTTGAATGTATTCTGAATAAGAATCTAATAAAATTCCTTGAGACGGAGAAACTTCAGTCGACAAATAGCAAGGTTTTAGAGCCCATCGCTCGTGGGGAACTCAGCTTGCAATTTTCTCACATAATTTCCTGCGAAGTATGGATGAAGGGCAGCAGGCAGATTCCATATTTTTAGATTCCCGAAAACCTGTATGTTGTCCTCGACGGTGAGTGTACATCAGACAAGATAGAGGTATAGAGAAGGGTTTTGTGGGCGCACGACAGCAAGGTCTTCAGCGCCCGTTCAGTATCATAGTGAGACGGGTGTTAAGAAAAAACGCAGAACATTTACATATAACGGAACAGACAACACGGGGAACAATCATTGAAAAATATGTGCTCACCCACACCGAAGCGTGGGATGAAGCAGGGCGTCAGCAGTAAAACATGGACAACACAGGAAGAAGAAGGTAGAGGGTGCTAAAACAAAGTAGCAGATGGAAGTGGCTGGCTGACCGCAAGGAAAAAAAGGGAGGAGTCAGCCACTCTGCAATACACACATCAGACAAGGGTGTCGTCAGGAGTGCAGCAGGGAAGTGTGATAGGACCACCCTTAGTCTCGATATACACACATAAAAAAAAGTTTTGCATCACCCCAGTTCCCAGAACTCCTGAAGATAGACGTTGACCGTGGATATTATATCACAGATGCAGTTCCTTTGACTGCTCAGAGATGTCACTAAAGCCACCCAAAGATGTAAAGAACCATGCATGAGTAGCGCCTATTAGACGGAGGGGGTCCGGCAGCCGATCAGTTCCAGTCATTCCACCAGGAAGGGAGGTAGACGGTTCGCGTTGTCTGTAGTTCAACCATGCCTAGACGGTCCATACTGCGATCCGATCGCGTCCGCATTGTTACTTTGTGCCAGGAAGGGCTCTCTACAAGGGAAGTGTCCAGGCGTCTCGAAGTGAACCAAAGCGATGTTGTTCGGACATGGAGGAGATACAGAGAGACAGGAACTGCCGATGACATGCCTAGCTCAGGCCGCCCCAGGTCTACTACTGCAGTGGATGACCGCTGCCTATGGATTATGGCTCGGAGGAACCCTGACAGCTACGCCACCATGTTCAATAATGCTTTTCGTGCAGCCACAGGACGTCGTGTTACGACTCAAACTGTGCGCAATAGCCTGCATGATGCGCAAATTCACTCCTGACGTCCATGACGAAGTCCATCTTTGCAAACCACACGACAGCATGGAGAGCGGTACAGATGGGACCAACACTATGCCGAATGGACCGATCAGGATTGGCATCACGTTCTCTTTATCGATGATTGTCGCATATGCCTTCAATCAGACAATCGTCGGAGACTTGTTTGGAGGCAACCCGGTCAGGCTGAACGCCTTAGACACACTGTTCAGCGAGTGCAGCAAGGTGGAGGTTCCCTGCTGTTTTGAGGTGGCATTGTATGGAGCCGACGCACGCCGCTGGTGGTCAAGGAAGGCGCCGTAACGGCTGTACGATACGTGAATGTGTAACGCCGGAAATGAATATCCTCGTATTTCCATCTATTGTACTATAATTTTTTTCCTTATTTTGTTACCTGAATATATGACGTTTCTGTGTCTTTGTATATTGTAATTGTTTTACTATATGTATATATATATTTATGCATTTATGTCGATGTATAATTGGTTTGTTTCGTAAATATTATTTGTATTTTTACGCTGGGTCTTGCCTAGGGAAAACTGCTATCGAACGATTACATCGATAGGTCGTGTGAAGAATCAAAGTGTGTAGGATCTTTGGTAGTGTTAACTCTGTCGCGTGGAGCGCGGGCAGAGAGGGTCTGGCTGGAGTAGCGAGTAGAGCAGGTGTGTTGTGTAAAGCTCCCGCGAGTTGCCGCGCTTTCGGGGTTTGGCAGCATGTAATTGCGCTTGACTTGCTATGATAGTTTCTGACACAGTGTCGCGGACGGGAACTGTATGGCAGACCTCAGCTTTTCAAACTGTTCAAATCACAAAATTACAGTATCGTAGCATGAACCTTTGTTGCTCATTGTCCCAATTGCATTACCAAGCAGGGTCCCTTCCTTTTCCCGAATGAACCCGAGTGACGTTGAAATTCAAACGCCAGCATAATTCGATTTCACTGCTTTAATTTCAAAGTTCAGTTAAGATATTCGTAGCTGGCTACAATATTTAGATTACACAAGCACAAATTATGAGTGCGAGTTTTGTTACCATATTTTAGCTTACCTGTGACTGCAGCTCAGCTTGGTACGTACTAAATTTTACTATTGTTAATTGTTCAGAATCATTTAATTCAAGTTGAAAGTTAAATCTCTTATTTCTAAATTGCGTAGATTCAAGTAGCTTTTGAAATGATTGTTGAGGTGGTCCAAGACTAACCGTATTTTACTGAATTTCGATGAGCTTCAGAAAGAAAGCTCACTATTAACTTCAGTCACTAAATTAACTTTCAGTTTTCCGGTTTTATTAATTATTTTGCTAAATTAAGTCAGAGTGTAGCGAAATTTATTACTTCTGACAAACTTTCAGTTTTCACACTACACGTGTCAACCTTCAGTAGCCACGCTTCTAGTGCTAATTATATGTGTAATAAACTTTCTTTTTCAGTTACTATAGTAATTGTCCATAGGACTGGCGACCGTAATTTCCCCCAAATCTCAAATATCTAATTACCGCTAGTTAATTGTTAATGTAACAACCGCACATTTACTTTCTTTATTAACTTTACCCCTTTTCAAAATTAATTTCCACCAGTTTCATTTGCATTTTTCCTTTAATTTAGATGTAACCCTTTCCACCCTCTTTACCGACAGATTAACTTCGGTGACGATTGCTTTTCCCAAATTTCCATTGGGTACACACGGTTTAATTTTTCACTGTCATTAAGGTCGATAAGTCAGGGGGAGGGTACAAATGCCATCCTCCGACCGATAGTACAACCATATCGGCAGCATATTGGCGAGGCATTCGTCTTCATGGACGATAATTGGCGCTCCCATCGTGCACATCTTGTGAATGACTTCCTTCAATTTAACGAAATCGCTCAACTAGAGTGGCCAGCATGTTCTCTAGACATGAACCCTATCGAACATGCCTGGGATAGATTGAAAAAGGGCTGTTTATGGATGATGTGACCCACCAACCACTCTGAGGCATCTACGGCGAATAGCCGTTGGGGAGTAGGACAATCTCGACTAACAGTGCCTTGATGAACTTGTGGATAGTACGCCACGACGAATACAGGCATGCATCAATGCTTCAGGACGTGCTACTGGGTATTACATGTACCGGTGTGTACAGCAATCTGGACTACCACCTCTGAAGGTCTCGCTGTATGGTGGTACAACATGCAATGTGTGGTTTTCATGAGAAATAAAAAGGGCGGAAATGATGTTTATGTTGATCTCTACTACAATTTTCTGTGCAGGTTCCGGAACCCATGGAATGATTTGGCGGACAGGGCGAGGGGTAATCTGCGGTTATTTGCTAATGATGCTGTGGGGTACCGGACGGTGCTGTCGTTGACTGACTGTAGGAGTATGCAACGTGACTTGGACAAAATTTCTAGTCGGTGTGATTAATGGCAACTAGTTCCAAATATAGAAAAAATGTAAGTTAATGCAGATGAGTAGGAGAAACAATCCGTTGTGTTATAAAACAGCATTAGTAGCGTGCTGCTGGACACAGTCACGTCGTTTAAATATCTGGACGTAACGTTGCAAAGCGATATGAAACGGAACGAGCATGTAATGTTTATAGCTGGGAAGGCAAATGGTCGACTTCGGTTTATTGGGAGAGTTTTTATTAAAGTGTGGTTCATCCGTAAAGAAGACCACATATGAAACACTAGTGTGAGCCATTCTTATGTACCGCCCAAGTATTTGGGATCCTCACCACGTCGGATTTAAGGAAGAATTCGAAGCAAGTCACAGATGGGATGCTAGATTTGTTACCGGTAGGTAATATCAAGACATACGTGTTACGATGCTTCGGGAACTCAAATGGGAATCCACGGAAAGAAGATGACGTTCTTTTCGAGGAGCACAATTGAGAAAATTTAGAGATCGGTATTTAAAACCGACTGCATAACGATGCTAATACCGTCAACTTACATTTAGCGTAGGGACCACGACGAGAAATTAGGTTTGTATGGAGGCTCTATTTGCGAATGGAAGATGAAGCATTAGATGGACAGACCAAATTTAACGTAGCAAAAACCAAGAAAAGCACAGCAATGTGCATTTAATTATTAAATAACTTAAAATTCCATACAGAATAATAATAACATATCACAAAATTAATTTTAAATTATTTAGATTTTAAGTTATTTAAAAATTAAATGCACATTGCTGTGCTTTTCTTGGTTTTTGCTACGTTAAATTTGGTCTGTCCATGTAATGCTTCATCTGCCATTCGCAAACAGAGCCTCCATACGAACGTAATTTCTCGTCGTGGTCCCTACGCTAAATGTAAGTTGACGGTATTAGCATCGTTCTGTATGGAACGGAGACCTGGACAATTAACATAAAGCACATTAAAAAATTACAAGCTCTAGAGATGGACTTCTGGAGAAGATCGGCAAGAATCTCCAGGAAAGAAAAGATAAGGAACAACGAAATAATAAGGAGAATGGAAATAAAAGAAAGAATATATGACGTAATGGATAGGAAGAAATTACAGTGGTACGGGCATGTACGACGAATGGAGAAAACCAGAATACCAAAACTGATACTGGAGTGGGAACCGGAGGGGAGAAGAAGAAGAAGAGGACGACCTATGACTACGTGGCTCCAGAATGCACAGCACACAATGAGGAGAATGGACGCAGAGGAAGAGGACACGCAACATCGAAACACCTAGAGGAATATTTTGAAAATATAGTTGAAGAACTTTATTGTTTGTATTGTAATTTCCAAGTAAATTACTATGTTGGAGATAAGCCTCTGTAATGAGGAAAAACTCAAAATAAAAAAAATGTTATTATTACTTCATAAAGAATATTTGAAAGATATATAACGGCAGTCAACCTGCGGCTGGTGGCGATCGATTGTAATGTTTTGTTTTGTTTTGTTTTAGAAAGTAAGTGAAGAGCTTTCCGCGCTGGATCTGTCTCTCTTGTCTGTTAGCTCCTGTACTGATAGGACGCATTACAGCTGCATTCCTTGCGTGTCAGTAACTAATCTTTCTTTTGGTAGACAAATCTGCTGTAAGTGTCATTTATTAGCTTTAGAACCATTTGCAATTAAATTAATGTAAATTAGTTAAGTCTCATAAATTCTCATTTTAAGAACTCTCCTAATAGATATAAGATACATGAAATGTTGTAATGTTTTGTTGTTACAGTCAACGACCAATATGAGCTTAAAGGATCGTGGAGTGGATACGCAATGGCTGAATACAATTAGTCTTCTGCCATTTATTCATTTGCAACTTCCTAGAGCATCCCTGAGATTTACTACCGATCATCACGAAGCATTTTTCAAACTTGAATGCAAGCGCGGAATCTTAAATGATCTGGCCACAGCCTCCAAGCTATGATTCCATTTTGCCCATAAATAACAAACTTCGGTACAACTAAATTGATGGTGGTATTAAAAGATATAATCTTCTCTAAATTTTAATGTATTTTCTTAGAAGTTAATTTGGTCGATAACAAAATGCATCCACTATCAACAATGTCCGTCTGCTCCAGTTAATTTTAACAGTTTTATTTGCAATGATTAATTTCAGTTTCTACTTAAGACTGAATTTTAGCTATTCTTGCATGAGCAGACGCGTCAAAGAGGAAGGGAAATGACCAGTGGTGGTACAGGGTACCCTTCGCCATTCACCGTACGGTGGCCTGTGGAGCATGTGTGTAGATGTAGATATAAAAGGGGTATCGCCGATTTCCTTCTCCATCTTTGAATCATTCTGAGTTTGTGCTTCATCTCCAATGACTTCGAAGTCGACGGGACGTTAAACACTAATCTTCCTTCCTCTGTTTTTAGTCCTATACTACGAGTAGATGTGAGACGTATGAGGTAGATATGTTAGAAAAGTTAAGATGATAGTTTTAATGCTTTACGTGTTCTGCATAGTCTCCCCCAACCTCAGTACAACGCACAGAATGTTCATACAACCATGTGAAATTGTCAGAAAAGTGTCTTTGGGATGTTCAACTCGCACGTCACATTGCTTGAATATCGGTTATGTCGCCAAAGTGTTGAACCTTCATGCGAATTTACGCATTCTCTCATTCTGTCGTAGGTTCGTATTGATAACACCAAGTCTCGTCACACGGAGTGATGTTTTCCAGAAAACAATTGTCCGCATTTTGCATTTCAGTCAATTCGACGTGTGCGGCACAAACTCTGTACACAGTTCTCTGGAGAATGTCTTGAAACCTTGGTTTGGAGATGTGGCTCCATTGCAATTTGGTACAACAACATTGACAAAATACTGTGGCACGCCCACTGCTTAACACTGCCTCTCCGCAAATGACTGGTCGAATGTACAACTGTTGTTTACGGTTGTTACTGCAAGCTGTAAGCGTAGTTACTGGTCAGACATCGCTTATGAGCCAGGAATAAAAGCATTCTCGCCGCTTTATGGACAGACGGCATATTTCCGGAAGTAAAAGTGGCTGTTGTGTTGCATGTTCTTCCCTTGTTCGCCAGCAAACTGCAAATTTGGAGTTTGATTTAAATACGAGGGCAGTTCAATAAGTAATGCAACACATTTTTTTTCTCGGCCAATTTTGGTTGAAAAAACCGGAAATTTCTTGTGGAATATTTTCAAACATTCCCGCTTCGTCTCGTATAGTTTCATTGACTTCCGACAGGTGGCAGCGCTGTACGGAGCTGTTGAAATGGCGTCTGTAACGGATGTGCGTTGCAAACAACGGGCAGTGATCGAGTTTCTTTTGGCGGAAAACCAGGGCATCTCAGATATTCATAGGCGCTTGCAGAATGTCTACGGTGATCTGGCAGTGGACAAAAGCACGGTGAGTCGTTGGGCAAAGCGTGTGTCATCATCGCCGCAAGGTCAAGCAAGACTGTCTGATCTCCCGCGTGCGGGCCGGCCGTGCACAGCGGTGACTCCTGCAATGGCGGAGCGTGCGAACACACTCGTTCGAGATGATCGACGGATCACCATCAAACAACTCAGTGCTCAACTTGACATCTCTGTTGGTAGTGCTGTCACAATTGTTCACCAGTTGGGATATTCAAAGGTTTGTTCCCGCCGGGTCCCTCGTCTAACCGAACACCATAAAGAGCAAAGGAGAACCATCTGTGCGGAATTGCTTGCTCGTCATGTGGCTGAGGGTGACAATTTCTTGTCAAAGATTGTTACAGGCGATGAAACACGGGTTCATCACTTCGAACCTGAAACAAAACGGCAATCAATGGAGTGGCGCCACACCCACTCCCCTACCAAGAAAAAGTTTAAAGCCATACCCTCAGCCGGTAAAGTCATGGTTACAGTCTTCTGGGACGCTGAAGGGGTTATTCTGTTCGATGTCCTTCCCCATGGTCAAACGATCAACTCTGAAGTGTATTGTGCTACTCTTCAGAAATTGAAGAAACGACTTCAGCGTGTTCGTAGGCACAAAAATCTGAACGGACTTCTCCTTCTTCATGACAACGCAAGACCTCACACAAGTCTTCGCACCCGAGAGGAGCTCACAAAACTTCAGTGGACTGTTCTTCCTCATGCACCCTACAGCCCCGATCTCGCACCGTCGGATTTGCATATGTTTGGCCCAATGAAGGACGCAATCCGTGGGAGGCACTACGCGGATGATGAAGAAGTTATTGATGCAGTACGACGTTGGCTCCGACATCGACCAGTGGAATGGTACCGTGCAGGCATACAGGCCCTCATTTCAAGGTGGCGTACGGCCGTAGCATTGAATGGAGATTACGTTGAAAAATAGTGTTGTGTAGCTAAAAGATTGGGGAATAACCTGGTGTATTTCAATGCTGAATAAAACAACCCCTGTTTCAGAAAAAAAATGTGTTGCATTACTTATTGAACTGCCCTCGTAATTATGGGTGTTTGACCACGTCATATATAATAAAAGTGCCAGTGTTTCGCCTTGGGTAAATACTGATGAAGCTTGTCTGCAATAGTTGTCGAAACATTGGTAATTTTATTACATATGATGCGGTGACATGCCCAGAACCATTTTACTGGAACGGACTCCTACCGTTAAAGCGATGCATTGAACAGAATACTGCGGTATGGAACAGTATGCGCACTTGGAAAGGGCAAGGTATAGGCATGCCACGCCGTTTTCGGTGCATCCGCACTGCAGAAGTTCAGTTTCAAAAGCCACAATGATCACGTTACCAAATGATGCTACAAGAGAGTCAACTTCGTCAGCAGATCTCTTTCACGAATCTATTAACATAGCTTTGTATCTCGTTGGAGAAAGATGATCGTAGATAACAATGTGAAGGGGGGTGATGAAATATCGATCATGTAACGTCACGTGGGGTCTGTCAGTTAGCAGGCCCACAAAATCAACAAGATGTCTGGCATTGAGTTTGTACTGCCTAAAAATATCCAGACGTTGCCTTTGGCAGAAATATCTATAACGTAATGTCCTTGTTGGGAAAACTTTTTCGGGTAAACTGTAGTCTTTATGTCCTGACCAGGAATCGCAAACATGTTTACGGAGGACCAAATGCAAACAACTTTTCAATTGCACGTTTTAGTTATTTTTTTACTTTTAGTCATTTCAAGATAGATATTCCATGGCATATTGCTGCGAGTTTCTTTGCAACCTGTGGACCAAGCATTCCCAATGTTTCCTGCAAACAAATCCAAAGGTTGTTCGATAATCTTACATCAATGGACACAGCCACATCTAATATTTAGCTGTGACTGGGCATACGGTAAGACTGTACCACAACAGCTTCTGTGTGATGTTGTTGATGAAGACAATAGTTCGTAAAAAAAACCTCTGGTCACTATACACCAAGAGTCCATAGTTATGTTTTCGTCGTTAATGAACATGATCATATCTGTCACAACCGTTTCTGGAGCTTGCATAATGATATGGTTTTCTTCCAGCTGTTTGCCAGCCATTGTGATTTAACTGGACGAAATGTTATATTCTTCCTTAGAGCTACTGACGAAAGGAACCGCGCGACCGCTACGGTCGCAGATCCGAATCCTACCTCGGGCATGGATGTGTGTGATGTCCTTAGGAGTGAGGTTTAAGTAGTTCTAAGTTCTAGGGGACTGATGACCTCAGAAGTTAAGTCCCATAGTGCTCAGAGCCATTTGAACCATTTTACTGACGAAATGCAAGGAAGCTTCGGAACTGTCCGGAGCAACTGATGTAGTAGCTTCCTTAGCCAATGCTTGAATGTGTCAATACTGGACTGCTGATGCATAGACTCTAGCTCTGTCAAACTGCGTTCTTACAGATTCTTTTAAGGTTTTCAGTTTTGATGTTATATTTCTCTTTAGGTGACTTGGCCTTGCCGTTTGTATGTCACACAATCTAAAATCATATTGCAGATGGATTACGAACAATGCAATTACAACGGTTCACTAGTTCCTTAGAAGGACTGTAACTTCGTGTTTAATTATCCTCATAAATTTTGTCCAGTGTTAGTCCTTAGTACACCGTAGCAGACTTGCTCTTCATTTATTTTCTATTTTTTTCGGGCGGGGGAGGTTATTTGGATGTTCACTTTGACTACTACGCTCATGCTCATAAATTAAGGATAACTGCAGGATGTGGTGCCACACAACGTGGCACTACACAAAACTGGCGCTAATAGCATAGCCACACAGGGAACACACACGACACAGATATTTAAGTCCACGGTATTGGTGACAAGTTGAGAAAACCGTAGCGAAACACATGTGCTACAAAACGCCACTGTTTCCTGCGCATTTACCCTGACATCAACATGGGATATGATAACCATGCACACGTACACAGGCCTCACAACGGGTTGCCATACTCTGCATCAGGAGGTAGAGCAGCTGCTGGGGTATAGCCTCCCATTCTTGCACCAGTGCCAGTCGGAGCTTCTGAAGTGTCCTAGGGGTTTGAAGACGTGCAGCGATACGTTGTTCGAGATCATCCCAGACGTGCTCGATGGGGTTTAGGTCTGGAGAACAGGCAGGCCACTCCATTCACCTGATATGTTCTGTTTCAAAGTACTCCTCCACGATGGCAGCTCGGTAGGGCCGTGCGTTATCATCTATCAGGAGGAACGTGGAACCCACTGCACCCCTGAAAAGGCAGACATACTGGTGAAAAATGACGTCCCGATACACCTGACCTGTTACAGTTCCTCTGTCAAAGAAATGCAGGGGTGTACGTGCACCAGTTGTCTGGAGACAACTGTTCCAGTGGCTGCGGTAAGGTCCCGAGCAAGACTACCTGTAGTATTCCGTGGCCGTCTGCGGGTACTGATGGTGAGATATCGGTCTTCTAGTGGTGTTGTACACTGTGGACGTCCCGTACTGTAGGGCCTGGACACGTTTCCTGTCTGCTGGAATCGTTGCCATAATCTTGACATCACACTTTGTGGCACATAGAGTTCAAATGGCTCTGAGCACTATGGGATTCAACTGCTGAGGTCATTAGTCCCCTAGAACTTAGAACTAGTTAAACCTAACTAACCTAAGGACATCACAAACATCCATGCCCGAGGCAGGATTCGAACCTGCGACCGAAGCGTGGCACATAGAGGGCCCGTGCTATGACCTTCTGTGTTTGGCCAGCCTCCAGTCGCCCTAGTATTGTACCCCTCATAACGTCAACAATATGTGTTCTTTAAGTCATTTTCAGCACACAGTCACCATTATCACGTCTGAAAACGTCTGCACACTTACTCGCTGCAACGTACTCTGACATGCACCAACACACCTCTGCGTATGTGGACTTCTGCCAGTGTCACCGTGCGACGACCGCAGGTCAAATGCACCGCATGGTCATACACCGAGGTGATTTAAACCTGCAAACCGCCCAACGGAACGTTGTTTCATCATGTATCAGCATTATCCTTAATTTATGAGCATGAGTGTAGTTCCTTCTGTTGCTGGATGTGACATTTAAGATCAATATACTGTTTCTTCTCCATACAAGACTCAGAGTCACAACTAATTTTCTCCAGGGTGTCGGTTCGTAATCCTGTTAACTTCATGCAGTATTTTTGTATTATGATAGCGTGTGACATATTTACAGATGGCCCATTCTCCTTTCCAATTACATCTTCTTTATCCTGTTCTCACAGGATGGCAACATAGTGAAAGAACTGGAAGCGAGGTGTAGCAAAGCTAATGCCGTGAGCTCTCAGCTACGATCTACTCTCTTCTGCAAGAAGGAAGTCAGTACCAAGACTAAGTTATCTGTGCACCGTTCAATCTTTC
The DNA here is from genome assembly GCF_023864275.1 of Schistocerca cancellata. Taxonomy (NCBI): domain Eukaryota; kingdom Metazoa; phylum Arthropoda; class Insecta; order Orthoptera; family Acrididae; genus Schistocerca; species Schistocerca cancellata. Next base: position 692,937,399 of record NC_064631.1, read on the forward strand.
GACCAACTTTGTTGTATGGGAGCGAAAGCTGGGTGGATTCAGGTTACCTTATCAACAAGGTTGAGGTTACGGATATGAAAGTAGCTAGGATGATTGCTGGTACTACTAGATGGGAACAATGGCAGGAGGGTGTCCACAATGAGGAAATCAAAGAAAAACTGGGAATGAACTCTATAGATGTAGCAGTCAGGGCGAACAGGCTCAGATGGTGGGGTCATGTTACACGCATGGGAGAAGCAAGGTTACCCAAGAGACTCATGGATTCAGCAGTAGAGGGTAGGAGGAGTCGGGGCAGACCGAGGAGAAGGTACCTGGATTCGGTTAAGAATGATTTTGAAGTAATAGGTTTAACATCAGAAGAGGCACCAATGTTAGCACTGAATAGGGGATCATGGAGGAACTGTATAAGGGGGGCTATGCTCCAGACTGAACGCTGAAAGGTATAATCAGTCTTAAATGATGATGATGATATCCTGTTCGTAAATTCGACGTTCTTTATCGTGAACAAGCTTAACAACGTTCATAGTAATACTGGCTCTCGCGCACTCATGTCTGCCAGTGATGTGGGCACTTCACTACCAAACACAGCAACAGTCTCACTCATACTGTATGTATAACACAGCGAGAATTGTACGCTGACCTTCAGTTGGCGCTCGGGCTGAACATGTAGGTTTACTGACGGAGGGCGGTGATAGGTATTCAAGCAAGTACAGCGTGGATGTTTTAATCACGTCGCTGAAGATGGACGAAATGTTCGACTAGGTTGTAGAAAAATATTCATATTAAGCAGCTGCAGACAATATTAGTTGTATTACAACAAAAATGACCTTCATTCAATATATTCAAATTGCGGAAAATCTTAATATGCGCTACAACAAAAGGTACACGTTTCACCGGGAATTTCAGTGTCATTTGCAGACTAGGAGATCGGACAGAAATTGTCAGGTACCGTTTGTTAACAATCGTAGGACATGGAAACACATACTTTCTGTTACTCTTTACTCGTAGCAGTTAAGTGTTGTTGAAATCAATGTCAAACTTTATTCCCGTGAAGCGCATGAAATTTATGTTGTTGGACGTGATTTTTGTAAGATTAGAAAAAATCCGATGAGTGCAAGTAGGACCGTTGGGTTCCGTACAAACTTAATTATATATACAGAGAGCTCACTCATCCCGGGAAGCGGGAATTTTGACGATTTTTGCCTCTTATCGACATCTTAATGACAAAATATCAAAATATGTCACATAAATGGCCGTATTTTATGATTATATTGATGAAGAAGATCAACTTTTTGACAGCTCTAAGGCGCCATTGACCTGAGTCTGTGACACAAATTTCAACTTGTAACGTCCTCCAGTAGCTGGGAGAAAGGGTTCTTACCAGACGGTAAGATGTGATGTGATTACAAATTAACACTTTTCGCCTTTTTTTTCCTTTACTTGTACTGTGAAACCTTGCTTAATGCCAAATTTCACGATTCTAGGTCAACGGGAAGTACCCATAGGTTTCGATGAGCGAGTTTGCAAGTCTCAAAATATGTTACATACATGGCCGCATCTTTTGATTTCATAGATTTAGAAGCATAATTTTCTACATCGCCAACGGACCATAGACCTCAGTACGTCACATACTCGTACAAATCAACATCAGATGGCTATCCGTTTTTCAGAAAAAAAGGATATTAACAATCTGGCGGACAGACAGTCGCATAAAAAAATGACAAAAAATATTTTTGTGTGATATAATTATAAATTAACAATTTTAGGATTTCTTTCTTTACTTTTACTGTGGAACCTTGCGTCCTGCCAAATTTCACGATTCTAGGTCAACGGGAAGTATCCATAGGTTTTGATGAGTGAGTTTGCAAGTCTCAAAATATGTTACATAAATAGCCGCATCTTTTGATTTCATAGATTGAAAAGCTTAAATTTTCTGCAGCGCCAACGGACCATAGACTTCAGTACGTCACATACATATTAATGTCAGATGACTATCTGTTTCTGAGAAAAAAAGGTCTTAGCAGGCGGGCAAACATAGTCGGATAAAAAATGACAAAAAAATATTTTTTCGTGTGATATAATTACAGATTAACAATATTCGGATTTTTTTTCCTTTACTTGTACTGTGGAACCTTGCGTCCTGCCAATTTTCACGATTCTAGGTTAACGGAAAGTACCCTATATGTTTTTATGGGTGAGTTTACGAGTATCAAAATATGTGACATACAGTAAATAGCCCTATCTCTTGATTGCATTGACGTAGAAGCTTAATTCTTTTTGCTTCGCCTTAATGTGTGACATAAACTGTAGCTCAAAACGCCGACCCGTTCATGAGAAAAAGGATTGCTAACCGTCGGACGGACAGTGGGACAGAAGACCAACAAATTGATCCTGTAAGAGCTCCGTCTTTGCCGATTGAGGGACGGAACGCTAAAAAAAGGACTTAAAATGAACATTTTGGGTACTGTTATTACAAATGTAGATATACTCGACAAAATTATGCTATGATATTTAGCCGGCCGGAGTGGTGGAGGGGATCTAGGCGCTACAGTCTGGAACCGCGCGACCGCTACGGTCGCAGGTTGGAATCCTGCCTCGGGCATGGATGTGTGTGATGTCCTTAGGTTAGTTAGGTTTAAGTAGTTCTAAGTTCTAGGGGACTGATGGCCTCAGAAGTTAAGTCCCATAGTGCTCAGAGCCATTTGAACCATTTTTTTATGATATTTATTTTAATTTACTGTTGTTCAAAAAATGATGAAATTCTGTAAGTGACATATTTCCATTGTTTGATGAGTCCACAACATGGCAGTCTAGTACAGATCATTCCATGTCTGTGTTTTATGCCTGTTTCTATTTCTGAAGAATGTAAATGCTGTCTCGACTATCAAGTAGACACTGTGGACGCAAACAGAGCACAGAAACGATGAATGAATCTGGTAACGTGTTAACAGCTAATCATCGGATGATGATGCAGCAGTTGTCTACAGAGTACTTAAGATCTCTACGATTAATCGCGGTTTTGCTTCAGAACTAAGTGAGGAAATTAAATTCCCTCTTGAACTCGGCCGTTTAAAGTCTGCTTTTACTGTCAAATTCGAGATGTTCTCTAGCATCATGTGAAAGATCTATCTGATAAATGAAGAACATTAACAAAGGAAGCAGCTTTGAAATAGCTGTCCAGTTTGCAGAGGTGTTAAAAAATGCAGCAATTCATTTGGTAGCAGAAAGCAACTCGTAAAGAATTCTATTACGCTTTCATCAAAGGGCAGAAAAATCTCTTTTTTCGAGCCCCAACCTACCCAGTCTTTCAAGAGCAGTCGATTTAGTACGCTACAAGTCTATGAATGCCTCACAATCCTAATAAACAACATAAAATCGTATAAATTAAATGGCAGAGTTGCGAGTCTCAGTGACCTTTCAGTATGATGCTAACTAACAAAGACGCTGAGCGGGCGCAGTTTTAATCGCTGTCAGCTCTTAATTGTTTCATGGCTACTTTTAGTGAATAATTTATCTGTAGAAACCCATACTCACTCAGATACTGCTCCCACTTAATTGTACTAACGCGATTTAATCAGCCATCTCGTGCAATTTGATAAAAAAAAATGGTTCAAATGGCTCTGAGCACTATGGGACTCAACATCTTAGGTCATAAGTCCCCTAGAACTTAGAACTACTTAAACCTAACTAACCTAAGGACATCACACACACCCATGCCCGAGGCAGGATTCGAACCTGCGACCGTAGCAGTCTCGCGGTTCCGGACTGCAGCGCCAGAACCGCTTGACCACCGCGGCCGGCGCAATTTGATAAACTGAAATTTTATAGGCACGACCGAATCAGACGTTGCCGCATATAACTGTCTATATTCAATGAACTACGGAAACGTTGGTAAAGATATTGATACTAGTTTGCTTGAAGATAATATATTTAATACCCATGCCTTTTTTTTTTTTTTTTTTTTTTACATGCTGAAGGTATCGTTTCGTTGAAGAAGCATGGAAATTGTTTGCCTGCATATACGGAATCAGTTAACGCTAACATAAGGAAAGGTATAATAAGAGTTTAGTACCAATCTCTCTTTCCTTTTTTTACTAATATTACAATGGATATAAATTTTCTCCTAATGAAATCTCTAACGGTGAGGAAAGTTTTCTCAGGAATGTAACCAAAGCTACAAAAGTTGTTTCTGTGAAACGGAATAGACCAGTTATTCAACTACCTTCAACCAGGAGCGGAAAGTTGTTTTTACCCTTCAAGGTGAATAGTGGGGATTGCTTCAAAAAATCAGTCTTTGTTTTTCCCAGCAGTGAATGAGTGGTTCCTTATTGGAGTTCCTGAACAGAGTGCAGTCGCGACCGAGGGAAGTGGGTGGAAGACTACTGATTATTTTTACCTTGAATGTTTTACCTTGCACTGTTTGCACGTCCTACTGTTGGATATCCTATTCTACAAAGTGATTTTAAAGTGTATGGAGTTCTCTTTTGTTCTCAGTTTCATGTTTTTGGAATTGTACACCATGTGAAATACTATAGGACAAATGTAACCTTAAATACGAACATTTTAGGTCAGGATTCACCGTGACTGTTTTAAAATCGAATGAAGCATCCAGTTTACCGTTTAGTCACAGGAAAAAAGTAATTTTTTGTTGTACATTGCTTGTTGAGTTACTTGTCGATAATCAGGAATTTCAGTTAAACATTTTTAATTTACTGTCCTTCCACAGTCATTCATGAACTGCACGATTTTTACCTGTTCTCGCATGATCTCATATATTTTACCTGAAACAATATCTGATCTGAGAAAGGTTATTATGCGTTTTCTGCCTATAGCTGAATTATTGTTAAAAGAATCTGCCATCAGCAGAACATTTTGAATTCTTTGCATGCTTTTACAGCCAGTAAGGTAAGGCAGCGTTGGAGAGGCTGAGTGGCGCTCCAGACTACGTCTGACTTGAATGTATGTTCCTTTTGTGGATTGGCGTTAGGGTTACCAAGTGAGACTGCATAGCCTCATAGCACTATAGACCTACATCTCTGACGTCGATCTGTTGTAGAATTTTAGAACATGTTTTTTGTTCCAGTATCATGTCGTTTTTGGAAACCCAGAATCTACTATGTAGGAATCAACATGGATTCCGGAAACAGCGATCGTGTGAGACCCAACTCGCTTTATTTGTTCATGAGACCCAGAAAATATTAGATACAGGCTCCCAGGTAGATGCTATTTTTCTTGACTTCCGGAAGGCGTTCGATACAGTTCCGCACTGTCGCCTGATAAACAAAGTAAGAGCCTACGGAATATCAGACCAGCTGTGTGGCTGGATTGAAGAGTTTTTAGCAAACAGAACACAGCATGTTGTTATCAATGGAGAGACGTCTACAGACATTAAAGTAACCTCTGGCGTGCCACAGGGGAGTGTTATGGGACCATTGCTTTTCACAATATATATAAATGACCTAGTAGATAGTGTCGGAAGTTCCATGCGGCTTTTCGCGGATGATGCTGTAGTATACAGAGAAGTTGCAGCATTAGAAAATTGTAGCGAAATGCAGGAAGATCTGCAGCGGATAGGCACTTGGTGCAGGGAGTGGCAACTGACCCTTAACATAGACAAATGTAATGTATTGCGAATACATAGAAAGAAGGATCCTTTATTGTATGATTATATGATAGCGGAACAAATACTGGTAGCAGTTACTTCTGTAAAATATCTGGGAGTATGCATGCGGAATGATTTGAAGTGGAATGATCATATAAAATTAATTGTTGGTAAGGCGGGTACCAGATTGAGATTCATTGGGAGAGTCCTTAGAAAATGTAGTCCATCAACAAAGGAGGTGGCTTACAAAACACTCATTCGACCTATACTTGAGTATTGCTCATCAGTGTGGGATCCGTACCAGATCGGGTTGACGGAGGAGATAGAGAAGATCCAAAGAAGAGCGTCGCGTTTCGTCACAGGGTTATTTGGTAAGCGTGATAGCGTTACGGAGATGTTTAGCAAACTCAGGTGGCAGACTCTGCAAGAGAGGCGCTCTGCATCGCGGTGTAGCTTGCTCGCCAGGTTTCGAGAGGGTGCGTTTCTGGATGAGGTATCGAATATATTGCTTCCCCCTACTTATACCTCCCGAAGAGATCACGAATGTAAAATTAGAAACATTAGAGCGCGCACGGAGGCTTTCAGACAGTCGTTCTTCCCGCGAACCATACGCGACTGGAATAGGAGAGGGAGGTAATGACAGTGGCACGTAAAGTGCCCTCCGCCACACACCGTTGGGTGGCTTGCGGAGTATAAATGTAGATGTAGATGTAGATGTAGCACGGGATATGCCTACAAGGGAGTCACACTCACACTGATGTATCATGCCAGGTGTAATAGTGATATGGGATTCGTTAAAATATTGGTTCAATCTCATTCTTTTCTTTTTCGGTGAACAGTGAAAGCACTTCCTACTTCCGAACATTTCAATTAAGTAGTGGCCAGATAGCGTCAATAATTATTCTTGTGTCAAAGTTATGTTTAAAAAGAGAACATTTTCAGGTCATTTTTCTGCACTCACACATCTTACGTATTCAGTTCAAGTCAAGAAAAAGGCGTAGGGGGATTTCACAGTCAATACTGGTGTGTTCTGATGCCCCAATAAATCGCTGCGGTCCATGTTGCAAATCTCCCAATTGCAGGAAGACTGACATCCTCACTGTTCTGGACAGATTCGGAGCAGACAGGTTTTCCCTGCCAGGCCTTTGGTCTTGTCAAGCAATTATGAACACAGGGAGTGAACTATCAAAAGAGGGTGGTGACACTTTCAGTACGCTTATCGAGACTGTGAGATTTCAGGTGCGGTACTTTGATGCTTGCACTCTAACCTGGAAAGTTTTGGCATCGGCTAGGATCAGCCAGGTGACAGTATTGGAATGATTCCTGACATGTGGGGACGTTCGCTCGACAGTGGATACCTCTGGCCAAATGGTGGCCGGAGCCTTTCATGGTCCACGTAGCATACTCTTTGTAGTGAATTCACTGATTTCAAGAAGAATATATAGTAATTCAATCTCAAAGAAAGCAGGTGTTGACAGATGTGAAAATTACCGATCTATCAGTTTAATAAGCCACGGCTGCAAAATACTAACACGAATTCTTTACAGACGAATGGAAAAACTGATAGAAGCCGACCTCGCGGAAGATCAGTTTGGATTCCGCTGAAATGTTAGAACACGTGAGGCAATACTGACCCTACGACTTATCTTAGAAAATGGACTAAGGAAAGGCAAACCTACATTTCTAGCATTTGTAGACTTAGAGAAAGCTTTTGACAATGTTGACAGGAATTCTCTCTTCAAATTCTGAAGTTGGCAGGGGTAAAATACAGGGAGCGAAATGCTACTTACAATTTGTACAGAGACCAGATGGCAGTTATAAGAGTCGAGGGACATCAAAGGGAAGCAGTGATTGGGAAGGGTGTGAGACAGGGTTGTAGCTTCTCCCCGATGTTATTCAATCTGTATATTGATCAAGCAGTAAAGGAAAGAAAAGAAAAATTCGGAGTAGGTATTAAAATCCATGGAGAAGAAATAAAAACTTTGAGGTTCGCCGATGACGTTGTAATTCTGTTAGAGACAGCAAAGAACCTGGAAGAGCAGTTGAACGGAATGGACAGTGTCTTGAAAGGTGGATATAAGATGAACATAAAAAAAGCAAAACGAGGATAATGGAATGTAGTCGAATTAAATCGGGTGATGCTGCAGGAATTAGATTAGGAAATGAGACACTTAAAGTAGTAAATGAGTTTTGCTATTTGGGGAGAAAAATAACTGATGATGGTCGAAATAGAGAGGACATAAAATGTAGACTGGCAATGGCAAGGAAAGCGTTTCTGAAGAAGCGTTTCTGAATTTGTTAACATCGAGTATAGATTTAGGAGTTAGGAAGTCGTTTCTGGAAGTATTTGTATGGAGTGTAGCCATGTATGGAAGTGAAACATGGACGGTAAATAGTTTGGACAAGAAGAGAATAGAAGCTTTCGAAATGTGGTGCTACAGAAGAATGCTGAAGATTAGATGGGTAGATCACATAACTAATGAGGAAGTATTGAATAGTATTGGGGAGAAGAGAAGTTTGTGGCACAACTTGACCAGAAGAAGGGATCGGTTGGTAGGACATGTCCTGAGGCATCAAGGGATCACAAATTTAGCATTGGAAGGCAACGTGGAGGGTAGAAATTATAGAGGGAGACCAAGAGATGAATACACTAAACAGATTCAGAAGGATGTAGGTTGCAGTAGGTACTGGGAGATGAAGAAGCTTGCACAGGATAGAGTAGCATGGAGAGCTGCATCAAACCAGTCTCAGGACTGAAGACCACAACAACAACAACAACATGCTATGATTGCCTTACCTTACGAGAGGACCGTGCATGCAAGCATAAACCATCCACAGTCTGTAGTCAACCGAATGATAAGTCAGAAGAATTTGGAGGTTACCATCTGTGCTCATGCTCCTGACATCCATGCAAGAATCACTTAACCACACATGACACATACCTTTCATTCTATGAACCGTGTTTCCTAAACCATTTAAAAATGCTTGTTTTGAATCCCGTAGTTTCTGGCCGGGAAGTAATCCACGCACAAGTACACTTGAATATAAGGTGGCGCTTCCTGTATGGAACGCATTTAGGGTAGTTTAACGGATCGACATGCTCCCAACACTCTACCAAATGTGGTTGACTAAATCAGTGTGGAACTTGGGTGAACTTCCCTTGTCTTCCTTTGTACCAAGGGCTTCAGCAAAACGAGCATGTGGACATCTTTGCAAAGGTCGCAGCCACAACAGTGGCTTAATTATCCCGCAATTTACTACTTCGGAATACGTTCCTGAGCTTAAAGCGAGGGAATATAACACGTGGCTAGAAAGACGGTGGCAGAGACGCTGCCAGTAATAACGCAGCCCGCTCGCTCTGTCCAATGAAATCGTAGTTTACGGGTTTGAACTCAGCGGGCGATATCTAATGTCAACCTCAAGGATGTGTTTGCACCAGGGAAACTTCTCCAATCGCTTCCACAGGAGAGGCGTTATTAAAAACTGCCCAGCTTGTTCGTGGGATTCAATAGCATAGTGGAGTGTGAGTATGAATGTAATGGCGAACAACAAGTACACTATGAGATCAAAAGTACCCGGACACCCATAAAAACATATGTTTTTCATATTAGGTGCATTGTGCTGCCAGATACTGGCAGGTACTCCATATCAGCGACTTCAGTCATTAGACACCGTGAGAGAGCAGAATGGGGCGCACCGCGGAACTCACGGACTTCGAGCGTGGTCAGGTGATTTGGTGTCACTTGCGTCATACGTCTGCACGCGTGATTCCCACGCTCCTTAACATCCCTAGTTCCACTGTTCCCTGTATGATAGTGAAGTGGAAACGTGAAGAGACACTTATAGCACAGAAACGTACAGACCGACCTCGTCTGTTGACTGACTGACCGCCGACAGTTGAAGAGGGTCGTAACGTGTAATAGGCAGACATCTATCCAGACCATCACACAGGAATTTCAAACTGCATCAGGATCCACTGCAAATACTACGAAAGTTAGGCGGAAGGTGAGAAAACTTGGATTTCATGGTCGAGCAGCTGCTCATAGCCACACATCACGCTCGTAAATGCCAAACGCCACCTGACTTGGTGTAAGGAGCGTAAACATTGGATGTATGAGCAGTGGAGAAACGTTGTGTGGAGTGACGAATCACGGTACACAGTGTGGCGATCCTATGGCAGGGTGTGGGTATGGGGAATGCCCGGTGAACGCCTTCTGCCAGCGTGTGTAGTGCCAACAGTAAAATCCGGAGGCGGTGGTGTTATATGGTGTGGTCGTGTTTTTCATGTAGGGGGCTTGCACCCCTAGTTTTGCGTGCCACTATCACAGGACAGGCCTACATTGATGTTTTAAGCATCTTCTTGCTCCCTTCTGTTGAAGAGCAATTCGGGAATGACGAGTGCATCTTTCAACACGATCGAGCAAGGCCTGTGGCGGAATGGTTACACGATAATAACATCCCTGTAATGGACTGGCTTGCACAGAGTCCTGACCTGAATCCTATAGAACACCTCTGGGGTGTTTTGGAGCACCGCCTTCGTGCCAGGCCTCACCGACCGACATCGATACCTCTCCTCAGCACAGTACTCCGTGGAGAATGGACAGCCATTCCCCAAGACTCCTCCCAGAACCTGACTGCGAGAGTAGAAGCTATCATCAAAGCTAAGGGTGGGCCAACACCATAGCGAATTTTAGAATTATCGATGTGGGGCGCCACGAACTTGTAAGTAATTTTCAGCCAGGTGTCCGTATACTTCTGAAGATATACAGGGCTATTACAAATGATTGAAGCGACTTCATAAATTCACTGTAGCTCCATTCATTGACATATGGACACGACACACTACAGATACGTAGAAAAACTCATAAAGTTTTGTTCGACTGAAGCTGCACTTCAGGTTTCTGCCGCCAGAGCGCTCGAGAGCGCAGTGAGACAAAATGGCGACAGGAGCCGAGAAAGCGTATGTCGTACTTGAAATGCACTCACATCAGTCAGTCATAACAGTGCAACGACACTTCAGGACAAAGTTCAACAAAGATCCACCAACTGCTAACTCCATTCGGCGATGGTATGCGCAGTTTAAAAGCTTCTGGATGCCTCTGTAAGGGGAAATCAACAGGTCGGCCTGCAGTGAGCGAAGAAACGGTTGAACGCGTGTGGGCAAGTTTCACGCATAGTGATGTGAAAGATTCAGTGTTTAAACCTCCTCTACCAAGAAACGTGCCAGAACTGCGAGCTCGCATCAACAGTGCTTTCGAACTCATTGATGGGGACATGCTGCGCCGAGTGTGAGAGGAACTTGATTATCGACTTGATGTCTGCCGAATCACTAAAGGGGCACATATCGAATATTTGTGAATGCCTAAAAAAACTTTTTGAGTTTTTGTATGTGTGTGCAAAGCATTGTGAAAATATCTCAAATAATAAAGTTATTGTAGCGCTGTGAAATCGCTTCAATCATTTGTAATAACCCTGTAGTGTAACTCCTTGGTACAGAAAACACTTAATTTTTAACAATCCGTACCACAGTCGGTAGAAACAGAACCCTTATAGGATCACCTTCTTGTCCGTCGGTCTGTCTGGTATCTGTTCATTCAATTATTAAAAACTCTTTTTCTCAGGAACGGGTAGATGTTTCAAGTTGAAATTTGTGTCACACACGAAGGTCTACGGTCCCGTGGTAGTATAAAAAATCGAAGCTTCTAAGCCAATGAAATCAAAAGACACGGCCATTTACGTCCACATTTTGAGACTCGCAAACTCACTCCTGAAAACGTCTGGGGTAGCTCCCTTTGACCTAGAACTATGAAATTCGACAGGAAGCAAAGTTTCAAAGTAAAACTAGGGGAAAAGGTACGAACTCGTTAACGTGTAATTATATCACACGAAGAAATATTTTTTTAAATTTGTTATCTGACTGTCAATCTGTCTGTCTGATAACATCAATTTTCCTCAGAAAGCGGTAGACGTATGACGTCGAAATGTATGTCACGTACTAAGGCCTATGGTCCCTTAGCGGTACAAAAAATTTAAGCTTCTAAGTCATTGAAAGTAAAAGATACGACCATTTGTGCCACATACACTACTGGCCATTAAAATTGCTGCACCAAGAAGAAATGCAGATGATAAACGAGTATTCATTGGACAAATATATTATACTAGAAATGACATGTGATTATATTTTCAAGCAATTTGGGTGCATAGATCCTGAGAAATCACTACCCAGAACAACCACTTCTGGAAGTAATAACGGCCTTTACACGCCTGGGCATTGAGTCAAACAGAGCTTGGATGGCGTGTACAGGTACAGCTGCCCATGCAGCTTCAACACGATACCACAGTTCATCAAGAGTAATGACTGGCGTATTGTGACGAACCAGTTGCTCGGCCACCATTGATCAAACGTTTTCAATTGGCGAGAGATCTGGAGAATGTGCTGGCCAGGGCAGCAGTCGAACATTTTCTGTATCCAGAAAGGCCCGTACATGACCTGCAAAATGCGGTCGTGCATTATCCTGCTGAAATGTAGGGTTTCGCTTGGATCGAATGAAGGGTAGAGCCACGGGTCGTAACACATCTGAAGTGTAACGTCTACTGTTCAAAGTGCCGTCAATGCGAACAAGTGGTGAGCGACACGTGTAACCAATGGCACCCCATACCATCACGCCGGGTGATACACCAGTATGGCGATGACGAATACACGCTTCCAATATGCGTTCACCACGATGCGACCATCATGATGCTGTAAACAGAACCTGGATTCATCCGAAAAAATGACGTTTTGCCAATCATGCACCCAGGTTCGTCGTTGAGTCCACCATCACAGGCTCTACTGTCTGTGATACAGCGCCAAGGGTAACCGCAGCCATGGTCTCCGAGCTGATAGTCCATGCTGCTGCAAACGTCGTCGAACTGTTCGTGCAGATGGCTGTTGTCTTGCAAAGGTCCCCATCTGTTGAGTCAGGGATCGAGGCGTGGCTGCACGAACCGTTACAGCCATGCGGATAAGATGCCTGTCATCTCGACTGCTAGTGATACGAGGCCGTTGGGATCCAGCACGGCGTTCCGTATGACCCTCGTGAACCCACCGATTCCATATTCTGCTTAAAGTTATTGGATCTCGACCAACGCGAGTAGCAACGTCGCGATACGACAATCGCGATAGGGTACAATCCGACCTTTATCAAAGGCGGAAACGTGATGTTACGCATTTCTCCTCCTTACACGAGGCATCACAACAACGTTTCACCAGGCAACGCCGGTCAACAGCTGTTTCTGTATGAGAAATCGGTTGGAAAGTTTCCTCATGTCAGCACGTTGTAGGTGTCGCCACCGGCGCCAACCTTGTGTGAATGCTCTGCAAAGCTAATCATTTGCATATAACAGCATCTTCTTCCTGTCTGTTAAATTTCGCGTCTGTAGCACGTCATTTTCGTGGTGTAGCAATTTTAATGGCCAGTAGTGTATTTTGGACTTTCAAACTCACGCATCACGCATCAGAACCTTTAAAGGTACTTCCCGTTGACCTACCTCCATGAAATTTGTTAAGAACCAAGGTTTCATGGTGCAAGTAAAGGAAGAAAAACAAAAAATTGTTAATTTGTAATCATATCACACGAAAAGTGTTGGTATTCCCGGGACTGATATCTTGCCAGTATCCATATCGATAACAGGGAAAAATCGTCTAGGTTCTCGATTCATCGGGATGGATGAACTATCTATAAACGTAATTAAATTTGTACGAACTATAGGTGCGTGAGTTCAACTTGCAATTTTCCGTATTTTTTTTTTCACACTCCCACCGCTGTCTTCGCAGCAGATAGTGAAAATATTTATGAAATAATCATCGGAACTTTTGACAGACTGTTACCTACACGTAGCTATGGTTATGACCTACTTTGCAATTTGTATGTATGAAAGTGTGTTGGCTAGAATCATCAGATGTATTATTAATGTGATATGATGTGATATGAATAATGTGAACGTCAAAGGCCAAGAGAATTAAACTTTTAAAAAATCGGACTGAGAATTATATCAAAGCATTTCAGTGTACTGGAATCCAGTTCTTTAGTCCAGAACTTCCCGCAGATTTGAATTTCCTTACGTCAAAGAAGACAGATGTTGCACTGCATTCTAATGTACAGGAAAGATTGGAGTTAAAAAAATGGTTCAAATGGCTCTGAGCACTATGGGACTCAACATCTCAGGTCATCAGTCCCCTAGACCTAGAACTACTTAAACCTAAGGACATCACACACATCCATGCCCGAGGCAGAATTCGAATCTGCGGCCGTAGCAGCAGCGCGGTTCCGGACTGGAACGCCTAGAACCCCTCGGCCACCGCGGCCGGCGATTGCAGTTAAAAGCAATACAATCGAGGTCGAACAGGCAGTTGAATTTTTTGATTTGGCGGATACGCCAAAAAGTTATTCACAGCACGAGATAAATATAACTGTTATTTCTAATGAATTTCCTACTAGCATTAATAAAAAAAACTGCAGTAACACATCACAATTCGTGATGGAGCAAAAATAAATAAATAAATAAAACAATAGAGTCTAGTCGATACCGAAATTCTGCAACTGACTTACATGCCTCATTTGATGGATAAATATACTAATCAGTGGAAGAAGGCAATGAGGCATATTTTACATAAAACCAGCTCCGGTATCGGAGAAATTTATAGGGAAGAGAGACGAAGAAATAGGCCTAATAACAAAGAATTGACAGATTCGTATTCTTACGGAGTAACTCTAACTATTCGTTGTTCACCATGAAAAATGCGATCGTATGAAGCATGTGCAAGCATTTAGGAAGCAGATGCCACTTATGAAGGTGGCTTCTTTTGGTCAAATGTTTTAGCGGAAACCCTGTAAATTATTCCCTATAAATTACTTTATGGATTTTTGTCCGAATTTTCATAGCCAAACGAAGAGTGAGAAATGTGCGAGGTGGGTATAGAATTGACAAGTAGGCTTGCAAATTTTTTCCGAATTTTCACAGCCACACTAAAAGTGGTAAACGGATAAATGAGATATCAAGCTGACCAGTGTGAGTGTAATTTTGAAAAAAAAAGATACGTATTTAATTGCTTGAAAGTAATTAAGGTAATTAATAAAAATTAACTAGCAATTTAAGGGAGACTGAAATATTTCATGATCAGCTGCTGTAGCTATGCAAATGAAGTGTCAAGAATTTCATCTGTTCAAAGTCTAGCTACTTAACGAAAAAAAAAAATTTACACTGGTGTGATTTTTAGGTATCAGAATGGCTCCCTTCGAATCAAGTATTAAATCTATATATATAAAACAAAGTCGGGTTTGTTACAACACTTATAACTCGAGATCTGCTGGACCAATTTTCATGGTTTTTGATTTGTTGGATTTCTCTCCGCCCCGAATAGCAGAATACATCTTAAAAATAATGAAAAATTGACGAATAAAAATTTTCATGGTTTTTGATTTGTTGGATTTGTCTCCGCCCCGAATAGCAGAATTAATGCAATTGATGATGGAAATGGTGGCTTATTTTTTTTGGATGCCCCCGGTGGAACTGGGAAGACATTCCTCACGTCATTGATTTTGGCCACTGTACGTGCGAGATCCGAAATTGCGGTAGCAATTGCTTCTTCTGGAATAGCGGCCACATTGTTAGACGGATGCCGTACGGCTCACTCAGTGTTAAAATTGCCATTAAACCTTCAAACTACTGAACAACCGACATGTAACATTTCGAAACACTCCGCAATGGCCAAAGTTTTAGTAGCATCAAAAATCATCATATGGGACGAATGCACAATGGCGCACAAACGCGCATTGGAAGCACTAGACCGAACATTAAAAGATCTGCGCAATGACTCGAGATGTTTTGGTGGTTCAATGATTTTATTATCTGGCGATTTACGACAAACACTACCAGTAATTCCAAGATCTACTGCTGCCGACGAAATAAACGTTTGCCTCAAAGCATAAAATCTGTGGCGATATCTAAACAAACTTCAACTGTCTGTAAATATGAGAGTTGCATTGTTGAACGATCTATCTGCTGATGATTTCTCGAAGCAATTGCTGACTATCGGTAATGGCCGTGTTCCTGTTGACGAATCGAGCGGTTTGATTTCATTTCCTCCAAATTTTTGCAATTTCGTCTCATCAAAAGACGGGCTTATCAACAAAGTATTTCCGGATATCATTGCTAACCACAAAAATATTAAATTGTTAAGTGAGCGAGCAATTTTGGCGGCTAAAAATAAAGATGTAGATGACCTCAATTTTATAATTCAAAATCAAATCGTAGGTACTCTGTATTCATTCAAATCTATCGACTGTGTAACAAACGAAGAAGAAGCCACTAATTACCCAACTGAATTTTTGAACTCCTTGGATGTACCTGGTTTACCACCGCACAATTTACAACTGAAGGTTGGCTCGGTAGTCATCAAGCTTAGAAATTTAAACCAACCAAAACTGTGCAATGGAACGCGTTTGGTGATAAGAAAACTGATGAGCAATGTGATTCACGCGTCGATACTTAAAGGAAAATTTAAAGATGAGGAAGTTCTTATTCCAAGGATTCCGATGATCCCAACAGATATGCCCTTTGAGTTTAAACGAATGCAATTCCCGATTCGTCTTGCCTTCGCCATGACGATCAACAAATCACAGGACCAATCCTTGACTATTTGTGGCCTCAATCTAGAAAATGCGTGTTTTTCTCATTGTCAATTGTACGTGGCATGCTCACGTGTCGGCAAACCATCCGCATTATTTGTTCTTGCGCCTGACCAAAAAATAAAGAATGTCGTTTACCACAAGGTGCTTGAATGAAAATCCGATTAATGAATTAATCGGAGTGTATCCCAACCTGCACAACATAGTTTTCAATGATTTTTTTTCTGACATGTGTTTGAAATACTTAATTATTATTATTTTTTTAATTTTTATTCTCATTCTGTATGTATTCATCATCATTCATCAAAATAAAATACTTTTATATTTCTATCTATATTAATATTATTTTGTATCATTGTATTACGTTCATCAAAGCCTAAATTAGTTCAGCTAAAAGGTAACACGACATTCATTGACTGTTAGGCGGTACGAAGTTCGCCGGGTCACCTAGTTCTGGATATTTACAAAATTTGGAAATTTGTAGTAAGGTCTTATGGGACCAAACTGCTGAGGTCATCGGTCCCTAGGCTTACACACTACTTAATCTAGCTTAAACGAACAACACACACACCCATGCCTGAGGGAGGACTCGAACCTCCGACGGGGGCAGCCGCGCGGACCGTGACAAGGCGCCTGAGACCACGCGGCTACCCCACGCGGCCAGGACATTTAGAGAACACAAGAGGCTAGGAAGAAACATCATGCTTCATGAACAAAACCAGAAAATAAGAAAAAGTTAAATAAAACCATTCAAATCTTTTGCGAAACGATTTGTCTAAAAGTAAGAAATAAACTGACTAGAGAAACATTTGACGCGTCTTTGAATGATGCTCCAAAATTTGAACATCAAGAGAGATTAAGAATTTAATGTTCAACGTTTAACATAGAATCCTAGAATTTTAAAGGGTACTGGAGGGAGTTTGTCTGGCGGATTATGTAGATCGTGCAGTCTGGGCCTTGACGTATTTCTATCCTCTGTGCCCAAAGGCTTAAAGAAGCTCCAGCCACTTTCCAATCTCAAAAATTTTCCATAGAAATATCAGAAAAGAGAATGCTCATTCTCAAGCGGCACCCCATTTGCAGTAAATAATTTGCAGCATCATTCTAAGGCGCGTCAAATGTTTCTCTACTTGGTTTCTTTTCTTACTGTTAGGGAATAATTTCACAAAGCACTTGACTGTCCTTTTCCTTAAAAAAAAAAAGGAAAAGAAAAAAGAAAGAAAGAGAATTACCTATGCTGAAGACGAGACCGGTAGTGTCCATCAGCCTTCTAAATTACAACTTTTCAGACAAAAGCGTAAATGGGTTTATTTTGCTGTTGTTGTCCCTTTGTGCACTGTTAAAAGTATTAAATTATATCTGGATTCAAGTCCCTTACGGCGCGTAATTTTAACATGTCCCACACACAGGGCCGGTAAGAGAGCGTTTTTCCATACATGCGAATTCTCATTTGGCGTATCGCTCCCTCCTCCTCCTTTCCCCGTTCATTTTCAACCGTATCAGTTTTAGCTACTAATTGTGATACACACTGTATACAAATCTTGCACTCCGGATCCCATCTCAGATTAGTGCCCCAAGCGGTAGGTTGTGTCGCTCGAGCCTCGAACTAACCTCTGCCCATACAGTAATATTACACTGTTCAGTAGTAGGACTCATCTGATATGAATCAACTGTACCAAAATAGTGATTCACTGAGGATGACTTATCTTACTCTATGCAGAGTGTATGCAGCATGGCTTGTGTTTGATAAAATTTAAAACTTTGTGCCGTCGCAGGATGTGCTCTACCAAGCACGCATCACGTAACTGGAAGGTGGGTAATATAATACTTCTTGCACATCTTCCTGATTGTTCTAATAGTCTGCCCGCACAATGATATGCTTCGTGAAAATCAGCCTGTTGGCTAACCTGTTAAAACTAAGGTAAACTAATCTACGAATATCTCCGAACTCACATGACTTCTTGTGACCTTATTGTGCCATAGGCCTACATCTACTGCGAAGATAAATCAACAGCAATGAAAATAAGGTTCTCTTGGCAGCTTCTCATACCTTGGATCCATATTGTATTATTGCGCTGCAGCCGCACCAATAGTCAGCTTGTATGTTTTACCTGAAAGTGAGAAAAAATGCTTTAATGTGAGGTATAGAAATACTTTATCCTCATTGTGGTAATCAATGGCTAGTAGCTGACAGCATTACATCCCCCACCCCTGTTCCCACTCTGGAGATATGCATTATCTCTACATATCACAGAGGCGCTATCTTGTGAGACGGGGAGATGAGTTAGACTTTGATACAATGCACACTCATGTTAACGACCTTCTTGTACATCGGTCAGTGTGAATGTGGTTTTGGGACTGCTTCTCGTACCTAATTAGGACAAGGAAAATAAATGGAAATAAATGTGCTGAGTTTAGTCGAAAGCATTCAAATGAACGTCCGTGGACTTGGGTGAGCCATCATCTTTGTATGTCTTTGCTTAGTCTCAGGATCTGCCCACTTGACTGTCTGTTTGCCAATGGGTAACGGCTGTTGCCTCTTTTTGTGCATCACGTTATATTCTTTGTATAATACGTCATGTAGTACACAGTGCAGTGCAATGTGCGAGTTCGTTTCAACCTGAAGCGGTCTAACACAGCGTACAGTATTACATTTATCAGCTTTCTCATTAGAAGTAATTTACTGGCAGTATCCGCATTCATATTAATCTGTCTCTATGTACAAAAATGATGAAGCGGACCAATAAACAATTAGTCACCAACCATGTGTACCTACAAGCATTAGAACTCTCAACAGCTAGGGCCCAATCCGGGACACTGTTGTTTAATAGAACAGTTGTTTTGCTCACCAAGAATGGCGACGAATTATTTGGTTAATGTGCCAAAGTTGAATGGACTTGAAAATTACGGTGCTTGGGCTGCAATCGAGAAAGTGCTGCCGGCCGAAGCGGCCGAGCGGTTCTAGGCGCTACAGTCTGGAACCGCGAGACCGCTACGGTCGCAGGCTCGAATCCTGCCTCGGGCATGGATGTGTGTGATGTCCTTAGGTTAGTTAGGTTTAAGTAGTTCTAAGTTCTAGGGGACTGATGACCTCAGAAGTTCAGTCCCATAGTGCTCAGAGCCATTTTTTGAGAAAGTGCTTACTCTCGAAGAATTGACATAATGTATCCAAAGATGCCAATTTCAAGGCGAAAATAATTCTTACTATTGATTCGTCCTTGCATGTGTTTGTAAAAGAAGCACTGACAACAGCGGACTTGTAACAGAAACTGGAATCACTGTTTGATGACTCACACACTGCACTGCGCTGAGTGCTACATGACGTAGTGCACAAAGAATATAACGTGATAGAGAAGAATAAACCTATTGAGAACATTAATACCAGTTCGTCTAGAAAAATGTGGTTCAGTGACAAGTTATGTAAATCAAGTAATAGGAAATGGCCAGAATTACTTGGAACTGGTTTTGTGGTTAGTGTTGAATGGATTGGTTCATTATTGTTAGCAGGATTACCGGAAAAATACTCTCTGATGATTATGGCCATTGGACATTCATGAATTCCTATTACGACAGATGTATGTAATTAAAAGCTTCTCAATATGGAAGAAGAGGTTACCACTGGCAGTGCTTAATTTCTGATTGCGGCTATCGAGGCGAATCCAATGATGGATAACAGTATGGTCTTTGAAGGTCAACGAAGGTCCCAAAGGTGGCATGAACATCCATTTACAGAGGGTGTTCGAAATGATGACCACTGGTATCAATGCAGTACTGAAATCTTTTTATCATGGGTTGAGAGGTATTCCTGATCACTTCGGCACTTATCGAAGCACATGCTCTGACGATTCTCTATCGTATATCGTGCAAATAGTAAATATTCGCCGAATACTGCGTATCTATCTAACGTGCCATTGACATGTAAACACTATTCGACGGTTTCGCAATGGAACACTAATAGGAGCGGTAAGACTAGTATCATCGAATCAAGCGAATGTGAATGACGGATTCCGTCGAAGTACAAGTCGATATGCTTCTCATTTACAGAGAATGCCAACGAAATTCAGTGAGAGCTAGAGACTTACACGCTGAAAGATATCCTCAACGTACTCACGCTACACGTCGTACATTTAAATATATGTATAACAAATTGAGAGCAACTGGATCTTTAACGCATCGGAAACATATCCGGCAATGGAAAGTTACTAACGAGGAAACGGAAATTGGTACTCTTGCCACTGTGGTTCGAGATCCTTGTGTTAGTTCGCGTCAAATCGCAAGGGAATCTGGCATGAGCCAGAGTAGTGTTGTTCGTGTTCTGCATCGCCATGAATATCATCCTTACCATGTCAGTCTCCTCCGAGAATTAAGTGATACGGATTGTATGCGTCGCGTTGAATTCTGCCGATGGGGTCAACTTCAGATTCAGAGGAATGACACATTTATTAATTTTATTTTATTTACTGGCGAGGCTACATTCATGAACCATAGAAATGTTAATTTGCATAACACGCATTATTGGGCAACTGCAAATCGATGTTGGCTGCGGCAAGTTGCACACTAAAAACCGTGTTTCGTCAGTGTATGGTGTAGGATTCTGGAGGACAGAATTATAGGCTCCTATTTTATCGAAGGAAATCTTAAAGGCAGGAACAAGGAACAGAAAGTGGTATCAACAAGATGGGTGTCCGGCACATTTTTCGCTCATGGCTAGAAATGAATTGGAGAGACAGTTCCCAAATCGTTGAATTGGACGCGGAGGAGATGTGTCGTGGTCGGCTCGTTCGCCTGACTTGACGCCTCTGGATTTTTTCTTGTGGGGATTTGAAAAAGACATTGTTTATAAAGACGTTCCAACTACAACTGAAGATATGCGAGAGAGAATTGTCAGATCGTGTGCTTCGATAAGTGCCGAAGTGATAAGGAATACCTCTCAATCCATGATAAGAAGATTTCAGCACTGCATTGATACCAATGCTCATCACTTCGAACACATTCTGTAAATGGATTTTCATGTCACCTTTGGGACCTTCGTTGACCTTCAAAGACCATACTGTTACACATCATTGGATTCGTCTCGATAGCCGCTATCAGAAAATAAGCACCAAACTATAGCATCCCATTTAAAAAAAACAAAGTTGACCCTCATATCTCTGAAGCGACCCCACCTAGCAACAAAAAACAAACGTCATGTTATGGCCCCCATTGTCCCATGCAGCATTTGTCTTACAAACTTTTCGGTACTATCGTACTTTCGGAGTTATTTTAGTTGGTAATAGTTAGTGACTCACCCTGTATATGTACAAACGTATGGGCTTCCTACATCATCGTAGCTGACCACGCGTAGTAACGCCTGTTTTCTGGTGCTCTCTGGCAACTGCTGATACGAAGCTATTTCTAACAGGTCGTGAGAAAATATTGCAAATGGTGCTTTGAAAAACGTTAGTTTCAAAGTAAATTTCTTTTTACGCAAATTGTATTATGTTATGTGTGTGAAGGTGCAATGAATTTCTTAAATCACAGAGCGTTTTATTCTCATATAAAACTTAACACATTGATGACTAGCCACTTAGAAGAATTTCGAGCCCAGAAGACCAGACATTAATGTCATTATTTCAAATTTTACTGGCACATTTGTGAGATGCATCTTAAAGTGTAACATACGCAAAAAAGACCAATAATATGTGTGAAAGCTTAGCTTTCCTTGTAGCTTGTTAATCCTCAAGACCAATATTTTACGGGAAAGCTTAATGTTTCTTGTAGCTATACTATGTACATTAATTCAAACCATTAACTTTTCATATTTGTGTGTTCACTCTACGTAACAGTGATGGTGCTATTGGCTGACTACGTCAAGTCTCCTATGCTCTGAATATCTGCTTAATTGGCTGGCAAGATCACGTAACATGAGCTGTGACTGGCTTACAAGAACGCATTTCGATCTCGATTTCAATGCTTCAGAAACTAACGTGCTGCTTTGAATCTATACTATCGTAACACGAATGCAAAAATATGCAGCTTATCGTAGTATGAAAATATACAGCGTAAAAGTTGCTACACATCAGAGCTTTCTAAAACATTTTCTTGCCTAGTTTTTTCGTTCTCTGAAGTTCCACACTGGGTGTATAAAACATTTACCATTCAATGGATTGATATTTTTACAGTATACTGTCATATATAATGGAAAAAGTGTATTTTTCACCTTGAAAGAAATGTACTTTCACGTTAGAAAAAGTGCATTTTTAAGCGAGAAATCCGGGAAATATCCTCGATTCTTTTTTTCTTGTCCGCGTATGCACCTTTTACACTCAACATGAAGGTTATTAACACCCATAAATAGATCTCATGGGCGAATGAGCTTAAAAACTATTAATAATTTTCTATAAATGCGTTAAAACAACACTGATGGTCATAGCATAAAGTAATTGCCGATATAAAATCTAATAATTATGTAAGAACATAAATACCTATGACTAGTTGACCACTAACAAATAAAATGGGAAAGAAACTACCAGTGGATGTGTTTGTCCTCTATAAAACACACACACACACACACACACACACACACACACACACACATACATACACACACACACACACATACATACATACATACACACACAATCACACACACCCGCGCGTGGGAGCGCACGTAATGAAAAAATTAAAATGGTCTTATGAGTGAAAGAAAATGAGGATAAAACATTTTTTAGTAATGGGCAGAGAAACTACGTTTCAACTTATCAATTGTAATAAACTTAATGGGCTCAGATTCGAATTACTGGATAGATTCGTACGCTGAAAGCTAAGAAATATGAGGAGCAGTATAAAGAGAAAGGAGAGAAATAAACATTTGAAGGTGTATACTAATGACATCTCTCTAAGAGCTGGATTAAGATTTAGCTGAGACTCATATTTAGCAACTACAATCAAATGCTGAAAGGAATTGTTTAACAGTGGTTGTGTACCAGCACCAAAACTCGAGAGAAACCGATGACTGAGGGCTTTTTCGTAGCAATGCAAGTTACATGCAAAGTATAAAAATTAACGTCGATCCTAAGGTAGAAATTTGGAAGACATAATATTCTGCTAGTCATGTCGGACGTGAAGTACGTATTACGTCTAGAGTAATTTTTAAGTTCTGTGTCATCCGTCGTCACACTGCTATGAAAGCTGGTCGACAGTAATTACATACCTGGATATCCTGAAGAGCTTTCCCAACATCGAACCACACGTTTAGGCCGAGAACTGTGTGTTTGCAGATGGTAACTTACAGCTCACATCACTTCCATCCGCCTCTATAGCGACTACCGGTATCTTCGCCTTTGATCTGTTTCGCACTGAACTCGGAGCACAACAGGAATTTCAGATTACTGTCGTATCACTGCTAGACAGGAGTGAAAATATAACAATCTGAGTTCAGTATCTGTGAAGGGATCATCATCAACAGAAATTATCATTGGAAATACGATTATCTCTGAGATAAAGACAAAGAATGAATTCGAGTGTCAAATATTATCTTTCCTCTGAGATTATCTTAGCAGACATGATATAAAAATTTAGCAATAGGTGCCGGTTGTTGAGAAGATGAAGACGTATGATGAAATGGTAGGAAATGAGATCATAGACACTCCTGCGACGAGCCATATAGAATCCATATTGCCAATGAATTAAAATTTAATTTGAGCTTTGTAGTACAAAATTATGGTCCACGTCGTTTATCTGTGATAACGCAAGGGAAGGAAACTAATTACATACATTTGACTTGCAACAGAGACCAGTAGAAATCTGCTGACGACAGATGTGGGAAGGTTGTATTTCCGTACTGAGTGAAGCCTTAGATTTAAAAGAAATGACGAGAAAGAAGTGCGGCAATAGCTTTGTCACCATCTTTAAAATCGGTAAAGTGTAGCAACAAATATGTTGTTTTTATAGTCTTCAGATTTTGCTGATTCTTAATTGAAACACATGTCTCTGCCGCTATCAGAAATGGGTAAGGGGTGGTTAATAGGGAGAACACGTATCGTAAACCTGACCGTATTGCCTAAAACGAAAACCTGACTCTTGTTCTTACGAATACTAAATCTCTTGAATATTTGAGTAAAGAATGTTGCTTTGAAAGGAAAACAGTTCGTATCATTTACATCGTTTACTGAGTTCGTAAGTAACATACTTCCTAACAATGGTTACAGCCAATAATGATCATATTAACAGCTACATTTAAGTACGGTTTAAGACTGATGTTTGTTATTAGTGCATTGCGTTTCCAAATTAATTTATAACCCTCTAACAGTTCACGGTAGTCTTAATAACTGTTCAGATAATAATGTAGACCGTCAACGGAAGCTACGGGCTCTAAGATACAGATTTGTCCATTGACTTTGTGAGTAGTTTCGCACTCCCTCCCTAAATAAAAAGCTTAATCGTTCACTATTGCCGTACCATTCGATTGAAAACTTCCAAATTCTTATTTTTTCAACTTTCGCAAACTGTTCACAGATATTTTGGTGCGAATCGATTGCATACGATTGTCCCACGCAAAACCAAATAACGACTCCCACCTTCAGTCTTAGTACACGCACGTAAAGGCCAGCGCTTGGACGATGTTGAACGAAATAGCAAGACAGTGTCTTGTGTTGGTAACGGCGCGCTGAACTCCAATGTTCCAGAGCACTAGCGGTTCGTAGGGGCTACGATTACGTCATACCACTCTCGATAGCAGTAACCCTTACAGTTTGTGCGGGTTCTTTAAATGGCCTATGATTCCTATTCGTGCCGTCCCCGTGCGGCAAAGATATCGTAGGAAGGTAAGATTCTATCAGCGTAAGTTGACAGAAAATTGAAAGCTGTACTATCAATTTTTTTATGTACCTCAATTGTTTTTTCACCGATCTCTGTATCTGTCGGTTTCCTGAGCTGATGCGATAAAGACGTATGTACTTGCTCTCTACCAGTATTGTGTTATTAAAATTTATTATATGCGGCAGTCGCAAGTGTTGATTCTCCTACCGAGCTACACCCTAATCTCCACAACACGATGCGACAAGGACTAGCGTTTTTAAATGGATCTCTTCGGAGAAGAAATCAACCCGAAGAGCGAATACCGACGGAGCCACGCCGGCATTGTTGCTGTTGTTTTTATTTATTTTTTTTAAGGTGGAGCCACTCCACACTCACACCGGCATGGTGGCCAACACAAAAGGTCTGCTGCCATCTCTGCGTAAAGGTTAATGTTCATCAAGTGAGGTCTCGCAGGATGTGAATAATGCAATGTTTGCGTGCGTCTGGTTAAGGTTAGCCATTAATACGCGCTCGTCTGGAGATAGATTGGGTCGAAAATTAAACGAAGGGTAGCGGTTTGAAGGGCAGAGGAGAAAGAGTGCGCCGGCCGCTGTGACCGAGTGGTTCAGAAGCTTTGGCCCGGAACCGCGCTGGTGCTACGGTCACAGGTTCGAATCCTACTTCGGGCATGGGTGTGTGTGATGTCCTTAGGTTAGTTAGGTTTCAGTAGCTCTAAAGTCTACGGGACTGATAACCTCAGATGTTAAGTCCCATAGTGCTCACAGCCATTTGAACCATTTTTTTTTTTTTTTAAAGAGTGCCAAGGCAAGAGCCAAGGGCCGGGTGGTAAGAGCAGTAGCTGATTACTTGCTGCTTGCGAAAGGTCGTACAAGCGTAGGTTTTGTTAATGGCTTCATGCATCGATACCGTGTCAGAGCCATAGGTCGTTATAGTGAAAGGAGTCCGCGTTGTAGTGAAAGGAGTCCGGTGCGTTAGCGCAGAGCCCTCTGCCGCGCCGTGTCGTTAGTGACTTGACACAGCGTCAGCGTCATCAGGCTGATGCTCAACGGCGGCAGCTCGCTGTCGGTCGACGTCTTCTGTTACTGCATGGGACGGTTTTGCTGCAGCTGCTCCTAGAGCAGGTCTGCTTGCTCGGTGTACTGCGCTGCGCACAGGCCTCCTTGCTACATCTACATCTACATCTACATTTATACTCCGCAAGCCACCCAACGGTGTGTGGCGGAGGGCACTTTACGTGCCACTGTCATTATCTCCCTTTCCTGTTCCAGTCGCGTATGGTTCGCGGGAAGAACGACTGTCTGAAAGCCTCTGTGCGCGCTCTAATCTCTCTAATTTTACATTCGTGATCTCCTCGGGAGGTATAAGTAGGGGGAAGCAATATATTCGATACCTCATCCAGAAACGCACCCCCTCGAAACCTGGCGAGCAAGCTACACCGCGATGCAGAGCGCCTCTCTTGCAGAGTCTGCCACTTGAGTTTGTTAAACATCTCCGTAACGCTATCACGGTTACCAAATAACCCTGTGACGAAACGCGCCGCTCTTCTTTGGATCTTCTCTATCTCCTCCGTCAACCCGATCTGGTACGGAGCCCACACTGATGAGCAATACTCAAGTATAGGTCGAACGAGTGTTTTGTAAGCCACCTCCTTTGTTGATGGACTACATTTTCTAAGGACTCTCCCAATGAATCTCAACCTGGTACCCGCCTTACCAACAATTAATTTTATATGATCATTCCACTTCAAATCGTTCCGCACGCATACTCCCAGATATTTTACAGAAGTAACTGCTACCAGTGTTTGTTCCGCTATCATATAATCATACAATAAAGGATCCTTCTTTCTATGTATTCGCAATACATTACATTTGTCTATGTTAAGGGTCAGTTGCCACTCCCTGCACCAAGTGCCTATCCGCTGCAGATCTTTCTGCATTTCGCTACAATTTTCTAATGCTGCAACTTCTCTGTATACTACAGCATCATCCGCGAAAAGCCGCATGGAACTTCCGACACAATCTACTAGGTCATTTATATATATTGTGAAAAGCAATGGTCCCATAACACTCCCCTGTGGCACGCCAGAGGTTACTTTAATGTCTGTAGACGTCTCTCCGTTGATAACAACGTGCGACAAGGACTTGCGTTTTTAATGGATCTCTTCGGAGAAGAAATCAACCCGAAGAGCGGATACCAACGGAGCCACGCCGGCATTGTTGCTTATGCTTATCTGGCACCGATGTCCCATAGGGAACTTTAGCAAGGAGGCATGAGCTCCACGTCTCCCAAGCCAAGATATTAGCGCCTGGAAAAGCTTCAAGACCACCATAGTCTGCGTGGTTGCTCCATACAACAGCCAAGGTCAGCCATGTACTGCCTCCAAACACAGCCTCCACATCAGAAGTCAACTGCATCCGTAGCCCACGAAACACATTAGGACGTCCCATCAGTTGCTTATTAAACTGTCCAGGGAGATCAATTTCAGTCGCCCACAATGTCTTGTAAATAGGCGCACTGCGCCGCCAGCGACGACGGTAACCACGTCACAGAGGCATTGCTGAGGCTCGTTAACACACAGTGATCGTAGCAAGCCAACACCCAGTGAACGCCCAGAGCTGTGTGTTAACGTGCCTCAGCAATGCCTCTGTGACGTGGTTACCGTCGTCGCTGGCGGCGCAGTGCGCCTATTTACAAGACATTGTGGGCGACTGAAATTGATCTCGCTGGACAGTTTAATAAGCAACAACTGATGGGACGTCCTAATGTGTTTCGTGGACTACGGATGCAGTTTGGTTCAAATGGCTCTGAGCACTACGGGACTCAACTACTCAGGTCATCAGTCCCCTAGAACTTAGAACTACTTAAACCTAACTAGCCTAAGGACATCACACACTTCCATGCCCGAGGCAGGATTCGAACCTGCGACCGCAGCGGTCGCGCGGTTCCAGACTGTAGCGCCTAGAACCGCTCGGCCACTCCGGCTGGCGGATGCAGTTTACTTCTGATGTGGAAGCTGTGTTTGGAGGCAGTACATGGCTGAGCTTGGCTATTGGATGGGGCAACCACGCAGACTATGGTGGCCTTGAAGCTTTTCCAGACGCTAATATCTTGGATTGGGAGACGTGGAGTATAGCAGAGACCACAGGCATCCTTGCTGCAGGCCGTTCCCTCGCGCAAGGGCGACGTGTGCTGCCTTCTTGTCTTCTTTTTCCTTCGCGCTGGCCATCCCTATGGCTTTCGGCGTCGCTGCCGTTGCCGTTGGGGCGACGGATGTCTTCTTGGCGCCATTCTCCTGCGGTGCTGCTGGGGCGGTCGCTGGGTCAGGCACCCTAACGCCCTTCTGCGTGGGTGCAGGAGCGTTCGCCGGAGTTTGCACCCCTTCTGCTGATCGTAGGTCTTGGGTGAGCTCTGCAGGCAGTTGCCTCAAGAGCTGATCCTTCTCTGCAACCAGGGTGACTGCGAAAGCCACCCTCTCTCCCGCCGTTACGGCTCTGAGGGCCGATGTGGCTTCCTCCACGGCACTGCGGAAGTCGACGCCGCTGTTCTCAACGGGGCGAGCTACATCCCGTCCATCCGCCTCTGGGTGGTCGCGGCCGCCGCTGTTGGGGGGAGCTGCTTCTGCTCTGTCCCTCAACTGAGCCGGGCTGGTTTATGCCCGTCGTCGTCTTCTGCGCCGCGTCGGTGAGACCACCTCGCCACCTTCGCCACTTCTGTGGCTTGAGAAAGGCGGGCAACTTCGCCAGCTGGCGACGTACGGTCCGCCACACCCAGCATATAGACGGTACAGCCTCTTGCCTTCAGGAAGAAGATTAGCTATAGAAAAAGCCAAGCAACCCCCCCCCCCCCCCCAACATGAACAGAGAGGAAAAGCGTCTTGCCCGCCACAGCACTACAGAATGGCAGCTCACGCGAAGCAACACACACAGGCGCGGAGAAGACCACAGCGACCACGGGTGCACAGAGTACTGGCACACCTCAGCCAGCACTATGCAGGAAGTAAACAGCGTTACGTCACAACTGCCAGCCGTTTCCCATTCGCCTGTTTCCACCAGTGGCAAGCAATAGAGCAAACAGCAATCAAGAATATCTGTTTCCACCAATGAAAAGAAATAACGGAAACACCACTACACGACGTCTAACACCCCTCTTTCTCATCCTTAGTAGGCAACGACCTCTTCCACCAATATACAGGGTGTTACAAAAAGGTACGGCCAAACTTTCAGGAAACATTCCTCACACACAAATAAAGAAAAGATCTTATGTGGACATGTGTCCGGAAACGCTTAATTTCCATGTTAGAGCTCATTTTAGTTTCATCAGTATGTACTGTACTTCCTCGATTCACCGCCAGTTGGGCCAATTGAAGCAAGGTAATGTTGACTTCGGTGCTTGTGTTGACATGCGACTCATTGCTCTACAGTACTAGCATCAAGCATATCAGTACGTAGCATCAACAGGTTAGTGTTCATCACGAACGTGGTTTTGCAGTCAGTGCAATGTTTACAAATGCGGAGGTGGCAGATGCCCATTTGATATGTGGATTTGCACGGGGCAATAGCCGTGGCGCGGTACGTTTGTATCGAGACAGATTTCCAGAACGGAGGTGTCCCGACAGGAAGACGTTCGAAGCAATTGATCGGCGTCTTATGGAGCACGGAACATTCCAGACTATGACTCGCGACTGGGGAAGACCTATAACGACGAGGACACCTGCAATGGACGAGGCAATTCTTCGTGCAGTTGACGATAACCCTAATGTCAGCGTCAGCGAAGTGACTGCTGTACAAGGTAACGTTGACCACGTCACTGTATGGAGAGTGCTACGGGAGAACCAGTTGTTTCCGTACCATGTACAGCATGTGCAGGCACTATCAGCAGCTGATTGGCCTCCACGGGTACACTTCTGCGAATGGTTCATCCAACAATGTGTCAATCCTCATTTCAGTGCAAATGTTCTCTTTACGGATGAGGCTTCATTCCAACGTGATCAAATTGTAAATTTTCACAATCAACATGTGTGGGCTGACGAGAATCCGCACGCAATTGTGCAATCACGTCATCAACACAGATTTTCTGTGAACGTTTGGGCAGGCATTGTTGGTGATGTCTTGATTGGGCCCCATGTTCTTCCACCTACGCTCAATGGAGCACGTTATTATGAGTTCATATGGGATACTCTACCTGTGCTGCTAGAACATGTGCCTTTACAAGTACGACACAACATGTGGTTCATGCACGATGGAGCTCCTGCACATTTCAGTCGAAGTGTTCGTACGCTTCTCAACAACAGATTCGGTGACCGATGGATTGGTAGAGGCGGACCAATTCCATGGCCTCCACGCTCTCCTGACCACAAGCCTCTTGACTTTCATTTATGGGGGCATTTGAAAGCTCTTGTCTACGCAACCCCGGTACCAAATGTAGAGACTCTTCGTGCTCGTATTGTGGACGGCTGTGACACAATACGCCATTCTCCAGGGGTGGAACAGCGCATCAGGGATTCCATGCGACGAAGGGTGGATGCATGTATCCTCGCTAACGGAGGACATTTTGAACATTTCCTGTAACAAAGTGTTTGTAGTCACGCTGGTACGTTCTGTTGCTGTGTGTTTCCATTCCATGATTAATGTGATTTGAAGAGAAGTAATAAAATGAGCTCTAACATGGAAAGTAAGCGTTTCCGAACACATGTCCATATAACATCTTTTCTTTCTTTGTGTGTGAGGAATGTTTCCTGAAAGTTTGGCCGTACCTTTTTGTAACACCCTGTATAAGCACCAAACCCTACCAATTCAGCAGTTAGAGGGAAAAAAATCTAGAGGAAGGCCACTTGCAATACTGGCCGAAACATCGGAAGTCTTGCACTCTGACAATGCGGTCACAGAGCCAGAAGAATTTTATTGATTGTGACAATGGCCATAGAAGACCACAGTAACATGTGCGTAAAAAAAATTTTGTGTGCACAGTTCAGGTCCGAGTTCAAATCTCCAGTCTAAAGATTCGTTAACACTATAAGTTTCTTAATGGCAATTCCGCTGCACACCACTTAAATAATTTTTTGAGGTAGCTCTGGAAGATGAACTATTATTGACAGAGGAGATATGGAAGTAATTGGTTATAAACCTGTAAAATACCAACTCCTGGCAAGTTACCTTTTTGTTCCTGTTTTCTCTTGAAATACTGTATTACATATTATTTCACTTGTGGTGACATTATTCGGCTTTGTAATCAACTAGTTTTGTACGTTTTTATTCTGAGTGTAAGACAATTAACTGACTGGTTAAATACATATTCTATTGTGAAACACTTGGTACTGAATGTAATTACAACTCACTTTGGGTAGTGATTGGTATTGGTTATATACAGTGTCATATTGTGTAACAGCTATTTCGTTTATTGATAAATCATAGAAAAATTGTTAAAATAAATATCGCTTTACTACAATATTAAAACAAATTTTCCTTAAGGTCCATGCACTTGTAGACGATCGTACAGTTTGTCAAACTTCACATATTTGTCTAATTATTTGGCAATGTGTTGCTTTGTTTGATGTATTTGTTAAACATAGACTGTGCTTGATAGGTTCAATCAACAATTCAATAACTGCAAATTTTAGGGAAAATTTGGGTTTGGGATGAGGTGTGTAACTTGACACTGATTTACAATCTTACTTATTAGAAAAAGCCAACGGCCTTGCCACAATGGTAACAGTGGTTCCCATCAGATCACTGAAGTTAATCCCTGTCGGGCTGGGCTAGCACCTGGATGGGTGACCATCTGGTTTGCCGAGCGCCGTTGGCAAGCGGGGTGCACTCAGCCATTGTGAGGCAAACTGAGGAACTACTCGATTGAGAAGTAGCGGCTCCAGTCTCACAAACTGACATACGGCCAGTAGAGCGGTGTGCTGACCACATGCCTCTCCATATCCGCAGCCAGTGCCCAGTGACATCTGTGGGCTGAGGGTGACACGGCGGCCGGTCGGTGCCGTTGGGCCTTCCAAGGCCTGTTCAGACGGAGTTATTAGAAAAGACAACGCTCTATGTGGAAGAGGTAATACCTGTGAAATTTGATAAAATTGAAATTCATCCACATCTCCTTCTGAAAATCAGGAAAATAATGAACTCACTCAAAAGTAAAAACTTGCTTGGAATTGAAGACTTTTCCAACAGAGTACTAAAAGCTTGTTCCCAACAGAGAAGTAGAGGTCTCAGCCACGTAAGTAACAGCTCATTGATAGACAAACAGACGGACATATGCTATTGTTAAACCATTGCATTAAAAGCGGGATAGGTCTGATTAGAAATATATCCAAGAGTAGCTTCACATATTTTTAAAAATAAAATGCTAACAAAACGTCAATTTGGTTTTCAGAAAAACTTCTGAATAGAAAATGCTATGTATCATTTTACTGATTAAATATTAAACGGTCTGACTATCCAAACATAGCCCATTGAATTTTTTGTGACCTCTCAAACGCTTTTGGTTGTGTAAATCATGGAATTCTTCTAGGTAAGCTTACGTATTACGATATGAGCACGACAGTGCACAAATGATTTAATTAATATTTATCTGGAAGAGTGCAGGAGGTTGAAATAAACAGTTCACATAATGGACAAAAATCAGCATGTTCATCAAACTGAGGATGTATCAGTAATGTAGTCCCACTGGTTTCAGTCTCAGGTTTCTTATTGTCCTTAAAGTATATCAGGGACTTGCCACTCTATATTCGCAAAGCTCTTTTTATTGAAGATGCAAGTGTAGGTATCATACCCAAGAAATGAGAATTAACTAAGGAATTTCTAAATAGTACCTTTCAGAAAATTATTATGTGGTCCTCTGCAAATGGCCTCTCATTAAATTTTGATAAAACAAAGTATATACACTTCTGTACTGTAAATGGCATAACGCAATTAGTAAATATAGATTTTGAACAGAAGTCTGTGGCTAGGGCAGAATCTTCAAAACTTTTTGGTGTGTGCATGGATGAGAGACTGCATTGGAAGAAAAACACTGATGATTTGTTGAAATGTTCGAACTTGAGCTACTTATGTAATCAGGGTTAACCCAATTTAGGCGATAAACATTTTAGTAAATTAGCTTACTATGTACATTTTCTTTCACTGCTCGTGTATGGCTTCATATTTTGGGGTAGTTTATCATTAAGGGAAAAAGTGTTCATTGAACACAAGTGTGAAATTAGAATAATAGCTGAAGCCCACCCAAGATCATATTGCAGAGATTTATTTAAGGAACTAGGGCAACTCACAGTAGCTTCACAAGATATTTATAACTCACTCCAGTTCAAAAACCTCAGATCAAAAGCAATCGCAATGTGCATATCTACAACACTAGGAGAAAGGACTATGCTCGTGATTCTGGATTAAGTCTAACTTTGATACAGAAAGGGGTGAATTATGATACCACAAAAGTCTTTGGTCACTTTCCATTATAGCGTCAGTAATCTGGCAGATAGCCAGCAAATGTTTAAAAACAAATTGAAAGAATTTCTAAATGACAACTCCTTCTTCTTAGAAGATGAGTTTTTAGATATAAGTTACTAATTTTACAATTATTAAAAATTGAACTGTTAACATAATAATATTTTATTAACATAAAAATAAAGAAACTGACACATTCCACATCTTCAAAAAGCGTCGTATTCATGATCTACGGAACAAGTATTAATTTAATCTAATCTAATCTCAGGAAAACTTTGACTGATGGGCAGTTCGAAAACTAAGTTTGACTATGTACACTTGTGTCCGTCGAACAAAACCTAGTTGCTATCCAGAATTAGAGATGACAAACTGTACGACTGCTATGTTTCACCGTCCAGTTTGAGTTAAAATGACGTTGTGACGCTATTTCTCTCAAAAACATTTGGAGAAATTCAAAATATCACATGTTATTTCCAAAACGATAGAGGTGTTAACATCTTTACCATCCAGATACTACATGGGAAGACGTACAAAAAAAAAAAAAAAAAAAAAAAACAAAAAAAACAAAAAGTCTATGCAGAATGTTCCAGCAGGAATGCAATAAAATAATATTGTCTATTCATATTTCATTTATTACTACCCATGTTTCCATAGTAATGTCACTAGATGGTTAAAATCTGCTCCATTTGCCAGATATCTCAAAGTTAGATCGTTAAGAAATTAGAATAAATTTCCATATAACTATACCTTCTTTTCCTATGTGAATGCGCAGTAATTCTAATAGGTTAATAAAAGTTCAACTGTCCATTTGGAGAAAGAACAGAGAAGGAGAAGGAACAGAGTTTGGATGGCGTGTACAGGTACAGCTGCCCATGCAGCTTCAACATGATACCACTGTTCATCAAGAGTAGTGACTGGCGTATAGTGACAAGCCAGTTGCTCGGCCACCATTGACCAGACGTTATCAATTGGTGAGAGATCTGGAGAATGTGCTGGCCAGGGCAGCAGTCGAACATTTTCTGTATCCTGAAAAGCCCGTACAGGACCTGCACCATGCAGTCATGCATTATCCTGCTGAAATGTAGGGTTTCGCTTGGATCGAATGAAGGCTAGAGCCACGGTTCGTAACACATCTGAAATGTAACGTCCACTGTTCGAAGTGCCGTCAATGTGAACAAGAGGTGACCGAGACATGTAACCAATGGCACCCCATACAATCACGCCGGGTGATACGCCAGTATGGCGATGACGAATACACGCTTCCAATGTGCGTTCACCGCGATATCGCCAAACGCGGATGCGACCATCATGATGCTGTAAACGGAACCTGGTTTCATCCGAAAAAATAACGTTTTGCCATTCGTGCACCCAGGTTCGTCGAGGAGTACACCATCGCAGGCGCTCCTGTCTGTGATGCAGCGTCAAGGGTAACAGCAGCCACGGTCTCCCAGCTGATAGTCCATGCTGCTCCAAACGTTCGTGCAGATGGTTGTTGTCTTGCAAACGTCCCCATCTGTTGACTCAGGGATCGAGACGTGGCTCCACGATCCGTTACAGCCATGCGGATGCCTGTCATCTCGACTGCTAGTGATATGAGGCCGCTGGGATCCAGCACGGCGTTCCGTATTACCCTACTGAACCCACCGATTCCATATTCTGCTAACAGTCATTGGATCTCGACCAACGCGAGCAGCAATGTCGCGATACGATAAACCGCAATCGCGATAAGCTAGAATCCGACCATTATCAAAGTCGGAAACGTGATGGTACGCATTTCTCCTCCTTACACGAGGCATCACAACAACGTTTCACCAGACAACGCCCGTAAACTGCTGTTTGTGTATGAGAAATCGGTTGGAAACTTTCCTCTTGTCAACACGTTGTAGGCGTCGCCACCGGCGCCGGCCTTGTGTGAATGCTCTGAAAAGCTAATCACTTGCATATCACAGCATCTTCTTCCTGTCGCTTACATTTCGCGTCTGTAGCACGTGATCTTCGTGGTGTAGCAATTTTAATGGCCAGTAGTGTATATTAAAGAAAATACACTCCTGGAAATGGAAAAAAGAACACATTGACACCGGTGTGTCAGACCCACCATACTTGCTCCGGACACTGCGAGAGGGCTGTACAAGCAATGATCACACGCACGGCACAGCGGACACACCAGGTACCGCGGTGTTGGCCGTCGAATGGCGCTAGCTGCGCAGCATTTGTGCACCGCCGCCGTCAGTGTCAGCCAGTTTGCCGTGGCATACGGAGCTCCATCGCAGTCTTTAACACTGGTAGCATGCCGCGACAGCGTGGACGTGAACCGTATGTGCAGTTGACGGACTTTGAGCGAGGGCGTATAGTGGGCATGCGGGAGGCCGGGTGGACGTACCGCCGAATTGCTCAACACGTGGGGCGTGAGGTCTCCACAGTACATCGATGTTGTCGCCAGTGGTCGGCGGAAGGTGCACGTGCCCGTCGACCTGGGACCGGACCGCAGCGACGCACGGATGCACGCCAAGACCGTAGGATCCTACGCAGTGCCGTAGGGGACCGCACCGCCACTTCCCAGCAAATTAAGGACACTGTTGCTCCTGGGGTATCGGCGAGGACCATTCGCAACCGTCTCCATGAAGCTGGGCTACGCTCCCGCACACCGTTAGGCCGTCTTCCGCTCACGCCCCAACATCGTGCAGCCCGCCTCCAGTGGTGTCGCGACAGGCGTGAATGGAGGGACGAATGGAGACGTGTCGTCTTCAGCGATGAGAGTCGCTTCTGCCTTGGTGCCAATGATGGTCGTATGCGTGTTTGGCGCCGTGCAGGTGAGCGCCACAATCAGGACTGCATACGCCCGAGGCACACAGGGCCAACACCCGGCATCATGGTGTGGGGAGCGATCTCCTACACTGGCCGTACACCACTGGTGATCGTCGAGGGGACACTGCATAGTGCACGGTACACCCAAACCGTCATCGAACCCATCGTTCTACCATTCCTAGACCGGGAAGGGCACTTGCTGTTTCAACAGGACAATGCACGTCCGCATGTATCCCGTGCCACCCAACGTGCTCTAGACGTCAACTACCCTGGCCAGCAAGATCTCCGGATCTGTCCCCCATTGAGCATGTTTGGGACTGGATGAAGCGTTGTCTCACGCGGTCTGCACGTCCAGCACGAACGCTGGTCCAACTGAGGCGCCAGGTGGAAAAGGCATGGCAAGCCGTTCCACAGGACTACATCCAGCATCTCTACGATCGTCTCCATGGGAGAATAGCAGCCTGCATTGCTGCGAAAGGTGGATATACACTGTACTAGTGGCGACATTGTGCATGCTCTGTTGCCTGTGTCTATGTGCCTGTGGTTCTGTCAGTGTGATCATGTGATGTATCTGACCCCAGGAATGTGTCAATAAAGTTTCCCCTTCCTGGGACAATGAATTCACGGTGTTCTTATTTCAATTTCCAGGAGTGTACATTTAATTAGTGGTCATTGTCTCTCTTGGAAAGTATTGCATTTTTAAATATCTTTCTGTTTCCAATTATCTGTCCTTGTACGACGTGTCGTCCTTTGCAGTTCATATTCATAATAATTCAATAATAACGCAAAGATAAGCATTGTTTTGGTATTTTGCATAACGTACATGTTATTGCATATCGACGTCACTATTCACAGATTTGGCAACCGATATGTGGGCATGTTCAGTCGTTGGACTGTTTATTTTCACTCATAACACTGCTCTTCCTAGGTCATGCATCGCGTGATTGAAGACCAGTGGATTTCCATTCCACAACATACGTTTCGTGAAGGCATGGATGCAAGATATTGGATGGCAAAATGCTGGCATCGATCCTCAATTTGCCCAGGTGAGAGTGGTCGTCGTATTCCGAGAACATTACATTCCCTGAAGTTTCATTCAGAATTCCTCCACCCGTGGAGTTGTCTTCAATGCTTTTGTGCGTCGCGACCGCACGACCACTGCTTTACCAGTTCCTTATTTTGCACAACTGCATCGCTGTAAATGTCATTAGGCGAGGCACTACAAATGTAATTGCGCTTCGCATGTACAGTTCTATCGCTCTCACAGTATATCTGGCGATGTATGTTAATAATTTTTTACATAAATATTTCATCGCGATCATTCTCATAGCGATCACGGTGGTCCATTGATCGTGACAGGGACAAATATCTCACGAAATAAGCTTCAAACGAAAAAACGACAAAGAACGAAACTTGTCTAGCTTGAGGGGGGAAACCATATGGCGCTATGGTTGGCCCGCTAGATGGCGCTGCCATAGGTCAAACGGATATCAACTGAATTTTTAAAAATAGGGACCCCCATT
Organism: Schistocerca cancellata; assembly: GCF_023864275.1. NCBI lineage: Eukaryota > Metazoa > Arthropoda > Insecta > Orthoptera > Acrididae > Schistocerca > Schistocerca cancellata. Next base: position 692,975,236 of record NC_064631.1, read on the forward strand.
TTTTATTACATATTCGTGTAGTACGTAAAGAAATATGAATGTTTTAGTTGGACCACTTTTTTCGCTTTGTGATAGATGGCGCTGTGATAGTCAGAAAACATATGGCTCACAATTTTAGACGAACAGTTGATAACAGGTAGGTTTTTAAAATTAAAATACAGAACGTAGGTACGTTTGAACATTTTATTCCGGTTGTTCCTTTGTGAACTTATAATTTCTGAGACCGCATGCTGTTACAGGGTTATTACCCGTAAATACCACATTAATGCAACAAATGCTGAAAATGATGTCCGCCAACCTAATTGCATTTGGCAATACGTGTAACGACATTCCTCTCAACAGCGAGTAGTTCGCCTTCCGTAATGTTCGCACATGCATTGACAATGCGCTGGCGCATGTTGTCTGGCGTTGTCGGTGGATCACGATAGCAAATATCCTTCAACTTTCCTCACAGAAAGAAATCCGGGGACGTCAGATCCGGTGGACGAGCGGGCCATGGTATGGTGCTTCGACGACCAATCCACCTGTCATGAAATATGCTATTCAATACCGCTTCAACCGCACGCGAGCTATGTGCCGGACATCCATCATGTTGGAAGTACATCGCCATTCTATCATGCAGTGAAACACCTTGTAGAAACATCGATAGAACATTACGTAGGAAATCAGCATACATCGCACCATTTAGATTGCCATCGATAAAATGGGGGCCAATTATCCTTCCTCCCATAATGACCCACCATACATTAACACGCCAAGGTCGCTGATGCTCCACTTGTTCCAGCCATCGTGGATTTTCCGTTGCCCAATAGTGCATATTATGCCGGTTTACGTTACCGCTGTTGGTGAATGACGCTTCGTCGCTAAATAGAACGCGTGCAAAAAATCTGTCATCGTCCCATAATTTCTCCTGAGCCCAGTGGCAGAACTGTACACGATGTCCAAAGTGGACGCCATGCAATTCCTAGTGCATAGAAATATGGTACGGGTGCAATCGATGTTGATGTAGCATTCTCAACACCGACGTTTTTGAGATTCCCGATTCTCGCGCAATTTGTCTGCTACTGATGTGCGGATTAGCCGCGACAGCAGCTAAAACACCTACTTGGGCATCATCATTTGTTGCAGGTCGTGGTTGATGTTTCACATGTGGCTGAACACTTCCTGTTTCCTTAAATAACGTAGCTATCCGGTGAACGGTCCAGACACTTGGATGATGTCGTCCAGGATACCGAGCAGCACATATAGCACACGTCCGATGGGCATTTTGATCACAATAGCCATACATCAACACGATATCGACCTTTTCCGCCATTGATAAAAGGTCCATTTTAACATGGGTAATGTATCACGAAGCGAATACCGCCCGCACTGGCAGAATGTTACGTGATACCACGTACTTATACGTTTGTGACTATTACAGCCCCATCTATCACAAAGCGAAAAAAGTGGTCCAACTGAAACATTCATATGTCTTTACGTACTACACCAATATGTAATAAATAATGGGGGTTCCTATTTAAAGAAACGCAGTTGATATCCGTTTGACCTATGGCAGCGCCATTAGCGGGCCAACCATAGCGCCATCAGGTTTCCCCCTTCGAGCTAGACAAGTTTCGTTCTTTGTAGTTTTTTCATTTGATGCTTATTTCGTGAGATATTTGGCCTGGTCACTGTCAATGGACCACCATGTATAAATAGTAGTTTTAAAAGCTTTGCACACATACTTCATCGCGGCTGCAGGCATTGCAACGTTTGTGGAATGTCTTTAAAGCAGTCTGTTTCACATAAACCTCGTGGTTTTACACATTTTGATACATATTACAAATTCTGATCACATCTACATACCAGCATATTACATTTTACTTCTCATCAATATAGATAATTACACACATATACATTACATTTTGTCTTTACATGGAATACAAGTATTTACATAATCTTGTAGACATTGCAGATTTTTCAACCAAATTTTGCATTCGCGAATGATGTCATCTGAAATTGGAAAGATTAGACACAACATTTGGATACATCGGCAAACGAGCCCAAGCGCACATATAATAATGGACAAACGTCTAAAGCAACACACTGAAATCAAACCTACAGAATTCTCGCGTTACGAGTGTGTAGCGTGTGTATAAGGCATGGCTTCACGTAAACATGTGTTATACAGTATGAAGTGCATCTAATCCGTTCCTAGGTGATAGTGTTTGGTTGTTGTGTGGTTTTGTGTACCCATCAGTCGGTCATGAATGGTCCTTGACTGACGCTACTATTGTAATGTATTGTATTATATTGAACTGGAGACCTATAAACGACGGAGAGCCTTCGTCCCCGCCGTAGCCTCAGTGGTGCACAACCCCACAACAGGCTAGAGCAGTACACTCACTCCTCCGCCGCCCCACACCGATCTCAGGGTTATTGTGCTGCTTGGCCTCAAGTGGACACCCCCCCCCCCCCTCCCCCCCAGGAACGTCTCACACCAGACGAGTGTAACCCCAATGTTTGCGTAGTAGAGTAATTATGCTGTACGCGTACGCGGAGAAAGTGTTTGCGCAGCATTCGCCGACATTGTGTAACTGAGGCGGAATAAGGGGAACCAGCCCGCATTCACCGAGGCAGATGGAAAACCGCCTAAAAAACCATCCATAGACTGGCCGGCACACCGGACCTCGACACTAATCCGCCAGGCGGATTCGTGCTGGGCCTCCCCACTCGGAAAGCAGTGCGTTAGACCGCAGGGCTAACCGAGCTGGCTACGCTACAGTTAGTCAATTATGTTGTCTCAAAAATATTTTCATCACGCTTGCGTAAATATCATCATAAGATTTGCGTTAAAATTTGGGCTGATGTTGTTTATGTACATTCGACGATGTCGATATCTCTTCTTTCTTCTTCTGCTGCTGGCTGGACAGCTGAAATAGAATTTCTTATGCTACCTAATTTCCTTGCAATAGTGCTGAGAGGTACATGTGTTTTATAAATATACAGTTTACTTATTCACTACTTATAGATATACACTGCTGGCCATTAAAATTGCTACACCAAGAAGAAATGCAGATGATAAACGGGTATTCATTGGACAAATATATTATACTAGAACTGACACGTGATTACATTTTCACGCAATTTTGGTGCATAGATCCTGAGAAATCAGTACCCAGAACAACCACATGTGGCCGTAATAACGGCCTGGATACGCCTTAGCATTGAGTCAAACACAGCTTGGATGGCGTGTACAGGTACAGCTGCCCATGCAGCTTCAACACGATACGACAGTTGATCAACAGTAGTGACTGGCGTATTGTGACGAGGCAGTTGGTCGGCCACCATTGACCAGACGTTTTCAATTGTTGAGAGATCTGGAGAATTCGCTGGCCAGGGCAACAGTGGAACATTTTCTGTATCCAGAAAGGCCCGTACAGGACCTGCAACATGCGGTCGTGCATTATCGTGCTGGAATGTAGGGTTTCGCTTGGATCGAATGAAGGCTAGAGCCACGGTTCGTAACACATCTGAAATGTAACGTCCACTGTTCGAAGTGCCGTCAATGTGAACAAGAGGTGACCGAGACGTGTAACCAATGGCACCCCATACCACCACGCCGGGTGATACGCCAGTATGGCGATGACGAATACACGCTTCCAATGTGCGTTCACCGCGATGTCGCCAAACGCGGAAGCGACCATCATGATGCTGTAAACAGAACCTGGATTCATCCGAAAAAATAACGTTTTGCCATTCGTGCACCCAGGTTCGTCGATGAGTACACCATCGCAGGCGCTCCTGTCTGTGACGCAGCGTCAAGGGTAACAGCAGCCACGGTCTCCCAGCTGATAGTCCATACTGCTGCAAACGTCGTCGAACTGTTCGTGCAGATGGTTGTTGTCTTGCAAACGTGCCCATCTGTTGATTCAGGAATCGAGACGTGGCTGCACGATCCGTTACAGCCATGCGGATAAGATGCCTGTCATGTCGACTGCTAGTGATACGTGGCCGTTGGGATCCAGCACGGCGTTCCATATTACCCTCCTGAACCCACCTATTCCATATTCTGCTAATAGTCATTGGATCACCACCAACGCGAGCGGCAATGTCGCGATACGATAAACCACAATCGCGATAGGCTACAATCCGACCTTTATCAAAGTCGGAAACGTGATGGTACGGATTCCTCCTCCTTACACGAGGCATCACAACAACGTTTCACCAGTCAACGCCGGTCGACTGGTGTTTGTGTATGAGAAATCGGTTGTAAACTTTTCTCATGTCAGCACGTTGCAGGTGTCGCCACCGGCGCCAACCTTGTGTGAATGTTCTGAAAAGGTAATCATTTGCATATAACAGCATCTTCTTCGTGTCAGTTAAATTTCGCGTCTGTAGCACGTCATCTTCGTGGTGTAACAATTTTAATGGCCAGTAGTGTATGTTTATTGCTTAGAATGAAATACTCTTAAGTCTCGATAAGCATAAAGCCCAATGATTATATTTGTTTTTGGGTTCTGCAACAGGTATGCACCAGGATGCGGTATGTTGATAATTACATATGGACCGTCATACGGTGGACGCCACTTCGCGTTGCGCCGCTTTAGTGCAGAAGATTTGTCGTGAGTATGCAATAGCACTTGCATGCCTACCTCGAATTCCTGCTTTCGTTTCTTGCATTAGCATGCTGGGTCAGCGTGGTTAGTGCTTCTCTTACCTTTTCATCATGCGACAGCTGCTGAGGAGAAATCTTTGGCAACGGATCGTTCCGACTATTTGATTCCTTGTGCTCCAACATAAGCTTGTTAGGTGTATAGGTTGTGTCATATATGTTCAGGTTGTTGTGAACTTCTTCAAATAGTGACAAATAACTTACCCAGATATAATGCTGTGTAGGAATATATGTCTTCATGAATCTGTTCAGTTCTCTGAAAATTGGTGCAGTAGGATTACATTGTGGGCTAAATTTCGAGATAAAGATGCAATTAATGCTATTGAACTTTAAGAATTTACGACATTCGTATGCTGTGTAGTACGTAGCGTTGTCAGATAAAATTACCTTAGGTTTTTCCACGTGAGGAATGCAGACACGTGAAATTTATCTGATGATTGCATTAGCAGTTGTAGATTTTATGGCGTACAGCTTAACATGTTTAGAAAATATGTCACAAAATGCTAAAATATACTTCACGCCACCACTACGTGTTGGATGTGGATCACTAATGTCCGTACTTACAGTCTCCAGAGGTTTGCTGGATGGTATGGTATGTAGATCTGTCTTTGAAGATAGGTTCAGAGGTTTATATTTCTGACAAGATATGAGTGTTTTAAGAACATTGTGAATTTTTCGTCTCATGTTAGCGAAATAGCAATATGTGCTAAGTTTTGCAAGGCACTTCTTCATTACATAATGTCCCCAAACTAAGAGTGTGTGTCAGATTAAGTTGTGTTCAGAGTCCTTGGGGATACATACACACCAGTTAGGGCCACCAGGGTGATGACGATAGAATAACACATCATTATATATATATATCAGATAACGGCTAGACAGTGGATGGTCAGGTTGATCTATGACTGAAGTTCTTACCTTGTTCCAGTGCGAATCAGATCTTTGTAAAGCTGCCATATTTCTACACAAATCAATGCAATATTGGTAATATTGCTTATCCTGCATTAGGAGTTTTCTGCAGTCGTTCACATTATCAGGATCAGTGTTACAATCATTCATACATTGTGGAAGACGAGACAAAACATCAGCAATGATGTTGTCTTCACCTTTAATCTATACAATCCCAAATGAGTATTTCTGCAGAGATAAAGCCCAGCGTGTTAACTAGGATGAACTAACTTACATGTTAACAAAAATGTCAGCGCCTGGTGATCTGTGTAAATTTTCGTGTGTTTACCATACAAATAATACTTTAACTTTTTGAAAGCCCAGACAATAGAAAGAGTTTCTAGTTCAATGGTTGAATAAGTACGTTCACATTCACTTAAAGTACAGCTTGCAAATTCAATGATTTTTACGTATTCCTCTTCTCTGTTCTTAACTACTTGAAATAGGCAACAACCTAAGCCACTGCATGACGTATCACACGTCATACAAAAATCTAAACTTAAGTCTGGATGGTGTAAAATGTTTTAATTCACCAATGCCTGCTTAATGTTATCAAAATCTTGCTGGCACTGCTCAGACTAGATCCATACCTGATTCTTCTTAAGTAAATCTAGGATATCCTTACTGTTCAATTGTTGCTGTGACACGAAACGTCGAAAGAAAGAACAGAGTCCTAGAAATGACTTCAGTTGCTTTTAGCGTGTAGGCTCCTGTGCCCAAAATAATACTGGTTGGAATACCTCCTACTATACCAGTATCTGTAGCTAAAACTATTTCATTGCTGGATGAACGACACTGTTTTTTCCTGCAATAGTTCATCAGATAAGCTCTCATCATCATTGTAGCGTATAAATAACAGTGGTTGTTGCATAAAACTATTTGCTGCATAATCATTATGCTGTTCATCAGTGGGTGTATCAAACAGTGATTTGATATTGAAGTCGCCCCCCAAACCATCTTGAGCCACGACCTGGGGCACAGTAGTGACTGTCTTTAGTTTGACGCCGTCGTAACTGGTGCAGGTAGTAATACAGGCGGAGGTGGAGTTTCAGTTGACACTTCTATTATGTTTACATTAGGGTATTGTGTATTCCACTCTCGAATCTGTTGTAGCTTTTGTGGCTGAACACCTTGACTTACCTGCTGACTGGTGGGCAAAGTCCAATTTTGATTTTGTACACGCTATGGCGGCATTTGCCACAGCTCATTGTTGATGTCGTACTGGGGTGGTGGACTAGTATTTTGGTACGCATTACCGTTGTTACAGTTCCAGTTTTGCTGTTGATTTTATACAGGCTGATAATTGTTTCTGTTTTTGTTCCAGTTTTTGTTGTTTCTGTTATTTCCATTATTGTTGGTGCGGTGTCTCTTGTGTGGGTTGTCACTTTGTTGTGTATGATGTGTTATGATTTTTGTTCATAATAGGGTGTGTCTGCTGATTTTGGTACGTGTATTGGTTTGCGGAAGGAAGTTGATGATTTTGCTGCGCTACGTAACCGACAACTTGCTTGCTTGCGCGTTTTGCATGCCACTGACGTAAACATCGTGGCAGCTGTTTTGCCGTGTGGAACGTTGATCCTCACATAACATATCAACAGAATCAAGCAGTCAGAAAATATTCTGCAACATCGTCTGGAATGTGCAATAACTTCTCTTTAATGTTAAAAGGCAATCTGGCCCTCAGTTCGTGGAGTATATCGCGCGTAGCTACAGGTTCATCAAGAAAGTGTCCCATATTCAAATATTTCTCAAAATATCGGCGCAAATTTCCATGTTTAGTACTGAAAGGCTTTGGTTCCACAATTTGTTTCCTATGTCGTTCTTGTACCGACCCTTTCAAATTGCTCACATGTCACGCATATGTCGGCTTCATTATATGCCCAGACAGCTGTTCCACCCTGGATTAAACCTACAACGTAAGAAATTCTCTTTCGGTCACTCTATGCTCTCGGAACGCTTTCAGAAAAGTTACAGGATGTACAGTACGTTTATCTGCCGATGTTTAATTAGACTTTCTTCTTCTTTGGCACTGTAATGTCGATTGCTTTTACTGTAATTATTATAGTGATCGGCTGGTGAATGGAACGGAATGTACTGCACATAAATGTCGCGATTGTAATTAGGTGTCATGTGTACAGTTGCTGTGAGGTGTGTGTTGTGTACGGAGAATACGTGTCATACCTATATTTGTTTTCATTACCGGAGCGAGCACTTTGATTATTAGTATTACTACGCTCCAGTAGAATGTCATAGTTTAGTTGTTTCTGCAGTGGTGCGTTGGATTGAGCTGCCTCAGCTATGACATGTTTATTACTTTTGACAAATTCGGCTAGGTGTCGTGCACAACGACTACACCTTGGTCAAAATATTTATTTTTCAACCCACTCGTGAAATTCTTTATTTATCTTGCCAAAATGTTTGTCAGTGTGTAATTACAGTTCGTCTGTAAGTTGTTTATCCATAGTGTTAACTTTGCCTTCAATTACAGTAATGCGTGATTTTATTGAGCCATGAACTGGGTGATAAGATTTGACTTGAGTGGCAACAGCTTCGGATGTAGCATTTAAATGTGTGACTTCAGTTTGAATATCTTTTACGTCTTTTGTGGTTTTTTCCTGCTGTAAGTTCAGTTCCGAAAATTTTGAGTCAAATTCGGACACTTGGCTGCTCAGTCTCGTGTTAATGTCGTCTACTCTTTCACACAAAGTGTCATCATAAGTTTTTAGTGCTCTTAGGTCAGCCTCAGTCTCATCATGTCACGTTATTAAAACTGTCATGTGTTCGTCAATGTCTTTTTTTGTTTTGTTTTGAGTCATCTGATTTTTGTTTTCAGTCGTTCGCTTGATAACAGCTTCAAAAATGCTGGAAATATTTGTCAACTGAAACTGCTTTGCCCTGCCACGTCTTTTGACTTGACGTCACGGACAATAATGGGCTCTGAGATGGATTTAGCTATTTGGCTAGTGGTCGGCCTATTTATGAAATTTCCGTCACTAAGCATGTTAACAGCTGATTGATCCTTACTACTGGAGTCAACTGTGGAGTCATTGTTAATTTTTTTGTTCAGTGCCCAAGTTGGATTCAGATTGCGTCTGTTGTCTGTCGTGTTCGAATTTTGCTGATTGATTACGTGTTGTCACCATGCTACACGGAATGTATATTGCAAGAAAAATCTTTACTCTCGTTTGAGAATGATTTCATGAAATTAATTCCGTATGGCAACAATGTTGGCTTAACTGAGCAAAATCGTTCAAATGGCTCTGAGCACTATGGGACTTAACTGCTGAGGTCATCAGTCCCCTAGAACTTAGAACTACTTAAACCTAACTAACCTAAGGACATCACACACATCCATGCCAGAGGCAGGATTTGGAACCTGCGACCGTAGCGGTCGCGCGGTTCCAGACTGTAGCGCCTAGAACCGCTTGGCCACTAACTGAGCAAGAATTGCAGTTAATGGTGAAATAATTAACATTAATAGCTGCTTGCAATTTTACGATGCTCATGACACAATTCGGCCATTTTATGCAAATTGTACGACTGTACTGTTGTAACAAACTGTATGATGAAAGGAATTTGGAATACGCGAGCTTGCGCAAAAATGACTGCTACGGTTACGAAAAATTTTGACAAAGCTGGGAAGCAAGTTACAATTACTAAAGCGCTTGGACTAGCGTGCTAATGTAAAAATACGTCTTACCTTGGATCCAAGTACGCAGTGTATATGTCAGGTTTCATTAACTATACCAATGGCTCGTCTTATTGTTTGGTCTTTATAAATATTGAATTGCAATGTCTCATCAGATATGATCCCATTATCCGTGCAACAAAGAAATACAATGTAGGAAATACAATAGAAAGTTCAGACACGAAATCGCTAGTTTGATTTATCGTGGCTTTCCTGTCTGGTTAGAGAATACCAGAGAACAGACAAAAAGTAATAGGTAATGACAGTTGTATGTGATCAGTTTATACAAACTTTGGGCGCTTGACAATGGTTTTTGTGTCAGTACCGTTCATTGTGAGTTTGACCACGAGTGATTTTTATGAAAATATTTCTGTATCGGACTTCGTAGATTAAATAATACCGAAGTTTTGGTTCGAACTGGACCATTGATAACACAGAACCTTTAGCCTTGCCAAGACGCCGTTTAATTGGGACAATTGCTTGCAACATAAATAAAACACAAGATTAAATAATAACACTGTATTCACAAAATATTATACTAAATTAATTACATAAGACATTTACACTAATTCTGTTGTGTGTGCAACTATAAATACGCCAAGTGAGATTGCGTCTCAATAAAATAGAATTCCAGTGGTGTGCCAAATAATTATGTGCAGCGATGGCAGATATGCGGCCGATCAGGACGTCTTCAAGAACGAAAAAGGGTGATGTCTTCTCGGCAAGACAACTGAACTGCGTAATAATTCTAATGTTCCAGCAGTTGCACGTCACAATCGATACAACCGCTTATGTTAATTAACATCTTAAATAATTCTTTATTTATATTCAGAAGTTATATCTATATCTTTGCAATATATCCACGCCCATAGTGCAAATGTGGGCCGGCCGTGGTCGCCGAGCGGTTCTAGGCGCTACAGTGTGGAACCGCGCGACCGCTACGGTCGCAGGTTCGAATCCTGCCTCGGGCATGGATGCGTGTGATGTTCTTAGGTTACTTAGGTTTAAGTAGCTCTAAGTTCTAGGCAACTGATGACCTCAGAAGTTAAGTCGCATAGTGTTCAGAGCCGTGCAAACGTGGCTTTAAAAGCTGCTGCCCAGTGAGGGGTAGTTTTAACACTGCGTGGGTCAGCCTTGCATTCAGACTGCTTGGAGCCATTCTCCGGTGCTACCCGCCACGCCTACAGACTGCACTCAGAGTGGCCGAGCCTTGGTTGGAGGAATGGCGTGTCAGAGTAAACGTCGATAAGTGCGAAGCCGTTCTGTTCACTAGAAAACCGAAGCAACTGCGCAAACACCGCTACTGCAGACCAATAACTCTACATGCACGCCCAATACGTTTCCGCGAGAAAGTCAAATACCTCGGTGTCTGGCTGGACCGGAAATTACTCTGGGGGGACCACATACAACACATGACCAACCCAGCTAGCGCGAGGCTCAAACAGCTCTATCCTATGCTCAACAGGTGTAGCACACTGAACAGAAGGGTGTCGAGGTCCATGTGCGTGACACTTATCCGACCCCTGATGACGTACGCAGCTCCCGTCTGGGGATACGCTGCGCCTACACGCCTGCGCCGTCTGCAGCTCATACAAAACAAGGTACACAAAATCATAAGCAATGCTCCACGATACACACGCATCGCGGACCTTCACCGGGAATACCGACTTGAGACTCTCACGGAGGTAATCCACAAACTCACCACAAGACTATACAGAAACTCCAGACATTCGCAGAACCCGTTTATTCTGAATCTGGGGAACTACGACCAGAACCATAGATGGAAACAAAAAAGACCAAAAGACATACTTGTAAGGACATAACATCTATGGCCAAGCATACGCAAACATAACGGCACAGGCGAGCCCCTGTTAATCAGACGCCATTACTGGATATCCAGCTGAAATACACTGCCGAATAACTGGCACCACACAGGGAAGCCGTACCGTACACTGCAAGCAAACAAGCTCCACACATCCCCCACACAGTGAGATGATCTATGGCCGATCTCCCACTACTGTATAACGATCTTGATTGTTCCAGGAATGTAGCAGCTGCAGCAACTGGGACACATCGCCATCGCTTGTCACGGTAATGATGCATGATACCTATACTAACAAATCCAACCTTGCATGAACTATCGCAGCTAGTAAGCCACTACTGCTCTTACTACCCATCCCACCGTCGCAGAGGTTTTTTTCCCACGGCACGAGCCATGGCACTTTTTTCCCTCTGCTCTTCAAATCGCTACCCTCACTCGCGTTTCGTCCACTATCTATCACCTGATGGACCGTGTTAATGCGTAGTCTTACCCAGACGCACGGACAACATCACAGCCCAGCATCCTGTGATCCACTTACTAGACAACTAACATGTTTACGGAGGTGACAGTAGAACTTTTGGTTTGGTCACCACGTTGGTGCGGGCGTGGAGGGTCCCCATCTCTATTCCGGTGCTACTTGCAACGCTGACACCATTTTTTGATTGTCATGCTGGTTAGGGCACTCCTAACGACTACTTTACTAGCTGCCATTCACTGGGTAATTTTTGGTTGCTGTAACCTCTTTGACAGCGGCAACTCATATTTGGAAACATAGCACCAGTTTGTGAAATCATTAGGCTGACAGTAGCCTCTCTCAGGAAACAGGCACGTCATGACTCAAAAATTTGAAATACGTATGTATCCCAGGAATTAAGTAGGTCATTGGCTAAAACTAGATTTATTCCATGAATTAAGTAGACCATGGGCTAAAAATAGCGCCCACCAGTCCTAGAACAACGTACACAGCCAAAGGTGGTCAGGGGGCATACCTACTTAGTCCCAGGACTGGTGGGCACGTACGAGGTGCATTCAAGTTCTAAGGCCTCCGATTTTTTTTCTAATTAACTACTCACCCGAAATCGATGAAACTGGCGTCACTTCTCGATGTAATCTCCCTGCAGACGTACACATTTTTCACAACGCTGACGCCATGATTCCATGGCAGCGGCGAAGCCTTCTTTAGGAGTCTGTTTTGACCACTGGAAAATCGCCGAGGCAATAGCAGCACGGCTGGTGAATGTGCGGTCACGAAGAGTGTCTTTCATTGTTGGAAAAAGCCAAAAGTCACTAGGAGCCAGGTCAGGTGAGTAGGGAGCATGAGCAATCACTTCAAAGTTGTTATCACGAAGAAACTGTTGCGTAACGTTAGCTAGATGTGCGGGTGCGTTGTCTCGGTGAAACAGCACACGCGCAGCCCTTCCCGGACGTTTTTGTTGCAGTGCAGGAAGGAATTTGTTCTTCAAAACATTTTCGTATGATGCACCTGTTACCGTAGTGCCCTTTGGAACGCAATGGGTAAGGATTACGCCCTCGCTGTCCCAGAACATGGACACCATCATTTTTTCAGCGCTGGCGGTTACCCGAAATTTTTTTGGTGGCGGTGAATCTGTGTGCTTCCATTGAGCTGACTGGTGCTTTGTTTCTGGATTGAAAAATGGCATCCACGTCTCATCCATTGTCACAACCGACGAAAAGAAAGTCCCATTCATCCTGTCGTTGCGCGTCAACATTGCTCGGCAACATGCCACACGGGCAGCCGTGTGGTCGTCCGTCAGCATTCGTGGCACCCACCTGGATGACACTTTTCGCATTTTCAGGTCGTCATGCAGGATTGTGTGCACAGAACCCACAGAAATGCAAACTCTGGAGGCGATCTGTTCAACAGTCATTCGGCGATCCCCCAAAACAATTCTCTCCACTTTCTCGATCATGCCGTCAGACCGGCTTGTGCGAGCCCGAGGTTGTTTCGGTTTGTTGTCACACGATGTTCTGCCTTCATTAAACTGTCGCACCCACGAACGCACTTTCGACACATCCATAACTCCATCACCACATGTCTCCTTCAACTGTCGGTGAATTTCAATTGGTTTCACACCACGCAAATTCAGAAAACGAATGATTGCACGCTGTTCAAGTAAGGAAAACGTCGCCATTTTAAGTATTTAAAACAGTTTTCATTCTCGCCGCTGGCGGTAAAATTCCATCTGTAGTACGGTGCTGCCATGTCTGGGACTTATTGACAATGAACGCGGCCTCATTTTAAAACAATGCGCATGTTTCTATCTTTTTCCAGTCCGCAGAAAAAAAATCGGAGGCCTTAGAACTTGAATGCACCTCGTACTACTCTTGTAATGCTTACTGATTACTAATAAGTGTACCGAGAGGCATTTGTCGTTTTTCGTTTCACCGTGAAACTAACAATGGCTGTCCCTCCCACCCTACCTCCAGCGTAGGTCCTGGGTGTGCTCAAGGTCTGTAGAAACAGGTACATTCTTGGTAGATATAAAACAGTATCATTTTTATTGAAGATTTATTTAAATATTGTAGCACTTAAGGAGACATAAATTTTCATGTCGTATCGTATGTGTGAATTAAGTTCACTGTGAAATATTTTCACGAATAAATTATTTTTAACTTTCTGAAGCACAAAGCGCACGAAAAGTGATGACTCTTCAGTTTCCATACTCTCCACTGAATACTTCCACGCTTCTCTGTATCTGCTCTTAGCATAGCAGTAGCTCAGATCGCAGGTTACAAAAACAACCTGAAAACGTATTTTACACTTTTACACACATAACAGCATACAACTATGAACAGTAAAGTAAAACACTTTTCGGCAGTAGACCTGTAGATCATACACAGTTCTCTTCTCCAATAAGTAATATCCTTTACAGTAGCTTTTCCTGTAAAGTGCAGAAAGGGCAGATAGACGTATGGGCCCTTTTCTAGGAGTGGCTTCACTCGCGTTTTTCTTGCTTCAGCTGCGGAATTTTTGAGTCGTCTGGACGGAGCTAGGTGGTTCCGTGGCTTTCAGGTGAACTCACCATTCGTACTCAACCATTCCTTTCAATGGCGTATTTCTTTACACCGCACGCTGTGTCCACAATGTGTCCGATTTGTCGTCGAAAGGACATTTTCTTGATCGAAGGTTGCTTTTGCTGCAGCTCCACGTCTTCCTTTGGCGTTGTTCCATTGGCCCAAGGCTGTCTTTCACCGGAGGCGAATATTCCGTAGAAGATGGAACCACAGAAGTAGATTGTGCTCGAGATGAAAAATACAACTCGCCATTCGTCCTTCGTCTGTAAAACAAGAAGGGAAGAGTATCACACTTGTGTAACGTACTATTTTTACAAAGACACAATATCTGTATGCCCCATGTATTGCAGTACGAAGTTACTTTGCTTTTTAGCTATTCTGCAATATGTTGTTGTTGTGGTCTTCAATCCAGAGGCTGGTTTTGATGTAGCTCTCCATGCTATTCTATCCTGTGCAAGCCTCTTCATCTCCGAATAACTACTGCAACCCACATCCCTCTGAATCTGCTTAGTGTATTCATCTCTTGGTCTCCCTATACGATTTTTACCCTCCGCGCTTCCTTCCAATACTAAATTGGTGATACCTCGATGGCTCAGAACATGTCCTACCAACCGATCCTTTCTTCTATTCAAGTTGTGCCACAAATTCCGCTTCTCCCCAATCCTACTCGGTACCTCCTAATTAGTTACCTGATGTATCTATCTATTCAGCATTCTTCTGTAGCACCAGATTTCGAAAGCTTCTATTCTCTTCCTATCTAAACTACACTCCTGGAAATGGAAAAAAGAACACATTGACACCGGTGTGTCAGACCCACCATACTTGCTCCGGACACTGCGAGAGGGCTGTACAAGCAATGATCACACGCACGGCACAGCGGACACACCAGGAACCGCGGTGTTGGCCGTCGAATGGCGCTAGCTGCGCAGCATTTGTGCACCGCCGCCGTCAGTGTCAGCCAGTTTGCCGTGGCATACGGAGCTCCATCGCAGTCTTTAACATTGGTAGCATGCCGCGACAGCGTGGACGTGAACCGTATGTGCAGTTGACGGACTTTGAGCGAGGGCGTATAGTGGGCATGCGGGAGGCCGGGTGGACGTACCGCCGAATTGCTCAACACGTGGGGCGTGAGGTCTCCACAGTACATCGATGTTGTCGCCAGTGGTCGGCGGAAGGTGCACGTGCCCGTCGACCTGGGACCGGACCGCAGGACGCACGGATGCACGTCAAGACCGTAGGATCCTACGCAGTGCCGTAGGGGACCGCACCGCCACTTCCCAGCAAATTAGGGACACTGTTTCTCCTGGGGTATCGGCGAGGACCATTCGCAACCGTCTCCATGAAGCTGGGCTACGGTCCCGCACACCGTTAGGCCGTCTTCCGCTCACGCCCCAACATCGTGCAGCCCGCCTCCAGTGGTGTCGCGACAGGCGTGAATGGAGGGACGAATGGAGACGTGTCGTCTTCAGCGATGAGAGTCGCTTCTGCCTTGGTGCCAATGATGGTCGTATGCGTGTTTGGCGCCGTGCAGGTGAGCGCCACAATCAGGACTGCATACGACCGAGGCAGACATGGCCAACACCCGGCATCATGGTGTGGGGAGCGATCTCCTACACTGGCCGTACACCACTGGTGATCGTCGAGGGGACACTGAATAGTGCACGGTACATCCAAACCGTCATCGAACCCTTCGTTCTACCATTCCTAGACCGGCAAGGGAACTTGCTGTTCCAACAGGACAATGCACGTCCGCATGTATCCCGTGCCACCCAACGTGCTCTAGAAGGTGTAAGTCAACTACCCTGGCCAGCAAGATCTCCGGATCTGTCCCCCATTGAGCATGTTTGGGACTGGATGAAGCGTCGTCTCACGCGGTATGCACGTCCAGCACGAACGCTGGTCCAACTGAGGCGCCAGGTGGAAATGGCATGGCAAGCCGTTCCACAGGACTACATCCAGCATCTCTACGATCGTCTCCATGGGAGAATAGCAGCCTGCATTGCTGCGAAAGGTGGATATACACTGTACTAGTGCCGACATTGTGCATGCTCTGTTGCCTGTGTCTATGTGCCTGTGGTTCTGTCAGTGTGATCATGTGATGTATCTGACCCCAGGAATGTGTCAATAAAGTTTCCCCTTCCTGGGACAATGAATTCACGGTGTTCTTATTTAAATTTCCAGGAGTGTATTTATCGTCCATGCTTCACTTCTATACGTGGCTCACTCCATACAAATACTTTCAGGAAAGAGTTCCTAACACTTAAATCTATACTCGATGTTACCAAATTTCTCTCCTTCAGAGACTTTTTTCTTGCCACAGCGAGTCCCCATTTTATATCCTCTCTACTTCGACCATCATCAGTTATTTTGCTCCCCAAATAGCAAAACTCATTTACTACTTTAAGTGGCTCATTTTCTAAGCTAATTCCTTCAGCATCGCCTGATTTAATTCGACTACATTCCATTACCCTCGTTTTGTTTTTATTGATATTCACCTTATACCCTCCTTTCAAAACACTGTCCATTCCGTTCAGCTGCTCTTCCAGGTCTTTTGCTGTCTGACAGAATTACAATGTCGTCAGCAAACCTCAAAGTCTTTATTTCTTCTCCATGGTTTTTAATTCTTACTCCAAATTTTTATTTTGTTTCCTTTACTGCTTCCTCAATATACCGATTGAATAACATCGGGGATAGGCTAGAACCATATCTAACTCCCTTCTCAAACATTGCTTCCCGTTCGTGCCCCTCGACTCTTGCCACCTTCAGAATTTGTAAAAGAGTACACCAGTCAACATTGTCAAAAGCTTTTTCTGAGTCTACAAATGCTAGAAACGTAGGTTTGCCTATCCTTAATCTATATTCTAAGGTACGTCAGTATTGCCTCGCGTGTTCCAACTTTTCTACGGAATCCAAACTGATCTGCCCCGAGGTCTGCTTTTACCAGTTTTCCGTTAGTTTGTAAAGAATTCGTGTTAATATTTTGAAACCATGAGTTATTAAACTGATAATTCGGTAATTTTCACACCTGTCAACACCTGATTGGAGTTATTATACTCTTTTTGAAGTGTGAAGGTATTTCGCCTGTCTGTTACATCTTGCTCTCCAGATGGAAGAGTTTTGTCGTGGCTGGCTCTCCCAGGGTATCATTAGTTCTAATGGAATGTTGTCTACTCCCGACTTAGATCTTTTAGTGCACTGTCAAATTCCTCACGCAGTATCATATCTTCCATTTCATATTTTTCTACGTCCTCTTCCATTTACATAATATTACTCTCAAGTACATCGCTCTTGTATAGACCCTCTATCTACTCCTTCCACCTTTCTGCTTCCCCTTCTTTGCTTAGCATTGATTGCCCATCTAAACATTTGATATTCATACTGGTGTTTTTCTTTCCTCCAAAGGTCTCTTTAATTTTCCTGTATGCAGTATCTATCTTACCTCTAGAGATATATGCTTCTACATCCTTACATGTCCTCCAGCCATCCCTGCTTAGCCATTTTGCAATTCCTATCGATCATATTTTTGAGACAATTGTATTCCTTTTCGCCTGCTTCATTTCTGCGCTTTCATATTTTCTCCTTTCATCAGTTAAATTTAATATCTCTTCTGTTAGCCAAAGATTTCTACTAGCCCTCGTCTTTTTACCTATTTGATCCTCTGCTGCATTCACCATTTCATTTCTCAAAGCTACCCATTCTTCTTCAACCCCTGTACTTGTCAACCCTTCCCTAATACTCTTTATCCCATTTCCTTAAATTCCCACATTTTTGAAGTTTCTTTAGATTTAATATACAGTTCATAAGCAATAGATTGTGTTCAAAGTCCACATCTGTCCCTGGAAATGTCTTACAATTTAAAACCTTGTTCCTAACCTTCTGTCTTACCATTATATAATCTATCTGAAACCTTCCAGTGTCTCCAGTCCTCCTCCACGTATACAACCTTCTTTTATGATTCTTAAACCAAGTGTCAGCTATTAAGTGATAGCTATTAAGTTATACGACTAAAAGTGTATCACTGGTGTACATGTGAAGTGTAGCAGAGCGAGGAAAGAGTGTGGCGGTACTCACCCTGTTAGGCACGATGTAGCCGGTGAGTATGGGGCTGATGATGCCCGGGATGGTGCCTGCAGTGTTGGCCATGCCCATCAGAATGCTGGCGTACTGGGGCGCCAAGTCCAGGTGGTTCACGCTGCAATAACGAGGCCGGTCAGTCTCAGCACAAACAGAAGAAAACAACAGGCAACAGACACTCCTCCAAAGGCATGGTGTGGACCATTCCGCAGCGAAACTGCAAGTTACTGTAACATGTTGTGCAAATATCCACAGAGGGACCACACTGTTGGCGCTACGTCACTGGAAACAGCGATACCTGTAAAATATCTAGAGATAACCGACTGCA
This sequence comes from Schistocerca cancellata, assembly GCF_023864275.1. NCBI lineage: Eukaryota > Metazoa > Arthropoda > Insecta > Orthoptera > Acrididae > Schistocerca > Schistocerca cancellata. Next base: position 692,993,786 of record NC_064631.1, read on the forward strand.
GCGATATAAAGTGAAACAAGGACATAAATCTAGTTGTATTAAAAGTAGATGTCAAGCTGAAATTTCCAAGGATATAATTTTCCACATTAGAAGCAGCTTACAGAACACTGATTCAGCCCAATCATTATTGTAACTTAATCCTTACCACAAAATTTATTGTGGAGACACAAGGTCCAACGATCGTGTTTCTTTTGGTTACGGGATCGTTTAGTCGGTGCGAGAACGTCATCGAGAAGTAGATTAAATTCTAGTGGGAGACGCTACAAGAAGAACACTCTGGTTATGGAAAAGTTAAATACTGGATTTCCGAGAGCTTACATTGCAAGAAGAGTCGGATAACATGTTATTTACTTCCACACACATCTCGCAAAACGAACACGTAAATCGAAGGAATTGGTCACTGCCAGCCGTTCTTCCCACCCTCCATTCATACACCATCTAGTATCTTGGTTGGTACAGATGTAGATGCTGAAAAACAAATATATACGAGACCTCAGTTGTCAGTAGAGCTTTATGGAGAGAACGATTTAGGAAGGTTATTGTATGAGGTTTGATTGGTTGGTTGGTTGATTTGGGGAGGTGGGGGGAGGGGGGATGGGGGGGAGGGGGAGGGCACCAAACAGCGAGGTCATCCGTCCCAATGTATTAGGTAAGGAAGTCGGCCGTGCCCTTTCAAAGGATCCATCCAGCATTTGCCTGAAGCGATTAAGGGAAATCACAGAAAACTTAAATTAGAATGGCCGGACGCGGGTTTGAACCGTCATCCTCCCGAATCCGAGTCCACTGCGCCACCTCGCTCAGACGTCTGAGGTATGATAATTTATTCAGACTACCTATTTCGACTTAAGAACCCATTTCCAAATCGTTATTGAAGCGCCTTAGCTCATGTCACCGAAAATGGTACAACCAACGTACACTCCTGGAAATGGAAAAAAGAACACATTGACACCGGTGTGTCAGACCCACCGTACTTGCTCCGGACACTGCGGGAGGGCTGTACAAGCAATGATCACACGCACGGCACAGCGGACACACCAGGAACCGCGGTGTTGGCCGTCGAATGGCGCTAGCTGCGCAGCATTTGTGCACCGCCGCCGTCAGTGTCAGCCAGTTTGCCGTGGCATACGGAGCTCCATCGCAGTCTTTAACACTGGTAGCATGCCGCGACAGCGTGGACGTGAACCGTATGTGCAGTTGACGGACTTTGAGCGAGGGCGTATAGTGGGCATGCGGGAGGCCGGGTGGACGTACCGCCGAATTGCTCAACACGTGGGGCGTGAGGTCTCCACAGTACATCGATGTTGTCGCCAGTGGTCGGCGGAAGGTGCACGTGCCCGTCGACCTGGGACCGGACCGCAGCGACGCACGGATGCACGCCAAGACCGTAGGATCCTACGCAGTGCCGTAGGGGACCGCACCGCCACTTCCCAGCAAATTAGGGACACTGTTGCTCCTGGGGTATCGGCGAGGACCATTCGCAACCGTCTCCATGAATCTGGGCTACGGTCCCGCACACCGTTAGGTCGTCTTCCGCTCACGCCCCAACATCGTGCAGCCCGCCTCCAGTGGTATCGCGACAGGCGTGAATGGAGGGACGAATGGAGACGTGTCGTCTTCAGCGATGAGAGTCGCTTCTGCCTTGGTGCCAATGATGGTCGTATGCGTGTTTGGCGCCGTGCAGGTGAGCGCCACAATCAGGACTGCATACGACCGAGGCACACAGGGCCAACACCCGGCATCATGGTGTGGGGAGCGATCTCCTACACTGGCCGTACACCACTGGTGATCGTCGAGGGGACACTGAATAGTGCACGGTACATCCAAACCGTCATCGAACCCATCGTTCTACCATTCCTAGACCGGCAAGGGAACTTGCTGTTCCAACAGGACAATGCACGTCCGCATGTATCCCGTGCCACCCAACGTGCTCTAGAAGGTGTAAGTCAACTACCCTGGCCAGCAAGATCTCCGGATCTGTCCCCCATTGAGCATGTTTGGGACTGGATGAAGCGTCGTCTCACGCGGTCTGCACGTCCAGCACGAACGCTGGTCCAACTGAGGCGCCAGGTGGAAATGGCATGGCAAGCCGTTCCACAGGACTACATCCAGCATCTCTACGATCGTCTCCACGGGAGAATAGCAGCCTGCATTGCTGCGAAAGGTGGATATACACTGTACTAGTGCCGACATTGTGCATGCTCTGTTGCCTGTGTCTATGTGCCTGTGGTTCTGTCAGTATGATCATGTGATGTATCTGACCCCAGCAATGTGTCAATAAAGTTTCCCCTTCCTGGGACAATGAATTCACGGTGTTCTTATTTCAATTTCCAGGAGTGTAGAAATACTTGGCGTCGTGAATAGTTGTGACTCTATGCAGCAACATCAGTCAGAGCTCCAAGTGCATCTTCTCTCATGGTGTTATGCCTACGTGGTTCAAATGGCTCTAAGCATTATGGGACTTAACATCTGAGGTCATCAGTCCCCTAGACTTAGAACTACGTAAACCTAACCAATCTAAGGACATCACACACAGCCTTGCCCGAGGCAGGATTCGAACCTGCGACTGTAGCACCAGCGCGGTTCCGGATTGAAGCGCCTAAAACCGCTCGGCTACAGCGGCCGGCATGCATACACGTTGTCACTCCATAAAAACAATACTACTGCGGGACCGACCAAAGGGTAAATATTCAGTACAGCCGTTTGACTCTAGACCTGCTCGTGTGGTTTAATGCATCTTGCGAGATAGGGAGGTGAACCAGACCAGGACAGAACCCGCGTAGCGATTGATGACCGTTGTTGTGCTACACAGGCCAGCCATACTGTGGCTATTAGGCAGTTTCACACGGTCGTTTAGCAAAGTACTGTGCTCCTCTCCGACCACCGCCTCAGACAATACAAGAGATAAACAATAAAAAATACTGCAGCACACAGAGCTATATTCTCCATTAAGTCAACTGACGACTAAGCAGACAGGAATAACACCAGGACAAAAAGTTATAACAAATCTTGAAAACAGCGGATCCCATTCGACTACATAAATTATTGGAAAGTGAGAGACAGATAGATAGATAGACTGAGAGAGAGAGACAGAGAGATAGACAGAGAGAGAGAGAAAGAGAGAGAGAGAGAGAGAAAGGGAGGGAGAACGATTTGTTTCACTTCGCTAGTAATGATACGATGGCAGCTGACAGAAAATTGTCAGGTCTTTTTCCTTTTACAACTAATGTTCAGGTTTTTGCGGTCAGATTTAGTGCATTTTGCTGCTGGGGTAGAGAGAGACCGACATTCTCATCGAAAATAGTGTCTACATCAAATTTTGAAAAGCGGCATGCTGTTTGGCTCGTCTTGTTTCATGTACACTACCGGCCATTAAAATTGCTACACCAAGAAGAAATGCGGATGATAAACGGGTATTCATTGCACAAATATATTATACTAGAACTGACATGTGATTACATTTTCACGCAATTTGGGTGCATAGATCCTGAAAAATCAGTACCCAGAACAACCACTTCTGGCCGTAATAACGGCCTTGATACGCCTGGGCACTGAGTCAAACAGAGCTTGGATGGCGTGTACGGGTACAGCTGACCATGCAGCTTCAACACGATACCACAGTTCATCAAGTGTAGTGACTGGCGTATTGTGACGAGCCAGTTGCTCGGCCACCATTGACCAGACGTTTTCAATTGGTGAGAGATCTGGAGCATGTGCTGGCCAGGGCAGCAGTCGAACATTTTCTGTATCCAGAAAGGCACGTACAGGACCTGCAACACGCGGTCGTGCATTATCGTGCTGAAATATAGGGTTTCGCAGGGGTCGAATGAAGGGTAGAGCCACGGGTTGTAACACAACTGAAATGGAACGTCCACTGTTCGAAGTGCCATCAGTGCAAACAAGAGGTGACCCCATCAAGCCGGGTGATACGCCAGTATGGCGATGACGAATACACGCTTCCAATGTGCGTTCACCGCGATGTCGCCAAACACGGATGCGACCGTTATGATGCTGTAAACAGAACCTGGATTCATCCGAAAAAAATGACGTTTTGCCTTCCGTGTACTCAGGTTCGCCTTTGAGTACTCGATCGCAGGCGCTCGTGCCTGTGATGCAGGGTCAAGGGTAACCGCAACCATGGTCTCCGAGCTGATAGTCCATGCTGCTGCAAACGTCGTCGAACTCTTCGTGCAGGTGGTTGTTGTCCTGCAAACGTCGCCATCTGTCGACTCAGGGATCGAGACGTGGCTGCACGATCCGTTACAGCCATGCAGATAAGATGCCTGTCTTGTCGACTGCTAGTGATACGAGGCCGTTGGGATCCAGCACGGCGTTCCGTATTAGCCTCCTGAACCCACCGATTCCATATTCTGCTAACAGTCATTGGATCTCGACCAACGCGAGCAGCAATGTCGCGATACGATAAACCGCAATCGCGATAGGCTGCAATCCGACCTTTGTCAAAGTCGGAAACGTGATGGTACGCATTGCTCCTCCATACACGAGGCATCACAACAACGTTTCACCAGGCAACGCCGGTCAACTGCTGTTTGTGTATGAGAAATCGGTTGACAACTTTCCTTGTGTCAGCACGTTGTAGGTGTCGCCACCGGCGCCAGCCTTATGTGAATGCTCTGAAAAGCTAATCATTTGGACATGACAGCATCTTCTTTCTGTCGGTTAAGTTTCGCGTCTATAGCACGTCATATTCGTGGTGTAGCAATTTTAATAGCCAGTAGTGTATTTGTGATCAATTTTTCGTTTTTGGGTGAGTTTTGGAAGTGAGAAGCGCTGCAGATACGAGGCAGGTGATGTGTAGAGAGGTTCAGTGATACCCGATGAGCCGACAGAATGCTGCCGTTCTCAGGACTGCAGGCAGGGGGCTGGCGGTTATAGCTGTGCTTACGCTGTCTTGGGTAAAGTTAACTCAGCCAGCATCATGCTAGCGCCAGCTCCAGTGTGCGATTTATTGCACATTTACACTGTGAATTCGCGATCTGAAAGCATTTTTCTTAACGAAAAAATACCAGATACAACAGACTTTAGCTTTTCCCAGGATCTGAAATGATGAGGCTAGCTGCTGTTTGAGAGGGTACTGAGTGATGAAACAGAAGTGAAAAAAGGAGTGATGTCACAAGGCTGTAACATGTAGCAGGAAGTTTGTAACGCCGGAAATGCATATCCTCCTATTTCCATCTATTGTACAATAAATTTTTTCCTTGTTTTGTTACCTGAAGATATCACATTTCTGTGTCTTTATATATTGTAATTGTTTTACTATTTGTATATATATATATATATATATATATATATATATATATATGCGTTTATGTCGATGAATAATTGGTTTGTTTTGTAAATACTATTTGTATTTTTACGCTGGGTCTGGCCTAGGGAAAACTATGCTATCGAACGATTACATCGATAGGTCGTGTGGAGAACCAAAGTGTTTAGGATCTTTGGTAGTGTTAACTCTGTCGCGTGGAGCGCGGGCAGAGGGGGAGTCTGGCTGGGGTGGTGCAGTGGAGCAGGTGTGTTGTGTGACACTCCCGCGAGTTGCCACGCTTTTGGGGTTGGGCAGCATGTAATTGCGCTCGACTTGCGATGATAGTTTCTGACATGGTGTCGCGGACGGGAAACATTAGCAGGCACACATCAAGAGCCCGTTTCGCCTGGTGACCATGTGGACATCCAGCTTCTGCAACAGCTACGGCCGACAATGAGTGATTGTCGCCACCTCCTCGATCGACGACTTCAAACCTTCAATCAACCAACAAGGAAGACTGAAAGCACGTAAAGTTGTAGAACTGTATGGCAGACCTCAGCTTTTCAAACTGTTCCATTAGCATCACTAAAATACAGCAACTTAGCATGAACCTTTGTTGCTCATTGTCCCAATTGCATTACCAAGCACAGTCCCTTCCTTTTCCGAACTGAACTCGAGTGTCGTTGAAATTCAAACGCCAGCATTGAAGCAATATCATTCGATTTCGCTGGTTTAATTTCAAAGTTCAGTTAAGGTATTCATAGCTGGCTACAATATTTAGATTACACAAGAACAAAGTAAGAGTGCGAGTTCTGTTACCGTATTTTAGCCTACCTGTGACTGCAGCTCAGTTTGGTACATACTAAATTTTACTATTGTTAATTGCTCAGAATCATTTAATTCAGGTTCAAAGTTAAATCCCTTATTTCTAAATTGCGTAGATTCAAGTAGCTTTTGAAATGATTGTTGAGGTAGCCGAAGACTAATCTTATTTTATTGAATTTCGTAGTGCTTCAGAAACAAAGTTCACTATTAATTTCAGTCACTAAATTAACTTTCAATTTTCCGCTTTCATTAATTCATTTGCTAAATTAAGTCAGAGTGTAGCGAAATTTATTACTTCTGACAAACATTGAGTTTTCGCACAACACGTGTCAACCTTCAGTTGCCACGCTTTTAGTGCTAATTATATGTGCAATAACCTTTCTTTTCCAGTTATTATAGTAGTTGTCCATAGGACTGGCGACCGTAATTTTCCCCAAATCTCAAATATCTAATTAACGCCAGTTAATTGTTAACGTAACGACTGCACATTTACTTTCTTTATTAACTTTACCCCTTTTGAAAATTAATTTCCACCAGTTTCATTTGCATTTTCCTTTCATTTAGATGTAACCCTTTCCTCCCTCTTTACCAACAGATTAACTTCGGTGACGATTGCTTTTCCCAAATTTCCATTAGGTACACGCGGTTTAATTTTTACTGTCATTAACGCCGGTAAGTGAGGGGGAGGTTACAAGTTTCTTTTAGAAAAGAGGGAAGAAATTAGGTTTGGTTTTTTTGAATGTTCCTCTTCTTGGTGGGATATTTTGTTAAAGAAACAATTACATCATTGGCAGACGATGTAACTTCATAGAACATTTGTGATCGAGTTTTTCTCGCTGGAAATGAGGAAGCAGTCAGTTCTGTACTGACTTAGAGGGGAAGACTTCATCTCTGGGCTTGTTAGTGAACACATTCGTACTCCACAGGCTGCACTTTCAGCTGCAGAAGCCGACTGGTGTCCAGTGTTTGAGTCCCTCGCAGAGAAATCCTATCACTGAACTACATGGCAGCGAGAGAGAGAGTGTCACCGCACTGCTCATATTACACTGAAGATTATGATGAGCATAGCTACCAGCTCCGGCGTATTAGGGCTATCGAGAGTCTGAAGTTCAAATTCATGATAGGTTTCACCGTTACACGTTCGTCAGTGCATCCTCAGATGTAGGGTTTCTGCGGTTCTCTATTCAGTCAAATAATCACTGTAATCGTTATATACTTAGGCCGAGAGAAATTTCACAAAGTCAGACGCGACATTACTAAGCAGTCCGACGTCATCAAGTAAGTTTGCCGACCAATAGTTCGAGTTGTATAATTATCATGGTTAAATCTGTGATTGTGTCTTGGCAACTTAATCGTTGTTTTGGATACTTTTTGATTCTAATGCTTTTCGTAATAAGCTTCGGAATTCGTTTAGATCTTGTGTTTATTGTGACATTTAATACTTTTCAGTGACACAATAGGAATTTCCTATCTTAAGTTTCACTGGTAGTGCCACAATATTTCATAGCATTAATCAGCCGATTGAATAAATCAGTTCCAGCAGTGGGTCTCAAGGGTGTGCCTGTACCACGATTAATTCTGATTCAGCCACATTCACTCACACATACGGGGTTTTTGAATCGTTAATTCACTCACACATTCGGGGTTTTTGAATCGTTACTTGGCGCTTACGTCTTTGAAGTAAGAACAGACATACGCGCGAGGTAGTGCGCGGTCTCAGGCACCTTGTCACGGTTCGCGCAGCTTCCCCCGTCGGAGGTTCGAGTCTCCCTCGGGAATGAGTGCGTGTGTTGCCTTAGCATAAGTTAGTTTAAGTTAGATAAAGCAGTTTGTCAGCCTAGGGACGATGACCTCAGCAGTTAGGTCCCAGAGGAACTTACCACCACCACCACCAAGAACAGGCAATAGCCGCCTTCATTTTACACGTCACAACATGAAGTGATTCATAGTAGCCAACTTCTTGAATATAGAAGAAGGAATAAAATTAACAGCGTAAGTTACGTGTTTTCTTCTAGTTCTGGGTACCGTGCGTTTAGGAAATTAATTCCCATTTTGTGATGGTCTGAGAATCACGACTTCCAGTAAACGACTTCTGCTTACAGATTTGCAGTGTTCTACACGTTATAATGCAGCCAAACTACATAAATGCACTGAAATCGGAATGTTCCTGGAAGTTTAGTTGTGGTGGGAAATGAAATCTGACAGTGTTTGGGATCTCGCCATAGACTTTGTACCTCCTTCCTCACGCTGAAGATCTGATACAAAGAGCACATAATTAAGACGGAATTTTCCAGCAGTTGACACAGAAACTAAACTAAATATTGCGACTATGTTGCTTGCCATGTCGGCGTTAATAGTCAGGCCGAAAGAGGTTTGATTGCTCACTGAAAGGAAACTTTAAGTGCAGGGCCCATTAGATTGTTTAATATTTCTCACAACTGACACAACAGCAGCAAAGATTTTGCAACATACTTGTATCTCAAGTGGAAATCTTAGTATTGATTAACATCTCCACAGAACTTAAGAAATGGAAGTGGTACGTTGGTGGTTGGCCACATGGAAAACAAGCAAGACGAAACGATAGCTATCACTTGGAAGAGCTTCACCAAAACTTTGAGAATTAACGGGACAAAACATGTGTGTGTGTGTGTGTGTGTGTGAATTCGTAAGGGACCAAACTGCTGAGGTCATCGCCCCTTAGCCTGACACACTACTTAAACTAACTTATGCTAAGAAAAACACACACGCCCATGCCCGAGGGAGGAATCGAACCTCCGGCGGGAAGGGCAGCGCAATCCGTGACATGGCGCCTCAAATCGCGCGGCCACTCCGCGCGGCTTGACGGGAAGAAAACAATTGCTTTGATCGTAGTGTACTACAGAAATGTTAGTTAAGCATGCGTGAGGTAAAATTACGTCCGCTCTGCAACGGAAAACCAATCACGAATTTTCATTCACTAACGAAGTAAAGGGAAACGGCTGGACGAATTAACGGGATGAAACTAAGCGAAACCCACGCTTCCATAAGTTCCGTGAAGCTTGACAAACTCGGCTCTGGTCTAGCGCTCTAGTTAGCGGTGCCGAGCTCACCGTATTTAATGCCCGCTATCGTAAAGTGAAGGCAGGTTCAGCAGCCGTCGGGCTCTGCTCCCAGAGACTCGCACCACTCGGCATCGGCAGCCAGGATTGAAGTCCGCCAGCTCCAAGACTGCTCCTCTAACAGGCTACCATGTGAATATGTGAATATACGAGGTGCATTCAAGTTGTAAGGCCTCCGATTTTTTTTCTCCGGACTGGCAAGAGATAGAAACATGCGCATTGTTTTAAAATGAGGCCGCGTTCATTGTCAATATGTCCCAGAGATGGCAGCACCGTACGGCAGATGGAATTTTACCGCCAGCGGCGAGAATGAGAACTGTTTTAAATACTTAAAAAGGCGACGTTTTCCTTACTTGAACAGCGTGCAATCATTCGTTTTCTGAATTTGCGTGGTGTGAATGAAACCAATTGAAATTCATCGACAGTTGAAGGAGACATGTGGTGATGGAGTTATGGATGTGTCGAAAGTGCGTTCGTGGGTGCGACAGTTTAATGAAGGCAGAACATCGTGTGACAACAAACCGAAACAACCTCGGGCTCGCACAAGCCGGTCTGACGACATGATCGAGAAAGTGGAGAGAATTGTTTTGGGGGATCGCCGAATGACTGTTGAACATATCGCCTCAAGAGTTGGCATTTCTGTGGGTTCTGTGCACACAATCCTGCACGACGACCTGAAAATGGCAAAAGTGTCATCCAGGTGGGTGCCACGAATGCTGACGGACGACCACACGGCTGCCCATGTGGCATGTTGCCGAGCAATGTTGACGCGCAACGACAGCACGAATGGGACTTTCTTTTCGTCGGTTGTGACAATGGATGAGACGTGGATGCCATTTTTCAATCCAGAATAAAAAGCGCCAGTCAGCTCAATGGAAGCACACAGATTCACCGCCACCAAAAAAATTTCGGGTAACCGCCAGTGCTGAAAAAATGATGGTGTCCATGTTCTGGGACAGCGAGGGCATAAACCTTACCCATTGCGATCCAAAGGGCATTATGGTAACAGGTGCATCCTACGACAATGTTTTGAAGAACAAATTCCTTCCTGCACTGCAACAAAAACGTCCGGGAAGGGCTGCGCGTGTGCTGTTTCACCAAGACAACGCACCCGCACATCGAGCTAACGTTACACAACAGTTTCTTCGTGATAACAACTTTGAAGTGATTCCTCATGCTCCCTACTCACCTGACCTGGCTCCTAGTGACTTTTGGCCTTTTCCAACAATGAAAGACACTCTCCGTGGCCGCACATTCACCAGCCGTGCTGCTATTGCCTCAGCGATTTTCCAGTGGTCAAAACAGACTCCTAAAGAAGCCTTCGCCGCTGCCACGGAATCATGGCGTCAGCGTTGTGAAAAATGAGTACGTCTGCAGGGCGATTACGCCGATAACTGACGCCAGTTTCATCGATTTCGGGTGAGTAGTTAATTAGGAAAAAAATCGGAGGCCTTAGAACTTGAATGCACCTCGTATTCTGGACTGCCGCGCGAAGTAGCCGCGCGGTTTGAGTCGCCTTGTCACGATCGACGCGGCTCCCCGCGTCGGAGGTTCGAGTGCTCCCTCGGGCATGGGTGCGTGTGTTGTCCTTAGGATAAGATAGTTTAAGTTAGATTAAGTAGTGTGTAAGCTTGTCCCGCTCACTCAAAATCTTGCAACAAACACTCTGCCAGTGAGGCGACACAAACGAGAAGTTTCTGTCGCGTTTCACATCAAGTTTAGTGAGTCCAATCAGTTTTTACCGTCCATGGGTGGATAAGTTCGTTATTTACAAAACGGTGTGGCACCATTTTGTCACGGCAATACCGATTTTGTGAGCACAGGACTGCGACCACAATCGTCGTCGTGTCTCGTCATACGGCCGTTGCGTGCGTAGGCATGGCTGCAGTCTGGTCGATGCCAGAGAACACTTTTAGGAATACTACACGAAGAATAACTTTGTCGAGAACAAGTATATCGTGTCCTATTCTACCGATCAGCGCGTGACCTTCTCCCCCTTCCCACCAAAAGAGGAAACACCTCTCGGAGTTTCCAGAATGAGATTTTCACTCTGCAGCGGAGTGTGCGCTGATATGATACTTCCTGGCAGATTAAAACTGTGTGCCCGACCAAGACTCGAACTCGGGACCTTTGCCTTTCACGGGCAAGTGCTCTACCATCTGAGCTACCGAAGCACGACTCACGTCCGGTATTCACAGCTTTTCTTCTGCCAGTACCTCGACTCCTACCTTCCAAACTTTACAGAAGCTCTTCTGCGAACCTTGCAGAACTAGCACTCCTGAAAGAAAGGATATTGCGGAGACATGGCTTCTGTAACGTTTGGAAGGTAGGAGACGAGATACTGGCAGAAGTAAAGCTGTGAGGAGGGGGCCTGAGTCGTGTTTCGGTAGCTCAGATGGTAGAGCTCTTGCCCGCGAAAGGCAAAGGTCCCGAGTTCGAGTCTCGGTCGGGCACACAGTTTTCATCTGCCAGGAAGTTTCACCTCTCGGAGTAACCACTGATCCGACGCCGTCAAGTCGCACAGGCTGTTTACGAAAGCAGCTGCTAGATTTGTAATCGACTTGTTCTAGGGCAGACAAAACGAGAAGACGTTTCACCATATTTTCACGCCACAGTGGCGCCGACTCGCCACTCACGCTGCGAAGGAAAGGTGGATTTTTAAAGGGTCAACCCCTCTAGTTTTGCAGGCATAACTAACCTCTTGTGAACAGGCTACAAAAGGTGGCCCCGACTGTTTTCGGCTGGGTTGAAAAGAAAGCGGCTCCATAGAATCGGTAAGCGCCCAAACCAAATGTTAAGAAGAGGGCGAGAAACTACACTCATGTTCAGAAAAAAAAACAGAATACCTTGAACGACTAGAGGTAGGGCGTTCATATTCATAGGACATGTACAGGGCTATTACAAATGATTGAAGCGATTTCATAAATTCACTGTAGCTCCATTCATTGACATATGGTCACGACACACTACAGATACGTAGAAAAACTCATAAAGTTTTGTTCGACTGAAGCCGCACTTCAGGTTTCTGCCACCAGAGCGCTCGAGAGCGCAGTGAGACAAAATGGCGACAAGAGCCGAGAAAGCGTGTGTCGTGCTTGAAATGCACTCACATCAGTCACTCATAACAGTGCAACGACACTTCAGGACGAAGTTCAACAAAGATCCACCAACTGCTAACTCCATTCGGCGATGGTATGCTCAGTTTAAAGCTTCTGGATGCCTCTGTAAGGGGAAATCAACGGGTCGTCCTGCAGTGAGCGAAGAAACGGTTGAACGCGTGCGGGCAAGTTTCACGCGTAGCCCGCGGAAGTCGACGAATAAAGCAAGCAGGGAGCTAAACGTACCACAGCCGACGGTTTGGAAAATCTTACGGAAAAGGCTAAAGCAGAAGCCTTACCGTTTACAACTGCTACAAGCCCTGACACCCGATGACAAAGTCAAACGCTTTAAATTTTCGGCGCGGTTGCAACAGCTCATGGAGGAGGATGCGTTCAGTGCGAAACTTGTTTTCAGTGATGAAGCAACATTTTTTCTTAATGGTGAAGTGAACAGACACAATGTACGAATCTGGGTGGTAGAGAATCCTCACGCATTCGTGCAGCAAATTCGCAATTCACCAAAAGTTAACGTGTTTTGTGCAATCTCACGATTTAAAGTTTACGGCCCCTTTTTCTTCTGCGAAAAAAACGTTACGGGACACGTGTATCTGGACATGCTGGAAAATTGGCTCATGCCACAACTGGAGACCGACAGCGCCGACTTCATCTTTCAACAGGATGGTGCTCCACCGCACTTCCATCACGATGTTCGGCATTTCATAAACAGGAGATTGGAAAACCGATGGATCGGTCGTGGTGGAGATCATGATCAGCAATTCATGTCATGGCCTCCACGCTCTCCCGACTTAACCCCATGCGATTTCTTTCTGTGGGGTTCTGTGAAAGATTCAGTGTTTAAGCCTCCTCTACCAAGAAACGTGCCAGAACTGCGAGCTCGCATCAACGATGCTTTCGAACTCATTGATGGGGACATGCTGCGCCGAGTGTGGGAGGAACTTGTTTATCGGCTTGATGTCTGCCGAATCACTAAAGGGGCACATATCGAACATTTGTGAATGCGTAAAAAAAACTTTTTGAGTTTTTGTATGCGTGTGCAAAGCGTTGTGAAAATATCCCAAATAGTAAAGTTATTGTAGAGCTGTGAAATCGCTTCAATCATTTGTAATAACCATGTACATTAATATGTTCTGCAAAAATGATTAAATGTGCTCCAATGTGTGTGAATTCCTAAGGGTCCAAACTGCTGAGGTTATCGGTCTCTAGACTTACACACTACTTAAACTAATTTAAAACTATCTCAGCTAATAACAACACACACAAACACACACCCACGCCCGAGGGAGGACTGGAACTTCCGACGGGAGGAGCCTCGCAATCCGTGACACGGTGCCTCTAACCCCGCTGCCACTCTGTGCGGCAGAAATGATTAACATTTGAAGTATGTCAGCCCGCAGGTGCAAGGTCAACATAGATATCGTGGCACTGTACCACTACAGGTAAAATGTGCCTGCGGCTCTCGATGTCGCTATAAACCGAAGCTAATGGATCAGTATGACATGAGCAGACGTGCAGGATGCCTCGCAGACGTATGCAAGAACCGTACCGTCTGTTCAGTGTAGAGATGGGTCGAACTCGTTCATTCCCGTGAACTACTTCATTCAGCTCACTCTTTGCCGTGAAGCGTTCAAATGAAGTAGTTCATTCACGAAGTACGGAAGCCTGGCGAAGTTGCCCAGTTCGCCGCTCAGCCGCGGCTACGCTCGCTTCGCCTCGCTCGTACAATAAAGCTACGTAATACTTCATAATTTTACCAACAGATGGCCGAACTATGCAGTAACGTGCACTCAACATTTTGCGCTCTTACAGCGTCTGAGTTAACTGAAGTAGAGCATGGTCGAAGGGGACAAAGGAAAGATAAACAAAGAAACCTGTCACACATAAAGAAGGTATTACATTTAATCTTGCTCGACATTTTCTCATGAAGCGCCCAAAAAAGTCTTTATCTGCCAACATTATTTGTTGTATTCATGGACTGAAAACTAGGGATACCAACGAAATGCAGTCCAATTTTATGCTCGTTTTAGAATTTAAACCAAAACAGAATGAGTATGTTTACCACTGTCACAAAGTCTATATACCTACATTAAGTAATTATTCAAAAGTTTTCCTGTAGATTTTATTTTTGTTGAGAATAATAACACTCCAGATTCAAAACGTAAACTGTCACCTGTAGTCATTGGTACGATTTCAGGTAAAATTCCTCTTTCAGTGATATTAACAAACATTTTATTTTCATGTTTGCTGTGCGTGCTCACCCAGCCAGCCTCTTCGTTTGTATCTTTAATATTCATTTGTCTGCAAGCGCTGCCAACGCTAGGCTACCCGTAGATGCGAAGTTTAACTGCACAAATAGTCACTGGTAATGATGTCAGCACTGCACGAAGCAGCTGACTCTGCATTCCCCTCGCCCCTCACCTCACCAACCCCTCGTGAACCTATCGTTCCCCACAAACACCGCGCGATTCGTCGACAGGCAGTAGAGGGGGAACTGAAGTGAAGGGAGAATGAGTGACGTAGCTCCGATGTAATGGGATGAGGGGAAGAGAGTGAGTGAACTAGAAAAAAGTATGGAGTGTGTTATCTGTGAAGAGTTTGAAGAACCAGTTCATTGAAATTGAGTGGTTAGTTCACACTTCACTGGAGTGAAGCGTTCATTTGAACGACTCATTCACGAGCTCCCCATCACTAGTTCAGTGAGTTTGATAGGGCGCGCATTGTTGTCACGAGGGAATGTGATGTATTCATCTGAGAAATTGCTGCTCCCATCGGAGGAGTGTTTCGGCAGAGCAACTGGTGTGCGCAGAATGGTTCTCGGAAGGTCGCAGAACACGACGAGATGGGTCAGGTTGCACCACCCAGGCAAAGCCCCCTCTCCCCTCGAGGACATCGACACCTCATCCGAATGGCATTGGAGGACATATCTACGTCCTCCTCGGCTCTCGTACAACAGTCTAACACATTATACACTATCAAGAGTGACAGTCAGTCACCGTTTTTTACGGCATGGGTTATGTGCGCGTCGTACACTTCTCCGTCTACATCTGACGAATGTGCACAAACATGCTAGACGCCAATTGCATGTGGAAGGACGTCACTGGGAACAGAACTAGCATCAGATAGTCTTTTCGGAAGAATCCATGTTCTGTTGTTTGAAAATAATGGTCGTATTTTGGTTCGTTGCAGACAGGAGGAGCGGCATCGCAGTGACTGCATTCGCACAGGACATGTAGCCCTAACTTAAGGCTTTATGATGTGGGCTGTTATTGGGTACAGTTGGTGGTTGTCCAGGGCACTGTGACTAGTGTGATGTACGTGAAAGACATCCTGCAACCTGTAGCCATACCCTTTCTGCACAACACTCCAGACGCCATTTTTAGCAAGACAATGCACAGCCACATGTTGCTGCAAGAACACGTCCCTTCTGTCCTGCCAGATCACCAGACTCGTCGACAACCGAAAATGTATAGGATATGGTGAAACGACGGGTGCAGCGCTGTGATCCAAAGAGAACCACCACATATGAACTGTGGATTCAGGTGAATGTAGCGTGCATGGCTATACCACAGGACGCCATTCGTGCCTTATATGCGTGGATGCGATCACGCATAGGACAAGTTATCAGGGCCCGTGGCGGACCCTGTGCCTACTAGACAACAGGACACATGCTGAACCGAGATGATCTACATCTACATCCATACTCCTCAATCCACCTGACGGTGTGTAGCGGAGGGTACTTAGAGTACCTCAATCGGTTCTCCCTTCTATTCTAGTCTCGTATTGTTCGTGGAAAGAAAGATTGTCGGTATGCCTCTGTGTGGGCTCTAAACTCTCTGATTTTATCCTCATGGACTCTTCCCGAGATATACGTAGGAGGGAGCAATATACTGCTTAACTTCTCTGTGAAAGTATGTTCTCGAAACTTCAACAAAAGCCCGTACCGAGCTACTGAGCGTATCTCTTGCATAGTCTTCCACTGGAGTATATCTATCATCTCTGTAACGCTTTCGCGATTACTAAATGATCCTGTAACGAAGCGCGCTGCTCTCCGTTGGATCTTTTCTATCTCTTCTATCAACCCTACCTGGTACGGATCCCACACTGGTGAGCAATATTCAAGCAGTGGGCGAACAAGTGTACTGTAACCTACTTCCTTTGTTTTTGGATTGCATTTCCTTAGGATTCTTCCAATGAATCTCAGTCTGGCATCTCCTTTACCGACGATCAACTTTATATGATCATTCCATTTTAAATCACCCCTAATGCTTACTCCCGGATAATTTATGGAATTAACTGCTTCCAGTTGGTGACCTGCTATATTGTACCTAAATGATAAGGGATCTTTATTTCTGTGTATTCGCAGCACATTACACTTGTCTACATTGAGATTCAGTTGCCATTCCCTGCACCATGCGTCAATTCGTTACAGATCCTCCTGCATTTCAGTACAATTTTCCATTGTTACAACCTCTCGATATACTACAGCATCATCCGCAAAAAGCCTCAGTGAACTTCCGGTGTCATCCACAAGGACATTTATGTATATTGCGAACAGCAACGGTCCCACGACACTCCCCTGCGGCACACCTGAAATCACTCTTACTTTGGAAGACTTCTCTCCATTGAGAATGAAACACTGCGTTCTGTTATCTAGGATCTCTTCAGTCCCATCACACAATTGATCTGATAGTCCATATGCTCTTACTTTGTTCATTAAACGACTGTGGGGAACTGTATCGAACGCCTTGCGGAAGTCAAGAAACACGGCATCTACCTGGGAACCCGTGTCTATGGCCCTCTGAGTCTCGTGGACGAATAGCGCGAGCTAGGTTTCACACGACCGTCTTTTTCGAAACCCATGCTGATTCCTACAGAGAAGATTTCTAGTTTCCAGAAAAGTCATTATACTGGAACATAATACGTGTTCCAAAATTCTACAACTGATCGGCGTTAGAGATATAGGTCTATAGTTCTGCACATCTGTTCGACGTCCCTCCTTGAAAACGGGGATGACCTGTGCCCTTTCCCAGTCCTTTGGAACGCTACGCTCTTCTAGAGACCTACCGTACACCGCTGCAAGAAGGGGGGCAAGTTCCTTCGCGTACTCTGTGTAAAATCGAACTGGTATCCCATCAGGTCCAGCGGCCTTTCCTCTTTTGAGCGATTTTAATTATTTCTCTATCCCTCTGTCGTCTGTTTCGATATCTACCATTTTGCCATCTGTGCGACAATCTAGAGAGGGAACTACAGTGCAGTCTTCCTCTGTGAAACAGCTTTGGAAAAAGACATTTAGTATTTCAGCCTTTAGTCTGTCATCCTCTGTTTCAGTACCATTTTGATCACAGAGTGTCTCGACAATTTGTTTTGATCCACCTACCGCTTTGACATAAGACCAAAATTTCTTAGGATTTTCTGCCAAGTCAGTACAAAGAACTTTACTTTCGAATTCGTTGAACGCCTCTCGCATAGCCCTCCTCACACTACATTTCACTTCCTGTAATTTTTGTTTGTCTTGTAACCTCCCCCTCACTTACCGACCTTAATGACAGTGAAAGATGAAACCGCGTGTACCTAATGGGAGTTTTGGAAAAGCAATCGTCACCGAAGTTAAGCTGTCGGTAAAGAGGGAGGAAAGGGTTACATCTAAATGAAAGGAAATGTGCTAATGAAACTGGTGGAAATTAATTTTGAAAAGGGGTAAAGTTAATAAAGAAAGTAAATGTGCAGCCGTTACGTTAACAATTAACTAGCGGTAATTAGGTATTTGAGATTTGGGGGAAATCACGGTCGCCAGTCCTAAGGACAATTACTATAGTAACTGAAAAAGAAAGGTTATTACACATATAATTAGCACTAGAAGCGTGGCAACTGAAGGTTGACACGTGTAGTGTGAAAACTGAAAGTTTGTCAGAAGTAATAAATTTCGCTACACCCTGACTTAATTTAGCAAAGAATTAATAAAACCGGAAAATCGAAATTTAATTTAGTGACTGAAGTTAATAGTGAGCTTTCTTTCTGAAGCACATCGAAATTCAGTAAAATACGGTTAGTCTTGGACTACCTCAACAATCATTTCAAAAAACTACTTGAATCTACACAATTTGGAAATAAGAGATTTAACTTTGAACTTGAATTAAATGATTCTGAACAATTAACAATAGTAAAATTTAGCACGTACCAAGCTGAGCTGCAGTCACAGGTAAGCTAAAATACGATAACAAAACTCGCACTCTTAATTTGTGCTTGTGTAATCTGAATATTGTAGCCAGCTAACTGAACTTTGAAATTAAAGCAGTGAAATGGAATTAGCTATATTACTTTAGTGCTGGCGTTTAAATTTCACCGACACTCGGGTTCATTTCGGAAAGGGAAGGGACCCTGCTTGGTAATGCAGTTGGGACAATGAGCAACAAAGGTTCATGCTAAATTGCTGTAATTATAGTTACGAAAATGGTACAGTTTGAAAAGCTGAGGTCTGCCATACAGTTCTAAAACTTTACTTGCTTCCAGTCTTCCTTGATGGTTGATTGAAGGTTTGAAGCCGTCGATCGAGGAGGTGGCGACAGTCACTCATTGTCGGCCGTAGCTGTTGCAGAAGCTGGATGTCGGCGCGCCTTCTTCTCGACATGGTCACCAGACGAAACGGGCTCTTGATGTGCGCTAGTTAATGTTTCCCGTCCGCGACACCATGTCAGAAACTATCATCGCAAGTCGAGCGCAATTACATGCTGCCAAACCCCGAAAGCGCGGCAACTCGCGGGAGCGTCACACAACACACCTGCTCCACTCGCTACTCCCGCCACACTCCTTCTGTGCTCAGCCCGCGCTCCACGCGGCAGAGTTAACACTACCAAAGATCCTACACACTTTGATTCTTCACACGACCTATCGATGTAATCGTTCGATAGCAGTTTTCCCTAGGCAAGACCCAGCGTAAAAATACAAATAATATTTACGAAACAAACCAATTATACATCGACATAAATGCATAAATATACAAATAGTAAAACAATTACAATATACAAAGAGACAGAAATGTCATATCTTGAGGTAACAAAGCAAGGAAAGAAAATAATAGCACAATAGATGGAAATAGGAGGATATGCATTTCCGGCGTTACAGTCTGCAAGGCTTTGACTATGTTTATGTTTGCTGTGAAGTTCCCTTTGCTTCCGTAGCAGTTTTCCAACACGGTTGTTGTACCACGGTGGCTCTTTTCCATCTCTTACGTTCTTGCTTGGCACATACTCATCAAATGCATATTGTACGATGGTTTTGAACTTTGTCCACTGATCCTCAACAATATCTGTAGTTGAGATAAAACTTTTGTGTACAGCCGTAAAGTACTCTGAAATCTGCTTTTTGTCACTTTTGTTAAACAGATAAATCTTCCTACGTTTTTTAATATTTCTATTTACGGCTGAAATCATCGATGCAGTAACCGCTTTATGATCGCTGATTCCCTGTTCTGCGTTAACTGTTTCAAATAGTTCGGGTCTGTTTGTCACCAGGAGGTCTACTATGTTATCGCCACGATTGCGTTCTCTGATTAACTGCTCAAGATAGTTTTAAGATAATGCACATAAAAAATTTCGCTGGATTCTTTGTCCCTGCCACTCGTTATAAACGAAACAAAATGATTGAAATGGTTAACATTTCTGCAGAACATACTAATGTGCATGTCCTGTGAGTATGAACGTTCTATCTCTAGTCGTTCAAGGTGTTCTGTTTTTTTTCTGAACATCAGTGTATTTACTTCATGATTGATTTAAATTACACACCGATGACTTCACAGTGAAATGGAAAATGGGATGTCGCAAGGGTATTCTCATCGATCTCGTGCTATTGTTTAGTCGTTTATGATGACTGCTTTCGTCCTTCGTCTATCACAATGGCATAATTAGCGTAATATGAAGCCAGTGGTTCAGTTAAATGACATACTCTAACTGGGCGACTTGTTTCAAGGTTTGCTCCCTGTCAGTGAGACATGGGGATGTGACAGAAGCGCAGTGGTGAGGGGTACTCGCGACAGGCGAAGCCACCGAGACCGATGTACTCACAAGAAGCCAGCCATGGCGAAGGCGCCGATGCCGACGGCGAGTGTGAGGCAGGCGACGGCGGCGGCGGGCGTCATGAGGAAGGCGGTCGCCAGCATGAACGCCGACTGCCCCAGGAAGGCGCCGCAGCAGAACACCTTCCGCACCTGTGCAGACCGAGCGGGCTAGCAGTGGTCCGTGCCCCCCTCACCCACTACAGAGGCCGTCATGAAACTAGGCGGGTCAGGATCATTTCAATATCTTACTAAATTGCCACTTAGTGAGAAATGAAATACACTCCTGGAAATGGAAAAAAGAACACATTGACACCGGTGTGTCAGACCCACCATACTTGCTCCGGACACTGCGAGAGGGCTGTACAAGCAATGATCACACGCACGGCACAGCGGACACACCAGGAACCGCGGTGTTGGCCGTCGAATGGCGCTAGCTGCGCAGCATTTGTGCACCGCCGCCGTCAGTGTCAGCCACTTTGCCGTGGCATACGGAGCTCCATCGCAGTCTTTAACACTGGTAGCATGCCGCAACAGCGTGGACGTGAACCGTATGTGCAGTTGACGGACTTTGAGCGAGGGCGTATAGTGGGCATGCGGGAGGCCGGGTGGACGTACCGCCGGATTGCTCAACACGTGGGGCGTGAGGTCTCCACAGTACATCGATGTTGTCGCCAGTGGTCGGCGGAAGGTGCACGTGCCCGTCGACCTGGGACCGGACCGCAGCGACGCACGGATGCACGCCAAGACCGTAGGATCCTACGCAGTGCCGTAGGGGACCGCACCGCCACTTCCCAGCAAATTAGGGACACTGTTGCTCCTGGGGTATCGGCGAGGACCATTCGCAACCGTCTCCATGAATCTGGGCTACGGTCCCGCACACCGTTAGGTCGTCTTCCGCTCACGCCCCAACATCGTGCAGCCCGCCTCCAGTGGTGTCGCGACAGGCGTGAATGGAGGGACGAATGGAGACGTGTCGTCTTCAGCGATGAGAGTCGCTTCTGCCTTGGTGCCAATGATGGTCGTATGCGTGTTTGGCGCCGTGCAGGTGAGCGCCACAATCAGGACTGCATACGACCGAGGCACACAGGGCCAACACCCGGCATCATGGTGTGGGGAGCGATCTCCTACACTGGCCGTACACCACTGGTGATCGTCGAGGGGACACTGAATAGTGCACGGTACATCGAAACCGTCATCGAACCCATCGTTCTACCATTCCTAGACCGGTAAGGGAACTTGCTGTTCCAACAGGACAATGCACGTCTGCATGTATCCCGTGCCACCCAACGTGCTCTAGAAGGTGTAAGTGAACTACCCTGGCCAGCAAGATCTCCGGATCTGTCCCCCATTGAGCATGTTTGGGACTGGATGAAGCGTCGTCTCACGCGGTCTGCACGTCCAGCACGAACGCTGGTCCAACTGAGGCGCCAGGTGGAAATGGCATGGTAAGCTGTTCCACAGGACTACATCCAGCATCTCTACGATCGTCTCCATGGGAGAATAGCAGCCTGCATTGCTGCGAAAGGTGGATATACACTGTACTAGTGCCGACATTGTGCATGCTCTGTTGCCTGTGTCTATGTGCCTGTAGTTCTGTCAGTGTGATCATGTGATGTATCTGACCCCAGGACCTGGGACAATGAATTCACGGTGTTCTTATTTCAATTTCCAGGAGTGTATTAGTAAGAATTACGAAAAAAATATTACACGTCTCTGTTTTTAATCTAGAATATGATGGAATAATTTCGAAAAAAAATTATTGCCAGGTGTTAAAAAGCAACAAAATTAAAACTGTTATGAGACATTTTTAAGAAAAATATTTTTTTAAACTTCAAACTGTGGCAAAAAAAAGAAACGCACAGACATTGAGTCATGGCAGTCACAGCCAAGATATACGATTTTGAGAAGATAAGACTGCTTTAGCTGTAACTCCTTTATTTATTGGCTCAACCAGTGTCTGAGCACTTTAGCTGCATCATCAGGTGCGATCTGTAAAAATTTACAGACAAAGACTCATATAAGGTCACAAAAGGTAACTACAATGAAAAGTGTATACGTGATAAACATACAAAATCAAGTCATATTCCGATCGAGAAAAGAAAACGAGATGACCCAGTGTTCACCGTCAACAATTTTTCGCTTACAGTAAGTAGCGGACGTCTAACGTAAAGTAACATAGAACGCTCCATATGAAGATAGTAACTGTTCTCCAAAGAACAGATACCATTGATGAACGTGCAGCTTCTCTGGAATAAATGATAATTAATTGAAACCCTCAGCTACCGACAGGTATTGTTGATATACATCGATGGGGACAGCTGAAAATGTGTACCCCGACCGGGACTCGAACCCGGGATCTCCTGATTACGTGGCAGACGCTCTATCCATCTTTTTTTTATTTTGTTGGATACAGTTCGTTGCGTTTGGTTGAAATGGCTCTGAGTACTATGGGCCTTAACATCTGAGGTCATCAGTCCCCTAGAACTTAGAACTACTTAAACCTAACTAGCCTAAGGACATCACACACATCCATGCCCGAGGCAGGATTCGAACCTGCGACCGTAGCGGTCGCGTGGTTCCAGACTCTAGCGCCTAGAACCGCTCGGCCACTCCGGCCGGCTCGTTGCGTTTGGTCTGGGTGGACGTCACAAGACATCCGTTCAAGTTGATCGTCGATACCTTCACTCAGTTTTTTTTATTTATTTATTTATTTTTATTACAGAGAGCACGCAGCTCTCTGACCGAACACGCTAAGCTACCGTGCCGGCGTCCATCTGAGCCACAGAGGACACAGATGAATAGCGCGACTGCAATGTTCCTAATAGATATTTGCCCATCCTCTCATTATTCGCGTCAACTAAGGTGATATTCCCGTAAGAGTTCGGGCAACCTGTGCGCAACACCTGTCAGCAACTGACGGCTTCAATTAATTAGCATTTATTCTAGAGAAGCTGCACGGTCATTAATGGTATCTGTTCTTTCGAGAGCCGGCCGAAGTGGCCGTGGGTTCTAGGCGCTGCAGTCTGGAACCGCGAGACCGATACGGTCGCAGGTTCGAATCCTGCCTCGGGCATGGATGTGTGTGATGTCCTTAGGTTACTTAGGTTTAACTAGTTCTAAGTTCTAGGGGACTAATAACCTCAGAAGTTGAGTCCCATAGTGCTCAGAGCCATTTGAACCATTTTGTTCTTTCGAGAACAGTTACTATCTTCATACACAGTTAATGGCTACCCGGCCATTGACCTTCGTCTGTGCGAGTGCGCACACGTTGCCCGAAATCTTACGGGAATCGTCACCTTAGTTGGCGCGAGTTATGAGTGAATGGGCAAATATGTATTAGGAACATTACGTATGTAGATTGTGAACAGTTGAGAATATGGGTCTCACGGGAAGCGTGCAGTGGTTAAGTCCATGCAGTCACGCTATTCATCTGTGTCCTCGGTGGCTCAGATGGATAGAGCGTCTGCCATGTAAGCAGGAGATCCCGGGTTCGAGTCCCGGTCGGGGTACATATTTTCAGCTGTCCCCATCGAGGTACATCAACAACACCTGTCGGCAGCTGAGGGTTTCAATTAATTATCATTTATAGAACGCTCCCGTCAATTCGGACGAAAGGTAGTAAGAAGAAATTCCTAATAAGATACTGCCACGCAGGTAAAACACTAATAAATTCCACTCACCATATGTGAGAGTATCTGGTGAGCTGGAGGGGTCTCCATATATAAAAATAGTGATCGAAGCACGGACCGTATATAATCATCCGCGGGATAATGTGAAAGTTCAGTAGCTAACGTATCCTCAGTTGCCTCAAATGGATTGAAAAACACGCACGTGAGCGCTTCCGCCAGTCTGAGAGAAAGGGGGCGTGGTCGATCAGCGCATGCTGGGCAGTGCCCAGAAGGCAGAAGCGAGGATGTGGTTGTCTGCTTTGC
Source organism: Schistocerca cancellata (assembly GCF_023864275.1). NCBI lineage: Eukaryota > Metazoa > Arthropoda > Insecta > Orthoptera > Acrididae > Schistocerca > Schistocerca cancellata. The sequence continues at coordinate 693,018,073 of NC_064631.1, forward strand.
CTACAGGCGAAAGAATTTGTCACATGTGGATGGTGACAGCATGGGGCCGCCTAATGAGCACTTTAAAACACCATTCGTAATAGAAAGTGCACGATGCAACATAACTGTACAGGAGTTAAGCATACGGAATTAAAGGACGCATGAGTACAAAAAAGATGAGCCCACGCTCAATCTCGAACCTCGTAACTTTAGCATAATTAGTTTAGATGCTGTAGAGTGATAAAGATGTACAAGATATTGCAAATTAAGGAAATGAAGACCTTAAATTCTGTTAAAACTGCACAAAGCTCAGTGATAGCTCAAAAGAAGCGTAATCCAGGGTGGAATATCGATCTAGTGTCAAGAGTTGGTAATAAATATATATTTTGTATCATCCATTTTTCGTATTTTGTGAGTTATTTTTCGTAAAAAAAATATCGTAAACGTTAAAAGTACGAAACCAAAGGCAGCATGAGAAAGCAGATCTAAAGACGAGTTGACTGAGACGGCACAACCTATGTTGCACCTCAATTTGACTCGAAAAATCGGCGTTGAGCAGTATTAAGGAAGGAGATCGCAATTACGATCAGCCGGAATATCAACAAAATGTAGTTCCTGCTCTCAATAACACCCACCACGTAACAGCTGCTGGTTTACCCTTTCACCACATCTGAGAACATAGGAACTTTATACTATTTTTAAGCAACCTGTCTTTTCGAAGACATTCTTATTGCAAAGAACGATTTAAATTATGAAGGCCTGTGGGGCTAATAACAGTTTCAAACTACACTCCTGGAAATTGAAATAAGAACACCGTGAATTCATTGTCCCAGGAAGGGGAAACTTTATTGACACATTCCTGGGGTCAGATACATCACATGATCACACTGACAGAACCACAGGCACATAGACACAGGCAACAGAGCATGCACAATGTCGGCACTAGTGCAGTGTATATCCACCTTTCGCAGCAATGCAGGCTGCTATTCTTCCATGGAGACGATCGTAGAGATGCTGGATGTAGTCCTGTGGAACGGCTTGCCATGCCATTTCCACCTTGCGCCTCAGTTGGACCAGCGTTCGTGCTGGACGTGCAGACCGCGTGAGACGACGCTTCATCCAGTCCCAAACATGCTCAATTGGGGACAGATCCGGAGATCTTGCTTGCCAGGGTAGTTGACTTACACCTTCTAGAGCACGTTGGGTGGCACAGGATACATGCCGACGTGCATTGTCCTGTTGGAACAGCAAGTTCCCTTGCCGGTCTAGGAATGGTAGAACGATGGGTTCGATGACGGTGTGGATGTACCGTGCACTATTCAGTGTCCCCTCGACGATCACCAGTGGTGTACGGCCACTGTAGGAGATCGATCCCCACACCATGATGCCGGGTGTTGGCCCTGTGTGCCTCGGTCGTATGCAGTCCTGATTGTGGCGCTCACCTGCACGGCGCCAAACACGCATACGACCATCATTGGCACCAAGGCAGAAGCGACTTTCATCGCTGAAGACGACACGTCTCCATTCGTCCCTCCATTCACGCCTGTCGCGACACCACTGGAGGCGGGCTGCACGATGTTGGGGCGTGAGCGGAAGACGGCCTAACGGTGTGCGGGACCGTAGCCCAGCTTCATGGAGACGGTTGCGAATGGTCCTCGCCGATACCCCAGGAGCAACAGTGTCCCTAATTTGCTGGGAAGTGGCGGTGCGGTCCCCTACGGCACTGCGTAGGATCCTACGGTCTTGGCGTGCATCCGTGCGTCGCTGCGGTCCGGTACCAGGTCGACGGGCACGTGCACCTTCCGCCGACCACTGGCGACAACATCGATGTACTGTGGAGACCTCACGCCCCACGTGTTGAGCAATTCGGCGGTACGTCCACCCGGCCTCCCGCATGCCCACTATACGCCCTCGCTCAAAGTCCGTCAACTGCACATACGGTTCACGTCCACGCTGTCGGGGCATGCTACCAGTGTTAAAGACTGCGATGGAGCTCCGTATGCCACGGCAAACTGGCTGACACTGACGGCGACGGTGCACAAATGCTGCGCAGCTAGCGCCATTCGACGGCCAACACCGCGGTTCCTGGTGTGTCCGCTGTGCCGTGCATGTGATCATTGCTTGTACAGCCCTCTCGCAGTGTCCGGAGCAAGTATGGTGGGTCTGACACACCGGTGTCAATGTGTTCTTTTTTCCATTTCCAGGAGTGTATTTCGCACAGGGAGATTAAAGCTGCATCATCTGCCATTTATAACACCTACATAAACTAAAAAACTTGTAAATGTTGAAGCAAAACATAATTTCTATGGCATTCGTATACTGAAGCATCAAAGAAACTGGTATAGGCATGCGTATTCATACACAGAGAGTGTACGAATAAACAGACAGAAAAGGCGCTGCGGTCGGCAGCGCCTATATGAGATAATACGGGTCTGGCGCAGTTGTTAGATCGGTTACTGCTCCTGCAATGCCAGGTTATCAAGATTTCAGTGAGTCTTATCGTGGCGTTATAGTCGGTGCACGAGCGACGGCACACACTATCTCCGAGACAGCGATGAAGTGAGGACTTTCCCGTACGACCATTTCACGAGCGTGCCGTATAATGTTAGGAATCCGGCAAAACATCAAACCTCCAACGACTCTGTTGCCGGAAAAATATCCTGCACGAACGGGACCAACGACGACTGAAGACAATCGTTCAACGTGACAAAAGTGCAAGCCCTCCGCCAATTGTTGCAAATTTCAATGCTGGGCCATCAACAACTGTTAGCGTGCGAACCAGTGAACGAAACATTACCGATATCGGCTTTCGGAGCCGTAGGTCCACTCGTTTACCCTAGATGACTGCACGATCGAAAGCTTTATACCTCGCCTGGCCCCATCAACACCGACAATGGACTGTTGATTACTGGAAAAATGTTTCCGGGTCAGACGTGTTCTGTTTCAAATTACACTCCTGGAAATGGAAAAAAGAACACATTGAAACCGGTGTGTCAGACCCACCATACTTGCTCCGGACACTGCGAGAGGGCTGTACAAGCAATGATCACACGCACGGCACAGCGGACACACCAGGAACCGCGGTGTTGGCCGTCGAATGGCGCTAGCTGCGCAGCATTTGTGCACCGCCGCCGTCAGTGTCAGCCAGTTTGCCGTGGCATACGGAGCTCCATCGCAGTCTTTAACACTGGTAGCATGCCGCGACAGCGTGGACGTGAACCGTATGTGCAGTTGGCGGACTTTGAGCGAGGGCGTATAGTGGGCATGCGGGAGGCCGGGTGGACGTACCGCCGAATTGCTCAACACGTGGGGCGTGAGGTCTCCACAGTACATCGATGTTGTCGCCAGTGGTCGGCGGAAGGTGCACGTGCCCGTCGACCTGGGACCGGACCGCAGCGACGCACGGATGCACGCCAAGACCGTAGGATCCTACGCAGTGCCGTAGGGGACCACACCGCCACTTCCCAGCAAATTAGGGACACTGTTGCTCCTGGGGTATCGGCGAGGACCATTCGCAACCGTCTCCATGTAGCTGGGCTACGGTCCCACACACCGTTAGGCCGTCTTCCGCTCACGTCCCAACATCGTGCAGCCCGCCTCCAGTGGTGTCGCGACAGGCGTGAATGGAGGGACGAATGGAGACGTGTCGTCTTCAGCGATGAGAGTCGCTTCTGCCTTGGTGCCAATGATGGTCGTATGCGTGTTTGGCGCCGTGCAGGTGAGCGCCACAATCAGGACTGCATACGACCGAGGCACACAGGGCCAACACCCGGCATCATGGTGTGGGGATCGATCTCCTACAGTGGCCGTACACCACTGGTGATCGTCGAGGGGACACTGAATAGTGCACGGTACATCCAGACCGTCATCGAACCCATCGTTCTACCATTCCTAGACCGGCAAGGGAACTTGCTGTTCCAACAGGACAATGCACGTCCGCATGTATCCCGTGCCACCCAACGTGCTCTAGAAGGTGTAAGTCAACTACCCTGGCCAGCAAGATCTCCGGATCTGTCCCCCATTGAGCATGTTTGGGACTGGATGAAGCGTCGTCTCACGCGGTCTGCACGTCCAGCACGAACGCTGGTCCAACTGAGGCGCCAGGTGGAAATGGCATGGCAAGCCGTTCCACAGGACTACATCCAGCATCTCTACGATCGTCTCCATGGGAGAATAGCAGCCTGCATTGCTGCGAAAGGTGGATATACACTGTACTAGAGCCGACATTGTGCATGCTCTGTTGCCTGTGTCTATGTGCCTGTGGTTCTGTCAGTGTGATCATGTGATGTATCTGACCCCAGGAATGTGTCAATAAAGTTTCCCCTTCCTGGGACAATGAATTCACGGTGTTCTTATTTCAATTTCCAGGAGTGTATATACGAGCGGATGGACGTGTACAGGGTATGAAGACAACCTCATGAATCCAGGGACCCTACATGTCAGCAGGGGACTGCTCAAGCCGGTGAAGGCTCTGTAATGGTGTGGGGCGTGTGCAGCTGGAGTGATACGGGGCCCCTGATACGTCTAGATACGACTCTGAGAGGCGACACATACGTAAGCATCCGGTCTGATCACCTGTATCCATTCATGTACACTGTGCGTTCCGACGTACTTGGGCAATTGCGGCCGGAGTGGCCGTGTGGTTCTAGGCGCTACAGTCTGGAACCGAGCGACCGCTACGGTCGCAGGTTCGAATCCTGCCTCGGGCATGGACGTGGGTGATGACCTTAGGTTAGTTAGGTTTAGTTAGTTCTCAGTTCTAGGCGACTGATGACCTCAGAAGTTAAGTCGCATAGTGCTGAGAGCCATTTGAACCATTTCGAACTTGGGCAATTCCATCAGGACAATGCGAAACCCCAAACGTCAAGAATTCCTACAGAGTCGACCCAGGGACACTTTTCTGAGTTTAAACACTTGCGCTGACCACCAAACTCCCCAGACATGAACATTATTGAGCATATCTGGGATGCCTTGCAAAGTGCTGTTCGGAAGAGATCTCCACCCCATGGTTCTCTTACGGATGTATGGACAGCTCTGCAGGATTCATGGTCTCAGTTGCCTCCAGCACTACTTCAGACATTAGTCGAGTACATGCAACGTCCTGCTGCACCACTTTCGCGTCCTCGCAAGGACCCTACACGATTTTAGGCGGATGTACCGGTTTCTTTGGCTCTTCAGTGTTCATCTAAGGTCGGTTCAGACGGTTCAAATGGCTCTGAGCACTATGGGACTTAACACCTGAGCTCATCAGTCCCCTAGAACTTCGAACTACTTAAGTCTAATTAAGTTAAGGACATCATACGCATCCATGCCCGAGGCAGGATTGGAACCTGCGACCGTAGGGGTCGTGCGGTTGCAGACGGAAGCGCTTAGAACCGCTTGGCCACAACTGCCGGCCATCTAAGGTCGCAGTTGGCCACAACCGCCGAGCTCCGGTTACCTAAAATTCTGAGCCGGCTCCATGGAGCAGTGGTGCTAACAGCAGGAGAGACCCTTTTGCCGAAATATCTATCGCCATAGTTAGGAATCACCACAAGTTTACTTTTAGGTTCTGGTAATTTAATAAAACGCTGAGACATGGCTCAATACCAGCCTGAAAAATTGAAATGGGCGTTGGGTATCGTGGGCCGGGAGTCCCCCATTCGGGGAAGTTCGACCGCCGAGGGCAAGTACTTATTGCATTCGACGCCACATTGGGCGACTTGCGCGTCGTAGATGGGGATAAAATGATGATGAGGACAACACAACACCCAGTCCGTGATCGGAGAAAATCTCCTGCCCCAGCTGGGAATCGAACCTGGGCCCCTTGGCGTGGACTGAGCGGAGTGCCGCAGTGGTTCGCGCACTGGACTCGCATTCGGGAGGACGATGTTCCGATCTCGCGTCCGGTTTTCCGTGATTTCCCTAAATCGCTCCAGGCAAATGCCGGGATGGTTCCTTTGAAAAAGCATGGCCGACTTCCTTCCTCGTCCTTCCCTAATCCGATGAGACCGATGACCTCGCAGTTTGGTCTCTTCCCCCAAACAACCCAACCCAACCAACGTCGGCGTGGCATTCCACCGCACTGACCACTCTGCTAAAGGGCGCGTCATTTATGTTGGCGGCCGAGTTTAGGTTCGTTCTGCGCATCTGACGTCACAAAACACAGTCAGCCAATGAACAGAGAGCGACGTTGCCACATCTAGACTGCTGTGCAGAGCAAGGACAAGTTTCTTCAGTTTTAGAAACGTTCCGTCATAAACAAAGTAATAGAACAAAAGCACTGTCTTGATAGCAGACATTCTTTTATAGAAAGTTTGGAAAAAGCATTCTTTATACCAATTGCTTCATATTCTATTAATTAATTAAACCAAACAAGCAATAAGACTCCTAATTCAGGCGATAGCAAGGAAAGGTGTGTGTATCACTCTCACGAACCGCTTTTTCGCAATAAAGAACAGCAGTAATTGTTTATTCCCTATTGTACTTCGACGAAGCGTGAGTAATTCATAGTCATACCAACAGTGTTTATCAGTACTTTGCGTGACGGGTTATAGTCCTGATGGCGCCAAGTAGTCAGACGTGGTGCGTTAGCATAACGGTGAAGGTGTTTGGCTGCTATGCGAAAGGTTATGAGTTCAAACCTTATGTGGTGCTTAATATTTTCATTATTTAAAAACAATATCGAAGTGCCTTACTTCACGAATTATATTCATTTGAATGCAATTTTTTGAAATTTCTAGTGCTTTGTCTCTTCATTAAACCTTTCGCTGCTGCAGACACGTGCTCCCCGCATTCCGCGCTGTGCGCGATTTTGTCATCACTGCACTGCTCGCCTGTGCAGACACATGGTGTTCCCACTGCTTTGACACACTTATCATTCGATTTCACAAAAACTATTTGGCCCAAAAATGTGATTTTTACACGTCTTCTTGACTGATACCTTCCCCCCATAAATGACTTAATTTTGTTTCGATGTTCAACGCAGTTATTATGCAGGATTAAATGTAGTAAACCATTGCACGAAATTTTGAAGAGTTTGCAGAGGTAAAAGTCCATAGAGTATACTTTCCATATGGTCGATTTTAGTTGCCACAATGTTGAGAATAAAATGTGGACAAGATACCTAAATTTCATATAAAATTTACTGTATAAAAATATGTCATTTAATTTAAGTACGACATAGGTGTCGTATGTAATACTGAGAAATATTCCGTCTTTCGCGACTGTAATAAAAGTATTATTTACACCGGACGCGTTTGGCTTTATTTTAAAGCACTTCAGTCAGGGAAAGGTACGGCACATACACAATGGTAGTCATGTTCTCTTTCTCGTTTTTGTTCCACAGTCGCAGTTTTACCAATGGTACTGAAATATATTCCTCTTCTGCAACTGTAATAAGGGACTTACTTAGACCAGACGCGTTTCTCTCTTTTGAAGCATCTTCAATGGACAGTATTTTGTCTCCTCCATTGCCAAGTCACCTTTCGTAGTTTTGTGTTGCGGTAACACAATATTCAACGTTTGTGTTGGCAGATCAGTGTTTTAGCAAATAAATGATGTTTGTGTGTGCCACACACAAAAATTATACGAGGGCGGTTCAGAAAGTAACCTCCGATCGGTCACAGTGCGGGTTGTGGGGAGAGTAGCGACGCCATCTGTGCGTTCACGCACTCAACAGGTCAGTCGGCATCAAGCCGTGGTCGAGTGAACGTCGTACCTGCGCTAGTTTAGTTTTTGTGGCAGTTTGAAATGTGTGCTGCAATAGAAAACCCCGCCAAATGTGAAGTGCGTGCTGTCATAAGGTTTTTTACAGCCAAAGGATATTCTGCAGCAGCTATTCATCGTGAGCTCTGTGCCGTGTACGGACCAAGAGTTATGAGTGAAGGAGTTGTCCGTGAATGGGTACGTTTATTTAAAAGTGGACGAGAAAACGTTCATGATGAAGAGAGGAGTGGTAGACCATCATTGGTGACTGACGAACTCGTTCAGACAGTTGATGCAAAAGTTCGTGAAAATCGACGTCTCTCAATGTCAGAGTTGTCTACTGGTTTTCCACAGATTTCTAAGACTCTCTTGTACGAGATAGTGACAGCAAGATTGGGTTACCGTAAGTTCTGTGCACGATGGGTGCCCAAAATTCTTACCGACCACCACAAAACTCAAAGAATGGCCTCTGCATTAGACTTTCTGTCACGTTATGAGGACGAAGGAGAACCATTGTTAAACAGAATCGTGACTGGTGACGAAACCTGGATTAAGTACGTGAACCCTGAGACAAAAGAACAATCAAAGATGTGGGCACATTCAAATTCGCCTACCAAACCAAGAAAAGCCTCGCAAGATTTTCTGCCAGAAAACTGATGGCAACGGTGTTTTGGGATGCCGAATGGGTGTTGTTGGTTGAATTCATGGAACGTGGTACGACCATTAATCAAGACGTGTACTGTGAAACAATAAAAAAGTTACGACGGGCTATACAGAACGGTTTGATGACGACCAAGAGCTCAAAGATGCGGTCACAGGCTGGCTCCAGGCACAAGCGGGTGATTTTTATGCAGAAGGAATTTCAAAGCTTGTGAAGAGATACGATAAGTGCCTCAATCGCTATGGAGACTATGTAGAAAAATAGTGCAAAGATGTAGTTGTAAGATGTATATATTAAAATATTTTTATTTAACTTGGTGTATTTTTTTAAATCAACCGGAGGTTACTTTCTGAACGGCCCCCGTATTTGACATAGCTCAGAGCACTTCACTGATAGACGGTATATTCAAGTCCTAATGTTTCTGTAAGTCCACAGTTTTGTTTAATGTATTTTGTCTACTTCCTTTTGATTGATTGAAGTGCTTTAAAATAAAGCCAAACGTGCTCAGTGTAAATAAAACTTTTGTTACAGTCGCGAAAGACGGAATATTTCTCAATATGACATACGACACCTATGTGGTACTTAAATTTAGCTATTGTTATACAGTAAATTCTATATGAAATTTAGGTATCTTGTCCACATTTCATTCTCAACATTGTGGCAACTAAAATCGACCATACGGAAAGTATACTCTATGGACTTTTACCTCTGCAAACTCTTCAAAATTTGGTGCAATGGTTTACTATATTTAATGCTGCATAATAACATCGAAACAAAATTAAGTCGTTTATGGGGGGAAGGTATCAGTCAAGAAGATGTGTAAAAATCTAATTTTTGGGCCAAATAGTTTTTGTGGAATCGATTGATAAGAGTGTCAAAGCAGTCGGAACACGATGTGTTTGCACAGGCGAGCAGTGCAGTGACAAAATCGCGCACAGCGCGGAATGCAGGGAGCACGTCTTTGTAGCAGCGAAAGGGTTAATGCGGCCGTGGTGGCTTTACCTCATGAACTGCGTGCTCCCCCCTGCACGTAAGCTTGCGAACTATGCTATACTATGGCGCTGCTTCTCTTGGCGCGTGCGTCGTGTGCAACTGGCAACGCAGCAATCTCCCGCGTCTGGGCGGGCATGCGCGAGCCGCCAAAATAAAAGAATTGAACTATAGTGGGGGCGGACAATACCAGCCTAAAAGTCGGGAGAGAGGAGGGCCAGGCAGTCATTCCGCTGCTGGACTCGCTGCGACGCACAAGAGCGGCCTGAGCTGGCGAGGCGAGCGCATCGCTGTCGTTGCGCGCTTCGCTTACTCGGCCGTCGAGAGCTCGTGAAGAGGTTTTCTGTGCTGTGGGCGCCGCGGAGAGCAGATTGTCGTGCGTTGTTCTTACAACGCGTGCAAATTGTCGTGTTCCGCGCCTCGCAGCATGGGAAAGAAGGGTGCGCAGAGGAAACCTGCCGCTACGAAGGGTCCTTCGGTTGTGCAACTCACCGAGTCTGCCGACCATGCGAGGAACTCCCGTGAAGACGAGTCGCGGCCTGCTCCCCCTTTGTACGTCAAGTGCAAAGGCGCGTGGACAGCGCTGTTCGACACCATCACGAATTGCGCTCGGAACGAGGTGGTCTACGAGCCTTGACGCTGTAGTGCAGAAGGGCTGCGCCGTGCAGTAGAGGAGAACGCTGAACGGTAGCCGATCGCCGCCGTTCTGCACCAGCCTGATGAAGCTGCACCAAGTCACTGACGACAAGGCGCAGCAGAGGGCCTAACAGCAACGCATGCGTTGCCGCGCCGAACTTTTATGTTACAGGGAGGAAGCCACTGCGGCCGGCCCAGGAGACTACAAGCGAGCCCAGCCGCAGCAACCGGACTGACCCAGCTAACGACCACGCAGTACATAGGTAACGTTGCACGATACCTCACGCTAACCTTCCCTCACCTTGCATGCTCTGTCGCAGCTAGCAAGCCGCTACTGCCCTACTACCCGTCCTACTGTCGCAGAGGTTTTTTTCCCTTGGCGCTGGCCTTGGCACTTTTTTTCCTCTGCCCTTACAACCGCTACCCTTCAATCGTTTTCGACCACTTCTATCTCCTGATGGACCATGTTAATGAGTAGTCTTACCCAGACGCATGGATAACATCACAGCCTGCATCCTGTGACGCCTGATTCAAATACTAACATGCTTACGGAGGTGACAGTAGAACTTTTGGTTTGGTCACCACGTTGGTGCGGGCGTGGAGGGGCCCCATCCTAATAATAGCTGCGACGCACATCGTCTCCGCGCACGCAACGCCATGGCTGGGAAGCAGATTGCCGCCGCATTAGAAGTTCTGATCAACGCGTTGGGCTTCACCGGCGGCCGCCAACGGCAGTCAAGGCGCAAAAGAACGAAGCGGAACGAGACGATGCTCCAGTGCTACAACTGTCAGCAGCTGTGGCACACCGCGCGCGGGTGTAAGAACGCCGTCGCGTGCTTAAAGTGGGCGGCGGCCCACGACACCCGCCGCTGCACGAAACCTCGTGGGGTGGCTTGCAGCTGCGCGGTCCACACGCTGCCAACTCGCGTAGCTGCGGCTACCTCCGCGAATCACGCCGTCCACTCGCCGCACCACGCCCTGCGGTGACGCCAAGCGCCTCGACGGCCGCCCCGCCCCCCCGCTCCGGCGTGGGGTGCGATCCGCGCCGACGTGAGGCTGCCACCGACGAAGCTCTGGCCGGCTTCCAAGCCGCCTTCGCGGCCGAAAGGGCCGCACTGAAGGACGAGCTCGCAGCTGTGCGTCGCCAGCTCCAGCAGCTGAGCGACGAGCTGCGGGCTGTCAAGAAGAAGTCGCCAGTTCCCGCCGCCACCCCCGCCGTGAGTCGTCCGATGGGGGTCGACGCGGCCACGCAAACCACCGCTCCCCCTCCTGCAGCAATGCAGGAGGTGGCGCCCATGGAAACAGAGGAAGTGCCGCCTGGGCTGCCCCCCTCCAAGGGGGCAGCCACAAGCAAGGGTGCTACCGCGCCTCCTGACTGCTCGCAAGCCGAGCAACCAAAGAAGAAGAGGAAGGTGCGGCTTCCATTCCCAAGAATGGACGATGTGCAGGAAATCCTCAAGTACACTGCCTCGTCACTGAAGAGCGGGTCGTACCCCAAAATACACCTCCCATACCCCTACTCCCCACCCAGCCAGCCTAAGCCTCCCCTCCCCCATCAACCGCTTGACCTACAGTCATATAGATGGCGTACCATACTAGCGGAAGCAGCCACGGACGAAGAGTTAGCCATCATCAACTCATACCCAATATTCTCGCCGTCCCAATGGGACAACCTGGTTGACGTCATAGAATCGTGGGTGTGGGAGGAGACCCGGTCGGGTAGGAGACAGGAGAAGCTTCCCGGTGACATATTTGTCAGGAAAAAAAATGAAATCACAGCTCCAAGCCCAGAAATGATCACACACTAGGCAACCACTAGGCGTAGCGGAGACCCACTATAACCACCGGCCAGTCACTTAGGCCATTCGTCTTCCATTCCTCTCACTGTCCCTCTCTCTATTCTTTCATCTTTTTCATTTAAAAAAAAATGCAAGCACAAAGTCAAGCAGAACAATAAGTCAAGTAATTCCCTACCCAAAACGTCATGCCAGAAGGAGAAGCGCCTGGTGCGCTAGAACTTCACTTACAGTCGAGGATACTCCCTCATTCAAATGTGCAGGTGTAAAGCCAGGCAGTTACGCGCGCTCACCTGCGTGGTGCTGAGCAGGCCGCGGTTGAGCAGCCAGTCGGCGACGTGGCCGGCGCCCTGCATGCTGGCGGCCACCACCAGGTAGGGCAGCGCCGACAGCAGGCCCGCCTGCTCCAGGTCGAAGTCCATCGTGTCTGCAGCACACAGGCGCCAGCGTGTGAGTACGGCCTCTCGTCCACGCACGGGCTCTGCTTGCTCATATTGCACACTTCAGTAGGACTACGCTACTGGCCATTACAGTTGCTACACCACGAAGATGACGTCCTACAGACGCGAAATTTAACCGACAGGACGAAGATGCTGTGATATGCAAATTAGTAGCTTTTCAGAACATTCCCACAAGGTTGGCGCCGGTGGCGACACCTACAACGTGCTGACATGAGGCAAGTTTCAAACTAATTTCTCATACCCAAACAGCAGTTGAGCGGCGTTGCCTGATGAAACACTGTATAAGGAGGCGAAATGCGTACCATCACGTTTCCGACTTTGATAAAGGTCGGATTGTAGCCTATCGCGATTGTGGTTAAATCGTATCGCGACATTGCTGCTCGCGTTGGTCGACATCCATTGACTGTTAGCAGAATATGGAATCGGTGGGTTCAGGAGGGTAATACGGAACGCCGTGCCAGATCCCAACGGCCTCGTATCACTAGCAGTCGAGATGACAGGCATCTTATCTGCATGGCTGCAACGGGTCGTGCAGGCACGTCTCGATCTCTGAGTCAACAGATGCGGACGTTTGCAAGACAGCAACCGTCTGCACGAACAGTTCGACGACGTTTGCAGCAGCATGGACTATCAGCTCGGAGACCACGGCTGGGGTTACCCTTGACGCTGCATCACAGACAGGAGCGCCTGAGATGGTGTACTCAACGACGAACCTGGGTGCACGTATGGCAAAACGTCATTTTTTCGGATGAATCCAGGTTCTGTTCACAGCATCATGATGGTCGCATCCGTGTTCGGCGACATCGCGGTGATCGCACATTGGAAGCGTGTATTCGTCATCCCCCTACTGGCGTATCACTCGGCGTTGTGGTATGCGGTGCCACTGGTTACACGTCTCGGTCACCTCTTGTTCGCATTGACGGCACTTTGAACAGTGGACGTTCCATTTCAGATGTGTTACGACCCGTGGCTCTATCCTTCATTCGATCCCTGCGAAACCCTACATTTCAGCAGGATAATGCACGACCGCATGTTGCAGGTCCTGTACGGGCCTTTCTGGATACACGAAATGTTCGACTGCTGCTCTGGCCAGCACATTCTCCAGATCTCTCATCAACTGAAAACGTCTGGTCAATAGTGGCCGAGCATCTGGCTCGTCACAATACGCCAGGCACTACTGTTGATGAACTGTGGTATCGTGTTGAAGCTGGATGGGCAGCTGTACCTGTACACGCCATCCAAGCTCTGTTTGACTCAATGCCCAGGCGTACCAAGGCCGTTATTACGGCCAGAGATGGTTGTTCTGGGTACTGATTTATCAGGATCTATGCACCCAAATTGCGTGAAAATGTACTCACATGTCAGTTCTAGTATAATATATCTGTCCAATGAAAACCCGTTTATCATCTGCATTTCTTCTTGGTGTAGCAATTTTAATGGCCAGTAATGTATTTTTCCTAGCCAGATACCTGTATGCTACGCTGTCTGACAGGAAAAGTGAAGCAATCAGAAAATATGGTCGGATGTCAGTATCACTTAGTACACGGAGACACCACCGGCGAGAATACATTTTTAACCATCATACATCTGGCCCGTTTGGTGCAGCCCATCACGAATTCCTCTCTTGTGCGAACCTCTTCATTTCAGAGTAGCACTTGCACCCTATGTCCTCAGTTATTTGCTGGATGTGTTCCAATCTCTGTCTTCCCCCACAGGTTTTACCTTCTACGGTTCCCTAGAGTACCATCGAGATTATTCCCCGATGTCTTAACACACGTCCTATCATCTGTTTCTTCTCCTTGTTTTCCACAAGTTCCTTTCTTCGCCTCTTTCTGTGGAGAACCTCCTCATTGCTTATCAGTCCACCCGATTTTCTACTTTCTTCTGTAGCACACAGCTCAAACATTTCAATTCTCTTCTGTTCCGGTTTTCTCATCGTCCATGGTTCGCTACGATATAACTCTGTGCTCTAAACGTACATTCTCAGATACACTCCTGGAAATGGAAAAAAGAACACATTGACACCGGTGTGTCAGACCCACCATACTTGCTCCGGACACTGCGAGAGGGCTGTACAAGCAATGATCACACGCACGGCACAGCGGACACACCAGGAACCGCGGTGTTGGCCGTCGAATGGCGCTAGCTGCGCAGCATTTGTGCACCGCCACCGTCAGTGTCAGCCAGTTTGCCGTGGCATACGGAGCTCCATCGCAGTCTTTAACACTGGTAGCATGCCGCGACAGCGTGGACGTGGACCGTATGTGCAGTTGACGGACTTTGAGCGAGGGCGTATAGTGGGCATGCGGGAGGCTGGGTGGACGTACCGCCGAATTGCTCAACATGTGGGGCGTGAGGTCTCCACAGTACATCGATGTTGTCGCCAGTGGTCGGCGGAAGGTGCACGTGCCCGTCGACCTGGGACCGGGCCGCAGCGACGCACGGATGCACGCCAAGACCGTAGGATCCTACGCAGTGCCGTGGGGGACCGCACCGCCACTTCCCAGCAAATTAGGGACACTGTTGCTCCCGGGGTATCGGCGAGGACCATTCGCAACCGTCTCCATGAAGCTGGGCTACGGTCCCGCACACCGTTAGGCCGTCTTCCGCTCACGCCCCAACATCGTGCAGCCCGCCTCCAGTGGTGTCGCGACAGGCGTGAATGGAGGGACGAATGGAGACGTGTCGTCTTCAGCGATGAGAGTCGCTTCTGCCTTGGTGCCAGTGATGGTCGTATGCGTGTTTGGCGCCGTGCAGGTGAGCGCCACAATCAGGACTGCATACGACCGAGGCACACGGGGCCAACACCCGGCATCATGGGAACTTGCTGTTCCAACAGGACAATGCACGTCCGCATGTATCCCGTGCCACCCAACGTGGTCTAGAAGGTGTAAGTCAACAACCCTGGCCAGCAAGATCTCCGGATCTGTCCCCCATTGAGCATGTTTGGGACTGGATGAAGCGTCGTCTCACGCGGTCTGCACGTCCAGCACGAACGCTGGTCCAACTGAGGCGCCAGGTGGAAATGGCATGGCAAGCCGTTCCACAGGACTACATCCAGCATCTCTACGATCGTCTCCATGGGAGAATAGCAGCCTGCATTGCTGCGAAAGGTGGATATACACTGTACTAGTGGCGACATTGTGCATGCTCTGTTGCCTGTGTCTATGTGCCTGTGGTTCTGTCAGTGTGATCATGTGATGTATCTGACCCCAGGAATGTGTCAATAAAGTTTCCCCTTCCTGGGACAATGAATTCACGGTGTTCTTATTTCAATTTCCAGGAGTGTATTTTTCAGCCAATTAATGCCTATGTCGATGGTGGTAGACTTCTCTTCGCCAGGAAAGCCCGTTTTGCCAGTGCTAGTCTTCTTTTGATGTCCTCCTTGCTTCGTCCATTATGCGTTATTTTACTGCTTAAGTAGCAGAGTACCTGAACTTCACCTACTTCGTGATCACCAATCCTGACGTTAAATGTCTCGCTGATCTCGTTTCTGCTGGTTCTCATTACTTTCGTCTTTCTTCGATTTACTCTCAATTCGTGTCCTGTATTAGACTGCTCATTCCATTCAACAGATCTCACAATTATTCTTCACTTTCTCTTAAGTCAGCGATGTCATCAGTGAAACTTATCACATCCTTTCAGTCCCACTCTTGGACCTTTCTTTTATATCCGTCATTGCTTCTCCTATGTCTTCTACAATATAGCAGGTCAGTAATTGGAAGAAGTTAATTCCATAAATCATCTGGGAGTAGGCATTAGGAGTGATTTAAAATGGTGTGGCCATATAAAATTAATCGTCGGTAAAGCAGTTGCCAGACTGAGATTCATTGGAAGAATCATAAGGAAATGCAGTCCGAAAACAAAGGAAGTAGGTTGCAGTACATTTGTTCGCCCACTGCTTGAATACTGCTCAGCAGTGTGGGATCCGTACCAGATAGGATTGATAGAAGATATAGAGAAGATCCAACGGAGAGCAGCGCGCTTCGTTACAGGATCATTTAGTAATCGCGAAAGAGTTACGGAGGTGATAGATAAACTCCAGTGGAAGACTCTGCAGGAGAGACGCTCAGTAGCTCGGTACGGGCGTTTGTTGAAGTTTCGAGAACATACCTTCACCGAAGAGTCAAGCAGTATATTGCTCCCTCCTACGTATATCTCGCGAAGAGACCATGAAGATAAAATCAGAGAGATTAGAGCCCACACAGAGGCAGACCGACAATCTTTCTTTCCACGAACAATACGAGACTGGAATAAAAGGGAGAACCGATAGAGGTACTCAAGGTACCCTCCGCCACACACCGTCAGGTGGCTTGCGGAGTATGGTTGTAGATGTAGATATGTACATACAGAGCGAACACTAGGGGCAAAAGGCTACATTCCTGTCTTACACCCTTTATAATCCGAGCATTTCGTTCTAGGTCTCCCAATGTTATAGTTCCCTCTTGGCTCTAGAACGTATTACGTATCATCCGCCTTTCCCTGTAGCTTAGCACTATTTTTCTCAAAATTTCGAACATCTTGCACCATTTCACATTGTCGAATGCTTATTCTAGATCGACAGATCCTATGAGCGCATCACGATTTTTCGTCGGTTTGCTTCCATTATTAAGCGCAACGTCAGGATTGCCTCTCTGGTGTCTTTACCTTTCCTACAGCCAGATGGATTACCAAGCAACAGATCCTCAGTTATCTTTTCCATTCTTCTGTATATTATTGTTGTCAGCTGCTTGAATGCGTGAGATGTTAAGGTGATTGTGCGATAGTTTTCGCACCTACCTTCCCTTGCTATCTGCGGAATTTTGTGGATAATATACACTCCTGGAAATTGAAATAAGAACACCGTGAATTCATTGTCCCAGGAAGGGGAAACTTTATTGACACATTCCTGGGGTCAGATACATCACATGATCACACTGACAGAACCACAGGCACATAGACACAGGCAACAGAGCATGCACAATGTCGGCACTAGTACAGTGTATATCCACCTTTCGCAGCAATGCAGGCTGCTATTCTCCCATGGAGACGATCGTAGAGATGCTGGATGTAGTCCTGTGGAACGGCTTGCCATGCCATTTCCACCTGGCGCCTCAGTTGGACCAGCGTTCGTGCTGGACGTGCAGACCGCGTGAGACGACGCTTCATCCAGTCCCAAACATGCTCAATGGGGGACAGATCCGGAGATCTTGCTGGCCAGGGTAGTT
The DNA here is from genome assembly GCF_023864275.1 of Schistocerca cancellata. Lineage (NCBI taxonomy): Eukaryota > Metazoa > Arthropoda > Insecta > Orthoptera > Acrididae > Schistocerca > Schistocerca cancellata. The sequence continues at coordinate 693,035,489 of NC_064631.1, forward strand.
GACTTACACCTTCTAGAGCACGTTGGGTGGCACGGGATACATGCGGACGTGCATTGTCCTGTTGGAACAGCAAGTTCCCTTTCCGGTCTAGGAATGGTAGAACGATGGGTTCGATGACGGTTTGGATGTACCGGGCACTATTCAGTGTCCCCTCGACGATCACCAGTGGTGTACGGCCAGTGTAGGAGATCGCTCCCCACACCATGATGCCAGGTGTTGGGCCTGTGTGCCTCGGTCGTATGCAGTCCTGATTGTGGCGCTCACCTGCACGGCGCCAAACACGCATACGACCATCACTGGCACCAAGGCAGAAGCGACTCTCATCGCTGAAGACGACACGTCTCCATTCGCCCCTCCATTCACGCCTGTCGCGACACCACTGGAGGCGGGCTGCACGATGTTGGGGCGTGAGCGGAAGACGGCCTAACGGTGTGCGGGACCGTAGCCCAGCTTCATGGAGACGGTTGCGAATGGTCCTCGCCGATACCCCAGGAGCAACAGTGTCCCTAATTTGCTGGGAAGTGGCGGTGCGGTCCCCTACGGCACTGCGTAGGATCCTACGGTCTTGGCGTGCATCCGTGCGTCGCTGCGGTCCGGTCCCAGATCGACGGGCACGTGCACCTTCCGCCGACCACTGGCGACAACATCGATGTACTGTGGAGACCTCACGCCCCACGTGTTGAGCAATTCGGCGGTACGTCCACCCGGCCTCCCGCATGCCCACTATACGCCCTCGCTCAAAGTCCGTCAACTGCACATACGGTTCACGTCCACGCTGTCGCGGCATGCTACCAGTGTTAAAGACTGCGATGGAGCTCCGTATGCCACGGCAAACTGGCTGACACTGACGGCGGCGGTGCACAAATGCTGCGCAGCTAGCGCCATTCGACGGCCAACACCGCGGTTCCTGGTGTGTCCGCTGTGCTGTGCGTGTGATCATTGCTTGTACAGCCCTCTCGCAGTGTCCGGAGCAAGTATGGTGGGTCTGACACACCGGTGTCAATGTGTTCTTTTTTCCATTTCCAGGAGTGTATATTTCCAAAAGTCTGATGGTGCATCACTAGTGTCATTGATTTTCCACACCAACTTTAGTAGACTTCTGGTTGCCTCTTCCCACAATTATTTTAGAAATTCCGATTAATTGTTATGAACCCTTCTGCTTCATTGATCTCAACACTCCCAGTGCTATTTTAAATTCTGATATGCTCTTTTAAATTCTAATATTAGAGCCCCTATGTCTTCCTTATCGATTCAAATTTCTTCTTCTATAAAATTGTCAGATAAGTCCCCCTCCCCCCTCCCTTCGTAGAGGCCTTTATTGCACCCTTTCCGCCTATCTACTCTTTTCTCAGTGTTTGACAGTGAAGTTTTCACTGCGTTTTAATATTTCCACACTTGTTTTGATTTCAGCGAAGTTTGTTTAGACTTTTCTATATGCTAAGTCAGTCCTTCCGACAATCATTTCTTTTTCGATTTCTTCACTTTTTTTCTGCAGCCATTTCGGTTTGGCTAACCCCATACTTCCTACTTATTTGATTCCTAAGTGATTTATATGATGTTTTCCGTCTTTCCCTGACCATTTTTGTACTTCCTCCTTTCGTCGATCAGTTGAAATATTCCTTCCGTACCCAAGGTTTTTCGAAGTGACGTATGTTTGATTGTCCTATATCTGTGATTGCCCTTTTGTAGAAGTGTCCACTCTTCTTCAACTGAACTGTCGGTTGTGGTAGTCCATATTGTAGTATCCACATCTTTAAAGAACTTCAAACTCGTCTCCTCATTCCTCAGTACTTTATAACCACTTCCTTCTACTGTACAGTGATTCTTTCGTACGTTTCGCCTGAATTTCACTCTGCTCTTGATAATTACCAAATTATGATCTGAGTCTATATCTGCTTCTGGTACGCCACCCAATCCAAAATATGACTTCAGAACCTCTGTCTGACCATGATGTAATGCGACTGGTTTCTTCATGTGTCCTCGAGTTTTTTCAAGTATCCCTCCTTGTCTGGTGTCTCTCGAGTGGAGTATTCATTACTACCATCTGAAATTTACTGCAGAATTCAAGCAGTCTTTCTCTTCTCTCAATCCTACAGCCTAGACCGTATCCTTCTACAACCGTTTCTTCTACTTCTTCCCTTACAACCGCCTTCCAATCTCCCATGATTCTTAGATTTTCATTTCCCGTTACATAATGTACTGTCCGTTCAATACACTCATATACTTCCTCTGTCTTTTCATCTTCTACTTGCGACGTCAGCACGTATACCTGAGCTATCGTTGTCGACGCTGGTTTGCTGTCGAATCTGACGAAAACAACCCTATCACTGAACTGTTCATAGCAGCTCATTCTCTGTTATATTTTACTGTTCATAATGAATCCTGCTGCCGTTACACTATTTTCTGCCGCTGTTGATAGTACTCTATATTCGTCTGATCAGAAATCCCTATCTCCTTTCCATTTCACTTCACTGACCCCCACTGTATCTAGATTGGCCCTATGCAAGATCCTTTTCACATTTTCTAACTTTCCTACTACGTTCAAACTCCAGACGTTCCATGCTCCGACTCGGACAATGTTATTCCTTCGTTGGTTATTCCACCTTTTTTGTCACGGTCACCTCCCTCTTGGGAATCCCCTTCCCGGAGATCCGAATGGGCAACTAATCTTGAACCTTTTGCCAACAGACGCTTTTTCAATTATTGGCCACATGTCTACATCTACATCTACATTTATACTCCGCAAGCCACCCAACGGTGTGTGGCGGAGGGCACTTTACGTGCCACTGTCATTACCTCCCTTTCCTGTTCCAGTCGCGTATGGTTCGCGGGAAGCCTCTGTGCGCGCTCTAATCTCTCTAATTTTACATTCGTGATCTCCTCGGGAGGTATAAGTAGGGGGAAGCAATATATTCGATACCTCATCCAGAAACGCACCCTCTCGAAACCTGGCGAGCAAGCTACACCGCGATGCAGAGCGCCTCTCTTGCAGAGTCTGCCACTTCAGTTTGTTAAACATCTCCGTAACGCTATCACGGTTACCAAATAACCCTATGACGAAACGCGCCGCTCTTCTTTGGATCTTCTCTACCTCCTCCGTCAACCCGATCCGGTGCGGATCCCACACTGATGAGCAATACTCAAGTATAGGTCGAACGAGTGTTTTGTAAGCCACCTCCTTTGTTGATGGACTACATTTTCTAAGGACTCTCCCAATGAATCTCAACCTGGTACCCGCCTTACCAACAATTAATTTTATATGATCATTCCACTTCAAATCGTTCCGCACGCATACTCCCAGATATTTTACAGAAGTAACTGCTACCAGTGTTTGTTCCGCTATCATATAATCATACAATAAAGGATCCTTCTTTCTATGTATTCTCAATACATTACCAGGTTGAGATTCATTGGGAGAGTCCTTAGAAAATGTAGTCCATCAACAAAGGAGGTGGCTTACAAAACACTCGTTCGACCTATACTTGAGTATTGCTCATCAGTGTGGGATCCGTACCAGATCGGGTTGACGGAGGAGATAGAGAAGATCCAAAGAAGAGCGGCGCGTTTCGTCACAGGGTTATTTGGTAAGCGTGATAGCGTTACGGAGATGTTTAACAAATTCAAGTGGCAGACTCTGCAAGAGAGGCGCTCTGCATCGCGGTGTAGTTTGCTCGCCAGGTTTCGAGAGGGTGCGTTTCTGGATGAGGTATCGAATATATTGCTTCCCCCTACTTATATCTCCCGAGGAGATCACGAATGTAAAATTAGAGAGATTAGAGCGCGCACGGAGGCTTTCAGACAGTCGTTCTTCCCGCGAACCATACGCGACTGGAACAGGAAAGGGAGGTAATGACAGTGGCACGTAAAGTGCCCTCCGCCACACACCGTTGGGTGGCTTGCGGAGTATAAATGTAGATGTAGATGTAGAAGTTCTTTGTACGTTTTAATCGATTTTGAATTCACTGAAATAACGTCACAATTTCTTTCACAAAATTAAGTTTTATTTTGTGTTCTCTAGATGCTTCACTTTTTGTCAGGCAGTGTAGTTGAATTAGAGAAATAAAACAAAACATCTAACACTGGCTACGATTAACCAAAACATGCAATACAGAAATTTTTTTGGCCAAGAGTTCAACAATGACACACTATCACGAGGAAACTCGAAAGAAGAAGACGGGAACAGCTGGGTCTCAAGCGAGAAAACAAGGTCATAGCAAACAAATGAAGCAACATTGGCACAGAGTAAGACCAGCCAACGCTTCTAGTTACTTTGCTCAATTCTAAATACGACTGCTCAGATAAAAAATAAATTACCATCATCATTTCATTTACTGCTGGTCTTTCCACCTTGGGTCCTGTCCTACAATTTCATTATGTAGAATATGAATGCTGAATGATTGATGTATATCTTCCTAACATATTATGTTTCTCTTTGCTCTACCTAGGGCGTAGGTGCTACATTTTCCTTGCTTCGAGTCATGATCCAGTTCCATACACACTACAGATTACGTCGTAACATTGTCATATTTCATCATAGCTTAGATTCATACCTTCTTTTGCGGGGTTGTGCTCTTTGTACTACATATTTCATCAAATTTATAGATTTTTTGTTTAATGTCAAATAGCCCAAGTATCACAGGTTACAAACACGGAAGGTAATTCCAAACATCAGCTTGATTAATGGGTTTGTTACATGACAAACTAGCAGCAGACTCAGGATGAACCGTAGAATATCGCAGAACCTCTTACTCCACAAGATTCCATGTAAGTGCTTTTCTATTATTTCCTGAATTTCAAACAGAGCTAGTTGAAATGCATTACAGCTGTGAAGAAACTTTATCTAGAAGTCTGTAAGTGTAATGCATCACTTATGCGATCCAGTAACGATGAACTTGAACATTTGAGAAATGATTCAAATAAATTCCAACTTAAGTATGTTACTATAAAGAGATCACTTATTAACAAAACTAGAAAGGACAGGAAAATGAAATTTTATAAACTGGTGGCAGCACCTGGGCTGTAGGATTGCGAGGGCTGTGCTGTGAACAGAAGGCATACGAGAGTTACTGAAACTGCGGAGTCTAATTTCCTAAGCAGAACAGTTGGATACTTACTACAAGAGAAAATTAGAAAACACCTGAACGGAATTATGAGGAAACAGAAGAATAAATAACAAGCGATACGTATAGCTTTTGCAAATAGAAGACAAAAGGCCTGTGTACAAAACCGACTGGTGGGAGAGATGTTGGACGCCTGAGGAAGAAATGGGAAGTTTGATCATGAGGTTCCTGTTTCATAAGATTGGTTCAAATGGCTCTGAGCACTATGGGACTTAACATCTTAGGTCATCAGTCCCCTAGAACTTAGAACTAATTAAACCTAACTAACCTAAGGACATCACACACATCCATGCCCGAGGCAGGATTCGAACCTGCGACCGTAGCAGTCCCGCGGTTCCAGACTGCAGCGCCAGAACCGCACGGCCACCACGGTCGGCTGTTTCATAAGAATGTCTGCAAGCCCCATCGTGGAGATAGTGTGATAACTGTGAGTTTAAGCGTAGGCGAATGTTTGTTTGACATTAAAGAAATTAATAACTTTGTAAATATTTACTACCATATGAAATACTCTGTTGTGGCCAAATTATTATCACAAAGTCATGTGTTGATAATAACCTTACGTCTGCTTCAAAATTTACCAGATACTTTCTAAAAACAAAACAAGCTTGAGTTTAAATCAATTATTACGTAAAAATGTTAATTCTTACATACTAATTTTGATGATAACTTATCACGTTATATGGTAATATACAATCGTAGCCCATTGAAGAAGAGAAATTTGTTAACATCGAGTATAGATTTAAGTGTCAGGAAGTCATTTCTGAAAGTATTTGTATGGAGTGTAGCCATGTATGGAAGTGAAACATGGACGGTAAATAGTTTGGACAAGAAGAGGATAGAAGCTTTCGAAATGTGGTGCTACAGAAGAATGCTGAAGATTAGATGGGTAGATCACATAACTAATGAGGAAGTATTGAATAGGATTGGGGAGAAGAGAAGTTTGTGGCACAACTTGACCAGAAGAAGGGATCGGTTGGTAGGACATGTTCTGAGGCATCAAGGGATCACCAATTTAGTATTGGAGGGCAGCGTGGAGGGTAAAAATCGTAGGGGGAGACCAAGAGATGAATACACTAAGCAGATTCAGAAGGATGTAGGTTGCAGTAGGTACTGGGAGATGAAGAAGCTTGCACAGGATAGAGTAGCATGGAGAGCTGCATCAAACCAGTCTCAGGACTGAAGACCACAACAACAACAACAGCCCATTGTAATGAATACGGCTGATTAAAAATGTTAGTAGATTTTGGGTGAACCCGGCGAGGCTGTGTAAATGTGAACAGTGTTAATTAATCGAAAGGAATAACATATAGTGACTTCACCTTACCTTTCATGAAAATAGGCAGCTGGGTGAGAAGCGTGTAGAACCCCCAGTTCTCTGTGAAGTTGGCAACGATGATGGCCCACACAGGCATGGAAGTCAGGAAGCGACCCCAAGGATATGGTCCAACCTGGGGAGAAACTTCGCATCTCAAGTATCGATTTATAGCAAGAATTAAGATAGGTTATATTCCCACGCTTCTGTATAGAACACCACTTGACAAGGAACTCTTTGCAATTAGTCCAGGACTAATTGCAAAGTGCAATGAAAGAATGACGGACAGAACTTGAATTTATTGTATCATCGTCAGATTTTCTCATAGGCAGCGTACATTATTTGTTTCATAATTAAATCAAAGAAAAATTGCATCAAAAGAAAGAATTCAGAGACAAATATGTATCAGCTTATGTAAGCTGTATCTTTGAAACGAATAGGCAAGTATTGAAGGTGTTCTCAAAACTCCTTTTCTCAGTGTGGCAGTAATACGACTGTCTTGGCGTTCTTATTCTGAAAAAAAGTTGTAATTTCACTTGACGGTTTTCGGTTTTCGTTGGTTGCTTTTTTACAGTATTCGTAAAGGCCTAATTCAATAACATTGCCTCGATTACTTGGCTCCAGTTTTAGTAATTAGCCACAATCAGAAAATACAATTGGTTTTCATAATATTTTCGTGGTCGTGCCACTGCCAACAATGAATTTCGTGAAGGTCGACACGACCAAAATCGGTTGTTTTCAAAAATCATCTATTCTGTGAGCAACATGACTGGTGAAGACCAGCATGTGATGTACTGCGAGACTCCTAGTAACTCTGGAGACTAAAGCACGCTTAGTATTAAGAAAACAGTCTTAATCGCGTTTTTCACTTATTTAGTTCCAAAAACAAAAAAATAAAAAAGAATAAAGTTAAGACTGTTTTCTTAATACTAAGTTAATTTTATATCAATCGCTGTTACTCCACAATCATGTTGTCCAAACATCTAAAGCACATTGCCTCACAAAAAAAGGGAATCACCCACACACAGAGGAGGAAACAAAATAAAACTTCACTGTTTGAGAGAGTGTGTGATGTTATTTCAGTGATTATACGAGGTGTGACAATAAAGTAATGAGACTGATTTCCTTTGCAACATGTGGCAACCCTGCAGGCTTGCGTAGGCACAATAACTTTGACCTTGGTCTATAAGCTGCTTCTAGTCCAAGCAGCACATCGATGCAACTGCTCAGTCATGAGTTGTGCTGTAATAAGTTAACACGTGTTTGTGTCTCTCGTCACGGAAATGGAACCGCATAATATTGCGCGACGTTATGCCATTTCTTTTTGCGTTAAATTGGGTGAAAATGCGACAACAACTTACGGTAAGCTTCAGAAGGTTTTTGGAGAGGAGGTTATGTCAAGAGCTCAAATTCTTCGTTGGCATAAAATGTTTAGTGAAGGCAGAACGAATGTTGAAGATGAAGACCGCAGTGGACGACCATCAACCTGACAGACAGATGTCAACTTACCGGGGTGTGTGAACTCGTACAATCTGATCCTGGACAAACAGTTAACCAATATTACTACAAATAAATTTTATAAGGACTTTGTAAAAGAGTTGGTTCAAAAATGGTTTAAATGGCTCTGAGCACTATGCGACTTAACATCTATGGTCATCAGTCCCCTAGAACTTAGAACGACTTCAACCTAACTAACCTAAGGACAGCACACAACACCCAGTCATCACAAGGCAGAGAAAATCCCTGCCCCGCCGGGATATAAAAGAGTTATTCGTGTCCGTGCCAACACTGCTGATAATTGGATTCTGCATCATGATAATGCGCCATCGCATACTGCTCTATCAGTACAGCAATTTTTAACCTCAAAACAAATTTCAGCACTACCACAGCCACCTTATTCGCCAGATATCTCTCCGTGTGACTTTTTTCTATCTCCAAGAGTCAAAACGGCGTTCAAGGGACACATTTTCAAACAACACAAGATGTCTAAAAAGCTGTGACGACGGTCTTGGAGGATATTACAGAAGATGAGTTCCAGAAATGTTACCATCAATGGCAGAAGCGCTGGAAAAAGTGTGTGCAGTCTGTAAGGGGTCCGTAGGCCCTTACTATAAGTTTGCACTCGGCACAGGTCGATAGGGCAAACAATCGATTGTGTCGTGTTGCAAGAGCGAGTGTGAGTTGAGTCAGTCCCTTGTTGCGGGCCGAGCTGTGTGGAGGCCTGTTGCGGTTTAACGCCTTTGTGCTAGAATAATACCGGGAAAGTGAAAAAGTATTATTACGAAAGTGATTAGTGATATTTCCAGTGCCGATATTTTGGTTTTACGTCTACCGCGCCGGCATCATTTTGGATTGCAGTGTTGGATTGCAGTGTTGGATTGCAGTGGCTGGATTAGCGTGTGACGATAATGAATAACGAGGAAGCCTTTGCTGAGATTAGCCGTAATTAGATATGTATGACGAAGGCAGTGGCTGTCTCCTTCTTTTGGTGTTTTTGAGACGAATATAGGTTCTTGATTAGTGAAATTGTGTTGGTGTTCTTCTTGTTACCAGACATTTCATTATTACAGCAATTGAGAAGGACAAACTGTAAAGTAACAACTCCGTAGCAGCACCAATTCCGATTGCCAGCCCCATTAGGTACACGGTCACATTAATTAATAATTATTGGGCTGCTATTCGATCAGATCAGGTCGGGTCGAAATAAAACGGAGGTGTTACAAGTCAGAAGGAAACTACTTTGAAGAAGACAACACTAAACTTAACTAAAACAGTAAACAACAATTTTTGTCACATCAGTCTCATTACTTTATTGTCTAACCTCGTACACTGAAGAGCGATAGAAGCTGGTACACCTGCCTAATATCGTGTAAGGCACACGCGAGCACGCTGATGTGCGGCAACACGATGTGGCATGGACTCGACTAATGTCTGAAGTAGTGCTCGAGGAAACTGACGCCATTAATCCTGCAGGGCTGTCCATAAATCGGTAAGAGTACGAGGAGCTGGAGACCTATTTTGAACAGCACGTTGCAAGGCATCCCAGATATGCTCAATGATGTTCATGTCTGGGGAATTTAGTAGGCAGCGGAAGTTTTTCACTCAGAGAGTGTCTCTGGAGCCACCCTGTAGCAATTCTGGACCTGCGGGGTGTCGCATTGTCCTGCTGGAATTGCCCAAGTCCGTCGGAATGCACAATGGACATGAATGGATGCGGTTGATCAGACAGGATGCTTACGTATGTGTCACCTCCCAGAGTCGTATCTAGACGTATCAGGGCTCCCATATCACTCCAACTGCACATGCCCGACATCAATACAGAGCCTCCACCAGTTTGAACAGTCCCCTGCTTACATTCAGGGTCGATGGATTCATGAGGTCGTCTCCATACCTGTACGCATCCATCCGCTCGATACAATTTGAAACGAGACTTGTCCGACCAGGCAACATGTTTCCCGTCGTCAACAGTCCAGTGTCGGTGTTGCCGGGTCCTCGCGAGGCGGAAAGCTTTCTGTCATCAAGGGTACACGAGTTGGGCCTCTGGCTCCGAAAGCCCATATCGATGATGTTTTGTTGAAAGGTTCGCACGCTGACACCTGTTGATGGCTCAGCATTGAAATCTGCAGCAATTTGCGGAAGGGTTGCACTTCTGTCATGTTGTACGATTTTTTTAAGTCGTCATTGGTTCCATTCTTGCAGGGCCTTTTTTCAGCCGCAGCGATGTCGGATTTTTTTGATATTTCACCGGATTCCTGGTATTCACGGCACACTCACGAAATAGTCGTTCTGGAAAATCCCCACTTCATCGCTACCTTGGAGGAGCTGTGTTCCATCGCTCGTGCACCACAATAACACCGCGTTCAAACTCACTCAAATCTCGATAATCTGCCACTGTAGCAGCAGTAACAGATCTAACACCTGCGCCAGACACGTGTTGTCTTATATAGGCGTTGCCGACCGCAGCGGCTCTGCCTGTTTATGTATCTCTGTATTTGAATACGCACGCCTGTACCAGTTTCTTTCAGTGTGAAATTATTCGGTTGGGAAGAGTGTCATTAATCTGTTCACATCAACATCTACATCCATACTCCGCAAGCCACCTGACGGTGTGTGGCGGAGGGTACCTTGAGTACCTCAATCGGTTCTCCCTTCTATTCCAGTCTCGTATTGTTCGTGGAAAGAAGGATTGCCGGTATGCCTCTGTGTGGGCTCTAATCTCTCTGATTTTATCCTCATGGTCTCTTCGCGAGATATACGTAGGAGGGAGCAATATACTGCTTGACTCTTCGGTGAAGGTATGTTCTCGAAACTTTAACAAAAGCCCGTACCGAGCTACTGAGCGTCTCTCCTGCAGAGTCTTCCACTGGAGTTTATCTATCATCTCCGTAACGCTTTCGCGATTACTAAATGATCCTGTAACGAAGCGCGCTGCTCTCCGTTGGATCTTCTCTATATCTTCTATCAACCCTATCTGGTACGGATCCCACACTGCTGAGCAGTATTCAAGCAGTGGGCGAACAAGCGTACTGTAACCTACTTCCTTTGTTTTCGGATTGCATTTCCTTAGGATTCTTCCAATGAATCTCAGTCTGGCATCTGCTTTACCGACGATCAACATTATATGCTCATTCTATTTTAAATCAGTCCTAATGCGTACTCCCAGATAATTTATGGTATAAACTGCTTCCTGTTGCTGACCTGGTATTTTGTAGCTAAATGATAAAGGATCTATCTTTCTGTGTATTCGCAGCACATTACACTTGTCTACATTGAGATTCAATTGCCATTCCCTGCACCATGCGTCAATTCGCTGCAGATCCTCCTGCATTTCAGTACAATTTTCCATTGTTACAACCTCTCGATACACCACAGCATCATCTGCAAAAAGCCTCAGTGAACTTCTGATGTCATCCACCAGGTCATTTATGTATATTGTGAATAGCAATGGTCCTATGACACTCCCCTGCGGCACACCTGAAATTACACTTACTTCGGAAGACTTCTCGCCATTGAGAATGACATGCTGCGTCCTGTTATCTAGGAACTCCTCAATCCAATCACACAATTGGTCTGATAGTCCATATGCTCTTACTTTGCTCATTAAACGACTGTGGGGAACTGTATCAAACGCCTTGCGGGAGTCAAGAAACACGGCATCTACCTGTGAACCCGTGTCTATGGTCCTCTGAGTCTCGTGGACGAATAGCGCGAGCTGAGTTTCACATGACCGTCTTTTTCGAAACCCATGCTGATTCCTACAGAGTAGATTTCTAGTCTCCAGAAAAGTCATTATACTCGAACACAATACGTGTTCCAAAATTCTACAACTGATCGACGTTAAAGATATAGGTCTATAGTTCTGCACATCTGTTCGACGTCCCTTCGTGATAACGGGGATGACCTGTGCCCTTTTCCAATCCTTTGGAACGCTACGCTCTTCTAGAGACCTACGGTACACCGCTGCAAGAAGGGGGGCAAGTTCCTTCACGTACTCTGTGTTGTGTGTTCTCCTGTGCAAGCTGGTCCGCAAATCTAGTAACTAGTCCTTGATAACCTGTATGCTGTCCGCGAGACGGAGTTGACGATGAAACTTCCCACATACATTCTATCGGCGATAGATATGGAGATGTTGCTGGCTACGGTAGTACCTCAAGATGGAGCAGACACGTCCCATGTGTGGACGAGCCTTGTCCTATTGAAAGTGTTCCCGTGAGAGGTAACACCGGAGGACCCAGGATATCCGTGACGTACAATCATGCCGTCAAGAGTTCCGTGAATCAGTACGAGCCCTGACCGCAAGTCACACAGATGATTCCCGACACCAAGACGCCAGGAATACCCGTGCCTCTCCAAAACACTGCAAGAAAGAAACTTCTCCACTGGTCGATGTCATACACTCCTGGAAATTGAAATAAGAACACCGTGAATTCATTGTCCCAGGAAGGGGAAACTTTATTGACACATTCCTGGGGTCAGATACGTCACATGATCACACTGACAGAACCACAGGCACATAGACACAGGCAACAGAGCATGCACAATGTCTGCACTAGTACAGTGTATATCCACCTTTCGCAGCAATGCAGGCTGCTATTCTCCCATGGAGACGATCGTAGAGATGCTGGATGTAGTCCTGTGGAACGGCTTGCCATGCCATTTCCACCTGGCGCCTCAGTTGGACCAGCGTTCGTGCTAGACGTGCAGACCGCGTGAGACGACGCTTCAACCAGTCCCAAACATGCTCAATGGGGGACAGATCCGGAGATCTTGCTGGCCAGGGTAGTTGACTTACACCTTCTAGAGCACGTTGGGTGGCACGGGATACATGCGGACGTGCATTGTCCTGTTGGAACAGCAAGTTCCCTTGCCGGTCTAGGAATGGTAGAACGATGGGTTCGATGACGGTTTGGATGTACCGTGCACTATTCAGTGTCCCCTCGACGATCACCAGTGGTGTACGGCCAGTGTAGGAGATCGCTCCCCACACCATGATGCCGGGTGTTGGCCCTGTGTGCCTCGGTCGTATGCAGTCCTGATTGTGGCGCTCACCTGCACGGCGCCAAACACGCATACGACCATCATTGGCACCAAGGCAGAAGCGACTCTCATCGCTGAAGACGACACGTCTCCATTCGTCCCTCCATTCACGTCTGTCGCGACACCACTGGAGGCGGGCTGCACGATGTTGGGGCGTGAGCGGAAGACGGCCTAACGGTGTGCGGGACCGTAGCCCAGCTTCATGGAGACGGTTGCGAATGGTCCTCGCCGATACCCCAGGAGCAACAGTGTCCCTAATTTGCTGGGTAGTGGCGGTGCGGTCCCCTACGGCACTGCGTAGGATCCTACGGTCTTGGCGTGCATCCGTGCGTCGCTGCGGTCCGGTCCCAGGTCGACGGGCACGTGCACTTTCCGCCGACCACTGGCGACAACATCGATGTACTGTGGAGACCTCACGCCCCACGTGTTGAGCAATTCGGCGGTACGTCCACCCGGCCTCCCGCATGCCCACTATACGCCCTCGCTCAAAGTCCGTCAACTGCACATACGGTTCACGTCTACGCTGTCGCGGCATGCTACCAGTGTTAAAGACTGCGATGGAGCTCCGTATGCCACGGCAAACTGGCTAACACTGACGGCGGCGGTGCACAAATGCTGCGCAGCTAGCGCCATTCGACGGCCAACACCGCGGTTCCTGGTGTGTCCGCTGTGCCGTGCGTGTGATCATTGCTTGTACAGCCCTCTCGCAGTGTCCGGAGCAAGTATGGTGGGTCTGACACACCGGTGTCAATGTGTTCTTTTTTCCATTTCCAGGAGTGTATTACAGGGAGCTATTACTTGTTCTCGGAAAGCATGCGGAGATGTCAAGTGGTTACGAAGTGTTTGTGGCGGTCAGAAGTTGTTGACGAGTATGCCCTACGACACATAGATAAAGACGGCCTGTGCGCTGGCTGCGAACAGCAAGCTGGGTGTACCAAGAGCAGTCACAACAACAGCGAACAACTAGTGTTGTGTAACACTGTGCCGAGCTTGGTAATAACGTTAGTGTTGCACAATGTGACTGTTCAGAATGTTTTTAGTGTTATTTATGTGATGCGCAATTCAAATTAGTATCGGTAACAGACAAAATGCTCTACAGATGTTGTGTGACCGGATATGACGGATATTATCCGACGGGACTAAAAGTGGAACTTTTTTCATTTACGAAGGAATAGCAATTATTAGAAAAATGGAAACAGGCTATCTCAAGGGAAAATTTGACTATCTGCGAAATAACAAAGGTAAGTCATTTAACATCCTTTTTGTTTCTACTGGAGCATGACGTTAATAATGTGAAACCTAACCTTAAATTTATACATAACTTGGCACTTAATGTGCTACTGTTTTGCCGGTACAGTATTATTATTGTTTTCATTAATCTATCTTAAATTTTTTAGATTACAGCTGAAGACCGAGCGCGCATTGTGCCCACTGATCTAGATGTACTCTATGTAAGGATTTAATGTTATTTATGTGATGCGCAATTCAAATTAGTGTTGGTAACAGACAAAATGTTCTACAGATGTTGTATGATCGGATATAAGGGATATTATCCGACGGGGCTAATAGTGAAAGTTTTTTTTTTCATTTACGAAGGAACAACAGTTATTAGAAAAATGGAAACAGGCTAGCTCAAGGGAAAATTTGACTATCAGCGAAACAACAAAGGTAAGACATTTAACTTCCTTTTTGTTTCTACTGTGGTATGACGTTAATAATGTGAAACTGTAAGGGGTCCGTAGGCCCTTACTATAAGTTTGCACTCGGCACAGGTCGACAGGGCAAACTATCGATTAGTGTGTCGTGTTGGGAGAGCGAGTGGAGAGTTGAGTGTGTAGTTCCCGTGTGGCGGGCCGAGCTGTGCGGAAGCCAGCAGTTGTTGTAATGCAAGGTTTTACCGACAAAGGGAGTGGCCATCGCCGCGGTTTAACCCCTTTGTGCTAGATTAATACGGGGAAAGTGAGGAAGTATAATTACGAGAGTAATCAGTGATATTTCAGTGCCGATATTTTGGTTCCGCGTCTACCGCGCCGGCATCATTTTGGATTGCAGTGTTGGATTGCAGTGATTGGATTTGCGTGTGACGATAATGAATAACGAAGAAGCCTGTGCTGAGATTAGCCGTAATTAGATGTGTATGACGAAGGCAGTGGTTGTCTCCTTCTTTTTGTGTTTTTGAGACGAATATAGGTTCTTTATTAGTGAAGCTGTGTTGGTGTTCTTCTTGTTACCAGACATTTCATTATTACAGCAATTGAGAAGGACAAACCGGAAAGTAACAACTCCGTAGCAGTCAATTCCGATTGCCAGCCCCATTAGGTACACGATCACATTAATTAATAATTATTGGGCTGCTATTCGGTCAGATCAGATCAGGTCGGGTCGAAATAATAAAACGGAGGTGTTACAAAACCTAACCTTAAATTTACACATAACTTGGCACTTAAAGTGCTACTGTTTTGCTGGTGCTGTATTATTATTGTTTTCATTAATCTATCTTAAATTTTTTACATTACAGCTGAGGACCGAGCGCGCATTGTGCCCACTGATCTAGATATACTCTATGTAAGGATTTAATCCCTGCGGGTTCCCTATTTTGCTTCTCTTCGAATGTTTGAGTATGTTGTCATTGAAGTCACAGATGTTACAAGACATTAAACGCCAATTCCTTGTTGAGTCATGAGTGGAACTAATACCTGAGAATTTTTGCCTAAGATTTGTTATTATTTCCTGTTCAGTTTAGGTTGTTTGCTTTCTTTGAAAGTCAAGCCTGATACGACGTGCTCCACGTAACGTGTTTAGAGAGATGGTTCTGTTGTTGATTTAGAGCAGTACGTATCTGGGGGTTATTACTATGTCAACCGAGTTGCTCGTAGAAATTTAACAAAGTGCTGTGTTTAACAGATGCTGGATTAGTGTTTCGACAAAAGGAAAGTCTCTCCAATCTCAGTGGAAAGGAAGGCAGGAAGAACAGAGTTGGGTTGTTTGGGGAAGGAGACCAAACAGCGAGGTAATCGGTCTCATCGGATTAGGAAAGGATGGGGAAGGAAGTCGGCCGTACCCTTTCAAAGGAACCATCCCAGCATTTGCCTGGAGCGATTTAGAGAAATAACGGAAAACCTAAATCAGGATGGCCGGACGCGGGATTGAACCGTCGTCCTCCCGAATGCGAGTCCAGTGAGGAAGAACAGAGATTTTCGTCTTGTCATCACGTGATTAGAGAAGGGTCTCTATTTTGACGTTTTATTATTTGGTCATTACAGAGTAACAACGCTGCTTTTTCAATAATGTCACTTAGAAAAGAACAAGTAGCCTAATATAAATGGCTGGACAACCGAGGAAGTTAAGGTAGTTCAGCTAATAGTTCATAAAGATCACCGGAAATACTCAGAATTTACTAATATGAAACTTTCTAAAAAAACTATTTTAGACTAGTTCCTCTCTAACTAAGCCATTTTTCTCCTTACAAGTTCTGGGTTTTCAGGACCATAAAAGGTAATTTAGTACATTAGTGTATGAAATAATTGATGTGAGAGTTTGTGTTGTTATTGATTATGTCTCCAGAAATATAATATTTAACCAGAAAAAAAGCTTTTCTAGAAGTGCCTATCAGTAGAAACTGTTCTTGGGTGGGAAAGGCTCTTTTTAAGTGGGCTACCCATTGCATAGACCTTCTTAACCTAGGTGGCAATGGTGTGCCTACCCTCAGGTTCCCATACAGTCAACATCGTCCACGCATGTCACATCCAAATGGTCCACAGATCTGGATACTAAACGATTTGACCAACCGGCTAAATAGAGACCCACAACGAGGTTCCTTTCCAACTCTGTCAGGTGCTGATAACGACGCCTCACACGAGTACACGTCATTTTCGGGTCCTTCAGACAGATCACTAAATACCTGACGCTGTTCGCGCCTCTTGCATACTCTACCAGGCCGGGTAACAATGCTAAACATGAACAACACTAATGCATTGTGCTGGCTGTATTACCTGTCACAAAGTATTGCTGCTCTAATCATTTACATTCCCTGCCCACCAGACCAGAAATTGCAGTAGACGATCAAACAATAGTTAATGCTGATAGGTATAGAACTAGTTTGAAAGTTGGCTGTTACATCTGCAACTGTTCATATATAATTTGCTATTTTCACTATTCAATGTTTTCAAATACGTTACTGCTGGTTCACTGCAAAGCTGCAATTCTGTGCCTAATTGATCGATTGTGAATAACGTAAGTTATCTTTAAGTCAGTCCATAGAGTAGAAATTCGGATGCGCAGAATTGATTTTGTGTTGTCAACATACAGTGCACCGTGGTCACAACACGTTTGCCCGTAATGCGTCCTGTAAATTTTGAATGACATTATGTTCCTACAGTACACACAGATTTCCTTCGTAGGTGCTGTGGACTTGGTATATGCGTTTTGTAGACACCAGACACCATAACAATTTGGATTTGATACTTGGAATAATCTGGATTCTTGTCTTTGCAGAGCAAAACAAACGGCCATCACGTCAGAGAACCATGACGTCAGCGTGTATTTACACTCTCCGTCATGTCGCACTGCTTTAGTTTACTTAGCCTCATACTGTATGGCGAAAGTGAGGTTATGAGTCACCATCAGTTATACAAAAAGTCAGAGCATAGGATCAGAATTAAGGAACAAGCGACAACAAAGTTTATTAACGTCCAAAGCAAACTTCAGAACATATGCTCTTGATCAGTTTTATGGTCAAGTGCTGGGAACTGTTACCTTATGCATCGCCATTACTGGTCCTGCACTCGGTGATATGGTTTGGTGTGGAGCTGGATTCCAATACCACACGCCCTAGTCACATTGCCAGTACACTAACCAGCCAGCGTTACATCTCTGAAGTGTTGGAGCCTGCTGTCCTCCCATTACTTGGGGCTTGCCGACGACCACATTGCAACAGGACAAACAAAACATCGACATTTCGGACCATCGACATATACTGACTACCGAAAATATATACATTCAAACATATCAAACAATAGCTACAAAAGAATAAATGAAGCCTATCTGTCTTATCCATTGCTTGTTTTTACACCACTAATAACGTCACATAACAGTCCAACTGTACACGACCCACATCATTACAGAGCCTTCACCAGCTTCAACAGTCCCCTGCTGACATGCAGGGTCCATGGGTTCATGAGATTGTATCCATATCAGTGCACGTCCATATAATTTGAAGCGAGACTTGTCCGACCAGGTAAGATGTTTCTAGTCATCAACAGTCCGATGTCTGTGTTGACGGGCTCAGGCGATGCGTAAAGCTTTGTGTCGTGCAGTATTCAAGGTTACAAGAGTGAGTCTTTGACTCTGAGAGCCCATATCGATGATGTTTCGTTGAATGTTTCACACGCTGACGTTGGTGACCCAGCATTGAAATCGGCCCCAATTTGCGGAAGGGTAGTACTTCTGTCGTGTTGAACGAATCTCTTCAGCCGTCATTGGTCCCGGTTTTGCAGGATCTTTTCCAGCCGTAGCGATGTCGGAGATTTGATGTTTTACCGGATTCCTGATATTCACGGTATACTCGTGAAATGGTGGTACGGGAAAATCCCCACTTCATCGGTACCTCGGAAATGCTGTGCCCCATTGGTTGTGGGGCGACTATAACACCACGTTCAAACTCACTTAAACGTTGATAACCTGCCATTGTAGCAGCAGTAACAGATCTAACAACTGCGCCAAACACTTGTTGTGTTATAAAGGCGTTGCCGACCGCAGCTCCACATTCTGCCTGTTTACATATCTCTGTATTTGAATACGCCCGCATCTCGTGGTCGTGCGGTAGCGTTCTCGCTTCCCACGCCCGGGTTCCCGGGTTCGATTCCCGGCGGGGTCAGGGATTTTCTCTGCCTCGTGATGGCTGGGTGTTGTGTGCTGTCCTTAGGTTAGTTAGGTTTAAGTAGTTCTAAGTTCTAGGGGAGTGATGACCATAGATGTTAAGTCCCATAGTGCTCAGAGCCGTATTTGAATACGCATGACTATGCCAGTTTCTTTGACGCTTCAGTGTATAATTCCCTACTCTGTTTTTCAGCAGAGTCACCGTTTAATGTGATAGTCTTAAGCCACCTTACTGAGAATGCTTGTATGCCGGTGTGGTACCACTCCGCTGGTCGACGTCGATGCCAGCGTCTTGCTACGTCAATAACCTTCCCATCATTCTCGTACTGTTCTTGCAGAGTGCTTCCTTCATTGGGCGAAACAGATGGAAGTCGGGAGGTGCGAGATGCGGGAAACAGAGTGGAAGAGGAAAAACAGTCCAACGTAGTTTTATGAGCCCCTCTGGAGTGCGCAGGCTTGCGTGACTCTTTGCATTATCATGGAGAAGAAGTTCGTTTGTATTTTTGTAACGACCAACACGCTGAAATCGTGTCTTCAGTTTTCTGAGGGTGTATGCGGCTGGCGGGCACGCGGGAGATTGTTGCGATGATGACAAACGCCTCGCCCAAAAAGTCGCGGTGCTTTTGTTCACTGCCAAGTCTCTGTAGGCATTCTGCAACCGCCTATGAATATCTGCGACGGTCTGGTTTATCGTCAACAGAAACTCAGAGACAGCTCTCTGCTTGGAAAGCGCCTCCGTTGCAGGAGCCACATTGAAGGCTGCGTATAGGTCATCTGCCCATAGGAACTTCACGAAACTATAGCGGTTGAAGCTAAATCGCATCGAAGCGAAATCGATTATTCTACGGTGTCACAAGAAATTAAACATTCTTTCAACCGAAATTGCTCGAGAAAAAAAATGTATTACCTTACTTATTGCAGTCCCTCGTACTCGGTTGCATTAACTGAAATATGTTTCACGAATCACTAGCTAATTAGCTTCAGTCACATGCAGTAACTGTAATTAAGGGGGGTAGGACGTCAAACGGGCAGATTTGGAGCAGGAGAGGCATCACAGGACATTTTAATTTCCACTGTCTATACTTTTACAAATAAATTCATAGAACTTTAACAGCATGACCAGGAAGGATTCAGGATTCATACTCATAGCAGTGAAAGCTCCAAAACGTAACAAAACACATTTTTTTACATGTGAAATTTCATCATTTTTTTACTTACTACTGGCTGCATTTGTTGCTATAGGTACACTTTTCTTCCTAAGTAAGACAGATTCTTCGATGACTTTTGCACAGCATACAAACCATAGTTACAGGTGTATGAAACTCTAGAAGTTATTTAATTTATGAAATAATGAATGAACTGTTACATTTTAAACTTCATGTTTAGAAAAAACTCAGGTTTTATAGTTAATTACCTCAATTTTTTCCACAGTTTTTTAATAGATTTGGAAAATTCTAGAGTTTCATACACCTGTAACTACTGTTTGTATGCTATGAAAAATTCATCGAAGAATCTCTCTTACTTAGCAAGAAAAGTGTACCTATAGCAACAAATGCAGCCAGTAGTAAGTGAAAAACTGATGAAATTTCACATGTAAAAAAAGGTATTTTGCTACGTTTTTGAACTTCCACTGCAATGAGTGTGAGTCCTCAATCCTTCCTGGTCTTGGTGACAAAGTTTTATGAATTTATTTGTAAAAGTAAAGACAATAGAAATTAAAATGTCCTGTGGTGACTCTCCTACTCCAAGTCGGCCCTTTTGACGTCCTATCCCCCTTAAAATGCCCATTGGACCTGTAAGAGTGAAATACGTGTGGCTGTTCAACACCGCCGGCAGTGCCACGACCTCCGTGAGACACTGACAGCGTCGCGGGACCAACTTGATCCCTGATCGCCCAGTGTCATTCAAATCCAGGGAGCACGCTTTCGTTGCAAGTGTCTGAAAGGAACCTGGACGGCACTCACCTGCGTGTTGGGGTGATCGCCCACAGCTTCGCTGATGTACTTGCACTCCCTTGGGTCGATTCGGGAGTCGAACTCTGGACCACGCCTAACCAGCAGCGCCCACGCCAAGAACCAGAGCATCCCGACTGCGCCTGCAGCATCCAACAGCATTCGCGATCAGAAGAGACTCGATTCATCACGAAGGGTGGCTAACATCGCGCTGCAGTTAGTAGGAACGTGGCATTCCAAATGTATATCATATTACTCCACCTGTGCTTCACTTGCAAAATAAACAAGTAAAAAATAAAAAAAATCAAGATTTGAAAGAATTTAGAAAGATAGGAAACACATAAAGTAACCCTTTACTTTAAATTCTTTTCATCTTTGCTTGACTTGTTTGTGACTTACAAACTCTAGATTATTGTGTTATGCTTATATCCCACTTCCTACAGCCAGAAGTCTTTTTTTTTTGCCTCCAATGGTACCGCTTGACAATTTTTCGAAACGTATTTGTATTTCGTATTTTAACAATTTCTGTCTCGCCTTATTTGAGGCCTTAGAGTAATTCCTGCTTTCTGTATGAGGCTTGATTTTTGCAACCTAGCCTATAATACCTCGGCATAGAACCTTTGGCAAGGTAACCATAAACTCTTCGTACTATAACTTTCCCTTCTTGATACGTGCCATCCTCATTACTTTCTGAAATCAAGGGCTGACGCAAACACCAGCTGCATTCCTCGTGTTTTGACAGCTGCCTATAGTGTGAGTAGGTGCCAGGGCACCAACCGCCGTGGGGTTCAACTGAAGCCCGTGTCTGAATACAAGAAGATACATGAAACCTGGGAACTAACAGAAACTGCTTAGGACTGACTTTAGATGCCTGGGTGTTATCTAACAAACTGTGTGGAGTGGGTAAGAAGTTTGAACGAGCTGTCGTATATTCCGTCGTTGTCGGAGTTATACGTTAGCTCTGACGAGTGGCGCAAAACGAAGGAAAATTCGGGCCCATCTTGAAGCTGCCTTACCTCTTTGAACTGTTTGACGTCTTTGGATCTCCTTCTGCCCTCAGCCCAGGGGACAATTCAATCGCAGAGCGGTCGGCATGTCGCTCTTAGTTTTCGCAAGAATTACACTTCACCAAACTGCTCAACGACCATTTGCGGTATATTAACTCAACAATTTTAAGGGGCCCACATAGAACAGTGGTTGTCGCTCAATCTTCCAAGCAAGTTCAAATGCTATGAGATATACTATAAAATTGTTTGTTTTCCTTGTTTCATTCAAAATACGAATTAATAACTTAATTGTTTGTTTGAATACATGTTGTTCCTTATTACAGTTTTTCCTTCGTGTAATCTGTCCCAACTCCATAAATTTGATAGTTGCTGATTCACCTTCAGTTGGCTGGCAACCAACTATCACCATAGGCCGATATGTCAAGAATGTCAATACATTTGTTTCCCACCTTGGTGCCTGCAAAACAAACCACTATATAATTTTACACCAAATCTCATTTGCTCTTTTAAACATGACATAATTTGTCTGGTAAGTCTGCAGTCGTCTATTGCCATACGTGCCCAATAATCAGACTGGTCTTTTCTACATTGTGTCGTCCGAAATATTTCCACTTTCTTCCCGATTATAGTTGTCTTCATTCCTTCTCCGTAAAAACTCTCATTTTTGTCCCTTCTATCCTAAGACCCTTCTTAAAATTCTAATTTCCTTCTTTCTGTAGTGTATATTTCGTCTGATATAAGAATTAGCGGAGATTATGCAGCACAAAGACCTCCTACTTAGATTACTGCACTGCAGTGTTGGACTTCGTTATTGACGGAGGGGTATTTCAAGAAATTTAAGCATTTTTCAGTTTCATGATTATTTTTTCATTGTCTTACATGTTTAATAAATTAATATAATTCAAGCAGAGAGCTTAATTTTTTTAACTATATCATTTTTTACGTTAATTACCGCTATCGATTCGTTTTCTTAATATAAATTTCGAGTCTAAAATCACTATTTTAGTACCTGTTCGTAGTCAAGTGTGACACAAAAAAATTCATGAAGTGTAGGAGTGTCATCAGGAAATACGAATCAGCTCATGCTTATCTCCCTAAATACAGATTGTAATCCGACTTCGATATGTAATCAATCTTCTTGCCTATTCTTGTTATTAGAAGGGCGACATCGTGTCGCCTGGAGAAAACAATGATCTTGCTTTTGAATTTTACCCGCCAAACACAATCTAGCACCACGTACTTTAATTGTAATGAACGGTTTCAACAACATTAGGCCATCTTCAGAACTAAAAATGTTGAGAGAAAGGTACATATCACAGGAGTCTACTGGTACGTTTCGTGTTTTTGACAACACACATCAGATGACGGCGATGATAACTACAATTCTCTCAACATTTAAGATCTAAGGATGGGTTATATCAAACGAAATCGGTCACTGCAATAAAAATTCATGGACTGTTCCTTTGTTCATTGTTCTTATTATCTTTACAAAGATATAATTGTAATCACACACAAATTGTTATAGTTAATTGCTAGGCTATCTCCCCTTGAATGTCTCATTTGCCATGCTATGTGCCAGAGTTTGAATAAATATCTTAATGAAACGCTTCCATGATGGTATGTAGTTACACTATATGTAACGTGTCATCTTCTTCTTTTGAAACCCGAAAATGTTATCCCAAAGTTTTTATTTCATATTACTCTCTATCTCCCGCATTATTGTCTTAGAACTTAAAACTGATTCAAGAGAGAATTTTTTTCTGAAGCTACGAAGATATTGTCTTTCTTACTTGCCTGGAATCGACTCTGTTGTATCTGGACAGCTGTGCATTTTTTTTCATATATCTCCAAGGAGGGAGGAAATGGGAGACTAAATGTAGCATAAGAGTTTTGTTATTTGCACAGTAAAATAACTACTGATAGCCGAGGAAGAGATACTATAAAATGTAGTCTGGTAACAGCAAGAAAAGCATTTATGAAAAAGAGTGATTTGTTAATATCAGGTTAAGGGTTAGCAAACCTTTCCTGAAGGTGCTTGTCTGAAGTGTAGCGTTGTCCTAAAGCAAAACGTGGATGATAAGCAGTTCAGACAAGCTGAGAACAGAAGCTTTTGAAATGTGGTGGTAAATAAGAATGATGAAGATTAAAATGACAGATAGAATAACAAATGAGCAAGTACAAAAAGTAATTTATGGCACAACTTGACCAAAAGAAGGGCTCGGTTGATAGGATACATTTTGAGACAACAAGAAATCATTGGTGGGAAGTGTGTGTGTGTGGGGCTGGGGGTGGGGGGAGGAATAGAAGTTGTAGAGGAAAGCAAAGGAACGAATATAGTAAGGAGGTTCAAATGGATGTGGGTTGCTGTAGATGCGGAGGCGAAGAGGCTTGCACAGGATAGATTAGCATGAAGAACTGCATCAAACCAGTCTTGGACAGCATCAGCAACTAAGGGGAGACACGTCTGCAGTTGTTCGCACTATATAACCGCCCATTTTGAGAACGGTCAGGCAATGTCAAGCTGCCTTCAGCCCGAATATTGGTTTGTACGCTGCGCGCATTTGTTAGACACGGTCCTATTGACGGCGGTGTTTCTTTATTGTCCTCTGACGTTTATCTTACTTACCCAGTCGTAGGGTGATCTACAGTTTAACTGGATTCTAAACCACCGTGGAAGTTGGGATTTGTCACATATACAAACAGTTCTCAAGGTATAAATGGCAATAAGCGATACAGAAGAAACTTTCCCTGTTAGAAAAGAAACTAGGTAAGACGATGGAATTATTCGAATGGGACAGAAATCGGTAGATGTGATGTACATGTACAGGCAAAAAAACGATCACAGTATAAAAAAAATGGGTGATTTATTTATGAGAAAGAACCTCGCAAATTGAGCAAGTCAATAACTCGTTGGTCCACCTCTGATCCTTCTGCAAGCTTCGGCTTGGCGGTGATTGACAGAGTTGTTGGATATCCTCGTGAGGGGTTGTTGTTGTTGTGGTCTTCAGTCCTGAGACTGGTTTGATGCAGCTCTCCATGCTACTCTATCCTGTGCAAGCTTCTTCATCTCCCAGTACCTACTGCAACCTACATCCTTCTGAATCTGCTTAGTGTATTCATCTCTTGGTCTCCCCCTACGATTTTTACCCTCCACGCTGCCCTCCAATACTAAATTGGTGATCCCTTGATGCCTCAGAACATGTCCTACCAACCGATCCCTTCTTCTGGTCAAGTTGTGCCACAAACTTCTCTTCTCCCCAATCCTATTCAATACTTCCTCATTAGTTACGTGATCTACCCATCTAATCTTCAGCATTCTTCTGTAGCACCACATTTCGAAAGCTTCTATTCCCTTCTTGTCTTAACTATTTATCGTCCATGTTTCGCTTCCATACATGGCTACACTCCATACAAATACTTTTAGAAATGACTTCCTGACACTTAAATCTATACTCGATATTAACAAATTTCTCTTCTTCAGAAATGCTTTCCTCACCATTGCCAGTCTACATTTTATATCTTCTCTACTTCGACCATCATCAGTTATTTTGCTCCCCAAATACCAAAACTCCTTTACTACTTTAAGTGTCTCATTTCCTAATCTAATACCCTCAACATCACCCGACTTAATTCGACTACATTCCATTATCCTCGTTTTGCTTTTGTTGATGTTCATCTTATATCCTCCTTTCAAGACACTGTCCATTCCGTTCAACTGCTCTTCCAAGTCCTTTGCTGTCTATGACAGAATTACAATGTCATCGGCGAACCTCAAAATTTTTATTTCTTCTCCATGGATTTTAATACCTACTCCGAATTTTTCTTTTGTTTCCTTTACTGCTTGCTCAATATACAGATTGAATAACATTGGGGAGAGGCTACAACCCTGTCTTACTCCCTTCACAACCACTGCTTCCCTTTCATGTCCCTCGACTCTTATAACTGCCATCTGGTTTCTGTACAAATTGTAAATAGCCTTTCGCTCCCTGTATTTTACCCCTGCCACCTTTAGAATTTGAAAGAGAGTATTCCAGTCAACATTGTCAAAAGCTTTCTCTAAGTCTACAAATGCTAGAAACGTAGGTTTGCCTTTCCTTAATCTTTCTTCTAAGATAAGTCGTAAGGTCAGTATTGCCTCACGTGTTCCAGTATTTCTACGGAATCCTAACTGATCTTCCCCGATGTCGGCTTCTACTAGTTTTTCCATTCGTCTGTAAAGAATTCGTGTTAGTATTTTGCAGCTATGGCTTATTAAACTGATTGTTCGGTAATTTTCACATCTGTCAACACCGGCTTTCTTTGGGATTGGAATTATTATATTCTTCTTGAAGTCTGAGGGTATTTCGCCTGTTTCATACATCTTGCTCACCAGATGGTAGAGTTTTCTCAGGACTGGCTCTCCCAAGGCCGTCAGTAGTTCCAATGGAATGTTGTCTACTCCAGGGGCCTTGTTTCGACTCAGGTCTTTCAGTGCTCTGTCAAACTCTTCACGCAGTATCGTATCTCCCATTTCATCTTCATCTACATCCTCTTCCATTTCCATAATATTGTCCTCAAGTACATCGCCCTTGTATAGACCCTCTATATACTCCTTCCACCTTTCTGCTTTCCCTTCTTTGCTTAGAACTGGGTTTCCATCTGAGCTCTTGATGTTCATACAAGTGGTTCTCTTATCTCCAAAGGTCTCTTTAATTTTCCTGTACGCAGTATCTATCTTACCCCTATTGAGATAAGCCTCTACATCCTTACATTTGTCCTCTAGCCATCCCTGCTTAGCCATTTTGCACTTCCAACTGGACAATTCTGTCCAACTGGCGCGTTAGATCGTCAAAAGCCCGAGCTGGCTGGAGGTCCCTGCCCGTAAGGCTCTGAAAGTTCTCAATTGGGGAGGGATCCAGCTACCCTGCTGGCCAGGGTAGGATTTGGCAAGCACAAGGACAAGCAGTAGAAACCCTCGCCGTGTGCGGGACGGCATTATCTTCTGAAATGTAAGCCCAGGATGGCTTGCCACGTAGGGCAACGAGGCGGGGCGCTGAATATCGTCGACGTACTTCTGTGCTGTAAGGGTGCTGCGGATGACAATGAAAGGGGTCCTGCTGTGGGAAGAAATGGCAGGCCCGGCGGTCACTCTACGTTGTCGGGCCGTATGGCGACCGACAGTCAAGTCGATATCTCACCACTGTCTGGGGCGTCTCCACATACGTCTTCTGCCTGGAACCTCACTGACTGATGTAGAATTGCTTTCACTGACGAGTCCCACTAAGAACTGAGCTGTGGTGACCAGTGAAGACGTGCTGGAGATGCTCCGGACAGCAGGGGGGTGCCAGTCTTACTGTCACCCACCATATGACCTGACAAGCAGGAGTGAGGGTCTGGAGTCCCGTTTCCCTTCATAGCAGGACCCATCTGGTTCTCATCGAGGCACCCTCACAACTCGGCGGTACGTCAAAGATATTCTACGCCTTGTTTTCTTGCCCTCTGTGGCAAGGCATTCTGGGCTTAAAATTCAGAAAGATAATGCCCAGCCGTACACATAGTGTTTCTACTGCTTGTCCTCCTCGGGCTTTCCAAATCCTACCTTGGACAGCAAGGTCGCTGGATCTCTTCCCAATTGATAACGTGTAAGAGGTATGCGATGTATGCGCTGCCTGCAACAGGCAAGACTTAGGAGAGTCTCTGACCAGAGAGCAGTATGTAGTTAGTAGTCGACAGTAGTCTGCGTGAGTCGGCAGTAGTCGGCGCGTGTCGGCAGTCTGCTCTGGTCAGGACCATGGAGGATGAGTAATATTGTAGAAGGTAAAGAAGCAGCGTTGCGCATATCTAGTAATGTATGTTAACTGTCATCCAATTTCTTTCAAAAATGCCCCAATTATAATTTTTATAATATAAAGTATTTTTTTTAAAAAAAGCATTCATTTCGATTTAAAGATTTTATCCAATGAATAATTAATTCCTTTCACGAGTCACAAAGCATAGGCCAGCATTGCACGGAGCTGTGCCGAAAATTTTTTAGTTTAAGAGCAGATATATTCGCAGTTTTTATTGAGGTAAGAATTTTTGCTTTTTTATTCAGAGTACAGGGCCATGGCGCAGCGTTGCTGTCGTCATAAAATTTACCAGGTTACTGAATTTTTTCTTAAT
This sequence comes from Schistocerca cancellata, assembly GCF_023864275.1. Lineage (NCBI taxonomy): Eukaryota > Metazoa > Arthropoda > Insecta > Orthoptera > Acrididae > Schistocerca > Schistocerca cancellata. The sequence continues at coordinate 693,063,435 of NC_064631.1, forward strand.
TTCCGGGTTTAGGAATTGAATTTTGTGGTTACATTAAATGTGAATGCATTTCTGCACGGAGACTATAAATGGGAACCAATTTTGTTCAGAGGTTACAATATTTAAAATTCATTTAATTCTTATTTCCGAGGGGAGGTTACACCTGGTTCATGGTTCATTTTCATTTTTTATTATGATTATTGTGGGGAGGTTACAAACGTTCGGAGCATTGTGGTAAGGGTCCTCCAACCACCTCGGGATTTTGATGATTTAATGCGCATATTAGGCGGAATTTAGGATGATATCCCTCAGAAAGACATCCGGCAACTCCATCAGTCGATGCCAAACCAAAAAGGCCAGAGGTGGAACAACGCTTTTCTGACTTACTCAGTTTGTGAAGCTCTCTCTCTCTTGAATAAATCATCCAGCATTTCTGAAACTCTAATCACTTGTATGTCTTTAGATGTACATCACGATTTTCGTCCCATTCGGATAATTCCTTCGTGGTGCATCGTTTGTTTGTCTTAGAATGCAGTACTGAGGACGCAAAACTCTCGTAAAAGTAAAATTTTACTGTACCAGGGTTGTCAAGCAGTCAGTGAAGTCCGTCATTTTAAACTAGTATAATTGATTTTAGGTGAAAGGCTCTCTTGGAAGGATTACGATCTTGTATAGAAGCGGAGTACTCCTATCTTCGCTACAAGAATGCTCTCCGTTGTCTGTGACACTGAAACGTGAAGGTTTGTTCACTCTGATCACTTTCACTTATCTGGTTTGGGGCTGTATCTCAGGGCAACACTGTGCATCCTTAAAAAATATTCTAAGCCAGCCTGATCTGTGACGTCAGCTCTCGAACTTCATGTAGGCAGTTGTTCAGGTGTCCCAAAATTCTAAAGGTGTCGTTCCTATTAACAAATTCCACTATGGGATTCATTGTCCACAATATTGACTCAGTCAGAAGAAACAACAACATTCGTTCACTGAATACTTACTACGTGGGGAAACGATATACACTACTGGCCATTAAAATTACTACACCACGAACATGACGTGCTACAGACGCGAAATTTAACCGCAGGAAGAAGATGCTGTGATATGCAAATGATTAGCTTTTTGGAGCATTCACACAAGGTTGGCGCCGGTGGCGACACCTACAACGTGCTGACATGGGGAAAGTTTCCAACCGATTTCCCATACACAAACAGCAGTTGACCGCCGTTGCCTGGTGAAACGTTATTGTGATGCCTCGTGTAAGGCGGAGAAAGGCGTACCATCACGTTTCCGACTTTGATAAAGATCGGATTGTAGCCTGTCGAAATTGCGATTTATCGTATCGCTACATTGCTGCTCGCGTTGGTCGAGATCCAATGACTGTTGGCAGAATATGGAATCGGTGGGATCACGAGGGTAGTACGGAACGCCGTGCTGGATCACAACGGCCTCGTATCACTAGCAGTCGATATGACACGCATCTTATCCGTATGGCTCTAACGGATCGTGCAGCCACGTCTCGATCCCTGAGTCAACAGATGGGGACGTTTGCAAGACAACAACCATCTGCACGAACAGTTCGAGGACGTTTGCATCAGCATGGCCTATCAGCTCGCAGACCATGGCTGCGGTTACCCTTGACGCTGCATCACAGACAGGAGCGCTTGCGATGGTGTACTCAACGACGAATCTGGGTGCACGAATGGCAAAACGTCATTTTTTCGGATGAATCCAGGTTCTGTTTACAGCATCATGATGGTCGCATCCGTGTTTGGCGACATCGCGGTGAACGCACCTTGGAAGCGTGTATTTGGCATACTGGCGTATCACCCAGCGTGATGGTAGGGGGTGCCATTGGTTACACGTCTCTGTCACCTCTTGTTCGCATTGACGGCACTTTGAATAATGGGCGTTACATTTCAGATGTGTTACGACCCGTGGCTTTACCCTTCATTCGATCCCGGCGAAACCATAGATTTCAGCAGGATAATGCACGACCGCATGTTGCAGGTCCTGTACGGGCCTTTCTGGATACAGAAAATGTTCGACTGCTGCCCTGGCCAGCACATTCTCCAGATCTCTCACCAACTGAAAACGTCTGGTCAATGGTGGCCGAGCACTGGCTCGTCACAATACGCCAGTTACTACTCTTGTTGAACTGTGGTGTCGTGTTAAAGCTGTATGGGCAGCTGTACCTGTACACGCCATCCACGCTCTGTTTGACTCAATGCCCAGGCGTATCAAGGCCGTTGTTACGCCCAGGGGTGGTTGTTCTGGGGATTTCTCAGGATCTATGCACCCAAATTGCGTGAAAATGTAATCATATGTCAGTTACAGTGTAATATATTTGCCCAATGAATACCCGTTTGTCATCTGCATTTCTTCTCGGTGTAGCAATTTTAATGGCCAGTAGTGTGCATTTTTGTAACACATCCTTGTATATTTTACAGGAAGGTGTGTTCTAGTCAGGAGATTTAATAGGCTTTCAGTAGAACTGAGAAAAATGAGTGGTAATTCCGAAATACTTAAGTCAAAGTTCAAAGCAAATGAAATTATGTGGTTCCAGAGACCGTATAAAACTGAAGAGACGAATGAAAATTTGTGCTGAGACCGGGCTTCTAAACCAGATCTTCTGCTCAGTAGGCAGATGCGGTTTAGTATCACTGTACCCTGGCACAGTGGCCTTGCACTGATGCACGAACCATTGGACGCCTCTCTCCTCAATGCAAATTTCCGTTCACGCCTCAGTTCACTTGATAGTCACCCTAACCTGGAACAGCATTACCGAGCCTCTTCAACTGTATTGGAATATTTATTTATTTATTTATTGTTGCTTGGGACCAAATTAAGGAGAAGTCTCCATGGTCATGGAACGAGTCAATACATGAAATTATAACACGATAGTAGAAACAGATGAAATGAAATATAAAAAAAACATATTCAGGTGACAAGTCGTAAGTTTAAATGAAGACAATCAACAATGTAACACTGGAATCTGCTTATTTTTTTAGCTCTTCCAGGAGCTCCTCGACAGAATAGAAGGAGTGAGCCATGAGGAAACTCTTCAGTGTAGACTTAAAAGAGTTTGGGCTACTGCTAAGATTTTTGAGTTCTTGTGGTAGCTTATTGAAAATGGATGCAGCAGAATACTGCACTCCTTTCTGCACAACAGTCAAGGAAGTGCATTCTACATGCAGATTTGATTTCTGCCTAGTATTAACTGAGTGAAAGCTGCTAACTCTTGGCAATAGGCTAATATTGCTAACAACAAACGACATTAAAGAAAATATATACTGTGAGGGCAATGTCAGAATTCCCAGATTTTTGAATAGGGGTCGACAAGAGGTTCTCGAACTTACACCACATATAGCTCGAACAGCCCGTTTTTGAGCCAAAAATACCCTTTTTGAATCAGAAGAATTACCCCAAAAAATAATACCATACGACATAAGCATATGAAAATATGCGAAGTAGACTACTTTTCGTGTTGAAGTGTCACTTATTTCAGATACTGTTCTAATGGTAAATAAAGCAGCATTTAGCTTCTGAACAAGATCCTGGACATGGGCTTTCCACAACAGCTTACTATCTATCCGAACGCCTAGGAATTTGAACTGTTCCGTCTCGTTTATAATATGCCCATTCTGTCTGATCAAAATATCGGTTCTTGTTGAATTGTGTGTTAGAAACTGTAAAAACTGAGTCTTACTGTGATTTAGCATCAAATTATTTTCCACAAGCCACGAACTTATTTCATGAACTACGTTATTTGATACTGTTTCAATATTACACACAAGATCCTTCACTATCAAGCTGGTGTCATCAGCAAACAGAAATATTTTTGAATCACCTGTAATACAGTCAAAAGCCTTCGTTAAATCAATGAAAACACCTAGCGTTCGCAACCTTTTATTTAATCCGTCCAAAACCTCACAGAGAAAAGAGAATATAGCATTTTCAGTTGTTAAACCATTTCTAAAACCAAACTGAACATTTGACAGCAAATTATGTGAATTTAAATGCTCCAGTAACCTTGTATATACAACCTTCTCGATAACTTTAGCAAACACCGATGGCATAGAAACAGAATGTCAGCATCGAACGAAATGGGGAAGGAGAGAGGTGTGTTAGGGTAGAGGTGGGAAGAGGAGGGAGGTTTGACAGAGTAGTCCATGCAGCTGTCCAAAGGCACTGTATGGTTAGCATATCTGCTGAGTGAGCAGGAGACACAGGTTCGAATCCTGGCTTTGGTACAAATTTTAATTCTTTGCTTCAGTCTCCTTATATGCAGGGTGGCAATCACTGAACTACATGAAAAGAAACGTAAATTAGTTACAAACTAGGGCGTTCACACACTTTATTCGACGTGTAAACGTCAGTACAAATATTTGGATTTAGATTAAGACATGTTTGTTATGCCTGCCATCATTGGCGGTGATGAGGCGCGAACGAATGGCGAAATTCTGCATGACCCGCTGAAGTGCCGGAACATCGATACTGTCGATGTCCTCCTGGATGGCTGTTTTCAGCTCAGCAATGGTTTTGGGATTAATGCAGTACACGCTGTCTTTAGTATAGCGCCACAAAAAGGAGTCGCATGTGCCCAGATCCGGAGAATATGGCGGCCGATCGTGGCCCCATGTCAGTTGACTCTGGGTACCCCAGAGCCGGAATGCAGTCCCAAAAGGCTCCTCCAGGACATCAAACGCTCTCCTGCTTCGATGGGGTCGAGCTCCGTCTTAAATGAACCATATCTTCACGAAATCAAGGTCAGTTTGGATAATGGGGATGAAATCAACTTCCAAAACCATAACGTATCTTTCGTTCCTTCAAGGAATATCGCACCGATTACTCCGTGACTGGACACTGTACGCCACACAGTCACTCGCTGAGGGTGAAGCGACTTCTCGATAGCAAAATCGGATTCTCAGCCACCCAAATGCGACAATTTTGCTTATTGACCGACCCATCCAAACGAAAGTGGACTTTGTCATTAAACCAAACCGTATATGCGCATACTAATTCCCATTATACCCTACGACCAACCGTGCTGTAAGTAGGCTGTTTATGTTCTCTTATTGGCAACGTTTGCATTGTTGTCTGCCATTGTAGTGTTGGGCAGCTGGACGTGAACAGCGCGTAGCGTTGCGCAGTTGGAGGTGAGCCGCCAGCAGTGGTGGATGTGGGGAGAGAAATGGCGGAGCTTTGAAATTTGTAAAAATGGGTGTCATGAGGTGCTGTATATATTATGACCTTTGATGACTATTAAGGTAAATACATTGTTTGTTCTCTATTAAAATCTTTCATTTGCTAACTATGCCTATCAGTAGTGCCTTCCGTAGTTTGAATCTTTTATTTAGCTGGCAGTAGTGGCGCTCGCCGTATTGCAGTAGTTCGAGTAACGAAGATTTTTGTGAGGTAAGTGATATGTGAAAGGTATAGGTTAATGTTAGTCAGGGCCATTCTTTTGTAGGGGTGTTGAAAGTCAGATTGCGTTGCGCTAAAAATATTGTATGTCAGTTTAAGCACAGTCTTGTACAATTTTTCAATGCGGACGTTTCAGTGCAGTTTGAACGTCCTAAAGCAAAACCGTTCAGAAGAAGCTTGAATTTCATTTGGTTCAGTAACTGTACACGATAGATGTTTGAGTCTTGAAATGACCTCTGGAAACATATACAGTAGTTTCGCCTGATTAAAGCACCTAGGCCTCGGGTTTAGACACAATCTACTATTTTGTTCGATGCTGAGGTGCTGTTCGAATACAGTTGGGGAGCCTATGTAATACTGTTCGAGTTTAGGGGGAGTATCAAGTGGGCTGAGAAGTGAATGGGAATTTGGATGGAGGAGGGAGTCGCGCTAGGATAGTCAGTACAGTTGTGCAATGCCTCTGTGCCAGGGTGGCGTAGTGGTTAGCGCACCTGCCTAGTCAGCAGGGAACCTTCGTTCAAATCGTGGCGTTGGTGCAAACTTTCGTTCGCCGCTTCAATATGCACGTATACGTCGTGAAAGGTTTTCTTGTGGTACACTTATTCTACATTGTACACCAATTTCTCGCAGCAGTTGAGCAGTTTTCTCTGTAATGGGTTATTTATACGTATACACTCTCGCAATTTTTTTCGTTTTCTTGAGTCTTCAAGTATTTTGTTTATAAATTTTCTAATCGGCATTCTGTAATCTATGTACTGACACGTTCCATGCCCATGTAGCATGGTCCCACGGAATCTGACGGATAAATAAATTGGACACTGAAGGTATGACTTTGTAATTTGACGCTTGTCTAACTTAGACCCCATAGCCACTGAGTTACAGCCTTTTTACGCAGAGTTTCTTAAGATTCACTCATTGCGTTCCCTCCAATTCTTTTACTCTTCCCTATCTTTTGCAGTGAGTTTATACTTCATTGGGTATAAACTAGCAGAAAAATAAATTCTTTCAGGCACTACTGAATTTTGCTATCGAACGAAAACATTTTTCAAAATAAAATATTGTACTTTATGCGCTGTACACTTTTCAGTTTATTACACTGCTGGCCATTAAAATTGCTACGCCAAGAACTAACGCAGATGATAAACGGGTATTCATTGGGCAAATATATTATACTAGAACTGACATGTCATTACATTTTCACGCAATTTGGGTGCATAGATCCTGAGAAATCAGTACCCAGAAAAACCACCTCTGGCCGTAATAATGGCCTTGATACGCCTGGGCCGGCCGGAGTGGCCGAGCGGTTAAAGGCGCTACAGTCGGGAACCGCACGACCGCTACGGTCGCAGGTTCGAATCCTGCCTCGGGCATGGATGTGTGTGATGTCCTTAGGTCAGTTAGGTTTAAGTAGTTCTAAGTTCTAGGGGACTTATGACCACAGCAGTTGAGTCCCATAGTGCTCAGAGCCATTTGATACGCCTGCGCATTGAGTCAAACAGAGCTTGGATGGCGTGTACAGATACAGCTGCCCATGCAGCTTTAACACGATACCAGAGTTCATCAACAGTAGTGACTGGCATATTGTGACGAGCCACTTGCTCGGCCACCACTGACAAGACGTTTTCAATTGGTGAGAGATTTGGAGAATGTGCTGGCCAGGCCAGCAGTCGAACATTTTCTGAATTCAAAAAGGCCCGTACAGGACCTGCAACATGCAGTCGTGCATTTTCCTGCTGAAATGTAGGGTTTCGCTTGGATCGAATGAAGGGTAGAGGCACGGGTCGTAACACATCTGAAATGTAACGTCCACTGTTCAAAGAGCCGTCAGTGCGAACAAGAGGTGACCGAGACGTGTAACCAATGGCACCCCATACCATCACGCCGGGTGATACGCCAGTTTGGTGATGACGAATACACGCTTCCAATGTGCGTTCAATGCGACGTCACCAAACACTGATGCGACCATCATGATGCTGTAAACAGAACCTGGATTCATCCGAAAAAATGACGTTTTGCTAATCGTGCATCCAGGTTCGTCGTTGAGTACACCTTCGCAAGCGCTCCTGTCTGTGAAGCAGCGTCAAGGGTAACCGCAACCATGGTCTCCGAGCTGATAGTCCATGCTGCTGCAAACGTCGTCGAACTGTTCGTGCAGATGGTTGTTGTCTTGCAAACATCCCCATCTGCTCTGCTGACTCAGGGATCGAGAGGTGGCTGCACGATCCGTTAGAGCCATGCGGACGGATTCCATATTCTGCTAACAGTCTTTGGATGTCGACCAACGCGAGCAGCAATGTCGCGATACGATACACCGCAATCGCGACAGGCTACAATCCGATCTTTATCAAAGTCGGAACCGTGATGGTACGCATTGCTCCTCCTTACACGACGCATCACAACAACGATACACCAGGCAACGCCGGTAAACTGGTGTTTGTGTATGAGAAATCGGCTGGAAACTTCCCTCGTGTCAGCACGTTGTAGGTGTCGCCACCGGCGCCAACCTTGTGTGAATGCTCCAAAAAGCTAATCATTTGCATATCACAGCATCTTCTTCCTGTCGGTTAAATTTCGCGTCTGTAGCACGTCATCTTCGTGGTGTAGCAATTTTAATGGCCAGTAGTGTAGTTATCCGCCAGTTTCGACTGCAAAGTCATTATCAGGCAGTCTGTATGTTGCTTGATAATGGCTATACAGACATAATTGGCCAATAGCTAGTAAACTGAAAACTGTATGACCAATAACAGACGGTGCTTTCTTTAGAGTGACTAGGTTGTGTTGTGCTGCTACAGAACTCCCCGAGATAGGTGACGGGTAATTTTCAGGTGCTGTAGGCTCTCACCGAAGACGTAGAAGATGGCGGGCCAGCCGGCGCGCGCCGCGAGGAACCCGGAGGCGGTCATGGCTACCACAGTGCCCACGTAGCTGCCCGAGTAGCCGAGCGTGGCCAGGCGGTTGCGCTCGCCCGGCGGCGTCCACCGACCCCACACGTCGTGCATCGCCGGGTACGACACGCCCTGCAAACGGCCAGAGAACACTGCTGGTACACGAGGCAACGTAAGCATCGTACGCCTTAGGGAAAAAAGTTCTAAAAATATTTGGTTCCACAGGGGTCAATGTTCGATCCACAGCTGTTCATCATATTAATATAACAGGGAAGAACGGCCAGAGAACACTGCTGTAGGCGAGGCAACGTAAGCATCGTACACCTTAGGGAAAAAAGTTCTAAAAATATTTGTTTCCACAGGGGTCAATGTTCGATCGACAGCTGTTCATCATATTAATGTAACAGGGAAGAACGGCCAGAGAACACTGCTGTAGGCGAGGCAACGTAAGCATCGTATGCTTTAGGGAAAAAAAAACTTCTAAAAATATTTGGTTCCACAGGGGTCAATGTTCGATCCACAGCTGTTCATCATATTAATGTAACAGGGAAGAACGGCCAGAGAACACTGCTGTAGGCAAGGCAACGTAAGCATCGTACGCCTTAGGGAAAAAAGTTCTAAAAATATTTGGTTCCACAGGGGTCAATGTTCGATCCACAGCTGTTCATCATATTAATGTAACAGGGAAGAACGGCCAGAGAACACTGCTGTAGGCGAGGCAACGTAAGCATCGTACCCCTTAGGGAAAAAAACTTCTAAAAATATTCGGTTCCACAGGGGTCAATGTTCGATCCACAGCTGTTCATCATATTAATGTAACAGGGAAGAACGGCCAGAGAACACTGCTGTAGGCGAGGCAACGTAAGCACCATACACCTTAGGGAAAAAAAGTTCTGAAAATATTCGGTTCCACAGGGGTCAATGTTCAATCCACAGCTGTTCATCATATTAATGTAACAGGGAAGAACGGCCAGAGAACACTGCTGTAGGCGAGGCAACGTAAGCATCGTATGCCTTAGGGAAAAAAACTTCTAAAAATATTCGGTTCCACAGGGGTCAATGTTCGATCCACAGCTGTTCATCATATTAATGTAACAGGGAAGAACAAAGATTACGGTTTGATATCCCATATTAGATGTATTGTTGAGAGAAGTGGGATTAGTAAGTACATGGATGGGAAACGAAATCGGCCGTATTGACAGCAATCAAACTGACATGCACCTTAGTAGATTTGGGAAACCATAGAAAACCCAAACTTCTGGACAGGTACTTTAAACACGGTCCTCCAAAATGCAGGTACAGCGCTTTAATAATTGTACCTCCGCATTCAGTGAAATAATTTCAAAAAGTTTCCCTTGGATGTATAAAAAACGTAAAGACCCCGTTTTCCATATGGTGCTAGCGTTATAAACAATCATAAGACGCACTTAGAGCAAACTGAAATTCATTAGCTACAATTCGTACTGTTTGCTCAAATTCCTACCTGGTTTCCTTCAAAAGCTATTTCTGAAAACAGAGAAATTTATGTATATCGATATCAGTTACACAAATTAAGGTTATAATACTGACAGAGGAATTATAAACTAGAGCAAAAGCTAAATTTTTTACTATATGTATGTAAAGTCAGAATTTGTTACATAAACAGATAGCCTACGCGAAATTTGGACAACGTGCTACTTCAGTTTGGAACGAAAAGCGTATCAATACCATAGTAAAATTCAGCTAGTTTCATTAATTATGCTTTGTTTGTCAGCGACGATCTGGCTGCGTCTGTATCTGCTACGTAGCTCTCTTTTGTCTTAGCGATTTTTAGGTATTGTTTTTGACATGATGGGATCTTCCCCCTCTCTCCCCCTCGGACACACACACACACACACACACACACACATGGCAAGTGACTGCTACATGGGCGATGACAGTGTCCTTCTACAGCTGTGAACGACAACTAGCAAGATTCCAGTACATTAACTGAATCTATAGACCAGAGATTTCGACTAGCCATTTTTCAGTTCAATTGTCTTTTGATCTCTATATATTACAAAGCAGTAACCCGCACACAACAAAGAGGATACCACAAATAAATGAAGAAGAAATAAGCACTGAAAACATTGTACGAAACGATGGAATTAACTTTACATTAAATTACAAAAATTGGTCTGAAAAATTAAAGTTTTTTCAGACGTCAAAACGTATCCAAGGAACAAATGTTCGATTGAAATTTCTATGCATTGTAGTAGAGAAAATCTTCTCAGTAATGTATGTAATAATCTATTTTTTACATTGTTACTCAACTACACACATATAATCAGCAAGTGGCTGTGTGGTCAGCGACCATCTTCAAAGTAAAATTAAAGCAATAACAGCCCTCGATCGCAAAAAAGAAGTCTTTCGTCTTAGGTTTCGGTACTACTATGAGTGCCTTCATGAGAAGTAAAACACTCAACTGGAGTGATCTTTATTTTATACGTGGGATGCCAGTTTGAGTGATTTACTTCTGATGAAGGCACTCATAATAGTGCCGAAACCTAGACTAAAACACTTCTTTTTTGCGACCTTCACATGTTACATGGTAAGAGAGATCTTCTTTTGTCTGAGGGTACAAGATGGTGCACGACCGACAAAGTATATATTACTCAACATGGCTCTACTTTGGACACCACATCGGGGGTGCTATATCTTTGCTTTCTGTGAACTTTGAACTGTCGTACCTACTCACCCCGTGGTCTAGGGGTAGCGTCTTTGATTCATAATCAAAACGTTTTCGGTCCCGGGTTCGATCCCCGCCACTGCCTAAATTTTGATAAATAATCAGCATTGGCGGCCGAAGACTTCCGGCATAAGAAGTCAGCCTCATTCTGCCAAGGGCTTTGTCAAAGAGGGCAGAGGAGCGGATAGAGGTTCAGGGCACTCTCTTGTCCTAGGGGTGGGAAATTGCCCCTAAAGGCGGAAGAATCAGCAATGATCAACGACATGAGTATGCAGAAGGCAATGGAAACCACTGCATTAAAGACACGTAATGTGTATCCACAGGACATGTGGCCTGTAATTGAAGAAGTGTCATGATGATCTCTCCATTAGCAAAAGATTCCGGAATAGTCCCCCATTCGGATTTCCTGGAGGGGACTGCCAAGGGGGAGGTTACCATGAGAAAAAGATTGAATAATCAACGAAAGGATAACGTTCTACGAGTCGGGGCGTGGAATGTCAGAAGCTTGAACGTGGTAGGGAAACTAGAAAATCTGAAAAGGGAAATGCAAAGGCTCAATCTAGATATAGTAGGGGTCAGTGAAGTGAAGTGGAAGGAAGACAAGGATTTCTGGTCAGATGAGTATCGGGTAATATCAACAGCAGCAGGTGTAGGATTCGTTATGAATAGGAAGGTAGGGCAGAGGGTGTGTTACTGTGAACAGTTCAGTGATCGGGTTGTTCTAATCAGAATCGACAGCAGACCAACACCGACAACGATAGTTCAGGTATACATGCCGACGTCGCAAGCTGAAGATGAACAGATAGAGAAAGTGTATGAGGATATTGAAAGGGTAGTGCAGTATGCAAAGGGCGACGAAAATCTCATAGTCATGGGCGACTGGAATGCAGTTGTAGGGGAAGGAGTAGAAGAAAAGGTTACAGGAGAATATGGGCTTGGGACAAGGAATGAAAGAGGAGAAAGACTAATTGAGTTCTGTAACAAGTTTCAGCTAGTAATAGCGAATAACCTGTTCAAGAATCACAAGAGGAGGAGGTATACTTGGAAAAGGCCGGGAGATACGGGAAGATTTCAATTAGATTACATCATGGTCAGACAGAGATTCCGAAATCAGATACTGGATTGTAAGGCGTACCCAGGAGCAGATATAGACTCAGATCACAATATAGTAGTGATGAAGAGTAGGTTGAAGTTCAAGACATTAGTCAGGAAGAATCAATACGCAAAGAAGTGGGATACGGAAGTACTAAGGAATGACGAGATACGTTTGAAGTTCTCTAACGTTATAAATACTGCAATAAGGAATAGCGCAGTAGGCAGTACAGTTGAAGAGGAATGGACATCTCTAAAAAGGGCCATCACAGAAGTTGGGAAGGAAAACATAGGTACAAAGAAGGTAGCTGCGAAGAAGCCATGGGTAACAGAAGAAATACTTCAGTTGATTGATGAAAGGAGGAAGTACAAACATGTTCCGGGAAAATCAGGAATACAGAAATACAAGTCGCTGAGGAATGAAATAAATAGGAAGTGCAGGGAAGCTAACACAAAATGGCTGCAGGAAAAATGTGAAGACATCGAAAAAGATATGATTGTCGGAAGGACAGACTTAGCATACAGGAAAGTCAAAACAACCTTTGGTGACATTAAAAGCAACGGTGGTAACATTAAGAGTGCAACGGGAATTCCACTGTTAAATGCAGAGGAGAGAGCAGATAGGTGGAAAGAATACATTGAAAGCCTCTATGAGGGTGAAGATTTGTCTGATGTGATAGAAGACGAAACAGGAGTTGATTTAGAAGAGATAGGGAATCCAGTATTAGAATCGAAATTTAAAAGAGCTTTGGAGGACTTACTGTCAAATAAGGCGGAAGGGATAGATAACATTCCATCAGAATTTCTAAAATAATTGGGGGAAATGGCAACAAAACGACTATTCACGTTGGTGTGTAGAATATATGAGTCTGGCGATATACCATCTGACTTTCGGAAAAGCATCATCCACACAATTCCGAAGACGGCAAGAGCTGACAAGTGCGAGAATTATCGCACAATCAACTTAACAGCTCTTGCATCGAAGCTGCTTACAAGAATAATATACAGAAGAATGGAAAAGAAAATTGAGAATGCGCTAGGTGACGATTAGTTTGGCTTTAGGAAAAGTAAAGGGACGAGAGAGGCAATTCTGACGTTACGGCTAATAATGGAAGCAAGGCTAAAGAAAAATAAAGACACTTTCATAGGATTTGTCGACCTGGAAAAAGCGTTCGACAATATAAAATGGTGCAAGCTGTTCGAGATTCTGAAAAAAGTAGGGGTAAGCTATAGGGAGAGACGGGTCATATACAATATGTACAACAACCAAGAGGGAATAATAAGAGTGGACGATCAAGAACGAAGTGCTCGTATTAAGAAGGGTGTAAGACAAGGCTGTAGCCTTTCGCCCCTAGTCTTCAACCTGTACATCGAGGAAGCAATGATGGAAATAAAAGAAAGGTCCAGGAGTGGAATTTAAATACAAGGTGAAAGGATATCAATGATACCATTCGCTGATGACATTGCTATCCTGAGTGAAAGTGAAGAAGAATTAAATGATCTGCTGAACGGAATGAACAGTCTAATGACTACACAGTATGGTTTGAGAGTAAATCGGAGAAAGACGAAGGTAATGAGAAGTAGTAGAAATGAGAACAGCGAGAAATTAACATCAGGATTGATGGTCACGAAGTCAATGAAGTTAAGGAATTCTGCTACCTAGGCAGTAAAATAACCAATGACGGACGGAGCAAGGAGGACATCAAAAGCAGACTCGCTATGGCAAAAAAGGCATTTCTGGCCTTAATTCGAGGAAGAAATTTCTGAGGATGTACGTCTGGAGTACAGCATTGTATGGTAGTGAAACATGGACTGTGCGAAAACCGGAACAGAAGAGAATCGAAGCATTTGAGATGTGGTGCTATAGACGAATGTTGAAAATTAAGTGGACTGATAAGGTAAGGGATGAGGAGGTTCTACGCAGAATCGGAGAGGAAAGGAATATGTGGAAAACACTGATAAGGAGAAGGGACAGGATGATAGGACATCTGCTAAGACATGAGGGAATGACATCCATGGTACTAGAGGGAGCTGTAGAGGGCAAAAACTGTAGAGGAAGACAGAGATTGGAATACGTCAAGCAAATAATTGAGGACGTAGGTTGCAAGTGCTACTCTGAGATGAAGAGGTTAGCACAGGAAAGGAATTCGTGGCGGGCCGCATCAAACCAGTCAGTAGACTGATGACAAAAAAAAAAAAAAAAAAAAAAAGCCATTCTCAATGCACCATCATTCTGAGTATTCAATGAACTGTGGATGAAGCCTGATCAGGCATTACACGCATTGATGAAAAATGATAGTGCATGGAGAATGGCTAGTTTCTAGCTGAAAGCTAGATCTGCTAATAAAATATAAAAAGGACGAATGTAGCTGAAATCTATTATTTACATGTCAATATGAGAGTCGCTGCGTGCAACAGCTTTCTGAATGGAAGGTAACCTCAAAAGGAATACAGCCTACTTGGGCTACGTTTTTGTTCTCAAAACTCTCTGAAGCTGTGAACTCTCAAAAAAATAAAATTTTAAAAGTTTCTTCTTTGGTTTTAGCTTTAGAGGACGAACATACTTTCAATGCGAATATTTTAGGTTATGCTTTACCGTGACTGTTATTAACACTGATTGAAATAACAATTTTACTCCTACCAGTGACTGGGAACAGTAAACTTGTCGTTTCAGTCGAAGAATAGACTGCCATCCCTCCAGGGACATTCAGACAAGTCACTGAAAGTGTAACCAGCAGAGTTCAAGCCGCCATGAAGGTGACAGGAGGACACACAACATACTAATGCTCATTAACGAACGTGCTGTTGCTTCTCATCAAATAATATATTTCGTAGCAGAGCTAACGAGAGATTGGTATCAACAAGGAATGGCGGACAGATGCACTCATCACGGCAGTTCCAGGCAATTCCTCCACTTCCGTGTGCACTACAAACATCACGAGCTATCATTATGCTGAAGGTAACAGTACAACTGTGCTTTAAATTAGTGGTCGTAGAGATATTTTTCCATGGTGCCTCCTGCTGAGAAGGTGTTGCTGGGTAAGGTGGTACAATGTAAGACACTGATTTCTCATTCGGAAGGAAGACGGTTCAAGAATCCATCAGTCTGTCCAGGACTAGGTTCCCAGAAATTTTCCTGAATTGCTTAAGGGAGGTGGGACGTCAAACGGGCTGACTTGGAGCAGGAGAGGCGCTACAGGACATTTTAATTTCCGCTGTCGATGCTTTCACAAATAAATTTATAAAACTTTTTCAGCATGACGAGGAGGATTCAGGATTCACACATATAACATTGGAAGTTCAAATACGTAACAAAATAATTTTTTCTTATATCTGAAATTTCATGAGTTTTTCACTTATTATTGGCTGCATTTGTTCCTATAGGTACACTTTTCTTCACAACTAGGAGAGATTTTTCGATGAATTTTGCACAGCACAGCATACGAACCATCACGTAAATAATGAGGAGGTATTGAATAGGATTGGGGAGAAGAGAAGTTTGTGGCACAACTTGACTAGAAGAAGGGATCGGTTGGTAGTACATGTTCTGAGGCATCAAGGGATCACAAATTTAGCATTGGAGGGCAGCGTGGAGGGTAAAAATCGTAGAGGGAGACCAAGACATGAATACACTAAGCAGATTCAGAAGGATGTAGGTTGCAGTAGGTACTGGGAGATGAAGGAGCTTGCACAGGATAGAGTAGCATGGAGAGCTGCATCAAACCAGTCTCAGGACTGAAACCGCAACAACAACAACAACGAACCATAGTTATAGGCGTATGAAACTCTAGAATTTTCCAAATCTATTAAAAACTGTGGTAAAAATAGATATAATTAAGTATAAAATATGAGTTTTTTCTAAACATGAAGTTTAAAATGTAACAGCTTATTCATTTTTTCATAAATTAAATAAATTCTAGAGTTTCATACACCTGTAAGTATGGTTTGTATGCTGTGCAAAATTCATCGAAGAGTCTCTCCTGCTTATGAAGAAAAGTGTACCTACAGCATCAAATTCTGCCCACAGTAAATGAAAAAAATGATGAAATTTCAGATGTAAAAAAAAAATTATTTTGTCACGTTTGTGAAGTTCCACTGCTATGAGTGTGAATCTTGAATCCTTGCTGGTCATGCTGACGAAGTTTTATAAATTTGAAACTTCCTGGCAGATTAAAACTGTGTGCCGGACCGAGACTCGAACTCGGGACCTTTGCCTTCCACGGGCAAGTGCTCTACCAACTGAGCTACCCAAGCACGACTCACGCCCCGTGCTCACAGCCCTACTTCTGCCAGTACCTCGTCTCCTACCTTCCAAACTTGCCCGCGAAAGTTAAATGTCCCGAGTTCGAGTCTCGGCCGGGCACACAGTTTTAATCTGCCAGGAAGTTTCATATCAGCGCACACTCCGCTGCAAAGTGAAAATCTCATTCTTTTATAAACTTATTTGTAAAAGTATAGACAATGGAAATTAAAATGTCCTGTGGTGCCTCTCCTGCTCCAAGTCGGCCCGTTTGACGTCATACCCCCCTTAAGGCAAATGCCACGTGGTGCCTTTGGGGAGGACACGGCTCCTTTCGTTTTCCAATTTGCGCTAGTACTCTGTTTCTGATGGCATGGTCACAGATAGAACAATAAAACAGCGATGTTCTTTCGCCGCCCTCCAAAGAGTTAACGCACCTCGACGATGCCCTCGATGACCCTGAGGGCGACGAAGACGTAGACGCCGAGCCCGACGAGCCAGGGCGTGAGCAGGGTGAGCGCGGCGGCGACGGCGACGCCCAGCCCGAACAGCAGGTGTCCGCCCACGCGCAGCGCCAGCCAGCCGCCCACCACCTGCGTCGTGACGTAGCCGTAGAAGTAGGAGCTCAGCACGAGGCCCTGCAGCCGCGGGCCCCACGCGTGCTCCTGCCCCTGCAAGGCGGCAACACCAGCGCGTCAAGACTGCCGGCTCTGCTCTCACATCTGCGCAGCGCGTAATCGTCATATAACAGGAATTGTAACAGTCGCGGCCAAATAGAGCTGGAAAAGATGAAATCGGCTGATTTATAGGCCCATACTACGGACAATTTTTCGTATAGGGGAGAGCTGGGGAAAGTGGCTATGGTGGGCAAAGTGGCACTTGACGTCCTTAGGCTGGTGAGGGAAATACATTGAAGGAAAAAAATAGCAACACCAAGCAGGTGTTGCGTGACGTAAACAAATGATGATAGGCGTGTTTCTACACATGATCTAACATTCTGCATGGTTTCTGTTTGTTCTGGGTCGTGTCTCCCTACCACTTTCGCGCAACGACGCACTGAGCGTGTTTTTTAGGGAATTACTAGTTTGAACCTGGGACCTGTTGCTGGTAAGGAGACGCCAGACCACACATGACATGTAGAGTTCAGAAGAGTTCAGTGAGACTAGCGATGATATAATCAAATACTTAATGATTTCAGCGTCAGCTCCACTGCACTCCCTGTAAAAGAATCTTAATACTAACTAAACTTCGTGGAAGGGGTTCAAGGCTTTCCTATTTTTAGTTAGCTGGTAAAATAATGTCGAAAAAGCAGTTAAGTTTACCATTTTTATTCTACTCACAAAACATTGTTTATAAATTGCACTATTGATAAAAGGAAATATTTTAATATAGGATCATAAAAACCAACTGCGTTCAACAAAAATGTGAACGAATATTCCCAGAATGGATTTCCAAGTTCTATAATGGATCAAAGGATGACCTATGCCATATCACATCTGTAATCTAGGTTTAAATTAAGTTTCATAAAAGAGAAAACTATCAAAATGGTCTACAGTGACCCTCAATTATCTTTAATTACTTATTTAACTTGTCGTAAAGTACAGTGGCTGATGTGGCTTCTCAATAATTATATAACAGAAAAATCATCGCGTTTCAGATTTTTACTTCAAGTAGCAGATGTGAAGACTGTGGGCTTTAATAGACGATCAACACTAGCATTACGCAAAAAGGGGATGTAACAGATGAGACTTCTGCAGTTCTGAGTGAAGCCTTATGCGCTCAAAAATGCGGCATCGTGTGCGTTCATTACCTTGTCGGTGGTTAGGCAGTGTCAGGGAGTGGCGGCCGGCGCACCTCCACACACCTCGCCATCTTGGAAGCAACTCTCTCTAACCTCTCCTTACTACAATTTCCCGAAGTTGGTTTAAGAAAAATATATCTAGCTGTGTTTTCAACTGACCAATCAGGGTCTCAATGTTAACCTTAAGCTCTGCCTACAAAAATTCTGTCTGTCCAATGAGAAACGTTATAGTTTTCGTGGTGGGGCAATATTTTTAATGTTTGCAACGTAACACAGACGCGTATAGTCTCACGCTAAAACTTGCAGCTGGTGTGGCCCTTTTAGTGTTATCGTAAAATCTATACTGTTCTTCTGGAGGGCTCTATCTTTTAACATGGGCTGGAGGGTGGTCCTGGCGGTCGGCAGGCAATGTGGGTGTCCCTTATCGTAGGGCCTTCTAGCCTACATGACTCTGCTCTCGGCTTCTGTTCTCGTTTCTCCCCTCGTAACTGCGTCTGTTTCACGGTGGGAAGATATGACATGCATTTAGGCGTTCTTGTGTTAGTCTGTGGTATTCCATTTGCCCACTCGTTGATCGTATTACATTGGTTAATTTAATGTCAGGATTTACTCGGAGCTATGTGACATACTGCCGGATTTGCTATCATGTCAGGGTTTTCATGGAAGGTGCTGGATTTGCCTGACACCTTACAATGAAAGATGATATCTATTCAGATTTCGCGCCAGCCGCATAAGAGTGGTACTGGTAGTGCCACTGCTGGCCGAAGTAGCCGAGCGGTTCTAGGCGCTTCAGTCTGGAACCGCGTGACCACTACGGTCGCAGGTTCGAATCCTGCCTCGGGCATGGATGTGTGTGATGTCCTTAGGTTAGTTAGGTTTAAATAGTTCTGAGTTCTAGGGGACTGACGACCTCAGATGTTTAGTCCCATAGTGCTCCGAGCCATTTGAACCATTTGGTAGCACGACTATGAGGATGCAAACCATGTGTGATTTAAATAAACGCTATAATGGTTGTGAGTGTTTGTTACCTTTGAGATGGGACGTGGTGAATTGACTTTAGTCAAGAATGCCTTTAAGACAGCAAAGACGCCATTATCAACACATCACTGAGTTTGAACGAGGTCGTGTAATCAGACAACGAGAAGGTTCTGTGATACCGCATGAATGTAGCCACTGTACATGACTACTGGCAGCAGTGATGACGAGAATGTACGGTCGCATGCAGACCGGACTGCGACAGCCACATTGGCAACGCCAGCTGGGAAGATCATCGTGTATGGGGTATAGCTGTAGCGCATCGTACTGCATCTGCAGCAGTTGGCACCACAGTGATGCAACGAACTGTTACAAATCGGTTACTGCTCGTTGGAGGACAGGATGGAGGTCCGGCAGCAAGAAGGGCGACCACTGGCTGTGCGCTTCCGCCATGCTCCGGCTGACCACGTGACGGAGCAGGCGTGCCAACTTCGGAACCACTAACAAAACCTCTGACCCACTCAAACATACTCTCTGACACAGGCTAGGAGCGGCAGCACTGGCAATTAGACACTTGACTACCATTGTTGTCGTTGTGGTCTTCAGTCCTGAGACTGGTTTGATGCAGCTCTCCATGCTACCCTATCCTGTGCAAGCTTCTTCATCTCCCAGTATCTACTGCAACCTACATCCTACATTCATCGCTTGGTCTCCATCTACGATTTTTACCCTCCACGCTACCCTCGATGCCTCAGAACATGTCCTACCAACTGGTCCCTTCGTCTTGTCAAGTTGTGCCACAAACTCCTCTTCTCCCCAATTCTATTCAATACCTCCTCATTAGTTATGTGATCTACCCATCTAATCTTCAACATTTTTCTGTAGCACCACATTTCAAATGCTTCTATCCTCTTCTTGTCCAAACTATTTATCGTCCATGTTTCACTTCCATACATGGCTACACTCCATACAAATACTTTCAGAAACGACTTCCTGACACGTAAATCTATACTAGATGTTAACAACTTTCTCTTGTTCAGAAACGCTTTTCTTGCCATTGCCAGTCTACATTTAATATCCTCTCTACTTCGACCATCATCAGTTATTTTGCTCCCCAAATAGCAAAACTCCTTTACTACTTTTGACTACCATGAGCAGCATTAATCATACAGTAAAACTGCATGCCCTCGGGAAAAATTACGGCTGTAGTTTCCCCTTGCTTTCAGCTGTTCGCTGTATCAGCACAGCAAGGCCGTTTTGGTTAGTGTTACAAGGCCAGGTCAGTCAATCATCCAGACTGGTGCCCCTGCAACTACTGAAAAGGGTGCTGCCCCTCTTCAGGAACCACACGTTTGTCTGGCCTCTCAACAGATACCTCTCCATTGTGGTTGCTCCTACGGTACGGCCATCTGTATCACTGAGGCACGCAAGCCTCCCCACCAACGGCAAGGTCCATTTTAATTAACACAAAATTGACCAGATAAAATAGACAGGGATACACAATCCTCTGGTAAATTATCTGAAACAACTGCACGTATCTGAGCGCTGTCAATAAGATCTTCAAAAAACGTACTTATTGTAAACACAAATTTCAAACACAATTTTCTTACTACACAAATGCCTCAACAACAAAAGTTTACCTTTCAAAAAACGTGCTCTGGTCACGTGACCTTCAACTCTACAAACTCTTACACAAGAATCACTGTCTGCTAATAACTTCAAATCACACTAAACACAAATATTCATTCGTATATGTACCACAACGGAAGATACTTTCCCTTCCTTAAGTGATAATAACGATATCCACACCTTTCAGAATTTCGATATCCCCATCTTTCAGAATTTCGTAGGCGAGCAAAGAAATGATACACCTCAGAAACCTGGTGAAACCTTGTTCTAAAAATGGTTTAAATGGCTCTGAGGACTATGGGACTAAACATTTGAGGTCATCAGTCCCCTAGAACTTAGAACTACTTAAACCTATCTAACCTAAGGACTTCACACACATCCATGCCCGAGGCAGGATTCGAACCTGCGACCGTAGCGGTCGCGCGGTTCCAGACTGAAGCGCCTAGAACCGCTCGGTCACAGAGGCCGACAAACCTGATTGTAACTCGGTGGTAGTAATGGCCGTATGTTGCTTAAAAGACGGCCAGTTGAAGGTCAGCAATCAACCGGTCTCCGAGCTAGACACGCTGGACCTACACAAGGAGTTATCGTCTGGGATGCGATTTTGTATGGCAGCAGGGGCCCTCTCGTAGTCATCCTTCGTGCGCTGACTGCAAATTTTTACGTCAGTCTGGTGATTCGACTTGTGGTGCTGCTATTCATGAACAGCATTCTCGGTGGAGTTTTCCAACAGGGTAACGCTCGACCACATACCGCTGTTGTAGCCTAACATGATCTACAGAGTGTCGACACGTTGCCTTGGCCTACTCGATCACCTGATCAGTCTCCAGTCGAGCACATATGGGACATCATCGGACGCAAACTCCAGCGTAATCCATAAACAACATTAACCGTCTCTGAATCGACCAAGTGCAACTGACATGGAACTCCATCCCACAAACTGGCGTCTGGCATCTTTACAACACAATGCATGCGCGTTTGCCTGCTCGCATTTCACAGTCTGGCGGTTACAGCAGTTATTAATGTAACAGCATTTCACATTAGCAATGACTTCCATTAACCTGTGGTCTTGCAGTGTCAATCAATTCAGTATGTTACCTAGACAAATGTATTCCCTAATTTCATTGTTCTGCATTAATTATTTTTTGCTGTTGAGATTTGTTATCGTCCCTGTAATTTATTCTAGCTGGATGGCCCAGTCACTCCCATGAAGTCTAAACCTCCTGCTGCGCCGATATTCTGAGCTATAATAAATCTTGTGGATTTTAGTTATTCTGATTTAAAGTAATTGGTCAGTTGTGCATTTTTTGTGAAGAGGAAATGTGACTTGCATCTTTTTTTTAATGAAACTGTGTTGAAAGTGTCGTATCTTGACTCCACAATCGTATTTCAGTTAATGAAAGTTCCGCCATGCTGTTATACGGTATACAGCTTCTGTGTAGAGGCGTCAATGCAGGCAAAGTGGCCATCTCGACGGTGGCTTCTCGCCACTTTGCGTAGGGGGGAACGGTAAAACCAGTGCTGAAAGAAGGGTTCCGCAGAGATACAGCAAGTCCTTACAACTGTGACCTAGAAACGGCAAATAAAGAAACAGAAGGAACCAGCCGAAGAGGACAAACACAGTGAATAGAAGTGTGCGAAGTGCAGGAAACTAAACCCTAGAAGAGCTCTTTTTGACGACTACATGAAGGCAGTGGATTTATTGCTAATTGTCCTACCTCTGGGTCTACTAACTTTGTACAGGAGTTGAGGAACAAAGTTTCACTTTTATTTGTGAAAAGTTGTAACAACACTAACGTTATCCTACTGTATATGTAATAAATTTTTCCCCTGAATTTCGATAAATTAGTATAATCGGTATTCTGGTTTCATTTCTTTTTTGTTTCATGCCATTATGTTAAAGAAACTATAAACAATTTTCGATGTAAATTTTAATATTTTTGTCAAATTTCAAGTCATGTTGTAATCAAAGGGAAGTGGAACTAATGTTGGAAATATTGTAAGATGTGAAAGATGTAATTGTATGCCTGGTCCATACGTAGGTAATGTATTAGGATAAGTAGGATGTAAAACCTTTGGTGAATACCCTGTCTGTAGGGGAGCAGGAAAAGGTGGAGGTAGGCGAGCGCGGGAAAATGCACACGGGCGCGTTACGGGATAACGGGCTCAGCAGTAGTAGTCGGAGTTGGGCATCGATCTGAGAAACACGTGCTGGATCGAGGAGACTCTCCTGGAAAAAGTGGTTTCGTTGAGCCTCGGATGCGCTGTTTCCGACGTCTATACAGCATGACAATATTCCATAGGCACTAAATGGAAAAGCATTGCGACGCCATGAAGAAGTAAAGTGCCGATATTTCATGAGCCATTGCTGTAATTGCATGTGTGCTTTGTGCCTCGCCATCTCGCCGCCTGCCGACCGCCTCATCGATACGAACAGGTTGAAACTTTCAGTACTGTATTCGTGTGGACCAGTGTCACTTTTGCTACATACTGTTCAATAATAACTTAAATTTTACCAGAATTGTCCTATCAATTAATTATCCTCACAACTAACCTCGACAGGGTCCTTTCCACATGTTGTGCAATCCGAGTATCCTAAGATGAAGATTTAAAGTTTATGTTAATAATAATTACCTGCAGACCTATCACTGTTAGAATGATGTTTAAAGAACTTTGTTGTTAATGAAATAATGGACGAATAATATAGGTCTGACCAAGTTGGAAGATAATATTGAAATTGGTTTAGTAATGAAGTTTATTTAAATTGAGACGAAAATAACGGTAGTTAAATGAGCAGGAAATAAGACAAAAAGAGTGGTAAATCATATATTGGAAATCTAGAATACTTAAGGCTCTCAGTGATCAAACATTCACTACAGTGATCATAACAGTTTCAGGGTCCCCCCCCCCCTTCTCCTTTATTTCTTGTCTATTCATTTGAATCGTGAATTGTGCTGAACTGCTTTGACCAGCAAAGTTTAAGTCAATATAAAACCTAAATTTATCAGTGTTTTACCCTTCTTAAAATTGACATTGTATGTGTGTTTCAAAAGTGCTGTTTCTAGGGTAACCTATGCCCGATTTCAGTCGGATCAATAGACAAAACGCAGTTTGTAGTAATCATTATAGTGTAATGCTGTGTATTTATAGCTTGTCCAAATTAGTACAGAAAGTGAAAATGTTAGTTCAGTAGATTTTTCTGGTTCTAAAATTTACTATATAATGCAGTATTACTACGTGTTGTTACGCTTGAACGTACTCCCTCTTGTACAGGGAAGAAACTCAGTTAATGCCTAATTAGGCTGGCGACCGTATTATTAACAATTGGTAGCATCTGCTGTGTATGTTTCTTGTCCATCCTAACGTATAGTTGCACTTTAGACGTGCTTGACGTATCATTGTTGTTACTGAGTGGGTGTAGGTCTGATTTTGCCTCCATTCAGGTACACGTGGTCAACATATTTACTAAAATCCTTTCTTACAAGGTGAGGCCCGTCAACTTACCATAGTACAGGCTTTATAGAGTAAACGTGTGCGAGAGCGTAGGCGTTACAAAGTGTAATCCGAATCATGTATTTAATTCTTTATTAAAACCATGTTCTATTCCTTACTTATTGAGTTTCAAGCTAAGTGCCCTCTTTAGCCGCTCAACTTATTTCAATTTCCAGGAGTGTATATATATTCTGAGGACAACAGAGACATAGATATTAAATAAATTCAGTATGATACGCGGCACCATAAGAAGAACATTGAAAAACAAAACTGGAAAGTGAAACCAGCTCAGGTACTATAACGTAATTGCTGTCCCTATGATGATCTGCGCAAATGAATCATGACCCATACAAATAGCTGAAATGAAATTTCTAAGGTCTGGGGAAGGATGTTCTAAACGCGATCGGTTTAGAAATGAAGAGATTAGAGAACAGTTGAAATATGTGTACCGGTGTCAATGTGTTCTTTTTTCCATTTCCAGGAGTGTATATATATATATATATATATATGATACTTCTAGTTTAACTTGCTTGTAGTTGCTATGTCCTGGTATATAGAAGAAAGGCGTTCGTCAAGGTAGATAAGAAGATATTATACACTCCTGGAAATGGAAAAAAGAACACAAGTGACACCTGTGTGTCAGACCCACCATACTTGCTCCGGACACTGCGAGAGGGCTGTACAAGCAATGATCACACGCACGGCACAGCGGACACACCAGGAACCGCGGTGTTGGCCGTCGAATGGCGCTAGCTGCGCAGCATTTGTGCACCGCCGCCGTCAGTGTCAGCCAGTTTGCCGTGGCATACGGAGCTCCATCGCAGTCTTTTACACTGGTAGTATGCCGCGACAGCGTGGACGTGAACCGTATGTGCAGTTGACGGACTTTGAGCGAGGGCGTATAGTGGGCATGCGGGAGGCCGGGTGGACGTACCGCCGAATTGCTCAACACGTGGGGCGTGAGGTCTCCACAGTACATCGATGTTGTCGCCAGTGGTCGGCGGAAGGTGCACGTGCCCGTCGACCTGGGACCGGACCGCAGCGACGCACGGATGCACGCCAAGACCGTAGGATCCTACGCAGTGCCGTAGGGGACCGCACCGCCACTTCCCAGCAAATTAGGAACACTGTTGCTCCTGGGGTATCGGCGAGGACCATTCGCAACCGTCTCCATGAAGCTGGGCTACGGTCCCGCACACCGTTAGGCCGTCTTCCGCTCACGCCCCAACATCGTGCAGCCCGCCTCCAGTGGTGTCGCGACAGGCGTGAATGGAGGGACGAATGGAGACGTGTCGTCTTCAGCGATGAGAGTCGCTTCTGCCTTGGTGCCAATGATGGTCGTATGCGTGTTTGGCGCCGTGCAGGTGAGCGCCACAATCAGGACTGCATACGACCGAGGCACACAGGGCCAACACCCGGCATCATGGTGTGGGGAGCGATCTCCTACACTGGCCGTACACCACTGGTGATCGTCGAGGGGACACTGAATAGTGCACGGTACATCCAAACCGTCATCGAACCCATCGTTCTACCATTCCTAGACCGGCAAGGGAACTTGCTGTTCCAACAGGACAATGCACGTCCGCATGTATCCCGTGCCACCCAACGTGCTCTAGAAGGTGTAAGTCAACTACCCTGGCCAGCAAGATCTCCGGATCTGTCCCCCATTGAACATGTTTGGGACTGGATGAAGCGTCGTCTCACGCGGTCTGCACGTCCAGCACGAACGCTGGTCCAACTGAGGCGCCAGGTGGAAATGGCATGGGAAGCCGTTCCACAGAACTACATCCAGCATCTCTACGATCGTCTCCATGGGAGAATAGCAGCCTGCATTGCTGCGAAAGGTGGATATGCACTGTACTAGTGCCGACATTGTGCATGCTCTGTTGCCTGTGTCTATGTGCCTGTGGTTCTGTCAGTGTGATCATGTGATGTATCTGACCCCAGGAATGTGTCAATAAAGTTTCCCCTTCCTGGGACAATGAATTCACGGTGTTCTTATTTCAATTTCCAGGAGTGTATATATATATATATATATATATATATATATATATATTACTTATGGAGAACTGACCATTGTAATAAGATAAGTCAGAGCACGCACGCAAATATTTAGGTGTTTGTTTTTCCCACATGCTATTCGAGAGTGCAGAAATAGTTTGAAGGTGGTTCGATGAACCCTCTGCCAGGCACTGCGTACTAGTCACATACACTGAATCGTCGAAGAAACTGGTATAGACTAGTGACTTCAAATTAACAGATATGTCAGCAGGCAGAATAGGGCGCTACGATCGGCAAAGCTTATATAAGACAAAAGTGTCTGGTGGAATTGTTAGGTCGGTTACTGCGGCTACATTGGCAGGTTATCAAGATTTAAGTGAGTTTGAACATGGTGTTATAGTCGGTGCACGAGCGATGGGACATAGCATCTCCGGGGTATCGATGAAGTCGGGATTCTCCTGTACCACCATTTCACGAGTGTACCGTGAATATCAGCAATCCGGTAAAACATCAAATATCCGACGTCGATACGGCCGGAAGTAGATCCTGCAAGAACGGGACCAGAGACGATTGACGAGAAAGGTAGTTCAACGTGATAGAAGCGCAACCCTTCCTAAAATTGCTGCAGATTTCACTGCTGGTCCATCAAAAGTGTCAGCGTGCGAATCATTCAACGAGACACCGTCGATATGGGCTTTCCGCGCCGAAGTCCCACTCGTGTACCCTTGATGACTGCACGACACAAAACTTTACGCCTTGCCTGGGCCAGTCAACAGCGACACTAGACTGTTGATGACTGGAAACATGTTGTCTGGTCGGACGAGTCTCGTTTCAAATGGTATCGAGCGGATGGACGTGTACGGGTACGCAGACAACCTCAGTAATCTGTGGACCCTGCATGTCAGCAGCAGACTGTTCAAGCTGGGGGAAGCTTCGTAATAGTGTGGGGTGGAGTGATATGGGACCCCCGATACGTCTAGATACGACTCTGACAGATCACACGTACATAAACATGCTGTCTGACCGTCTGCATCCATTCATGTCCATTGTGCATTCCGACGGACTTTGTCAATTCCAGCAGGACAATGCGACACCCAACACATCCAGAATTGCTACAGAGTGGCTCCAGGAACACACTTCCGCTGGACGCCAAGCTACCCAGACATGAACATTATTGAGCATATCTGGGATCCCTCGCAGTGTGCTACTCAGAAGAGATGTCCACCCCTCGTACTCCTACGGATTTATGGACAGCCCTGCAGGATTCATGGTGTCAGTTCCCTCCAGCACTGCTTCAGACATTAGTCGAGTCCATGGCACATCGTGTTGTGGCCCTATACAATATTAGGCGGGGGTACCAGTTTCTTTGGCTCTTCAGAGTAGATATAGATGCAGGAGTATGCTGCAGGTCGCCTGCAGGCCTGACTCAACTTTCAAAATCACTGAAAAATTTTTGTGCCTGGCTGTGACTCTGTGTCTCCCCGTATCTCGTGTGTGAATACAATTATGCGGTCAGAGATCGTTGGGCTGCGTTGCCATTGAGTTCAAGCTGTGTCCTGTGGAGGACACAGCAATCGTATGGGTTGGGCATGGACGCTGAAGCTGTACCGCTGGTAGATAGCGCCACCGGCCGCTTGGCAGTCTTTGAATGCTTAGTCTAAGCGCCATTCGATTACTCTTAACTCCATATTGCTTGTTTACACTTTCGGCGGATGTATAAGACTTTACAACAACATTCTCCATATTCTGAACACTACAGGTCAGTCTTTCATGACGTGAATTCCACTGTGACCCACCGACCACATCGAGCTGCTTATTCTTCTGCCGGTCTCCACATGTTTCCTTCTGTGATTTCTGAACACTTTTACCACAGGATGGGGTCGTGATCATCTAGAAGGTAGACCACTAGACTCTGGCTCTGGAGGTCTAGGGTTCAATGCTTGATAGGGGAGAGGATTGTTCCTCGTTCGATCCCTTCGGAATGGCCACAGGTCCACTCAGCTAGCTATCAAGGATATTTCCCAGGAGAAAAAAGCGGATGGGGCGATCAGCCCACTTCCATACCCCTCCAAGCGCCACGGCGAAGAAGGGTAAGTAGACGAATCAGGGGCTTCTATTAGCAGAAGGTTGGGAATATCAGCACTAGGGTAACAGCGTCAGCCAAGGAAAGTACTTTATGCTACCACAAATTATAAAAATGTGTGTGAAATCTTATGGGACTTAACTGCTAAGGTCATCAGTCCCTAAGCTTACACACTACTTAACCTAAATTATCCTAAGGACAAACACACACACACCCATGCCCGAGGGAGGACTCAAACCTACGCCGGGACCAGCCGCACAGTCCATGACTGCAGCGCCGAAGACCGCTCGGCTAATCCCGCGCGGCACATAAATTATATGTGTTAGTCTATTAAATTCTCCGGAATAAAATAAATGGATCCGTGGGTAATACAAGGTCTTCACCATATGAACTTCAAAGTTCCACGATTCTCACATATCTCATGGAAGAACCTGTGGTTTTATTGTTGGGGAATCTTAGATCAAAAGTTCAGTGACCGTGAAATTTTAGTCAAGCTCGGAGCAACGTTCCAGTAGGCTAATGGTTAAAGGCCTTTGCGGGAGAAATGGCGGAAATTCAAGTTCCAGTCTCTAATGTGCTGTCTACAGGGATACTATTAGCCACATGTAGTTGCAGATAACGAGACAGCCGCCATTGGAGAGCTTCCAAGCTCTCTTGTGGTGCACTGACTAACGGATGGCGACCAATCGTTTGATTTTGTGTGCATGATCAGAGATATCCCTCAATAACGCGCTGTTCGAAAGGTGTTGACGAACTGACATCTTGCTAGGAAACGGAGACTGCAGTCATTGGAGAAACTAATCGTAACTCGAGATAATGCAGAAATCCTTTGTGAGTGGAAGCTTAGCCGGCCGCGATAGCCGAGCGGTTCTAGGCGCTTCATGTGGAACCGCGCGACTGCTACAGTCGCAGGTTCGAATCCTGCTTCGGGCATGGATGTGTGTGATGTCCTTAGGTTAGTTAGGTTTAAGTAGTTCTAAGTTCTAGGGGACTGATGACCTCAGATATTAAGTCCCATAGTGATCTGAGCCATTTGAACCATTTGAGTGGAAGTTTCTTGCCGTGTGCATCTTTCATTTAGCGTGGGAATCGTGGGCTTACAGAACAGCAAAAAATTTGATAACTCTTCAGTGCAATTGGTGAGGCGTATGGTTGACTGTCAGACGAATGGCCACGTCCTAGAATGCTGGGGGAGTGATCGTCCTAGTGCGGAACATTTCCGTGGCTGGCTTAACAAGAGACTGTTCACTGCTACACCTGATGTAAGACACTTTGCCACTTGACGGGACATCGCATAAGACTTGCTTTTGATCGTAAATGATGACTGTCTGCGAAGAACACAGGCGGTAGCCATTTAGACCAGTATGGTCAGGCTGCCGAATTACTCGCACTCCGGCACCACCACTCACAGAGCTCCTCTTCTCTGAAGAGCCCAATGAGTGCCCCGCAGATGACACACGTCCTGCTGCCTGGTAACAATGTACACTTATGTATTTCATATCAGTCAGGGTAATGACCTTAAGGACAGAGAAGAAGAGATCACTCTCTGCAGTAATTAGAGCACAGTTCATCAGACTATGCGGAGGTGCATCAGGGGTTATTACTGGAACTACCACTTTCTTTTAAATACACTGTAAGTAGGCTGTTTAGATTTTCTCATTGGTAACGCCACGTAGCGCTCTGTATGAAAATCACTGGCTGTGCTGTGTGCAGGCTGTGGCTGTTTTGCATTGTTGTTCGCTATTGTAGTGTTGGGCAGTTGGCTGTTAACAGCGCGTAGCGTTGCGCGGTTGGAGGTGAGCCGCCAGCAGTGGTGAATGTGGGGACAGAAATGGCGGAGTTTTGAAATTTGTAAGACTGGATGTCATGAACTGCTATGTATATTATGATTTTTCAACACTATTAAGGTAGATACATTGTTTGTTCTTCATCAAAATCTTTCATTTGCTAACTATGCCCATCAGTAGTTAGTGCCTTCAGTAGTTTGAATCTTTTATTTAGCTGGCAGTAGTGGCGCTCGCTTTATTGCAGTAGTTCGAGTAACCAAGATTTTTGTGAGGTAAGTGATTTGTGAAACGTATAGGTTAATGTTAGTCAGGGCCATTCTTTTGTAGGGATTTTTGAAAGTCAGATTGTGTTGCGCTAAAAATATTGTGTGTCAGTTAAGTGTTGATCAGAATACATAAAGAGAGAGATGTCTGAGTGCGTTCAGTTCTGCTCAGCTGTTTGAAAAGCAAATAATGTAAGAGGTTTATCAGCACAGTAATTCATAAATTTTTCTAAAGGGGCGTTTCATATTGTGTGTCAGTTTAAGCACAGTCATGTATAATTGTTCTAAGGGGACGTTTCATATGTCGACTCTTATCCGAGGATACCTCACTGGAATCTTCTCATTTTTTCTTGTAGTTTGTGTAATTAGTGTAGATTTTGTTTATTGCTAGCGCGTAATTGTAGACAGAATCTCCTTTGTAGTTGCAGTCTTTCATTGTTGTACAGTAAAACAGGTGTGGCGTGCATGTAGATTTGCACCAAGTATTTCGCAGCTGCGCTTGCAACAATTAACTAGATATTATTTTCAGTGCTATGTTAATGTGTTCTCTTATTTTTCCTCTTCAAATTGTGTTTTTCTGTGTTGTCGTGTGAAATATTGTGACAATAATGGCGTGTGAAAAACGTAATACTAGGCTCCAAACTAAACTGAGGAATGATAGTGAAGACGAAAGCAGTGTGTTAGCGCCACCATGTAATGAATTAACTAATGTTCAAAGTAGTAATTTGGTAATTGTGCATAGGGAAATGGAGCGGGCTGCAAATAATGGTGTAGGCAGTCAAACAATTAGTGAACAGGGAAGCATTATCGATCGATCGGTCGGCAACAGCTCGCCTCAGGATTCCGAAATGACAGGACACAATCTTGCAAATACTGTAGATTCAGGTTTTGCGTCCTCACCGTTTTCTCAAATAAATCAAGACACATTTTCTACTTTTCAAAATGCGAATATTGCCGGTTCAAATGTACTGCCGAATAGCACTGAGGAACATGTTTCAGACACCAGTGCACTGTTATTACAGCTAATGCAACAAATGGGACAAAGGCTACAAAAGTTAGACACAACGCTTGAACAAAATCAGAAACAAATGGGACAAAATCTTCAAAAGTTAGACACAATGGAACAAAATCAGAGACAAACAAAGCAACAGTTAGACACAATGGAACAAAATCAGAGACAAACACAGCAAAAGCTTCAAAAGTTAGACACAATGGAACAAAATCAGAGACAAACACAGCAAAAGCTTCAAAAATTAGACACAATGGAACAAAATCTTCGGAAGTTAGACACCACGCTTGACCAAATACGTGAAGATTTAATTACTGAGTTACATAACATTGAA
Source organism: Schistocerca cancellata (assembly GCF_023864275.1). NCBI lineage: Eukaryota > Metazoa > Arthropoda > Insecta > Orthoptera > Acrididae > Schistocerca > Schistocerca cancellata. The sequence continues at coordinate 693,095,130 of NC_064631.1, forward strand.
TCTGAATGTCAAAAAGTCTGTAATGACGTAAAAAACACAAATTTTTGAGCATTTTCAACCTATTTTTTCGCGGCATGAAAATGCATTACAGAATCACGAAGCAGCCATAAAAGAACTGCAAACTATTGTTCATGAAAAATCATAATATACATAGCAGTTCATGACATCCAGTCTTACAAATTTCAAAACTCCGCCATTTCTCTCCCCACATCGACCACTGCTGGCGGCTCACCTCCAACTGCACAACGCTACGCGCTGTTAACAGCCAACTGCCCAACACTACTATAGCGAACAACAATGCAAAACAGCCACAGCCTGCACACAGCACAGCCAGTGATTTTCATACAGAGCGCTACGTGGCGTTACCAATGAGAAAACCTAAACAGCCTACTTACAACACTACTGGCCATTAAAATTGCTACACCACGATGATGACGTGCTACAAACGCGAAATTTAACCGACAGGAAGAAGATACTGTGATATGCAAATGATTTGCTTTCCAGAGCATTCACAGAAGGTTGGCGCCGGTGGCGACACCTACAACGTGCTGACATGAGGAAAGTTTCCTACAGCTTTCTCATACACAAACAGTTGCTGACCGGCGTTGCCTGGTGAAACGTTGTTGTGATGCCTCGTGTAAGGACGAGAAATGGGTACCATCACGTTTCCGACATTGATAAAGGTCGGATTGTAGCCGATCGCGATTGCGGTTTATCGCATCGCGACATTGCTGCTCGCGTTGGTCGAGATCCAATGACTGTTAGCAGAATATGGAGTCGGTGGGTTCAGGAGGGTAATACGGAACGCCGTGCTGGATCCCAACGGCCTCGTATCACTAGCAGTCGAGATGACAGGCATCTTATCCGCATGGCTGTAACGGATCGTGCAGCCACGTCTCGATCCCTGAGTCAACAGATGGCGACGTTTGCAAGACAACAACCATTTGCACGAACAGTTCAACGACGTTTGCAGCAGCATGGACTGTCAGCTCGGAGACCATGGCTGCGGTTACCCTTGACGTTGCATCACAGACAGGAGCGACTGCGATGGTGTACTCAACGACGAACCTGGGTGCACGAATGGCAAAACGTCATTTTTTCGGATAAATCCAGGTTCTCTTTACGGCATCATGATGGTCGCATCCGTGTTTGGCGACATCGCGGTAAACGCACATTGGAAGCGTGTATTCGTCATCGCCATACTGGCGTATTACCCGGCGTGATGGTATGGGGTACCATTGGTTACACGTCTCGGTCCCCTCTTGTTCGCATTGACGGCACTTTGAACAGTGGACGTTACATTTCAGATGTGTTACGACACGTGGCTCTACCCTTCATTCGATCCCTGCGAAACCCTACATTTCAGCAGGATAATGCACGACCGCATGTTGCAGGTCCTGTACGGGCGTTTCTGGATACAGAAAATGTTCGACTGCTGTCCTTGCCAGCACATTCTTCAGATCTCTCACCAATTGAAAACGTATGGTCAATGGTGGCCGAGCAACTGGCTCGTCACAATACGGCAGTCAGTACTCTTGATGAACTGTGGTATCGTGTTGAAGGTGCATGGGCCGCTGTACCTGTACACGCCATCCAAGCTCTGTTTGACTCAATGCCCAGGCGTATGAAGGCCGTTATTACGGACGGAGGTCGTTGTTCTGGATACTGATATCTCAGGATCTATGCACCCAAACTGCGTGAAAATGTAATCACATGTCAGTTCTAGTATAATATATTTGTCCAATAAATACCCGTTTATCATCTGCATTTCTTCTTGGTGTAGCATTTTTAATGGCCAGTAGTGTACAATGGAAACACAGCGAGAAATGGATGTCTGAACATAATGCGCTAGTCAATCCCGCAGGCTGCGCTATTGTATTTGACCACGATCGACACCTGTACATTACGTTGCAAGTGTCAGTTGGGGTCAGAAGTGTTTTGTGTAGTTGTGAGTGCGTTATGCCGGAGCTAAACTGCTGGTGCTCCTATGGTGGGTGCTTCCATAACCAAAGTAGGAGAAGTGTTTGATATTTCAAGAGGCGCTATATCAAAGATTTATACTGCATACAGGGAAAGTGGGAAAACATCATCTGCTATTCCGCAAAGCGGATGAAAGTGTGTGTTTAGTGACTGTTATAAACGGTCATTGGAGAAGGTTGGACGAAAAAAAGAGGGCGACAGCTGTGAACGTACTGCGGAACTGAATGTCGCAACTCGCGATCCCTGTCGGCATGAAAGCTAGGCACAGGGAGTTCCAGAAGCAGGGAACTGCAGTTTGAGCTGGAATTCTAAACCCAGTAACGAGAGATACAAATGTCCGCACCAGGAAAAAATGGTGTTGAAGCCATAAAAACTGGACTATGCAGTCAGGTCGATCCCATAGTACACTGTTTGTTCCCCACTGGTGATGCTCTGCTCCAACACGATGGGGCGCTTGTTCGTATCGTCGAGGACTGGTGGTGTGAGCAGGACCCTGGGCACTAGATCTCGATAATACTGTGCCTTTGTGGTCTACTTTGGAGAGGAGGATAGTAACCGCTATCCCTCATCGTTATCTGAACTTGCCACTATTTTACTAGTGGAATGCTAGAAGATTCCCTTGAAAACGTCGTGGGACCTATATTTATCCATTACGAGACCAGTGGAGGCTGTTTTGAACGCCAATGGTTTCCATGTACCGCATTAGACATGGTAAAGTGTTGTACTTTCGGTACTAAAATGTAGACTTTCACGGCCGGAAATATCATGTCCATTATAATTATCCGGGCTGTTATGCCGTGGTCGGTTGATGAATTCTGTGTCAATTCCCAACATTTCGTCTTCGACTGCGGGAGACATCTTCAAGGGGGTCCGTAGCTCGATGGAAGGTCCAGCCAGCCAGTGGGTATGGACCTTCCATCGAGCTACGAACCCCCTTGAAGATGTCTCCTGCAGTCGGAGACGAAACGTTGGGAATTGACACAGAATTCATCAACCGACCACGGCATAACAGCCCGGATAATTATAATAGACATGTACTTTCGGTGTTTCCAAATTTTCGTACATCCCCGTGTAATCGATATGCCTTCTAATATGAGAGATGATTCTGAAATATTTCTGTTTGCTAGTGGGACATGCTTGGTGGAGGATCCTGAGTGCAACATAGGAAGTATATCAATTAGTACAGTTCAAGAAATAATTTCATGGCTTGTAGAAAATAAATTTATGCAAAATCATAGTAAGACTCAGCTTTTACAGTTTATAACACATCACTCGACTAAAACATACACACAAAATGAGTGTATGATTAGCGAGTCTGAACAACCCAAATTCCTAGATGTTCAGAGAGATGGTAGGTTGTATTGAAAAGTACATTTTCAGGATCTTGTTGTAAAAGTGAATGCTGCTATATTAATCATTAGAACGATGTCTCCAGTAAGTCATAGTCCAATACGAAAATTAGTCTACATTGCTTATTTTCATTCCCTTATTAAATATGGCGCTGTATTCTGTGGTAACTCTTCCCAGTCACAAAGAGTATTTTTGGCTCAGAAGTGGGAAGTTCCAACAATATGTGGACTAATTTGACGAACCGCTTGTCGACTTCAGTCCAACAGTCTGCAAATTCTGGCACTTGCCTATCAATATGTATTCTCTTTAATGTCTTCTGTTGTTTGCAGTGTGAGCTTATTGCCAAGAATTAGAAACTTTCACTGAGTTAATACTAGGCAGAAATCCGATCTGCATTTCGATCACACCTTCTTGACTTTTGTGCAGAAAGGTGTACAGAGTTCTACAGCATCCATTTTCTGTACGTTACCAAAAGGATTAAAAAATATTAGCACAAATCCTCACACTTTCAACTCTAAGATGAAGAACTTCCTTATTGCTTACTCCTTTCTTTGTCAGAGAGTTCTGGAAATAAATTTAGGCAGTTTCCTGTGTTATGTTGTTGATTATGCTAATATTTACTCAGCATCTTGCATCAACAAAAGGTTCATGTTAATATTATTTTATTTATTATTAAGTTCTCTGATGTTAATTTCAAGTACTGACTCGTTCCGTGATCATGGAGATTTGATCTTCAGTTTGATGCTGAGGAACGACACATAAAGAAAAAGAAAAACACAAAAACTGAATCGCAGGAAAGAATCCTTGAGATATTATATTCTTCTCTAATCATGGGGTGCGATGAGAATATGTTAATCGGTTTGTCAAGTAATTTTCTCCAAGGAGTGCTTGAAATTAGCTATCCAAGGTCCAAGCACATCTATGTGTGGAAATCACAAATAATAATATACTCTGTTTTCATTTCTGCAGCTGGCTGACATTAGTACAGGGGCTAAGTGGGGAAGAGCACAGTATTTACCCCATTTATTTCTTATCATGGGAGCCCAGGATGATTTATGGTTCTTATAATTGCCTGGAAATGGTTATGTTCTTTTACTTGGAGATCATTTTCAGCCACTAATGAACTTCATGTTCATTGAAATTTTTGTGGATAACAATGTGCACTGTCACTGAAACACAACTGTTTGTGATTGGTTTGAAAAACATTCTGGACAACTCAAGAGAATGATTTAGCCCACCCAGATCGCATGACATGAATCCCATTGGACTTTTATGGGACATATTCGAGGGCTCAGTTCGTGCACAAAATCCTGTACCAACAGCACTTTCGCAGTTATAGGCTGCTGTAGAGGCAGAATGGCTCGATATTTCTGCAGGGGTCTTCAAACGAGAGCTGCTGCACTACGTCGGGTAAAAGGAGGTCCGACACGACATTAGGAGTGGTCTCATGTCACCTCACTGTATGAGGGAGGAAGTAATACGTTGCCCAACCCTCCCATAACATACTCACCCGGGTTTTCAGCAATAAGCCTCCCAGTGATGCACAACATCTCTCTTGTGGCATCTACCGTTGGAGTTCGTTTAAAATCTTCATAAAACTCTGCCACCCATTACATGATTCCATGTGTACCACTATGTATGGGAACTTGTGTACATCTTCTATTAATGTCACCAGTCCAAAGCCGGTGAGCAATACTCCAAAATCGGAGTAAAAAGTATTTTTCAAGCCATTTATTTCGTGAATGAATTATACACTCCTGGAAATTGAAATAAGAACACCGTGAATTCATTGTCCCAGGAAGGGGAAACTTTATTGACACATTCCTGGGGTCAGATACATCACATGATTACACTGACAGAACCACAGACACATAGACACAGGCAACAGAGCATGCACAATGTCAGCACTAGTACAGTGTATATCCACCTTTCGCAGCAATGCAGGCTGCTATTCTCCCATGGAGACGATCGTAGAGATGCTGGATGTAGTCCTGTGGAACGGCTTGCCATGCCATTTCCACCTGGCGCCTCAGTTGGACCAGCGTTCGTGCTGGACGTGCAGACCGCGTGACACGACGCTTCATCCAGTCCCAAACATGCTCAATGGGGGACAGATCCGGAGATCTTGCTGGCCAGGGTAGTTGACTTACACCTTCTAGAGCACGTTGGGTGGCACGGGATACATGCGGACGTGCATTATCCTGTTGGAACAGCAAGTTCCCTTGCCGGTCTAGGAATAGTAGAACGATGGGTTCGATGACGGTTTGGATGTACCGTGCACTATTCAGTGTCCCCTCGACGATCACCAGTGGTGTACGGCCAGTGTAGGAGATCGCTCCCCACACCATGATGCCGGGTGTTGGCCCTGTGTGCCTCGGTCGTATGCAGTCCTGATTGTGGCGCTCACCTGCACGGCGCCAAACACGCATACGACCATCATTGGCACCAAGGCAGAAGCGACTCTCATCGCTGAAGACGACACGTCTCCATTCGTCCCTCCATTCAGGCCTGTCGCGACACCACTGGAGGCGGGCTGCACGATGTTGGGGCGTGAGCGGAAGACGGCCTAACGGTGTGCGGGACCGTAGCCCAGCTTCATGGAGACGGTTGCGAATGGTCCTCGCCGATACCCCAGGAGCAACAGTGTCCCTAATTTGCTGGGAAGTGGCGGTGCGGTCCCCTACGGCACTGCGTAGGATCCTACGGTCTTGGCGTGCATCCGTGCGTCGCTGCGGTCCGGTCCCAGGTCGACGGGCACGTGCACCTTCCGCCGACCACTGGCGACAACATCGATGTACTGTGGAGACCTCACGCCCCACGTGTTGAGCAATTCGGCGGTACGTCCACCCGGCCTCCCGCATGCCCACTATACGCCCTCGCTCAAAGTCCGTCAACTGCACATACGGTTCACGTCCACGCTGTCGCGGCATGCTACCAGTGTTAAAGACTGCGATGGAGCTCCGTATGCCACGGCAAACTGGCTGACACTGACGGCGGCGGTGCACAAATGCTGCGCAGCTAGCGCCATTCGACGGCCAACACCGCGGTTCCTGGTGTGTCCGCTGTGCCGTGCGTGTGATCATTGCTTGTACAGCCCTCTCGCAGTGTCCGGAGCAAGTATGGTGGGTCTGACACACCGGTGTCAATGTGTTCTTTTTTCCATTTCCAGGAGTGTATTTCCTTAAAATTCTTCCGATGAATCTGAGTATGTCATCTGGCCTTCCTGAACTTTGCTTCACGTTTTCATTCCACTCGACGTGGCCACAGTGGTTATTTACAGGTATTTTGCGATGGTTACTGTTCCTAGTGATTTGTTATCAATAGTATAATAGTGCAGTACTGGATTTATTGGCCTATTTATGCCCACCGTATTACATTTTTTTTACATTCATTGCCAACTCCTTGTCTCTGTACCAACCACAGATCCGTTGCAGACCTTCCTCCGATTCTCAACAGCCTTCTGGTGCTGGTATCTTCTTATAGACAACAGCATTATCTGCGACCAACCCCTTGGAGCGTCTGATGCTACGCACTATATCATTTATGTTCATGTTGCTGCTATGCCAATCTGCCACAACGAACCAGTCACTTAGCACACATTTATTACTGGTGCCTTAATGTGATCCACATGTATTCTTTTAACTTCTGTATAACAATTGAGTTATAGCAATAGCGCAGTGTGTGTTTTGTACTCAAAATATCGTGTATTTTTAATAATAATTGTACAGACAGTTTTACTTTAATAGAGGATAGAATTTTTCATTCGTGATCAGAGATCTATAATCGTACTTGTGTATTACAATAAGCAACCTGCATGTGATTTGTACACATACTATTACTCTCCATCCCAAAACATCTTCACAGGATATGTAGCGGTGTTCATTTATTTGAGTGACATAACCTCATTGTAGCTTAACGACTATGTTGAATGCTTCCACAATAAAGTGGTACCTACTGCACCACTCTACATATCTGCGACGTTTTTGATGATTCTTACGTGGTACTTATGCTATCGACCATGGCTTTGTCAATTGCAAACAGCACGCCATGCGTCGATCACAACTCCTTCAAGAAACAAATATTTAAATAGGCCACCAGCAAGCCATCATGAGTCACGCTCTCTCCAGGGCTGATCTCTCCTAATGGATGGTGTTACGGATGCCACCAGAGGATGTCGTCTTTTTCTTGTTTTGACACACTGAATGCAATGTAACCCCCTGTTCATCGCCACACGCCACACGCCATGGTCGGCTCCCAGATCTCAGAAAACTCGCTGTTAGGGTAAAGGACGAAGCACTACACTGCTAATATTGTAACAACTACCAGTTGATTCTATATTATAACAGCTAGCAAGTGTTTGAATCAGAGACATCACTGGAACAGAGAATCAAGTGACCAAAAGATGTCTGTCAAATTTTTATCCTGTAAACAGTGCAAATAAACCTGATTTTTTGTTAATGTATTAATGTTTGTAGCGCCATACTCTACCTCCTCCTAGTATGGACACAAAACGCATTTCTTGCAATCTGTAGTTACAGGTCTGCTGTGGACAACCAACCCACATGTCTTTTGTGTGTGCATAGCCTTATTCTACGTAGCAAAACATCTACTTATGGTAGGAATGTAGCGATATATAGCTATTTAAGTATCAATCTGTCTTTTTAATTGCATGTATCATTCCCAAGTGGTCATTATGTCCCACCCACAAAATTAACTCTATAGAAACCCCAAACTAAAAAAAAGAAACTTATGTCAACACATGTTAACATTGGAATTTACTCACACATAGGGGATCATTATAATGTATGAATGACTTTGATACAGATTCAGCAGAACTAAGACTTTTTGGACAAAAAATACAGACAGTTTAAATGTGGAAATAACGCTGTTTACTTTGGTACTAAGAACAAATGTTTTTTGTGAACAGGGAACTATAATCATATTTGTGTAGCATATGTATTTTATGCATATCCCTACTCTCTGCCCGAGAAAAAACACATATGGGGAAATTTAGGATTTCACATTTATTAAAGTACACATTTAAAGCACAACGAAATGTTTTTTTTTAAGTTTGCTTTTACATACATTCTGCCTGCACATACACTATTTAATGGTTATTTTAAATACATGGAACTAGGGGTCAGGTGCCTAAATTTACTAGGTGACAACATGATCATTTACAGGAAGCATGAACATCTTGGATATTTAGAGTATATAACAAGGCTTGATAACTGCAACTGATCAGACATTTATGGTAGCATAAAAGTCAATTATTTTGCTCCAAAGTCGTAAAAATCCCTCAGCTGTTAGAGAAGAAGATGAGAGAGAAGAAGATGAGACCAATTAACAAATGATTTGGTTTGTGGTTGTTGTTGGAAAACACGGACAATATTGTCACTTACAATTGGTAACATAAATTACACTGAAAATAGAATCCTCCTAAGCAAGAAAAATTTAAATGTACTTACGCCCAACACAAAACTCTTTTGTGATATTATGGTGACTGAGATCTGTGAGCAAGTGGAGTGTCAAGAAAATTTAAAGAAGAAAATTGATGGTACATTTAACAACTGCACACATGGTAAATTCTTGAAGTTCATATCTGTGAAAATGTTCTTGGACGAAACTACCGCTTCTCTCACGTAGAAACAGCAAGAGGCATGTTGGAAAAACTGGCAAGGAAGTGCTAGAGACCATTTTGAGGAAATATAAAAATCCTGTGGTTATACCACAAAGTGGAATTAGCCAACAATAAAATGGATGTTCTAATGGAAGAACTGACTGGAATACTGCAACGACTTATACTTGATGGAATTGGATATAACATGACCTTACTGCGATTTTTAACAAAATGGAGATGTTTGATTATCTAACTTCAAACCATGACTTCTTGCACATAGAAGACTACCAAAGAAACAGAAATGTGATTGTAAGCAATGATAAGAAAGTTGGAATAGACTGTTTAATGTGGATGGGCTCCAATTGTAGAATAAAGATATATAACAACTTTATGTGTCAAAACGCAATCCCAGGAATGAACAAGGTTACCGCTAACCATCTTATCGATTTTATAAAGTGCTCTGATGCTTCCTGTAGCTCGACATATGTGAGAAGCCCATAGTGGCTTGCTTTCCACACATTCTACTTTAAAAATTGTGACTAAAGCTTTTTCTCTTAATATTTATTTTATACGTTTCATGTAGGTACTGGTTCAGTCTTCAAACTGTATTTCTAAGCTTTTACATAAACAAAAGTTACCATGTCTGCTGCTACCAAATAAAACTTTGCCTGTTAGTTCACGTACTAAATACTGCTTATCTTAACATTCAGCTGTCTACATTTTAAACGTTAAGTAGCCTACTTATATTTACGGCTACTAGATAGCACTCTTGGTGTAATGTTCATCTGCCCGCAGTTGCTAACACGGGCGCCTCAATCTGTAGCTACCTATGGTTTTATATGTATGAGCAGCCCATAGTGGCTCGCCTTCCATGTTTTCCTTTATAAATTTTTGTGACTAAAGCCTTTCTCGCTTGATATTTGACTTATACGTGACGTGTAAGTACTCTTTCTTTCCAGTCGGTACTTACATTTTTATATAAAAAAAATCCCATTATTTTGTATGTATGTTATAGGCCAATTTGAATATTTAATTTCTGATGAAGGCACTCACAGAAGTGCTGAAACCTGGGTAAAAGACTTAAATTTTGTGGCCGAGGGCTGTAATTTCTTTAACTTTATAACGTAAAGTTACGACAATAAGATTGAAACTGACTGCCATTGTTGCTATTCTTTAATAAATATGTCTTTCGTTTTATGAAAGAAAGCATCACATAATTTCTCTGTTATTCGGATCTGGTATTTAGGTATCGCGCCAAAGCAGCCGTAGAGACGGTGGATGTAGCCTGTCATGTCACTGACTATAGTTAAATATTTACGCGATGTTGGGTGTGTTCAGCAGAAAAAAGTTGTAAAACGTTTTACACTGTTAGTTCTGTCGTATAAAGTCTAGAGGACACTAGTGTTGATTCTCATATCTACAGTCCGCAAAAATCTTTGGTTAAATTTAGATGTTTATATTATAATTCATCTAGATGGATTTTCATATTTATAAAATGAAACATGCAATAATTATGTATAATATGTGATAGAGTAAATTTTAGAGCCTATTCTTTAGTTAAGAAGTTAATAAATCGCCGGTAAGCTCTTCACTCGACTTAAGTGCGTATTTTTAAACTGTTCTTACTGTATACCTCTGTAGACAGCATAGATATAAAAAAAAAAAAAACGGAGAAAATTTTGTGTAGTACACAACTGTTTATTGTTCTACAGTTTGTGAGAGGTCCAGTTGTACGTGGAGCCAAATTTTGTAATATACTTCATGAAAAATGACCTGAAACCATTGTCACATGTAGAAGAGATTGTATTTTTGACACCACTGCTCCAAAGATTTTACCTGAGTGGCAGAATCTATTGCAAGTAGGGGTGCACGGAGCGCAGTAGCAGTTGCCGTTGCACTCTGTCATAGGTAGAATGTAAAACTTAAAAGCTAGTTGATAGCTGTGATAATTTAGTTGTTGGTCAATGGACGTAGCATAATACAGATTTTATAAAGTAAAGTGATAAATGGAACTGTAACTCAGAGGTAAATCAATTGGAACAAAGTTGTAAGGAAATGAAATTTTGTGTATTTGGTTTTAAATATGCAGCAAGGCAATGTAGATTTCGGTAATTTTTACAGAGCTGACCCTTGAATGTAGGAACCACGTATTTCAAATCAGATTTAATGTTAAGGTTGGTTAGGTATATCCGAATTGTAATATTTTATGTGTTTTGTAATCCTGATACAGAGAAGTTAAATTTTGGAATTTATTTTGTCAAACGTTGTCAGACCTTTTGTCATGTAATAACCCAAGTGTTTACAATTACGACAGTAAGTGAGAAATGTAGAACAGTTGAGAAGTTCACGTAAAATGTTTCACATCAGATTTTGTGAAGGAGGATATTTTGAATACAATTTTCATACTGAAGCATTTGGTCTTAGGATATCCCCCCATCAGTACCTGATCCCCTTCCATGTAGTGTTTATTTAAATCCAATGAATATTTTTTAAGAGAAATGATTTTTCAATCAGATTCAGAAAAATATTAATGTACTAGAATCAGAAAAGTTTGTAACAGCTCAATGCGGGCAGCGTTGCACAGCGCTGAGCCAATATCGAGGATTTCACTGCACATTTGCAAGGTTATTCATTTATCAGCCAATCTACATATATTATCTGTATGAAGTTATTTTACGGCCGGCATTGCACTTTGCCATGCCAGGATTGTACCAAGATTACATCCATTATTTCATTGTTTGTTTGCACAGGGAATTTTATCAGTCTATTATACAGGGCCATAGAACTCGGTGCTCACGAAACTGTGTAAATTTCAGAGGGATTGATTTCATTGTGAACACTGCGCACTAGTTTTCCAGATAAAGTTATTTAATTTTTTCGGATTACAGTAAAACTGATTAAGCACACCATCTGCTCAGCAACACATCACACAGTAAATTTGAATAACACACACATTACGACGTTACGCATTTCGTATTCATTGGCAAACACATACACATTTTAATAAAAGAACGTTACAAGTTTTTTAAGTTTCTTGAAACGTTTCACAAAAATTCTACAGCTTTTGAGCGCAGCCGTTGGCAAATGACATGTTCTGATAATAGGTACATGTGTTTATTCTCTATACAGGGTGTTAAAAATGGTACGGCCAAACTTCCAGGAAACATTCCTCACACACAAAGAAAGAAAATATGTTATGTGGACATGTGTCCGGAATCGCTTACTTTCCATGTTAGAGCTCATTTTATTACTTCTCTTCAAATCACATTAATCATGGAATGGAAACACACAGCAACAGAACGTACCAGCGTGACTTCAAACACTTTGTTACAGGAAATGTTCAAAATGTCCTCCTTTAGCGAGGATACATTCATCCACCCTCCGTCGCATACAATCCCTGATGCGCTGATGCAGCCCTGGAGAATGGCGCATTGTATCACAGCCGTCCACAATACGAGCACGAAGAGTCTCTACATTTGGTACCGGGGTTGCGTAGACAAGAGCTTTCAAATGCCCCCATAAATGAAAGTCAAGAGGCTTGTGGTCGGGAGAGCGTGGAGGCCATGGAATTGGTCCGTCTCTACCAATCCATCGGCCACCGAATCTGTTGTTGAGAAGCGTACGAACACTTCGACTGAAATGTGCAGGAGCTCCATCGTGCATGAACCACATGTTGTGTCGTACTTGTAAAGGCACATGTTCTAGCAACACAGGTAGAGTATCCCGTATGAAATCATGATAACGTGATCCATTGAGCGTAGATGGAAGAATATGGGGCCCAATCAAGACATCACCAACAATGTCTGCCCAAACGATCACAGAAAATCTGTGTTGATGACGTGATTGCACAACTGCGTGCCGATTCTCGTCAGCCCACGCACGTTGATTGTGAAAATTTACAATTTGATCACGTTGGAATGAAGCCTCATCCGTAAATAGAACATTTGCACTGAAATGAGGATTGACACATTGTTGGATGAACCATTCGCAGGAGTGTACCCGTGGAAGCCAATCAGCTGCTGATAGTGCCTGCACAAGCTGTACACGGTACGGAAACAACTGGTTCTCCCTGTAGCACTCTCCATACAGTGACTTGGTCAACGTTACCTTGTACAGCAGCAACTTCTCTGACGCTGACATTAGGGTTATCGTCAACTGCACGAAGAATTGCCTCGTCCATTGCAGGTGTCCTCGTCGTTCTAGGTCTTCCCCAGTCGCGAGTCATAGGCTGGAATGTTCCGTGCTCCCTAAGACGCCGATCAATTGCTTCTAACGTCTTCCTGTCGGGACACGTTCGTTCTGGAAATCTGTCTCGATACAACCGTACCGCGCCACAGCTATTGCCCCGTGCTAATCCATACATCAAATGAGGATCTGCCAACTCCGCATTTGTAAACATTGCACTGACTGCAAAACCACGTTCGTGATGAACACTAACCTGTTGATGCTCCGTAGTGATGTGCTTGATGCTAGTACTGTAGAGCAATGAGTTGCATGTCAACACAAGCACCGAAGTCAACGTTACCTTCCTTCGATTGGGCCAACTGGCGGTGAATCGAGGAAGTACAGTACATACTGACGAAACTAAACTGAGCTCTAACATGGAAATTAAGCGTTTCCGGACACATGTCCACATAACATCTTTTCTTTATTTGTGTGTGAGGAATGTTTCCTGAAAGTTTGGCCGTACCTTTTTGTAACACCCTGTATGTATGGTTCCTCGAACTCTAAACTGTCTCTTATATACTGGACATATTTTGGCCTAGTTTTGGATTTGATTAAAAACAATCTGGCTTCAATGGCGGTGGTGGTGGGGGGGGGGAGATTTCAAATCTCGGGGCTCTCAAGATTTGGAGGTCCCCTCAGGACCAGAGGTCTGGTTCGGGCCGTCCCTTCCATCCCTCTCACTAGTCCCGCGACGGGGTGTGGGCGTACTATTTTAGTTGATTTGTTGCATATTCTAAGTGTTCTGGAAATAATATGCAATCTTTGGCACACGCTTTAATGTGACCTAAACGCTGCTGTGGAAGAAATTTCACGTCTCACTGTCGACAGGCCGGTAGATGTAATAAAAATTATAATGCAATTCCAGCTGCAAAATCTGTCTGTGTCTGTGCGTAAAGGATCTAGGCGTGGTTGAAATCGTGTGACCACTAGTTGTAATATCTAAACAACTGCTGTAGACCTTACTGTGTTTAAGTAAAGTGTAGACACAGTCTCCATCCTCCTTTTGTGCAAGCACAGTATAACAAGATAAGGCGGTTCGCAGGATGGCGCAGCGTCGGACAGGAGCGGAAAATGTGTAATTTTCGTTGTCTCTGGTGTAGAGCCGTGAGATTCTCTCTTTCGCGCACTGAAGTAAAAATGTCCTTTGCGTGTCACATAAAACCGCTATAATAACAAACGTTGTTAGTGCTTAAATAAAAATGCCATGCAATATGGTTATGTTTAATAAATTATTTCACCATTTTAAATTTAGAACAGACTTGTTGATGGCTTGTGTGACCTGAAGCAAGTTTTTTACCATCCCAAGAATTAACTGCTGCTGCACGTATGTACGGATGTACCCATGTGATGTCATACTGGGTGAAGATCCCAGGGTAATAAACTGGGGATAAATTATAACAATAAGGATGATAAATTGGGTAATATATTAGTTATAAGGATGCTAAACAAACAACGTTATCTGGGAAGTAACCAACAGGATAATAACTACTCTAATTGCGTAGTAGGTTATAACGAAAAGGATCCCAAATAAGTACCCTTATCTGGCAACCAAGCGGAAGATGAGGACCGTCACGACACAGATGTAGATGGATGAAAACTGCTCTCGTACGCAATAGTCCCCATCCTGGCAGAATCCTTTTATTTGTAATTAATTAGAAGTGACACTTAATTGCAGTTATTTTATAATTTATGATACTGTTACTGGTCACAAACCAAATAAATATCTTTCCGTAACGGTGTACGTTATGTTAGTAAATGGCCATAGCTAGGTTTATTATTATACGCCCATGTTTTGTTTTCTTGAGACAAAATTTGTTTCTATAGTTAACGTGTGCAAATGAAACAAGGCAAGTAGTTGGCAATAAACTTACAGACAGGAAACCGTCTGACTTCGGATATTATTTCAGTTGTGATTCTTTTCCTGCGCATGATTCATCGATGCGATTTTTCTTGTCTCAGTGTTACATACCAACGTAATGTTAATGTTGTCTTCTGATTTTGTCAACAATTAAGGAGCATCTTTACTTTATTTGACTGACAGGAGAGAGCAGCAATGTAGTTAATTCGAATTCTGAGTTCTGAAACAGAAATTAACATGAATCCATATGAGGGAATGGCCGATATGAGTATGAATACGACGAACAAGAGGTCGCAATCTCAACAGAAGTTCAAATGAGCGTAAAGAAAACAGAGATGCAACCATAGGTATGCAAATCAACCGACCAGCTCATTAGTAAATAGACCACTGATACCTTCCTAAAGTACAATTTCTGTCCTTGTGACTATATGAAAGGCTATTGTCACCAGACACATTTCACTTCTTTTATTTTCTTCGCAACCTCAGCGGCGATTTCGTGTACTGCTCTTCACATGTGTGCCACAATGGAGCTATATTTAGTTCTTCTGTTCAGCCCTTGATTCCATTTTCTTGACATTTGCGTGAATTTTCTACTTCACAGTTTTCATCAGTATTGCTTTAAAAAAGTTTATTGTATTTATCCATGTGTGCTCGTGGTAATTTCTGTCTCAGAATTTAAAATCGCGAACTACATTCAGTCTGCAGACACTTATTTAAAGAGTTAGAGATATTCATTGTAGCCTCACATTGTATATACTCACTTATGACATTTGTTATTAACAATCCGAACGAATTCAAAAGTAATAGCAGTGTACATGGCCACAACACTAGGAGAAAGGATGATCTTCACTACTCAAAGTTAAATCTAACTTTGGCTCGGAAGGTGGTAAATTTTACTGCCACAAAAGTCTTTGGTCACTTACTTAATAGCATCAAGAGTCTGACAGATAGCCATATAGTATTTAAAAAGAAATTAAAAGAATTTTTTAATGGCAACTCCTTCTACCTATTAGATAAATTTATGGATATAGTAAGTGGGTAATTTCTCCAACCCCCACAAAAAAATTAAAAATATTAAGTGTGATGTAATATTTTGTGTAATGTAATATCTTGTATAGACACCTTCTGTTAACCTGACACGTTCCACATCATTACGAAGTGTCGTATTCATGATCTATGGAACAAGTACTAATCTAATCTAATCAAATCTATAGCACTGATGTCCTATCAGCAAAATAAAATTGAAGTTGACTAATTTCCCACAAAATCAGACAACAACAACAACAGATACCCAACTCTACGTGTGACTCCAAAGCAAAACAAATAACACAGGTTAAGCAACCACGGAAAACTACGTTGGGAACAATACAACCAAGAAATATAGGTAGATGCATGCGGTGTGTAAGTTTGTTGTTATGTAGTTGTCATGCTAAATAGAAGTTCCATTTGTCTACATCTACATCTACATTTATACGTCAATTTCTACGTCAATTTCGTACAGATTTTCTGCAAATTAAGCAAAAGACGTTTGTATCACACGGAAGAAATATTGATTTGAAGACAAAAATCAAACAATGGAAAATCCAGGATGTAATAATGGCAATATTATGAAAATAATAGATTGCTACTCACCATATAGAAATGTTGAGTCGCAGACAGGCGCAAGAAAAAGACTACTAAACACATAAGCTTTCGCCTAAGTAAGTACTGAACACGTAAGCTTCTTCCGAAATGGACAAAAAGCACACTAGCACATTCACGCAACTGCAGCTCACACACACGTGATCACTGTCTCTGGCTGCCAGGGCTGGCCAGAGACAGTGGTCGTGTGTGTATGTGTGTGTGTGTCGTAGAGTAAATATCTCTGGAGTGAGCACTGCGTTCTGCGCATGTTGTCAACATTAAAGCAGGATCGTCACGTGTTTTCGGGACTTCGCTGTGCGTGTGTGCTTTCTGCAGCGTTTGAATTTTATAATATCAAGAGTTTTTGTTGTGTTTCACCGTTTGTTGATAGTGTAATAGCGATGGTGAATTACTGTTGTTGCTACGGATGCAAAGAAAAATATGTGAAAGGAGGGATAGTAACTTTTCATGGGTACATACCATGTAGCTCTAATGTAGTTATCATATTAGTAAGAGACACTGTATATGTTTAAAGATTTCGAGACGCATTATAATTAAGGCTTGATTCTGTAGACCTATTTTTCTACGATTTTATGACTATATACTAGATATTACGGCTCGTACAAAAGCTTACAAACAATCGCTTCCTCTCGTAAATTTGCTAGTGGAACAGGAAAGGGAATGGTTAGTTGTTTCAGCAAATACTATCCTCCATGCATTTATCAGTGACTTGTCGATTGTGTATATAGATTATTCAGTCTACTATTTATTTTATAAACTGGGAACAAGTACGTAAAATGCGTTAAATAAATACTTCAAAGTGTCACCAGTAAGAAAAATTGTGCTTTAGGTCGCAAAAACGAGAAAATAAATACGCAGAAATGGCAGAGAAAAAGAGGATGAATTAGCAGGGACATAATCGCTAATGTGTGGCAAATTCGGTGTTTTTCAGACACTTGCAAAAGTACTAGGGTACTGTCAAGTCGTTTTGCAAGACTATCACTGCAAAGATGTACGTCAGTTTCTGTAATACTATAAGGTGCCGTATCATACCGAAAACTACCAAAAATCGAGTGCATCTGAACTGTGACACCTATCGCAAAGAAGCAGAATGTAATATCACTCGCCCTTAAAAGTTACGTAGCTGGTTTATTCCCGGTATCAAATGGATACTGTTAAAATGACTGCGCAACATATATAAACAATCCACAGCATGTACGAAAAGAAAATAAATCAAATGGGTCTGAGCAGTATGGGACTTATCTGAGGTCTTCAGTCCCCTAGAACTTAGAACTACTTAAACCTAACCTAAGGACATCGCACACATCCATGCCCGAGGCAGGATTCGAACCTGCGACCGTAGCGGTTGCGCGATTCCAGATTGAAGCGCCTAGAACCGGTCGGCCGCACTTGCCAGCGTTCGAAAAGAATCCGTCTGTACTAGGGATGTAGTGACATTCTAAATATACAGGACGCTACACCGGCAAACACACATCGTCCCGAGAACACGCGACCAGGCTGGCAACGTATGTTGACAACACAAAATCTGTTCTGCGCATGTGAATGCTCACTCCAGAGATATTTACTCTATGGTGTGTGTGTGTGTGTGTGTGTGTGTGTGTGTGAGCTGCTTTTGCGTGAATGTGTATGAGTGCGTGTTGTCTATTTCGAAACAAGGCCTTCTGGCCGAAAACTTATGTGTTTAGTAATTCTTTTGTTGTGCCTGTCTGTGACTCAACATCTCTGGTATGACGAGTAGCAATCTATCCTTTTGTTAATACTGTCAGATTTGAAAAATACACTGATGAAAATCGTGAACTGTAAATGTAATAATTCCCTACGTAGCTTTAACTAAAGGCCAAACTTTTCTTGATTGAGGAGCAGTGGCTTGCTGCTGGGAGTTGGCTGTTTACGTATTTGCAGTCGCTGCGAGCCGACTTACGTATACGACGGTGTCGTTGTCGAGGACTCGCGACTTGTTCTCCGTCATGGCGACGATGGCGACGCTGACGTTGACCCTGAGCGCCAGCACGTTGAAGAAGCCGAGGAAGGCGAGCAGCGTGACGACGAAGCGGCGGCGCCTCCAGAACTTCCACAGCGGCACCTCGGTCATCCCATCCCTGCTGGAACACAGGCACTTCAGTCGTTTCGTCTCTGCTGCAGTAGCAGCTAAGGCAGCGGACGTCAGCCGCGCTTTGTGTACGCTACTGCAAAGTACAGGGTGTTTCAATAATGACCGGTATATTTGAAACGGCAATAAAAACTAAACGAGCAGCGATAGAAATACACCGTTTGTTGCAATATGCTTGGGACAACAGTACATTTTCAGGCGGACAAACTTTCGAAATTACAGTAGTTACAATTTTCAACAACAGATGGCGTTGCAAGTGATGTGAAAGATATAGAAGACAACGCAGTCTGTGGGTGCGCCATTCTGTACGTCGTCTTTCTGCTGTAAGCGTGTGCTGTTCACAACGTGCAAGTGTGCTGTGGACAACATGGTTTATTCCTTAGAACAGAGGATTTTTCTGGTCTTGGAATTCCACCGCAAGGACACAGTGTTGTTGCAACAAGACGAAGTTTTCAACGGAGGTTTAATGTAACCAAAGGACCGAAAAGCGATACAATAAAGGATCTGTTTGAAAAATTTCAACGGACTGGGAACGTGACGGATGAACGTGCCGGAAAGGTAGGGCGACCGCGTATGGCAACCACAGAGGGCAACGCGCAGCTAGTGCAGCAGGTGATCCGACAGCGGGCTCAGGTTTCCGTTCGCCGTGTTGCAGCTGCGGTCCAAATGACGCCAACGTCCACGTATTGTCTCATGCGCCAGAGTTTACACCTCTATCCATACAAAATTCAAACGCGGCAACCCCTCAGCGCCGCTACCATTGCTGCACGAGAGACATTCGCTAACGATATAGTGCACCGGATTGATGACGGCGATATGCATGTGGGCAGCATTTGGTTTACTGATGAAGCTTATTTTTACCTGGACGGCTTCGTCAATAAACAGAACTGGCGTATATGGGGAACCGAAAAGCCCCATGTTGCAGTCCCATCGTCCCTGCATCCTCAAAAAGTACTGGTCTGGGCCGCCATTTCTTCCAAAGGAATCATTGGCCCATTTTTCAGATCCGAAACGATTACTGCGTCACGCTATCTGGACATTCTTCATGAATTTGTGGCGGTACAAACTGCCTTAGACGACACTGCGAACACCTCGTGGTTTATGCAAGATGGTGCCCAGCCACATCGCACGGCCGACGTCTTTAATTTCCTGAATGAATATTTCGATGATCGTGTGATTGCTTTGGGCTATCCGAAACATACAGGAGGCGGCGTGGATTGGCCTCCCTATTCGCCAGACATGAACCCCTGTGACTTCTTTCTGTGGGGACACTTGAAAGACCAGGTGTACCGCCAGAATCCAGAAACAATTGAACAGCTGAAGCAGTACATCTCATCTGCATGTGAAGCCATTCCGCCAGACACGTTGTCAAAGGTTTCGGGTAATTTCATTCAGAGACTACGCCATATTATTGCTACGCATGGTGGATATGTGGAAAATATCGTACTATAGAGTTTCCCAGACGGCAGCGCCATCTGTTGTTGAAAATTGTAACTACTGTAATTTCGAAAGTTTGTCCGCCTGAAAATGTACTGTTGTCCCAAGCATATTGCAACAAACGGTGTATTTCTATCGCTGCTCGTTTAGTTTTTATTGCCGTTTCAAACATACCGGTCATTTTTGAAACACCCTGTATGTAGCGTATGTATGGTAACATCAACGACTGGAGAGCCGACATGTTTTCTATCGAATGGCCCATCCATTTTCACCATTAAAACCAGCAATACCGTGCTATTGCAGGAGCGCTGCAGACAGTCCTAGGCCACTACTTCCTGTTGTAAACTTCCACACCAAGCTGCGCATTTTCTTCAATACATCGACGACAGAACTTTCCATCCACCCTTTAGGAATCTAAACCGTCGTTTCACTTTCTGCTTGTGACGGTACAAAGCCCTGTTACTGGATGAGTATTTCTAAAGTGCGCGTCATTTATGACGGCGGCCGAGTTTAGGTTCGTTCTGCGCATCCGACGTCACAAAACACAGTCAGCCAATGAACAGAGAACGACGTTGCCAGGGCTCGACTGCAGTACAGAGCACGGACGAGTGTCATCAGTTTTAGAAATGTTCAGTCATAAATAAAGTAACAGAACGAAACCAATGTCTTGATAGCAGAATTTCTTTTATAGAAAGTTTGGAAAAAGCATTCTTTATACCGATTGCTTCATATTCTATTAATTAATTAAACCAAACAAGCAATAAGCTTCCTAATTCAGGCGATAGCAAGGAAAGGTGTTTGTATCATTCTCACTAACCGCTTTTTCGCAATAAAGAACAGCGGTAATTGTTTATTTCCTATTGTACTTCGACGAAACGTGAGTAATTCATAGTCATACCAGCAGTGTTTGTCGGTATTTTGCGTCGTAGTTTAAAGTCCTCCAGTAACTATACTGAACGATAAGCTGGATTAGCGTAATGGTTAAAATGTTTAGCTGCAAAGCGAAAGAGTCCGAGTTCAAACCTTGTTCTATACTTAATATTTTCTTTATTTAAAAACAATATCGAAGTGTCTTACTTTATGAATTTTATTCGTTTGAAAGTAATTTTTTGAAATTTCTAGTGGCAACTGAAATCAACCATACGGAAAGTATATGTTATGGACTTTTACCTCTGCAAACTCTTAAAAATTTCGTGCAGTGATTTACTAGATTTAATGTTGCATATTAACTGCGTTGAACATCGAAACAAAATGAAGTCATTTATGGGGGGGAAGGTATCAGTCAAGAAGATGTGTAAAAATCAAATTTTTGGGCCAAATAGTTTTTGTGAAATCGAATGATAAGTGTGTCAAAGCAGTCGGAACACCAGTGTCTGCACAGGCGAGCAGTGCAGTGATGACAAAACCGTGCACAGCGCGGAGTGCGGGGAGCACGTGTTCTGTAACGGCGAAAGGTTTAATGCGGCCGTGTGGCTTTACTTCATAAACTGCGCGCTCCCCCCTAAACGTAAGTTTGCAACTGGCAACGCAGCAATCTCCCGCGTCTGGGAGAAGAACTGAAGAACTGAACTATAGTATGCAAGCATTGCTTTGTGGAGAGCAAGCGCGCTACATGGTGCGCGATTCGCGGAAGCGCGTGGCGCGCCCGCGCGAGATTTGCAACGCTCGGTGGGAATTGTCTCCACATTGGGCACTGTTTGGTTTTTCGCGCATTACGCCAAAACTATGTAACTTACGGTGAAGAGCGATGCGGCAGCGGATTGTGGTCAGTAATATGAACCTTCTGAAAGATCGATCTTTATTTAAAGTCACGAGACGCAAAAGTTATAGTAACCTCAAAAACGGTTATACTGAAAGATTAATAAAAACAGTAAATAACAACTTACAGGGATGAGCGAGCACACATTAAAAACGTCTCGCCATAGCGGATCGAGTGCCGTAGTCATATGTTAAGATTCATAAAAAATGAAGCCCATAAAGAGCAATAAACAAAGTTTGAGGGAAAATTGTTTATAAAATTCAACAGAAAATTCATGACGTAAAGAACGGCACTGTATAATATTTTGGGTGGCATCACATATATTTCAAACTAGTTAAGTTATGGTATACACTTAACTTCCAATAGGTTTCATTGTTTCCATATTATTATTAGTCTTTATCGCCCGTAATTAATTAATTATTATAGATATGAAGATTTTGAGTAGCGCAATGTGCAGATCGCTATAGATTACGTCTAAAAACGTTGCTATATGCAGTTCTGTGTTAAAACTTTGCAGCACAGATGCCACCAAACAAATTTGCGATAACTGGAGAAATTTTACAAAAACTAAAACTTGATTTACAGGCGATAGAATAATCCTAGAAATTGGTGTAACATAGTGTTGTGTACATAGTTCCGCGTAGTCAGCGCGTACACAACTTTTCCACTAGAGCGCACCACACTAAGCACAACAGCGCAGGCGCAACGCTCGTCCGTCTATGCACTACGAGATGGCGCTGCCATAGAGACGGACCAAATTCTTCTTCCGCCGATCCGCGTATTAATATGTAACTCAGCCAATGAGATTGCTGCTAACGTAGAACCTTTTCTCCTCACAGATCACACTCGCGCAGTGACACATGAACGCACGAGGTATTATAACGAGTGTACAGACCTCCAATTAGTCAGTCTGCATTTGTCTGCACCAGTGTGTACGAGTTCAACATTTGTCTGTACCAGTCTATAGTCAAGTTTCAGTCTGCACCTAATAAGATTACCATATTCCTGTACATAGCCATGAAAATAAATGTACAGACACTTTCGTCAAATATCAGAGATATATGTGAGAATAAGATCAACGTACCAATACCTAAGGAACTTCAGATTGTCGGTTGTAAATAGAATCCAGAACCAAGTTAAGTAATTTTTATGCTTGTTATTATTTTAATAAATGTGTGTGAAAATTAATCAAGTTCTGTTTAAAGTTGGTCACCGTCAATCTGCTACTCTAAGCGTGCAAGTGGCAATTCTATCGTCTGACCTAACGGCAGAAGACAAACACGCCATGATAAGACCACAAGACATATTGCTGGCACTCGCCTACTTCGTTAGAGTGACAAGTCAAATAATCTGATGGTGTGTGTACTGAAGGTCTTACAGTACGCACACCACACATAGTGAATACGATGTACTTTTTAGCGCAGTTCTGATGGTGTACTTATTTCTGTCGAGAGATGTATGTATCAAAATTTGTAACCTTAACTGGTGAGATTGGTACTTAAATAACCAGGGGGGTGGACATCCCAGCCTATATAAGCGAGCGGCCATCTTGCCCAGGGGTCAGTCGTTGGGCAGCTGTTTTGGAGGGTGGGTGGCGAGCGAGCCCCACGTGAGGATGGCCCATGTGGTCGTTTGAGAATTTTTTTTCGCGCCGATTTATTTCGACAAAGAGTATTGTTTAATAGTGCCAGTGTGCAAGCATATATATGGTGAACTGCAAGTGCTACGATTATTTGTGTGAGTACGAATTACGAGGTATACATCGGTGTAAGTGAACATGTGGCGAGCTGTGATTTCGCGCCAAAACTGCTAGAACAAAGAGGACAGTGGGACTTGTGGTTCTGTTCGAATTTATTAAGTAATTTTCGTTTATAGCAGCCTACATTACTGCTATTGGGGGCTCGGAGCCAAATTATTATTAAAGTAAAACTGTAAACAGTCTCATCAATGCTAATTTCATTGTGTGAAAGAAAAGGACAACGCCAATAAATAGTAATTGAACTGTGTCGTGAAAAACTGATTTTGCTATAATAATCAACTAATTTTTGTTCCCTAGTATAAACTGTACTCATGAATATTAATTCAAAACTATAACTAATGCTCGGGTGTGGAACAGTGTACTAATGCACCAAGTGTGGAAATCATCCCCTGAGACTCACGTGAGAGCCAAAATTTGCAATAACATTTTTTAACCAACATTTTTATATGAACATTGGTGTGAACGCTGCAACGGCACTTCTTTATTTACCGCCCCGTTGCAAGCTCAACGGGATCACCTACTGGTACACTGAGTCACTCGTCAAACGATCCATCCAAACTCCAGGCAATAATTATAGAACGAACTGCCACCAGCTTCTGTTTTCATGAGTTTTTTTAACTATTTATGTTCGTCCTTTCTGATTAACTAAAATACCCTTGAATGTAAACTGAGAGAACCCTCGACTGTATGTAATGGAAACACCACTGCTCAACATAAAGTCCACAAAACAAATAACCAACAGAACATGGGGAATGCGACCATAAACAATCTTCCATAACTGCGAAGTCTTGATTCGTCCCATCCTCTGATATGTCAAATGTAGCCTTGATATCCATTCCATAACAATTGTTTAACAGTTTCGAAATCCTTGTACGTCGCTCACTGCATCTTGCTTTACACACCCTTTTACCTTCCCCTACACCAATACTCTACCAGCTCCTCACATTTCCGTCCCTTGTCACGTACATTAATACCCTCCACCTGCTCTATAAATCATGCAAACTTGGCCACAACAATCAGACATTCCAACAACCATGGAAACAAAAGTGTACTTAATCCTATTGATTCTTCTTCAGTTTCCAGTCCCAGTGTGCTGCCTCACCTATGCCACCACACCCCAACTCCACAAGTACACATTGTCCATATCATCATATTAGACAGTTTTAAAAGGCTTCCTTTCCCAGATAATGAAATCCGCTGTGACATTTATCCTTCCTACCACATATGACCCACTCCATATTCCCCCCCCCCCCCACATCAGGTCTCCCTTTTCCCTTTCCACCCTGTCCTAACCTTTCCTTCTCATGACCATCATTCCATTTACACCTAACACAAACCTTAAGTTTGTTACCCTCCCACATCACATGTGTCCCCAAGTACCATCCATCCTGCTAGGTTGATACTCCACACCTTTCACCACCAGAACCTCTCAAAATCAACTCCTCTCTCAAATTATCCCCTGCTAGTGCATGTTCTTCTAGCTTTAGTGTAGTGCAGTGGTTCAACAGTTTTATCATATTTATTTTAAAAAATGATCAATTTGAAACTATAATTTTAAGAATTTCTTGAAATAAGACAGTCATGGTTGCAAATTGTTTTTATCTATTTATTGGCAATGATACGTTTCGGCCTTCTGGAGCACCTTCAGATTAACACCAGAAGTAATGTGGTGTGCTAACATCCGTCTTTAAGTGCCAGAACATGACATTAAGATAAAAATTAATACGCTGGCATTAAGAGCGGCTGTTGGCTTACCACATTACTGCTTACGTTAATCTGAAGATTCTAGAAGGGCGAAACGCTTCATGTCCAACAATAACATAAGAAAAATTGCAACCAAGATTGTCTTATTTCAAGAAATTCGTAACTGGTTGCTGTACCAGGACCCACATTGGAGTGGAACCAATTTTGTTTTAATAATTTTGAAAACCATATAAATATTTAATCTTTTTAATATTTCAAAAGTACTGGGGATAGAACGAAAAAAGAAAAAGAACTCACGCTCCTAGTGTTCCGTATGAACTTAATTATGTGTATAGACAGTTCATCCATCCAGGGACTCGAGAATCTCGAGGATTTTTCCTGTTATCGATATCGATACAGAAATGATACCGTCCCAGGAAAGCCAAGAATTTCGCGAATGCAAAAAAAAAAATAATTATTTTTCCTGTGACATAATTACAAATCAATAATTTTACAATTTTTTCCCTTTACTTTTACTGCGAAACTCTCCAGCTTGCTAAATTTCATGACTGTAGGTCAATGGGCAGTCCTCTACAGGTTTTGATGAGGGAGTTCGTGAGTATGGCCGTATATTTGACTTGTTGTTGTTGTTGTTGCGGTTGTTGTTGTGGTCTTCAGTTCAGAGACTCGTTTCATGCAGCTCTCCGTGCTACTCTGTCCTGTGCAAGCTTCTTCATCTCCAATAACTACTGCAACCTATATACTTCTGAATATGCTTAGTGAATTCATCTCTTGGTCCCCCTCTATGATTTTTACTCTCCACGCTGCCCTCCAGTACTAAATTGGTAATCCCTTGATGCCTCAGAACTTGTCCTACCAAATGATGCCTTCTTCTGGTCAAGCTGTGCCAAGGATTTCTCTTCTCCCCAATTCTATTCAATACCTCCTCATTAGTTATGTGATCAACCCATCAAATCTTCAACATTCTTCTCTAGCGCCACATTTCGAAAGCTTCTATTCTCTTCTTGTCCAAATTATTTATCGTCCACGTTTCACTTCCATACATGGCCACGCTCCATACAAATACTTTCAGAAACGACTTCCTGACAATTTATTAAATTTATACTCGATGTTAACAAATTTCTCTTCTTCAAAAACGCTTTCCTTGCCATTGCCAGTCTACATTTTATATCCTCTCTACTTCGAACATCATCAGTTATTTTGCTCCCCAAATAGCAAAACTGCTTTACTACTTTAAGCGTCTCATTTCCTAATCTAATACCCTCAGCATCATCTTATTTAATTCGACTACATTCCATTACCCCCGTTTTGCTTTTGTTGATGTTCATCTTATATCCTCCTTTCAAGACAATGTCCATTCCGTTCAACTGCTCTTCCAAGTCCTTTGCTGTCTCTGACAGAATTACAATGTCATCGGTGAACCTCAAAGTTTTTATTTTTTCTCCATGAATTTTAATTCCTACTCCGAATTTTTCTTTTGTTTGCCTTACTGCTTGCTCACTGTACAGATTGAATAACATTGGGGATAGGCTACAACCCTGTCTCACCCCAGTCCCAACCACTGCTTCCCTTTCATGCTCATCGACTCTTATAACTGCCATCTGGTTTCTGTACAAATTGTAAATAGCCTTTCGCTTCCCGTATTTTACCCCTGCCACCCTCAGAATTTGAAAGAGAGTATTCCAGACAACATTGCCAAAAGCTTTCTCTAAGTCTACAAATGCTAGAAACGTAGGTTTGCCTTTCCTTAATCTATTTCTAAGATAGGTCGTAGGGTCAGTATTGACTCACGTGTTTCATCATTTCTACGGAATCCAAACTGATCATCCCCGAGGTCGGCTTCTACCAGTTTTTCTATTCGTCTGTATAGAATTCGTGCTAGTATTTTGCAGCTGTGGCTTATTAAACTGATAGTTCGGTAATTTTCACATCTGTCAACACCTGCTTTCTTTTTGATTGGAATTATTATATTCTTCTTGAAGTCTGAGGGTATTTCACCTGTCTCATACATTTTGCTCACCAGATGGTAGAGTTTCGTCAGGACTGGCTCTCCCAAGGCCGTCAGTAGTTCTAATGGAATGTTGCCTACTCCTGGAGCCTTGTTTCAGCTTAGGTCTTTCAGTGCTCTGTCAAACTCTTCACGCAGTATCATATCTCCCATTTCATCTTCATCTACATCCTCTTCCATTTCCATAATATTGTCGTCAAGTACATCACCCTTGTACAGACCCTCTATATACTCCTTCAACCTTTCCGCTGTTCCTTCTTTGCTTAGAACTGGGTTTCCATCTGAGCTCTTGATATTCATACAAGTGGTTCTCTTTTCTCCAAAAGTCTCTTCAATTTTCCTGTAGGCAGTATCTATATTACCCCTAGTGAGAGAAGCCCATCCTGACATTTGTCCTCTAGCCATTCCTGCTTAGCCATTTTGGGCTTCCTGTCGATCTCATTTTTGAGACATTTGTATTCCTTTTTGCCTTCTTCATTTACTACATTTTTATATTTTCTCCTTTCATCAATTAAATTCAATATATCTTCTGTTACCCAAGGATTTCTACTAACCCTCGTCTTTTTACCTGCTTGATCCTCTGCTACCTTCACTAGTTCATCTCACAGAGCTACCCATCCTCCTTCTGCTGTATTTCTTACACCCATTCCTGCCAATTGTTCCTTTATGCTCTTCCTGAAACTCTGTACAACCTCTGGTTTAGTCAGTTTATCCAGGTCCAATCTCCTTAAATTTCCACCTTTTTGCAGTTTCTTCAGTTTTAATCTACAGTTCATAACCAATAGATTGTGGTCGGAGTCCACATCTGCCCCTGGAAATGTCTTACAATTTAAAACCTGGTTCCTAAATCTCTGTCTTACCATTATATAATCTATCTGAAACAACTTTCTTTTATGATTCTTGAACCAAGTGATAGCTATGATTAATTTATGCTCTGTGTAAAATTCTACCAGGCGGCTTCCTCTTTTATTTCTTACCCCCATTCCATATTCACCTACTACGTTTCCTTCTCTTCCTTTTCCTACTATCGAATTCCAGTCACCCATGACTATTAGCCTATCGTTTCCCTTCAGTATCTGAATAATTTCTTTTATCTCATCATATATTTCATCAATCTCTTCGTCATTTGCGGAGCTAGTTGGCATATAAACTTGTACTACTGTGGTAGGTGAGGGCTTCGAGTCTGTCTTGGCCACAATAATGCGTTCACTATTGTGTTTGTAGTGGCTTATCCGCACTCATATTGTTTTGATCATTATTGTGGTTACTCGTGCATTACCCCTATTTGATTTTGTATTTGTAACCCTGTATTCACCTGACCAGAAGTCTTGTTCCTCCTGCCACCGAACTTCACTAATTCCCACTATATCCAACTTTAACCTATCCATTTCCCTTTTTAAATTTTCTAACCATCCTGCCCGATTAAGGGATCTCACATTCGACGCTCCGATCCGTAGAACGCCTGTTTTCTTTCTCCTGATAACGACGTCCCTTCGAGTAGTCCCCGCCCGGAGATCCGAATGGGGGACTACTTTACCTCCGGAATATTTTACCCAAGAGGACGCCATCATCATTTAACCACACAGTAAAGCTGCATGACCTCGGGAAAAATTACGGCTGTAGTTTCCCCCTGCTTTCAGCCTTTTGCAGTTCTAGCACAGCAAGGCCGTTTTGGTTAGTGTTACAGGGCCAGATCAGTCAATCATCCAGACTGTTGCCCTTGCAACTACTGAAAAGGCTGCTGCCCCTCTTCAGGAACCGCACGTTTGTCTGGCCTCTCAACAGATACCCCTCCGTTGTGGTTGTACCTACGGTACGGCCATCTGTATCGCTGAGGCACGTAAGCCTCCCCACCCACGGCGAGGTCCATGGTTCATGGGGGGGGGGGGGGGGGGAGGGAGGTGATTTGACTTATAACCTTAAAGTTTAAACGCCGCCAAAGGACAATAGACCTTAGAATGTGGCACAGACTCTAACTTGATACGTCAATCCGTTCCTGAGAAACGGGCATCTCAACTGACGAACAGACTGAGAGTCAGATAAAAAAATGTTTTTTTTTTTCGTGTGATATAATTCCAAATTAACAGAGTTCCGATTTTTTTCTTTACTTGCACGTGAAAATTTGCTTCGTGCTCTTGAAGCATATCCGTAACATATGAATGCTGATTGAACCTGCCGGTAACAAATCAAGCAGCTCGCCTCTGAACTGCACGTAGTCTTCTTTCAAGCCGCCTTGGTGCGGATCCCAAACACTCCAGCAGTACTCAAGAACAGGTCGCACTAGCGTTCCATACGCAGTCTTCTTCACGCATGAACCACACTTTCCTAAAATTCTCCCAATAAGCCGAAGTCGACCATTCGCCTTTGTAAGTAGGCTGTTTATGTTTTCTTTATGTAAGTAGGCTGTTTATATTTTCTTATTGGCAACGTTACGTAGCGCTCTGTATGAAAATCACTGGCTGTACTGTGTGCAGTGTGTCAGCATGTCAAGAGTCAGCACTGTCTTTCCGTTGGAAGGACAACACTACTTCTTTAAGACTGCATGGAAATCCACTACTTCCGTGTGCATTGTCTTTTACTGCTCAGACTTTGAAAAAAAAAAACACTGAAATTTTACTGTGATGAACAATCTGGACTGTCTTTTGGACTGTGAGAAAATTTTAGCTTTTGACCAACATTGTATCAATAAGTGTGTGCATTTGATTTCTTTCTTATTGTAATTATGAAAAAAATTTTCAAATCTGTATTGGCCGCTGCCGAAAAAAAATTAGTAAAATTTTTTGTGGGGAGCGTGGGGGCTATGTAAGTAGGCTGTTTATGTTTTCTTTATGTAAGTAGGCTGTTTATGTTTTCTTATTGGCAACGTTACGTAGCGCTCTGTATGAAAATCACTGGCTGTACTGTGTGCAGTCTGTGGCTAGTTTGCATTGTTGTCTGCCATTGTAGTGTTGGGCAGCTGGATGTGAACAGCGCGTAGCGTTGCGCAGTTGGAGGTGAGCCGCCAGCAGTGGTGGATGTGGGGAGAGAGATGGCGGAGTTTTGTAATTTGTCATGAACTGCTATATATATTATGACTATTAAGGTAAATACATTGTTTGTTCTCTGTTAATATCTTTCATTTGCTAACTATCCCTATCAGTAGTTAGTGCCTTCCGTAGTTTGAATCTTTTATTTAGCTGGCAGTAGTGGCGCTCGCTGTACTGCAGTAGTTCGAGTAACGAAGATTTTTGGTGAGGTAAGTGATTTGTGAAAGGTACAGGTTAATGTTAGTCAGGGCCATTCTTTTGTAGGGATTTTTGATAGTCAGATTGCGTTGGGCTAAATAATATTGTGTGTCAGTTTAAGCACAGTCGTGTACAATTTTTCTAAGGGGACGTTTCACCTTCCATAACACGATCCTCACATGCTCTTTCCATTTCATATCGCTTCGCAACACTACGCCCAGATATTTAAGCGATGTCAAGCGGGACACTACTAATACTGTACCCGAACAGTACAGGTTTGTATTTCCTAGTGATCCGCATTAACTTACATTTTAAGTTTCCTTTACTTTACGTCTATGGTTCAAATGGCTCTGAGCACCATAAGACTTAACTTCTGAGTTCATCAGTCCCCTAGAACTTAGAACTACTTAAACCTAGCTAACCTAAGGATAGCACACACATCCATGCCAGAGGCAGGATTCGAACCTGCGACCGTAGCGGGCTCGCGGTTCCTGACTGTAGCGCCTAGAACCGCTCGGCCACCTAGGCCGGCCTTTACGTCGATGGTCACAAACTTCTTGTTAACAGATTACCGGTTTCGGTCTATAATGACCATCATCAGATCTGCAGAAAAAAATATGGGAAAAAACATAAATACAGTCGCAGACTGTCTTCAGCTTAAAAACAATAAATAGACCACAATGAAAAGTACTACTGACACATATATGCACTTGTGCGCTTTAAGTATGAAGAGACATACCTGTTTTATAAAAACAAAGTCCTAATGTACTGCAGCCACAGTGGCATCGTCAAATGTTATTTGCAGAATCAGCACCAGCGTCGTCAAATACACTCCTGGAAATGGAAAAAAGAACACATTGACACCGGTGTGTCAGACCCACCATACTTGCTCCGGACACTGCGAGAGGGCTGTACAAGCAATGATCATACGCACGACACAGCGGACACACCAGGAACCGCGGTGTTGGCCGTCGAATGGCGCTAGCTGCGCAGCATTTGTGCACCGCCGCCGTCAGTGTCAGCCAGTTTGCCGTGGCATACGGAGCTCCATCGCAGTCTTTAACACTGGTAGCATGCCGCGACAGCGTGGACGTGAACCGTATGTGCAGTTGACGGACTTTGAGCGAGGGCGTATAGTGGGCATGCGGGAGGCCGGGTGGACGTACCGCCGAATTGCTCAACACGTGGGGCGTGAGGTCTCCACAGTACATCGATGTTGTCGCCAGTGGTCGGCGGAAGGTGCACGTGCCCGTCGACCTGGGACCGGACCGCAGCGACGCACGGATGCACGCCAAGACCGAAGGACCCTACGCAGTGCCGTAGGGGACCGCACCGCCACTTCCCAGCAAATTAGGGACACTGTTGCTCCTGGGGTATCGGCGAGGACCATACGCAACCGTCTCCATGAAGCTGGGCTACGGTCCCGCACACCGTTAGGCCGTCTTCCGCTCACGCCCCAACATCGTGCAGCGCGCCTCCAGTGGTGTCACGACAGGCGTGAATGGAGAGACGAATGGAGACGTGTCGTCTTCAGCGATGAGAGTCGCTTCTGCCTTGGTGCCAATGATGGTCGTATGCGTGTTTGGCGCCGTGCAGGTGAGCGCCACAATCAGGACTGCATACGACCGAGGCACACAGGGCCAACACCCGGCATCATGGTGTGTGGAGCGATTTCCTACACTGGCCGTACACCACTGGTGATCGTCGAGGGGACACTGAATAGTGCACGGTACATCCAAACCGTCATCGAACCCATCGCTCTACCATTCCTAGACCGGCAAGGGAACTTGCTGTTCCAACAGGACAATGCACGTCCGCATGTATCCCGTGCCACCCAACGTGCTCTAGAAGGTGTAAGTCAACTACCCTGGCCAGCAAGATCTCCGGATCTGTCCGCCATTGAGCATGTTTGGGACTGGATGAAGCGTCGTCTCACGCGGTCTGCACGTCCAGCACGAACGCTGGTCCAACTGAGGCGCCAGGTGGAAATGGCATGGCAAGCCGTTCCACAGGACTACATCCAGCATCTCTACGATCGTCTCCATGGGAGAATAGCAGCCTGCATTGCTGCGAAAGGTGGATATACACTGTACTAGTGCCGACATTGTGCATGCTCTGTTGCCTGTGTCTATGTGCCTGTGGTTCTGTCAGTGTGATCATGTGATGTATCTGACCCCAGGAATGTGTCAATAAAGTTTCCCCTTCCTGGGACAATGAATTCACGGTGTTCTTATTTCAATTTCCAGGAGTGTATATACAAATAACATCACATGCACGCGTCATGTTGTCAGTAGCACTACTGTTACTGTACGGCAGCTTGTTTTTGAACAGTTAGGGTGACATCAGGTTAACATACATTTGGAGAACGAATATTCGTGGATTACTGTGCGGCACTTCAACTGTCACTATTCCACATTTCGTTTGGGAATTGTGAAAATAAGAAAGCAGAAATGATGGAGCGTACATATGAATGGAAAGGGACAGGAAATTGTTGATATTATTGTGAAATATTCTCCGATCCCTGTGCAATAAATTGCGAACCACTCGTATATGTGTTAGCCCAAAACATAAAAATGGAGCAGATGAATCAGGCCAAAGAGAATAAAGGGGTCTAGAAAATAATATTATTAGCAAGCGTAACTGCAAAGCAGCAACGGTCAGACAAGAAATGCAAGTCGATAGAAACCTACACGACTATGGAAAAGATAGCTGCAGCGTCCAGGAAAAATAAAAGAGACCTTCTGGAAAGAAAAGAAGCAGTTGCCTGAGGAAGATCTATATATAGGGGAAACAATCACGAGGACAATATTATAGAAAGAGAGGAGGGAGTAGGAGAAAATGATACAGGAGATATAATAATGCAAGAAGATTTTGACAGAGAACTGAAAGACGTAGGTGGAAAAGAGGCCCCAGGAATAGACGACGTTCTCTCAGAATTACTTATACCCTTTGAAGAGCCAGCTATGGCGAAATTATTCTCTCTAGCGAGCAAGATATATGAGAAAGGGGAAATACCATCAGACTTCAAGAAGAATGTAATAATTAGAAGAATGTAATAATTCTAATTCCAAAAAAGGTAGATGCTGAAACGTTGAATGTTACAGGACCATTATTTTAATAAATTATTTCTACATGATACTGACATGATATATTTACGTAAGAACGCAACAACTGGTAGAAGCCGACGTCAGGGGAGATCGGTTTGAGTTCTGGTGAAATGTAGGAACACAGGGGCTGTGCTGACAATACGATTTGTCTTAGAAGATAGGCTCAAGAATTGAAAACCAACATCTCTAGTAGCGCTTTTAGGTACAGAGAAAGATTTTGAAACTCTTGAATGGAATACAGACGTTGAAATTTTGGTGGTAGCGGGGAAAAAACACAGAGAGAAAAATGTTGTTTACATCTTGCACAGAAACGAGACCGCAGTTACCACTCAAAGAACATGAAAGGGAAGTTGTGGTTGAGAGGGGAGTGAGACAGGGTTGCAGTCTGTTTCGGTGTTACTCAAACTGTGCATTGAGCAAGCCGTGAAAGCAACTAAAAAGTAATGCGGCAAGAGAATTAAAGTTCAGGGAGAAGAAATAAGAACTTTAAGGCTTGTCGCTTAGTTTGTAATTCCGGCAAAAGGACTACGAAGAACTGGCAAAGGACTTGGAAATCAACTGAGTGGAATGGGTTGTTGTTGTTGTGGTCTTCAGTCCAGAGACTCGTTTCATGCAGCTCTCCATGCTACTCTATCCTGTGCAAGCTTCTTCATCTCCCAGTACCTACTGCAACCTACATGCTTCTGAATCTGCTTAGTGTATTCATCTCTTGGTCTCCCTCTACGATTTTTACCCTCCACGTTGCCCTCCAATGCTAAATTTGTGATCCCTTGATGCCTCAGAACATGTCCTACCAACCGGTCCCCTCTTCTTGTCAAGTTGTGCCACAAACTCCTCTTCTCTCCAATTCTATTCAATACCTCCTCATTAGTGATGCGATCTACCAATCTAATCTTCATCATTCTTCGGTAGCACCACATTTCGAAAGCTTCTATTCTCTTCTTGTCCAAACTATTTATCGTGGAATGGGTAGTGTCTTCAAAAGTTGTTAAGACACGAACATCAAGAAAACCAAAACAGGAGTAATGGAATGTAGTCGAATTACATCAGACAAGCCTGGGGAACTACATTAGGAAATGAGACACTAAAGTATTCGATGAATCCTGCTATTTGGGCAGCAAAATAACTGATGACGAGCGAAGTTGGGTAGCATAGAAGAATGCTGAAAGTTAGATGGATACATCGAATGACAAATGAGGAGATACCGAATCGAGTTGGAGAAAAGAAATTTGCGTCACAGTTTGACTAAAGGAAAGGGATTGTTGGTGGAACACACCCTGAGGCATCAAGGAATTGCGTTTGGTAAGGGAAACAAGCATTTGGGGGTGGGGGCCATACTGTAGATGGAGATCCAAAGATGAATACATGAATACAGTAAGCAGGTTCCAATAGGTGTAGGTTGCGGTAGTTACGTAGAGATGAAAAGAAAGATCACAAATTTGTTAATAGAGTTTATTTTGAATTTGGGATTGTAAATGGATTTCACATTTAATCCTTTCAAGTCAGCATTTCGTTTCACTTCTATGCAGGATCATATTATTTTACTTAGTTTTTTGTCAGTAACAATGTTATACATTTCTGAAATTCGTGCAAACAGGTGGTAGAAAAGTCATCTTGTCTTTTTCTGTTGCTGGTGCGTGTGTGTATGTGCGTGTGTGTGTGCCTGCGTTGTATCAGCACCGTAATACGTCAGTTGTATATGTTATTCAGAGCGCAAGTAGGAACTGTGTTATTAGGAAATATTCTCCAAAGTACCCGTTAGTATCAGGGCGTCGTTTATGAATGTTCCCAATTACAGTCAAAAGTACAGAGCTATTACAAATGATTGAAGCGATTTCATAAATTCACTGTACCTCCATTCATTGACATGTGGTCACGACACACTACAGATACGTAGAAAAACTCATAAAGTTTTGTTCGGCTGAAGCCGCACTTCAGGTTTCTGCAGTCAGAGCGCTCGAGAGCGCAGTGAGACAAAAGGCGACAGGAGCCGAGAAGGCGTACGTCGTGCTTGAAATGCACTCACATCAGTCAGTCATAACAGTGCAACGACACGTCAGGATGAAGTTCAACAAAGATCCACCAACTGCTAACTCCATTCGGCGATGGTATGCGCAGTTTAAAGCTTCTGGATGCCTCTGTAAGGGGAAATCAACGGGTCGGCCTGCAGTGATCGAAGAAACGGTTGAACGCGTGCGGGCGAGTTTCACGCGTAGCCCGCGGAAAATTGGCTCATGCCACAACTGGAGACCGACAGCGCCGACTTCATCTTTCAACAGGATGGTGCTCCACCGCACTTCCATCATGATGTTCGGCATTTCTTAAACAGGAGATCGGAAAACCGATGGATCGGTCGTGATGGAGATCATGATCAGCAATTCATGTCATGGCCTCCACGCTCTCCCGACTTAACCCCATGCGATTTCTTTCTGTGGGGTTATGTGAAAGATTCAGTGTTTAAACCTCCTCTACCAAGAAACGTGCCAGACCTGCGAGCTCGCATCAACGATGCTTTCGAACTCATTGGTGGGGACATGCTGCGCCGAGTGTGGGAGGAATTTTATTATCGGCTTGATGTCTGCCGAATCACTAAAGGGGCACATATCGAACATTTGTGAATGCCTAAAAAAGCTTTTTGAGTTTTCGTACGTGTGTGCAAAGCATTTTGAAAATATCTCAAATAATAAAGTTATTGTAGAGCTGTGAAATCGCTTCAATCATTTGTAATAACCCTGTACAGTATCATTTGGAATTAGAAGCATTTAAATGAAGTCAATTATAGTTCCTTCTGTCTAATCGCGTTCGTTGGTGATAGAAAGGAATAAAAAGATTTGTATGATATTCACGCGGCCATATTTAAACAACAGTGAGAGCGGAGAGCTACAGGTCAGTTTACTCCCATCATTATTGAACTGCATTATAAAAGCTCATGAAAATGATAATAGACGTTATATAAACCACTTAAAGAACCTCAAAATTGGCAATAAATGCTCGTTACATTTGAATTAAAAAAGAAATTTATCAGAGCATATTTGACTTGTTGCTGCCTTTTCTAAGTATTTTGTGTTCTTTGTAAATCGTGAAAAATGAGTACGAAAATAAAATATGTTGAAATGTCTGTGTTGTAGGCAACTCACAAGTATATCTCACAGATAGCTCCAGATCGCAAACCTTCAAAAGTAGAATGTGTTGATAGACATACAGAATAAAATCTTCTATTACTATTTACGAGCGACGAAAATGCGTTGCATGATTTTCATTACCTGAGGATCATTTCGCTTGATGACTACGAATCACGGGGATGGCTGCGAACCTTGAATTTGTCCTGAAAAGAAAAAGAAGCACTACGTTAGCTAAATTAGATTAAGATGTAAACGGAAAATTAGCAAACTCTTGAGCATCTGTGTATATTATATTACGTTTCCTTTCTTGGTCGCGTAGATGAGTTAAATCCAAGTGAAATTAAAGAATATGAGAGTTAACGTGTGGCTAAGCATATCTGCCAACCTAGATATATCTCTAAGTACTATTACACGGAAAAAATGAACATTTAAAAAGTGTGGAACGTAGGCAGGATGTTTGGTAGGGCCCTAAGGAAAGGAAGATGAAGTGTGGGTAGTTTAAGTTACAGGAAGCACCTCCAGGGAGGAAAAGGAAAGAACAAAGATTAGGACTTGACGCTCCGTTGATAGGCAGAGCAGGAGCTCGGATTCAGGGAGGGCAATCAGTCGTGTCTTTTATCGTAGGATCATCGCGACATTTGCCTTTAGTGACACAGGGAAACACCAGGCCTTGGACGAACGGACTAGGGCATTAAACGCCGTCCTCCCAAAAGCGGATCCAGTGTGTTATCCACTGTACCATCTCGCTCGGTGTAGAAAATGAAGAAATGTATTTGGAAGTAGCGTGAAAAAAGATTTTAATGTTACTGGTGCTATGTTGTTGTTGTGGTCCTCAGCTACTTTATTCTTTACAAGCCTATTCAACTCCGGGTAACTACTGCAACGTATAGCCTTCTGAACCTGCTTACTGTATTCATCTCTTGGCCGCTCCCCCCCCCCCCCCCCTTTTCTGGAATATTTAACCCTCACACATCCCTCCAGTAGTAAACTGGGCATCCCCTGATATCTTAGAATGCGTCCTATGAACTGATCATTTCTTTTAGTCAAGTTATGCAACTAATTTCTTCCCTTCCCAGTTCTATTCGGTACCTCTTCATTGGTTACATGATCTACCAATCTAATCTCCAGCGTACTTCTGAGCACCACATTTCAAAAACTTTCACCGGCCGGTATGGCCGTGCGGTTCTAGGCGCTTCAGTCTGGAACCGCGTGCACGCTACGGCCGCAGGTTCGAATCCTGCCTCGGGCATGGATGTGTGTGATGTCCTTAGGTTTAAGTAGTTCTAAGTTCTAGGGGACTGATGACCACAGATGTTAAGTCCCATAGTGTTCAGAGCCATTTGAACCATTATTTTTCAAAAACTTCCAGTCTCCTCTTGCCTGAACTGTTTTCCGTCCACGTTTCACTTCAATACTTGGCTTCACTTCTGATAGATACCTCCAGAAAATATTTCCTAAACTTAAAACTATATTCGACGTTAATAAATTCCTCTTCCCGTTGTTAGTCTACAGTTTAATACCTCTCTACTTCATCCATCTTCAGTTATACTACTTTTAGTATCTGTTTTCTAATCTAATTCTCACAGGATCACCTGATTTAATTCAACTACATTCCACTACTCTTGTTCTGCTTTTGTTGATATCCATCTTGTGTTCTCCCTTCAAGATACTGTCCATTCCATACAGCTACTCTTCCAAGTCCTTTGCTCTCTTTGACAGAACTACAATGTTAACGACAAACCTGAAAGTTTTAATTTTTCTCCATGAACTTTAACTCCTCCTCCAATTTTTCTTTGGTTTCCTTTACTGTTTGCTCAGTGTACAGATTGAATAACATCCGGAATAGGCTACAACCCTGTCTCGCTCCCTTCTCAACCACTGTTTTCTTTTCGTGCCACTCGACTTTTGTAAGTGCAACCTGGTTTCTGTTCAACTTGTACATGACCTTTCGCTTTCTGTGTTTTACCTCACCTACGACACTTTCAAAAAGGGTATTCCAGTTAACATTGTCAAAAGCTTTCCACAAATCTATGAAAGCTATAAACGTAGGTTTACCTTTCCTTAAACTATCTTCTAAGCTACGTAGTAGCCTCACATGATCCTTCATTTCTTCGGAATCCAAATTGATCTTCCCATAGGTCGACTTCTACCAGTTTCCCATTCTTCCGTGAATAACTCACGTTAGTACCTTGCAATCATGACATACTAAACGGATCGTTTAGTAATATTTACACCTGTCAGCACCTGCTTTCTTTGGAATTATTACGTTCTTCTTGAAGTCTGAGGGTATTTCGCCTTTCTTATACATCTTGTACGTCAGGTGGAATGGATTCATACTGGCTGTCTCATTCAAGCGTATCAGTAGTTCTGAGGGAATGTCGTCTACTGCAGGGGCCTTGTTTCAACTTTCAAGGGCGCTGTCACATTCTTCATGCAATATTATATCTCCTACCTCATCTTCCCTTACTCCCTCTTCTCTCTTTATAATAGTATTGTTCTCAAGGTTGTTTTCCGTATATACACCTTCTATAAATTCCTTCCACCTATTATCTTTCCCTTCTTTGCTTAGTACTGGTTTTCCATCTGAGCACTCGGTATTCTTACAGCTGCTGTTCGTTCCTCTAAACGGCTCTTTAGTGTTGCTATTGGAGGTGGCTACGTTTCCCCTAGTTATAGATGCTATATTTTCCTTATATTTGCCATTTGGTCTTTCCTGCCTAACTGTTTTGCACTTCCTGTCAGCCTCAATATTTGAACGTATGTATACCCTGACGCCTGCTTCCTTTGTTACATTTTTATATTTTCTGCTTACATCACTTAAATTTAATTTCTCCTGTGATGTCCAAGGATTTCTGCCTGGCCTGTCTTTTTACTTATTTGATCCTGTGCTGCCTTCATCATTTCATGTATCTAAGCTGTCTATTTGACCTCTACTGCATTTATTCCCCCTATTTCAGTCGATCGTGGCCTAATGCTCCTTCTAAAATTTTCAATTATCTCTGTGTCTTTCAACTTATCCAGGTCCCATCTCCTTAATTTCCTATTGTTTTGCAATTTCTTCACTTTTAATCTCCAGTTCATAACCAATTATCTCATCCCACATTCTTTCAATCTCTTCATCATCTACAGTGCTAGCTGGCATATAAATTTCTATTACTATGGTGGGTGTTGGCTTCGTGTCTATCTTAGCTACGATAATACGTTCACTATGCTCTTCGTAGCAGCTTACCTGAATTCCTATTTCTTATTCATTATTAGACCGACTCCTGCATTACCCCTCTTATTTTTGTATTTACAATCAGCTGACGTGAAGTCCTGTTTATCCTTCCACCAGACTTCTGTAGTAGCCACTACTTTTAACATCAACCTGCCCATTTCCCTTCCTAAATTTTCCAACCTGCCTGCCCGATTAAGGAATCTAACATTCCATGCTCCAAGCCACAGAACACCAATTTTATTTTTCCTGAAGACGAGATTCTCCTGAATTCTCCCCACCCAGAGATCTGGAAAGGGGACTATTTTATCTCCGGAATATTTACCCAAGAGGATGCCATCATCATTTAATCATACAGTAAGGCTGCATGTCCTCGGGAAAAATAACGGATGTAGTTTCTGATTGCTTTTAGCCTTTCGCAGTATAAGCACAGTAGAGCCATGTTGGTTGATGTTACAAAACAACATCAGTCAATCAAACAGACTGTTGCCCATGGAGCTGTTGAAAAGGCTTCTTGCACATTTTTCAGGGAGCACAATTTTTCCTGGCTTCTCAACAGATACCCCTCCGATGTGGTTGCACCTACGGTATGCATATCTGTATCACTGAGGAGCACAAACAATGCCACTGAGGCATGGGCCTTGGTCCGCTGGAGGACTTGTCCATTGCCTATATTACAATTGTGTCCAAAATAAAAGCAATATACGGAAATTTTGCATGCTTGCATTTATTTTTCCACAACAGTATAAAAGGATGATAGTAAAGTAGAAACAATGTAAAGAATACAGAACGTAAACAACTGCAACATACATAACGTTAGACAAAAATGTTCTTCGTTTTTTCCAACTTAACGGATTTGCACACGCATTCCGACAACTGGTTAATGTGCTCAGTATGGAGTATGACAATCTCTGGCATCAAACAGGCCTGATAATAACGGGGCATGCTGTGACTGATGTCATCAATCTCTTGTTGAGGCAATAACGCCCCTTCTTCCTGCAGAGCTGCTCGAAAGTCTTGGAGTGTGGTTGGTGGATGCTGATGTAACTCGTCTCCTTGGTGCAACCCAGACATGCACTACGGAATTCCAATCGTCATGTGTGCAACATCTTCCGTTCCCAAGAAAACATTGTCCACCGACGCTCTAAGAGGTCGAGCATTATCGTCCATCAATACGAAGTCTGGGTCCACAGCACCTCACAACAACTGCACATGAGGTCCCAAGGTATCGTACCGATACCTGACAGCAGTTAAACCTTGCCGATTCATCCGTTCAGTTTCATGAAGACGTGTTTGAGTGGTCAACATAATTCCTGCTCATACGCTAGGGGTCCTCCTCGATTCCGGTCTCTTTCCACAAAGTTTGGGTCCCGAAATCGCATTCCACGCTCCCTCCAGATCCGAATCCTGGAGAACCACTCTCCAGATCAAATCATGACTCATTTGTAAAAAGAACATCGGTCCACTGATCGACCGTCCAGGTGGCACGTTGGCGACCCCTCTTTAGACGCTCCCTTCTGTGAAGACGTGTCGGAGATATACGTACAGCAGGTCTTCGACAATAAGGGCCACTCTGCCGAAGCCTTCTGTACACCGTTTGCGTCGACACTGCGAGGTCAGCTGCCAGTTGCCATGAAGTGCTACGGCCCTCCCGTCGTGCCCTTACAGCAAATTAAAGGTCGTCTCTTCTGACGTCACACGTGGTCGGCCCTGCCCCTGTTTCCGGGATACCGTTTCGGCCTCTATAAACTGTCGCCACAGTTCTGCTTCCATTCTTCCTATGGCCCTCCACCGCAGTTCTGCTTCCATTCTTCCTACGGCCCTCCACCGCAGACAGTCTGGTAGGCGTCTTCTCTGTACCATACTGCACCGTCTGTGATCGTGTTTACAGCGACTGTGCATGAGAGACTAGCCGGCAAACACCACCCCGTTTGATAGGTGCCCTGACGTCAGCGATGGCGTCATTGTCCGTGGACCACGCCATCTTCCGTGCAGAACACCATCGTACGTGCATCTGTTGACAGTTTGTATGATTATATCGTGAATTAGACGCAGGATGGGGAAACAGTGGTTTGCTGCTTTAATTTCGGACACCAGTGTAGTTGTAATATAGGCAGTATAAAAGCTGTTGCCTATATTACAACTAATTATTAACCTTTTTTAAAATGCAGACACGTCACGTATGCTATGTACATCGAAAATGAGAAACGAAATACACTCCTGGAAATGGAAAAAAGAACTCATTGACACCGGTGTGTCAGACCCACCATACTTGCTCCGGACACTGTGAGAGGGCTGTACAAGCAATGATCACACGCACGGCACAGCGGACACACCAGGAACCGCGGTGTTGGCCGTCGAATGGCGCTAGCTGCGCAGCATTTGTGCACCGCCGCCGTCAGTGTCAGCCAGTTTGCCGTGGCATACGGAGCTCCATCGCAGTCTTTAACACTGGTAGCATGCCGCGACAGCGTGGACGTGAACCGTATGTGCAGTTGACGGACTTTGAGCGAGGGCGTATAGTGGGCATGCGGGAGGCCGGGTGGACGTACCGCCGAATTGCTCAACACGTGAAGACCGTAGGATCCTATGCAGTGCCGTAGGGGACCGCACCGCCACTTCCCAGCAAATTAGGGACACTGTTGCTCCTGGGGTATCGGCGAGGACCATTCGCAACCGTCTCCATGAAGCTGGGCTACGGTCCCGCACACCGTTAGGCCATCTTCCGCTCACGCCCCAACTTCGTGCAGCCCGCCTCCAGTGGTGTCGCGACAGGCGTGAATGGAGGGACGAATGGAGACGTGTCGTCTTCAGCGATGAGAGTCGCTTCTGCCTTGGTGCCAATGATGGTCGTATGCGTGTTTGGCGCCGTGCAGGTGAGCGCCACAATCAGGACTGCATACGACCGAGGCACACAGGGCCAACACCCGGCATCATGGTGTGGGGAGCGATCTCCTACACTGGCCGTACACCACTGGTGATCGTCGAGGGGACACTGAATAGTGCACGGTACATCCAAACCGTCATCGAACCCATCGTTCTACCATTCCTAGACCGGCAAGGAAACTTGCTGTTCCAACAGGACAATGCACATCCGCATGTATCCCGTGCCACCCAACGTGCTCTAGAAGGTGTAAGTCAACTACCCTGGCCAGCAAGATCTCCGGATCTGTCCCCCATTGAGCATGTTTGGGACTGGATGAAGCGTCGTCTCACGCGGTCTGCATGTCCAGCACGAACGCTGGTCCAACTGAGGCGCCAGGTGGAAATGGCATGGCAAGCCGTTCCACAGGACTACATCCAACATCTCTACGATCGTCTCCATGGGAGAATAGCAGCCTGCATTGCTGCGAAAGGTGGATATACACTGTACTAGTGCCGACATTGTGCATGCTCTGTTGCCTGTGTCTATGTGCCTGTGGTTCTGTCAGTGTGATCATGTGATGTATCTGACCCAGGAATGTGTCAATAAAGTTTCCCCTTCCTGGGACAATGAATTCACGGTGTTCTTATTTCAATTTCCAGGAGTGTATTTCCATCACGCTATTAATAATGGTATTAAAATTTCATGCTTGGCATTTGCAGATGACGTGGCCATTCTAGCAGAAAACGAGGCCACAGCAATTAAACAGATAGACATTCTCAAAGAATGCGCCGAAAAAGTTGGGCTACAAATTTCCTTTCACAAAACCAAATTCATCTGCTCAAAATTTGAAACTCAAAAACTGACTACAAAATATGGACAAATTGAGAGAGTTCCATTCTTTAAATACTTAGGCGAGGTCCTAGAACCCACAGGGGGAGAGAAAACTGCACAAAAAGTTCGACTGCAAAAACTGAAAAGAGCATACTGGAAAACCCACAACATCTACAATAAAAAGTGTCTCTC
Source organism: Schistocerca cancellata (assembly GCF_023864275.1). Classification (NCBI taxonomy): domain Eukaryota; kingdom Metazoa; phylum Arthropoda; class Insecta; order Orthoptera; family Acrididae; genus Schistocerca; species Schistocerca cancellata. The sequence goes on from NC_064631.1 coordinate 693,139,142, forward strand.
CATTCACTCAAAAATACGACACTACAATACAGTAATCAAGCCCGAAGCACTATATGCCAGCGAAACACTCACACTCCATAGGAAAGGCGACCTGGAAGGCATCCTGAAAGAGGAACGCAAAATTATCAGAAAGATTCTTGGCCCAAAAAGAACTGAAGATGGATACAGGTTACAGTCTCGGAAAACTACAGAAAAATTATCTAACCTCGCCGCAGACATCCGGAAAAGAAGACTAAAATTTTACGGTCATATCCACAGACTCCCAACACCCAGACTCTCCCACAAAATTTTAATATACATTGAAAAATTGAAAACCATACCCTGGATAAAAGAAACCAAAACAGATCTAGCAAATGCACAAATAAATTCTTCAGAAGTTATAAACAGAAATGTATACAGGCAAAAAATCAATAGTTGGAAAGTACAACCCGAGAATGAAGTTTGCAAGAGACAGGGGACAAAATGGACAGAGGAAAGAAAGAGAATTCATGGGGAAAGAATGAGAGAAGTTTGGAGAATTAAAAAATTGAATCGGAAAAGTTTTGCGTGATCCGTATGGGTCCAATCGCACATAATAATAATAATAATAATGGTGTATATCTTACTCCACATTAAACAATTTTTGTGACTGAAACGAAAATTTCTCTTTGTAACATACGGTAGCAACTCTTCCAATGAAACGTAGTTTATCTCTTGAATGTAAATTACACAGAATTATATTTCAATCCCATTAATCATCTGCTGATATCTTTTGACTGTTTTCTGACGAAATACGACATCCATCAGACGAACAGGCTGTTCGGATTATTAATGACAGTTTCATAAGTAGCTAAAAAAATCGTATTGACTGATGAGCAACGCTGTCGACAGCATCTCCAGTCATATGTTGCATTTTCAGTTTACGACCTTCATTTCACTCCAAAGTTTGCTGTCGATCATTACAGATTAGTAGTTGTCGACAATGTTACTCATCCATTGTTGCTCTTGTAGCCTATTGTTCGTATAACACCAATAAATACATCTAAGCCCTTGTTGATTGCCTGGCGAATCTATATGGGAGAAGCTTCACTCCGTGGGAATATGAAGTACGAAATTTTAAAATGGCGAAAACATAGAAATAAAACATAAGATAATAAATTTTTGAAATTATTTCTGCAACCGGAATGAAATGCAAAGACGAAACTAGGTAATAAAAGTTACAAGACTGATACGAAAACGGCAGCAGGAATTAAACGGGAGAGGGTGTAATATTTAAGAGGGGAACTTTTTGAGGGAAAACGTTGATGAAATGCAGTCAGTGTAATACTCAACGAACAGTTCAGAAAGGGTTATAGAGATAGAAATCCGGATCACAGCGATGCTGCTGATAATGAAACCAACTTTTTTGTATTACGCTTGCCAGTTCACCTTTTCAACGCTTCATGGTTTATGGTTACTTGTTAATTTCTTCTACAGTGGCAACTTGATGGTAATGCATAGCAATGGTCACAAAGGTGGAGCCATTACGACTTGGAGGTAGCGGGCTCAAGTCCTGATGGTGTATGATATTGTAGTCACCAGTAATAGGCCGGCAATGAGAGAAAAATTGCCGTGGCACAATATATGATCGAACCAACGTGCGCCCATCTCCTCAGTTAAATTTTAAACGTCACTAGATTGTCTCACGGAGGGAAAGCGAGTGACACTGTTAATGGAGACGTGATTGTCAAGGAAGTTGACACAGTACTGCTTCTGTTCAGATACCCAATGTGTGTGTTCCGGAGTCGGGAGGTGGGGGAAGCGTACTTCGCTCTCCCGGCAGTCCGATACCACTGCTGTTGTGGTGTCTCGGTACCAAGAATGCTTTTGGGCTGCTTTAGCGGTAAAAACCTTAGCTATTCATCAGTAACTCAGGGAGGGAGGGGGAGGGGAAAGGTGGGAGATGAGACACTCAACCCAAATGTAAGTGAGTTTCGGAAGAGTTTCATTGCCCACAGAAAGCTGCCTCAACGTCAGTGAGTTTTCCGAGATGTCCACAGCAACTTTTAACTGGAAATTAAAAGTAGAAGAAGCTCTTTCGTGGAGGCAGCATTAATCAGCGGAATGTAACCAATGGCAGTGGAAGAGTTTAGAACACCAGGGGAACACAACTTGCAGAAGAAAACACAGCAGGTTAGTAACCACACGATGTCTAATGTTCCAAGTGTAAACAGAGAAAATTTTATTTCAAGCGATTACTAATGGTCACGATGGTCTAGGGTACCGTTTTTGACTAGCCACCAAATCGCCTTGGATCCCGAGTTAGATCCCAGCTACTGCTTACATTCTGAATAAAAAATCATCAGCATTAGCTGCCAAAGAGGTCCGGCATAAAAGATCATCCTCGTTCTGCAATGGTTTTGTCAAAAGATGGTGCACAGTTTCAGAGCACTGTCTTGCCCTTGAAGTGGGAACCGTTCATAAAAACGAAGAAATCAGCCAAGATCACCATGAGGCTGCAGAAATGAATGGAAACAGTGCATTACAGACACGTAACATGTATCTGCAGGACATACGGCCCGAGTGAAAAAGTTTCGTTACGATCTGACACATGACATTAGTATGTCTGCCTTCTGTCCACACACATTGTACTCCTCATCTATAATTAGATAAATTAAAATAACGAAATAAAGAGCTGAGCAGTTGTAAGCATATCTAGCTGTATAGAGAGTTTTATTAGAATAATTATTATGGAACCTGCCACGTGGTCCGAATAGCGAATCGCAAGGTATTCAAGTCTGAATTTAGTTGGTTGTTCTAAATTCACAAGTGCCGTAAGCGAGCGGGATCCACCACGTCGCAGAGGGGTCGTTGCTGGCCGAGGAAACGCAAGCCATTGGGATACAAGGGATGCCATAGCATCAGGAAAGTTTCGAAGGCTGACCGACGGATACGAGATGTGTTCTAAGCAAATATACTGCATAATTTGCAGGAGCGGACACCACTTCTTTCCGAAAAGGTACAAAATACAATAAAAGGACAGAGGAAAAGTGGAGCATCATAGAGTTACGAATTGTAATACACTACTGGCCATTAAAATTGCTACAACACAAAGATGACGTGCTACAGACGCGAAATTTAACCGACAGGAAGAAGATGATGTGATATGCAAATGATAAGCTTTTCAGACCATTCACACAAGGTTGGCACCAGTGGCTACACCTACAACCGATTTCACATACGCAAACAGCAGTTGACCGGCTTTGCCTGGTGAAACGTTGTTGTGATGCCTCGTGTAAGGAGGAGAAATGCGTACCACCACGTTTCCGACTTTGATAAAGGTCGGATTGTAGCCTATCACGATTGCGGTTTATCGTATCGCGACATTGCTGCTTGTGTTGGTCGAGATCCAATGACTGTTAGCAGAATATGGAGTCGGTGGGTTCAGGAGGGTAATGCGGAACGCCGTGCTGGATCCCAACGGCCTCGTATCACTAGCAGTCGAGATGACAGGCATCTTATCCGCATGGCTGTAACGGATCGTGAAGCCACGTCTCGATCCCTGAGTCAACAGATGGGGACGTTTGCAAGACAACAACCATCTGCAGGAACAGTACGATGACGTTTGCAGCAGCATGGACTATCAGCTCGGAGACCATGGCTGCTGTTACCCTTGACGCTGCATCACAGACAGCAGCGCCTGCGATGGTGTACTCAACGACGAACCTGGGTGCACGAATGGCAAAACTTCATTCTTTCGGATGAATCCAGGTTCTGTTTACAGCATCATGATGGTCGCATCCGTGTTTGGCGACATCGCGATGAACGCACATTGGAAGCGTGTATTCGTCGTCGCCATACTGGCGTATTACCCGGCGTGGTGGTATAGGGTGCCATTGGTTACACGTCTCGGTCACCTCTTCTTCGCATTGACGTCACTTTGAACAGTGGACGTTACATTTCAGATGTGTGACGACCCGTGGCTCTACCCTTCATCCGATCCCTGCGAAACCCTACATTTCAGCAGGATAATGCACGACCGCATGTTGCAGGTCATGTAAGGGCCTTTCTGGATACAGAAAATGTTCGACTGCTGCCCTGGCCAGCACATTCTCCAGATGTCTCACCAACTGAAAACGTCTGGTCAATGGTGGCCGAGCAACTGGCTCTTCACAATGCGCCAGTCACTACTCTAGATGAATTGTGGTATCGTGCTGAAGCTGCATGGGCAGCTGTACCTGTACACGCCATCCAAGCTCTGTTTGACTCAATGCGCAGGCGTATCAAGGCCATTATTACGGCCAGAGGTGGTTGTTCTGGGTACTGATTTCTCAGGATCTATGTACCCAAATTGCATGTAAATGTAATCATATGTCAATTCTAGTATTTGTCTAGTAAAATATCTATATTTGTCCAATGAATACCCGTTTATCATCTGCATTTCTTCTTGGTGTAGCAATTTTAATGGCCAGTAGTGTAGTTAGGAGACAGGTAAAACTTAGGCAGATATCATTCTGCAAGGGTATATCTTGGAGCTATCGACGTTAGTTTTCTAATATCAAAAATATTAACATTTCTTGAAGATGATGGTGTGGCACCATGGTCTTCCCGGTCGATCAGTAGTGCAGAGGACTTTAGCGCCTAGAACCGCTCGCCCAATCCGGCCGGCAAATACATTTTGTCTTTACGCGTATTACAAAGTAATGTATTTGCACATCTAGTCGCGTAGGAAGTGAATGTGCTTAGTGATTATGAGTATTTTTGATCTGTCATACATTCGCACACTTAGACGACGTCAGACAATGCGCAAAGCTTATTTCAGTCGCGACAACATTACTACAATTCACGTAGGGAAGTCGGGAGTCTCTGCCATGTTTAATGCCTCGGTGTTGTGACTGTATAGTCGCTGATGACCATTTGGTTGCGACAGGGAGAGGAATCTCTTACCTTGCGTTTGTTGAGAAAGGGTGACCATTTCCTAAATTATCCTGGCGGTGTGGTAGCAACACCCGCATAGCAGGTATAGGTTTCAAAGCATACTAGAAGTGTGGCAGGTTAGTATGATGCATTCTGGTGCAAGGAACTTTCTCTTGCATATCGGTAGTGTTGGAGCGAGAGTCAAACGTTACGTTCGCGGTAGCACTATGAATTCAGATCCACACATTTGTAGCTTTGTGCAACTGCTGTAACGAATGTACCAGAACAAAATTGGAGGGCACTGGGCCTGCACTATATATTAAGATATTACCAGATTTGTCTGCGATTGATTTACAGATGTAACAACTTCTCCATAATGTTATTTTCGTAGCATAATCGTTCTCAGAATTCATATGCTGGAGCGCAACATGCAGGTAACTGTCCTGAGGTAAGATCAGGTAAGTTTTACACGTGGGGCAAGTGCGGTTGAAATTCGAAGATGAAGAACCGAAAGGGAAGGTCATTAGATACACGCACTGCTATTTGACTGCCGCATCTCGATACATGTAGTTTACATGTGGTACGTTGTTGGTTAGGATTTGGACCGCCGCTATTTTTTTAAAGGTAACTGGCCAAATTCGCCTAAAACACGAGAGCGAAGAACAAACAGGACAGACCTTTTCGTTTGCAAAAGATTCTGGGATAGTCCCCTATTCGGGAGGGTACTGACAAGAGGGGGGTAAACACGAGAGAAAGATTGATTAATCAACGAAAGAGCAACATTTCCCAAGTCGGAATGTCTGAAACATGAACGTGGTATGGAAGCTATAAAATCTGTAAAGGATAATGCAAAGGGCCAGTTTGATATAGCGGGAATCAATGGAATGCTAGGGAAAGAACTAAAGGATTTCTGGTCAGACGAAAATAGGGCAATATCGACACTAGCAGAAAATCGTATAACGGGAATAGGATTCGTCATGAACAGGAAGGTAGATCAGAGAGTGAATTGAGAATTACTTTGTATAATTCAGTGGTAAGATTGTTCCCATCAGAATCGATAGTAACTAATGCCGACAGCAATAACTCATACTTGCCGACGTCACAAGCAGAAGATGAAGAGATAGTGTATGTGAGGGCATCAAACGGGCAACTCAATAGGCAAAGGAATGTGGGGGCTTGGGGCGCTGTGAGAAGGGGAGGAATTAGGACAATGGATCGGGAGAATTTTAGCTCGTTGGTGGGAATGTGAGAGCGAGACGTAGCGCCATCTGCGTTAAGTCAGACGGTAGCGAGCAGGCAGATGGCGACAATGAGTCAAGGCCGCTGCATGACAGATATGCGCTCTGATCCTGCAACAGCTACAAGTAGTTGCGACTGTGGCCGACAGGTGTCAGCATCTTACGTGCAATGAAATCAGACGAACTTAAAACAAATATTTTGGAAATAAAACTGTATCTTTAGTGAGTATTACGTCTTCTGTTAATTCTTCTTCTTCTTCGCGGATGAATCACTTAGGACCACGCGTAATCAACATTTGTTGGCCTTTCTTTTCGCCCAGAATTCCTTCATAAACAACGAATGGGCTAGCTTTCGTTGCGTAGACCACATATGTCGGTTAGTTTTTCCCTCTTCTTCCTCAAAACCCCGTGTGTTTGTGATTTGTCTGATTTCATTTCTATCGTGTAGATTTGGAGACCCTAATTCTCTCAGGTCTTTTTCTGTCTGTTTGTACCAGTTCGGTCTTGTAGTTTTGTTCTTTAAAAATGTATGGATTTTGTGCGTTAACCTGTTTGAGTCCATTCTTTCTAAATGCCCCATGAATTGGTTTCTTCTCATGCGCAGTGTGTCTGTTAGTTTGGAGATATTTTTATATATTTCTGCATTGGGCTTTGGATAATGCACACCATCTTTAGTTCTTGGTCTTAGGATTTTCCTCATTATTTTACGTTCTTCCACTTCTAATTTCTCTTTTAGTGTTCTGTGTTGAAGGTTTAGTGTCTCAGATGCCTAGAGAGCTTCGGATTTAATTACTGTTGTGTAGTGTCGTATTTTGCAGCTCCACGAGAGACTCTTTTTGTTGTAAATGTGCCGGCCGCGGTGGTCTAGCGGTTCTGGCGCTGCAGTCCGGAACCGCGGGACTGCTACGGTCGCAGGTTCGAATCCTGCCTCGGGCATGGGTGTGTGTGATGTCCTTAGGTTAGTTAGGTTTAAGTAGTTCTAAGTTCTAGGGGACTTATGACCTAAGATGTTGAGTCCCATAGCGCTCAGAGCCATTTTTTTTGTTGTAAATGTTTTTTGTTAATTGAAACGCCGTTTCCATTTTCTGGACTCTTGATCTGACAGATTTCTTTTCATTACAATTTTCTGTAACCCATTCACCTAAATATTTAAATTCTTTTACTCGAGAGATGTAGTTATTACACGTTTTGAGATCAGAAGGTGCATCTTTGATGTCAGTCATAAATTTTGTTTTCTCAAATGAAATTTGTAATCCTATTTTTGCTGCCTGCTCTTGTAATAATTCTAGCTGTTTCTGTGCATCGGTAATGTCTTGGGCGATCAGTGCCATGTCACCAGCAAATGCTAAACAGTCTAATTCTATGCCCTTACGTCTTGGTCCCAGTCTGTGTGCTGGTGCACCTGCTTTCCTCCATTCTCTAACAACTTTTTCAAGAGCACAGTTGAAGAGCACTGGGGACAGTACTCCTGTGTCTACTTCAAATTCTGTGCTCAATTCTCCCATAAATTTTACTTTGGATTTGGTCTCCGTGAGTGTTTCTTTTATGATGTTTGTTGTCTTTTGATCTAGTCCAAATTCTGCTAATACTTCAGAAAGGGATTCTCGGTCTATACTGTCATATGCTTCTTTAAAGTCGACAAACGTTATGACATAACTTTTGTTTGAAGTACTATGAAAATATTTCATTGAGTTTTTCAAGTTAAGGATTTGTTCTACACATGATCGACATTTTCTGAATCCACCTTGGTATTCGCCTAGTTTTGAATCCAGCTGAGGTTCTGCTTGGTTTAGTAGGGCTTTAGACAGAATTTTGTATGTTATTGACAATAAAGAGATTCCACGATAGTTGTTGGGGTCTGTTTTACTTCCTTTTTTGTACAGAGGATGTATGATTGCTGTCTTCCAATCTGTGAGGATTTTTTCAGTTTTCCAGGTTTCATGTATAATTTCTTTGAGTTTTGCAATAAGATTTTCTCCTGCATTTTTCCATAATTATGCGATGATTTGGTCTTCTCCTGATGCTTTGTTATTTTTCAGTGACTGAATTATCTCTTTAATCTCCTGTAAACTTGGTGGCTTTGAGTCTGGGTTTTGTTGTGTGTGATGGAACTCAAATTTTTCTGCAGGCTTTTCACAATTCAGTAATTTAGAAAAGTATTTTGCTAGAATTTCACAGTTTTCGGTGTTGGTGTGGCCAATTTCCCCATGTTCATTTTTGAATTGTAGTGATGGAGGAAAGTACTTTGTTAATTTTTGTTTGAATACTCTGTAGAAATTTCGGGAATTGTTTCTCTTGAAATCATTTTCTATGTCTTGCAATTTTTTGTCTTCGTGTTGTTTACGGAATGTTCGTATTGCTTTTGTCTGTCACTGTTTTCCTGGTATCTTTGAGATCTTCCAGGGTCTTTTGATTTTTGTTGCACAACCAATTTTGCCACTCTGTTAAATATTATTAAGTTTATAGGTTTAATTATTAATGCAAATGATGGTGTGAATGCGAAGTATTTAATAAATGATTATCGTTATGTCTATTAACTGAGTGTACGTTAGCGTGAGAATTGCGGCTGTACAGAGAGAATGAATCATATTCAGGGGAAATCCGTAAAGTGTAACTAGCCAGTTTATGAGACTAGGGAAACAAGAAATATTTTACAATAATTCAGTTATTTAAAGAGGGGGTATTTTGATATTGGTGGATTTTTACAATTTTTTTTCATTTAATAAATTGTTCGTAAGAGCTGTTAGACTGTGGATGGTCAAATGTATAAGACGGGCAATTGTGCGGTTTGATACTGATATCGGATTGGCTATGATTTGTATCAGCCGATTATCGAGCAGTACGTTCGCGCGTATTTTGTGGACTAAGAGATTTGGTTTTGAAAGTCTTAAGGACAGTTCGGATCTCAGCCATCACCATGTACGGAAGGTTGTACAAGGAGCTCTGAGTATATGTAATAATTTTACAGAACAATGAGGAAACCTCGACCATGGAGTGTCACAAGAAGAACGTAAATGTGTGAGAAAGACGAACACGCGGATTTCCGGATTATATGTGTAAACTGTGACTTTTGACTTACCTGAAATCCACATGGCGTATTGTGCAAATCGGAAGCGATAGCTGAACGTTCAAAGAGCTCGGTTTGGATAATATCAGATAGAGCATTCTGTCACAGACAATCCGTTTTGGTAACTGGTTTGTTTAGATACCATAAGCTAGAAATTATGAGCAACTGTGATTACAGGTGGGTGCCGAAATTGTAACTTAAGATTGACAAGAAACTGGCGGCGCCGGCCGGAGTGGCCGAGCGGTTCTAGGCGCTACAGTCTGGAACCGCGTGCCCGTTACGGTCGCAGGTTCGAATCCTCCCTCGGGCATGGATGTGTGTGATGTCCTTAGGTTAGTTAGGTTTAAGTAGTTCTAAGTTCTAGGGGACTGATGATCACAGCAGTTAAGTCCCATAGTGCTCAGAGCCATTTGAACCATTTTTTTTTTTTAACTGGCATCGTTTATGTGTCAAGCAAGGCACAATATATTGAAGTTTTCCCTCGCAAACTATCTATCCTTTAATAGCCGAGATATTAAAGGATAGATGGTCTGATACAAAAACATTTGTTGCATCTGTTGGACTCGTAGAATGTTACAGGTTACACTACAGCTTTTCGAGCAGGGAAACATTACTCGTTCTTTTTAACCGGATAGGCGTGCATTAGAGCTGCAGAAGAAGATCACCGCAAGGTGAGTTTGCTGTAGGACGAACAACATAAAGCCGCGCCGTTTCAAGAGGAAAAAGTTGTGCAATAAATTTCAGCTACTAATGCCAAATACACTGTTCAAAAGTTACAAGAGGAGGAGATACATTTAGAAAAGGTTTGCAGACACGACATTATGTCATGGTGATACAGAGAGTCAGAAATCAGATACTGGATTGTAAGGAGTACCCAGACGAAGATATAAAATGAGACCACAAGTTAATAACGACGAAGAGTAGGTCGAATAGAATCTTCAGGAAGAACCAACATGGAAAGAAATGCGATACTGAAGTCCTGAGGAAGGACGATGTGCCTTTGAAGTAATCTGAGACTGTGGTACTGCGATAATGAATACCACAGGAGGCAGATAAATTGAAGGGGAATGTGCAGCTCTAAAAAAGAGCAGTCAAGAAACTTGGGCAGACAAATGTACATACAAGAAAGATAACTGTGAAGAAATCATAGATAAGAGAAGAAATGCTTGAACTGATCGACCGTAGAAGAAAGTACAAATATGCTCAGAAAAAGACAGGAATATGGCAGTATAAGTCACATACAAATGAAATAAATAGGAAGTGTATGGAAGCTAGGCCGAAATGATAACATAAGAAATTAATTCCTTGTATGAGTCCGCGATCATTGTGGATACGTTGTGAATAAAAACCGTCTAGATTGCATATAAAAATTTCTTTATTTATTACAGCATTTCAGCTACTGCAATCGTAAGATACACTCCTGGAAATTGAAATAAGAACACCGTGAATTCATTGTCCCAGGAAGGGGAAACTTTATTGACACATTCCTGGGGTCAGGTACATCACATGATCACACTGACAGAACCACAGGCACATAGACACAGGCAACAGAGCATGCACAATGTCGGCACTAGTACAGTGTATATCCACTTTTCGGAGCAATGCAGGCTGCTATTCTCCCATGGAGACGGTCGTAGAGATGCTGGATGTAGTCCTGTGGAACGGCTTGCCATGCCATTTCCACCTGGCGCCTCAGTTGAACCAGCTTTCGTGCTGGACGTGCAGACCGCGTGAGGCGACGCTTCATCCAGTCCCAAACATGCTCAATGGGGGACAGATCCGGAGATCTTGCTGGCCAGGGTAGTTGACTTACACCTTCTAGAGCACGTTGGGTGGCACGGGATACATGCGGACGTGCATTGTCCTGTTGGAACAGCAAGCTCCCTTGCCGATCTAGGAATGGTGGAACGATGGGTTCGATGACGGTTTGGATGTACCGTGCACTATTCAGTGTCCCCTCGACGATCACCAGTGGTGTACGACCAGTGTAGGAGATCGCTCCCCACACCATGATGCCGGGTGTTGGCCCTGTGTGCCTCGGTCGTATGCAGTCCTGATTGTGGCGCTCACCTGCACGGCGCCAAACACGCATACGACCATCATTGGCACCAAGGCAGAAGCGACTCTCATCGCTGAAGACGACACGTCTCCATTCACGCCTCCATTCACGCCTGTCGCGACACCACTGGAGGCGGGCTGCACGATGTTGGGGCGTGAGCGGAAGACGGCCTAACGGGGTGCGGGACCGTAGCCCAGCTTCATGGAGACGGTTGCGAATGGTCCTCGCCGATACCCCAGGAGCAACAGTGTCCCTAATTTGCTGGGAAGTGGCGGTGCGGTTCCCTACGGCACTGCGTAGGATCCTACGGTCTTGGCGTGCATCCGTGCGTCGCTGCGGTCCGGTCCCAGGTCGACGGGCACGTGCACCTTCCGCCGACCACTGGCGACAACATCGATGTACTGTGGAGACCTCACGCCCCACGTGTTGAGCAATTCGGCGGTACGTCCACCCGGCCTCCCGCATGCCCACTATACGCCCTCGCTCAAAGTCCGTCAACTGCACATACGTTTCACGTCCACGCTGTCGCGGCATGCTACCAGTGTTAAAGACTGCGATGGAGCTCCGTATGCCACGGCAAACTGGCTGACACTGACGGCGGCGGTGCACAAATGCTGCGCAGCTAGCGCCATTCGACGGCCAACACCGCGGTTCCTGGTGTGTCCGCTGTGCCGTGCGTGTGATCATTGCTTGTACAGCCCTCTCGCAGTGTCCGGAGCAAGTATGGTGGGTCTGACACACTGGTGTCAATGTGTTCTTTTTTCCATTTCCAGGAGTGTATTTGCAACTAAGTTGAAACGATTTACAGAGATGTAAATTTTAACCTACAGGTGGCGCTGGTGTTGATGGGGTGGCCAAGAAATTTTATTTTATATATACAGGGTGATTCAGATGTCCCTATCACTGTGTTTCATTCAACCGGCAGTGCATTAAAAAACCAGGTACAAGTTTTCGTAGTCTCTTGACCACTGTGCATAAATAGTTAGTCTTTTAGAAAAAATGAACAGGACCTTATTGTAGGAAGTTCAATTTAGTTAAATTGTGTGCTGGGATAAATTTGTGCTGGAAGCCACGGTATTCGCATTAATCGCGGAAAACAGATGTGAAGGTAACTTTTGTAAATTTCCTTGAATAGTTCTAAAACTACGACCTCTAGCGGAAGCCTATACCAGTACAAAATTTAACTATATTACACCTCCTACGCCGGCTGGAGTGGACGTGCAGTTCTGGGCGCTACAGTCTGGAATCGAGCGATTGCTACGGTCGCAGGTTCGAATCTTGCCTCGGGCATGGATGTGTGTGATGTCCTTAGGTTAGTTAGGTTAATTAGGTCTAAGTTCTAGGCGAGTGATGACCTCAGAAGTTAAGTCGCATAGTGCTCAGAGCCATTTGAACCATTTGAACACTTCCTACAAAAGGTCCTGTTCATTTCTTCTGTGAGACTAATACACTACTGGCCATTAAAATTGCTACACCACGAAGATGACGTGCTACAGACGCGAAATTTAACCGACAGGAAGAAGATGCTGTGATATGCAAATGATTAGCTTTTCAGACCATTCACACAAGGTTGGCACCAGTGGCGCTGCCTACAACGTGCTGACATGAGGAAAGTTTCCAATCGATTTCTCGTACACTAACAGCAGTTCACCGGCGTTACCTGGTAAAACGTTGTTGTGATACCTCATGTAAGGAGCAGAACTGCGTACCATCACGTTTCCGGCTTTGATAAAGTCGGATTGTAGCCTATCACGATTGCGGTTTATCGTATCGCGACATTGCTGCTCGCGTCGGTCGAGATCCAATGACTGGCAGCAGAATATAGAATCGGTGAGTTCAGGAGGGTAATACGGAACGCCGTGCTGGATCCCAACGGCCTCTTACGACTAGCAGTCGAGATGACAGGCATCTTATCCGCATGGCTGTAACGGATCGTGCAGCCACGTCTCGATCATTGAGTCAACAGATGGGGACGTTTGCAAGACAACAAACATCTGAACGAATAGTTCGACGACGTTTGCAGCAACATGGACTATAAGCTCGGAGACCATGGCTGCGGTTACCCTTGACGCTGCATCACAGACAGGAACGCCTGCTATAGTGTACTCAACAACAATCCTGGGTGCACGAATGGCAAAACGTCAATTTTTCGGATGATTCCAGGTTCTGTTTACAGCATCATGATGGTCGCATCCGTGTTTGGCGACATCGCGGTGAACGCACATTGGAAGCGTGAATTCGTCATCGCCATACTGGCGTATCACCCGGCCTGATGGTATGAGGTGCCATTGGTTACACGTCTCGGTCACCTCTTGTTAGCATTGACCGCACTTTGAACAGTGGTCGTTACATTTCAGATGTGTTACGACCCGTGGCTCTACCCTTCATTCGATCCCTGCGAAACCCTACGTTTCAGCAGGATAATGCACGACTGCATTTTGCAGGTGCTGTACGGGCCTTTCTGGATACAGAAAATGTTCGACTGCTGCCCTGGACAGCACATTCTCCAGATCTCTCACCAATTGAGAACGGCTGGTCACTGGCTCGTCACAATACGACTCTCTTGATGAACTGTGGTATCGTGTTGAAGCTGCATGGGCATCTGTACCTGTACACGCCATCCAAGTTCTGTTTGACTGATTACCCAGGCGTATCAAGGCCGTTATTACGGCCAGAGGTGGTTGTTCTGGGTACTGATTTCTCAGGATCTATGTACCCAAATTGCGTGAAAATGTAATCACATGTCAGTTCTAGTATAATATATTCGTCCAATGCATACTCGCTTATCAGCTGCATTTCTTCTTGGTTGTGCAATTTTAATGGCCAGTAGTGTATTTGCACTATGAGAAGCTTGTGCGTGGTATTTCATAGCGTTGCAAGTTGTCTGAATCACCCTCTGTAAGCGCACATGACACACGTCGTGGGATGCATGCTAATATCGCGTCGATCTCCTCTTGCCCGGCGTTCCGCAGCAGCTCGACGTGTCATGACCTCCATGAATGTTTGAAAATTGTCTCCAAGATGGCGAACGTCCGGAGCACCCAGTCCATTCCATGCAAACGCAGCCGAAACTACACTCCTGGAAATGGAAAAAAGAACACATTGACACCGGTGTGTCAGACCCACCATACTTGCTCCGGACACTGCGAGAGGGCTGTACAAGCAATGATCACACGCATGGCACAGCGGACACACCAGGAACCGCGGTGTTGGTCGTCGAATGGCGCTAGCTGCGCAGCATTTGTGCACCGCCGCCGTCAGTGTCAGCCAGTTTGCCGTGGCATACGGAGCTCCATCGCAGTCTTTAACACTGGTAGCATGCCGCGACAGCGTGGACGTGAACCGTATGTGCAGTTGACGGACTTTGAGCGAGGGCGTATAGTGGGCATGCGGGAGGCCGGGTGGACGTACCGCCGAATTGCTCAACACGTGGGGCGTGAGGTCTCCACAGTACATCGATGTTGTCGCCAGTGGTCGGCGGAAGGTGCACGTGCCCGTCGACCTGGGACCGGACCGCAGCGACGCACGGATGCACGCCAAGACCGTAGGATCCTACGCAGTGCCGTAGGGGACCGCACCGCCACTTCCCAGCAAATTAGGGACACTGTTGCTCCTGGGGTATCGGCGAGGACCATTCGCAACCGTCTCCATGAAGCTGGGCTACGGTCCCGCACACCGTTAGGCCGTCTTCCGCTCACGCCCCAACATCGTGCAGCCCGCCTCCAGTGGTGTCGCGACAGGCGTGAATGGAGGGACGAATGGAGACGTGTCGTCTTGAGCGATGAGAGTCGCTTCTGCCTTGGTGCCAATGATGGTCGTATGCGTGTTTGGCGCCGTGCAGGTGAGCGCCACAATCAGGACTGCATACGACCGAGGCACACAGGGCCAACACCCGGCATCATGGTGTGGGGAGCGATCTCCTACACTGGCCGTACACCACTGGTGATCGTCGAGGGGACACTGACTAGTGCACGGTACATCCAAACCGTCATCGAACCCATCGTTCTACCATTCCTAGACCGGCAAGGGAACTTGCTGTTCCAACAGGACAATGCACGTCCGCATGTATCCCGTGCCACCCAACGTGCTCTAGAAGGTGTAAGTCAACTACCCTGGCCAGCAAGATCTCCGGATCTGTCCCCCATTGAGCATGTTTGGGACTGGATGAAGCGTCGTCTCACGCGGTCTGCACGTCCAGCACGAACGCTGGTCCAACTGAGGCGCCAGGTGGAAATGGCATGGCAAGCCGTTCCACAGGACTACATCCAGCATCTCTACGATCGTCTCCATGGGAGAATAGCAGCTTGCATTGCTGCGAAAGGTGGATATACACTGTACTAGTGCCGACATTGTGCATGCTCTGTTGCCTGTGTCTATGTGCCTGTGGTTCTGTCAGTGTGATCATGTGATGTATCTGACCCCAGGAATGTGTCAATAAAGTTTCCCCTTCCTGGGACAATGAATTCACGGTGTTCTTATTTCAATTTCCAGGAGTGTATATTCGTCCAATGCATACTCGTTTATCATCTGCATTTCTTCCTGATTGTGCAATTTTAATGGCCAGTAGTGCACTATGAAAAGCTTGTGCGTGGTATTTCATAGCGTTGCAAGTTGTCTGAATCACCCTCTGTAAGCGCACATGACAAACGTCGTGGGATGCATGCTAATATCGCGTCCATCTCCTCTTGCCCGGCGTTCCGCAGCAGCTCGCCGTGTCATGACGTCCATGAATGTTTGAAAATGGTCTCCAAGTTGGCGAACGTCCAGAGGACCCTGTCCATTCCATGCAAACGCAGCCAAAACCATTGTGGTGCCACCAGCAGCCAGTGTCCATGGCTTCATAATGTCTGCACCACATTCGCACCCTACCATCAGCTCTTACCAGCTGAAATCGGGACTCACCTGACCAGGCCACGGTTTTCCAGTCGTCCAGGGTCCAACCGACATGGTCACGAGCCTAGAAGAGGCGCTGCACGCAATGTCGCGCTGTTAGCAAAGGAATTCGCGTCGGTCTTCTGCTGCCATAGTCCATTAACGCCAAATTTCGCCGCACCGTTTTAACGGATTCGTTCATCGTACGTCCAGATTGATTTCTGTGGTCATTTGACGCAGAGTTGCTTGTCTGTTAGCGCTAAAAACTTCACACAAACCCCGCTGCTCTCTTTCGTTAACTGAAGGCCGGGAGCCTTTGCATTGTCCATGGTGAGAGGTAATGCCTGAAATTTCATATTCTCGCCACGCTCTTGACACTGTGGATCTCGGAATATTGAATTCCCTAACGATTTCCGTATTGGAATATCCTGTGAATCTAGCTCCAACTACCATTTCGCGTTCAAAGGTTGCTAATTCTCCCCGTGCGGTCATAATGACGTAAGACGAAGCACCTACAGGGTGTTTCAAAAATGACCGGTATATTTGAAACGGCAATAAAAACTAAACGAGCAGCGATAGAAATACACCGTTTGTTGCAATATGCTTCGGACAACAGTACATTTTCAGGCAGACAAACTTTCGAAATTACAGTAGTTACAATTTTCAACAACAGATGGCGCTGCGGTCTGGGAAACTCTATAGTACGATATTTTCCACATATCCACCATGCGTAGCAATAATATGGCATAGTCTCTGAATGAAATTACCCGAAACCTTTGACAACGTGTCTGGCGGAATGGCTTCACATGCAGATGAGATGTACTGCTTCAGCTGTTCAATTGTTTCTGGATTCTGGCGGTACACCTGGTCTTTCAAGTGTCCCGACAGAAAGAAGTCACAGGGGTTCATGTCTGGCGAATAGGGAGGCCAATCCACGCCGCCTCCTGTATGTTTCGGATAGCCCAAAGCAATCACACGATCATCGAAATATTCATTCAGGAAATTAAAGACGTCGGCCGTGCGATGTGGCCGGGCACCATCTTGCATAAACCACGAGGTGTTCGCAGTGTCGTCTAAGGCAGTTTGTACCGCCACAAATTCACGAAGAATGTCCAGATACCGTGATGCAGTAATCGTTTCGGATCTGAAAGATGGGCCAATGATTCCTTTGGAAGAAATGGTGGCCCAGACCAGTACTTTTTGAGGATGCAGGGACGATGGGACTGCAACATGGGGCTTTTCGGTTCCCCATATGCGCCAGTTCTGTTTATTGACGAAGCCGTCCAGGTAAAAATAAGCTTCGTCAGTAAACCAAATGCTGCCCACATGCATATCGCCGTCATCAGTCCTGTGCACTATATCGTTAGCGAATGTCTCTCTTGCAGCAATGGTAGCGGCGCTGAGGGGTTGCCGCATTTGAATTTTGTATGGATAGAGGTGTAAACTCTGGCGCATGAGACGATACGTGGACGTTGGCGTCATTTGGACCGCTGCAACACAGCGAACGGAAACCCGAGGCCGCTGTTGGATCACCTGCTGCACTAGCTGCGCGTTGCCCTCTGTGGTTGCCGTACGCGGTCGCCCTACCTTTCCAGCACGTTCATCCATCACGTTCCCAGTCCGTTGAAATTTTTCAAACAGATCCTTTATTGTATCGCTTTTCGGTCCTTTGGTTACATTAAACCTCCGTTGAAAACTTCGTCTTGTTGCAACAACACTGTGTTCTAGGCGGTGGAATTCCAACACAAGAAAAATGCTCTGTTCTAAGGAATAAACCATGTTGTCTACAGCACACTAGCACGTTGTGAACAGCACACGCTTACAGCAGAAAGACGACGTACAGAATGGCGCACCCACAGACTGCGTTGTCTTCTATATCTTTCACATCACTTGCAGCGCCATCTATTGTTGAAAATTGCAACTACTGTAATTTCGAAAGTTTGTCCGCCTGAAAATGTACTGTTGTCCCAAGCATATTGCAACAAACAGTGTATTTCTATCGCTGCTCGTTTAGTTTTTATTGCCGTTTCAAATATACCGGTCATTTTTGAAACACCCTGTAAGTACAAATGACAGATTCGCCAACGCACTGTCCTTTTATACCGCGATATTTAAATAATACACGCGACCGTACAGTTCATACCGCGCTGACCTTGAATAAGTTACTAGAGAGTGCAATACGCTTTCAGAGATAAAGATAGACTGTGACTCACCTAATGCTGCGTCTTACGACGTACTAGACAATGAGGGTTCCTTTTTCTGTCAGCCTCCCGCTTACGGAGCGCGTGTTGACATTGGCTCGCGCACTATCTGCTGCCGGCGGTTTCCAGTTTGTGCGGACGGGCGCTTTGACCCGGACTTGTGGCACACATGCGAATGCCGACACGGAGTCGCGTGTGTGGCGCGTGTCAGATAACCCGACCGCCGGGGTCGCCCAGCACTTTGTAGGATGTTTACGTGACGGCCTGACTGGTGTTCCGACGGGTCACTACTTTCAGACAGGGGTCGACATCGGCGTGGCGCCGCGCAGTGCTGGCTGCTGTGTTTGTCTGTAGCCGTCGGAGACCGAACGTGCTTTCGAACGACAGCGATGAGCGTGCCGAGTTCAACGTGCTGCTAAACGCTCAGAACGATGCGACACTTCACGCCATTCGCTTCAGAACTGCTACAAATTCGTCGCGCAATAGACCGCGTCGCCCGAACTGTCAACACAACTGCCACTGCAAAGAGTATCCTACGACTTCCACATCGCTGGCAACGGTTGTACACAATGCTGGTGACTACTTCGAATGTCAGTAAAACTTTGAAACAAATGGTAAAAATGGTTCTGAGCACTGTGGGACTTAACTGCTGAGGTCATCAGTCCCCTAGAACTTAGAACTACTTAAACCTAACTAACCTAAGGACATCACACACATCCATGTCCGAGGCAGGATACGAACCTGCGACCGTAGCGGTCGCGCGGTTCCAGACTGTAGCGCATAGAACCGCTCGGCCACTCCGGCCGGCAAACATTGAAACACGTATCTATTTTGTACGAACTGTAAATAAATAGTTGACTCTATTAAAGTTCCAACCCTCGAACAAAGAACTGATCAATAACCAAGAGTCAACCTTTTTTCTTATTTTTTTGTTTTCGGGGTGTTTCTTGACCCCATAGCTTCGGTCTCAAAGCTAAAACCTTCTTCCGGAAACGCTTTTAGCTACATGATTTTACCAGTCACTTGTCCCATTATTTTTAATTTTTGTCCATCTTACGTGAAAAGGGAGGAAGCTTCATGGCCGACTGGCTTTAAGAGCTAGCTGTCATGATATTGTTTACATCATTCTTTAGACTGATCTATCACTACAATTCACATTTTCCTATTTTGTACCAATATTTTCATTCCTACGTAATTCAGTCAACTTTCCCTATACTCTGGTTTGCGTATTCTAGCCTTTGTGTTTTCCCCACTACTGCTCCTTCTAGCGCCATATTAACCATTTACTTGACTGTGTCGCCTTTGTCCCGTTAACCTGTCCCTTCTACTCGTAATGACTTTCACGTGATTCAGAATGCTTCTTAGTACTAGTTCATTTTGTACTTTATCTATAAAGTGCTTGGAGAGGTATTCCGCCTGTTGCAAGACGCCGTTTTACAGAATTTTATTACACAGACATGTACTCTTTGTTGTAATAAAATGACGGGAAAGGTCACATTGGTGGATAAAGAGTTATTGTAGCATGCGTAATATGAAAGCACGTCCTTACAAGGTAACGGAATAATGAGGATCCATCAAAAACGCATTGGTATTACAACAACTTATTATAATTAGATGTCAGTTAATAACATAACTACGAGTAATGGTTCCAGGAGATGGTAAGGTGCAAAGTATGATCGTAAATCGTCAATGGTCGGTGTAGCGCTACGAGGATGAATGTATGTTAGTAACGTAACAAATATTGTTTTGCTGGTACGCGTCCCACTAGGTCCAAACTTTTTTTAACTAACTTCCCTGTTTTCTGATAGGTTCTGATACTTTCTTAATAGTTTAACAAATCAATATCCTACAATATTCAATGTTATGTAAATATACGTGTTCTTTTTGAGGAGTGAAAATGTTCAAATGTGTGTGAAACCTTATGCGACTTAACTGCTAAGGTCATCAGTCCCTAAGCTTACACACTACTTAGCCTAAAGTATCCTAAGGATAAACACACACACCCATGCCCGAGGGAGGACTCAAACCTCCGCCGGGACCAGCCGCACAGTCCATGACTGCAGCGCCTGAGACCGCTCGGCTAATCCCGCGCGGCTTGAGGAGTCAGTTTGTTTGGTTGGCTTTATCTATAAGACAACATGCACTACTTGCGGTAAAGTATTTTTTATTTTCGTATTTCAAGTTCTGGATTTCACATGTCGTAAGATTCTGCTACTGAATAGGAGCAGTGATCAAGTAAGACAGACGTTAGGGTTTCACTGAAAAGTGAGAACAACGAAATAATTGTAATCCTATGTGGAGAACTACCGATATTGCAAATTTGTGTCGCACTATTTGTAATGGAACTTTTGTAAGTTAATGTCCTAATCCACTGGACATGATGCTTTCCTTTTTGCCTTATGCCACTTTGATGGATATGGAAATTTTTGTTTATGTATACTACAGCCAGAACAATATGACAAGTACATGGGCAAGGGAGGAAATGTGCGTAGGAATTTTAAGACCGTCCAGTTACAGCTGACCGTTCTTTGTACCACGTTAAGGCAATGGTGACTACTTGGAAGGTCACTAAAACTTTAAAACAGACACCAATTTTTACGCGCTGTAAATAAGTAGTTGCCACTATTAAAGTTGCAACCCTCGTATGAATGCCAACCGTGACAAAAATCTTCACTTTCAGAACTGACTTTTATTGCCTGCACGCTTTTTTCGGTGCAGACCCTACGTAAGCAGTACTATCTATACACAAACGAGTCATGGTATATTAAATTCTTACTTACGACCGTGCGCAACTGAAATATAGCATTGGATGGCAAGTACGTGTTCCAAACAAGTGTGAACAGCTGAAGAGTATCCAGACATTAACCACTCACTGTTGATACCAGTGGCACTCACATCCTGTGCCAACAGGTCTGTGTCCTCTTGAGACGAGTCGTTCTGTGTGAAACTGCAGAAAAATTACGCACGTGTCAGCTAATAAGGTGGTTACGTACTCGACTTAACGGGTTTTACTTCTTTACAGACCTCTCGTGGCGATATACTGCGATATGTCCACACGCGACAGTAAGAACGCAAGGCTACCTTACGACAGTATTTCACTCCGTAATTTTCTTCGCACGCGGTAAAACTTCCTTGCTCGCAGAGCTATGGGGAGAAAGCAACCGAGATGACGATCTTTGTCGCATAATTTTCCGGTCCGAAGTGTCTGGGAAAGGTCGCCATCTTGAAGAACTCAGATTTTTCGTGTTTTCCTTTATCAAGAGAGTTACAACTATAGAAATAGTTGCAGATACGCTCATGGTAATTGAGAACATTGTTTTTCGATCCGTGCCCTGTATTTAAAGAATGTAGACTCTCATATTTGGAAAACTAGGATGTGTACGCAACAAAACAGTATCTTTAGAATGGGAAATGATTACTGAGGTTGCACTATCCCACCGGTATTTGATCCGTTCTTCTGCTTGTTATATGTAGGTGATCTGCCATACTACATGCAGGAAGATGAGATAGTTCCATTTGCTTTCAATATAAGTTTTATAGTCAAGATTAATGCAGAAACTTCGACAATTGAAAACACAGATAAAATTTTCTTGAAATTTATTAACTGGTTCTCTACAAATCGATTGTCACGTAGACAAAACGCAATACATGCGATTCTGTGCTGCTCAAGGTCTCTGACTACACAATTACAAATAATACTTCAGAAAATAATTGATAATTGAAACAGAATATTCTAAATTACTCGGAATTTACAATGGTAAGAGCCTAAACTGCGTCACGTGTTCATGGCTCTTTCAACCTAAAAGCTGTGGAACTGTCGCATTACGGAATGAGATTTTCACTCTGCAGCGGAGTGTGCGATGATATGAAACTTCGTGGTGGATTAAAACTGTGTGCCGGACCGAGGCTCAAACTCGAGACCTTTGCCTTTCACGGGCAAGTGCTCTACCAATTGAGGTACCCAAGTACGACTGAGGACCCGTCGCACATTTTGAATGTGGTAGACGAGGAAGAGGCGGAAGTAAACCTGTGAGGCCGGGTCGTGAGTCGTGCTTGGGTAGCTCATTCGTTAAGGGCTGGCTGCCCTCTTTAATAAAAAAGAACTGAGTGGAATAAACGACGAACTTGAACGGCTATCTTGTGACGTCCACACCCATCAAATGCAACGAACGATAACGAACAAAATGATTAACTTAAAGAAAAGTTGGTGGAGCACTTGCCCGTGAAAGGCAGAAGTCCCGAGTTCGAGTCTCGTTCCGGCACATAGTTTTAATCTGCCAGGAAGCTTCATTTCGTATTACGGCTAGTCACAAAATTTGGAGATGAAAATGTCCTGTATTTGACTTACTTTTCTCCTAATTTTTCCCATTTCCACTCACAGATGTCATAAGACCCTCCTCATGGGACTCCGCAATATCAAAGACGGCTCGTTATGTGGTGGGAAGGTTTGCGTGCTTCAGGAAGGACTGTCGGTGGCCCGCAATAGCGTAGCTATCAGCAGGACAGCTGAAGTAAATCAGGATGATCGTCTGTTTCGAGTTCTTTTGAACTTATCACTGAGTTGAGTAGTCTGACGCAAAAAACAGAAGAAGTATAATAATGACGAAATCTGATGAGATAGGTGCATACGCAGATGATACTGCAATTGTGGCAAGGGATGTAAACACCCTTGAAGAAATACATGAAATAATAGTGGCAGATGGAGCGACAGTGGACTCACTATAAATGAAAATAAAACAAAGCGTATGATAATGTTCACTTCTAAGGCCAGAAGAACACCATGTGGCGAAAGGCCTCTAACAAATCAAGAGCGGACATATGAAACGAATTAAGGACCATTTTTCGCAACACGCGTTTTAAGTGCCTTTGTGTTTACCCAGCTGCATGTTCCTAGACTTGATCCAGATGCCAAACCAGACATAAAATGTTTCAATGTGAGTTAGCAGAAGGCGCGATCTATATGCGAAGAAGGGCTTCCGTCCGGGGTTCCAAAACTGACAAGATACTATAGCTATGCTAGTTAAAAAGCTAATGCTGCATGCTTGAATTATCACAGATGAAACGTAGTCTCTCAGTATTAGTGGCACTCGGAACACAAAATTTCCTCCTGCTATTTTGCCGAAAAAACATTCTTGAGCTTCAGTCTGGAACCGCGCGACCGCTACGGTCGCAGGTTCGAATCCTGCCTCGGGCTTGGATGTGTGTGACGTCCTTAGGTTAGTTAGGTTTAAGTAGTTCTAAGTTCTAGGGGACTGATGACCATAGATGTTAAGTCCCATAGTGTTCAGGGCTGTTTGAAGCCAAAACATTGTTGAGACAATGGTACAGAAGAAAACAGCGCCCGGCAGCTGCCATTAATGCTGTTTATCTACACAAATATCACCGTTACCAGACATTACTGCCGGCCTGAGTGGCCGAACGGTTCCAGGCGCTTCAGTCTGGAACCGCGCGACCGCTACGGTCGCAGGTTCGAATCCTACCTCGGACATGGATGTGTGTGATGTCCTTAGGTTAGTTAGGTTTAAGTAGTTCTAAGTTCTAGGGGACTGATGACCTCAGCTGTTACGTCCCACAGTGCTCAGAGCCATTTGAACCATTTTGACGACATTGCTATCCTCAATAAAAGCGAAGAACGATTGCAGGATCTGCTGAATTGAAAGAACACTAATGAGTACGGAATGTGGTCTGACAGTTAATCGAAGAAAGACGAAAGTAATGAGAAGTAACAGAAATAAAAACACTGAGAAATTTAACATCAGGATTGGCGATCACGAAGTAGATAAAGTGAAGGGATTCTGCTACCTAGGCAGCAAAATGATCTGTGATGGATGGAGCAAGGAGGACATAAAAAGCAGGCTAGCACTGACAAAAGGGGCATTACCGGCCAAGAGAAGCCTACTAATACCAAACACAGGCCTTAATTTCTGAGAATATTGATTTGGAACACAGTATTGCATGGAACATGGACTATGGGAAAACCGGAAAAGAAGAGGATAGAAGCATTTGAGATGTGGTGCTACAGAAGAATGTTGAAAATTAGGTCGACAGATAAGATACGGAATGACGAGGTTCTCCGGATAATGGGCGAGGAAAGGTAAGCAAAGGATGGGAACGTGCACATTGTGATCAGATGTAGCCGGAAACTACTGTAACTGGACAAAGTTACTTGCTCGGCAGAAAACGCATTAACACACAGACCACCAAGCCCTGATGTGCCAAAGAACAGATATACGAGTAATAGAGTAATGCTTTGGGCCCTGGTCATTCATGAATTCGATCTCAAAATTGCTTATTGACGCGGTAAACATAACAAATTTGCAGACGTGTTGAGCGAGAAAGCAACGTGCTACTAATGGCAAAAACAATATAGAAGGTAGTTTGCCCCAGTTATCCGCAGCACAATACAACAGCCAGAAATCCAGAGAGTAAAGAGGCTGCGCTAACGAGAAATACTGCTCTATTGTGCAGAGGGGTGAGTTGAGGGTATATTTCCGTTGGCATGTGAAAGAACGAAAGTGGAAAATTTGGCTCCCTGACGCCCTATTGGTGGCTTTAACCGAGCGCTATCATCAGCACGTTAGCCACTACGGAAGGACGAAGTTGTTTGCGAAATCGCCAAGGAGTTGGAACACGCCGTGCTCAGACGGAAGGTTGCGGAGATAGCGACTACGATACGTGGCAGCGTGTAAAACGTCCGAACGCGATTGTACGAGGTCATACTGTTTGTCTCCTGGTTAGGATGCATTGAAAACCCAACAGAACAAAAATTCTCCCTCCCTCCCTCCCTCTCTCTCTCTCTCTCTCTCTCTCTCTCTCTCTCTCTCATTCTCTCTGCCCCAGTCCTCAACACACACACGCACACCCACACAAACCATACACCACTGATGCCAAATACAATTCAAACTCGCGCACCTCACCCGGCCAAACACGGTACGAAACAAATTAATACCACACAGCCACAACAACACGTAATGGCAGAGAAAACTCTGGCTATGTTTTGAGAAATGGAGAAAGTGCAGTGCCAAGCGATCATAGGTCACGAAGTAAGTCTATTTACTTCGCCAACAAAACAAGAGAACGCACCACAATTTCCAAACTGTAAGTTACACACAAAAAACCTGATACAGACTCATTTCCGTTCGTAAATGCATAACAAACAGAAAAATAAATTACGTTTTGCTGTTTGCAGATGACTAGTTGTATATTGTGTAGCAGAATAGCTACCAAAATAAATGGACAACAGCATCATGTAAGGCATGTTAACTAATGCATACATCCACCTTTCGCCAATTAAGCTATAAATGGAACTTTGACGTGATATTATAGACAACACAAATGTTAATACAGGGTGTTTCAAAAATGACCGGTATATTTGAAACGGCAATACAAACTAAACGAGCAGCGGTAGAAATACACCGTTTGTTGCAATATGCTTGGGACAACAGTACATTTTCAGGCAGCCAAACTTTCGAAATTACAGTAGTTACAATTGTCAACAACAGATGGCGCTGCGGTCTGGGAAACTCTATAGTACGATATTTTCCACATATCCACCATGCGTAGCAATAATATGGCGTAGTCTCTGAATGAAATTACCCGAAACCTTTGACAACGTGTCTGGCGGAATGGCTTCACATGCAGATGAGATGTACTGCTTCAGCTGTTCAATTGTTTCTGGATTCTGGCGGTACACCTGGTCTTTCAAGTGCCCCCACAGAAAGAAGTCACAGGGGTTCATGTCTGGCGAATAGGGAGGCCAATCCACGCCGCCTCCTGTATGTTTCGGATAGCCCAAAGCAATCACACGATCATCGAAATATTCATTCAGGAAATTAAAGACGTCGGCC
Organism: Schistocerca cancellata; assembly: GCF_023864275.1. Taxonomy (NCBI): domain Eukaryota; kingdom Metazoa; phylum Arthropoda; class Insecta; order Orthoptera; family Acrididae; genus Schistocerca; species Schistocerca cancellata. The sequence continues at coordinate 693,165,301 of NC_064631.1, forward strand.
GTGCGATGTGGCCGGGCACCATCTTGCATAAACCACGAGGTGTTCGCAGTGTCGTCTAAGGCAGTTTGTACCGCCACAAATTCACGAAGAATGTCCAGATAGCGTGATGCAGTAATTGTTTCGGATCTGAAAAATGGGCCAATGATTCCTTTGGAAGAAATGGCGGCTCAGACCAGTACTTTTTGAGGATGCAGGGACGATGGGACTGCAACATGGGGCTTTTGGGTTCCCCATATAAGCCAGTTCTGTGCACTATATCGTTAGCGAATGTCTCTCGTGCAGCTATGGTAGCGGCGCTGAGGGGTTGCCGCGTTTGAATTTTGTATGGATAGAGGTGTAAACTCTGGCGCATGAGATGATACGTGGACGTTGGCGTCATTTGGACCGCAGCTGCAACACGGCGAACGGAAACCCGAGGCCGCTGTTGGATCACCTGCTGCACTAGCTGCGCGTTGCCCTCTGTGGTTGCCGTACGCGGTCGCCCTACCTTTCCAGCACATTCATCCGTCACGTTCCCAGTCCGTTGAAATTTTTCAAACAGATCCTTTATTGTATCGCTTTTCGGTCCTTTGGTTACATTAAACCTCCATTGAAAACTTCGTCTTGTTGCAACAACACTGTGTTCTAGGCGGTGGAATTCCAACACCAGAAAAATCCTCTGTTCTAAGGAATAAACCATGTTGTCCACAGCACACTTGCACGTTGTGAACAGCACACGCTTACAGCAGAAAGACGACGTACAGAATGGAGCATGCACAGACTGCGTTGTCTTCTATATCTTTCACATCACTTGCAGCGCCATCTGTTGGTGAAAATTGTAACTACTGTAATTTTGAAAGTTTTGTCCGCCTGAAAATGTACTGTTGTCCCAAGCATATTGCAACAAACGGTGTATTTCTATCGCTGCTCGTTTAGTTTTTATTGCCGTTTCCAATATACCAGACATTTTTGAAACACCCTGTATGTAACAACAATTTTACAGTTAAAAATAAAAATTAAACCCACTGAAGACAGCACAAAAGTGCTGAAACATATATGGGTGAAACAAAACACAAAGAAAGGTGTCTTGCATAAGGCGGAATTTCTCATCCCATTTTCGTAGCAAGCACGGACTTAACAAGAAGAACTGCACCACAAGATGATATTTTTTGATCTGTTTGATAAACTGAAAGTACTGTAGAAAACGAAAAAAATCGTGTGAAGCGAGTGAAGCGACTCTGATAAACTATTACATATGAATGTGATATCTCCGATTCTGACTACAAAAGGCATTACTGATTACTATTCTTTCCTTCTTTCGTCCAGCGAACAAAGACTGACTGACTAGCTCTCTTAAGATTACCGCTGGCTTTGACGGACGTGATTGCAATAGCTCTTACACTACTGGCCATCAAAATTGCTACACCACGAAGATAACGTGCTAAAGACGCGAAATTTAACCGACAGGAAGAAGATGCTGTGATATGCAAATGATTAGGTTTTCAGAGCATTCACACAAGGTTGTAGCAATTTTAATGGCCAGTAGTGTATTAATATGCAGGTCTGTTAACAATAATGGTATGAGTTGTTTACTTAAGTGGCTTTAGAATACGGTGGTATATTTTCAGTTAAAAAGCTTTTATTTGTAATATAGTGCCCTCACCTGAAAAATTTCAGATAGTTTTACGTAGTTTCAGTCCTCTATTGTTGGCCGCCATTGCTATCATCAGCCTAACTAATTTTGTCAGTTAAGGCTCTTCAAGTCTACTTACTTACGAAAAAGTTCATTCAATTGTATACATACACTCCTGGAAATTGAAATAAGAACACCGTGAATTCATTGTCCCAGGAAGGGGAAACTTTATTGACACATTCCTGGGGTCAGATACATCACATGATCACACTGACAGAACCACAGGCACATAGACACAGGCAACAGAGCATGCACAATGTCGGCACTAGTACAGTGTATATCCACCTTTCGCAGCAATGCAGGCTGCTATTCTCCCATGGAGACGATCGTAGAGATGCTGGATGTAGTCGTGTGGAACGGCTTGCCATGCCATTTCCACCTGGCACCTCAGTTGGACCAGCGTTCGTGCTGGACGTGCAGACCGCGTGAGACGACGCTTCATCCAGTCCCAAACATGCTCAATGGGGGACAGATCCGGAGATCTTGCTGGCCAGGGTAGTTGACTTACACCTTGGGTGGCACGGGATACATGCGGACGTTCATTGTCCTGTTGGAACAGCAAGTTCCCTTGCCGGTCTAGGAATGGTAGAACGATGGGTTCGATGACGGTTTGGATGTACCGTGCACTATTCAGTGTCCCCTCAACGATCACCAGTGGTGTACGGCCAGTGTAGGAGATCGCTCCCCACACCATGATGCCGGGTGTTGGCCCTGTGTGCCTCGGTCGTATGCAGTCCTGATTATGGCGCTCACCTGCACGGCGCCAAACACGCATACGACCATCATTGGCACCAAGGCATAAGCGACTCTCATCGCTGAAGACGACACGTCTCCATTCGTCCCTCCATTCACGCCTGTCGCGACACCACTGGAGGCGGGCTGCACGATGTTGGGGCGTGAGCGGAAGACGGCCTAACGGTGTGCGGGACCGTAGCCCAGCTTCATGGAGACGGTTGCGAATGGTCCTCGCCGATACCCCAGGAGCAACAGTGTCCCTAATTTTCTGGGAAGTGGCGGTGCGGTCCCCTACGGCACTGCGTAGGATCCTACGGTCTTGGCGTGCATCCGTGCGTCGCTGCGGTCCGGTCCCAGGTCGACGGGCACGTGCACCTTCCGCCGACCACTGGCGACAACATCGATGTACTGTGGAGACCTCACGCCCCACGTGTTGAGCAATTCGGCAGTACGTCCACCCGGCCTCCCGCATGCCCACTATACGCCCTCGCTCAAAGTCCGTCAACTGCACATACGGTTCACGTCCACGCTGTCGCGGCATGCTACCAGCGATAAAGACTGCGATGGAGCTCCGTACGCCACAGCAAACTGGCTGACACTGACGGCGGCGGTGCACAAATGCTGCGCAGCTAGCGCCATTCGACGGCCAACACCGCGGTTCCTGGTGTGTCCGCTGTGCCGTGCGTGTGATCATTGCTTGTACAGCCCTCTCGCAGTGTCCGGAGCAAGTATGGTGGATCTGACACACCGGTGTCAATGTGTTCTTTTTTCCATTTCCAGGAGTGTATATCTATGGATAAAGGTAAATGTGTTTAATACTAATTTTTTAAACGGTGGTCGTACTGAACGCATGCTGCCGAGTACGTTCAGCTTATCGTACTCGCTATGACAGCGATCATGAAATATTAATGAAAAATACAGGCTGGTAGTAAAGTGAATATTAGCAACAGTATGATGCACCTTTACATACAAACGAATCCATTTCCAAGCGATAACCCTGAGAACTTTATTCATTCATGCTATACTGAAATTTATTGCTCTGATGTGTGTTGAAGTAGTTTACGGAAACCTTTCGGGGTTTTGCCCACAAATAGTTAAAAATACTGACATGGCGTCAGCGTGTTGTTGGCGTCATAATTCTGTTTGAGTATGAACGTGGTTTTCTGGAAATAATGTATGAACGTGGTTTTCTGGAAATAACACGGTTTTAGTGCAAGGATTAACGATGGTAACTTTGACTTTCATTTGCATTTGAAACATATTTAAACATCACTGAAACCACAACGGAGTACACTACGTGTGTTTAAAGATACACTCCTGGAAATGGAAAAAAGAACACATTGACACCGGTGTGTCAGACCCACCATACTTGCTCCGGACACTGCGAGAGGGCTGTACAAGCAATGATCACACGCACGGCACAGCGGACACACCAGGAACCGCGGTGTTGGCCGTCGAATGGCGCTAGCTGCGCAGCATTTGTGCACCGCCGCCGTCAGTGTCAGCCAGTTTGCCGTGGCATACGGAGCTCCATCGCAGTCTTTAACACTGGTAGCATGCCGCGACAGCGTGGACGTGAACCGTATGTGCAGTTGACGGACTTTGAGCGAGGGCGTATAGTGGGCATGCGGGAGGCCGGGTGGACGTACCGCCGAATTGCTCAACACGTGGGGCGTGAGGTCTCCACAGTACATCGATGTTGTCGCCAGTGGTCGGCGGAAGGTGCACGTGCCCGTCGACCTGGGACCGGACCGCAGCGACGCACGGATGCACGCCAAGACCGTAGGATCCTACGCAGTGCCGTAGGGGACCGCACCGCCACTTCCCAGCAAATTAGGGACACTGTTACTCCTGGGGTATCGGCGAGGACCATTCGCAACCGTCTCCATGAAGCTGGGCTACGGTCCCGCACACCGTTAGGCCGTCTTCCGCTCACGCCCCAACATCGTGCAGCCCGCCTCCAGTGGTGTCGCGACAGGCGTGAATGGAGGGACGAATGGAGACGTGTCGTCTTCAGCGATGAGAGTCGCTTCTGCCTTGGTGCCAATGATGGTCGTATGCGTGTTTGGCGCCGTGCAGGTGAGCGCCACAATCAGGACTGCATACGACCGAGGCACACAGGGCCAACACCCGGCATCATGGTGTGGGGAGCGATCTCCTACACTGGCCGTACACCAATGGTGATCGTCGAGGGGACACTGAATAGTGCACGGTACATCCAAACCGTCATCGAACCCATCGTTCTACCATTCCTAGACCGGCAAGGGAACTTGCTGTTCCAACAGGACAATGCACGTCCGCATGTATCCCGTGCCACCCAACGTGCTCTAGAAGGTGTAAGTCAACTACCCTGGCCAGCAAGATCTCCGGATCTGTCCCCCATTGAGCATGTTTGGGACTGGATGAAGCGTCGTCTCACGCGGTCTGCACGTCCAGCACGAACGCTGGTCCAACTGAGGCGCCAGGTGGAAATGGCATGGCAAGCCGTTCCACAGGACTACATCCAGCATCTCTACGATCGTCTCCATGGGAGAATAGCAGCCTGCATTGCTGCGAAAGGTGGTTATACACTGTACTAGTGCCGACATTGTGCATGCTCTGTTGCCTGTGTCTATGTGCCTGTGGTTCTGTCAGTGTGATCATGTGATGTATCTGACCCCAGGAATGTGTCAATAAAGTTTCCCCTTCCTGGGACAATGAATTCAAGGTGTTCCTATTTCAATTTCCAGGAGTGTAGTTCAATAATTGTCACCCTGTGTGTTATTTTTATTGTGCATACTTAAGTGTAATATAATGTGTACATGTTTAATTGTATTGATATACGATATAAGTATACAAAGTTAAGTACAAGCTCGACTTTTTTATTGTTGACATTCGAGTCCGTTCGCGTGGCTGTCATAGCTGACGCTGTGGAACTACTGAATAAGAAGAAGCCTCCCAGAGATCAGTGATAAATTCATTCATAATCTCTGTAGATTGTGTGATAGAAAAGAAGGCACCAATCTCATTTTGTAAGTGTTGTACGGTGGGAACCAAACGCACTAAGGACAAACGTGATGCACTGTTGGTAAAAACGTTAAGGTGTTCCCCACTCCACCCAATGTGGTTTGGCCCATGCTAGTGCAGGAATGAATGTCATCAATATTGTACTGTTCGTTCATGAACATTATTACTGTATAAAGTCTATTTTTGTGTCACGTGCCTTAATTCTAAGTTTCTTGTGTATTTCTCATGTTAGCATTTGTGACGTATAACTCGTTGATGAATATTATTACTGCGTAATGCTCAGTTTTGTTTCACCTGTTGACTCTGTGTCTTGTGTGTTTCTTGTGTTGACTTTTGTGGCATATAACTAGTTGATGAACGTCATCATTGGGTAAGGTTTATTCTATGTGTCTTGTATTCTCATTTATGACGTATATTTCTGCGATGAACAGTATTTCTACGTATGGTTTGTTTTTATTTCCACACGTCTTAGTTACTTGCAGTGGGCCGGCCATGTGACCCGGTTGGAGAATCACAGATGGCCTCGGAAGCTCCTGGATTTCACACCTACAGGAAAGAGACCACCAGGGAGACCCAAGAAGCGTTGGAGGGATGGACTCCATGAAGATTTAAACCAAGTGTCAATAGATGTGAATGAATGGCGGATAGCAGCAATGGACAGAATACAGTGGAGAGGAAACTTGTAGATGCGTGCGGTCCACTGGGCCTGATCACGTAGTAGTAGTAGTTAGTTACTTGCTCAGTTTGTCTATGTCTTACGTACATCTGTGATATTATCACCATGTTAAATGTGATTTGTGTTCCTCATGAATTGTTTACTAGTTTTGACCTTTTGTTATTTGTGCATTTCTTGTATCGATTTATCAAGGGGAACCATTTGTGTAAATAGTCGACTGGGCTTGACACATTAGGGCAGAACTGAAAAAGTAACATCCCCACGAAACCCCACAAGTGAATGAAGTGAATGTGTCACTATAAGGGAGCGCAGATTTTTTATTTAAGTGTGTGTACGATGGGCTAAGTGACATAGGTGGGCCACTTTGCCATTGATACCATAACAAAAGCTTAATAGCCATTACAAGGAGCTGCGAAGTACCTCCGCCAGTGAAACTTCCGTCGCCCCCCAATGCCAGCGACCTAGGAAGAAGGCAAAGTTGGAACTCTTACGGCGACTACTAGATATAGGGGCATTCTGTACCCACGAAGGCGGTAGGTTCGCGATTGTCCTCGGCTTGCTTAAGAACTGACACCTTGCGAAGGGCCTGATAGACAATGAGAACCGATAAATCATGGATTGCTGCAGGTATTGAGACGGGGCATAGAAACAAAAGCGTCAAGAATGCACGCCTGGCGGCGTATGAAATTCTGGGCTAACTGCAGCATTTTAGGCCTGCCTTAAAAGAAGAGACACCTGCCGCCATAATTCATGGACCCCTGGAGCCACTGAGATGGAGCATAGACACCTAAGGGCCAAGAATGCACACAGGGAGGCGGGTGGAACTATGGAACTTCTTAAAAAATGTTTGCTGGACAGTAAGAAGGTCGTTGGTAAATCTGAAACGCCAGCAAATTCTTAGACGCACAAACATAAGACTGTCCAGGCCTTATGCAGAAAGAGCTGCTTTCACAGCAACTGAGGAATTCGGAACAACATTGAACAACAAGCGACCAACGCTGGGAGCAGCCTCGATATTGAACACATGAGGATCGAATTGCACACCAGTCCACGCAAGGAAGGAAATCTCCGCCTTGCAGTGGGGGGGCGTGGTCATGAAATGTCGATCAGTCATTGGGTAGCATTGCAATTTGAGTCCACCAATGACAACACCGAGAAGAGGAATAGTTCAAGAAGCCTTTGAGCTAAGGAGAAGCTAAGAAGAGTGGTCAAAAGTGAAGGGGCAGTCTATGAGACAGTGCAATATCCAAGAGAACATGTAGGCTCTTCCATCCATCGCCTACTCAGTCTGGTGACTCCGATTCTGACCCTTACTCCCATTCTATTGTTCACCATCACTTTACGACTCATTCTTTTCTTGTTCCATATTAAATGGACGAATATTTATGGTCAAATGATTGGTAATGAAGCATTCGACTGAGGACCACAATTTCCTTGTCTAACATCTGGCTCCAGACATTGTAATAATAACATAATTTCGAGCGTGCAACCCAAGGCGAGCAGTCAACGTGGGGACCGTTCTAGGGCCTCGCCATAAAACCACGGGACACCAATGGGAGCTGATGACTCGTGCTGCAAGCGCCTGCAGTCGACACCACCCCACGACTCGCTCATCCTTCCCTTTAATAACAGATTCGGTCCACACCTAGTCCAATTGGCCCCCAGATTTGTAATTTGTGTAAAAGGTACAGTAATAAAAGCAAACATATCGTGTTTTGATTCTCTAATTAAAGTATTCCATTCACATATCAATCCCTTAATCTAAGCATGTTTTACTGTTTGATTTCACTGTATGATCGTAGTAGTTACTCAGCTACTGGCTACCAGGGTAGGGCGAGCTCATTAGCAATCTGCATGTCATTTCAGTCCAGAGGTAAGAGTTCCCTAGAATGTAGTAAAATTCGTCAAATCTCAGAAGATATGCTAGTTATGTTATATGGAAAGGATGGCAGACGATGAAGTATCTAAGAGGATAGAAAAATAAGATTATAGGGCCAATGTATTGATTGACCATACCAAGCTGTAGGTCTGAGGATGGAAGAGAAATGCCGAACCAGAGATTTACGGAGGCACGTTGCTGAGGTATCAAAGGCTCTAGTGCCAAAGAAGAAGAAGAAGAAGAAGAAGAAAAGAAGAGTGACAGAGCATCACATTTTGAGCAATTCGTTTTTGAGAAAGACGGAGTTTTTTGTGCAGGAGTAATTAGGATACGTATGTTGTTTACTCAAGAACCTTTTGTGGAGAGCTCTTAAAACCGCTGGATGCACTGTCAACAGATTCAAACTACATTTTCAGCCTTCTGAATTTTATTAGCAACAATCGCAGTCCGAAATCACCACAGGCGTCCATAAAGATAAAACAGGATGGAGAAATGACCTACACCATCTATCACTCAGCTTTAGTGAAGGAACAGAAAAGAGCGTGTTATTTAGAGTGAATTGTTCTGATATAAAAGCTTTGAACTTCTAAATGTTATATTATGATGTGTTTGTGTATTTGTGTGTTTGTGTACGTGTGTGTGAGGGGTAGTGGGAGGGGGTGAAGGAAGAGGAGGAGGTAGGTAGGGAGGAAGAGGAGAGGAGGAAGAATATATATATATATTACAACATTTAGAAGTTCAAAGCTTTTACACCAGAACAATTCACTCTAAATAACACGCTCTTTTCTGTTCCACACTAAATCTGAGTGATAGATGGTGTAGGTCATTTCTCCATCCTGTTTTATCTTTATGGACACCTGTGGTGATTTCGAACTGCGATTGTTGCTAACAAAATTCAGAAGGCTGAAAATGTACTTTGAATCTGTTGTCAGTGCATCCAGCGGTTTTAAGAGCTCTCCGCAAAAGGTTCTTGAGTAAACAACATACTTATCCTAATTACTCCTGTACAAAAAACTCTGTCTTTCTCAAAAACGAGTTGCTCAAAATGTGATGCTCTGTCACTCTTCTTTTCTTCTTCTTCTTCTTTGGCACACTAGAGCCTTTGATACCTCAGCAACCTGCCTCCGTACATCTCTGGTCTCGGCATTTCTCTTCCATCCTCAGATCTGCAGCTATATATATATATATATATATATATATATATATATAGAGAGAGAGAGAGAGAGAGAGAGAGAGCATACATATTGTCCATCATCATATGTAATAGTCAGTCATGTGGACAGCCACCTTTTCTTTCATATTTCTCACTGTGTAAGTGTATTATATTCTTAAAGTAAGTGGCACGTTCTGTGTCATAGCGACGCGTTACAATTACCATCCATGGAACCTTTACATTGCAAAATAAGTACCAATAAGACAGGTTCTTCAAGAATAGTAGCGCATAGAAGTAAGGCGTCTGAACTTCCTTCTGACTGCAGAAGGCTACAGAGAGGGAAGCTAGTTCCTCTTGCCCTGTCTGGACTCGTTCAGCCCATGAGAAGAGGAGTACACTGCACTAAACGACGCTTGCAGAATTATCACTGGTTTCCCCAAATACCAGCCTATCTCAAATATTTTACTTCAGAAATGACACTGTTCCACAAGGAAAGAGGAGGAGTGTGGAATTTACTGAGTATCTGAAGGATAGCAAGCATCCCTTGCGTGGATTTCCTTAGTGCATCTCTCGCCTGGGATCAAGCAAGAGCTTTCTGCACAACGCTCAAGGGATTGCACAATCGCCAGAAAAAGCTCGGATGGAACAACGGTGAACAACGTTGGCCAACATGAATGAGTTGATGAAACCTGCCCCAATACATTAGTTTAGCTGGTCTCTCTCTGAAGGACTCTCAACATATTATGGGTTGAACTGAATAGATTCAAAGGTAATTCACCTAATTGGAGGGGGCGGATCAAAGACTACGTTTTATAGGCAGAACACTTAGACGACGTAAGAAATCTAGTAAAGAGACTGCCTACATCACATTTGTCCGCAGCTCGTGGTCGTGCGGTAGCGTTCTCGCTTTCCGCGCCCGGGTTCCCGGGTTCGATTCCCGGCGGGGTCAGGGATTTTCACTGCCTCGTGATGACTGGGTGTTGTGTGATGTCCTTAGGTTAGTTACGTTTAAGTAGTTCTAAGTTCTAGGGGACTGATGACCATAGATGTCAAGTCCCACAGTGCTCAGAGCCATTTGAACCATTTGAACATCACATTTGTCCATCTGCTTGAGGATTATTGGTGCACGGTATGGTATTCTTACCAAATAGGATAGACTGAGGACATCGAGAATCCTCTGCCAAACAGTTACCGGTATGTGTGACCGGGAGAGTAAACATGCAGATGCAGACGAAGTTAAAAAAGTGAATCTACGGTGCAAATACAAAAAAAAAGTGCAGGCACTCTTTAACCTGCTCTCAAAGTTAGCTGCAGTGCAACAGACGGACCAATTGTTATTTAGTGTTTTCTGGCGCTAAATTGGCTACTGATAGTGACAGACAAGGCAACAACATTGGCAGGATACGGCTGTAAAAACGATCTGTTGCTAAAACCGTCTTCACAGTTAAAGCTGGTGTCCTGTTAATTTAGAACATTAAAAAAACCATACAGATACATTGCTAATGAAGAGAACATTTTTCAAAGAGTATCATTTGCCGCGTGAAAATATTATGTCTTTTCCTCCGTTTTTCTTGGAACATTATACGATATCCACGATCGTATCATGGCGTACTCATTATGACAAGGTGTGCAAGCCAGGACATCAACTTGGACGTCGCAGTTGGCCTCACTATGTTTATCTATGATAGTAGTAATAATAATAATAATAATAATAATTCCCGTGGAGGCGCGGGGAAAGAATAGGCCTCCGGTATGTTCTGCCAGTCGTAAAAGGCGACGAAAAGAACAAACCACTAATAGGGCTAACCCCCCTTTTAGTGTGATTACTTGGTTCAGGACAGAACTAAAGAAGCCTCGGACAAGCGCCGTCATGGTCGGGGACGACGCTTGAACCCTATGCCCGCCCACAATGGTAACGACACTGCTAGCCAACTGGAAAATGATTTAAATCCAAATAGAGGTGTTTTGCAGGATATGCTTCCTGCAACCACCCTAGAAGGAAAACAAAGACAGAGGATGAGATGGTCAGATGAAGTTAATCGACACCTCATGTTCCGTTATTACCAAGCAACAAACCTAGGAACCAACACAACTGGATACAGATCACAAGTATACACAACATTTATTACCAGATACCCGGAATTAAAATTTTTAACAGAACAACGACTAGCTGATCAGATCCATGTAATAATAAAAAATAACAGGATACCCCAGTCAGAATTAGAAAACATCAAACTACAAGTACAACAAATACTGGAACAAAATAATGTGCAATTAGAAGAAGAAGAAAATACAGTAATGGACTCAAACATCCCAGAGAAAACAAACAAAGAACAAAACGCGTCAATTAAACAATCAGAGGAAAACGAAAGCTTAAGACAGCCACCAGAAGAAGCACAAATAGAACATGAAGTGACACACTTGTTAGATATAGAAGAAAAATTTCAGTTGACATATATAGAATACAAAGACACAAATACAGACATTAGACCATTCTTGCGTAGACCACTAAATAACCCACAAGTCGAAACAACAATTACAACTATCAACACAATCATACACAACAAAATAAATGAAAATAAAACAATGGAAGAGTTACAACTACTGGTTTATGTAGGAGCACTCACTACACTAAATATACGCACTAGGCAGAGATCAGAACAAACCAACACACAGAAGAAACCCACAAAACCATCATGGAAACACAGGCTACAGATCAGAATAGAAAAACTGAGAAAAGACATTGGACAGCTAACATAATTTATAAGAAATGAAGTGTCAGAAAAAAACTAAAAAAGTTAGGTAAAATCTCACAACAAGAAGCAATAGAGCAATTAGATGAAAAGAAGCAGAAATTACAAGCATTGGCCAAACGACTTAGAAGATACAAAAAAAGTGAAAATAGAAGGAAACAAAACCAAACATTCACCACAAACCAAAAGAAATTTTACCAGACAATAGAGAACACATACATTAAAATAGACAATCCACCAAACATAACAGACATGGAACACTTTTGGAGCAACGTATGGTCAAACCCGGTACAACATAACAGGCATGCACGGTGGATACAAGCAGAAACAGACTCATACAAAATGATACCACAAATGCCTGAAGTGATAATTTTGCAACATGAAGTCACTCGAGCAATTAATTCTACACACAATTGGAAAGCCCCTGGAAATGATAAATAGCAAATTTCTGGCTAAAGAAGTTCACCTCAACACATTCACATCTAACTAAATTATTTAACAGTTACATTGCAGACCCATACACATTCCCTGATACACTTACACATGGAATAAACTATCTGAAACCTAAAGATCAAGCAGACACAGCAAACCCAGCTAAATATCGCCCCATAACATGCCTACCAACAATATACAAAATATTAACTTCAGTCATTACACAGAAATTAATGACAGATACAACATAGAACAAAATTATAAATGAAGAACAAAAGGCTGCTGCAAAGGAGCACGAGGATGTAAAGACCAACTGATAATAGATACAGAGGTAACATATCAAGCTAAAACTAAACAAAGGTCGCTACACTATGCATACATTGATTACCAAAAAGCTTTTGATAGTGTACCCCACTCATGGTTACTACAGATATTGGAAATATACAAAGTAGATCCTAAATAGATACAGTTCCTAAACATAGTAATGAAAAACTGGAAAACCACACTTAATATCCAAACAAATTCAGATAATATCACATCACAGCCAATACAGATTAAGTGTGGAATATACCAAGGAGACTCATTAAGTCCTTTCTGGTTCTGTCTTGCTCTGAACCCACTATCCAACATGCTAAATAATACAAATTATGGATATAATATTACTGGAACATACCCACACAAAAGCACACATATGCTATACATGGATGATCTAAAACTACTGGCAGCAACCAATCAACAACTCAAACAATTACTAAAGATAACAGAAGTATTCAGCAATGATATAAATATGGCTTTTGGAACAGACAAATGTAAGAAAAATAGCATAGTCAAGGGCAAACACACTAAACAAGAAGATTACATATTGAATAACCACAGTGACTCCATAGAAGCGATGGAAAAAACTGATGCCTATAAATATCTAGGATACAGACAAAAAATAGGAATAGATAATACAAATATTAAAGAATAACTAAAAGAAAAATATAGACAAAGACTAACAAAAATACTGAAAACAGAATTGACAGCAAGAAACAAGACAAAAGCTACAAATACTTATGCTATACCAATACTGACCTACTCATTTGGAGTAGTGAAATGGAGTAACACAGACCTAGAAGCACTCAATACACTTACACGTTCACAATGCCACAAATATAGAATACATCACATACATTCAGCAACAGAAAGATTCACATTAAGCAGAAAGGAAGGAGGAAGGGGATTCATCGACATAAAAAACCTACATTATGGACAGGTAGACAATTTAAGATAATTCTTTCTAGAACGAGCAGAAACTAGCAAAATACAAAAAGCAATCACTCATATGAATACATCGGCTACACCACTGCAATTTCATAACCACTTCTACAACCCTTTAGATCACATAACATCAACAGATACAGAGAAAGTAAATTGGAAAAAGAAAACACTACATGGCAAGCACCCATATCATCTAACACAGCCACACATCGATCAAGACACATCCAACACATGGCTAAGAAAAGGCAATACATACAGTGAGACAGAAAAATTCATGATTGCAATACAGGATCAAACAATAAACACCAGATATTACAGCAAGCATATTATTAAAGATCCCAATACCACAACAGATAAATGCAGACTTTGCAAACAACAAATAGAAACATTAGATCACATCACAAGTGGATGTACAATACTAGCAAATACGGAATACCCCAGAAGACATGACAATGTAGCAAAAATAATACACCAACAACTTGCCATAAAACATAAACTAATAAAACAACACGTTCCCACATACAAGTATGCACCACAAAATGTACTGGAGAATGATGAATACAAATTGTACTGGAACAGAAACATTATAACAGATAAAACAACACCACATAACAAACCTGACATCATACTCACCAATAAAAAGAAGAAATTAACACAACTAAGCGAAATATCCATACCCAATACAACAAATATACGGAAGAAAACAGGAGAAAAAATTGAAAAATAGATCCAACTGGGTGAGGAAGTCAAGGACATGTGGCATCAGGATAAAGTTGACATTATACCGATTATACTATTAATTACAGGAGTCATACCACACAATATCCACCAGTACATCAACGCAATACAGCTACATCCAAACGTATATATACAACTACAGAAATCCGTAATTATTGATACGTGTTCAATAACCCGAAAGTTCCTAAATACAATGTAACATATATCGTACAGTTAAAAGGAAGTCACGCTTGACGAAGGTCCGCGTCACTTTTATTTTTGACCAGACATAACGTCTGAGAAAAGAAAGAATAATAATAATAATAATAATAATAATAATAATAATAATAATAAGAATAATAATAATAATAATAATAACAATAACAGTTAGTAGTACATGTTGTTACAGCCGATGACACCGAGCGTTAAACTGACTGAGTGATTAACAAACACAACGTTTCCAGGGCGCGTTACCGGTATGTCACTGTACGGCTGCCTACAGCCAGTAATTCTGCAGGCAGAAGTCTGGGCAGATGCAGGGATAGTAAAACTCTCTGTACCGAAAGGATATTCTTAAACACTACAGTTATTTCCTGAACTGTCTGCAACTGTCTTTCCATTTGAATATCATTGAACGGTAACAGTGCCGGCGAGAGCAGATAGTTTTTTTTTTTAGAAATTTGTGGTGAGTTCTTATGGGAGCAAACTGCTGAGGTCATTGGTCCCTACGCTTACACACTACTTGATCTAACCTAAACTCACTTACACTAAGGACAACACAAACACCCTTACCCGCTGGAGAACTCGAACCTCCGACGGGAGGAGCCGCGCGAACCGTAGCAAGGCGCCCTACACCTTGCGGCTACTCCGCGCGGTCGGCAGATCGATGTAACCAGAACCTCTTCTATTACTGCTTGCATTTAAGCTCTACTTCGATTGTACCCAAGCCGCGCGGGATTAGCCGAGCGGTCTGAGGCGCTGCAGTCATGGACTGTGCGGCTGGTCCCGGCGGAGGTTCGAGTCCCTCCTCGGGCATGGGTGTGTGTGTTTGTCCTTAGGATAATTTAGGTTAAGTAGCGTGTAAGCTTAGGGACTGATGACCTTAGCAGTCAAGTCCCACAAGATTTCACACACATTTGAACATTTTTGATCGTACCCAAATGTTAGGCAATAAAAACACTCTTAAATGAGATTTCAGACATATATAAACATGTGAAAGATGACGTCACCAAACGAATTGGGGGAAGTAAAGAGCATAGGTTGAAATGAAAAATTACAAAAAATAGTGGAACGGAGATATGGAGAAGAGCATTATGGATTTTGGAAGAGACGTTTAGGTAAGGGCCATATTTACAGGTAACCAATTAATTAAGAGAAGAAAGGAAGTTTAGCTGTCTCCCGTATATGCTACTTTCAGATCTTTGGAAGCTAATGTCTGAGTCGTAAGATATATTGCGTTGCAAAAATGAGAAAATTTTCTAGTTCGAAATTATTTTGTCAGGGCAATAAAAAAATTGAAAATTTAAGGAAACAAGTATAACAAAACAATGGTACGGTATGTAGAAGAAATGCCACATGATTCGTAGTCTTACGATTCTAAATTATACCAGCGTGTTATCAAGATATCCGGTAATTGGTTGCCGCATAAAATGCCCCAATATCATCTCCAAGGAAGGGGAAGCGTAGGAGTACCGTATCGTCGATGGACCGAATATTTAGTATGGTCACAAAGCCGGAGTATATCCGATGCTCCTAACGGTTGACTAGGGTGGTAAACAAACGCGATGGAATTGTTAGGTGTCCCAATAACGAAAGAAGGGCGGCTATGAATATCCCTGAAGGAGAACTGTGCTCAGTGATCCACGGATTCGGGCAGCAAGAGGGCAGAAAAAGCTTCGACCGTACCTTAATGCGCGGTGGTTCTGGTGGCCCCTCCTGCCGGAGTGCGGACGGTTTCGCGGTCGTCTGGAGCCTCTCATTGCTGGCTGCCTGGTCTCTCGCCTCGCAGATATTCCGCCCCTCCGCCTTCTCCCTTCCCCTCCAGACCGCAAAGTTCGCGTCCCCGGGTCGCCAAGGCGCCCTTGAGCTCCCCGGCAAGGCGCTCTTGAGCTCCGGCAGCCGAATTCTCTATTATCTCCAAGATAAAAGAGCTGAGGCCACCGCAGTTAGTTGCAGCGTTATGTCAAACAGCATGCTTTGACTCCCGATCGTGAAATGTCTGCCGGAAACGATTGTCAGTTGAAATGCTTGACTAACTGCAAACCTAGAATTTTTCTTACTTCCACTCGGGTATGTCTGCAGTACTGCCATAAACCTAAAAATTCCGCATTCTTCTGAACGTAAAAGTGTGGATATTTATGCGTTGCTATCCCGTCCGTCCAAAATGATCGAAACTTGGTTGGTTCAAATGGCTCTGAGCACTATGGGACTTAACTTCTAAGGTCATCAGTCCCCCAGAACTTAGAACTACTTAAACCTAACTAACCTAAGGACATCACACACATCCATGCCCGAGGCAGGATTCGAACCTGCGACCGTGGCGGTCGCGCGGTTCCAAACTGTAGCGCCTAGAACCGCTCGGCCACTCCGGCCTGCGATCGAAACTTGATCAATAAAAAAGTAAAGAAGGAATTTTTTAGTGATTTAGGTGTTCTACACAGCATCTCCCTTCTCCTCCCACCCACCAACCCCGTCCATCACTTGAGAACAACGCACGCAACGTTAATAAATGTGAAACTGTGAGAAAAGTCCTTTTTGTGGATGCTGTACATCTCACGCGTCACGTTTGCACCGTCTTCGGTCCTGGTGAACCATCAGAGACCCATTTTGCACTTTTTCGCTTGCGACAGATTCGTATTAATAACACAAAAATGAACTGTCCACGTTTATTATTTAAATCAAGTCGTGACACACGTCCACGCGCCGATGTATATTATTCGTGAGCAACGCACACACATTTCTCTCCTTCAAAACATTCCTGAGGTTGCCTTCATCACGTGATATACAGATGCTCCGTTCGTCGCTCCAACGTGATCTGTGACGCAACAACGTTAACACACTAAGCTACGCCCGCACGCCCACTGCTTAACACTGCCTCCTCACAACTTCCTGGTCGAAAGCACGATTGTTGTTTACAGTTGTTTGTTCAAGCTGCCACCGTAATTGATGCGCTGATGTCGCTTATACAGCGGGAATAAAATCATTCTTTGGTTGGGCGGTGTATTTAATAGTTTCTGCACGAACAGTTCTCAAAATGTTACCTATAGACAAATATATTACATAATTTGCATCCGACGTAATCCCTGAATTGAAAGCGGCTGCACATCAGAGCAGAAAGAAGCACGACAGCAATAGGGATGCTGTTACTATGTGCACAACTCCACACCAGATAAGATACTGAAGGTACTGGTTTACGGATAAGACATTAGACAGAAGCAACCGAGCGGCCACCATAAGCGTGAGCGCCCATCGCTTAAACTTCCCCATTCATCTCCACGAGACAGGTGATTCAACATCAGAAGTGATATAAATCTAACATTCTTCCCGTGTGAACTGTATTACGGCTAAGAGTTTACTTTCTGCCATATCTGCTCATCAAGAACAATACCTTTCATTGCCAGGAAAAAGAAAGATATTAATTTTATATAAAAACAAGTCCATTTGCAAACGTAAACAATAAAGGAACCGAAAAATAATCTTTGTGCAACACCTGTGTTGAATAACTGACACATAACTCTGGTGCCATAATTTTTATATTAGCTGAAATTTTAACATAAAACTGACCTATTATCTCCAACCACTCCTTAGCCACAAGTGTTTTCCCTGTCATTACTGAAGTCATTACTTAAAAAGGACGTTGCCACAGCACTTTCTGATTACCGATCTATTTGCACTGTCCAAGGCCTTACAATATACAATCCACGACCAGTTAAACTACCTCACCACATAAAAGCTACTAGACAAATATTAATCAGTCTTCCGTAAACATCGCAGCACATCTGCCGTAATAAAAATAACAGGTGACCTGAAGCTTGCCAAGGATGCACAAGAGAAAGGAATCATGTGCTTGTTAGACTTCAGCAAAGCCTCTGACACAGTCGACTTCGACATTTTACTTGCCAAGCTTAATAGCCTAAATTTCTCAGTACAGTGCAACAATATCGCTCATACAGGCGTCTCGTCAACAATACGTCATGTCCGGCACCATAAAGTCACAGTAGAGGAAGTTACTATCAGGCGTTCCCCAGGGTTCGCTGCTTCTTTCCACGAACAATACGAGACTGGAATAGAAGGGAGAACCGATAGAGGTACTCAAGGTACCCTCCGCCACACACCGTCAGGTGGCTTGCGGAGTATGGGTGTAGATGCAGATGTAGGTCCCATACTCCTTTCATTGTACGTGAATCATTTTTCATAAGTTCAGTCCTAATGCAAATACATATGTACGCTGATGATCACCAGTTGTCTCTATGTGAAAACAAATAAATCTAAAGACAGCTATCGAGAACCTTAATACCGACTGTAAGTAGGCTGTTTAGGTTTTTATGGTGGTAACGCCACGTAGCGCTCTATATGAAAAACACTGAATGTGCTGTGTAAAGTCTGTGGCTGGTTTGCATTGTTGGAATATTTGCTATTGTAGTGTTGGGCAGTTGGATGTGAACAGCGCGTAGCGTTGCGCAGTTGGAGGTGAGCCCCCAGCAGTGGTGGATGTGGGGAGAGAGATGGCGGAGTTTTGAGGGCGGATAATCTGGACGTGTGTCCATCAGAAAGAGTAAATTTGTAAGATGTAAGACTGGATGTCATGAACTGATATATATATATATATATATATATATATATATATATATATATATATATATATATAATGACTTTTGAACACTATCAAGGTAAATACAGTGTTTGTTCTCTATCAAAATCTTTCATTTTCTAACTACGCCTATCAGTAGTTAGTGCCTTCAGTAGTTTGAATCTTTTATTTAGGTGGCAGTAGTGGCGCTCGTTGTATTGCATAGTTCGAGTAACGAAGATTTTTGTGAGGTAAGTGATTTGTGAAACGTATAGGTTAATGTTAGTCAGGGCCATTTGTAACGCCGGAAATGCATATCCTCCTATTTCCATCTATTGTACTGTAATTTTTTCCTTGTCTTGTTACCTCAAGATATGACATTTCTGTCTCTTTATGTATTGTAATTGTTTTACTGTTTGTATATATATATTTATTCATTTATGTCGATGTATAATTGGTTTGATTCGTAAATATTATTTGTATTTTTACGCTGGGTCTTGTCTAGGGAAAACTGCTATCGAACGATTACATCGATAGGTCGTGTGAAGAACCAAAGTGTTGAGGATCTTTGGTGGCGTTAACTCTGCCGCGTGGAGCGCGGGAAGAGAGAGTCTGGCTGGAGTAGCGAGTGGAGCAGGTGTGTTGTGTGAAGCTGCCGCGAGTTGCCGCGCTTTCGGGGTTTGGCAGCATGTAATTGCGCTCGACTTGCGATGATAGTTTCTGATATGGTGTCGCGGACGGGAAACATTAGCTAGCGCACATCAAGAGCCCGTTTCGTCTGGTGACCGTGTCGAGAAGAAGGCGCGCCAACATGCAGCTTCTGCAACAGCAACGGCCGACAATGAGTGACTGTCGCCACCTCCTCGATCGACGGCTTCAAACCTTCAATCAACCGACAAGGAAGACTGGACGCACGTAAAGTTTTAGAACTGTATGGCAGACCTCAGCTTTTAAAAGTGTTCAAATCACAAAATTACAGCAACGTAGCATGAACCTTTGTTGCTCATTGTCCCAATTGCATTACCAAGCATGGTCCCTTCCTTTTCCGGAATGAACTCGAGTGTCGTTGAAATTCAAACGCCAGCATTAAAGTAACATTATCCTATTTCACTGCTTTAATTTCAAAGTTCAGTTAAGTTATTCATAGCTGGCTACAATATTCAGATTACACAAGCACAAATTAAGAGTGCGAGTTTTGTTACCGTATTTTAGCTTACCTGTGACTGCAGCTCAAATTGGTACGTACTAAATTTTACTATTGTTAATTGTTCAGAATCATTTAATTCAAGTTCAAAGTTAAATCCCTTATTTCTAAATTGCATAGATTCAAGTAGCTTTTGAAATGATTGTTGAGGTAGTCCAAGACTAAACGTACTTTACTGAATTTTGATGTGCTTCAGAAAGCAAGCTCACTATTGACTTCAGTCACTAAATTAACTTTCAATTTTCCGCTTTTATTAATTCTTTTGCTAAATTAAGTCAGAGTGTAGCGAAATTTATTACTTCTGACAAACTTTCAGTTTTCACACTACACGTGTCAACCTTCAGTTGCCACGCTTCTAGTTCTAATTACATGTGTAATAACCTTTCTTTTTCAGTTACTATAGTAATTGTCCTTAGGACGGGCGACCGTAATTTCCCCAAATCTCAAATATCTAATTACCGCTAGTTAATTGTTAACGTAACGGCCGCACATTTACTTTCTTTATTAACTTTATCCCTTTTCAAAATTAATTTCCAGCAGTTTCATTTGCATTTTTCCTTTCATTTAGATGTAACCCTTTCCTCCCTCTTTACCGACAGATTAACTTCGGTGACGATTGCTTTTCCCAAATTTCCATTAGGTACACGCGGTTTAATTTTTCACTCTCATTAAGGTCGGTAAGTGAGGGGGAGGTTACACATTCTTTAGAAGGGATTTTTGAAAGTCAGATCGCGTTGCGCTAAAAATATTGTGTGTCAGTTTAAACACAGTCATGTATAATTGTTCTAAGGGGGACGTTTCAAGAGTTGTCACGTACTCGTCAGAGTCTGCGTTATCAGCACCTGGCGGAGTTGGTGCTCAGTGTGGACCTCCATTTGGTGGGCTGTTCGAATCCCACAAGTTCAGATTTGTGGGGCATTCGGATGTGACTGTGGTTCGATGCTGGATGGTTAGGTTGTTCCGGTCGTCCACATCTCACCACCCCCTAAGGGTGTTCGCCAAAAGGTGTACCAAGAACATCTTAATCCCTTTACCTCTACGTCTTCCATCCGAATACGAGTACGAGGTGCATTCAAGTTCTAAGCCCTCCGTTTTTTTTTCTAATTAACTACTCAACCGAAATCGATGAAACTGGCGTTACTTCTCAACGTAATCGCCCTGCAGACGTACACATTTTTCACAACACTAACGCCATGATTCCCTGGCAGCAGCAAAGGCTTCTTTAGGAGTCTGTTTTGACCACTGGAAAATCGCTGAGGCAATAGCAGCACGACTGGTGAATGTGCGGCCACGGAGAGTATCTTTCATTGTTGGAAAAAGCCAAAAGTCACTAGGAGCCAGGTCAGGTGAGTAGGGAGCATGAGGAATCACTTCAAAGTTGTTATCACGAAGAAACTGTTGCGTAACGTTAGCTCGATGTGCGGGTGTGTTGTCTTGGTGAAACAGCACACGCGCAGCCCTTCCCGGACGTTTTTGTTGCAGTGCAGGAAGGAATTTGTTCTTCAAAACATTTTCGTAGGATGCACCTGTTACCGTAGTGCCCTTTGGAACGCAATGGGTAAGGATTACGCCCTCGCTGTCCCAGAACATGGACACCATCATTTTTTCAGCACTGGCGGTCACCCGAAATTTTTTTGGTGGTGGTGAATGTGTGCGCCACCATTTAGCTGACTGGCGCTTTGTTTCTGGATTGAAAAATGGCATCCACGTCTCATCCATTGTCACAACCGACGAATAGAAAGTCCGATTCGTGCTGTCGTTGCGTGTCAAAATTGTTTGGCAACATGCCACACGGGCAGCCATGTGGTCGTCTGTCAGCATTCGTGGCACCCACCTGGATGACACTTTTCGCATTTTCAGGTCGTCATGCAGAATTGTGTGCACAGAACCCACAGAAATGCCAACTCTGGAGGCGATCTGTTCAACAGTCATTCGGCGATCCCCCAAAACAATTCTCTCCACTTTCTCGATCATGTCGTCAGACCGGCTTGTGCGAGCCCGAGGTTGTTTCGGTTTGTTGTCACATGATGTTCTGCCTTCATTAAACTGTCGCACCCACGAACGTACTTTCGACACGTCCATAACTGGCTGGCTCTGAGCACTATGGGACTTAACATCTATGGTCATCAGTCCCCTAGAACTTAGAACTACTTAAACCTAACTAACCTAAGGACACCACACACATCCATGCCTGAGGCAGGATTCGAACCTGCGACCGTAGCAGTCGCGCGGCTCCGAACTGTGCACCTAGAACATCCATAACTCCATCACCACATGTCTCCTTCAACTGTCGATGAATTTCAATTGGTTTCACACCACGCAAATTCAGAAAACGAATGATTGCACGCTGTTCAAGTAAGTAAAACGTCGCCATTTTAAGTATTTAAAACAGTTCTCATTCTCGGCGCTGGCGGTAAAATTCCATCTGCCGTACGGTGCTGCCATCTCTGGGACGTATTGACAATGAACGCCGCCTCATCTTAAAACAATGCGCATGTTTCTATCTCTTTCCAGTCCGGAGAAAAAAAAATCGGAGGCCTTAGAACTTGAATGCACCTCGTATTGTACTTCCTACAACATTCACTGTAATCCTACAACATTGGACAGCCGAACCAGGGAATCGTCGCCCCATTCGTAGGCTGCTATTAACACCACATCTTAGACGGCTGCATTTGGAGTGGCGTCGTGGGCGTGAAGCCAGGACCGCTGATAAATGGCGTCGCACTGTGCTCAGCGATGAATCGGGATTCTGTTCTGTCCAGGAAGACAATAGTAGGCCAGTATGGCGGCGGTGTCGCTAGACGTTCTGTATCCCGCTCCCAGTGTTCTGAGAGGCACAGCGGTGTTATTCTTGGTGTCATGGTGTGACGAACCATCAGGTATGACCTAAGGTTGAAACGTCCCCTTGGAACAATTATACACGACTGTGCTGATAAACCTCTTACACTATTTGCTTTTCAAACAGCTGAGCAAAACTGAACGTACTCAAACATTCACTAAAGTGACACACAATATTTTTAGCGCAACGCAATCTGACTTTCAGATATCCCTGCAAAAGAATGGCCCTGAGTAACATTAAACTATACCTTTCAGAAATCACTTACCTCACAAAAATCTTCATTACTCGAACTACTGCAATACAGCGAGCACCACTACTCCCAGCTAAATAAAAGATTCGAACTACGGAAGGCACTAACTACTGATAGGGATAGTTAGCAAATGAAAGATATTAATAGAGAACAAACAACGTATTTACCTTAATAGTCATAATATATATATAGCAGTTTATGACATCCAGTATAACAAATTTCAAAACTCCGCCATCTCTCTCCCCACATCCACCACTGCTGGCGGCTCACCTCCAACTGCGCAACGCTACGCGCTGTTCACATCCAGCTGCCGCTGCCCAACACGACAATGGCAGACAACAATGCAAACTAGCCACAGACTGCACACAGCACAGCCAGTGATTTTCGTACAGAGCGCTACGTAACGTTGCCAATAAGAAAACATAAACAGCCTACTTACAAGGTCACGGCTGGCGTTGATTTAGGGAACTCTCACAGCACGTTACTTCACGGACATCCAGCGAGTACATAGTGTCATATTAGTAATTTTCGCCTCACAAACATTAATATACGCTCAATAGTAAACGCCTGAGGGCCTAAAGATATCGAACAATTGTAAACTAAAAGAAGTGAACCATCGCATAGCAGCGACAGAGTCTATTATTCTTTATCTTTGCCGTTCTTGCACGGTCCCTGTAAATCTCTATGTGCATATATCGATTAATGGTATAAAAAAGAATTCTGTTGTTTCAAGACAAATGAGGCATTTGGCGCCTCACCTTTTACTGTTTGTTTTCTATGAAAGGCGGACGCGGACTTGCTGCGTTCCGCGACTGTATTTTATATTTTATGTGAAAGTATTGAGTGAATATGCTAATTGTTATTTTTTTCAATCAGAAAACATGTAGTTTCTTGTAACTGATTACGAACAGACAGCATCAAGAGGAGATTTCGACTGTTATGTATAAAGTATTTAACCACAATGGTCATCTATTGTAATTTAATATGAAGAAGTACGTAGCATTAAAAAAACGTGTGTTAAAGATAAGTGTGCTTATTTTAGTAAATTAACCTTGATGATTTCCATCTTCTTATTTACCTGAATGATAATTATTTTGTGTTACTTCATCACCAGAAATTACGATCACGCTGATGGGCCGAACGCAGCATGAGGCAAAAGGAACATTATCGCTTTCCTATTATTTCTGAACAAAGTCTTTTTTCAATTGTGTAGTGTTGCATTTCTTTTAAAGTCTATAAATCTTCTGGTCCCTTAGTGTTGATCCGGGTATGACTACATCGCGACTATAAAAATGCACAGAAATGAAAATTTTCTTCTGAACGATCTCTGAACGATATATCAATATGCTGCTCTAGTTCAGGTATTTAATGCTCAACGTATGTTATTATAATAGTGTAATCAATCCCTGATTCTGTTGCCAAGTGACCCACCAAAATATTCACTTTTTCGACATTTAAATAAAAAATAACAATCCTTTTTATTTTCGCCCCCCAAGAACAACGTGACAATGTGTTATCTCTCATGCGACAGTACAGTAGTGACATCTTTCAACAGAACAATGCTCATCGACACGTGGCACGGGTCTCCATGAACTGTCTGCGTGATGTTACTGATTCCGATTGCCAGCAATATATCTCAAAACGTTCCTGACAGAATATGACAGGGACTAGTCCCAACATCAACTCCGTCCCAGGGGCCAACAGCCAAGACATCACGGACCAATTATGTCAGTTGTGGGCCAGCTTGCCTCACGAGGGCTTTATGACTCCCTTCCAAACTACATGAGTGCAAGAAACAAGACCGCCATACTGATTAAGTGGGCTCATAGCGAGAAGTTCTTTATGAATTTGACTCGGTTTTGAAATCACTGATATAACATCACGTACCCCTCAACCCCGCGAAGTTTCATTTAGTTTCCTCGTCCTCTTTTGGGCGCTTCATTTCTTTTTTGTCAGAAAGCCCATTTATTTGATGTTAACTACACTACTGGCCATTAAAATTGCTACACCACGAAGATAACGTGCTACAGACGCGAAATTTAACCGACAGGACGACGTTGCTGTGATATGCCAGTGATTAGCTTTTCAGAGCATTCACACAAGGTTGGCGCCGGTGCCGACGCCTACAACGTGCTGACATGAGGAACGGTTCCAACCGATTTCTCATACATCAACAGAAGTTGATCGGCGTTGCCTGGTAAAACGTTGTTGTGCTGCCTCGTGTAAGGAAGAGAAATGCGTACTATCACGCTTCCGACTTTGGTAAAGGTCGGATTGTAGCCTATCGCGATTGCGGTTTGTCGTATCGCGACATTGCTGCTTGCGTTGGTCGAGATCCAATGACTGTTAGCAGAATGTGGAATCGGTGGGTTCAGGAGGATAATACGGAATGCCGTGCGGGATCCCAACGGCCTCGTATCACTAGCAGTCGAGATGATAGGCATCTTATCCGCATGGCTGTAACGGATCGTGCAGCCACGTCTCGATCCCCGAGTCAACAGATGGCGACGTTTGCAGGACAACAACCATCTGCACGAACAGTTCGACGACGTTTGCAGCACCATGGACTATCAGCTCGGAGACCGTGGCTGCGGTTACCGTTGTCGCTGCATCACAGACAGGAGCGCCTGCGATGGTGTACTCAACGACGAACCTGGGTGCACGAATGGCTAAACGTCACTTTTTCGGATGAATCCAGGTTCTGTTTACAGCATCAAGATGGTCGCATCCGTGCTTGGCGACTCACGGTGAACGCACACTGGAAGCGTGTATTCGTCATTGCCATACTGGCGTATCACCCGGTGTTCGCACTGACGGCTCTTTGAACAGTGGACGTTACATTTCAGATGTGTTACGACCCGTGGCTCTACCCTTCATTCGATCCCTGCGAAACCCTACATTTCAGCAGGATAATGCACGACCGCATGTTGCAGGTCCTGTACGGGCCTTTCAGGATACAGGAAATGTTCAATTGCTGCCCTGGCCAGCACATTCTCCAGATCTCTCACCAACTGAAAACGTCTGGTCAATGGCGGCCGAGCAACTTCCTCGTCAGAATACGCCAGTCACTACTCTTGATAAACTGTGGTATCGTTTTGAAGCTGCATGGGCAGCTATACCTGTACACGCCATCCAAGCTCTGTTTGACTCAATGCACAGGCGTATCAAGGCCGTTATTACGGCCAGAGGTGTTGGTTCTGGGTACTGATTTCTCAGGATCCATGCACCCAAATTACGTGAAAATGTAATCACATGTCAGTTCTAGTATAATATATTTGTCCAATGAATACCCATATATCATCTGTATTTCTTCTTGGTGTAGCAATTTTAATGGCCAGTAGTGTTTATGGTCAGCGAGAAGTCT
The DNA here is from genome assembly GCF_023864275.1 of Schistocerca cancellata. Lineage (NCBI taxonomy): Eukaryota > Metazoa > Arthropoda > Insecta > Orthoptera > Acrididae > Schistocerca > Schistocerca cancellata. The sequence continues at coordinate 693,192,030 of NC_064631.1, forward strand.
AACAGTGGTTTGATTATCAGATGACTCGCTTATGTATACTGAGAACACGTGAAGTCGTACTAAGCTTCTCCCGTGTACAAAATACAGTAGTATATTTTCAGTTACAACAGAAAAAGAGCGCACAAAGTAGGCTACATATTAAAGAAATAGGGACTTTAGGTACAAAACCCGACACAGGAAAAATCTCAGATCACACGACACACCAGCTGATAAATGCGGCGAACCAGTCATTTATCATATGACGTGTTATTCTTGTCAAACGGTTTACTTCTGCAAACATGTAGATAACTTAAAACGAAATATTGTGAACTCTCAAGAGCCTTAAAAAGCAATGTCCCACACATCACCAGAAAAAGTACGAGTATAAAAATGTGATTAAAGTTTTGTTTTTAACAAAACTTGGAATGATGTCATCAAAAAAATAATAGGTTCCGCAGCTAGCGTCTCTGTGCTCCTGGAAGCCACTTGTACACTGTGATGAGATCATCGGAACAGATTGTAAAAAACCGCGAATATTTTCGTGAAACAAATTGCTGCGGAAAAGTACTGCATCGTTTGTTTTACGGTTACCTTCCTAAAAAAAAAAACACCAGATTGCTGCAGATGAGCAGCTATAAACCATTTAATGGAGACTCTACGGACGACTAGTAAAGAAGATAAGAAATATCACAGTAGACGCGATAAAATTTTTATGCCTACTTTTCAGCCGCAACTGTTACCGCTAAATATGCTGAATTTTTAGATTTTTAGCGAAATAGGAACCCACCAATGATGGCGTACATATGCCTAAAATGTTTTGGCAAGAAAACTAATGTAAGAAGAAACACATATTTCGAAAAAACACGTGAATCTTAGTCCTGCATAATGTTATCTTAAACACGTCTGCTTTAGGAGCGTCGAAGGAGAAGGACTATTCTCTTGGGTTGCTGACTCACAAGCCTCTGGGGCGAATGAGAAATAACTCTGTGACAAACAACGTAATAGCCCACTAGAGCATAGGGAAAAAGTGAAATAACTCGATATTGCTGACCTCAGTGAAAGTGAAGGAGATTTGCTGGATGTCTTGAATAGAATGAACGGTGTAATGAGTACAGAACTTAGATAGAGAGAAAACAGGAAAAAGACAAAAGTAATGCGAAGTAGCTGGAACCAAGAAAGCGAGAAACTTAATGTAAAAATTTCTGATCACGAAGTAGACGAAGTTAGGGCGTTCTACTACCTTGAAAACAAAATAAGCCACGACGGACGAAGGAAGGGAGATATAAAAAGCGGACTAGCACAAGCATATATGGAATTCCTGGCCAAGAAAAGTCTACTGATATCAAACATAGGCCCTAATGTGAGGATGAAACTTCTAAGAATGTACGTTTGCAACAGAGGATTGTATGGTAGTGAGTCTTGGAGGGCGAGAAAACCGAAACAGAAGAGATTCGACATGTTTGAGATGTGGTCCTGCAAAATATCGTTAAAAATTAGGCGGGCAAAAATGCTTACGTGAATTTGTGTGACAATGTGAGATCTAAAGACCTGCAAGTCTAGATGCTACCACAGCGTTACTTTCCTTTTGCTGTGCAAAATTCATTGTCTTGTGCATGCAGTTAGGATACTGACATAGCTGCCCCGTTATCGCGGAAGCTTTTTGAAACCTTTGAGTATAAGGCATTAAGAGCCATCCACAATTCTTGCTGAGATCGAGACGTTTGTTAGCTGGCCATTCGAATAATTCACCAGTATTTAGACACGCAATGTATAGGAACGTCTACATACACAAAGCGTGAACGTTATACGCCTGCAGGAAAGTCACTGCGATGCTGCCGAAACGCAACACAGGCCGTTTCAAAGTCTTTGTATCAAACGCGTAGGAATGACGGACCACGCACTTAGAATAAACTTTTGTTGAAGACAGAATGCCCGCTGACGTATCTCAGCGACGCTACGCGTCCTGTTGTACTTGGCGTTCCTGGGACGATGAGATCCCACCGAACTAGCAGGATATGTTCACTAGGTGTGCTGCATACTGCCTACCACAGTAAACTGACAGAGTGGTTTTCAAGTAGGAAGCCTAAAGAATGGTTGTCTCTAAGCGAAGAAAGATATTGTGGAAGCGAATCAGTAACTTTAATTTTGCTGGGTCTACCCCCTTCCATATGGCGCAGATGATTATATTATAGGCAACACACAACGCATATGCGGGCCGCAGAGTGCCTACGCCTTGTCACCTTGCAGGGGAATAACCAACACTAACGGACGCCCGTGTCACCCAGAAGTGTCAGTGAAAAATTTGTCTATTAACGAAAGTTGTTCCTCGAAACGTAATCTATCGCCCCCAGACGTTTGATGCAAAGATTTTGTATATATTTGCAATTTAAATATTATACGTCTTCCACCTGTTTTCACAAGACACCAATTCTTCTTATGTCGCTATTATTGATCAAATGCGTATTAGGCAAATCTGTTTCATCATTAGCAGATTCTTATTGATTTGAATGAAGTGATTAAAAAATAGCGGAATGTAGCAGTTCATGGGTAATATTATCACTGTGGCTTTTGATAGCACACCAGTGCGGTGCAGACACACTGAAAATTATGTAGCATGTGCACGTGTTGTCCTTGGAAAATATGCCTATTGAGCTGTTATTCTGTGTTTTAATCACTTAATTCAAACCAAATTGTATATTTTGATAACGATTGAGAGAAGGACAAACGATAACAGAGAACCCTCAACTAAGGGAAATATGGCTTTGTAAGTACTGTATGTGTTATCATATAGTATTTCAAGCAAATATTTAGCCTTTTATAAATAATACCACATTCATGACTCTTGCGAATCTGCTGACGATAATTGTCTGTTACGCAGTAGTATTAGCTATTTAGGCAACATGTGTGTCTGTAGTCTTAAGTCTCGTTAACTTACGAACATTGATTTGACACAAATGCAGATTTAGGCAGATAAAGTAGCCTGTTGGTTAGTAATAAATGCACATTCTCGCATATCAAAATAATTTTCATTCGGTTTTAGCCCTTAGATCAGGCATATAGTCCTTCTAAGTACCAACCCAGCCCATCCAAAACAGAGGTCACTTGTTTCCACCTGAATAACAAATTAGCAAACAAAGAGCTCAAGTTCCGCTTTGATGGCGGCATTCTTCCATATAATAGAACACCAAAGTATCTGGGCGTGACACTCGATAGAACATTGAGCTATAAACAACACCTTGTAAACACTGCTGAAAAAGTCAGAACTAGAAACAACATTGTCCAAAAGCTTTGTGGCACTACTTGGGGGTCCACTGCCTCCGTTCTGCGTAGCTCTGCGCTAGGACTTGTCTATTCTGCAGCAGAGTACTGTTGCCCAATATGGTTAAATAGTGCTCACATCAAGAAGGTAGATGCAGTCTTGAACCAAACGATGAGGATTATCTCTGGAACGATCAGGTCAACTCCTGTCCAATGGCTGCCTGTATTGAGCCATATCCCGCCGCCACATTTGCGCAGAGAACACGCACTTGTCAGGGAGTGTCGAAAAATCCAAAATAGCCCAGATCTTCCTATCCACACCCTGAGTAATGGAATTGAGCAAAATAGATTGAAATCCAGACACCCCCCTCTCGCAAGTGCCAAAGATCTGGTAAAGAACGCTTTTATTCTTGAGGACCGCTGGAGAGAAGAATGGGAGGAAAAGACACCGCCTCAGGTTAACACCTTATTGGGAACATCTAACAGGCCTCGGGGCTTTGGCTTGCCCCGCAAAATCTGGTCTACCCTTAACAGGATCAGGACGAGCCACGGCCGCTGTGCCGACTCCTTCTACAAATGGAGCATAGTGCCATCACCACAGTGCGACTGCGGCGCCGACAGGCAGACAATTCACCATATCGTGGTAGAATGCCCTCTGAGGGCCTACCCTGGGCCAACAAGGGACTTCATGGATGCGACTAACAGTGCAATCGATTATGTTTCTAACCTAGATGTTCGTTTGTGATATTGTAACTGTTTTGTGTGTTATGTACTTTTAGATTTTTCATACGTGATTTGTACTTGCCATACGCTAAATAAATAAATAAATAAATAAGTACCAATCATTTGTATACTATCTATCTGAGGGATTGGAAGTAGGGATTGTGAAGCTAATCGTTATAGTTATTTACCATACAGCTGTGGATAACATTCCTTATATTCGTGCGTTGCACGATAAATAACTATAACGACCAATGATTAACCTGTCAAGTGATGCCTCCAGCAATTCACTTGTCAACACCAGGTGAATTCTGTCTCTTTGTACCACCTACCGACTATCGTCCTTCTCTCAAATCTGCAGTTGTGTAAACACATACGGATTGAAGGAACTCTTCTAGACACGTTGAGGTTGTTGTTGTTGTTGACGTCGTCGTTGTTGGCACAACACCATGGAGTTTACAACACGATGAAATTTTTCATCAAATTACAATATACTCACCGTTTTACAAAGCTCTGGTAAGCTTCAGGCCTCTACTACTGATTCTGCATCACTGAGAAGCTACAGGTAGTGCAACGTTACTTTTACTGCGTGTCGACGCCACTACGCTGCCAACTTGCACACAGCTTCATATTTCTTTTGTCAGGTGTCTTTATTTGAATAAAAACATGTACCGTGTTTATCGACTGTATATGGCTATTGTAAACTTACTATTTCACTGTTTTTCTACAAAAATTATATAAGAAGAAATACGCAGTCGTATTTGTCAAAAAGAGTGCATAATCTCACACTGATCAGTCAGATAACTTGTAGATCTTTGGACATATGCAGTAAGTTGGGGAAACTCCTGTGAGGTAGAGGCGTACTTCAGATTGTCGCGCAAAAAGCACCGTACGTAACGGTAGTGGTGTGTGTCCTTGGAAAGACTTAGCTGCTTTAAGCTGTGCGCGAGGCAAGAAGAAATCTTACATCAGACAAAATGTGGCTACATAATGCTCAAGATAATGATTATTAACCTTGGATGTATGGTCTGTCACTAGCACAGCTGCCGGAATACTAACTACGGATGTATGCAAGAATGAAGAACATGCAAACGGTAGGTGAAATGTAGAATAAGACGCAACGTGTCTAACCATCACCGAACTAAGCGTTAAATCCTACAATTATCGATCGCGAAAGGGAACAGTTATTATTTATTTAAATTTATTTTTGTAATAGGGTGACGATTAGTGTTTTTCCAAAATTTGGCAAATATCAGGTAACAAGTACAACTTGTTTAACTGACTTCAAAATACTTCGTTATCTAAGTTATCGCCTATATTGTACTTTGTGTGAGCTAACGTAATTATGCTTTCGTTTCATTATAGTTATTAACAAGTGCAAAATTACAGATGCTGCTTGACAGCCATGACGTTAGTCTGCATTGCTAAAGTTTCTATCTTCTATCTGTCTTATGCCCTGAGTAAAGCGTTAAGGGCTTTCAGCCATGCATCTTTCAGAAATTCATTGAAGTATAAGGGATCATTTCTAGAACAAATGGTTAAAAAATTTCAAATTTATACTGGTGCTAAGGGAAGTGTTTATGAATCCCCAGATTTCATTCGAAAAGACATCATTAAGATTCCAAACAGCCTTAACTTTTCAATGCAGAGTTTCTACAGGATTTTAAAAAATATTTAAAACTTTCATGTGGATTTTATAATGTTAAGTACTATCTTCGGTCAGCCTATATGTATTGTGCTGCCACAAAACTGTGGTGATGTTCAAAATGCTAAGCAGCTAGGGTGCACCGGTGATCTAGGAATGGCGGCACGGTTGCTCAGCGTGTTGGGTCAGAGAGCTGGTTGGCCTCTGTAATAAAAAAAACTGAGTGAAAGGATCAACAAAACGAACTTAAACGGATGTCATGTGACGTCCGCAACGACGAAACACAACGATCACCAACGAACAAACGCAACGACCAAACGACCAAACACAACGATCGCCAGCGAACAAACGCAACGACCAAACACAACGATCACCAAAAAAAAAAAAAAAAATAGCGTCTTTGATTATTAATCAAAACACCCTCAGTCCCGGGTTTGAAACTCGACACCGCTTAGATATTGATTAATAATCACAATTGGCCGCCAAAGACTTCCGGCATCAAAAGTCACCCTCATTCTGCCAACAGCCTTGACAAAGAGGGCGGAGGCCCGGAAAGAGATTCAGGGCACTCTATTCCCTTTGAGCCGGCAAACTGCACGTAAAGGCGGAAGAATCAGCACTGGTCAACGGCATGAGGATGCAGAAGGTAATGGAAACCACTTCATTAAAGACACATAACGTGTGTTCACAGGGCATGTGGCTTTTAATTGATAAAGTGTCATGATGATCTCTCTGTTGGCAAAAGATTCCGTAATAGTTCCCCATTCGGATCTCCAGGAGGTGACTGCCAAAGGGGAGGTGACCACGAGAAAAAGATTGAATAATCAACGAAAGGATAACGTTCTACGAGTATGAGCGAGGAACGTCAGAAGATTGAACTGATAAGGAAGCTACAAAAGGGATATGCAAAGTCTCATGCTAGATATAGTGGAGGTCAGTGAATGAAATGGAAAGAAGAGAAGGATTTCTGATCAGCTAAGTATAAGGTAATATCAACAGCAGCAAAAAATGATATAACGGTAGTAGATTTCTTATGAATAGGAAGGTGGATAAGAGAGTGTGTTGCTGTGAGCAGTTCAGTGATAGGGTTATTCTTGTCAGAATCGATAGCAATCCAACACCGACAGCGATAGTTCAGTTATACATACCGACATCGCAAGCTGAAGATGAAGAGACAGACATAGTAAATAAGGAAATTGAAAGAGTGCATAAACTGAGACGAAAATCTAATAGTCATGGGGAACTGGAATGCAGATCTGGGGGAAGGAGTAGAAGGAAAGGTTACAGGAGAATATGAGCTTGGGAGAATGAATGAGAGAGGAGAAAGTCTAATTGAGTTATGTAATAAATTTCAGCTTGAAATAGCAATAAGATCGAGAATCACAAGAGGAGGAGATGGAAAAGGCCGAGTGGTACGGGAAAATTTCAGTTAGATTACATCATGGTCAGATACAGATTCCGAAACGAGATTCTGGATTGTAAGACGTACCCAGGAACAGATATAGACTCAGATCACAATGCAGTACTGATGAAGAGATAAGTCAGGGACAATCAATAGGCTAAGAAGTGGGATACAGAAGTACTAAGGAATGACGAGGTACGCTTGAAGTTTTCTAAGGCTGTAGATACAGCAATAAAAACAGTCCAGTAGGCAGTACAGTTGAAGAGGAATGGACATCTCTAAAAAGGGCTATCACAGAAGCTGGAAATAATTCAGTTGATCGATAGTAAAAGCAAATACAATAATGTTCAGGGAAGTTCAGGAATACAGAAATAAAGGCATTGAGAAATGAAATAAATAGGAAATGCTGGGCTGTTAATCCGAAATGGCTGGTTCAAATAGGCTACGAAATCGAAAAAGAACTGATTGTCGGAAGGACCCAGCGTATAAGAAAGTCAAAATAAGCTTCTGGGAGATTAAAAGCAAAGGTGATAACATTTCGAGTGCAACGGGCATTCCACTGTTAAATGCAGAGGAGGAAGCGGATAGGTGGAAAGAGTACATTGAAGGCCTCTGTAAGTAGTCTGTTTATGTGTCTGTATGTTGGCAGCGCGATAGACTGCGTTAATAACTCTGACAGAGCTGTGCGCCCTCTGTAAGAAACTCTGTGTGGCTGGTCGGACTCGCAGTTGGGAGTGTATAGTCAGCAGTCAGGGAGGTTGGAATTTGATAGTTAGCAGTGATGGAGGTTAAAGGTTTGAAGTGTTAGCACGAGCTGACGGTCTGGACATGTATCCGTCATGGAAATGTAAGACTGTTGATGATTAGAATTTTTTTTTTTTTTGGAACTGGATGTCACGGACCATTATATAATTTTTTGAATTGGATGTCACATTATTAAGGTAAAATTTCCTAAATACATTGTTTGCTCTGTAACAAAATCTTCACTTTGCTAACCACATGCCTGTTCGTAGTTAGAACCTACAGCAGCTAGAATCTTTTATTTAGCTGTCTGTATTGGTGCTTGCTGTATGGCTGTAGTTCGTGTAATGAAGATTTTTTGCGAGGTAAGTGTCTTATGAAATGTAGGCCTATAGGTTACTGTTAGGATTTCTTCTAATTCAGGGCCATTCTTTTGTGTTAATTATTTGAGCAGTCAGATTGCGTTTGAATTGTATTTGTCAGGATTAATTCTCTAGGTCAGATATGAAATGATAAAGACAAGCAAAGTGGCAGTACGGTCAGATTCACACAGCAGTTTAAGCAGGTTCACTTGCATTCAGTTTCACTCTGCAGTTTCAGAATTAAATTAAGGAGTTTCACCTCTATGAGAGGGATGATATGTCTGATGTGATAGAAGAAGAAACAGGAGTCAATTTAGAAGCGATAGGGGATCCAGTATTAGAATCAGAATATAAGAGAGCTTTGGAAGACTCATGACAAGTACGACAGAAGGGATAGGTAACCCTCCGTCGGAATTTCTAAAATCATGGGGGAAATGGCAACAAAACGACTCTTCACGGTGGTGTGTAGAATGTATGAGTCTGATGACGTACAATCTGACTTTCGGAAAAATATGGTCCACACAATTTCGAAGACTACAAGAACTGACAAGTGCGAGAATTATCTCACAATCGGTTTAACAGCTCATGCATCCAAGTTGCTGACAAGAATGTATACAGAAGAACGGAAAAGAATTTCGAGGATGTGCTAGATGACAATCAGCTTGGCTTTAGGAAACTACATAATATATAAGAGCCACATCAAGTTAAGTGTCAGAAGCTTGTAGAGTTCAAAAAGATCTAAATAAAAATCCGGGAGAACATATGTCTGTCTTTTGCGGTTGATCAACAATGATTTTGAAACTTCCTGGCAGATTATATCTGTATGCCAGACCGAGACTCGAACTCGGGACCTTCGCTTTCTGCGGGCTACTGCTTTACCATCTTTTTTTAAATGTTCGATCTAGTTCATTGCGTTTGGTCTAGGCGGACGTCACAAGACATGATTATTTGACTATTTGACTCAGGTTTTTTTTTTTTTTTTTTTTTTTTTTTTTTTTTTTTTTTTTTTTTTTTTACAGAGAGCACGCAGCCCTCTGACCGTGCCGGCGACCACCTGAGCTACCCAACCACGACTCACGAAGAGCTTCTGTGAAGTTTGGAAGGTAGGACATGAGGTACTGGCAGAAGTAAAGCTGTAAGGACCGGTCGTGAGTCGTTCTTGGGTACCTCAGGTGGTAGAACACTTGCCCCCTCAAAGCAAAGTTCCCGAGTTCGAGTCTAGGTACGGCACACAGTTTTAATCTGCTAGGAAGATTCATATCAGCGCACACTTTGCTGAGGAGTGAAAATATCATTCTGGAATGATGATCTTCGTGTTTTGAAGTCACGTGTTTCAGTATCTGCAAAACAGAAAAAGGGCGCTTGTGACTCAATTGTAAAAGATAAACATATGCCCTCGCAGACTATTTTGCAGTTCCTTTTGGGTCTACAAATCAGTACTACATCAAACGATTTTCCTCCAGTGATTTAGGCAGCCTATTGCAGGAGAACACAATGGCAGTCCACGTTCTTTCACTTGATTTAGAATTATCGCCACTGCTAGTGCTTATGTTACCTGAAGTAGCTAAAAATATGTGCTGAACATAATCGGTGAACACATGTGTGAATTAAAAAAAAAGAAACACGTAAATCGCATAAGTGACAAGGGTAAAATACGATGAGAGTGTTTAATGCATTTGAATTGCTAAGAGTAGCTACAAGTGAGAATTGCTAAGTATTGTAAATATAAAAATATTTTTAAATACTGAATGAAGTACATTATGGATGCTGTAGTACGATACAGATCAGAACAAAAAAAAAACTGTGTTACGTCCCAGAAAGTATTTGTGTGAGTGTGGGGATAGTGTCGATCATATTGAGTCTACTAGTAAATATAAAGTTTAAAAAGCATGAATTAAAACTTAAATTAAAAGTTTAAAGCAACCACCGATATATATACATTAGAACAACAATATATAATCGTCGAGTCTAAGTCTTAAGTGCCGGCCGGTATGGCCGTGCTGTTAAAGGCGCTTCAGTCTGGAACCGCGTGACCGCTACGGTCGCAGGTTCGAATCCTGCCTCGGGCATGGATGTGTGTGATGTCCTTAGGTTAGTTAGGTTTAATTAGTTCTAAGTTCTAGGCGACTGATGACCTCAGAAGTTAAGTCGCATAGTGCTCAGAGCCGTTTGAACCATTCTAAGTCTTAAGTAATTTGCTCTCAAAAATTGGCAATATAGAGGCAATAGTCAACGATGTCTGCCCTCACGCGACTGCCCGGCAGATGCTGTTAACTTATTCTTTTTTATTTACTTAGTGGTCCCCCGACGTGAAGTCCCTTTGGTCAAAATATTACTACGTATATTAAACTTAAAGGGATAACACATGCTGTTTTTACTGTTTAGAAGTCTTTTTGTCAGGGTTGTTTTAAATTTTTAATTTAAGTTTCACCCTGCATTAAATGCGTGTTCAAAATGTGTCACGAGTGGAGGTGATCTATTACAGCCCTAGCAATACATATTTTCTCAAGACCAACATGCCACAATAAAGATAAATTTCCCTAGCTGTTTGGGTGAGCGGAGAGCGAGGGATTGGGGGGGGGGGGGGGAGAGGAAAGTTGGTCGTCCTTGAAGAGAAACTATGCGATGTCTTCTGTCTTCCACCCCCGCTCGTATTCGTGTGCCAGGATAAAAGTCGCCTTCAAATCGCAGAGATGGCCATTTTTACTCTCGGCTTGTAATGTCCCCACAGAAAATACCCTCTACCACGCACCAATTAATCATTGTCAATCAAACCATCCACATTCATTCACTTTGGAAAAGTATCTGATCTGATTTTCTCGTAACATATACGGCGACAGCTCGACGACGCCAAAGTATTTTCTAGTGCGTTTATTCTTTGAAATAACAGAGATGCATATATGCATTCTCCATGGTTGTTAGAGTGGTAACTAGGACAGCTTCTGTAGTATCTGTTGAGGGATTGACGTGTTTCTGACAGATACATATTCTGCTTTTCTTCTCGCTAAAGCGAGCCAATTAACATTTGTGCCGCTACCGGTTTGTTTGAAGAGAAGGAGACTGAAAACGGAAAATAATTAAGACGTGGAATCACCGGAGATCTGGACATGTAATGGAGATGGTTTTAATACACGATTTCCTTCATAAATAAGGTTTGTGATTTTTTTTTGTTCGGGAGTGAATGAACGAATGAGTTTTTTCTGAATCATTTGATGATCACGTTGGCCCTGTAATTAGTGGGGAAGTTTCAGCTGTGTCGAAGAGAGCCTGCAATCACTGAGTCTGTGTTAAATCGTCCAAAAAGGCTTCGTACACATCTGGAATTCGCAATCTTTCGTAAAAGGAACAAATTGTCCACACGATTGATTCTCCCGACTGAATGCAGTGTTTAACAGTAATAATAAATGTAAAGATCTCTTACAGCAAGCCAGCCGCTGATTACCAAGATAGATAAAGGAAAGAAAGAGAGAGAGCGAATGAAAATAGAGATAATACTAATAATCCTCCATTAGTCTAACTTTTCGCCTGTCTTATCACGGATCAGCCAAGAAATGGGAGGCTCTTACTTTACTGTATAGATTTGTGTGAAGGTGAAGGGATCTTAAAGGCAACAGATACACGTCTATAGAGACAAGACATTACACAGAGATAGCGGCTAGCTGCATTCATCATCTATTCTTAGATGAAGAGACGGCAACTTATTATCCTTAACATTTAAAAAATGTTAAAGGCTTTCCCTGTCACACTCGACGACGAAAGCAGGTTAGTCAAACACGTTTAAACAATCTTAGTTATTTTCACTGAAGCAATAGCTTCATGTGATCGAAAGTATCCGGACACCCCCAAAAACATACGTTTTTCATATTAGGTGCGTTTTGCTGCCACCTAGTGCCAGATACTGCACATCAGCGAACTCAGTAGTCATTAGATATCGTGAAGAGCAGAAAGGGGCGCTCCGTGGAACTCACGGACTTCGAACGTGGTCACGTGATTGGGCGTCACTTGTATGATTCGGGGTCACTTGTGTCATACGTCTGTACGCGAGATTTCCACACTCCTAAACGTCCCTAGGTCAACTGTTTCCGATGTGATAGTGAAGTGGAAACGAGAAGGGACACGTACAGTACAAAAGCGTACAGGCCGACGTAGTCTGTAGACTGACAGAGACCGCCGCCAGTTGAAGAGGGTCGTAATGTGTAATAGGCAGACATCTATCCAGACCATCACACAGGAAGTCCAAACTGCATCAGGATCCACTGCAAGTACTATGACAGTCAGGCGGGAGGTGAGAAAACTTGGATTTCATGGTCGAGCGGCTGCTCGAAAGCCACACATCACGCCGTTAAATGTCAAATGACGCCTCGCTTGTCGTAAGTAGCATAAACTTTGGACGATTGAACAGTGAAAAAACGTTATGTGGCGTGACGAATCACGGTACACAATGCGGCGATCCTATGGCAGGGTTTGGGTATGGCGAATGCCTGGTGAACGTCATCTGCCAGCGTGTGCAGTGCCAACAGTAAAATTTGGAGGCGGTGGTGTTATGGTGTGGTCGTGCTTTTCATGGATGGGGCTTGCACTCTTTGTTATTATGCGTGGCACTATCACAGTCGTCGGGGATGACGACTGCATGTTTCAACACAATCGAGCACCTGTTCATAATGCACGGCCTTTGGCGGAGTAGTTATACGACAATAATATCCTTGTAATGGTCTGGCCTGCACAGTGTCCTGACCTGAATCCTTTATAACACCTTTGGGGTGTTTCGGAACGCCGATTTAGTGCCAGGCCTCACCAACCGACGTCGAAACCTCTCCTCAGTGCAGCACTCCGTGAAGAATGGGCTGCCATTCACCAAGAAACCTACCAGCACCTGATTCATCGTATGCCTGCGAGAGTGGAAGCTGTCATCAAGGCTAAGGGTGAGCCAACACGATACTGAATTCCAGCATTAGCGATGGAAGGCGCCACGAACTTGTAAGTCATTTACATCCAGGTGTCCGGATACTTTTGATCACATAGTATATTTTAAAACGTATTTGAAAGTTAAACGTCTTAGAGATAAAGATTTTTGATGTGGGAGTCGTGAGGCAAGTGCATACTGGAGCAAAGTCGACATTCTACCTCATCCCACAGATTTTCGATTGGACTCATGTCGGAACTCTTGAGAGGCCAATCCATTTCGGGAATGTAATAGTCTACAAACCATTGCCACACGCTTGCTGATTAATGACAGACTCAATTGTCATGCAGATACAAGTAACCATTGTCACCGAAATGGTCCTCTACTGTAAGCAGTACACAGTGCTGTGTGTTCATATCCTTCTTCATTTATCGGTTTCTTAAAGGGACCACACTGTAACAGCGAAAACAACCCCTATGCCATGACACCATAACCTCCGTACTTCACTGTTGGCACTACACGTGATGGCAGATAATGTTTCCCAAGTGTTCGCCAAACCCTAGCCGTCCATTGGGGGTCGCCACAGAGTATAGCGTGATTCATGGCTCCAAATCACTAGTCTCGTCTTCCACGGTCGACCGATGTTGTTTGCACCAAATCAAACGTCGCTTAACGTTGACTACAGAAATTTGTGACTCAGGGGGAGCTGCTCGAACGTTATATCCTATTCTTTTTAACTCCCTGCTCACAGTCATTGTGATAGATCGACTGCTGTTAGCACAATGGAACTCATCGATTTTTTACAATCAACCTCCACAGTGTCCGACAGTCCTTGTTCGTCAGTACTTGAGCTTAGTTTGGTCTTGGTTTAGCTGTGGGTGTTCCTTCTAGTTTGCACCCCACAGGAACCTCAACAGGTGTTGACTTGGGCAGCTTTAGAAGGGCCAAAATGTCCCTGATGGATCTGTCACTCAGGTGACATCCAATGGCTGGTCCATGTTAGAAGTCAGTGAGCATCCCTGACCTACCTACTCTGCCGTCACTGCTTCATTACTGCCACCACAATAATCGTCTTATTTTAAAGTGGTAGGTCTACCTCTTGTGACAGCTTGTGGCAAGTTGCGTATTACTTAGTAGTGCCCGGATACTTTTGACTAGGCAATGTACACTACTGGCCATTAAAATTGCTACACCACGAAGATGACGTGCTACAGACGCGAAATTTAACCGACAGGAAGAAGATCCTGTGATACGCAAATGATTAGCTTTTCAGAGCATTCACACAAGATTGGAACCGGTGGCGACACCTACAACGTGCTGACATGAGGAAAGTTTCCAAACGATTTCTCATACACAAACAGCAGTTGACCGCCGTTGCCTGGTGAAACGTTGTTGTGATGCCTCGTGTAAGAAGGAGAAATGCGTACCACCACGTTTCCGGCTTTGATGAAGGTCGGATTGTAGCCTATCGCGATTGCGGTTTATCGTATCGCTACATTGCTGCTCGCGTTGGTCGAAATCCAATGACTGTAGCAGAATATGTAATCGGTGGGTTCAGGAGGCTAATACGGAACGCCGTGCTGGATCCAAACGGCCTCGTATCACTAGCACTCGAGATGACAGGCATCTTATCGGCATGGCTGTAACGGATCGTGCAGCCACGTCTAGATCCCTGAGTCAACAGATGGGGACGTTTGCAAGACCACAACCATCTGCACGAACAGTTCGATGACGTTTGCAGCAGCATGTACTATCAGCTCGGAGACCGTGGCTGCGGTTACCCTTGGCGCTGTATCACAGACAGGAGCGCCTGTGATGGTGTACTAAACGACGAACCTGGGTGCACGAATGGCAAAACGTCATTCTTTCGGGTGAATCCAGGTTCTGTTTATAGCATCATGATGGTCGTATCCGTGTTTGGCGACATCGCGGTGAACGCACATTTGAAGCGTGTATTCGTCAACGCCATACTGGCGTATCACCCGGCGTGATGGTATGGGGTGCTGTTGGTTACACGTCTCGGTCACCTCTTGTTCGCATTGACGGCGCCTTGAACAGTGGACGTTACATTTCAGATGTGTTACGACTCGTGGCTCTACCCTTCAATCGATCCCTGCGAAACCCTACATTTCAGCAGGATAATGCACGACCGCATGTTGCAGGTCCTGTACGGGCCTTTCTGGATACAGACCATGTTCGACTGTTGTCCTGACCAGCACATTCTCCAGATCTCTCACCTATTGAAAACGTCTGGTCAATGGTGGCGGAGCAACTGGCTCGTCACAATACGCCAGGCACTACTCTTGACGAACTGTGGTATCGTGTTGAAGCTGCATGGGCAGCTGTACCTATATACGCCATCGAAGCTCTGTTTGACACAATGCCCAGGCGTATCAAGGCCGTTATCACGGCCAGAGGTGGTTGTTCTGGGTACTGATTTCTCGGAATCTATGCACCCAAATTGCGTGAAAATGTAATCACATGTCAGTTCTAGTATAATATATTTGTCAAATGAATACCCGTTTATCATCTGCATTTCTTCTTGGTGTAGTAATTTTAATGACCAGTAGTGTATTGTTCGCATTGACGGCGCTTTGAACAGTGGACGTTACATTTCAGATGTGTTACGACCCGAGGCTCTGCCCTTAATTCGATCCCCGCGAAACCCTACATTTCAGGTAAATATGTGGTGTGGTAAATATTTGTATGTACTGTGGTGTCTGTGTTACTGTATAAAGCCATGATAGCAGGAGATTTCTGGTTATTGTATATAATATGAAGATGGCCATCATATAAGAAGCAGTTCTCTCTCCCTTCTTCCCCTCCCCCCCTCGCCCAACATCTATGTTCTCTCATTTGTAGAAGCCACCATTCCTTTTCACCGCTTTCCACGAATAGTAACAACCAAATTGCATGTGACACTGATCACCTAGCTCCAGTTCGCAGCACCTGAAGAAGATGACGCGATCCGCGGTCGAAATATTGTGTCTAAAATAGAAACAACTCGGCTAAACACCCAGAAGCACTCCATTAAGCGTTATTTGTTTCTGTTTGGCTTTTCAGTAATAGCTGTTCCACTTTGTGGGAGCTTTTATTTGCAGTATCAAATTCATGAGCGTGGAAATTAAAGTTCCTGGATATGTGTACAGCGCTCAGCATTTCGAATGTTTCCAGTAACGTTACGTCTGACTTCAGCAAAGCACCAGGCGGGGACAAGTTCCCTTCAAAATTCCTCGCATCGGTCCATGAAAGTTCTTTCACTACCATCGTTCTTTCATTCACACTTTGTATTCTCTAAACATGAAGGAGTGTCCTCATTGACGAGGAGAGAGTAAAATTGTGCATTGTTTGACAGAAGCAGTCACTGTAAGCTTCTACTGCAAAGTACTTGATGTTAACACTCAAGAGCGACTAGTGCTGATATATTCATATTGATAATTACTCACACTGATGTTTACTTCTAGATTACATTATTACTATATTCACTTAATTAGCGTACACAGCCCTAGCGTAGCCATGTTGATGGCCGCCATTCAGTACAGTGTAAATGCATTGACGGAAAAAATTGCAACACCAAGAGGAGTTGTGCGATATAAACGAAATTTGGTAGGTGTGTTTCTACATCTGAAAGATGACGAGTTGTTGTTGTTGTTGTGGTCTTCAGTCCCGAGACTGGTTTGATGCAGCTCTCCATGCTACTGTATCCTGTGCAAGCTTCTTCATCTCCCACTACGTACTGCAACCTACATCCTTCTGTACCTGTTTAGTGTATTCATCTCTTGGTCTCCCTCTACGATTTTTACCGTCCAAGCTGCCCTCCAATACTAAACTGGTGATCCCTTGATGCCTCAGAACACGTCCTACCAATCGATCCCTTCTTCTGGTCAAGTTGTGCCACAAATTTCTCTTCTCCCCAATCCTATTCAATACCTCCTCATTAGTTATATGATCTACCCATCTAATCTTCAGCATTCTTCTGTAGCACCACAGTTCGAAAGCTTCTATTCTATTCTTGTCCAAACAAGTTATCGTCCATGTTTCACTTCCATACATGGCTACACTCCATACAAATACTTTCAGAAACGACTTCCTGACACTTAAATCTACACTTGATGTTAACAAAATTCTCTTCTTCAGAAACGCTTTCCTTGCCATTGCCAGACTACATTTTATATCCTCTCTACTTCGACCATCATCAGCTATTTTGCTCCCCAAATAGCAAAACTCCTTTACTACTTTAAGTGTCTCATTTCCTAATCTGATTCCCTCAGCATCACCCGACTTAATTCGACTACATTCCATTATCCTCGTTTTGCTTTTGTTGATGTTCATCTTATATCCTCCTTTCAAGACACTGTCCATTCCGTTCAACTGCTCTTCCAAGTCCTTTGCGGTCTCTGACACAATTACAATGTCATCGGCGAACCTCAAAGTTTTTATTTCTTCTCTTGCTGAATATACAGATTGAATAACATCGGAGATAGGCTACAACATTGTCTCACTTCCTTCCCAACCACTGCTTCCCTTACAAGTCCCTTGACGCTTATAACTGCCATCTGGTTTCTGTACAAATTGTAAATAGCCTTTCGCACCCTGTATTTTACCCTGCCACCTTTAGAATTTGAAGGAGAGTATTCTAGTCAACATTGTCAAAAGCTTTCTCCAAGTCTACACATGCTAGAAACGTAGGTTTGCCTTTCGTTAATCTATTCCCTAAGATAAGTCATAGGGTCAGTACTGCCTCACGTGTTCCAACATTTCTACGGAATCTAAACTGATCTTCCCCGAGGTCGGCTTCTACCAGTTTTTCCATTCGTCTGTAAAGAATTCGTGTTAGTATTTTACAGCAGTGGCTTATTAAGTTGATAGTTCGGTAATTTTCACATCTGTCAGTACCTGGTTTCTTTGGGATTGGAATTATTATATTCCTCTTGAAGTCTGAGGGTGTTTCGCCTGTCTCATATATCTTGCTCACCAGATGGTAGAGTTATGTCAGAACTGGCTCTCCCAAGGCTGTCAGTAGCTCTAATGGAATGTTGTCTACCCCCGCGGCCTTGTTTCGAGTTAGGCCTTTCAGTGCTCAGTGTCGTATCTCTCATTTCATCTTCATATACATTGTCTTCCATTTCTATGATGTCCTTAAGAACATCGCCCTTGTATAGACCCTCTATATACTGTAACCTCCCCACAATATTTTTGAAAGAAAATAATTAAATATAAATGGAAATAGTGTTAAACGTAACCTCCCAGCAAATTCTTACAAGACAATACAAATGTTAATGTGAATAGAGCCAAGTGTGATTTCCCAGCAAAGAATAAAAAGAAAAGTCTATGATAATGAAAACGTGCCAAAGGTTATTTCCCCACAAGATTAACGCTAAAATGAACCTGATAAATTTTATAAGGGCAGCTGCGCTGTCCCTCGGCCCTGTGCGATTATAAAATGTGAAAAAAAAAAAAAAACGAATTTCTTACATCAGTAAACTCCCTCAATATCTGCTCTTGTTTTGCGGCACAACTCCGTACAATGCTGGCGTATATTTAATTCTGATTCTTGGAGGAAATGCATGGGAAAAATTCTTTAAATGGGAATGATTGCCTTTCTTTAGAAGATTTACTTTATAAAAAAAAATTATTATTGGGGCAATTCTTCAACAAATTAATTACGATTACAATACATTATTAGCTGAGCGCAATGCTGCTTCATTACCTTATTTAACAATATACCTCGTCCTGAATCGTGACCAGAGACCCATGTCGACCCCCGCCGACTCCTCACACACTACAGTACAGTCTGACTACTTGCTCTCCCGACTCGCTACGTACAACTGTTCCTGCCGGCTCGCTACACGCAACTGAACTGAACTCTCGCGCGGTCAAGCGCAGACTAGCAACGATAAATAACTCTCTGGTCAGAGATTCTCTCATGCCTCGCCATCGCTGTATTGAATACACTGAACACATACGTGTTTCAATACTCCTTCCACCTTTCTGCTTTCCCTTCTTTGCTTAGAACTGGGTTTCCATCTGAGCTCTTGATATTCTTGCAAGTGGTTCTCTTTTCTCCAAAGGTCTCTTTAATTTTCCTGTAGGCAGTATCTATCTTACCCTTAGTGAGATAAGCCTCTACATCCTTACATTTGTCCTCTAGCCATCCCTGCTTAGCCACCAGGTAGACAAATGTATTCCTGAAATTTCATTACTCTACATTAATTATTTTTGGGTGTTGTGATTTTTTTCTCGTCAGTGTATATTCGAGGCACAATTCGTAGAATAACAAATCCGCTATCGTAGTTAAACATGCTGAGAAAAATGCTGAAAATGTCCTTTCGCACTTACAGACCGGATAGACAAATCACAGTTGAAATGATTGTACGTTCAGCAGCAAGCAGCATTGTATTCGCTGTTTCTACACTGTAACGGTCGTAAACGCGCAACACTGGGAGTTGAATGAGCGAGAAGCTACCGTAAATCTTTGTTATCAGAACAAAGAGCCGGGATTACAATGAATTCGCGAGGACGATGATTACAGATTAACCGTGCAGCAAGGAAACAAAGATCGCATCTTATGCAGGCGTTATATAGCAGTGTTGAGCTCATGTCCTCATATTTCACTGATAACAGCAGCAGCTACAATTTAGGAAACCCTCGTAATGCTACCGCCCATAACCCGTCTCCATCTTTGTTTCGGGAACAAATCCAAATTTGAGTGTAGCACCGAAATAAATGAATAAGAAAACATGTTACACGTGACAAGACTCCTAGTAATACGAAGAGCAACTGGTCCAGTGGGAATTTCTCAAAGACAGCGACACATGTGACATTACTTTTACTCATGCCCTTAACATGATCGATGGCAG
The DNA here is from genome assembly GCF_023864275.1 of Schistocerca cancellata. NCBI lineage: Eukaryota > Metazoa > Arthropoda > Insecta > Orthoptera > Acrididae > Schistocerca > Schistocerca cancellata. The sequence goes on from NC_064631.1 coordinate 693,211,900, forward strand.
GAATGGAATTTAGTCCTGAACGCTGTTACTACACATTTTTACTACTTTTCAATGTAGTTACTATATTACGAATCATTTTATAGTTACGAAAGTGACACACAAATTGGAAATTACAGGCTCCTTTTGTAGTAAATCAGCGTTATACTCTTACATTTTACAGAAGTAGGTGTTTCAGTTCTGTCTTCTTATTCTTAACTCCTGTGGTAGTTATTAAGTTATTTTCATAGAATATATTTCTTTATTTGCATCCATGATAACAAATTTCTTAGGTCCTCAGACAGCCGATTCCGGTCAGCAACGACCATTTTCAGATCTGTTTTAAGAACATATCTTAATAAAATGGAGTCATAATGGCATCGTCAAAAGACAAACATAAAATCTTTTGACGATAGCGCTATGGCTCCATTATATTAGGATATGTTTTTAAAACAGATCTGAAGATGGTCATTGCTGTCCGCAACTGACACTCTTAGGACCTGAGAAGTTTGTGAACATAGACAGAAATAAAGAAATTTTTTCTACGCTTTCTGAAAAATTGTTCTATTCGTGACCATGTCGCAGCTTTTGGAGTTATTTTCAAGTTCCGCTGATCATATTGCCGATATATTATGGTATGTGGAGGGAGGGAGAGAGAGAGTGAGAGAGGAAGGGAGAGAGAGAGACACACACACAGAGGTATTTTTATTTTAAGTAGAAGGAGTGGTTAAAGAAAATAATGTGGAATACACGAAAATATGTTCTAGTGGAAACTGACTTGCTTTTGTTGCATTCTTGACCAATGCAGGGAAAATAACAGATGGTTCAGCTACCTCACGCAGTTATTTCACTTAAGGCTAACCAGAAAGGAGGAAAATAACTCGATGAAATTCAGGTCACCTTCACCTCTTGAACCTGACTAGTGGAGTACACAACGACCTTTGTTCGAGTCGGAATTGTTTGACCAGGCAACAGAGAACTTGCCCCCAGGACATGTGTGTTTGGGGCAATCTGAAGAACTTACCGAGTAGTCTGCAGTATCCCTGGGATTGACCATAAGCATACGTTCAATCCATTGTAGAACCAGCGCCAGGAAGTGTTCTACATTTATTCGTTTTCTTCTAGCTTCTTTTAGATTGTGTCAATCACCTTAGGACCACGTTGATTCGGGCCAGCTACGTCTCTTCTCATGTTTATCCTCGTCTAATTCCCTTTCGTTATCATGTTGTCAACTTTCTTCACTCTCTCACCATGATATTTTTGTCCTGGGTCTAATAAAGCGCTGATTAACTACGCCAGCCTCACTGTTTAGTTTGAAAATCACCCTGTTGTACGTTCCTCTTTTCCCTTTTCCCCTTTTCTCCAAATACGTTCGTCCTTCTCAGCTCCTGTGTATTTTTGTTCTCTTATTCACAAGGGACTCCATTATCTGTCTTGTCAGCATCCTCTAGCCCATTCTAAAGATGTGTCCGAAGAACATGATTGTTCTTTCCCTGACGGTTCGAGACAATATTTATCTGGGTTTGAAATTCTTCATTTGCTCATCTTCTGAACTGTTCTTCGGGGTCCCTATAATCTCCTGAAAGTCTCTCGTTCCAGAAGTACCACCCTCTTAAGCCATCATCCGGGTTTTATTAATATTGAAAATTTCTTGCTGCGTACAAAGCTTCAGAGCATATCAAAGTCTGGTAATGTTTTTATTTTCACATTGCCGAGAAAACTCTTATTATTTTTCGGAAGCCAATAGTGTGTTTGTACGAAAAATTCATTTTGTTTATTCGTGCTCTCATAATTTCTGTTTCTATCAGACCAATTTCTACCCATTCCCGTAGAACTCAAATCATTCTAGCATTTGAAATTTCCGTCCTTCTGATGCCATCCGTCTTTGAGCTGACTTGATTTTCTTCGGATGCTCTCTGTTCTCAACCGAGATCTACATTGATGAGCCAAAAAGATTATGACTACTGCCCTCCAAGAGGTTGTGTGCTGCCTGGTGGCGTTGAGGTTCAAATCAAATGGCTCTGAGCACTATGGGACTTAACTTCTAAGGTCATTAGTCCCCTAGAACTTAGAACTACTTAAACCTAACTAACGTAAGGACATCACACACATCCATGCTCAACGCAAGATTCGGACCTGCGACCGTAGCAGTCGCGCGGTACCAAACTGTAGCGCCTAGAACCGCTCGGCCACCCCGGCCGGCTGGCGTTGAGGGCACGTGACGCGGTAAAATAGGTATATGAGCGGAGCAACGACGAATGGGGAATCATTCTAGCAACGTAAGTGGCGCAAATGCGGAAATTAGCCGTCTTAAGCGACTTTGACAAAAGACAGATTGGTATGGACCAGTGGCTAGGAGCGAGCATCTAGGAAACGGCGAAGGTGGTCGACTGTTTGTGTGCTGTGGAAGTAGGCTGTTTAGGTTCTTATGTTGGTAACGCCACGTAGCGCTCTGTATGAAAATCACTGACTGTGCTGTGTGCAGTCTGTGGCTGGTTTGCATTGTTGAAATTTGCTATTCTAGTGTTGGGCAGTCGGATGTGAACAGCGCGTAGCGTTGCGCAGTTGGAGCTGAGCCGCCAGCAGTGGTGGATGTGGCGAGAGAGATGGCAGAATTTTAAGAGCGGACGATCTGGACGTGTGTCCGCCAGGAAGAGTAATTTTGCAGTATTGGATATCATGAACTGATATATATATATATATATATATATATATATATATATATATATATATATATATATATACTCCTAGAAATGGAAAAAAGAACACATTGACACCGGTGTGTCAGACCCCCCATACTTACTCCAGACACTGCGAGAGGGCTGTACAAGCAATGATCACACGCACGGCACAGCGGACACACCAGGAACCGCGGTGTTGGCCGTCGAATGGCGCTAGCTGCGCAGCATTTGTGCACCGCCGCCGTCAGTGTCAGCCAGTTTGCCGTGGCATACGGAGCTCCATCGCAGTCTTTAACACTGGTAGCATGCCGCGACAGCGTGGACGTGAACCGTATGTGCAGTTGACGGACTTTGAGCGAGGGCGTATAGTGGGCATGCGGGAGGCCGGGTGGACGTACCGCCGAATTGCTCAACACGTGGGGCGTGAGGTCTCCACAGTACATCGATGTTGTCGCCAGTGGTCGGCAAAAGGTGCACGTGCCCGTCGACCTGGGACCGGACCGCAGCGACGCACGGATGCACGCCAAGACCGTAGGATCCTACGCAGTGCCGTAGGGGACCGCACCGCCACTTCCCAGCAAATTAGGGACACTGTTGCTCCTGGGGTATCGGCACACCGTTAGGCCGTCTTCCGCTCACGCCCCAACATCGTGCAGCCCGCCTCCAGTGGTGTCGCGACAGGAGTGAATGGAGGGACGAATGGAGACGTGTCGTCTTCAGCGATGAGAGTCGCTTCTGCCTTGGTGCCAATGATGGTCGTATGCGTGTTTGGCGCCGTGCAGGTGAGCGCCACAATCAGGACTGCATACGACCGAGGCACATAGGGCCAACACCCGGCATCATGGTGTGGGGAGCGATCTCCTACACTGGCCGTACACCACTGGTGATCGTCGAGGGGACACTGAATAGTGCACGGTACATCCAAACCGTCATCGAACCCATCGTTCTACCATTCCTAGACCGGCAAGGGAACTTGCTGTTCCAACAGGACAATGCACGTCCGCATGTATGCCGTGCCACCCAACGTGCTCTAGAAGGTGTAAGTCAACTACCCTGGCCAGCAAGATCTCCGGATCTGTCCCCCATTGAGCATGTTTGGGACTGGATGAAGCGTCGTCTCACGCGGTCTGCACGTCCAGCACGAACGCTGGTCCAACTGAGGCGCCAGGTGGAAATGGCATGGCAAGCCGTTCCACAGGACTACATCCAGCATCTCTACGATCGTCTCCATGGGAGAATAGCAGCCTGCATTGCTGCGAAAGGTGGATATACACTGTACTAGTGCCGACATTGTGCATGCTCTGTTGCCTGTGTCTATGTGCCTGTGGTTCTGTCAGTGTGATCATGTTATGTATCTGACCCCAGGAATGTGTCAATAAAGTTTCCCCTTCCTGGGACAATGAATTCACGGTGTTCTTATTTCAATTTCCAGGAGTGTATTATGACAGAACATGGATTGGAGGCTTGCCAGCTCTCTAAAGCAGAACAGGCGGCCATATGTGGCACATCTGGCAACAGAGTACAGTGCAGGCGCAGGTACAAGTGTTTTGAAGCAGAAAGGTCAGCGCACGGGGCTGGAGATGGTGTTCCGCAGCAGAGGACCCCTACGTGTTCCCGTGCTGATCCAACAACATGATCGACCATGATTATAGAGGGCACGGGACCGTCGAGATTGAACCGCTGACCAGTGGAATCGTGCCGCATGCTCAGTTGAAGCCCGTTTGTTGTTAATCCAGGTCCAGGGTCGTGTCCAGGTATGCCATGATCAAGGCGATCGCCTGCTCGTAACGTGCAGCGCACCATGCACGCAGGACTGTGGGAGCAGTATCACGTTATGAGTGACATTTGCCTGGGTTTCCATGGGGCCTGCGGTAGTAGTTGAAGCATAAAAAAAAGTTCAAATGTGTGTGAAATCTTATCGGACTTAACTGCTAAGTTGATCAGTCCGCAGAGCCATAGACCGCTCGGCTAATCCTGCGCGGCTTGAAGGCATCATGGCGGCTGTGGACTACGTGACCATTATTAGGGACCACCTGTAACCCCTTATACTTGACGGCTTCCCCAACAGTGGTGGCATATTCCAACTGGATAACTGTCCCTGTCAAAAGGCCAGAATCGTGCAGCAACGGTTTGAATAGCATGATAGTGAACTCACGTTGATGTCTTAACCATCAAATTTGGCTTATCTGTGTCCAATGAAACCCTGCTGGGACTCTACCGGGCGCCAGCTCCGCACCCGCAAACCAACCGCCCGTAAATTACCGGAAGTGAGTGACCTGTGCGTAGTCATCTGGAGCCGCAAATGTTTGGAAACCTTCCAAGTACGTGTCGAAACAATGGCATGCGGAATCACTGCTGAATTGTGTTCCAGAGGTGGACCAACATATTTTTATGTAGGTGGCAATAATGTTTTGGTTCATCAATATATAAACTTTAAGGCGAAACATAACGCGCCTGTACAACATACAAAGGATTCGACCATAACCTAGCCGGCCGAAGTGGCCGAGCGGTTAAAGGCGCTACAGTCTGGAACCGCACGACCGCTACGGTCGCAGGTTCGAATCCTGCCTCGGGCATGGATGTGTGTGATGTCCTTAGGTTAGTTAGGTTTAAGTAGTTCTAAGTTCTAGGGGACTTATGACCACAGCAGTTGAGTCCCATAGTGCTCAGAGCCAGCCCGACCACAACCTAAGAGTGAAATCAAAAATTAAAATAACTTTTCCAAACTTTCTCAGTGTATGCTTTAGTATATTAATGTTAACACTGTGAAGTCTCAGAATGATCACATGAATATGTTCCGATAAATACATAATTTTAAGAAAAAGTATGTTGCGCTAAATAATGAAGTAGGAAGCTAAAAAGTGTTCAGAATGTGCTAATGTATGTCACAATCAAAAGGTATAAGGCTAAACCTGATCAGAGCAATATTTTGGTCAAAACCGGCGTTTTTACGAAAAATCGAAGGCGCTAAATATACTCATGTAGCCTCTATTTCATCTGCAAACCTTATATCTGTGACACCAATAAGCTATCTCTATTAGTTTTCGAGTTACTAAAAACCAAATTTGGAATGAAAATATCCTTATTCGTGGCAGATTACGTATCACTTGAATTCGTAGTAGAACTTTCTAACTACAGCACTTGATTACATTAAGTAATGCAGCTGTATCAAGTTTCAAGACTTTGCTGAAGTAACGATCATTATAAGGAATCTTGAAGAGGCAGTTTAGAGGCCATGTTCGACTATTGGTTCCATTCTAAAAATTATAGCCAGCAACGTTCAAATGCAGTCAAGCTAAGACTTATTCAGTGACTGAAGCAAACTTAACTCCATTCATATAAAAATGAAGACGATTGTAAATTATTAAATGACAGAGACATTAATTAATACGTGTCCGAGAGAGACTCAGAACAGATGCTTCGCTCCACAAAATCAATCTGTCCACGTCAGTCAAACGCCTGCTTGCGCTGTCTCTCAGATGACATCAGAGCTAGGCACGTACCAAAAGAGTTTTCGGTACAAATAGGAAGTGAACTCTCAAACACTGTACATTGTCCTGGACCGCTTAGATTTCACGGAAGTAACTGTTTGTGTGTCGCCTGTAATGTTGACGAAACCGCATGGCAAGTGGCGATATTACACTCCTGGAAATGGAAAAAAGAACACATTGACACCGGTGTGTCAGACCCACCATACTTGCTCCGGACACTGCGAGAGGGCTGTACAAGCAATGATCACACGCACGGCACAGCGGACACACCAGGAACCGCGGTGTTGGCCGTCGAATGGCGCTAGCTGCGTAGCATTTGTGCACCGCCGCCGTCAGTGTCAGCCAGTTTGCCGTGGCATACGGAGCTCCATCGCAGTCTTTAACACTGGTAGCATGCCGCGACAGCGCGGACGTGAACCGTATGCGCAGTTGACGGACTTTGAGCGAGGGCGTATAGTGGGCATGTGGGAGGCCGGGTGGACGTACCGCCGAATTGCTCAACACGTGGGGCGTGAGGTCTCCACAGTACATCGATGTTGTCGCCAGTGGTCGGCGGAAGGTGCACGTGCCCGTCGACCTGGGACCGGACCGCAGCGACGCACGGATGCACGCCAAGACCGTAGGATCCTACGCAGTGCCGTAGGGGACCGCACCGCCACTTCCCAGCAAATTAGGGACACTGTTGCTCCTGGGGTATCGGCGAGGACCATTCGCAACCGTCTCCATGAAGCTGGGCTACGGTCCCGCACACCGTTAGGCCGTCTTCCGCTCACGCCCCAACATCGTGCAGCCCGCCTCCAGTGGTGTCGCGACAGGCGTGAATGGAGGGACGAATGGAGACGTGTCGTCTTCAGCGATGAGAGTCGCTTCTGCCTTGGTGCAAATGATGGTCGTATGCGTGTTTGGCGCCGTGCAGGTGAGCGCCACAATCAGGACTGCATACGACCGAGGCACACAGGGCCAACACCCGGCATCATGGTGTGGGGAACGATCTCCTACACTGGCCGTACACCACTGGTGATCGTCGAGGGGACACTGAATAGTGCACGGTACATCCAAACCGTCATCGAACCCATCGTTCTACCATTCATAGACCGGCAAGGGAACTTGCTGTTCCAACAGGACAATGCACGTCCGCATGTATCCCGTGCCACCCAACGTGCTCTAGAAGATGTAAGTCAACTACCCTGGCCAGCAAGATCTCCGGATCTATCCCCCATTGAGCATGTTTGGGACTGGATGAAGCGTCGTCTCACGCGGTCTGCACGTCCAGCACGAACGCTGGTCCAACTGAGGCGCCAGGTGGAAATGGCATGGCAAGCCGTTCCACAGGACTACATCCAGCATCTCTACGATCGTCTCCATGGGAGAATAGCAGCCTGCATTGCTGCGAAAGGTGGATATACACTGTACTAGTGCCGACATTGTGCATGCTCTGTTGCCTGTGTCTATGTGCCTGTGGTTCTGTCAGTGTGATCATGTGATGTATCTGACCCCAGGAGTGTGTCAATAAAGTTTCCCCTTCCTGGGACAATGAATTCACGGTGTTCTTATTTCAATTTCCAGGAGTGTATTTTCCACTTCTAAGGTGAGCAATTAACTTCTGGTGATTGGGCGTTAGGGCGATAGACCATTTTACCCGGAACTTCCTGTAGAGGTCGGCTGTGACCTGTTAACAGTACTTTTTCCGATAGGGACATTATTATTACTATTAGGAACATTAATATATTTTGTGCATGTGAAGTTTTTCTGCATGTATCAATCAGTTAAAACTAAAAACTTTTATTTATAGTCATTGTCAAATGTTTTTTTATTCCAGTCGACTTTATATTGCAATCAAAGACTGGAATAAAGTCGTTCGACTTTATATTGTGATCAAAAACTGGAATAAAAAACATTTGACAGTATCTGGATCACTGTTTGTATTCACGACTATGTCGCAGCTCGTGAATGTAGTCGTTATACCTGATCCTGCTGAGTAAAGAAGGTAATAATTCTTTCAGTCAGCACAATGAATAATGTGGGCTTGCAGATTGGAAATTATGGGCAGTATCTTCTCCATCGCTTTCTGACTCACCGCAAAAATAGTTTTCAAACTCTTGTAAACGGCGAAGGTAGCTGTAAAGCACGCAGAGACGATGTAAGAGTCCTTTCCATAACGACGAAACAAAAGTAGCGACAGCTAGATTATTTACCCCCTGCCCAACAACTTGCTTTAGACCCTTGTCCCTGGAGCTGGCTTTGGTTAGCCACTTCTACTGATTTCGCCAGTATCACATTATCGACTGGGAATAACAGGTAATCGTCTTCCTTTCGTCTTGCATCTCAGTCGTATTCCATCGATTCCTTTCATTTGTCATAGCACTTCTCTGATCGCGTTATCACGTTCATCTCCAATTTTGATCTCTGAACGGCTCTGGAAATGGTCGTCTGAACCTGTCCTATTATCCACCTTTTCTTGGTCTTCGTGATTTGTGGATGTGTTATTGTCCTATGCCTTGCTGATGAAAGAATGTACTATTGGTTTTACGGGTACAATTTAACATTTACCTATTGTTTTGCTTTTGTTGTGACGCCTCGCACCCAAGACCACTGATTTATTTGAATGAATATTGCTCTGGTACATTCAAAATTTGGCTGACACTTTAGTCAGCTTGTAGGGAAGCAGCCTACTCACGCCGTATAAAATTCACATCAGTCTTTCCATTGTGTGCCAGCCTAGTCCGCTGTAACTAGCTCTGACGTCATGAATGTTGCGCAATACTTTAAAAATCAAGTAAATAACCTGAAACGGTTCTACCATGTCAGGAGTAATACTAAATCAATACGTGTTGAGTATCAGTTCAATAACTTTAACCATTTTCAAAATTTGAACGTTTTTCTGTGAAAATCATTGGCGCAACAGAAAAGAGCTAGAGACTTAAAAATTTATATTTAGATTCCTTTTTCATAATTATTTGACAGAAACAGTCTTCTGGATCTCACAAATTAAGATTTTAGTTGAAATTCATGATTTTCTGGTTTTTGTCTTAAAACTTAAGGCAGCAAGATAGATTAAGTAGGCTAATGAATTAAGGCTAGGATGTTTATATTTAAGTAGAAGGGAGATGCGCTAATACCATAAAGATGTGAGAAGTTTCATTTGAATAACTATAAAACTATAGTGATAGCGTATTTCCAAAGGGCAAGTTCAGAGCTCATCTACTGCGTGTAGTGTAATTAAATTAATTTTCTCGCCCAAAATATTTAACTTAGCTACGTCAAACTTTTATTATGATTACTTACCTGTGTGCTGGATGCACATTTAAATTGAGAGCTTCATTGGCCTTCGGCAAAAGAAGCTATGATTTATTCAATAACTTAATGTGATGCATTACTAGCCCAGCTGCTATTCGGGAGAGCCGATTTGATCAGGCGTTCCCTTAGCCGTCCGCACCACGGCTTTATATATAAGAACGCTGCGCGAGGAAGTAAGGCCCCAGTTCTCTCCAGACGCTGAATAGCACACCAGCTGTGTCGGGAGTCGCGTCGCGTTGGTATCATTGCTATAAACAGCCTCGGGTGCTGTATTAAGTTACTCGAGATATGCGTAACCATGAAATCATTTTCGAGTGAAGTGTTAATTCGGGGATGACTTTAATGATCTGTCTTCAGTTTGCGTAAGTCGTATTTTGACGTGCCGTCGCGGGACAGACATTCTACCATTATTTAGCGTGGCGTTTGATGAACATTATCATCAAATTAGGGCGAGCATTCATTTAAACCTTTAATTTGGACAGTTATAGTTGCATCAGCGCATTAGACTCTGAACTGCTCTGTTAGTCAGATTGTGTGGATTCTTTTTTTTTCATCTGTGACTTTCAGAATACAGAGAAAGTTTTTTCACGATCGTTTTTGGTTATGAATCCCAGACAATCTCCTAATTCCTCAGAGCTATAAGCTGTAGCTGTAAGTGTATTTCTCAGATGAAGTGGGCACTAGGAATTCTAATTACAGGCTTCACGTTTTGCTAATCACTTTCTGGTTGCCAATATTGTAGTTAGAGAGCCTGTGTTGAGAACGTCAAAAGACAGCATAAATAATAGAAACATTTTTAAAACAATTAATTGCATCCGCCTCCCCACAAGCAGCCAGTAAATAATCGAAATCCCAACTATAAAACAGTTTCAGACGTCTGATTACTTTACATATGAGTTATTGTGTTAAATGTTTAATGTTTATGAACTGAAAGTATATGGTACCAGAGATATTTTCAAGTCTCAAACATCTATTGTGTATGTATGCAGACTGTAGTAGCGAATGAAAATTTGTACCGAGGCCAGGATTTGAACCCAAGACTCCTGCTCACTAGGCAGATGCGCTAACCACTACGCCATCCTGGCACAGTGGCTTTGTTCAAATGAAAGGACTACCCCAGCAAGGCTTGCTCCCCAATCCAAATTCCCATTCACGCCTCGGCCCACTACGTCTTCCCCCTAAACTCGAACAGTACTGCAGAGGCTCTCCATCTGTATGGAATAGTACCTAAGCGTCGAATGAAAGTGAGAATCCTGCCTGAAACCAAGGCATAAGTGCTTTAATTAATGGTTCGTTGCTTCAGTCTGTGTATATACATTTGACGTTAAGCTTGTAAAAGTTCTATGGTTGAAGACAGAAAATCCTTTTGTTTTCTGTAGTTTCTGATTTTTCACCCACAGGCAAATGGAAAAGTGAAAAACAAACATGAATTAATAAGCGATAAACATTTTTACTGTCATTATTTTGTAGGTGTTAAGTACTGGACAAACATATGTAAGTAGGCTGTTTATGTTTTCTTATTGGCAACGTTACGTAGTGCTCTGTATGAAAATCACTGGCTGTGCTGTGTGCAGTCTGTGGCTAGTTTGCATTGTTGTCTGCCATTGTAGTGTTGGGCAGATGGATGTGAACAGCGCTTAGCGTTGAGCAGTTGGAGGTGAGCCGCCAGCAGTGGTGGATGTGGGGAGAGAAATGGCGGAGTTTTGAAATTTGTAAGACTGGATGTTCATGAACTGCTATATATATTATGACTTTTGATGACTATTAAGGTAAATACATTGTTTGTTCTCTATTAAAATCTTTCATTTGCTAACTATACCTATTAGTAGTTAGCGCCTTCCGTAGTTTGAATCTTTTATTTAGCTGGCAGTAGTGGCGCTCGCTGTATTGCTGTAGCTTGAGTAACGAAGATTTTTGTGAGGTAAGTGATTTGTGAAAGGTATAGGTTAATGTTAATCAGGGCCATTCTTTTGTAGGGATTTTTGAAAGTCAGATTGCGTTGTGCTAAAAGTATTGTGTGTCACTTTAGTGAATGTTTGAGTACGTTCAGTTTTGCTCAGCTGTTTGAAAAGCAAATAATGTAAGAGGTTCATCAGCACAGTAATTAATTAATTGTTCTAAGGGGACGTTTCACATAGCCCGGTTAATTTTTTGAGCCATGAGTTAATCTGCTTCAGTACAAATACACAGTTTCTAACTTTAATACCTGACTTACTGTCTCCAACCTCTAATGTGCAGATTATCCCGGCAATTTAAATATTTAAATTCGGTCACAAATTATACGAAGTACAGAAAATAAATTTTTGTTGCCCCCGGAATTTGTTAGATAGGCAACCTGCAACTGGAGCTGAGTGACTGTTTCAACTGTTTAGTGATCTTGTGAGACGTCAACTTTGCACCCTCAGAGCGCTGCCAGATGGTGCGCCCCTACAAAGCCCAAGGTCACACATACAAAGCCCAAGGTCACACATACGAGATCAGTGGTGTCAACTGCGCTCACAACGTATCCATGCTTTGTGTTGTGCGACGGGTACAAGTGATGCGTAGAGCTTAAAGATACTGAAATGTTTTATGTAATCGATATTACAATGATACACCCCTTAACTACATATGCAGGGGTGGACATTAATATGGAAGCACCAGAAACACCACCACGTTACCATGCCTGATACAGCGTAGAAAAGCAGCTTACACCCAAATCAGCTTCCAATCGTCTGAGAATACAGGTAGTGAGTGATTTTCAAAAGGTTATTGTACCATTATTCATGGAAAATTGTGCCAAGATCAGGTACGATGATAGAGGTGAATACCGATCATTCACTCTTCTCTCCAATGTCGTCCACAAAGGCTTAATAAGACTGAGATCTGGAGATCATGATGGCAGGGAAGACGTGAAATAATCCTCGTGCTCACAAAACGATGCGAGCTGCGTGGGGAGGGACGCTGTCGTCTTGGAACATAGTATAACCGTAGGGGAACAAACATTGCATAAAGTGAAACGCATACGTTTCATATGTATTCATTACCAGGGATGGCGAGGCATGACAGAATCTCTGACCAGAGAGTTATTTATCGTTGCTAGTCTGCGCTTGACCGCGCGAGAGTTCAGTTCGAGAGTAGTAGCGCGCGGGAGACGGTAGTTGTAGCGTGTTGTGAGTCGGCAAGAGCAGTTGCGTGTTGCACTCTGTCGGCAGTAGTTGTAGCGAATGGACGGTTGTACTAAGCGGGCGTCGACATGTGTCGGTGGCGTGCTCTCCCTCCATCTTTGGTCACGATTCAGGACGAGGTATTTTATTATCGAAGGTAATGAAGCAGCATTGCGCTCAGCTAATAACATATGTTAATTGTAATTAATTTGTTCAAGAATTGCCCCAATAATAATTTTTCATAAAGTAAATCTTTTAAAGAAAAGTAATCATTTCAATTTAAAGAATTTTTCCACCCTTTTTGAAGAAAAAGATTCGTTTCAATTCAAAGAATATTTCCTATGCATTTCCTCCAAGAATCAAAATTAAATATACGCCAGCATTGCACGAAGCTGTGCCAAAAATAAGAGCAGATAGACATACACTTTTACTGAGGTAAGAATTTATCAGGTTTGATTATTTCACAGGACCATAGGTCAGCGCTGCTGTGCCTATAAAATTTGTCAGGTTTAATTATTGCTGTTGAGATGTTACATCCAGTTCATGCTTAATTATTTAATTAACATTATTGTGTGGGTTTATGAGCAATCTTCATTTCTTAACGATAATTTTGTGGGGAGTTAACATACTGGCTCATTTGTTAGTCAGTTCATATTATAAAATTTTCACGGGGAGCTTACACTGTTCTTTTCTTTTTATAACAACTCTCTGGTCAGAAATTCTGTCATGCCTCGCCATCGCTGGTAATGAATACATATGGAACGTACGCGTTTCAAAAGGAATGGATCTGACAAGGCCAAAATGGTCTCATAAACCTTGGCAGTAATATGATCTTGCGAGTAACCATGGAGCTCACGGAATACCACAATATTGCCGTCCAGTCATCACCGAACCTCCACCATGTTTCACTCTTGGGATGTAAGCCCGGACAGAAAGTGTGAAACAAGGTTCATCCATCCAAATGACTTTCTTCCATTGCGCCATAGTCCAGGTTTTATGGCTTTGGCTCCAAGTTCTCCAGTTGCGGGCATTTCCATCACTGATGAGTCGTTTTGGACGCCAGCTCGCCCTGCAGTTCCTCGCTTATAGCGCTCCCTTCGCTTTGTTTTGGTGCCGACATGGGTCGCGACTGCGACATTCGGTTCTGTAGTGAATTTTGCAGCTGTCGTATTATTATTTTTCGTCACTATTCTCTCCAATGACCGACTGTCACGATCACTATCAATTTCGTCCGTGTTGTGACTTAGCGAATGATACACACATCAAAAAAAGTTTTGCATCGCCCCGGTTCCCAGAACTCCTGAAGATCGACGTTGACTGTAGACACTGTATCACAGACACAGTCCCTCTGACTGTTCAGAGATGTCACTAAACCCGCCCAAAGATATAAACAACCATGCATGATCAGTGCCTTTTAGACGGAGGGGGTACGGCAGCCGATCATTTCCAGTCATTCCAGCAGGAAGTAGTTACACGGCTCGTGTTGTCTGGAGTTAAACCACGCCTAAACGGTCCAAACCGTTGTTCGATCGCGTCTGCATTGTTACTTTGTGCCACAAAGGGCCCTCAACAAGGAAAATGTCCAGGCGTCTCGGACTGAACCAAAGCGATGTTGTTCGGGCATGGAGGAGATACAGAGAGACAGGAAACGTCGATGACATGCGTCGCTCAGGCCGCCCAAGGGCTGCTACTGCAGTGGATGACCGCTACCTACTGATTATGGCTCGGAGGAACCTTGGCAGCAACGCAACCATGTTGAATAATGCTTTTTGTGCAGCCACAGGACGTCGTGTTACGAGTCAAACTGTGCGCAATAGCCTGCATGATGCGCAATTTCACTCCCGACGTCCATGACGAGGTCCAGCTATGCAACAACGACACCATGCGGCACGGTACAGATGGGCCCAAGAACATGCCGAATGGACAGCTCAGGATTGCCATCACGTTCTCGTCACCAGACAATCGTCGGAGACGTGTTTGGAGGCAACCCGGTCAGGCTGAACGCCTTAGACACACTGTCCAGCGGGTGCAGCAAGGTGGAGGTTCCCTGCTGTTTTGCGGTGGCATTATGTGGGGCCGACGTACGCCGCTGGTGGTCATGGAAGGCGCCATAACGGCTGTACGAAACGTGAATGCCATCCTCCGAACGATAGTGCTACCACAACGGCAGCATATTAGCGAGGCATTCGTCTTCATGGCCGACAATTCGCGCCCCCATCGTGGACATCTTGTGAATGACTTCCTTCCGGATAACGACATCGTTCGGCTATAGTCGCCAGCATGTTCTTCAGACATGGACGCTATCGAACATATCTGGTATAGATTGAAAAGCGCTGTTTATAGACGACGTGACCCACCAAACTCTCTGAGGGATATGCCGAATCGACGTTGAGGAGAGGGACAATCTGGACGATCAGTGCCATGATGAACTTGTGGATAGTATGCCACGATTAATACAGGCAGGCATCAGTGCAAGAGGTCGTGCTACTGTGTATTAGAGGTACCGGTGTGTAGCAATCTGGACCATCACCTCTGAAGGTCTCGCTGTATGTTGGTACGAGGTGATCTAAGGCCTCCGATTTTTTTTCTAATTAACTACTCACCCGAAATCGATGAAACTGGCGTTACTTCTAGACGTTATCTCCCTGCAGACATACACATTTTTCACAACGCTGACACCATGATTCCATGGCAGCGGCGAAGGCTTCTTTAGGAGTCTGTTTTGACCACTGGAAAATCGCTGAGGCAATAGCAGCACGGCTGGTGAATGTGCGGCCACGGAGAGTGTCTTTCATTGTTGGAAAAAGCCAAAAGTCACTAGGAGCCAGGTCAGGTGAGTAGGGAGCATGAGGAATCACTTCAAAGTTGTTATCACGAAGAAACTGTTGCGTAACGTTAGCTCGATGTGCGGGTGCGTTGTCTTGGTGAAACAGCACACGCGCAGCCCTTCCCGGACGTTTTTGTTGCAGTGCAGGAAGGAATTTGTTCTTCAAAACATTTTCGTAGGATGCACCTGTTACCGTAGTGCCCTTTGGTACGCAATGGGAAAGGATTATGGCCTCGCTGTCCCAGAACATGGACACCATCATTTTTTCACACTGGCGGTTACCTGAAATTTTTTTGGTGGCGGTGAATCTGTGTGCTTCCATTGAGCTGACTGGCGCTTTGTTTCTGGATTGAAAAATGGCATCCACATCTCATCCATTGTCACAACCGACGAAAAGAAAGTCCCATTCGTGCTGTCGTTGCGCGTCAACATTGCTTGGCAACATGCCACACGGGCAGCCATTTGGTCGTCCGTCAGCATTCGTGGCACCCACCTGGATGACACTTTTCGCATTTTCAGGTCGTCATGCAGGATTGTGTGCACAGAACCCGCAGAAATGCCAACTCTGGAGGCGATCTGTTCAACAATCATTCGGCGATCCCCCAAAACAATTCTCTCCACTTCCTCGATCATGTCGTCAGACCGGCTTGTGTGAGCTCGAGGTTGTTTCGGTTTGTTGTCACACGATGTTCTGCCTTCATTAAACTGTCGCACCCACGAATGCACTTTCGACACATCCATAACTCCATCACCACATGTCTCCTTCAACTGTCGATGAATTTCAATTGGTTTCACACCACGCAAATTCAGAAAACGAATGATTGCACGCTGTTCAAGTAAGGAAAACGTCGCCATTTTAGGTATTTAAAACAGTTCTCATTCTCGCCGCTGGCGGTAAAATTCCATCTGCCGTATGGTGCTGCCATCTCTGGGACGCATTGACAATGAACACGGCCTCATTTTAAAATAATGCGCATGTTTCTATCTCTTTCCAGTCTGGAGAAAAAAATCGGAGGCCTTAGAACTTGAATGCACCTTGTACAACATGCACTGTGTGGTTTACATGAGCAATAAAAATCTCTGTTCCACTTTTCTGTACAGGTTCCGGAATTCTCGGAACCGAGGTGATGTGGTGATATAAACATTTTTTTGATGTGTGTATTTTCCCACTATACCAGTATGATATAAATCTTCGATACGGTGCCTCTTGAACGAACGAATGCTTAGGCTACCGTGGTTAAGGGAACGTTCGTCATACAAGCACCAACAATTTCCACACTTTCGAATTCCCTCAGCTCCGACATAATGCAATCAGAACTAGACATAATATTCTTCTGGCTACAGCTGATATTTGCAATGTACTGAGGACATTCGCCGGCCGGAGTGGCCGTGCGGTTCTGGGCGCTACAGTCTGGAGCCGAGCGACCGCTACGGTCGCAGGTTCGTATCCTGCCTCGGGCATGGATGTGTGTGATGTCCTTAGGTTAGTTAGGTTTAATTAGTTATAAGTTCTGGGCGACTGATGACCTCAGAAGTTAAGTCGCATAGTGCTCAGAGCCATTTGAACCAATTTTTTTTTTTTTTTTTTTTTTGAGGACATTCCGCATGTGCATGTGCATGTGGTCAGATACAACAGCGCAACCTGTACCCTTGGCTAGTACCTGCATTCATGTTCGAGCGTACATTTTTCGCGGTGTTTGCACATTTTTGTCCAACCCTTGTTGTTGCCAGTCTTCGAACTAGGGAAGTGTTTGTTCGAAATGTAACTAGATATTATTACTGTATTTGCCGGACACATTTTTTCATAGATAAAAGTAACGTTTAATTGTGACTTGGTCACTAATACTAGTTCCTACAAGTTAGTTAACGGTGAACTAAAGTAAGCCGTTGTAAGTCAACTATTTAGGTTTTTATGTTGGTAACGCCACTTAGGGGTCCGTATGAAAATCACTGACTGTGCTGTGTGCAGTCTGTAGCTGGTTGGCTTTGTTGGAATATACGCTATTGTAGTGTTGGGCAGTTGGATGGGAACAGCGCGAACTGTTGCGCAATTGGTGGTGAGTCGCCGGCAGTGCTGGATGTGGGAAGAGAAATGGCGGAATTCTGAGATGTTAATATGAGCGAACGATCTGGACGTGTGTCCGCCAGAAAAAAGAAATTTGTTAAACTGGATGTATCTCTATCAAAATCTTTCATTTGATAACTATGCCTGTCAGTAGTTAGTGCCTTCAGTAGTTAGAATCTTTATGAAACGGCGCCTTTGAAAAATTAAAGAATGACAGTGTTGAAAAACTCTTACATTTTTTGATACAGAGACCGCTGAGTAAAACTCAACGTACTCAGATAGTTTTCTCTTTACTTATTCTGATCACGCCCGCATCTCGTGGTCGTGCGGTAGCGTTGTCGCTTCCCACGCCCGGGTTCCCGGGTTCGATTCCTGGCGGGGTCAGAGATTTTCTCTGCCTCGTGATGGCTGGGTGTTGTGTGCTGTCCTTAGGTTAGTTAGGTTTAAGTAGTTCTAAGTTCTAGAGGACTGATGACCATAGATGTTGAGTCCCATAGTGCTCAGAGCCATTTGAACCAAGCCATATTCTGATCATCACTACACTGACACGCCCTGACTAACAATAACCTATACCTTTCATGAAACACTTACCTCACAAAAATCTTCGTTACTCGAACTACTGCAGTACAGCGAGCGCCAATAGTGCCAGCTAAATAAAAGATTCTAGCTACTGAAGGCACTAATTACTGATAGGTACAGTTAGCAGATGAAAGATTTTGATAGAGAACAAACAATGTATGTACCTTAATAAGCGTTGCGCAGTTGGAGGTGAGCCGCCAGCAGTGGTGGATGTGGGGAGAGAGATGCCAGAGTTTTGAGAAGTTGCTATAAGCAAACGATCAGGACGTGTGTCCTCCAGAGAAAGGACATTTGTGAAGATTGATGTCATGAATTGATAGATATACATATGATGACTTTTGAACACTCTTAAGGTAAATACGTTGTTTATTCTCTATCAAAACCTTTCATTTGCTAACTATGCCTATCAGTAGTTAGTTAGTGCTTTCAGTAGTTAGAATCTTAGTGCCTTCAGTAGTTAGAATCAGTGATTCATGAAAGGTATAGGTTATTGTTAGTCAGGGCCATTCTTTTGTAGGAATTATTGAAAGTCAGATTACGTTGCACTAAAAATGCTGTGCGTCAGTTTAGTGAAGATCAGAATAAGTAAAGAGAAAACTGAGTACGTTGAGTTTTTCTCAGCTGTTTGAAAATCAAATAACGTAGAAGCTTACCAGCACAGTCATTCATAATTCTTCAAAGGGGACGTTTCACCGTCAGCCGCTACCCCAAGGTTGTTGTACACATTAGTTCGTGGCCAAGATTGGCGTCGGCCCAACAATAAACACTACCGGCCCAAAACCTTCGGTGACGACCAGGAATTATGAAGTCGGGTCCCTGAGATAAGGTGCCCACATAGTGTAGGATAGTGCTTGACTTTAAAAAAAATGGTTCCTCTACTATGACCTTTCGGGAGTGTTCTTCTTAATCTAGACATCTTAAAAGGTCATTTTAACTCTTTTCTTTTTTCATTGATACGATTGATTCAGTGCCGTGGCAAAACCTCGTTCGACCTCATGCGGGAATGTAAAAGCAGCGAGCACGTGGGACATGGACTAGAACAGTGGAAATGTCGCGCTAGGTGGGAATGTGGGTCGACCAGAAGGCGCACCGAGACACGGCGCCCAAGTGCTGTCACTACTTTCATCGGATAGCACAGTAGTTAACGCAAATGTCTAGTAAACAGGGGATCCTGGGGTCGAGCGCCGGGGCAGCACACGTTTTTCACTCCTCGACGATGACACCGCATGAAGTCAAGATGCAGCTGTCATCAATAATTCCTGCACTTTTCTTTCCTTTCACCGCCTCCACCCTCAGTTTATGCAATAATATTTTAGTCGAAAGCCGACAACGTACAGAGTAAATATGAAAAGTAAGAAGAATATAATACAGCACTTACAGTTTTTTTTTCTTTTCAGCGTCTGCCAATTGCAGAGTTAGAAATGTAAATATAGGAGCACTTGAAAACAAATAAATAATGCCAGAATGAGATTTTCACTCTGCAGCGGAGTGTGCGCTGATATGAAACTTCCTGGCAGATTAAAACTGTGTGCCCGACCGAGACTCGAACTCGAGACCTTTGCCTTTCGCGGGCAAGTGCTCTTCCATCTGAGCTACCGAAGCACGACTCACGCCCGGTACTCACAGCTTTACTTCTGCCAGTACCTCGTCTCCTACCTTCCAAACTTTACAGAAGCTCTCCTGCGAACCTTGCAGAACTAGCACTCCTGAAAGAAACGATATTGCGGAGACATGGCTTAGCCACAGCCTGGGGGATGTTTCCAGAATGAAATTTTCACTCTGCAGCGGAGTGTGCGCTGATATGAAACTTCTTGGCAGATTAAAACTGTGTGCCCGACCGAGACTCGAACTCGGGACCTTTGCCTTTCGCGGCCAGGCTGTGGCTAAGCCATGTCTCCGCAATATCCTTTCTTTCAGGAGTGCTAGTTCTGCAAGGTTCGCAGGAGGGCTTCTGTAAAGTTTGGAAGGTAGGAGACGAGGTACTGGCAGAAGTAAAGCTGTGAGTACCGGGCGTGAGTCGTGCTTGGGTAGCTCAGATGGTAGAGCACTTGCCCGCGAAAGCCAAAGGTCCCGAGTTTGAGTCTCGGTCGGGCACACAGTTTTAATCTGCCAAGAAGTTTCATATCAGCGCACACTCCGCTGCAGAGTGAAAATCTCATTCTGGAAACATCCCCCAGGCTGTGGCTAAGCCATGTCTCACCAATATCGTTTCTTTCAGGAGTCCTAGTTCTGCAAGGTTCGCAGGAGAGCTTCTGTAAAGTTTGGAAGGTAGGAGACGAGGTACTGGCAGAAGTAAAGCTGTGAGTACCGGGCGTGAGTCGTGCTTCGGTAGCTCAATGGTAGAGCACTTGCCCGCGAAAGGCAAAGGTCCGGAGTTCGAGTCTCGGTCGGGCACACAGTTTTAATCTGCCAGGAAGTTAAATAAATAATGTCCTGGAAGACGCTCCGATTTCGCCTCGCCTGAGGTGGATAAGAAATCGTTGTAAACATACAGATGCTGCTACCGAATGACGTACTCGCCGAAGTTGTTTGCAGTGTTGGCTAAGACTTGGTGTGACGTGTCGCGCTGCGGCAGAACAGGCAGTAACTGAACTGTACGACGCGAAACGCGACCGTTTTCCTGACCGTGGCACGGCAGCACGACCGGGCCGTAGTGGCTTTTAACAACCACTGATAAAGCCTGATATCTTTCATGTGCTGGAAGGACAATTCACCGGTCAGCTGGCGAGCTGGTGTTTGAGGTGGGTTTGGAGAGTACGGGCTTGTGGCGCAAGGACTCAATAGAGGTGACTGAACGACTGTGGCGTTTCAACAAATGAGCTAAGCATTCCAAGCGAGCAATTAATCGGAACAGTGCAGTGGAACCACGTATATACAGCCCTAATTAATGCGGACAGTATCTTTTGCTTTTTTTTTTTCTTTAATTTTTGAGCCGGCCGGGGTTGGCCGAGCGGTTCCAGGCGCTACAGTCTGGAACCGCGCGACCGCTACGATCGCAGGTTCGAATCCTGCCTCGGGCATGGATGTGTGTGACGTCCTTAGGTAAGTTAGGTTTAAGTAGTTCTAAGTTATAGTGGAATGATGACTTCAGCAGTTAGTCCCATAGTGCTCAGAGCCATTTGAACCATTTTTTTTTTTTAATTTTCGAATCAATACGATTACATAAAAGGAACACGTTGCTTAACGTTATCTCGATAAGTTTTGAACGACTTGCCTCAAATTTTTACGCGCTGATTTAATAACGGACACTCGCTACATTTTTTGATATAAATATATGTATACTGTATTTGAAGGGGAAACATTGTTACCAAAAGTTTTGCATAGTTCTTGACCGATTTGCATCAACTTTTGACAGTACACTCTCGCAAATATGCTAATGCACACAGGAAACATATTTTTTAACGTGTGTGGAATATAAATAAAGTGTGTAACATAATTAATGGCGTTAACACATACAGTTGAAAGTACACCTTTACTACAAAAAAGTCTCAGTAAACAAAGGGTCTAAAATGCATACCTTAAGAACTACGAGCAATTTTTCAGCTTCGATACTGCGAAACAAATCTCTTCTACTGCAAGTTCTTTGCTTTCTATATTTTGGGAAGTGATAGTATGGACCAAAACAAGAAAAAAAGTCCAGTAGGCATGTGCTCTAAAATGCATTCCTAAGAGCCATGAGCACTTCTTCAACCTTTGCTATTTTGAAACGCAACTCTTCCAATGATGAAGTGATAGTAACTTTCAAGGTATCAGTAGCAGACAAATTGCGCGAGAATCGGGAATCTCAAAAACGTCGGTGTTGAGAATGCTGCATCAACGTCGATTGCACCCGTACCATATTTCTATGCACCAGGGATTGCATGGCGACGACTTTCAACGTCGTGTACAGTTCTGCCACTGGGCATAAGAGAAATTACGGGACGATGACAGATTTTCTGCACGCGTTCTATTTAGCGACGAAGCGTCACTCACCAACAGCGGTAACGTAAACCGGCATAATATGCACTATTGGGCAAAGGAAAATCCACGATGGCTGCGACAAGTGGAACATCAGCGACCTTGGCAGGTTAATGTATGGTGCGGTATTATGGGAGGAAGGATAATTGGCCCCCATTTTATCGATGGCAATCTAAATGGTGCAATGTATGCTGATTTCCTATGTAATGTTCTACCGATGTTACTACAAGATGAAACTTCCTGGCAGATTGAAACTGTGTTCCCGACCGAGACTAGAACTCGGGATCTTTGCCTTTCGCGGGCAAGTGCTCTACCACTTGCCCGCGAAAGGCAAATGTCCCGAGTTCGAGTCTCGGTCGGGCACACAGTTTTAATCTGCCAGGAAGTTTCATATCAGAGCACATTCCGCTGTAGAGTGAAAATCTCATTCTGGTTACGACAAGATGTTTCACTGCATGATAGAATGGCGATGTACTTCCAACATGATGGATGTCCGGCACATAGCTCGAGTGCGGTTGAAGCGGTATTGAACAGCATATTTCATGACAGGTGGATTGGCCGTCGAAGCAACATACCATGGCCCGCACGTCCACTGGATCTGATGTCCCCGGATTTCTTTCTGTGGGGAAAGTTGAAGGATATTTGCCATCGTGATCCACCGACAACGCCTGACAACATGCGTCAGCGCATTGTCAATGCATGTGCCACCATTAGGGAAGGCGAAAAAATACTCGCTGTTGAGAGGAATGTCGTTACACCTATTGCCAAGTGCATTGAGGTTGACAGGCATAATTTTGAGCATTTATTGTATTAATTCTAACATTCTGCATGGTGTCTGTTTGTTATAAGTCGTGTCTCCCTACCACTTTCGCGCAACGACGCTCTGAGCGTGTTTTTTTTTTTTTTTGGGGGGGGGGGGGGGGGAATTGACTAGTTTGAACCTGGGACCTGTTGCTGGTAAGGAGACGCCAGACCACACATGACATGAAGAGTTCAGTGAGACTAGCGATGATATAATCAAATACCTAATGATTTCAGCGTCAGCTCTACTGCACTCCCTGTAAAAGAATCTTAATACTAACTCAATTTTGTGGAAGGGGTTCAAGGCTTTCCTATTTTTAGTTAGCTGGTAAAATAACGTCGTTAAAGCAGTTAAGTTTACCACTGGAAATTTTATTCTACTCACAAAACATTCTTTATAAATTGCACTATTGATAAAAGGAAATATTTTAATACAGGATGATAAAAACCAACTGCGTTCAACAAAAATGTGAACGAATATTCCCTGAATGGGTTTCCAAGTTCTACAATGGACCGAAGGATGACCTATGCCATATCACATCTATAATCTAGGTTTAAATTAAGTTTCACAAAAGAGAAAACTATCAAAATGATATACAGTGACCCTCAATTATCTTTAATTACTTATCTAACTTGTCGTAAATTACAGTGGCTGTTGTGGCTTCCCAATAATTATATAGCAGAAAAATCATCGCATTTCAGATTTTTACTTCAAGTAGCAAATGTGAACACCATGAGATTTAATTGACGATCGACACTAGTATTATGTAAAAAGGGGGTGTAACGGATGAGACTTCTGCAGTTCTGAGTGAAGCTTTATGCACTGTTATGCGGAATCGCGTGCATTCATTACCCTGTCGTTGGTTAGGCAGCTTCAGGGGGCGGTGGGCGGAACAGCTCCATACAGCTCGCCGTCTCGGAAGCAACTCTCTCCTAACTTCTCCTTACTACAATTTACCGAAGTTGGTTTAAAAAAAAACTACCTGGCTGTGTTTTCATCTGACCAATCAGGGTCTCAATGTTAACCTTAAGCTCTGCCTACAAAAGTTCTGTCTATCCAATGAGAAACGCTATACTTTTCGTGGTGGGGCAATGTTTTTAACGTTTGCAACGTAACAGAAACGCGAAAAAGTCTCACGCTAAAACATGCAGCTGGTGTGGCCCTTTTAGTGTTATCGTAAGATCTATACTGTTCTTCTGGAGGGCTCTAGCATCTAACATGGGTTGGGGGGGGGTGGTCCTGGCGGTTGGCTGGCGACGTGGGTGTCCGTCCTTTATCGTAGGGCCTCCTAGCTTAACACGGTTCTGCTCTCGGCTTCTGTTCTCATTTCTCCCCTCGGAACTGCGTCTGTTTCACGGTGGGAAGGTATGACATGCATTTAGGAATTCTTGTGTTAGCCTGTGGTATTCCATTTGCTCACTCATTAATCGTATTACTTTGGTTAATTTAATGTCACGATTTATTTGCAGCTATGTGACACATTGCTGGATTTGCTTATCATGTCAGGGTTTTCATGGAAGGTGTTGGATTTGCCTGACACCTTACATATCACCACCCTTCGAACTTAATTTTTGCACTGAAGTTAGGCAATGATTGAATCGTTGTCTAAGTCAGTCAAAAATTATTCCTTTATCTAAATTTTGTTTCCTAGTGTTCAGCTCCATTATTCTAGTTCTATGCTAATTTATATTACTAATTTATATTTTTATATTCTTCCAAATTATTCTCAAAAATATGTTTATATTGACAAGAGAAGAATATTTTTATGCTATTATCATTATAAATTTTTGATTATTTTCCTTCTTTATTTAAGTATGAAATTTGTTTTTTAAGAAGTTTGTTATCGAAAGTGAGGAGTCTTTCACATCGATTTTCTTAGAAATATTTTTTTTTATAAATGTAGTAATTAAGTAAAATGTGTTCCTAACACGTTTTCTAAATATCATGTACAAGTAAAATGTTTTTGTTTCTAGGCACTCATTTCAACATTGTTACACTAACAAATAAGAATTATTTCCAAGATTTGCTTTGACAAAGAAATGTACATACACAAGTATTGAGATATTATCCTAACAAATGGTACAAATGTTAAAAAAAGGGGAAAACATCCAATAAGATAATTTTATTCTTTGTTTTTATAAGGAGAAAATAAGTAAAATATAGTTATTCTTTTATTTTTATGAGGAGAAAATAATTGGCATATAGTTTTAGTGTTTATTATTCCTTACTTTTGTTCTTTATATACTGTCCATTTCAGAACTAATGACTTATTTTTATCGATAGTCTATTTTTTACTTAAGTCCATAGTCAATCACTGTTATTTTGTAGTTTATTAGCTGTCTGCTGTGCTTAACTTATTTAGTTTTTCACACATTTCTTTTGCACAATTCCTACATCACATAATTTGATTTCATGCAATCCTATGAATGTTTAAGCATGAGGTTGGCGAATGTTTTTGCACGAAGGTGATGGACTTGAGCGAGATGGATGTGGGCAAGTATTTGATGTACAGCTTCGTTAGTCATTCCTTGTTGGTTTTGCAACTGTGTGTTGCTGTTGTGGTGGTCCCACAATGGAATGGAGCTGTGAGTGCAGAATTTCGTGGTTTACTGGCTTTGTATGCGTGAAAGTCATCGTTATGTGTCGCTGAAAGCGGTCGTTTTTCGTTGTAATACTTTGCAGACGACTAGTTTACAATAGGATAGGGATTTGGGAAGGTATGTCGTCTGTTCTTCACCTATCTTCTATCTTGGTCTCAATCTTACGAATCTTCAACTTCTGTTCTTCCTGCTTTTTCTCTGCTTCTTACTTGATTCTTGGTTCTTCTCTGGGCAGGATATGGGAATATTTATTGATAACTACACGATTTGAAGTTCTCCTCTTAGTAACAGTTTGATAAATTGTTTGGACGTGTCATTTCTACTTTGTGGACGTTTTCTTCAGTTTCGTGCATCAGCATGCTGTTTAATAGCAGTAGTGTGACTTTTACACATATTTTTTGCCAGTGGTGGCTTGCCCAAGCAGTCTTCTCATCGGGCCGTTTTTTGCTCGCTCTGCTGAGCCGGGGCGTTCTGGGGCCCCAGGGCCCTCTTGTCCTCCCGTGTTCTGTCCCAGCAGGGTTCCGCCACTCTGTGGTTCTGCTTAGCAGCAGACTTACTGCCCACTTTGGCTACAAGGGCCCTCTGTTGGTCTCGCTGTCCTTTCCCTTCTCTCGACACTTCTGTCTTGTAGGAATCATGTCTTGCTAATTACGTCCTTTTCTTTCTTGATACTTCTCGTGTTGCAACTTGTGGGTCCTTGCATCTGGTCCTTGCTGGAGTTTTTACAATGGTTCTTACAAAAAGTTTTACTTATAATCATCTAACATATGTCTAGTACCTACATTGTTTTACGCTTTCTTAAAAAGCTTTGCAAATTTCGGCGCCCTTTCCATGTTACATTTCCAAGATATTTTGAGTCTTAACTTCTACAAGAATCCTCAAATTCGCTTTTTATTTTTGTGTAGTGTCATGGTGTATAGCATTTTAGTATTTCATGCTGTTAGACTATCTACGCTTCATCCCTTCACCTTAATCTATGGTACTATTGGTGGTATTTTTGTTTTTATTGAAACTACTTTCTTTTTCCCACCTTCCCCTCTCTTCATTCTTCTTTCTCCTGACGATCATATCTGCAACATAAACTTGAAATATTGTGCTGATTATTTACCAGTAATAAAATTAATCTTCAAACTTTTTAATATGGCTCACATGGTGAAGTCCTAAGGTTCTGCCTGTTTTTGGGATCATTAGTTCCACAGCATTATCATGAGCAATTTGGCTAATTATGACAGGTCCCTTGTATGCAGCGTAAAACTTATGTATTTTGTGTTTCTGTTTGCTGGAGATATGGTGTGTTTTTACAAATACTTTCTGGCCCACTGAGAATCTTCTTTTAATTGCTGTTCTATCTCCTCATTCTTTTCTTTTAATGGCTGCCTTTCTGATGTTGGAGAGTGCTGTTGCTATGACTTGTTTGTGCTGTCTGTGTGGTACAATAGGAAATCTAACATTTTCTCTGGTTATGTTTGAGGGTTCAATATTTTTAAGTACAGTAACTTGAGGTAGTAGTGTAGTGCTATGTGGCATTTCATTTATTACTTTTTGAAAATCTTTAAGGTATATATCCCAAGCGTTGTGTCTTTTGCCTGCATATAATCGGCATAAAGTGCCAATGTCCTTCATAGATCGTTCTGCTGGATTTACGCTAGGTTTGTACTTAGATATGTAGATGGGTTTTATTTTGTGTTGTTTTAATGTGTTCTGCCATTGTCTGAGAAAATCTTGTCTAAATGCTTTACTTATAGTAAGACCTGTTGCCCGTTTTAATGGTTTCAAGGTAACATATTTAGAAGTAAGTTCCAAAACGACAAATATGAAAATATATCCATTTTTTGTGCGTGGGAGGGGCCCCATCAAATCTGTTGTAGCTATTTGTTTTAATTTTTTAGGGATTATTGGAAACATAGGTGGTTTGGTTTGGAAAGTGACATGTTTAGCCCTCATACATTTTTTGCATTTGACTAATACTATTCTAATTCGTCTTTCCATATTAGGAAAATGGCTTGTTTGTTTTATTTTTAAAAAGCATCTCTTTGGTCCAAATTGGCCATTACTTAAATGTGTATACCATATGTACTTATTAATTAGTTCATCTGGGATATAAATTAACCATTCATTCGTTGCAATATTTCGTCTAAAAAATAAAACATTGTTTTTTTTACGAGATAGTGCTGCCGAATGTCTGGAAAATCCTTACTTCTCCACTTGTGTTTGATTCCTAGTATTTCAGGATCCTTGTCCTGTTCTTTGCCTATGTTTTTCAATGCTGTCGTAATGCAGTTTTCGAAAGGCACTTGTTTCATATAGTACATTGTAAACTGGTCTTCTGCTGCTTGCAAACCTATGTTATTGGATGCACCCTGTGGACATCGTGATAAAGCATCTGATAATACATTCGCTGGTCCTGGTATGTGTGTAATAGTGAAGCCAAATTCTTGTAGTATTAACATCCATCTGGCTAACCTCCCATGAGTTAGTTTGGCGGATAACAGAAATTCTAATGCTTTGTGGTCAGTGTATACTTTTGTTTTTCTTCCGCATAGGAAGTATCGAAAACGTTGGAAGCCCCATACAATGGCCAATGCTTCCAGCTCCATGACTGAATAGTTTTTCTCGCTTTTTGTGAGTACATGACTGGCAAATGCAATTGTTCTATATGATCTTAGCCCTGCCTGTTCATATTCTTGGAATAAAACAACTCCCAAACCTGCTTT
Source organism: Schistocerca cancellata (assembly GCF_023864275.1). Lineage (NCBI taxonomy): Eukaryota > Metazoa > Arthropoda > Insecta > Orthoptera > Acrididae > Schistocerca > Schistocerca cancellata. The sequence goes on from NC_064631.1 coordinate 693,240,035, forward strand.
CGCGCTATCAGTGGCCATACAAAAATTTTGTGTTAGATCAGGATGTGCTAAAATCGGTGCTGTTGTTAGTGCGTTTTTCACTTTTAAAAATTCTTCATTGGCTTGTTGATCCCATACCCATGGTGTGTTTTTTCCAGTCAATGCTGCACATAGGTGTGGTGTTGCGAGAGAGTCGATCCAAATAAATTTTTTATAGAATCCGGTGAGACCTAGAAATCCTCTGAGAGTTTTCTTATTATATGGAGTACAGAATTCTTTGATTGCCGTTAGTTTTTCTGGGTCGGGCATTATCCCTTTCTCTGAAAGTATGTGTCCTAGAAATTTGACCTCTCCCCTTCCAAATTTGGATTTTGTTATATTTACTGTGACCCCATGCTCTTCCATGATCTGTAAAAACTGATTTAATGTGTCGTTGTGATGTTCCCAAGAGGGTTCTGCTATAATTACATCATCAACATAACAAGTAATTTTTTGTAAAATTTCAGGACTGAGCATAGTATTAAATCCCCTAATAAACGCTGCTGATGATATGTTTAAACGAAATGGCAATCGTTTAAATTGGTAACATCTACCGCATACGATAAATGCTGTAAATTTTCTACATTCTGGGGCCAATTCTATTTGCCAGAAACTACTCCATAAATCAGTTGATGAAAATATCTTAGCACCATGGAAGTTTTGTATCAATTTCTCTAATTTTTCTGGGCGATCTGTCTCAGCGATTATGATTGTGTTGATCTGTCTGGAATCAAGCACTAACCTGATGCTCCCATCTCGTTTTTTAACAATATGGAGCGGGCTGTTATATGTGGAGGTAGCTGGTTCAATAATATCATCATTAACATTTTAGATATCTCCTGGAATACTTTATTCCTGTAGCTTAATGGGATTGTATAGGGTGGCACTCTAAATGGTTTGTGCTGTTTTACTTCAAACTTGTACTGAAAGTGTTTAATACTGCCAGTCTTAGGTAAAAATACCTCTGTTTTATCTCGTAAAATACCCTCTAATTCTCTTTTACTGTGTTCCGAAATACCTTGAACTTTTTGCAATTTTTCGTCGATTTCTTTATGGACATGAGTTGAGGCGATTCCCCCTTTTGTGCATACCATTCTAATTCTTCATCCTCTTTATCTCGCATCATTCTTAATTGTTTGTTTATAACTGGTTTTTCTTCTAATTTTAGCTTTTGCCCAAAGACAAGTGTGACACTCCCGAATGTTACGCTACCTTTCCCCATATCTATTATCGCTCGTCTCTCATTTAAAAAATCTGCACCTATAATCAAATGTACAGTTAGTTTAGGTATAATCACGAAGTTGGCTTCGATCTTTTGACCTTGACACGAAAGAGTTAACCTTGTTTGTCTCGTAACTTGCGCAGCATTGTTTCTAATAGGAACTCTTACTTTAATTTTACGTGTTTTCAGAAGTGGCAGTTCCTCATTGGCATTACACTGCATGAATAAATTTTCTGAGATCGCGATCAATTCACTTCCGCTATCAATTACAATATTGAGTGGGATATGCTTTACCATGGCCTTCACAATTGGTTGAATTTGAAAGGGTTGGTTCTGTTCTTCTTCTTCTTGCATCAACGAATCCTCCGCTGAATCATACATGAGTCTTTTCAGGAATTTCCCTTGTGAATTCGAACTTTCTGTAGGATAGGCTTCGACTGCTACTTCTCTCTCTTTTATTTCCTTTTCTCTATTCTTCCTTCATTTACACTTTCTTCGACATCCTCTACTTTTTCCTCATTCTCGTCTATCCTCTCCTTCTTCGTTGCTACTTCCACATAATCGCATTTAAATGCTCTAATTATCGCTTCGTAACTTCCTTCATTATATACGTTGGGTTGTGTGCCCACTAGTAACTTATTTTCAACTTCTGTCGACTGCGCATTATCCTCATTGAATTCGCCTTCCCTGGTTTCCATCTCAAATAGCTCTGCAATACTCATTACTTCGTCCTTTCCTCCTACACTCGTTGTGCATGCCTCTGGTAATTCATCTGCCTCGTCAGTATTCTCCCAATTAATTTCGTCCCAACACGATATTGTTATTTTCCTGTCTTCGTTTTCATCTGGACCCTGCGGATTTGTTTCTTCCTTCTTCTGTTCTCATGATGAGGTATTTACTTCTCTGTTCAAGGTGTTGCAATTGTCCTGGGTCGGTGCGTCATTCTTTTTGGCATGGGCGCTTAGCTGTCAATTCGAACGTTTATCAGGGTTTGGTGGTCCTACCTCCACCTCTTCTATCTGTATTCTCTTTTCTTGCTCCACTTGGTGATATTGGTTTCTTTGTTGATAATTTGTCGGTCTATTGGTTCTCGTTATTCCCTCTGTAATAGTTGTTGCCGTTCCTGGGTGAATTATAGTTATTGCCGTATTCTCTTCTAAATCCATAACCGTTTTTTTTTGTTGAAATCTGTTGTCGTTTCTTGGTGCGAAGTTATCACGTGGTTCGTAATTATTGTTTCTTCGTACTGTGTCTTGTGGATTCCACTGCTTTTTGCTTTCGTTTGCACGTGCGCTTTGTCTTTTTCTTGCGTCATCTTCCGAAAATATGAACTCTAGTTCCCTTAGAATACCTTTAAATGCTTCGACGTCATTGCCTCCGCGACCTACTAATGATTGCTGGTATTTCAATGGTAACTTCAGCGTGCATAATTTAATCAACTCTCCGTCACTGTATGGTACATCTAAGCATTGATTTTTCTTTGCCATTACTTCGAAAAATTTCACGGGACTCTTCTCTACTGAATTTTCAAAATATGGGTTCTGTAATAAATAATTCGTACCTCACTCTGTTCTGTGCTTCGCTGGACCAGTATCGTGAGAGAAACATCTCTCTGAAATCTTCGTACGATCGGCATGTCGCTGCAACATTCTGCATGGTTTCTGCGACTGTTCCTGACATGTGTGCACATATAAAGTCTAATTTGTGTGCTAGCGTCCAGTGTTCTGGTAATCCTACTCGTAATTGATCAATAAAAGTTCGTGGATGTAATGAGTTTCCTTCTCGAAAGTGTTGAAATTTTCTGACTGTGAGGAAATGATCGTTGTCGTACTTCATCATAGTTCCATATGAAATTCGCGATTCTTCGCCACTGTTGTTTCTGATCATTTCTCCCGTCGTTCTTTCCGGTTGTGGTAGATCCACTGGCTATTGTCCACTGTAACTTTCGCGTACCCTTGCGTAATATCGTTGAAGTGGTACGCAATAATTTTCTTCCATCGGTTGTGAACGTGTATCTGAATGCATTGCACTGTACTCTTCGCGACCTGGCTTTCCATTGTCACGTACTGGTTCGGTATCTTGTCTGGCTAAACTTGCCGCTTCATTGCGCGATCCAGACTGTCTTGAAACATACATTTGTGGTTCTGCATGTGTTTGTGGTGCCGTTTGTTCATCAAGAATTTCGAAACGTGTTTGTTGCGGTGCAGGCTGTCTGATTTCGCGTATGTTACTTTCCGCCTGTGATTGGAATGCGTAATATCTTCGTTAATTGCTTGTTTTTCCGGTGCTGTTACAGATATGGATGTGGTTGCAGACTCAGTGCTTGTTCGATCTTGTTCACTACGCAACAACTCTGTTCGCAATTTCTGAAATTGTTGCTTCGTTTGCGCTTCTATTTTGACTATGCGATTATCATATCATTTCAGCGCTGCTTATGTGATAAGTTTGTGTAATAAACTGTTTTCAACAATTTCACGCGCTGTACCTGCTGCTTGTCTAGTAATTACGTTTATCTGTTTCTCTAGTTTCTTGACTTTTCCCTGGGTGTTGTTACGTAATGTTTTGATCTCGTCCTGAGTGTCATTACGCAATGTTTGTACGTCCGCTTGTACCTTGTAAATGTCTATTCTCAACTGATTGTGACCTGTTACTAAGTTTCCTATCACTTCTCGAGATTCTTTTGCCTCGTCTTCAATATGACTTAGGCGTAACTGAATTTTTTTGTTTTGTTCTTTAATCTCACGCATTTGTCTCGTGGTTTCTGCATTCTGAATTTGAATTTGGTTCGCTATTTCTTTATTTTTCCTTGTCATGGTTTCCGTAATTTGTTGTAATAATTCTGCCAGATTGGTGGGTCCTATTGCGTTTTCTTCCGACGTCCTACGCTCTGTGTTTTCGCCCAAGTGTTGGTTCACAACCGATTGCATTGAACTGTGTGGTGACACGTTTCTGCTCGCATTCCTTGTACTATGTGGTGAGGGAGCTCTGATTACTTGTACTAGGGTCCTACGTATTCAAGACGCAAGTTGGAATCCTCATCGACTGTCTCTCTACTTTCCTGCTCCTCTGTCGTATGCTGACCTATGTTTTCTATGCCTTGGCGTACATTATCCTCGTTATGGTGCGTTATCTGTCCTATTTCTTGCGATATTGCATCGTCTGTTGTACTGTCATCTATTCTCCGTCCATCTTCAGGCTCGGTCTCTACCTCAATTCGGTCAATGTCTCGATCTGCAACTGCTAATCTTTCTGAGTCCCTTATTTTCTGTTTTAAAAGCAATTCACGCGCCCTACTTCGCGTCAACATGCGCTCATACGATCTCACGCGTTTCATAAACTTTATGTTCACACGACTTGACACTTATTATACCCAAGAGTGATAATCCATTCACTTACTTGTTGGGTCAGAACCAACTTGTCAACGATGTATCCGCCACCTGTGCGCTTGCATTGGAGAGAAAACTTAATTCTAACAATATTAAAGTTCATAACTTAATTATGCTATTGTCTCTGCTAGAATGTCTCACTTTCTATTCAATACTTTCTTACTATCTACCGCTGCAGCTACTGTTTTCAACTATTTATGCCTTTAAAAAAATTTATTAAGAAAATTTTTTAACAGGCTATTTTTCTGACCTGGTTGGGTCGCCATTCTCTAACATTCTGTGTGGTGTCTGTTTGTTCTAAGTCGTGTCTCCCTACAACTTTCGCGCAACGACGCTCTGAGCGTGTTTTTTTTTTTAGAGAATTGACTAATTTGAGCCTGGGACCTGTTGCTAGTAAGGAGACGCCAGACCACACATGACATGAAGAGTTCAGTGAGACTAGCGATGATATAATCGAATACTTAATGATTTCAGTGTCAGCTCCACTGCACTCCCTGTAAAAGAATCTTAATACTAACTAAATTTCGTGGAAGGGGTTCAAGGCTTTCCTATTTTTAGTTAGCTGGTAAAATAACGTCGAAAAAGCAGTTAAGTTTACCATTGGTAATTTTATTCTACTCACAAAACATTCTTTATAAATTGCACTGTTGATAAAAGGAAATATTTTAATACAGGATGATAAAAACCAACTGCGTTCAACAAAAATGTGAACGAATATTCCCTGAATGGGTTTCCAAGTTCTACAATGGACCGAAGGATGACCTATGCCATATCACATCTATAGTCTAGGTTTAAATTAAGTTTCACAAAAGAGAAAACTATCAAAATGATATACAGTGACCCTCAATTATCTTTAATTACTTATCTAACTTGTCGTAAATTACAGTGGCTGATGTGGCTTCTCAATAATTATATAACAGAAAAAACATCGCATTTCAGATTTTTACTTCGAGTAGCAAATGTGAATACCATGAGATTTAATTGACGATCGACACTAGTATTACGTAAAAAGGGGGTGTAACAGATGAGACTTCTGCAGTTCTGAGTGAAGCTTTATGCGCTGTTATGCGGCATCGCGTGCGTTCATTACCCTGTCGTTTGTTAGGCAGCATCAGGAGGTGGCGGGTGGCGCAGCTCCATACAGCTCGCCGTCTCGGAAGCAACTCTCTCCTAACTTCTCCTTACTACAATTTACCAAAGTTGGTTTAAAAAAAAACTATCTGGCTGTGTTTTCATCTGACCAATCAGGGTCTCAATGTTAACCTTAAGCTCTGCCTACAAAAGTTCTGTCTATCCCATGAGAAACGTTATACTTTTCGTGGTGGGGCAATGTTTTTAACGTTTGCAACGTAACGGAGACGCGAAAAAGTCTCACGCTAAAACTTGCAGCTCGTGTGGCCCTTTTAGTGTTATCGTAAGATCTATACTGTTCTTCTGGAGGGCTCTATCTTTTAACATGGGTTGGGGGGTGGTCCTGGCGGTTGGCTGGCGACGTGGGTGTCCGTCCTTTATCGTAGGGCCTTCTAGCTTAACACGGTTCTGCTCTCGGCTTCTGTTCTCGTTTCTCCCCTCGGAACTGCGTCTGTTTCACGGTGGGAAGGTATGACATGCATTTAGGCATTCTTGTGTTAGCCTATGGGATTCCATTTGCTCACTCGTTGATCGTATTACTTTGGTTAATTTAATGTCACGATTTATTTGGAGCTATGTGACGTACTGCTGGATTTGCTTATCATGTCAGGGTTTTCACGGAAGGTGTTGGATTTGCCTGACACCTTACATATTGTGGTATTTACAGGTAATCACGCTGTAATAGCATGCGTTCTCAGAAATGATAACTTCTCAAAGGTACATGTATCACATTGGAACAACCGAAATAAAATGTTCAAACGTACCTACGTTCTGTATTCTGATTTATAAAACCTTCCTGTGACCAACTGCTCATCTAAAATCATGAGCCATTTGTTTGTGACTATTACGGCGCCATCTATCACAAAGCGAAAAAAGTGGTCCAACTGATACATACACAGTTCTTTACGTACTACACGAATATGTAATAAAAAATGGGGGTTCCTATTAAAAAAAAACGCAGTTGATATCCGTTTGACCTATGGCAGCACCGTCTAGCGGGGCCAACCATAGCGCCTTCTGGTTTCCGCATTGAAGCTAGACGAGTTTCATTCTTTGTAGTTTTTCGTTTGACGCTTATTTCGTGAGACATTTGGCCGAGTCACGATCAATGGAGCACACTGTATACTTTCGTAGTGTACAAATATGCATACACTGACGGAAGAAATCGCAACATTAAGGAGTTAAGAGGCATGTTTCTACATCTGAAAGACGATACTTCTCAGCCACATAAGAGGGCGATAGTAACGCTACTGTGAGGATGCAAATCAGGTTTGCTGTAAATACAGGCTGTAACGGTCGTACGCGCAGGCAATCATCGTAGGCCGCACCACTCGCTCCTTTCGCCTCCATGATTTCTACCTCACCCTTTATGGTCGTCCTATCCAACTCACCCCCATCCTGAAACACCTTGGCCTCACCCTTGACCGACACCTCACCTGGACCCCTCATCTCCTGACCATCCAGCAGAAAGCCCATTCCCGCCTCCGCCTTCTGAAACTCCTGTCTGGCCGGACATGGGGATTGCATCCTTCTACCATCCTCCACACCTACAAATCCCTCATCCGTCCTATCCTCTGTTATGCCAGCGTTGCCTGGATCTCCACCTTCACCTGCTTTTACAAGGCCCTCCAAATCCTTGAACGCCATGCGCTCCGCCTTGCCTTCCGTATCCGCCTCCCTTCCCCCACACGGCTCCTGTATGAACTGATCCCCTTCCCCCACCTCCTCCTGTTCCTCCAACATCTCCGCATCCTTTACACTGTTCGCAGGCTTGATCCCCCCCACGCTCTGGTTTCCTCCTTCCTCTCCACCCCCCGCCCGTTGCCGCGCCTCTATCGCTGTATCCCTCCCTCTCTCCACCTCCACACCCTCCATCTCTTTCATCAGGGCAATTTCCAACGCCTCCCCCTCCCGGATGACGAACTTCGCCGTGACATCTACCCTTCCTTCCAACTATAACCTGGCCTTGTTCCCCCCCCCCCTCCCCAGGGCCCCCTTTGCCTCTTTCCTCCTTCTCCCAGAGCGGATTTTCCTCCGTCCCCCCTTCCCTGAGACCCTGCACCCCACACTTGCCTCTCTCCTTCCCACATCCCTCCCTACCTGGCCCTCTTCCGCGCGCCACCCGCTCACCTCCCCCATCTCTTCCCCTCCCTCCCTTCTTCAGGTCTCCCTCATCTCCTAGCGCCTGGCAGATCCTCTGTATTGATCATCATCAGTGTGCCACATCAGTGTTGTGTTTAGTGCCGTTTCTCGTGTGCGTCAAGAGGTGTGATTTTATTTGTGCCCTGCCTTGTGGTTCGCCGTCAGTGTTACGTTATGTGCTATGCCGTCCGTCGCTACCTTTATGCTCCAGTCATACTGTGCCTTGTGTTCTTTTAACTGTCGCAGTGTGTGGCTTTTTGTGTGTGCTACTTTTAAACAGTTTTTTATCTCCATTTTACTGTCACCCCGTTTTTCGTCTACTGCCTTCCATGCTGCTCCCCCTTTTTTATATCTATGTTCACCTTATTCTCTCCTTTGCTGTTTTTAACTGTCTTCTATTGTTTTGTTCTATGTCTTTCGGCTGAAGAGCAGCGCCTATGCTGCTGCCAGCCCGCCCCAATGGGGAATTGAAATACATTAAAGGAAAAAAAAAGTCGTACGCGCTAGTTATCTTTGGGACTAAACTTTTATGTTAGTCTAGAATGCCATTAAGGCGATAAAGACGCCATTATCAAACCCTCACAGAGATTGAACAAGATCGTGTAACACGGCTGTGAGATGCTGGATGTTCTTTGTGCATATTTTAGGAACACTTTACAGGAATGTAGCAACTGTACATGACTACTGGCAGCGGTGGTCGCGAGGACTTACGGTCGCAACAAGACCAGACTCGGGACGGCTGCGTGACGCAATCGAGAGGGAAGACCATCGTATTCGTCGTAAGGCTCTGTCGCATCTTATTGCAGCTATGAGAACAGCAGTGGGCACCAAGATCATGGTGACTCTGTAACCTCCCCCTCACTTATTGACCTTAATGACAGTGAAAAATTAAACCGCGTGTACCTAATGGAAATTTGGGAAAAGCAATCGTCACCGAAGTTAAACTCTCGGTAAAGAGGGAGGAAAGGGTTACATCTAAATGAAAGGAAAAATGCAAATGAAACTGGTGGAAATTAATTTTGAAAAGCGGTAAAGTTAATAAAGAAAGTAAATGTGCGGCCATTACGTTAACAATTAACTAGTGGCAATTAGATATTTGAGATTTGGAGGAAATTAAAGTCGCCAGTCCTAAGGACAATTACTATAGTAACTGAAAAAGAAAGGTTATTACACATACAATTAGCACTACAAGCGTGGCAACTGAAGGTTGACACGTGCAGTGTGAAAACTGAAAGTTTGTCAGAAGTAGTAAATTTCGCTACACTCTGACTTAATTTAGTAAAAGAATTAATAAAACCGGAAAATGGAAAGTTAATTTAGTGACTGGAGTTAATAGTGAGCTTTCTTTCTGAAGCACATCGAAATTCAGTAAAATACGGTTAGTCTTGGACTACCTCAACAATCATTTCAAAAGCTACTTTAATCTACGCAATTTAGAAATCAGGGATTTAACTTTGAACTTGAATTAAATGATTCTGAACAATTAACAGTAGTAAAATTTAGTGTGTACCAAGCTGAGCTGCAGTCACAGGTAAGCTAAAATATGGTAACAAAACTCGCACTCTTAATTTGTGCTTGTGTAATCTAAGTATTGTAGCCAGCCAGCTATAAATACTTTAACTGAACTTTGAAATTAAAGTAGTGAAATGCTATATTATTATTTTAATGCTGGCGTTTGAATTTCAACGACACTCGGGTTCATTCCGGAAAAGGAAAGGGACCCTGCTTGGTAATGCAATTGGGACAATGAGCAACAAATGTTCATGCTAAGTTGCTGTAATTATAGTTACGAAAATGGTACAGTTTGAAAAGCTGAGGTCTGCCATACAGTTCTAAAACTTTACGTGCTCCCAGTCTTCCTTGTTGGTTGATTGAAGGTTTGCAGTCGTCGATCGGGGAGGTGGCGACAGTCACTCATTGTCGGCCGTCGCTGTTGCAGAAGCTGGATGTTGGCGCGCCTTCTTCTCGACACGGTCACCAGACGAAACGGGCTCTTGATGTCCTCCGGATAATGCTTCCCGTCCGCGACACCATGTCAGAAACTATCATCGCAAGTCGAGCGCAATTACATGCTGCCAAACCCCGAAAGCGCGGCAACTCGCGGGAGCGTCACACAACACACCTGCTCAACCGCACTACTCCAGCCAGACTCCGTCTCTGCTCAGCCCGCGCTCCACGCGGCAGAGTTCACACTACCAAAGATCCTAAACACTTTCGTTCTCCACACGACCTATCGATGTATTCGTTCGATAGCAGTTTTCCCTAGGCAAGACCCAGCGTAAAAATACAAATAATATTTACGAAACAAACCAATTGTACATCGACATAAATGCATAAATATATACATACAAATAGTAAAACAATTACAATATACGAAGACACAGAAATGTTATATATTCAGGTAACAAAAATAAGGAAAACAAATTTATAGTACAATAAATGGAAATAGGAGGATATGCATTTCCGGCGTTACAACTCAACGAACAGTTACAAATCAGACGCTTAAAGGGCAGCTCCGAACCAGACGCCCTACAGCGTGCATTCCACTGATCCCAAATCATTGACTTCAGTAGTATGAAGCGAGAGCTCTATGGATGACAAGGCGGAAGTCTGTTGTTTTCTGATGGAAACTGGATGTGCTTTGGTTGAGTTATGGCCATGTGTTGGTTAGAAGGACGAACGTATGTGGTGCTAACCACACTGGACGTACATCTGCAGTAATGGTCAGAGGTGCGATTTCGTGTCCACTCTCGTGATTATCTCACGCACCCTGACTGCCCGTTTGTGTCAGTCTGTTGATTCGACCCGTCCTGTTGCCATTCGTGAACAGCATAACACGGGGCGTTTCGCAACTGCATAACGCTCGCCCACATACCGCTGTTGTAGCCCACCATGCTCTACGGAGTGCCGACATGTCGCCTTGGCCTGCTCGAACAGCCGATCGGGCTCGAATCGAGCACATACGAGACGTCATAGGACGACAACTGCAGCGCTATCCACAAACAGCATTAACCGCCCCTGTATTGACCGACGAAGAGCAACAGGCACGAAACTATATCCCAAAAACCAATGTCCAGCACGTGTACAACACAATGCATCCGTACAAAATTGTTGAGGCTTTCGCGGCCACTTGTTGACAAACTGCCTATTGGCTTCTGTCTCGGGTTCTTCGGCCGACGTTCATCCAATGATTTTTCTGACGTTTCGCCAGCACGAGTGGCTGGCATTGTCAAAGCTTCACCCTTCCCAGTTCACCACCGGCAATGGAGGGTGAAGCTTTGACAATGCCAGCCACTCGTGCTGGCGAAACGTCAGAAAAATCATTAGATGAACGTCGGCCGAAGAACCCGAGACAGAAGCCAATAGGCAGTTCGTCAACAATGCATCCATGTTTGCATGCTTGCTGATGGTTACACCGGTTAATAATGTACCAGCATCTCACATTTTCAATGGCTTATCTCGTGCTTACATTAACAAGTGATCTTGCAATTTAACTCCTAAATACAGGGTTATTACAAATGATTGAAGCGATTTCACAGCTCTACAATAACTTTATTATTTGAGATATTTTCTCAATGCTTTGCACACACATACAAAAACTCAAAAAGTTTTTTTAGGCATTCACAAATGTTCGATATGTGCCCCTTTAGTGATTCGGCAGACATCAAGACGATAATCAAGTTCCTTCCACATTCGGCGCGGCATGTCCCCATCAATGAGTTCGAAAGCATTGTTGATGCGAGCTCGCAGTTCTGGCACGTTTCTTGGTAGAGGAGGTTTAAACACTGAATCTTTCACATAACCCGACAGAAAGAAATCGCATGGGGTTAAGTTGGGAGAGCGTGGAGGTCATGACATGAATTGCTGATCGTGATCTCCACCACGACCGATCCATCGGTTTTCCAATCTCCTGTTTAAGAAATGCCGAATTGGCATTCAGCTTTAGCCTTTTCCGTAAGATCTTCCAAACCGTCGGCTGTGGTACGTTTAGCTCCCTGCTTGCTTTATTCGTCGACTTCCGCGGGCTACACGTGGAACTTGCCCGCACGCGTTCAACCGTTTCTTCGCTCACTGCAGGCCGACCCGTTGATTTCCCCTTACAGAGGCATCCAGAAGCTTTAAACTCCGCGTACCATCGCCGAATGGAGTTAGCAGTTGGTAGATCTTTATTGAACTTCGTCCTGAAGTGTCGTTGCACTGTTATGACTGACTGATGTGAGTGCATTTCAAGCACGACATACGCTTTCTCGGCTCCTGTCGCCATTTTGTTTCACTGCGCTCTCGAGCGCTCTGGCGGCAGAAATCTGAAGTGCGGCTTCAGCCGAACAAAACTTTATGAGTTTTTCTACGTATCTGTAGTGTGTCGTGACCACATGTCAATGAATGGGGCTACAGTGAATTTATGAAATCGCTTCAATCATTTGTAATAGCCCTGTATGTTACCTAGACAGATGTATTCTCGAAATTTCATTACTCTGCGTTAATTAATATAATGTTCTCGGGCTTCCAGCCGCGCCAGGCGGCTAAAATCCCACGAGCTTTCGACCGAGCTCTCCTCAGTCATTGTCAAGTGGTAAGAATGACTGCTGTGTCGCCGTGGTCGCGTCTTTATATAGCCGCACTGCTGGCTGTGACGTCACTGGTGCTCTCTTCCTCGCCATATACGGTAATGTTTTCATCCCGCGTCCGTCGCGGCCGTTTTAACCTCGCGATGGTCGTGTCCCAGGCTGTGCTGAGCTGCAAACCGCCGTCCATGTTGATGGTGTTTTCAGAGGTTTTTATTTCAATAGCTTCTTTTATGATGCTATCCCAAAATCCCTTCGTCCTCATAACGACAGACGTTTCGTCGAATAGAATTCCTGGGTGTTGTGTGCTGTCCTTAGGTTAGTTACAGGGTGTTTCAAAAATGACCGGTATATTTGAAACGGCAATAAAAACTAAACGAGCAGCGATAGAAATACACCGTTTGTTGCAATATGCTTGGGACAACAGTACATTTTCAGGCGGACAAACTTTCGAAATTACAGTAGTTACAATTTTCAACAACAGATGGCGCTGCAAGTGATGTGAAAGACATTGAAGACAACGCAGTCTGTGGGTGCGCCATTCTGTACGTCGTCTTTCTGCTGTAAGCGTGTGCTGTGGACAACGTGCAAGTGTGCTGTGGACAACATGGTTTATTCCTTAGAACAGAGGATTTTTCTGGTGTTGGAATTCCACCGCCTAGAACACAGTGTTGTTGCAACAAGACGAAGTTTTCAACGGAGGTTTAATGTAACCAAAGGACCGAAAAGCGATACAATAAAGGATCTGTTTGAAAAATTTCAACGGACTGGGAACGTGACGGATGAACGTGCTGGAAAGGTAGGGCGACCGCGTACGGCATCCACAGAGAGCAACGCGCACCTAGTGCAGCAGGTGATCCGACAGCGGTCTCGGGTTTCCGTTCGCCGTGTTGCAGCTGCGGTCCAAATGACGCCAACGTCCACGTCTCGCCTCATGCGCCAGAGTTTACACCTCTATCCGTACAAAATTCAAACGCGGCAACCCCTCAGCGCCGCAACCATTGCTGCACGAGAGACATTCGCTAACGATATAGTGCAGGGGATTGATGACGGCGATATGCATGTGGGCAGCATTTGGTTTACTGACGAGGCTTATTTTTACCTGGACGGCTTCGTCAATAAACAGAACTGGCGCATATGGGGAACCGAAAAGCCCCATGTTGCAGTCCCATCGTCCCTGCATCCTCAAAAAGTACTGGTCTGGGCCGCCATTTCTTCCAAAGGAATCATTAGCCCATTTTTCAGATCCGAAACGATTACTGCATCACGCTGTCTGGACATTCTTCGTGAATTTGTGGCGGTACAAACTGCCTTAGACGACACTGCGAACACCTCGTGGTTTACGCAAGATGGTGCCCGGCCACATCGCACGGCCGACGTCTTTAATTTCCTGAATGAATATTTCGATGATCGTGTGATTGCTTTGGGCTATCCGAAACATACAGGAGGCGGCGTGGATTGGCCTCCCTATTCGCCAGACATGAACCCCTGTGACTTCTTTCTGTGGGGACACTTGAAAGACCAGGTGTACCGCCAGAATCCAGAGACAATTGAACAGCTGAAGCAATACTTCTCATCTGCATGTGAAGCCATTCCGCCAGACACGTTGTCAAAGGTTTCGGGTAATTTCATTCAGAGACTACGCCATATTATTGCTACGCATGGTGGATATGTGGAAAATATCGTACTATAGAGTTTCCCAGACCGCAGCGCCATCTGTTGTTGACAATTGTAACTACTGTAATTTCGAAAGTTTGTCTGCCTGAAAATGTACTGTTGTCCCAAGCATATTGCAATAAACGGTGTATTTCTATCGCTGCTCGTTTTGTTTGTATTTCCGTTTCAAATATACCGGTCATTTTTGAAACACCCTGTAGGTTTAAGTAGTTCTAAGTTCTAGGGGACTGATGACCATAGATGTTAAGTCCCATAGTGCTCAGAGCCATTTGAACCATTTTTTGAATAGAATTCGGTGTCCATTTTCTGCCACGGCTGATTTTTCTGGATAGCGTAGGCGTAAGCACCTCTCGTGTTCCGTTCGGCGTTGCTCCACAGTGCGTACTGTTTGGCCGACGTAGTAGCAGCAACACTGACATGGTATCTTGTACACTCCAGGCGTTCCAAGCCCTAGATCGTCCTTCAGAGGCCTCATGAGCAGTCGAATTTTTGCTGGAGGCCTGAACACCTATGAAATGTTATATCTCTTCAGGAGCCGCCTAATCTTTCCCGACACTGCACCACAGAAGTGGAAAAACACAAGTTTGTTGCTTTCTTCTTTCGTGATGTTCTCTTCTCTGTTTGTGTTAATTATTTTTTGATCTTTTAATTTTCTCCTGTTAATATATGTACACTCTAATACAGAAGAAAACGACGCACCACGCAGAAATTATCCAAATGCAAGCAGTTATTTGACCTGGCATGGATTGACAGGAGTTGTTGGATGTACTCCTGAGGAATATCGTACCAAATTCTAACAATCTGGCGTGTTAGATTGTCAAAATCCTGAGCTAGCTGGTCGGCGCTGCTGATAACGCTTCAAACGTCCTCGTTGGGGAGCGATCCGGCGACCTTTCTGGGCAAGGTAGAGTTTGGCAGGCATGAAGACAAACAGTAGAAACTCTTGGCGCATGTGGGCGGGCGTTATCATGCTGAAATTTAAGCCCACGATGACTTGCTACGAAGGGCAACAAAACGGGGCATAGAATGTGGTCGACGCACTGCTGACCTGAAAGTATGCTGCAGATGACAACCAGAGGGTCCTGCTGGCACTCCAGACCATCACTCCCAGTTGTCGGGTCGTACAGCAGGCGACTGCCAGGTTGTGTGATGTTACAAAATAAAAGTGATGTTGTTATTCAATGGAAAGTTGGAAATTGAGATTTAACTAACTGTTTTATCAATCACAATTGGCGTAAGAATCATGGATTGACCATTGTCATAAAATATTGCATTATGAGATGTGAATAGTTTTTACTTGCAGTTTCACGTGGCTTGAGGCAGTCACAACTAGCGTGCTATTGATTAAGAAGTTGCGTTATCATCTTTCTAATTACTTCATGATCGTAGATACGATCATACCCGGTTGTGAAGTTATTGTTATGACAAAACAATTTCCTAAGGGACCAGAAAGTTCTTAAGGGCGCAAAAACAACTGTAACATCACACAAAAGGGAAATTCAATATTAAAGCTGATGCAAGAAGACGATAAAACAGTTTTCTTTTTATCAATGTAACACGCACATTGGACTGCTGATCTTGGAGTCTGTAATATTAGCAAAATGCATAATTAAAATGAAAATATACTGAGGAGATAATAGAAATGAGCACTGCTAAATGATTCAGTATTCCCAGAACAAATATTTATTATAACTAAAACATATATCGTACCTTAAGCTTAATACTACAATGACGGTAGATTTTTATGTCCATATCATGTCCATTGAGCGCTCTTTTATATAGCCATTGTCTTCTTTGAGTCGCTCGTGCGTCGTCACGGTAAGTTCTTTACACTTCACTCAGACTTAGACATAACACATTTACATACATTTAGTAAAAATTAGATCAGACTACCACAAATCTGCGTCCGTCTTACTCGAGAAAAACAGTACAAGTCTTTTTAGCGCTCAAGGCTTTATTTGTTCTCCAGCGAACAAAATAGTGAAGGATCGCATATCCATCCGTATTTTTCTGTTTATATTGCCGCCCAAAGACGACGAATTACATTATTTAGAAAATTCCACCGTCGCCATGCGACGCCTTATTATATATTAATCATTCTTTATAAACAAGTATTTGCCTTCTGGCTGAATTTGCTGTTTTAATTAAGCCAAAAATAGCGAATATCACAGTTGGTATACGACCGCTGTCCATGGCGCCTCCAGACACGTCTTCGCTGGACTTTGACGCTCATTTGGAAGTGGGACTCTCACTTATGAGAATTTTACTCCAGACAGTGAGATTCCTAGCTGAATGTGACCGACAGCACAGCAGAACGGTCTTATTGGTGAACACAGGTGCAAGGCACGCAGTGAGTTTTAGCCCCCTTGCTGTGAGTCGCCTATTAATGGTCCTTGCGGTCATCATAGTACCAGTTGCACGTCGGATACTGGTAATGATGAATCCGGGGCTCTGATTGCGTCTTTAACGATTGGTCGGTCCTCCCGTTCTGTCATCTCTTCCATCTTGACACTGTATTCGGCCGTGATTCACCCGTTCCTGTCGGCATCGTCGAATTAGTGGCAGCGCTCCTATTCAAATGTCGAGCAATTCGCCGATTACTCCAACCGCCTTCTTTGGGTCCAACTACTTGTGCTCTCTGAAACACTGAAATCTGCGTAAATTGTCTGCAAGGCATAATTACATTCCAACTGAGAACACGGAATGAAATTCGCGAGTCCGCAGCTCGTGGTCGTGCGGTAGCGTTCTCGCTTCCCACGCCCGGGTTCGATTCCCGGCGGGGTCAGCGATTTTCTCTGCCTCGTGATGACTGGGTGTTGTGTTCTGTCCTTAGGATAGTTAGGTTTAAGTAGTTCTAAGTTCTAGGGGACTGATGACCACAGATGTTAAGTCCCATAGTGCTCAGAGCCATTTGAAATTCGCGAAGACTTTTATGTCCTGATATCGAGATGCTATCTGCGCGTTGAAACTGCGCTGCAGCATTTCACATTCATCCATCGACCGCCAAAGTTTACAATTTTGCATTTTCCGTCGATAACTATGTGAATATCAGTTTACAACAACCTGCATTAACTTCTTCGTAGTGAAAAGACAGAAAAATTGATAGCAAATATCCTGTAGAAGTTCCTGATCTTCAACCTATTTCTATCTCGTAAGCTATGCTCTATAAAAAGCATTCAGACTAAGATCAGCTTATGTAAATGCATAAATAAGAACTAAATATTTATGAGGAACACGTTGTTAATGACTACTCGCCACCTGTAGAAGTTCCTGATCTTCAACCTAAGATCAGCTTATGTAATTACTTGAAAACCATAATGTATAATGCTTTTGTTAAAACCGACTGCGAGAAAGAAAGTGCTGCGCTGTGTCGTGAATATTTCCGATTTAGTTTTCTTTCTCGCTGTCACTTTTAATTGCAATACCAAGAAATTTAGACCATTAAACAAATTATTTCTTCGATACATATTTTTCCTCTCTGTATATAATTATAAACAAAAATTGTATACCCAATAAGGTGCTGTTTTATTTTCTTCCCCGCAGTCGTATTTAACACAAAGCAGGAAAGTTGTATGTATGACTTATCGGCGCCTGAATTTACCGAAATCTTGCACTTCTATTCATCCGCAGATTAAAACTATGCGAAATACTGTCATTCAAGCTACAGGTCCAGTAGCAGGGGAGTCTTCTCATACCCTGTATACCAATGATCCCAGTCGATTTACCCACTCATTTTAAGCGAATTTAGTTCGAAGTCAATGTTTTGCTTGCAATGGCAATAAACAAGGCTCTCAGTCTTGCTCCGAAGAGGAGATGGTCAGAGGGGATGGGGGTGGAAATGGACACAAAGAGGGGGAAAGAGCTGATGCACGGAAAGGAGGGAGGAGGAAACAGAGAGAGGGGGGAGGGGAGGAGCAGATGGCCAGAGTGAGGGGGGATGGGGTGATGAAGTCAGACAGGGGGAGAGTAGGAGGAGATTTACAAAGAGAAGCGGGAGGAGGAGATAGCCAAAAAGGGGCGGGGAAGGAGATTAGGACGTACATCCACTTAATGATACAGAGATTTACTGAGATACAAAATCGGTAGACTTGTCATTTCGTAGCAATTAACCTCAAGTTTCAAAAAATGGCTCTGACCACTATGGGACTTAACTGATGAGGTCATCAGTCCTCTAGAACTGAGAACTACTTACACCTAACTAACCTAAGGACATCACACACATACACGCCCGCGGCAGGATTCGAACCTGCGACCGTAGCAGTCGCGCGGTTCCAGACTGTAGCGCCTAGATCCGCTCGGTCACCTCGGCCGGCACCTCAAGTTTCATAAAGAAGTGTCATTTTGGTTCAATGTGATTACCATTTGTGATACGGCAAACATCCCATCGGTAATCAATTTCTTCCCACACTCGTTGCAGCGAATTGAGCATAGCTTGTGCAACGGCAGCGTTGATTCGATTTTTCAGGTCGACTGTGTTATTTGGTAGGGGATGAACATACACGCGGTCTATAATCATACCTCAGAGAAAAAAAACCAATCGCGTCAAGTCTGGGGAGCGGGGTGGCCCACGCGGTTGGTTCTTCACGGCCAGTCCACCGACCTCGAAAGTGATTTGTCGAGTGAACCTCGAACTTTCATGAGGAAATGTGTTGGTGCACTGTCTTGTTGGTGGTAAACCGTCCCATCTCGGTCATCTTCATAGATATGTGGAATTAGAAAGTTGTTCTAGACTTCGTTTCATGAAACCCAAGACACGCAGCGAGCACGCTCTGCCCCAGTGGAAGTGGCCATTTTATCTGCGTATTACTCTGGCCAGGGTTGCCAACCACCTCGTACAAAAACAACTAAAAAGTTCGTACTTTGGCTTTCAAACCTCGTACATTTATCAAGTATTTAAAATGTTATAAAACAAAAAATAAGACATATTAAATGAGTGTGAATTTAGCAGGCATTTGTTAATTTAAAACCTTTGAATTAAACAAATGAGATGTTAGGGTGGCCATATGTTTTAGACCCAATTTCTCTTCGACCATAGATACTAGTAGACTGGCCTTGCTGTGCAGAAGCTATGGGGCTTGTGTGGCTCCAACATAAACCACGTGACTGTTGGCAAAACGTGGCGGGATTTCAAATCAGCGGTCTGCCATCCTATGTTTGTATCGGATTTTCTCCACATTTCTCAATTGACTGCCAAACGCTTCCAACAAAAACTACTTTTTTATTTGTGAAAAATTATGTCAGAACTACATTTGACCTGGATTTGTTCAAAGTACCATTTATAAAATCTAACAAATACATCGAACGCCACTCTGGTGGGCAGCGGGACGAAATTACTATAAACTATCAATTATAGTAAAAAGTCGTTAAAATTCTTTTAAACAGTAAGAGTGGGCTCGTGTCAAAACTTTAAACATTGTATTCGCCACGTTTCGAGCTTTAGTCACTTATAAAAGAAAATGGGCTATGGGAATTATGTCAACTATAGGTGTCAAAATTGTTTACTTTAGGAGCAGGTCCATTTTATAGTATCAATTTTAGGTGCACTGCAAAGGTTCAGTTCCCACTATTTTTACAAAAGTTTAAACTATTAGTTTAAAAAAAATGACATTTTAGATGAAAGGTGAGACTTTGCAGTTTCAGAAAATAATTTTGGAGCCTAGGTTTAAAAATGACAGACACTGTAAATACAAATTATAGATATACATTGTAAATAATAACTAACCTATCAAAACACTTCTCCGCGAAGTGCTTCGAGCAAAGGCGCGTATGTGCAAACGGCTTAAAGTTTTTCCGTTTCAGGGCCTGTATCCAAAGCTGCCTTCGGTTTTCATCCTTACGGAACCTATGAGTAGCAACGAGAAACGATTATACTTACTTCTGTAACCGAATTATCACAGATACTTTCCAAAATGTAATATCAGTCTGACTTTACAGGCATCACTTTCAACACTTTAATTTACGTGATACTCTATTTCAAGTGTAAAAAACGTATAAAAGTCACTTCAGCAGATTTCAATAAACGCATCTGCACCATCTTAGACACACTTACACGTGAAATGTAATGCCATTTCCCCGACAAAACACTGAGTACAGCCATAAGCGCAACACGAAACAACCATGTTTTGCCAACATTCACGTGACTTCAGCCCAGAGATGTTGGAGCCACGAAAATGACGTCAGGGCCAGTCTATTATATTTATGGTCGAAGCAATTTCTGGACAGTTTACTCGTATCGGCTGTTTGGACCGGGGGTAGGGAGAGGCGGGAGACGTACTGGAATGCGTGAATGCTTAATATCGATTAACAACTATTATATAATTTTATTTCACTCTCGGAAGCGCATTATACATTGAGGTTGAATGAGAATGCACAGGAATAAATAATTTCACCACGAGATATAACAATTAGATGATAATTTATTACATTATAAAATTATACAGGTCCATGATATATTATTATTATTTAGACATCTTTAAGACACTTTAGTTAACTTTGTTAGCTGACTGGAATGTATTCCCCTCTCATTGGCGGGAAAAACCTCTTCGTTGCTGTGGCAAATGTGTGGTGACGTTGAAGCGCTTTTCGTTCCTGGTCTGCCATTAGACTAGGCGCAAATTGAGACGCGTATAGCGCGTGTGGCGCGACGCAGCGCAGCACGCGTTTTTGTAACATGACAGGTTCAAATGGGGCCGCGCAAATTGCGACGCGACGCGACTGGGACGCGACACGCGCCTGCGCCAGGTCGCGCGGCGTTGTGGTTGCGGCACAGTTTCTCGCGCCGCCCGTCGCGCTTGCCTCGCTAGCACCGTGGGAAATTTGGGGCGGGGAGCGGAAAAGTAGCCCGGCCATATGCTCACATCGGAACGGCGCATATCAGCAGTGGTAGTATTGCCTATACGATAAATTTTGGCTTACTGTGTACTAAATTTTATTACCTTTGGGTAGTGTTTCGTTTTTCGCCATTTAAACGCTCCAGCTTTCTTCGTTAGTACATTATACTTTTCTGTTATTTATATCTGTATAGTTTTGTCTTGTTTTGTTTTTTTTTTCTGTCAAGAAAAATGCATACTTCAGTAAGTGATGAGCCATTGGCCGCTGGGATTGTATCATATGCCTCCGTGATGTTTTCAGATCGCAAGAAGGGACAGAGGGTAGTGAATAAGGAAGCAAGGAATATTATAAAATCATGTGATTAAGAATCAAGGCAGGAAAGTAAAACAAGGTTATCTTCTTGCTGCCTAGTGTGCTGGCGTATCTGTACGATCTGTTACAAAAATGTAGAAAGGGATAATCTCCACAGGTGTGGTCCCTTTGTGCTCCTGGTAAAAAGCGTCCAAGATTTGAAGTATAGAAGTCTCACTGTGATTACTCTGATATGGATGTAACAATGTAATACGACACACTGTACTGCATGCATATCGACATCACATTTCCACTGAAAGCTAGAAACAGTCGAAAAGCAGTCACAAATAATGTTTTAATTGGTTCGCCGTGATGAGAAAAAGCATTTCAATTGTTGTATGCACATTATCAGCATTAATAAACTAATTATAGAACAGGCTACATGAATGAAGAAAATGGTCGGTGTTATTACGAAAGTAGGAATATCCTAAAAGAGTGTTATGGTTAGACATATTTAATTTGTTGAAATGTACTGTTTGTTGAAATGTACTGCTGACAAAGGCATATCTACTTTCATGTTTCGAACGGCAA
Source organism: Schistocerca cancellata (assembly GCF_023864275.1). Taxonomy (NCBI): domain Eukaryota; kingdom Metazoa; phylum Arthropoda; class Insecta; order Orthoptera; family Acrididae; genus Schistocerca; species Schistocerca cancellata. The sequence continues at coordinate 693,261,889 of NC_064631.1, forward strand.
CTCACAAGGCACACATGGCTAGCTTGTGCATTCCTGTCGCGCGCATTATCCTCCGCTGCTGCCAATACACTGGCCATTGTGTTGTGCGACCGATCTCTTGTTTATTTTTCTCAATAACAACTATTTTATTCGCGATCACACACTGTCAGTTTGGCAAGCCATAGTATGAGTAACCAGTATCTGGCATGTGCCTATCATTCGGCCTGAAGGAACGCTCGTCACTCAGATCATGAGAAGGAATAAAATCCTTTCGTAAGTTTCCATTCCAGTCACTCAGTGCTAAAAATACGATGGGTTACGGGGATTCCACCAAAATTCCAACCGAATTGGCAATCTATTTTTGTGTGAGTTGTTAACCTTTTCTCATTCGAAGAAGCATCACCGTTTGTGAGCAACGGCCACATTTCTCTTGGTGACTGGTTTAATTGTACTGTCACAGCGTAACTTGCGAAACTCATCTCAGCTATTGAGACAGAATTCCGAAACGGAGTGCCTCATTAAACAAGTAACTGGCAATCACAGAGCCCAATACCTTACGAAAAACCTCAGTGTCGGTCTGCAGTAACATAAAAGAAGAAATTTCATGTTTATTTTCATACTAGGAAGATCTTGTTTCGCTAGCTGTCGATAACTCTTAAAAAATTACAGTCAGTGCAGTGAAATAAATAAAAAGGGAAGTACTGAAATATCGCCATAGATACGAAAGTTCCGTGTGTTTAAGAATTGAGAATTGGCAAAACACTCTCCTCCTTGTGCGGTATCATTCGCCGAACTTTCGTTTCGATGTCTCGAGCGGTTCAGGAGATATGAGAGATGTTGCGAGTGTTTCATTCTCGCGGGCGTGAAATCGGAAGTGAGCGCGCTACATGGGATCCATTTTCTCGAGATCGGAGGCAGATAGAGACCTCCTCCCAAGTCTAAACATAAATTCAGCATGTTAGCTAAATTTCATAAGCAGCAACATATGGTGTAATACGCACCAAACGCAAAATCATAGTGACCCCTAATTTTCGTTGCAAACTTTTTGAGTTTTGCGTAATGTCTTACTAAAATGTGTACATAACAATAAGAATGGTCATTAGCGAGGTGATGGGCACTTCGCCACGAAGCTGACATATAACGCTACAAGTATGGCAAAAATCATACATTTTCAGTGAATAGTTTCTGTAAAATCGTTTGAGAAAGATAATAGGTTGCACGTGCATCGGTTCTGTCAGCGCAGAGCGTCGCCAGACGGCGCGTGCGAAGTACGGTGTACGCGTCGCAATATGCGCTGCACCCGCGCGACTCGTGCGGCACGTGTGTGTCGCGCTGTAGTGTCGTGTCACATCACACGCGCTATACGCGTCTCAATTTGCGCCCAGCCTAGAGGTGCGACTTGGGCCACGACACTGCCACAGATCACTCAACTGTGGCGCCATCTGACCCACATTTGCAAACTACTACGAAATTTTTGGTGGCATTTTGAAGTCTTACAAGGGGAGGCCACGACGTTCGGAACGCGGGTTTACTGCAAACTTCGTACACTCGCAGTACTCCATGAGGACTACAAAATGTGTAAGCAGTAGCGCGTACTTCTCAAGCGTTACCGAGAAAATCGCAAGATAATTTCGGTCGTCGAATATGTATTTGTGCGTGGGCAGTTTAACCATGGAGCGGCTACAGCCGAGTGGTGCCGGCACGGCAGCTCAGCGTGTTCGGTCAGAGGGTTAGCTACCCTCTGTAATAAAAAAAAAAATCTGCGTCAATCGATCAACAACGAACATAAATGGATGTCTTACGACGTCCGCCCCGAGCAGATGCAACGAACAATAGCGAACAAAAATGAGATTTAAAAAAAAGGCGTTAGATACCCTTTATAATAAAAAAAACTGAGCGAACGGATCATCGAAAAAACTGAACGGGTGTAATCGGACGTCCGCCCTGAACAAACTCAACGAACAAAAAATTTTTTTTTTCAAGTGTTTGGCGGTCAAGCCGCTGGATCGAGTTCCGTTCGCCTTTTTTTTTTCTACTTTCAACAGAGTCATTTTCTTTACTGTTAATATTACAATTGATATAATGGGAAAAATACGTGTAAACGGATGAACTTTTATTAAATTTACAATGTTATTTGGCAGTCTACTAATTTTTATTATCACAAATAATATAATATTCATAACTATCGACTAGTAAACGACCAAACGCATAAAGTGATACTAAAAATGTATGCTTGCCCGTGATTTGAGAAATCCCTTATACCTGGAAGGAGCCTGAAAGGACTTGTTACCTGCAAGTCTTGATCGGAACAGACGGCTTTCGAAAGATGTACAATTAATCGTCGCTTTCGACATTACGAGTACAAGTTGCAGGAGGGTATTTTTCGTAGAAACATGGGAAACAAAGTTAAACGGGACCAGCTACGTTGAATAAATGCTATGTTTCCGCATACGCAAGGTCTTATCAGGTTTTCCGCCGAAAAACAAACCTCGTTAACATTTTCAAAAACCTCTCTTTCAGACGATAGTTTGGAAGCAAACCGTGCATAACGCAGTATTTCCTTAAATATCGGCGCTGATAATTGGTCATGCAGTATCGAGTGTATTTTACTTGCGTCTTCCGAGAAGCAGCTTCTCGTTCTCTTTCGATTAAATACGAACAGTTTTGAAGACACGGACAAGCATACATTTTCAGTATCACTTTAAGCGTTTGGTCGTTAACTAGTCGATAGCTATGAATTTTATATTATTTGTGATAATAAAAATTAGTAGACTGCCAGATAACATTCTAAATTTAATAAAAGTTCATCCGATTACACGTATTTTTCACATTATATCAATTGTAATATTAACAGTAAAGAAAATGACGGTGTTGAAAATAGAAAACAAAAATGGCGAACGGAACTCGATCCAGCGACCCAGCTGCTTGACCGCCAAACACTTAAAAAAAAAATTGTTCTATATTGTTCGTTGAATTTGTTCAGGGAGGACGTCCGATGACACCCGTTCAGTTTTTTCGATGATCCGTTCGCTCAGTTTTTTTTTATTATGAAGGGTAACTAACACTCTGACCGAACACGCCGAGCTACCGTGCCGGTTAAATGGTCATGCACAGATACATATTCGACGACCGAAATTATCTTGCGATTTTCTCAGTAACGCTTGAGAAGTACGCGCTACTGCTTACACATTTTGTTGTCCTCATGGAGTACTACGAGTGTACGAAGTTTACAGTAAATCCGCGTTCCAAACGTCGTGGCCTACCCTTGTTTGTTAACTAAAGATTGAGTACGAAAGGAGGGTATTATTTTCAAATACTGCCGTTAGTAAATTCGTTGGGTCGTTCAAGCAGGAGTGTTACTTAACTCTCCAGAACACTTTAAGCGATGCATGTTGAACGTATGTTCGGAAAGACGATGCACGTCGTAAGAGAGTGAGAATAATAGATTTACCTTCAAGAAACACTGATTTTTCTATTAGACGAAGTAAATTAGAGACTCGTCACTTGCCTTAAGTTGACAGGACGATAACAGTGAAATATGTACTTATGAGCCACAACATTATGACCACCTACCTGTTGTTGTTGTTGTTGTCTTCAGTCCTGAGACTGGTTTGATGCAGCTCTCCATGCTACTCTATCCTGTGCAAGCTACTTCATCTCCCAGTACCTACTGCAGCATACATCCTTCTGAATCTGCTTAGTGTATTCACCTCTTGGTCTCCCTCTACGATTTTTACCCTCCACGCTGCCCTCCAATACAAAATTGGTGATCCCTCGATGTCTCAGAACATGTCCTACCAACCGATCCCTTCTTCTAGTCAAGTTGTGCCACAAGCTCCTCTTCTCCCCAATTCTATTCAATACCTCCTCATTAGTTATGTGATCTACCCATCTAATCTTCAGTATTCTTCCTTAGCACCACATTTCGAAAGCTGCTATTCTCTTCTTGTCCAAACTATTTATTGTCCACGTTTCACTTCCATACATGGCTACACTCCATACAAATACTTTCAGAAACGACTTCCTGACATTTAAATCTATACCCGATGTTAACAAATTTTTCTTCTTCATAAACGCTTTCCTTGCCATTGTTAGTCTACATTTTATATCCTCCCTTCTTCGACCATCGTCAGATATTTTGCGCCACAAATAGCAAAACTCCTTTACTACTTTCAGTGTCTCATTTCCTAATCTAATTCCCTCAGCATCACCCGACTTAATTCGACTACATTCCATTACCCTCGTTTTGCTTTTGTTGATGTTCATCTTATATCCTCCTTTTAAGACACTATCCATTCCGTTCAACTGCTCTTCCAAGTCCTTTGCTGTGTCTGACAGAATTACAATGTCATCGGCGAACCTCAAAATTTTTATTTCTTCTCCATGGATTTTAATACCTACTCCGATTTTTTCTTTTGTTTCCTTTACTGCTTGCTCAATATACCGATTGAATAGCATCGGGGAGAGGCTACAACCCTGTCCCACTTCCTTCCCAACGACTGGTTCCCTTTCATACCCCTCGACTCTTATAACTGCCATCTGATGTCTGTACAAATTGTAAATAGCATTTCGCTCCCTGTATTTTACCCGTGCCACCTTCAGAACCTACCTAGTAGACAGTATATCTACTTTTGGCACGGGTAACAGCGGTGACGCGTCGTGACATGGAAACAGTGACGCCTTGGTAGGTCTCTAGAGGGACTTGGCATCTAATACCTGTAAATTCTGGGGAGGCAGGCGATGAGCTCTGACGCCACGTTCAATCACATAGCAGATGTGTTCGATCTGGCGACCTGGAGGACCAGCACGTCAAACGTAGCTCGCTACTGTGTTCTTCGAACCACTCCGTCACACTCCTGGCCTTGTGGCATACTACTCCTTGCCCGTCATAGTGCCTTTCACGAGCTCTACTGGACCCATGGATGCCCACGTAAACGTTCCCAAGAGCATAATGGAACCGCAGCCGACTTGTCTCCGACCGGAGTACATGTGTCAGCGAACTGTTCCCCTGGAAGACAATGGATTCGCGCCCTTCCGTCAGCATGACGGAGAAGGTATCGCGAGACCGTGAAACGCTCTGCCACTGTGCCAACGTCCAGTGCTGATGGCCACGTGCTCATATCAGTCGTAGTTGGTGCTGCTGTTAACATTGGCACATGCATGGGTACGCGAAGGAACTTGCCCCCCTTCTTGCAGCGGTGTACCGTAGGTCTCTAGAAAAGCGTAGCGTTCCAAAAGATTGGAAAAGGGCACAGGTCATCCCCGTTTTCAAGTAGGGACGTCGAACAGATGTGCAGAACTATAGACCTATATCTCTAACGTCGATCAGTTGTAGAATTTTGGAACACGTATTGTGTTCGAGTATAATGACTTTTCTGGAGACTAGAAATCTACTCTGTAGGAATCAGCATGGGTTTCGAAAAAGACGATCGTGTGAAACCCAGCTCGCGCTATTCGTCCACGAGACTCAGAGGGCCATAGACACGGGTTCACAGGTAGATGCCGTGTTTCTTGACTTCCGCAAGGCGTTCGATACAGTTCCCCACAGTCGTTTAATGAACAAAGTAAGAGCATATGGACTACCAGACCAATTGTGTGATTGGATTGAAGAGTTCCTAGCTAATAGAACGCAGCAAATGGTTCAAATGGCTCTGAGCAGTATGGGACTTAACTTCTGAGGTCATCAGTCCCCTAGAACTTAGAACTACTTAAACCTAACTAACCTAAGGACATCACACACATCCATGCCCGAGGCAGGATTCGAACTTGCGACCGTAGCAGTCGCGCAGTTCCGGACTGTGCGCCTAGAACCGCGAGACCACCGCGGCCGGCAGAACGCAGCATGTCATTCTCAATGGAGAGAAGTCTTCCGAAGTAAGAGTGATTTCAGCTGTGCCGCAGGGGAGTGTCGTACGACCGTTGCTATTTACAGTATATATAAATGACCTTGTGTATAACATCGGAAGTTCACTGACACTTTTTACGGATGATGCTGTAGTATATCGAGAGGTTGTAACAATGGAAAATTGTACTGAAATGCTGGAGTATCTGCATGGTGCAGGGAATCGCAATTGAATCTCAATGTAGACAAGTGTAATGTGCTGCGAATACATAGAAAGAAAGATCCTTTGTCATTTAGGTACAATATAGCAGGTCAGCAACTGGAAGCAGTTAATTCCATAAATTATCTGGGAGTAGGCATTACGAGTGATTTAAAATGGAATAACCATATAAAATTAATCGTCGGTAAAGCAGACGCCAGACAGACTCACTAGAAGAATCCTAAGGACATGTAGTCCGAAAACAAAGGAATTAGGCTACAGTACACTTGTTCACCCACTGCTTGAATACTGCTCACCGGTGTGAGATCCGTACCAGATAGGGTTGATTGAAGAGATAGAGAAGATCCAACGGAGAGCAGCGCGCTTCGTTACAGGATCATTTAGTAATCGCGAAAGCGTTACGGAGATGATAGATAAACTCCAGTGGAAGACTCTGCAGGAGAGACGCTCAGTAGCTCGGTACGGGCTTTTGTTGAAGTTTCGAGAACATACCTTCACCGAGGAGTCAAGCAGAATATTGCTCCCTCCTACGTATATCTTGCGAAGAGACCATGAGGATAAAATCAGAGAGATTAGAGCCCACACAGAGGCATACCGGCAATCTTTCTTTCCACGAACAATACGAGACTGGAATAGAAGGGAGAACCGATAGAGGTACTCAAGGTACCCTCCGCCACACACTGTCAGGTGGCTTGCGGAGTATGGATGTAGATGTAGCGGCGGCGGAGGTCCATCGCTAGGAATGTTCGGTTCATTGCGTGTTCAGACGCACTTGTACTCTGCCTAGCCGGCTGCGGTGGTCTAGCGTTTCTGGCGCTGCAGCCCGGAATCTCGGGACTGCTACGGTCGCAGGTTCGAATCCTGCCTCGAGCATGGGTGTGTGTGATGTCCTTAGGTTAGTTAGGTTTAAGTAGTTCTAAGTTCTAGGGGACTTATGACCTAAGATGTTGAGTCCCATAGTGCTCAGAGCCAACCCAACTTAAAAATAATTACAGCCTTCGTAAATGTGATGTTTTGTATATGAAAAATAAACGAAAATCGATTTATATGAATTTTCTTACACTAAACATTAAGCAAATTATTCAAAGTTAGCTGCTAAATCAAGTCGATGAAACCAAAAAATATATGAATAACAAAAAAAAAAAAACTTGCCTTATTATAAGTATGTCTTCTGGTGTTCATCGATATAATGAAGTGAGCTGATATGCTCTTTTGTTACCTGAAAAGACATACCTATTACATACAACGTAATTTTTATGTAATTTACGTAACTATAAAATACATTTTGATTACCGGTCGTGGACGCTGAATAGCCAGAACCAAGTGCAAGAACAGTTCGGAACACATGTAAAATAGGCGAGCGCAGTGAACGAAACGGACAACTGGATACTGAACTAACTAGGAGCAGTCGGCAGTGGAACTGAGACAGGTGGTCATGCGAAGAACGACGAGTGCGGCCGAGGGGGACCGAGACTGAGACGAGCACGCGACCGAGGCTGGAACGAGGACTGCCGAAGTGACCGCCGCGACCGAAGTGAACTAGTGAACTATGAACCGACTCGGTCCTCGTTCCCGGGAACTACGAGTAGACAGCAGCGACCGAAGTGAACTATGAACCGATCGTTCCTTGGAATTCGTTCCTCGGTCCTTTCGTTCATCTTGGTGAACCGTTGCTTTGCACCCGTTCGTTCGCGAACTACCCATCTCTAATGCATCGTGCATGTGTCTAACTAGCAGTCACTCCTCGCTAGGTTGTAACGCCGGAAATGCATATCCTCCTATTTCCATTTATTGTACTATAAATTTGTTTTCCTTATTTATGTTACCTGAATATATAACATTTCTGTGTCTTCGTATATTGTAATTGTTTTACTATTTGTATATATATATATATATATATGCATTTATGTCGATGTATAATTGGTTTGTTTCGTAAATATTATTTGTATTTTTACGCTGGGTCTTGCCTAGGGAAAACTGCTATCGAACGATTACATCGATAGGTCGTGTGAAGAATCAAAGTGTGTAGGATCTTTGGTAGTGTTAACTCTGCCTCGTGGAGCGCGGGCAAAGCAGAGAGAGTCTGGCTGGAGTAGCGAGTGGAGCAGGTGTGTTGTGTGACGCTCCCGCGAGTTGCCGCGCTTACGGGGTTTGGCAGAATGTAATTGCGCTCGACTTGCGATGATAGTTTCTGACATGGTGTCGCGGACGGGAAGCATTAGCTGGCGCATGTCAAGAGCCCGTTTCGCCTGGTGACCGTGTCGAGAAGAAGGCGCGCCAACATCGAGCTTCTGCAACAGTGACGGCCGACAATGAGTGACTGTCGCCACCTCCTCGATCGACGGCTTCAAACCTTCAATCAACCAACAAGGAAGACTGGAAGCACGTAAAGTTTTAGAACTGTATGGCAGACCTCAGCTTTTAAAACTGTTCAAATCACAAAATTACAGCAACGTAGCATGAACCTTTGTTGCTCATTGTCCCAATTGCATTACCAAGCAGGGTCCCTTCCTTTTCCGGAATGAACCCGAGTGTCGCTGAAAATCAAACGCCAGCATTAAAGCAGCATCATTCGATTTCATTGCTTTAATTTCAAAGTTCAGTTAAGGTATTCATAGCTGGCTACAATATTTAGATTACACAAGCACAAATTAAGAGTGCGAGTTTTGTTACCGTATTTTAGCTTACCTGTGACTGCAGCTCAGCTTGGTATGTACTAAATTTTACTATTGTTAATTGTTCAGAATCATTTAATTGAAGTTCAAAGTTAAATCTCTTATTTCTAAATTACGTAGATTCAAGTAGCTTTTGAAATGATTGTTGAGGTAGTCCAAGACTAACTGTATTTTACTGAATTTCGATGTGTTTCAGAAAGAAAGCTCACTATTAACTTCAGTCACTAAATTAACTTTCGATTATCCGGTTTTATTAATTCTTTTGCTAAATTAAGTCAGAGTGTAGCGAAATTTATTACTTCTGACAAACTTTCAGTTTTCACACTACACGTGTCAACCTTCAGTTGCCACGCTTCTAGTCCTAATTATATGTTTAATAATCTTTCTTTTTCAGTTACTATAGTAATTGTCCTTAGGACTGGCGACCGTAATTTCCCCGAAATCTCAAAGATCTAATTACCGCTAGTCAATTGTTAACGTAACGGCCGCACATTTGCTTTATTTATTAACTTTACCCCATTTCAAAATTAATTTCCACCTGTTTCATTAGCATTTTTCCTTTCACTTAGATGTAACCCTTTCCTCCCTCTTTACCGACAGTTTAACTTCGGTGACGATTGCTTTTCCCAAATTTCCATTAGGTACACGTGGTTTAATTTTTCACTGTCATTAAGGTCGATAAGTGAGGGGGAGGTTACAAGGTGACGCTGCGATCCCCTGGACCGGTATATATGGATAGTAGCTGGGTGGTCATAATGTTCTGGCTGATCTAGGTATAAGCCCAGTTACAACTTTTGTAACTAACAACGTGAAAGATAACTAACAGGGTGAGTTTCCAGTTACTAAATAACCCTTCTGAGGGTTGAAACTATGCCGCCACCTACAAGCACTACTCACTGTTCACCATATCACAGACTGATGATGAGTAAGTAGAGAATAAATTGGGATTATGAAATGTAAAACTAATTACCCTGAGGAGGCACTTAATGAGCAAACTGAATTAAAGCACAGGGGCGTACCTAATAAGTACACCAAATACTTTTGGGGGTTACAGCCCGCTACAAAATTGATCTGCATGTTCCAGATATAGGGGTCTTTACATTTTACGTTTACAGTTCCATCCAGTATTTCTTTCTGTTTGTTTATGCCAAGCTTCTCCATCCCTGAAGCTTTTGTCGTGATTCTTCACGGCGTGGCTCTCTGTTGGTGCCACAATGATTTGCTATAGCCTAATGCTAACGTTACGGTTACTTTATGTTCTACAGTTTGAAATTAGTAGTTCTTACGGGAAAGTGGGACAGGCTGTCCGGGCACTGCATCGCAGTACGTTTACGGGCTTCTTTATTGGAAGCTACTACGTCTTTTATAGATTTTATTGTTATCTGTGATTTTTATTATTTTGGTTTTATTTTCGATTTTGTTGATGGGTCAGTGCTGCTGTTAGAAATGTTCCCTAAATATCTTTCATTGTAGTTTTTATTGTAACTACTGTTTTTAATGGGATCAGTAGTGCTCTAACGTAGCTGCTTCTGCTGCAGTTGCTCGTAAGCTATTACTGTTTGATTTGTTTGCTCCCATTTGCGTTAGTTATTCCACAGCTTGGTACGTGTACAAATCAGTGACTGGGACAATGCTTTCTAAGCGTGGTGTATGAATTCCTGAGTAATGCTACAGGACTTGCATCAGTTTGCTTTGGTTTGACCGTGTCGGTTGGTTTGCATTGAATTCAATTGCAGACGCGGTAATCTGTAACTAGTACCTTGCTGGTGCATGAGAGACGTTAGCTTTCATTCTAAGCAAGCACAATTTCACTCTAAGAAACCACAAACTATCATCCACTGCAACTGGTTGCTTACAAGGGAACCTCCCCATCGCACCCCTCTCAGATTTAGTTATAAGTTGGCACAGTGGATAGGCCTTGAAAAACTGAACGAAGACCAATCGAGAAAACAGGAAGAAGTTGGGTGGAACTATGAAAAAATAAGCAAAATATACAAACTGAGTAGTCCATGGGCAAGATAGGCAAAAACAAGGATAATCTGAGCATAGGTGCGCCGTGGTCTCGTGGTTAGCGTGAGCAGCTGCGGAACGAGAGGTTATTGGTTCAAGTCTTCCCTCGAGTGATAAGTTTACTTTCTTCATTTTAGTAAAGTTATGATCTGTCCGTTCGTTCATTGACGTCTCTGTTCACTGTAATAAGTTTTGTGTCTGTGTTTTGCGACCGCACCGCAAAACCGTGCGATTAGTCGACGAGAGGACGTGCCTCTTCAATGGGAACCGAAAACATTTGATCGCAAGGTCATAGGTCAACCGATTCCTCCACAGGAAAACACGTCTGATATATTCTATACGACACTGGTGACGGCATGTGCGTCACATGACAGGAATATGTTGTCGACCCACCTAACTTGTAAACTTGGCGAATGGGTAAAAAGATTCTTCTACCTTTCCCGATTTAGGTTTTCTTGTGGATGTGATAATCACTCCCAAAAAAGTGATGAAAACATAAGAGTTTGTGACATAAACTGAAAACAAAAATTAAAATTTCCACACGAGGGAAGACTTGAACCAAGGTCCTCTCGTTCCGCCTCTGCTCACGCTAGCCACAAAACCACGGCGCTCCTGAGCGCAACTTGTCCTTGATGATGCTTATGTAGCGCATGGACTACTCAGTTTGTATACTTTGCTTATTTTTTCATAGTTCCACACAACTTCTTCCTGTTTTCTCGATTGATCTATGTTCAGTTTTTCAAGGTCTAACCACTGTGCCAACTTAGAATCGGCCGGTGGTCTAGCGGTTCTGGCGCTGCAGTCCGGAACCGCGGGACTGCTACGGTCGCAGGTTCGAATCCTGCCTCGGGCATGGGTGTGTGTGATGTCCTTAGGTTAGTTAGATTTAAGTAGTTCTAAGTTCTAGGGGACTGATGACCTAAGATGTTGAGTCCCATAGTGCTCAGAGCCATTTGAACCATTTGAACCAACTTAGAATTAAATCTCAGGGGGTTCGATGGGGAGGTTCCCTTGTTAGACCTGTTTGACCGTCAGATGGTGTGAGCAGTCCGCTCGCTTACGTTACGGGTGATTTAGCCACTGAATTTCGTCCTCATCGTTTGTAGATTTACTAAAGAAAACGAAAAAAGGCCCATTCTCCAGCGAGATCGGAACCGACTTCGTATATCAACCAGCGCATTGGAAATAGAGCGTGTTACCCCTTAGCCGACATGACGCTTTTGCAGTATAACATTTTTTCCATTACGTCCGTGTTTCCTAATGTAGTAAATTACTCGTTGTGTGACAGAGAGCAGTCGTATTTTAGGTGCTAAACATCCAATCTAGGTTCAACATTTAGTTTTACTTACTCAGTGTCACTACTTAAACGATAGTCATTCAAAATGTTTCACCGAGATGACAAGAGAGTGGCCGTCCGCGGTGGCCGAGCGGTTCTACGCGCTACAGTCTGGAACCGCGCGACTGCTACGGTCGCAGGTTCGAATCCTGCCTCGGGCATGGATGTGTGTGATGTCCTTAGGTTAGTTAGGTTTAAGTAGTTCTAAGTTCTAGCTGACTGATGACCACAGATGTTAAGTCCCATAGTGCTCAGAGCCATTTGAACCATTTGACAAGAGAGTACGCTACAGTAGTAGACATAAAACCTGGCCGCCAGCTAGCTGCTGCAGGGACGAAATCCGAGACTGCCACTCAAGGTGGCCAATATTCCTGGCTGCCGCCAGAATTTTACGTCCAGCCACATACTTGATCTGTAACATTGTAGAATGCGGAAGTGTATGGAGGAATACTGTCATTCTACTTGAGCTGTTATCTGCTCGTGGAATAGAGGTAAACAAGTTCATGTCTGGAGACATAAAGTCACGTGTAGTGTCCACTGTATTTCCCAGTTTCTTTAAATAGCGCTTGGGATACATCTCAAGGTTATTAGTCTGATGGAAGCTCAAGCATAATGAGTTTCATTTTCTAATCCACCTGTAATAGCAAAAAGTTCCAGAAATATTTCCGCCAAACAGCTTGCGACTGCGCCATTAGAACTGTTTACCCTTGAGAAGTTTTCTCTCCCCACAGCACCATTGTCAGACACGTTCAACCAGGTGCATATGATGTGGAGCTGTGAATGTTTTTATCAACAGTCATTTTCACATTTCTAGGCGCTCAGTCCGGAACCGCGCGACTGCTACAGTCGCAGGTTTGAATCCTGCCTTGGGCATGGATGTGTGTGATGTCCTTAGGTTGGTTAGGTTTAAGTAGTTCTAAGTTCTAGGGGACTGATGACCACAGATGTTAAGTCCCATAGCGCTCAGAGCCATTTGAACCATTTTCTCATTTGAAGTCCTCCTATATATCTCGCAGCTACTATTTGGATTTTGTATGCCTGAAATTTATGATCATTGTTCAAGCGTGATAAAACACATTTTTCATATTAGGTGCTTTGTGCTGCCACCTACTGCCAGGTACTCCATATCAGCGACCTTATTAGTCATTAGACATCGTTTAATATTTCGCTGTGCCATATCGATTTTTCTTACAATCGTATGTTCTCAGTATCCTTATTTGTTTGTTTCATACATTATGATTTATCCCGTTGATATTTTCTGTTAATTTCAATCCAAAGCAGTCTATGGTGCTGCCTTTCTACCTCAGTCTTAAGTTTCTTATATTTTTTTCCTTTCAGCCACAAACACGTGTACTTCTTGTCTCACACATGGCTTCTTCACCTCTGCTTTAGCTGTATGTAGATCGACCTGTGTTACCTTAACTATTTGCATCTTTTGGTTTTTACTGGAGCAGAGGCTTTCCATATCGCCTCATTCAGTTCAAAGTTCTCAGTATTCTTTGTCATTGTATACCACCTTTTCTTTATCTTCTGGAATTTCAACAAACAGTTCATTACTACTAGATCTATGTAGGCTGCTTTATATGATTTGCACTCCAGAATTTGTTTTCTAAGCCACACTCTAACTACGATGTAGTTCAGTTGATGTGTGTCCTCGTAACGTAACACGTGATTTGTTACATCAAGAAACGGCTAGTTGAGGACACGTGAAATGGAATAGTTCGGTTGTAACCTGTATTTTTTCCAGCAATGCCTTCTTCTCTTATGATTTTGGAAGAGGTTGTAACTTACAGCAGGTTGTAACTTACAGCAGGCTGTAACTTACAGCAGAATCTTAGAAGCCTCTCTTCATTCCCATTCCTCCTACTCCCTCCCCCCTCCCCATCCAACAACCCACATATCCCAGCTCAGCTATTTTCCGTTCTCTCTCCTACAATAACATTCTACAACTGTTAAATTTCCATCTCTTTCCAATATTTCGTCAGCCCCTTTATTTACTCATCAATGATGAAGTCGGATGCAGTTTTAAAAATTATTTGTTTCTAAGAATCGCCTATAGTTGTAAAAATCACATACATCTAAAAAGAGAGCACAACCGGTTTCAAGACGTGTATCCAACCTCTAGGTGCATCTGAAAAATTATAAAGCAATAATGACATCTGTTCACACATTTAAGATAATCAAATCTAAACAGAACCGACAGAAATACTTAGAAAAAAAGAACCCTGTACGTACATTAAAATGTGAGTTCACAAAGGATGCATAACTAAGGTTAAAATTTATATTACAATATGTTAAAACAGTGCATCGCTGGTACATGGCATGCACGGAATATTCTCTTCCATCCTCTGCCTGCCAGAAAGACCCTCGCAGAGAAGGACCTTGATAAAAGAACAAAGGTACCCAATTAAAAGAGCGGCAACCACCGTTAAATGGAATGAACTACACTCCTGGAAATGGAAAAAAGAACACATTGACACCGGTGTGTCAGACCCACCATACTTGCTCCGGACACTGCGAGAGGCCTGTACAAGCAATGATCACACGCACGGCACAGCGGACACACCAGGAACCGCGGTGTTGGCCGTCGAATGGCGCTAGCTGCGCAGCATTTGTGCACCGCCGCCGTCAGTGTCAGCCAGTTTGCCGTGGCATACGGAGCTCCATCGCAGTCTTTAACACTGGTAGCATGCCGCGACAGCGTGGACGTGAACCGTATGTGCAGTTGACGGACTTTGAGCGAGGGCCGCACCGCCACTTCCCAGCAAATTAGGGACACTGTTGCTCCTGGGGTATCGGCGAGGACCATTCGCAACCGTCTCCATGAAGCTGGGCTATGGTCCCGCACACCGTTAGGCCGTCTTCCGCTCACACCCCAACATCGTGCAGCCCGCCGCCAGTGGTGTCGCGACAGGCGTGAATGGAGGAACGAATGGAGACGTGTCGTCTTCAGCGATGAGAGTCGCTTCTGCCTCGGTGCCAATGATGGTCGTATGCGTGTTTGGAGCCGTGCAGGTGAGCGCCACAATCAGGACTGCATACGACCGAGGCACACAGGGCCAACACCCGGCATCACGGTGTGGGGAGCGATCTCCTACACTGGCCGTACACCACTGGTGATCGTCGAGGGGACACTGAATAGTGCACGGTACATCCAAACCGTCATCGAACCCATCGTTCTACCATTCCTAGACCGGCAAGGGAACTTGCTGTTCCAACAGGACAATGCACGTCCGCATGTATCCCGTGCCACCCAACGTGCTCTAGAAGGTGTAAGTCAACTACCCTGGCCAGCAAGATCTCCGGATCTGTCCCCCATTGAGCATGTTTGGGACTGGATGAAGCGTCGTCTCACGCGGTCTGCACGTCCAGCACGAACGCTGGTCCAACTGAGGCGCCAGGTGGAAATGGCATGGCAAGCCGTTCCACAGGACTACATCCAGCATCTCTACGATCGTCTCCATGGGAGAATAGCAGCCTGCATTGCTGCGAAAGGTGGATATACACTGTAATAGTGCCGACATTGTGCATGCTCTGTTGCCTGTGTCTATGTGCCTGTGGTTCTGTCAGTGTGATCATGTGATGTATCTGACCCCAGGAATGTGTCAATAAAGTTTCCCCTTCCTGGGACAATGAATTCACGGTGTTCTTATTTCAATTGCCAGGAGTGTATATAAAGTAATAACGGCCCGACGTCTCAAATCCCCATTACAATACTTACAACGCTCCAGGCTTGGAGGCGTGCCACACACGAATACACGTACAGAAAGGCGATCATTCGAACACCAAAACGGCCAAAAAAGGGTTATATAGACTGTGCACCTGCAGGCATGTGGGGAAACAATGAAAACTCCGGAATAAAGTTCGCGAATCACCTGTGCTGGAGAGAAACCATGAGACCCGCACGAAGCACAATGCGGTGCATCATAAGACACTTCGCAAATTCCTTTCAGTACATTGTAGAAGTGAGCGGAAGTATCTGTTTTGGAAATAGTGAGTTACTTCACAAGAAAGGCTCAGAAAAGTTTCCAAGGGGCATTGATGGCAGTAATTTGTGTGTTGTTAGACATTTGGGGAATCATCACTAGAGCCAAACGTTAGGGAAGCAGTGATCATACTGGAGTAAATCTGGAGGTGAAAAACTCATGGAATAACAGAAATGTACGCTTCTTGATATCTGAACAGCGTTTGCATCAGAACAGACACATTTTCCATATAAATACAAATTTTGATTACTGTGTGATATACTTGAATCATTTCACAACTGTCACTGAAACAAGTTTTTTTCATCACATCAAATTTTCGTCGTAAGATAAGCGTATAATTCAACTGCATTTTCTCGTACATTTATATCATAGTGATAGAACATATGCTTCAAAGATTCTGAAGCCATTTTCTGCATGAGCAATTACCACATGAGTAACTTTGCCGTACTGTACCGAAATGTTATGACACTTGCGTTAGCAGCTATTAAGTTCCCGCACTCTCTCGCACACGGCATCTCCAAAACAAGCAGCTCTGAAAAAACTCGCGGTATACCTAATGTGTCACTTTCAATTATCCTACGTTCTTCATAGCTCCGTTCATGGAATTCAAAGTCAGAAGGACTGTCTGCATTTCCGTCGAAGCCGCACTGTATCGCTTTCACTCGGTGCATCATTTCTTTTTCATGGAAAAATTGTAGCATCACAGAATATAATACCATTCTGTATGTGTTGCGTATGCGATTGGTAGAATGGCATAATAGTTTAAGCGGCCACTTTCTAATCTGCAGGTAAGGGGTTTGAAGCCTGCACTTTCATGAATTTTGATTCGTACTAAGTATTATTTGCGTAGGAGAACAACGAAAATTATTAAGTAGAGTATTTTTAATTTTAAAGTATTCTGCAGTACATAACTGAGGATGTAGTGGACCCAAAGATCTGACTTTACGTCTGCACCGCTAATCATGCAACACTTTTTCTCTTTACGTGTCTTTATTTCTGTTTCGCATTTAAATAAATGGTATCTCCTTCCTGCTTTCGTCGGCGTTCTGCTTGCGAGTTGTTAACATAAGTTTAGTATACTTCTCTAGAATATAAAGTTCTCAAGATTGAGAAAACATAAGCTTAGATTGTAGCTGTAAATAAAGAGAACACAAATTAATATGATGATTTTTCTCAATGTAAAATAACTAAATGCTTTCGCTTTGACACCTTCATCGCCACTGACGTCATGCGCTATGTGACAAATAATCTCAATCTTTTTGATCAATGGTCGTTTAATACAGGGGTCTCCAAGCTACGGCCCGCGGCCCGCGTTCGCTGGCCGGACATCCCCGGTATCCGGCCCGCCAAATATCTGAGGTGGTACCTATACTGGAAACAACTGAGTTTCGAGGCCTATGGCGACCAATACATCGCGACATTGGCTCTGCTACTCGTTACAAGACTATACAATCATCTTGTGGTGCAGTTCTTCTTGTTGTCTCCGTGCTTGCTAAGAAAATGGGATGAGAAGTTCCGCCTTATGCAAGACACCTTTTTTCTTTTGTTTCACCCATACGTGTTTCAGCACTTTTGTGCTATCATCAGTGGGTTCTATTTATATTTTTAACTGTAAATTTGTTGTTAACATATTAACATTTTCGTCGTTTACAACATTATGTAAAAGTTGCATTTATAACTTAATTGGCGAAAAGTAACATACCTTACATTATATTATTGTCCTCTTGTTTTGGTAGCTGTTATGCTACACAATATACAACATGTCATCTGCAAACAGCAAAACGTAATTTATTTTCTATTTGTTATGTATTTACGAACGGAAATAAGACTGTATCACGTTTTCTTCCTGTAACTTACAGTTTTGAAGTTGTGGTACGTTTTCCTGTTTTGTTGGCGAAGTAAATGGGCTTACTTCTTTGCCTGTGTTCGTGTGGCAATGCAGTTTATCGATTATTCAAAACATAGGCGGAGTTTTCGCTGCCATTACGTGTTGTTGTGGTTGCGTGGCGTTCATTTGTTTCGTAGCGTGTTCTGTTGGCTGAGGCGCGCGAGTTTGAATTGTATTTGGTGTTGTGTGTGGTTTATGTGGGTTTGTCTGTGTGTGATGAGTACTGGGGCAGAGAGGGAGTGTGTGTGTGTGTGTGTGTGTGTGTGTGTGTGTGTGTGTGTGAGAGAGAGAGAGAGACTGAAAGAAAGAAAGAAAGAAAAGAGAGAGGATTTATGTGTGTGTGTGTGTGTGTGTCTGTTTTACTTGTATAGTTCTTCTATTGTGGCGAAGAGAGTTTTGTTGCACAGTGATGTGTATTCATTGAGTACTTTCTTTCCTTGGGCTATTGATTTTTGGATGTGGTAGTTTTCTTCTATAGTTGATTTTTGGTATAGGCTGCTGCTAGTTTTTAGGATGTGAAGGTCAGTTTCAATATTTGTTGGGTGGTGGTTGTGTGCTACCAGGTGGTATGCAAATGTTGAGTGTGTGCTATTGCTTTTCAGTGCTCTGAGGTGTTCATTATATCTGGTTCTGAAGGTCCTGCATGTTTGGCCCACATATACAGATTGACAGACTACACAACTAAACTTACTGTTGCGCCGCTTGAAATAACAATGCGTTGACATACTCTACCTCTCTTACGTCTTGCAGTAATAGTGTTGCTAACAATGATTTTGAGATTTCGTTAACTTTGCAGGACGCTTTCGTGAAGAATGTGCAGTGACATACTTTTTTGTCGGTGAAATTCGCCAGAACAAAATTCGCCAGAATTTCGGTCAGGTAAGTCCACCAATCAAAATTATGTAATTAAATAAAAATCGTAGTTCGATTCAGTGCTAGCTATTCCCACAACCTTAGATTTTTGCGATTTCATCTTTCCTTTAGCCTTACATTACGGTGATCGTGGAGTGCTAGGGTGCTTTAATCCCACTAGGTAGATCTTGGCCCTTATGATTCCGTGGAGGAGTCAATGTGGCCCGCGGACTAAAACGTTTGGAGACCCCCCTGGTTTAACAGATATCCAGCCTCCGCTTTTATGTGTAATCTGTTTCTCCTCTCTTCTTTTTTTAAAAAGAAGAGCGGGAAGAAAGAAATGAATTATCCTCTTCTTTGAGGGAAAACAAAACGTTCATTTGTCACGAACAAATATCACAAACAAAATTTTCTTCCTAATGACGCAATAATTCAGTACCGTGTCCTGTTTCCGTCCTCCTCTACAACTGCATTTTGCCACCGGTGAATATAGGCAAAAAGTTTCCGGAAGAATCTGTTATTCTGTGACAACTCTTCCCAAGCGTCATGAACTGCTTCGACAGTGCTGGGTTGGTTGTCGGTGCTGGTCTTTTATACCTAATAATTTTCTCCACCTCTGCCCATACACGCTCTATGGGACTTAGTTCAGCATCTTTGAGAGGCCAGTCCACCAGCTCAGCTCTCCGTTCATTTTAAACCAGTGTTTTACACATGAGAAGGTCATGCTGGAAGATTATTCTGCCTCCCGGACACCTCTGACGAACAGAAGGAACCAATGCGTTCTCCAGTATTTCGCAGTAGTAATGACGGTCCAGTTGCCATAGAACGCAGCAACCACTTCCTCACATCCATCTGCAAACTGTGAGAGCAGTTCGAACTGTGACAGCAGTTTTTCGCCTCTGATGGACGCATTTGCTGCCGAATCATGCTCCAGTTGCTCGATATACAAGGACTGAAGTATTTGGTGTAGTATAAAACTCCTTCTAGTCCGTAAACATAACTTTCTCCCAGCAAGTAAGCGGTTTCCTTCTGAACGCCATTGCGAAGTTTAATCTGGTAACCTTATGTTGCTTCTTCTACATTTTCTTAACCCCTAGTTTCCGCTTTACCTTTCTTTCTCGTTGACACGACAACGAATGGTCGACCTGCTTTCACTTAGCTGGAGGATGTTCGTAATTTCTGTGCTAGTCCTGAAAGGGTCATCATCTCTGTAGTGGATCATACAGTTGTGTTGATGTTCTGTGTTAATCCGTGAACGTCCAGGGCGATGACGACGTTTGACATGGCCATTCTCCGCCATCCTCTTCATCCAGAACTGTATTTTAAATTTGCTGTATATCCTAGGGCACGGGAAATGGCGCTGATATACTACCCACCTTCCTACAGCGCAATAATGCGACCTTTATCAAGTTCCTTGAGCTGTGACATTTCGCAAATAAGAACCACTGACAAGGCAGGAGGAAAGGAAGTGTTATACAAGGTGGAGAGCACTTCCGTCAAATTCATTACCGATTACATGTTTTGAAAAAAGATTGGATAAGTTAGTTTCTTGTGAGTTCTGCTTACAAGGGAACCTCCCAATCGCACCCCCTTCAGATTTAGTTATAAGTTGGCACAGTGGATAGGCCTTGAAAAACTGAACACAGATCAATCGAGAAAAATGGAAGAAGTTAAGTGGAACTATGAAAAAAGTAAGCAAAATATACAAACTGAGGAGTCCATGTGCAACATAGGCAATATCCAGGACAACATGCACTCAGGAACGTCGTGGTCCCGCGGTTAGCGTAAGCAGCTACGGAACGAGAGGTCCTTGGTTCGAGTTTACCCTGGCCTAAAAAGTTTTGATTTCTTTGTTTTCGCAAAGTTATGATCTGTCCGTTCATTCATTGACGTCTCTGTTCACTTAATAAGTTTAGTGTCTGCGTTTTTCGACTGCACGGCAAAACCGTGCGATTAGTAGACGAAAGGACGTGCCACTCCAATGGGAACCGAAAACATTTCATCGCAAGGTCATAGGTCAACCGATTCCTCCACAGGAAAACACGTCTGATATATTCTATACGACACTGGTGACGGCATGTGCGTCACATGACAGGAATATGTTGTCGACCCACCTAACTTGTACACTTGGCGAATGGGTAAAAAGATTCTTCTACCTTGCCCGATTTAGGTTTTCTTGTGGATGTGATAATCACTCCCAAAAAAGTGATGAAAACATAAGAGTTTGTCACATAAACTGCAACAAATGAATGCAACAGTTTCACAGTCGCACAGTTTTCCCTGTGCTCTGTCAAAACATATGTTTTTAACGTTTTCAAATTTTTCCGTGTGTAGATCGTCAAATCCTGCATATGTCCAAGCAAATCTGAACATGTCCTGGAATTTTGGAGAGCGAAGTTGATTATGTGTGAGTGCCTCTACTTTGATAATTGTCTGAAAATAAAAAAAATTAAAATCTTCAGTCGAGGGAAGACTTGAACCAAGCACCTCTCTTTCCGCAGCTGCTCACGCTAACCACGGGACCACGACGCTCCTGAACTCACTCTTTTCTTAATGTTGCATATCTTTCGCATGGACTACTCAGTTTGTATATTTTGCTTTTTTTTTCATAGTTCCACACAGCTTCTTCCTGTTTTCTCAATTGATCTGTGTTCAGTTTTTCAAGGCCTATCCACTGTGCTAACTTATAACTAAATCTGAGTGGGGTGCGATGGGGAGGTTCCCTTGTTAGAGTAGCGTGTAAATGTAATTTGTCTGTAACCATCATATGCAATAATGATAATCGCACCGTTTTCAGAGATTAAAGGTAAATTTTAGAGGCACTTTGTGATGCACGTCATGTTGCTCCGGCTATCGTTTTTTACACAACTGTGTTATCTCACGTATTACGCCACACTAGTCTGCAACATCGCATAATAGAAATGGTAGTATATTGCAGTTGATAAAGCATTGAGTTTGTAATCACTTTGTGGTGTGCGTACTGTAAGACTTTCGGTACACACACCATCAGATTATTTGACTTGTCGCTCTAACAAAGTAGGCGAGTGTCAGCAATATGTCTCGTGGTCTTATCGTGGCGTGTTTATCTTCTGCCGTTAGGTCAGACGATAGAAATGCCACTTGCACGCTTAGAGTAGCAGATTGATGGTGACCAACTTTAAACAGAACTTGATTAATTTTCACACACATTTATTAAAATAATAACAATCATAAACCATACTTAACTTGATTAAGGATGCTATTTACAATTGACAATCTGAAGGTCCTTTGGTCTTGGTACGTTAATCTTATTCTCACATATCTCTGATACTTGACAAAGTGTCTATAAATTTATCCACATGGCTAGGTACAGGAATATGATAATCTTATTAGGCGCAGACTGAAACTTGACTATAGACTAATGCAGACTAATGTAGACTGATTAATCGGAGGTGTGTACACACGTTATAATACCTCGCGCGTTCAGGTATCACTGCGCGAGTGTGGTCCACGAGGAGAAAAGGTTCTACGTTAGCAGCAATCTCGTTGGTTGAATTACATATTAATACACGGATCGGCGAAAGCAGAATTTGGTCCAAGACAGCGCCATCTCGTAGTGCGGTGACGGACGAGCGCTGCGCCTGCGCTGTTGTGCTTAGCGGGGCGCGCTCTAGTGGGAAAGTTGTGTACGCGCTGACTACGCGGAACTATGTACACAACACCCTTGTTATCGGGTTCGAATCCTGCCGCTTCGGTGTAAACAAAGAATTGTTATGTTAGGAGGACAACGTCAATTATAGCTAGCAAAGTGCTCGTAGTATTGTAAACATTCGTGTATTTGGCTTCCAATGCCCGTTGGAGGAAGGCAATGACAGTCTCCCCTGGTTTCCCTATTATAAATACACCTCAGTTTGAGGTGTATCTACATCATACTCCGCAAGCCACCTAATGGTGTGTGGCAGGAGGTACTTTTTGCACCACTGCCTGAGCCCACCGATCCTATTCCACTCGCGAAGAGCGCGTGGGAAGAATGATTGTCCATAAGCTCTGTATTGGCTCTAATTTCTTGAATTTTCTCGTCATGGTCATGTCCGACTCTTCCCGGAAAGGGCTCTCTCTCGAAATTTCAACAGTAAATCTCTCCGTGATGCACAACGCCTCTCTTGTAACGTCTGCCAATGGGGTTTGTTGAGCATCTCTGTAACGCTCTCGTGCCGACTAAATGATTCACATCTTGCGTGACGAAACGTGCAGCTCTTCATTGGATGCTTCTACATCTTCTATCAGTCCTATCTGGTAGGAATGAACAGTACTCAAGAATCAGTCGGACAAGCGCCTTTCTTCGTGGATGACTTCCATTTCCTTAAGATTCTTCCTGTGAACCTGAGTCTCGCATCTTCTTTTCCCACTATTTGTTATATGTGCTCATTCCATTTAAGGTCACTCTGGACAGTTACTCCTAGATATTTTACAGCAGATACTGTTTCCAGCGAATTGTCACCAGTAGTGTAGTTATACAGCAGTGGATTTCTTTTTATATGTATGTGGAATATGTTACATTTATTTACCTTCAGGGTCAACTGCCAGAGCCTGCACCATTCATGAATTCTTTGGAGGTCAATCTGCAAATCGTTACTATCATCTCGCGTTGCTACTTTGTTATAGACAACAGCATGATCTGCGTAAGAGAGCTTTCTACAAGAGCATTTATATACATCGTAAACAGTATTGGTCTATCACATTATGAAACGTCCCCTTATAAAAAATTTATGAATTACTGTGCTGATAATCCCCTACGTTATTTGATTTTCAAACAGCTGAGCAAAACTGAACGTACTCAGACATTCACTAAAGTGACACACAATATTTTTAGAGCAACGCAATCTGACTTTTAATAATCCCTACAAAAGAATGGCCCTGACTAACAATAACCTATACCTTTCATGAATTCTTACCTCACAAAAATCTTCGTTACTCGAACTACTGCATACAGCGAGTGCCAATACTGCCAGCTAAATAAAAGATTCAAACTATTGAAGGCACTAACTACTGATAGGCATAGTAAGCAAATGAAAGATTTTGATAAAGAACAAGCAATGTATTTACCTTAATAGTGTTCAAAAGTCATAACATATATATAGCAGTTCATGACATCCAGTCTTACAAATTTACTGTCTCTGATGGACACACGTCCAGATCATCCGCTCTCAAAACTCCGCCGTCTCTCTCCCTACATCCACCACTGCTGGCGGCTTACCTCCAACTGCGCAACGCTAAGCGCTGTTAACAGCCAAGAGTCCAACACTACAATAGCGAATATTACAACACTTCCACCCAGCCACAGACTGCACACAGCACAGCCAGTGATTTTCATACAGAGCGCTACGTGGCGGTGGCGTTACCAATATAAGAACCTAAACAGCCTACTTAAACACTTCCTTGGGGTACTCCGGAAACTGCCTTTACATCTGTCGATTTGGACAGGTTAAGATCGACGCATTGAGTTCTGTCTGCAAGGAAGTCTTGAAACCAGTCGCCAATCTGCTCCGTGTCAAACGCCTTCCTGAAGTCAAGGAACACAGAATCAACTTGAGCGCCATTTTCTATTGCGCTGTGGATCTCACAGAGGAACAAAGCGAGCTGAGTTTCGCTGGATCTCTGTTTGTGGAATCCTTGTTGATTTTTATAGAGGAGATTTTCCTTCTCCAAGAACGTCATGATTCTTGAGCATAAAACATACTCCATAATTCTACAACAGGTTGATCAACGATACAGGTCTACAATTGTGTGCATCTGTCCTAGGACCCTTCTTAAAAACGGGAATGACCCTCACTTTCTTCCAGTCGCTTGGTACCCTTGTAAGTAGGCTGTTTAGGTTTTTATATTGGTAACGCCACGTAGCGCTCTGTATGAAAATCACTGGCTGTGCTGTGTGCAGTCTGTGGCTGGGTGGAAGTGTTGTAATATTCGCTATTGTAGTGTTGGACTCTTGGCTGTTAACAGCGCGTAGCGTTGCGCAGTTGGATGTGAGCCGCCAGCAGTGGTGGATGTGGGGAAGTGAGATGGCGGATTTTTGAGAGCGGATGATCTGGACGTGTGTCCATCATCCATTTGTAAGAACGGATGTCATGAACTGCTATATATATTATGACTTTTGAACACTATTAAGGTAAATACATTGTTTCTTCTCTATCGAAATCTTTCATTTGCTAACTATGAAGGACAACACTACTTCTTCAAGACTGCATGGAAATCCACTACTTACGTGTGCATTTTCTTTTACTGCTCAGACTTTGAGAAAAACACAGCAATTTTACTGTGATGAACGACCAGGACTGTCTTTATGGACTGTGAGAAAATTTTAGATTTTGACCAACATGTGTGCATCTGATTTCTTTGTTATTGTTATTGTGAAAATTTTTTTCAAATCTGTATTGTCCACTGCCCAAAACAATTTGTAAAATTTTTTGTGGGGAGCATGGGGGCTATGTAAGTAGGCTGTTTAGGTTTTTATATTGGTAACGCCATGTAGCACTCTGTATGAAAATCACTGGCTGTGCTGTGTGCAGTCTGTGGCTGGGTGGCATTGTTGTAATATTCGATATTGTAGTGTTGGGCTGTGGGCTGTTAACAGGGCGTAGCGTTGCGCAGTTGGAGGTGAGCCGCCAGCAATGGTGGATGTGGGGAAGTGAGATGGCGGATTTTTGAGAGCGGTTGCTCTGGATGTATGTCCATCATAAACAGTACATTTCTAAGAATGGATGTCATGAACTGCTATATATATTATGACTTTTGAACACTATTAAGGTAAATACATTGTTTGTTCTCTATCAAAATCTTTCATTTGCTAACTATGCCTATCAGTAGTTAGTGCCTTCAGTAGTTTGAATCTTTTATTTAGCTGGCAGTAGTGGCGCTCACTGTATTGCAGTAGTTCGAGCAATGAAGATTTTTGTGAGGTAAGTGATTTGTGAAACGTATAGGCTAATGTTAGTCAGGGCCATTCTTTTGTAGGGATTTTTGAAAGTCAGATTGCGTTGCGCTAAAAATATTGTGTGTCTCGGTTTAGTGTTGATCAGAATAGGTAAAGAGCGAAATGTCTGAGTACGTTCAGTTCTGCTCAGCTGTTTGAAAATCAAATAACGTAAGGGATTTACCAGCACAGTAATTCATTAATTTTTCTAAGGGGACGTTTCACCCTTCGTTATTCAAGTGATCTATGATAAATTACTGCTAGAAGGGGAGCAAGTTCTTTCGAATAACCTTAGTGGGTTCTTACAGGTACTGACCTGTGCGTGGCTCCTGTTCCCCCCAACACGTATTTTACACTCGGTTTTTAACGGTTTAAATTAATTTAAATTACTACTGTCACTGAGTTGTTGCTTTGCCTGACCGTGAGCGGCGGTAGCAGCGCGTATCGATATATCCCCTCTCATAGTATCTTTGATCGACTGCTAATACCTGCCGGTCGTTGTCTGTCGTAGTTGAGTTCGGTAGGCGAATTAGAGCCGCGACTTGGGGCGGCCAGTCAGTCGGAACTTGCGAGGAGGACAGTTCACGGCGGCAGTTCGGGTCGTGAGTTGTGTGTGCCCTGGCAGTCAGTTGCAACGCGTCTGGAGCGCAGCCCGGGCCGGCCAGTTGCAGCAGCAGTGGGCCCTGCGTGGACATCGCCCGCCCGACAGTTGCCGCCACGCATCACTTAACCCTAGGACGCCTAAGGAGGGGGTTCGTTGAACCCACAGTTTTTTTAATGTCCCCTGCTTTTGTCCAAGTAACTTTCATACTACATATTCCCTTTGAGTTATTGTTTGTTGGCTATTTTATGAAACGTTAGCGTCAATATATTTTATAGAAAGTTCCTGCCGTGAAAGAAAAAAATAATTAAACTTATTATGGGTCCATCAAACCCCACCTTAGGCTTCCATGCTATAGAAAATTGCCCTTAGTAGGATTTTGTATTTCTCATCTCTACAACAATGCAAGTTAGTTTCTTGTTGGTTGGTATTCCTTATATTCACAACAATCGGTTTCCTTTCAGAGGAAGTGATTGTTGATATCAGTCAGCCAGGGTTGCCAATTTAGCGACTTTGTCGCTAGAAATGGCGACTTTTGCCTTCGTCTTAGCGACAAAAAAAACTTTTTAGCGACAAAAATTATTTAGCGACTTATCTGGCGACTTTTGGAGTACTGACGACTCAAAACTATTTTGGGCTAGTATTTTCATTAACGAAACTAAGATTTTTAACTATAGACATTGTCTGAGTCATTTTTGTCTGAAGCAAATAAAGTTTATGTGAAGAAGAGATGCATTCAGTTTAGCCTGAAACTCATAAAAGAAATTCAACAAAGACTGCCAAGTAAAGCTACGATCCTGAAAAAAATTTCAATGCTGAATGTTGAAGAAACACTAGAAGTGAATAAAAATAATGCTGTAGTGGATGTAGCCAAAGAACTGGGTTTTAGTGGCGATTTCATAGACTGTATGTTGCAAGAATGGCATAATATCAACTTCATTAGGTGGAATAACACTACTAACACTGTTTTGTTTTGGAGTGGGGTTTTGCAGTATGAAAATGCCACAGGGGAGAATCCCTTTTCTTTTATTTCACAGCTAGCAATGACTGTTCTATGCCTACCGCATTAAAAATGCAGAAATGGAAAGAATATTCAGTTCCATGAACATTATAAAACCCAAACAACGTAACGGATTATCGTTAAAGACAATTAATGCTTTGATCATATTGAGACCAGCTGAAGAAACAAAATAAAGATTGTGCGTGTTTTGACATACCGTCAGACGTATTGGAGCTTGTTGGAACGAACAAAAGTTACCCATTTGCGAAAAAACCAGTCGAACTGCAACATCATCTTTTGAACGACGTTCAACCCTCTGCATCAACTACAGTTCTGTCAGAGCATGAAACAGAAGTTTTTCGATCTTCTGAGTGACGGCGATGAATAGCTCACATAACGGTATGTATATATTTTGTAACCTAATTTGTTTTCTTGCTTTCTTTTGTTCCAAATATAGTTGTATATTTCTAGTATATTTGACTACTGTGATTGAAACAACAATTTGTGTTGCGTCAATTATGATAACATGTTTAATTAAACGTTAGCGTATTTTATATGTATGTTGCTACAAGCAATGCGTCATTTAATTGAGACAATATTACAATTACGTATGAGACAATTTTATTAATATTTTATTCCCCCCCCCCCCCCCGGCTTGCTGCACCATTCACAGCACGAAATTTTCAGTACACCCCTAGTAAAATCAGTTTTAGCGACTTTCTAGCGACTTTTCATATTGAATCTAGCGACTCGGGTTTTTTAGAGTTGGCAACACTGCAGTCAGCTATTATTTATCTTGTAAACTTGCAGTGAGTTAGTGTAGTTCCCAACACGTAGGCCTCCAGTAACTTTGGTGTCCTACACAGCAAAAACGAAACCAAGTAAAAACTTACTGGTGTTGTCAACAATGCTCCAAGCTAAAGGCACTGTTGGAGGAGAGAAGAATAAAACCGAGATAAATGCATATTATAAGTCCACTAAAGGTGGAATTGATACCATCGATCAAATGGCGCATATGTACACCTGCAAGAGGGGAACAAAGAGATGGCCTCTATCTGTATTTTACTCCCTCATCGACATTTGTGCTATCAATGCAAACACCATATTCATCCAAGAACATCCAAGATGGAATGAAAAGGAACACAACAAACGGAAACTTTACCTTCTGCAACCTGGGATGGAACCAGTGAAATTTCAGGTAGAAGAAAGAAGTGCCAATGCAAGAGGGTTATCTAACCAAATTATTCAATCAATGGAGACTTTTTTTTTGGTCATCAGTCTACTGACTGGTTTGATGCGACCCGCCACGAATTCCTTTCCTGTGCTAACCTCTTCATCTCAGAGTAGCACTTGCAACCTACGTCCTCAATTATTTGCTTGACGTATTCCAATCTCGGTCTTCCTCTACAGTTTTTGCCCTCTACAGCTCCCTCTAGTACCATGGAAGTCATTCCCTCATGTCTTAGCAGATGTCCTATCATCCTGTCCCTTCCCCTTATCAGTGTTTTCCACATATTCCTTTCCTCTCCGATTCTGTGTAGAACCTCCTCATTCCTTACCTTATCAGTCCACCTAATTTTCAACATTCGTCTATAGCACCACATCTCAAATGCTTCGATTCTCTTCTGTTCCGGTTTTCCCACAGTCCATGTTTCACTACCATACAATGCTGTGCTCCAGACGTACATCCTCAGAAATTTCTTCCTCAAATTAAGGCCGGTATTTGATATTAGTAGACTTCTCTTGGCCTGAAATGCCTTTTTTGCCATAGCGAGTCTGCTTTTGATGTCCTCCTTGCTCCGTCCGTCATTGGTTATTTTGCTGCCTAGGTAGCAGAATTCCTTATCTTCTTTGACTTCGCTGACCATCAATCCTGATGTTACGTTTCTCGCTGTTCTCATTTCTACTACTTCTCATTACCTTCGTCTTTCTCCCATTTACTCTCAAACCATACTGTGTACTCATTAGTGTGTCCATTCCGTTCAGCAGATCATTTAATTCTTCTTCACTTTCACTCAGGATAGCAATGTCATCAGCGAATCGTATCATTGATATCCTTTCACCTTGTATTTTAATTCCACTCCTGAACCTATCTTTTATTTCCATCATTGCTTCCTCGATGTACAGATTGAAGAGTAGGGGCGAAAGGCTACAGCCTTGTCTTACACCCTTTTAATACGAGCACTTCGTTCTTGATCGTCCACTCTTATTATTCCCTCTTGGTTGTTGTACATATTGTATATGACCCGTCTCTCCCTATAGCTTACCCCTACTGTTTTCAGAATCTCGAACAGCTTGCACCATTTTATATTGTCGAACGCTTTTTCCAGGTCGACAAATCCTATGAAAGTGTCTTGATTTCTCTTTAGCCTTGCTTCCATTATTAGCCGTAACGTCAGAATTGCCTCTCTCGTCCCTTTACTTTTCCTAAAGCCAAACTGATCGTCACCTAGCGCATTCTCAATTTTCTTTTCCATTCTTCTGTATATTATTCTTGTAAGCAGCTTCGATGCATGAGCTGTTAAGCTGATTGTGCGATAATTATCGCACTTGTCAGCTCTTGCCGTCTTCAGAATTGTGTGGATGATGCTTTCCCGAAAGTCAGATGGTATATCGCCAGACTGATATATTCTACACACAAACGTGAATAATCGTTTTGATGCTACTTCCCCCAATGATTTTAGAAATTCTGATGGAATGTTATCTATCCCTTCTGCCTTATTTGACCGTAAGTCCTCCAAAGCTCTTTTAAATTCCGATTCTAATGGAGACTATTCTACAAAAAAAAAATCAAATAAGTGACAACAGAAGCACGTCAGCCTCCTGCAGGGAAAGGTCGGTGCCATATTTGTGTAAGAAAAGCTAAAACAAAGAAGTAGAAGTACAACAATCTAAGTAAACCAAAACAGTATTGTGGACAGTGGCATAAACATGTGTGTAACACACATTCAGAAAAAATTGTGAAGTGTGTCTCTTGCCTTGAAGTTGAGGACTCAGAGTAGTCTATTGAATATTAACACATCTGTATTTTGTATTGTAATATGTCACTTTTTTATTCACTCAGTCCAACGTTTATAACAATTAACAACATTTATAAACCAATGCCTTAGTTAAAATACATAAACAATTTAGAGAGTTGTAATTTTTCGTCAGTAAACTTAATTAATACCTGTGGGCGCGCCGACCCCCCCCCCCCCCCCCCCTTAGGCATCCAAGTTAGAAAAAAAGGCTTGGGCGTCCTAGGGTTCAGCCGGGCCTGGCTTTTGGTGGATTGTTGGTCGGTCGGTTGGTCCGAGGTCATCTCCGTGCGGCGTGGTCGACTGGGCCGCTGGCGCTCTCTGCGCAGTGTCGGAGTCTGTCTGGAGCTGTCCGATCGGTACGAGCATCGTCGCTCGCCGACCCAGGACGTGAAGGTTGAGTGGTTTTGAACATTACGTTGTTGGTTCCGGCGTTGCTGCTGTGGAGGTTTTCCTGTGAACAACGACGAGTGAAGTGTTCGAGATATCCGCTGTCAGGTGGAATTGATCAAATTAATTTATCCATAGTCAAGTTGTAATGCTGGAAATGCGTACCCTCCTATTTCCATCTATTGTACTATAAATTTGTTTTCCTTATTTTTGTTACCTGAATATATAACATTTCTGTGTCTTCGTATATTGTAATATATATATGCATTTATGTCGATGTATAATTGGTTTGTTTCGTAAATATTATTTGTATTTTTACGCTGGGTCTTGCCTAGGGAAAACTGCTATCGAACGATTGCATCGATAGGTCGTGTGAAGAATCAAAGTGTGTAGGATCTTTGGTAGTGTTAACTCTGCCGCGTGGAGCGTGGGCTGAGCAGAGAGAGTCTGGCTGGAGTAGCGAGTGGAGCAGGTGTGTTGTGTGATGCTCCCGCGAGTTGCCGCGCTTTCGGGGTTGGGCAGCATGTAATTGCGCTCGATTTGCGATGATAGCCGCTCGATTTGCGATGATAGTCTCCGACACCCCCCCATGAACCATGGACCTTGCATTTGGTGGGGAGGCTTGCGTGCCTCGGCGATACAGATGGCCGTACCGTAGGTGCAACCACAACGGAGGGGTATCTGTTGAGAGGCCAGACAAACATGTGGTTCCTGAAGAGGGGCAACAGCCTTTTCAGTAGTTGCAGGGGCAACAGTCTGGATGATTGACTGATCTGGCCTTGTAACATTAACCAAAATGGCCTTGCTGTGCTGGTACTGCGAACGGCTGAAAGCAAGGGGAAACTACAGCCGTAATTTTTCCCGAGGACATGCAGCTCTACTGTATGATTAAATGATGATGGCGTCCTCTTGGGTAAAATATTCCGGAGGTAAAATAGTCCCCCATTCGGATCTCCGGGCGGGGACTACTCAACATGACGTCGTTATCAGGAGAAAGAAAACTGGCGTTCTACGGATCGGAGCGTGGAATGTCAGATCCCTTAATCGGGCAGGTAGGTTAGAAAATTTAAAAAGGGAGATGGATAGGTTAAAGTTAGATATAGTGGGAATTAGTGAAGTTCGGTGGCAGGAGGAACAAGACTTTTGGTCAGGTGATTACAGGGTTATAAATACAAAATCAAATAGGGGTAATGCAGGAGTAGGTTTAATAATGAATAAAAAAATAGGAGTGCGGGTTAGCTACTACAAACAGCATAGTGAACGCATTATTGTGGCCAAGATAGACACAAAGCCCATGCCTACTACAGTAGTACAAGTTTATATGCCAACTAGCTCTGCAGATGATGAAGAAATAGATGAAATGTATGACGAGATAAAAGAAATTATTCAGGTAGTGAAGGGAGACGAAAATTTAATAGTGATGGGTGACTGGAATTCGTCAGTAGGAAAAGGGAGAGAAGGAAACATAGTCGGTGAATATGGATTGGGGGGAAGGAATGAAAGAGGAAGCCGCCTTGTAGAATTTTGCACAGAGCATAACTTATTCATAGCTAACACTTGGTTCAAGAATCATGAAAGGAGGCTGTATACATGGAAGAAGCCTGGAGATACTGACAGGTTTCAGATAGATTATATAATGGTAAGACAGAGATTTAGGAACCAGGTTTTAAATTGTAAGACATTTCCTGGGGCAGATGTAGATTCTGACCACAATCTATTGGTTATGAACTGCAGACTGAAACTGAAGAAACTGCAAAAAGGTGGGAATTTAAGGAGATGGGACCTGGATAAACTGAAAGAACCAGAGGTTGTAGAGAGTTTCAGGCAGAGCATTAGGGAACAATTGACAGGAATGGGGGAAAAAAATACAGTAGAAGAAGAATGGGTAGCTCTGAGGGATGAAGTGGTGAAGGCAGCAGACGATCAAGTAGGTAAAAAGACGCGGGCTAATAGAAATCCTTGGGTAACAGAAGAAATATTGAATTTAATTGATGAAAGGAGAAAATATAAAAATGCAGTAAATGAAGCAGGCAAAAAGGAATACAAACGTCTCAAAAATGAAATCGACAGAAAGTGCAAAATGGCTAAGCAGGGATGGCCAGAGGACAAATGTAAGGATGTAGAGGCTTGTCTCACTAGGGGTAAGATAGATACTGCCTACAGGAAAATTAAAGAGACCTTTGGAGAGAAGAGAACCACTTGTATGAATATCATGAGCTCAGATGGCAATCCAATTCTAAGCAAAGAAGGGAAAGCGGAAAGGTGGAAGGAGTATATAGAGGGTTTATACAAGGGCGATGTACTTGAGGACAATATTATGGAAATGGAAGAGGATGTAGATGAAGATGAAATGGGAGATACGATACTGCGTGAAGAGTTTGACAGAGCACTGAAAGACCTGAGTCGAAACAAGGCCCCGGGAGTAGACAACATTCCATTAGAACTACTGATGGCCTCAGGAGAGCCAGTCATGACAAAACTCTACCATCTGGTGAGCACGATGTATGAGACAGGCGAAATACCCTCAGACTTTAAGAAGAATATAATAATTCCAATCCCAAAGAAAGCAGGTGTTGACAGATGTGAAAATTACCGAACTATCAGTTTAATAAGTCACAGCTGCAAAATACTAACGCGAATTCTTTACCGACGAATGGAAAAACTGGTAGAAGCCGACCTCGGGGAAGATCAGTTTGGATTCCGTAGAAATGTTGGAACACGTGAGGCAATACTGACCTTACGACTTATCTTGGAAGAAAGATTAAGAAAAGGCAAACCTACGTTTCTAGCATTTGTAGACTTAGAGAAAGCTTTTGACAATGTTGACTGGAATACTCTCTTTCAAATTCTGAAGGTGGCAGGGGTAAAATACAGGGAGCGAAAGGCTATTTACAATTTGTACAGAAACCAGATGGCAGTTATAAGAGTCGAGGGGTATGAAAGGGAAGCAGTGGTTGGGAAAGGAGTGAGACAGGGTTGTAGCCTCTCCCCGATGTTATTCAATCTGTATATTGAGCAAGCAGTAAAGGAAACAAAAGAAAAATTCGGAGTAGGTATTAAAATTCATGGAGAAGAAGTAAAAACTTTGAGGTTCGCCGATGACATTGTAATTCTGTCAGAGACAGCAAAGGACTTGGAAGAGCAGTTGAACGGAATGGACAGTATCTTGAAAGGAGGATATAAGATGAACATCAACAAAAGCAAAACGAGGATAATGGAATGTAGTCAAATTAAGTCGGGTGATGCTGAGGGAATTAGATTAGGAAATGAGACACTTCAAGTAGTAAAGGAGTTTTGCTATTTAGGGAGTAAAATAACCGATGATGGTCGAAGTAGAGAGGATATAAAATGTAGACTGGCAATGGCAAGGAAAGCGTTTCTCAAGAAGAGAAATTTGTTAACATCGAATATAGATTTAGGTGTCAGGAAGTCGTTTTTGAAAGTATTTGTATGGAGTGTAGCCATGTATGGAAGTGAGACATGGACGATAACTAGTTTGGACAAGAAGAGAATAGAAGCTTTCGAAATGTGGTGCTACAGAAGAATGCTGAAGATAAGGTGGGTAGATCACGTAACTAATGAGGAGGTATTGAATAGGATTGGGGAGAAGAGAAGTTTGTGGCACAACTTGACTAGAAGAAGGGATCGGTTGGTAGGACATGTTCTGAGGCATCGAGGGATCACAAATTTAGCATTGGAGGGCAGCGTGGAGGGTAAAAATCGTAGAGGGAGACCAAGAGATCAATACACTAAGCAGATTCAGAAGGATGTAGGTTGCAGTAGGTACTGGGAGATGAAGAAGCTTGCACAGGATAGAGTAGCATGGAGAGCTGCATCAAACCAGTCTCAGGACTGAAGACCACAACAACAGTCTCCGACACGGTGTCGCGGACGGGAAGCATGAGCTGGCGCACATCAAGAGCCCGTTTCGTCTGGTGACCGTGTCGAGAAGAAGGCGCGCCAACATCCAGCTTCTGCAACAGCGACGGCCGACAATGAGTGACTGTCGCCACCTCCTCGATCGACGGCATCAAACCTTCAATCAACCAACAAGGAAGACTGGAAGCACGTAAAGTTGTAGAACTGTATGGCAGACCTCAGCTTTTCAAACTGTTCAAATCACAAAATTACAGCAACGTAGCATGAACCTTTGTTGCTTATTGTCCCAATTGCATTACCAAGCAGGGTCCCTTCCTTTTCAGGAATGAAGCAGAGTGTCGTTGAAATTCAAACGCCAGCATTATAGTAAAATAATTCGATTTCACTGCTTTAATTTCAAAGTCCAGTTGAGGTGTTCATAGCTGGCTACAATATTCAGATTACACAAGCACAAATTAAGAGTGCGAGTTTTGTTATCGTATTTTAGCTTACCTGTGACTGCAGCTCAGCTTGGTACGTACTAAATTTTACTATTGTTAATTGTTCAGAATCATTTAATTCAAGTTCAAAGTTAAATCTCTTATTTCTAAATTGCGTAGATTCAAGTAGCTTTTGAAATGATTGTTGATGAAGTCCAAGACTAACCGTATTTTACTGAATTTCGATGTGCTTCAGAAAGAAAGCTCACTATTAACTTCAGTCACTAAATTAACTTTCGATTTTCCAGTTTTATTAATTCTTTTGCTAAATTAAGTCAGAGTGTAGCGACATTTATTACTTCTGACAAACTTTCAGTTTTCACACTACACTTGTCAACCTTCAGTTGCCACACTTCTAGTGCTAATTATATGTGTAATAATCTTTCTTTTTCAGTTATTATAGTAATTGTCCTTAGGACTGGCGACCGTAATTTCCCCCAAATCTCAAATATCTAATTACCGCTAGTTGATTGTTAACGTAACGGCCGCACATTTACTTTCTTTATTAACTTTACCCCTATTTCAAAATTAATTTCCACCAGTTTCATTAGCATTTTTCCTTTCATTTAGATGTAACCCTTTCCTCCCTCTTTACCGACTAATTAACCTCGGCGACGATTGCTTTACCCAAATTTCCGTTAGGTACACGCGGTTTAATTTTTCACTGTCATTAAGGTCGATAAGTGAGGGGGGAGGTTACAAAGTGCACCAGCGGAATTTTCTGCCTTGTGGCCGTTAGTGTTCTGGTTACCTGCCCTGGCCGCTAACGTAGTTTTTAGGCAGTGTCTTTTCCTCGCCTGTTATTGCTGCCCAACATGGTGTGTAGTTTTGGCAGCTCAGTTCACATACGCGTTTGTTTGGGGATAGTGATACTTGTAATGTTTTTTTGGGGGGGGGGGGGGGCGCTTGAATTCTCGGGTACTCCGTCGTGGCAAGCAAGCGGTTGGTCGGTCGGGCCGTGACTGTCCCTTGGTTGGGTTCACACGAATTAAGTGTAGCTGGACTCACCACCTGCCTCGCCTAAGTGAACGAAGGCAGATGGATCCACTGGAGACTCCTTAGTGCCGTTCGATTAATTATCCTTTTGGCAGTGTTAATGTTGTTATAATTTAACTGTATTTTATATTTTTAATTCGGCAAGGTTAGTTGTGGGCCTTCAGCCCAGGAAACATGTTCTCAGACTTTCCTTCAAGTCCAAACATTATCGCCTTCTGCTTTTGACAGATTATTGTAATTTCCTCTGAAAGATTTTACAGATTATTGTGGGCCTTCCGCCGTTGGTGTTGCAAAAAGGAAATTTTTAAACTTAATGTATTGTTTTACCGATTGTTGCAATATACAGGGTGATTCAAAAAGAATACCACAACTTTAAAAATGTGTATTTAATGAAAGAAACATAATATAACCTTCTGTTATACATCATTAGAAAGAGTATTGAAAAAGGTTTTTTTTCACTCAAAAACAAGTTCAGAAATGTTCAATATGGCCCCCTCCAGACACTCGAGCAATATCAACCCGATACTCCAACTCGTTCCACACTCTCTGTAGCATATCAGATGTAACAGTTTGGATAGCTGCTGTTATTTCTCGTTTCAAATCATCAACGGTGGCTGGGAGAGGTGGCCGAAACACCATATCCTTAACATACCCCCATAAGAAAAAATCGCAGGGGGTAAGATCAGGGCTTCTTGGAGGCCAGTGATGAAGTGCTCTGTCACGGGCTGCCTGGCGGCCGATCCATCGCCTCGGGTAGTTGACGTTCAGGTAGTTACAGACAGATAAGTGCCAATGTGGTGGCGCTCCATCCTGCTGAAATATGAATTGTTGTGCTTCTTGTTCGAGCTCAGGGAACAGCCAATTCTCTAACATCTCCAGATACTGTAGTCCAGTTACAGTAGCACCTTCGAAGAAAAAGGGACCAAAAATTTTATTGGCTGAAATGGCACAGAAAACGTTCACCTTAGGCGAGTCACGTTCATACTGAGTTGTTTCCCGCGGATTCTCAGTGCCCCATACTGCCGTACTCAATAACACAAAAAGCTTTCTGTTGAGCGGTCGCCATCTTAGCATCAACTGACGCTGACGCCTACTCAACAGCGCCTCAAGCGAACAAATGTACAACTAAATGAAACTTTATAGCTCCCTTAATTCGCCGACAGATGGTGCTTAGCTCTGCCTTTTGTCGTTGCAGAGTTTTAAATTCCTAAAGTTGTGGTATTCTTTTTGAATCACCCTGTATATTTCCTTAATGTGCAGAATTTAACTTTGCGGATTTCAGCCATCTTATTGCTTTTGTTTATCTCTTTTTGTGCACCTTGTTGCCATCAGCCCTGTTGGCATCTTCAAACATTGTGGACTTCTGCCTTCAGTAATCATCATTGTATATTTGGAATTTTGAAGATTTAATCCGGCAGCCTTCAGCCGCTCCGCATGCTGATCTCATGTATGTATACGATTTATCTTATTCGTAAATTTAACTGTGTGTCATGTTTTTCAAAATTGAACTTATTCTAAAACATCCGTTTGGAGGTCTTCAGCGGCAAAGCAAATTTAATTTTTTTCAAACTTGTATTTGTAAACTAAATGATAATAAATTAAAATTGTGAAATGAATCCGACCGCAACCCCCTTGGCCCTTTCCACAGTCCTAATTACCTGTTAGCCCTGCGTGATTTAGCGGGCGTTTCAGGTATCTCGTCTCATCTCGTTCTCACGCCTTTCCACTACTAAGCGATTGTAGTGGTTTTCTGTTCCGTGATCGGTTACCTCACTATCTGCCATTTTGAAGTTCGTACGACAACTGAAAGAAGGGCAGACAGAATTCAGTATTTCGGCCTTCTCTCTGTTAACTTCCGTTTCGGTGCTGACCCATTTACGGGTTTTACATACGACCAAAACCTCTTACGGTTTTTACTCAGATCGGTTAACAAAGTTTTACTTTCAAAGTCAATGAACGCTTCCCTCATTGCTGTCCTTACGCTCATTTTCGCTTCGCTCAGCTTTTGTTTGTCAGCTGGTTTTTACTCCCCTTTAACCGTTTTGTATTTTTAGAAATACCATACCCTTAGATGTTAAGCTATGTTTCCACTAACGATTTTCACAGCTGCAGGAACACAACGTGTGATACCTCCTAGGCAAACTGTAATTCAGTGCTATCAGGCGAAAAGATCAACCTGGCCCAAACTGTGGAGAGTTTGTTTTTAAACCTTCTTCTACATGGACAACAAGCTTTGCTTGTTCGGCAATTTTGTGAACGCTGCTGCCTCAGACGTCTTCAGATTAAACTAAATTCCTTCGCCCGTCACAACGTTAAAAGAAATAGTAACAGCACTAAATAGCTGTTTGTGAATCTACTACTCGCCATATTTTGCCACATTTCGATGGTTAGAAGGGAAAAATTTTACTTACCAGGAATCTCCCGGAAGGCGACACGAAACCTCTCATCTTCGGAGGTCACATGACTTTTACTTAGTGATTACACAATCATGTAGAACGAACAACGAAGTTTGCATTACGAGCACATTGTTGGCGTCAGTATGACGTTGCAGTACCTGGGGCCTAAAATGACGCAGAGCCAGTTTAGGTCAGAATACACAGACCTGGAAGCCAAGGCACTATAAAATTCTGCAATTCGTATGCATTGCATGTACATGAAGTTGGTGTCGCAGTGTAGCTACAGAGCCCAATAAGTGAACTGCATATTTCCCGGTGAGAAGGAGCAGTGACAAATAGTCTGCACTACATCAGTTTACTGAAGCTGATTTCCACAGAGTTGGAATTCCTGGTTGGCGACCAAGGCGACTAAGTCGGACTCAGGCGGACGTGAATTTAGCAACACAAATATTTTTCTACACTACTGAAGTGGAAACTACAGTTACAGTAATTCCCGAAAATATGAACTTGGGCCATGTAGAATGAGTTTATTGCGACGGGAAACAGTTGATTTTCTGCGGTATCTTCTTCCTCATACCACTTAAAATAGTGAAGCCGACCATGTCATCTGGAGAGAACGATCGTGACGTCCTCTGGTTTTCAAAGTGGCATTCACCACCAGTTCTAGCATTTTACAACCGTCGTTTGCTAAACGCAAGTAAATGAAGTAGTGCAACATAATGTCTGTTATAAACTAACGTCTTTATCAGTTATTTAGTTTCAATGTAATCTACGAATAATTGGAAATGTCCGATATTAACTTGAAAAGTGTTCCCCAGACATGGAATAACAACTGTTACGTTTCAACTGCTGCAAAACGCCGCAACCATTTGCCGCGAACTTTGGACAATTGCTTCTAAAATTTACCAAGAAGAATTAAATGCTTGAAACTTCCTGGCAGATTAAAACTGTGTGCCCGACCGAGACTCGAACTCGGGACCTTTTTGCCTTTCGCGGGCAAGTGCTCTACCATCTGAGCTACCGAAGCACGTTTCACGCACGGTACTCACAGCTTAACTTCTGCCAGTATCTCGTCTCCTACCTTCCAAACTCCAAAAGTCGTGCTTCGGTAGCTCAGATGGTAGAGCACTTGCCCGCGAAAGGCAAAGGTCCCGAGTTCGAGTCTCGGTCGAGCACACAGTTTTAATCTGCTAGGAAGTTTCATATCAGCGCACACTCCACTGCAGAGTGAAAAACTCATTCTGGAAACATCCCCCAGGCTGTGGCTAAGCCATGTCTCTGCTATATCCTTTCTTTCAGGAGTGCTAGTTCTGCAAGGTTCGCAGGAGAGCTTCTGTAAAGTTTTGGAAGGTAGGAGACGAGACACTGGCAGAAGTAAAGCTGTGAATACCGGGCGTGAGTCGTGCTTCGGTAGCTCAGATGGTAGAGCACTTGCCCGCGAAAGGCAAAGGTCCCGAGTTCGAGTCTCGGTCGGCCACACAGTTTTAATCTGCCAGGAAGTTTCATATCAGCGCACACTCCGCTGCAGAGTGAAAATCTCATTCTGGAAACATCCCCCAGGCTGTGGCTAAGCCATGTCTCTGCTATATCCTTTCTTTCAGGAGTGCTAGTTCTGCAAGGTTCGCAGGAGAGCTTCTGTAACGTTTGGAAGGTAGGAGACGAGACACTGGCAGAAGTAAAGCTGTGAATACCGGGCGTGAGTCGTGCTTCGGTAGCTCAGATGGTAGAGCACTTGCCCGCGAAAGGCAAAGGTCCCGAGTACGAGTCTCGGTCGGGCACCCAGTTTTAATCTGCCAGGAAGTTTCATATCAGCGCACACTCCGCTGCAGAGTGAAAATCTCATTCTGGAATTAAATGCTTCCTTGAGGCATGCATGCAGGAGCAGCAGAATGAAGTTAATAGCAATAATGGCAGTAATAATCGACGTAATTGTTAACTTTATACTCTGCAATGGTATTTCTCGAGCAAAGAAATTTTTTGAAGCAGTGAACATTTGTAAATGGCTTCAAATTCAGGATATGGTGGCTAAAGGGGTCTTTACATCCCGCTGACATGAGACTAGCGTAATTTCCGCATCAGAAGCGTGCTGGCATTATTTTACGCCGTGTCTAATTTGTAAGCTAAGCGCATCGTGCCTTACGACACCATCACAGTCTTCTTCACTTTTAGTAATGCAAAGTGAAGAACGTCAGGTAGCCCCGTAGTGCAGAATCGGCATTAAAAAAAATCACACCCCTTAGCTACCAACTGGGACAAAGCCAGTTTAGGTAGGGCCATAGCAGAGTCAGAAGTCGCGGCAAATACAGGGTTATTACAAATGACTGAAGCGATTTCACAGCTCTACAATAACTTTATTAATTGAGATACTTTCACAATGCTTTGCACACACACACAAAAACTCAAAAAGTTTTTTTAGGCATTCACAAATGTTCGATATGTGCCCCTTTAGTGATTCGGCAGACATCAAGCCGATAATCAAGTTCCTCCCACACTCGGCGCAGCATGTCCTCATCAATGAGTTCGAAAGCATCGATAATGCGAGCTCGCAGTTCTGGCACGTTTCTTTGTAGAGGAGGTTTAAACACTGAATCTTTCACATAACCCCACAGAAAGAAATCGCATGGGGTTAAGTCGGGAGAGCGTGGAGGCCGTGACATGAATTGCTGATCATGATCTCCATCACGACCGATCCATCGGTTTTCCAATCTCCTGTTTAAGAAATGCCGAACATCATGATGGAAGTGTGGTGGAGCACCATCCTGTTGAAAGATGAAGTCGGCGCTGTCGGTCTCCAGTTGTGGCATGAGCCAATTTTCCAGCATGTCCAGATACACGTGTCCTGTAACGTTTTTTTTTCGCAGAAGAAAAAGGGGCCGTAAACTTTAAACCGTGAGATTGCACAAAACACGTTAACTTTTGGTGAACTGCGAATTTGCTGCACGAATGCGTGAGGATTCTCTACTGCCCAGATTCGCACATTGTGTCTGTTCACTTCACCATTAAGAAAAAATGTTGCTTCATCACTGAGAACAAGTTTCGCACTGAACGCATCCTCTTCCATGAGCTGTTGCAACCGCGCCGAAAATTCAAAGCGTTTGACTTTGTCATTGCGTGCCAGGGCTTGTAGCAATTGTAAACGGTAAGGCTTCTGCTTTAGCCTTTTCCGTAAGATTTTCCAAACCGTCGGCTGTGGTACGCTTAGCTCCCTGCTTGCTTTATTCGTCGACTTCCGCGGGCTACGCGTGAAACTTGCCCGCACGCGTTCAACCGTTTCTTCGCTCACTGCAGGCCGACCCGTTGATTTCCCCTTACAGAGGCATCCAGAAGCTTTAAACTGCGCATACCATCGCCGAATGGAGTTAGCAGTTGGTGGATCTTTGTTGAACTTCGTCCTGAAGTGTCGTTGCACTGTTATGACTGACTGATGTGAGTTCATTTCAAGCACGACATACGCTTTCTCGGCTCCTGTCGCCATTTTGTCTCACTGTGCTCTCGAGCGCTCTGGCGGCAGAAGCCTGAAGTGCGGTTTCAGCCGAACAAAACTTTATGAGTTTTTCTACGTATCTGTAGTGTGTCGTGACCATATGTCAATGAATGGAGCTACAGTGAATTTATGAAATCGCTTCAATCATTTGTAATAGCCCTGTATAAATTCTATCGAAAGTGAGCTTCCTTACAGTAGAAACTTTATTTTATTTAATGAGCCAATGGTCATTTAATGTCAGTGGGCCCTTATTTTATTTGAAATAGAGACGTTAAAAAATTTGATGCTGGACTGGGATCCAAATTCGGAACTCATCTTTCGTGGTAACTGATCCACGCGGAATGATGTACAGTATAACCTCGTTAGCGCGAACTCGCATAAGACGAACTCGCGGTTAAGGCGAAAAAAAAAATATTGGTCCCTCCAGTAATACGTTAGTTCTTATAGTGTGTTTTATCGGTTAACACGAATTTTCGTTAAGGCGAATTACGAACTCTGTTTCAGTTCCTAGCGTAATTAAATTTCACTGTAACACAAACTTCCGACCTCAGAGTATTCTAAAGCGTATTTTTTTTCCGAAATGAATGTAGGAAATGTAGCTACAAAGCTAATTATACTTATTGTTAACTCGTTTTTAACGTATTGTAGGTCGGTATCCGCGATTATCACCTCAACAATCAGCATATGCTGTACATTGTAAGGCATTCTTGTGCAGCAGCATTTAAGAATGTAAATGTTTCAAATGGCTCTGAGCACTATGCGACTTAACTTCTGAGGTCATCAGTCGCCTAGAACTTAGAACTACTTACACCTAACTAACCTAAGGACATCACACACATCCATGCCCGAGGCAGGATTCGAACCTGCGACCGTAGCGGTCGCTCGGTTCCAGACTGTAGCGCCTAGAATCGCACGGCCACTCCGGC
Source organism: Schistocerca cancellata (assembly GCF_023864275.1). NCBI lineage: Eukaryota > Metazoa > Arthropoda > Insecta > Orthoptera > Acrididae > Schistocerca > Schistocerca cancellata. Next base: position 693,304,797 of record NC_064631.1, read on the forward strand.
CAGCCTTAAGAATGTACTCAGTGCGACATTTGACAGGTGTTCTGTTAGTCGTAGCCGTGTCGAGTTGGAATAGTGAATAAAAACTACAGTTCAACCAGTACCGTAGCACGCGAAAGTGGCAAAGACGAAACAGACAGCTCTACATGTACAGTTAAAGCTTAAGATTCTAGATGAAGTGGACCGTGGTACCAAGAACACAGCAACTGCAGAGCAGTTTGGAATACCTAAATCTACTTTATCTACGATTATTCCTACCCCCATGAGCCATGGACCTTGCCGTTGGTGGGGAGGCTTGCGTGCCTCAGCGGTACAGATGGCCGTACCATAGGTGCAACCACAACGGAGGGGTATCTGTTGAGAGGCTGCACAAACGTGTGGTTCCTGAAGAGGGGCGGCAGCCTTTTCAGTAGTTGCAGGGGCAACAGTCTGAATGATTGACTGATCTGGCCTTGCAACACTAACCGAAACGGCCTTGCTGTGCTGGTTCTGCGAACGGCTGAAAGCAAGGGAAAACTACAGCCGTAATTTCTCCCGAGGGCATGCAGCTTTACTGTATGGTTAAATGATGATGGCGTCCTCTTGGGTAAAATATTCCGGAGGTAAAATAGTCCCCCATTTGGATCTCCGGGCGGGGACTACTCAACATGACGTCGTTATCAGGAGAAAGAAAACTGGCGTTCTATGGATCGGAGCGTGGAATGTCAGATCCCTTAAACGGGCAGGTAGGTTAGAAAATTTGAAAAGGGAAATGGATAGGTTGAAGTTAGATATAGTGGGAATTAGTGAAGTTCGGTGGCAGGAGGAACAAACTTTTGGTCAGGTGAATACAGGGTTATAAATATAAAATCAAATAGGGGTAATGCAGGAGTAGCTTTAATAATGAATAACAAAATAGGAGTGCGGGTAAGCTACTACCAACAGCATAGTGAACGCATTATTGTGGCCAAGATAGACATGAAGACCATGCCTGCTGCAGTAGTACACGTTCATATGCCAACTAGCTCTGCAGATGATGAAGAAATTGATGAAATGTATGATGAAATAAAAGAAATTATTCAGGTAGTGAAGGGGGACGAAAATTTAATAGACATGGGTGACTGGAATTCGAGAGTAGGAAAAGGGAGAGAAGAAAACACAGTGGGTGAATATGGATTGGGGGAGAGAAATGAAAGAGGAAGCCGTCTGGTAGAATTTTGCACAGAGCATAACTTAATCATAGCTAATACTTGGTTCAAGAATCATAAAAGAAGGATGTATACATGGAAGAATCCTGGAGATACTAGAAGGTATCAGATAGATTATATAATGGTAAGACAGAGATTTAGGAACCAGGTTTAAAATAGTAAGACATTTCCAGGGGCAGATGTGGACTCTGACCACAATCTATTGGTTATGAACTGTAGATTAAAACTGAAGAAACTGCAAAAAGGTGGGAATTTAAGGAGATGGGACCTGGATAAACTGAAAGAACCAGAGGTTGTAGAGAGTTTCAGGGAGAGCATAAGGGGGCAATTGACAGGAATGGGGGAAAGAAATACAGTAGAAGAAAAATGGGTAGCTCTGAGGGATGAAGTACTGAAGGCAGCAGAGGATGAAGTAGGTAAAAAGACGAAGGCTAGTAGAAACCCTTGGGTAACAGAAGAAATATTGAATTTAATTGATGAAAGGAGAAAATATAAAAACACAGTAAATGAAGCAGGCAAAAGGGAATACAAACGTCTCAAAAATGAGAGTGACAGGAAGTGCAAAATGGCTGAACAGGGATGGCTAAAGGACAAATGTAAGGATGTAGAGGCTTATCTCACTAGGGGTAAGGTAGATACTGCCTACAGAAAAATTAAAGAGACCTTTGGAGAAAAGAGAGCCACTTGTATGAATATCAAGAGCTCAGATGGAAATCCAGTTCTAAGCAAAGAAGGGAAAGCAGAAAGGTGGAAGGAGTATATGGAGGGTCTATACAAGGGCAATGTACTTGAGGACAATATTATGGAAATGGAAGAGGATGTAGATGAAGACGAAATGGGAGATACGATACTGCGTGAAGAGTTTGACAGAGCACTGGAAGGCCTGAGTCGAAACATGGCCCCAGGAGTAGACAACATTCCATTGGAACTACTGATGGCCTTGGGAGAGCCAGTCCTGACAAAACTCTACCATCTGGTGAGCAAGATGTATGAGACAGGCGAAATACCATCTGACTTCAAGAAGAATATAATATTTCCAATCCTAGAGAAAGCAGGTGTTGACAGATGTGAAAATTACCGAACTATCAGTTTAATAAGTCACAGCTGCAAAATACTAACGCGAATTCTTTACAGACGAATGGAAAAACTGATAGAAGCCGACATCGGGGAAGATCAGTTTGGATTCCGTAGAAATGTTGGAACATGTGAGGCAATACTGACCTTACGACTTATCTTAGAAAAAAGATTAAGGAAAGGCAAACCTACGTTTCTAGGATTTGTGGACTTAGAGAAAGCTTTTGCCAATGTTGACTGGAATACTCTCTTTCAAATTCTAAAGGTGGCGGGGGTAAAATACAGGGAGCGAAAGGCTATTTACAATTTGTACAGAAACCAGATGGCAGTTATAAGAGTCGAGGGGCATGAAAGGGAAGCAGCGGTTGGGAAGGGAGTGAGACAGGGTTGTAGCCTGTCCCCGATGTTATTCAATCTGCATATTGAGCAAGCAGGAAAGGAAACAAAAGAAAAATTCGGAGTAGGTATTAAAGTCCATGGAGAAGAAGTAAAAACGTTGAGGTTCGCCAATGACATTGTAATTCCGTCAGAGACAGCAAAGGACTTGGAAGAGCAGTTGAACGGAATGGACAGTGTGTTGAAAGGAGGATATAAGATGAACATCAACAAAAGCAAAACGAGGATAATGGAATGTAGTTGAATTAAGTCGGGTGATGCTGAGGGAATTAGATTAGGAAATGAGACACTTAAAGCAGTAAAGGAGTTGTGCTATTTGGGGAGCAAAATAACTGATGATGGTCGAAGTAGAGAGGATATAAAATGTAGACTTGCCATGGCAAGGAAAGCGTTTCTGAAGAAGAGAAATTTGTTAACATCGAGTATAGATTTAAATATGGACACTTTACCTTGTATCTACTCTCACCACAAGAAAGCTTGGATCGATGGCATATCATTTCGCAAGTGCCGTCTGCGTTCCACCAGTCGACGTGTTCTTCTTACATTGGACAGATGTACTGCCCATAACGCTCATGATCTTAACCTATCCAACACAAATGTTCAGTTTTTTCCACCCAACGCCACACGCTGCCTTCAGCCTTTGGACAAAGGCATAATCTCTCTGCCGGCCGGAGTGGTCGAGCGGTTCTCGGCACTACAGTCTGGAACGCGCGACCTCTACGGTCGCAGGTTCGAATCCTGCCTCGGGCATGGATGTGTGCGATGTCCTTATGTTAGTTAGTTTTAAGTAGTTCTAAGTTCTAGGGGACTAATGACCTCAGAAGTTAAGTCCCATAGTGCTCAGAGCCTTATGAACCATAATCTCTCTCATATAGAGAGCTTATCGTAAGCGACTTGTAAGAGCTGCCATTCGTGCTGCTGAAAACAGTAGTGAAACCCCAAATTGGCATCTGCTTAACGCAATAAAAGCCATCGCAGCAGCCTGGAACTCAGTATCGCCACATCATATAGGGAAGTGCTTTAACAGAGCTTGTAGACATAGCAACACTGAAGATGTCCACGAGTTAGAAGATGCCACTTCACCTGATGAATGGACAGTTCTGCAGGACGTTGCGAACCCTGGGATTAGTTTCGAACAATTCATTAGTGTGGACGACGATGTTGCCGTATGTGCTTCTGTGGAAACGGATGTGCTAAAAGCTGTGAACGAGGTGCAAGAAGGGTCATCAGAAGAAAGTGAAGAGGAAGAGAATACAGATACCATTCCACCTACCCACCAGGAGATGTTTACAGCCTTGGACTCTTTAGAACGGTTCGCTTCAACATCCGAATTCATTGCTGGGTTTACGGACGCTGTCATTACAGTTGGTTGTGAAATTACAAAATATTATCGTTCGCATGAACGTCAGCGAACCATGACCGAATTTTTTCCAAAAACGTAACGTACATAATTTGTGAGTACTTGGATTTTAGAATCACTTTATAGTGTTATAAGTCTACAATAACGTGATTGATAGTGTAGTGTATTACACATTAGTGTACTGCTGTACATGTATACTTATTAAAATCTGTGTTTTTGACTTAACACAAATTTTTTTAACACGAACTCCTGATTTTTCGGTCCCTTCGGATTCGTGTTTACGAAGTTTTACTGTAGTTCGATCACGTCGATGTTTTCCCGAACACCGCATACTCCTCTAGGTCTCCACGAAAGTCACGTAAGTGGTTTCGAATCCTGGTCCAGCACAAAAATATTCGTGGTTTCATTTCAAGCCCTAGCATATGCACCCTGAATTAGTAGTGGTAAATAATTTTTATTTCTAATGTATTTTCATGTGATGTAAACAATTTCCCGGTCAGCAAAAAAATTATATCCTGATTTTGGTTTCTAAGACCTCGCTGCTGATTTTGCCGGCCGAAGCGGCCGTGCGGTTCTAGGCGCTGCAGTCTGGAACCGCGAGACCGCTACGGTAGCAGGTTCGAATCCTCCCTCGGGCATGCATGTGTGTGATGTCCTTAGGTTAGGTAGGTTTAACTAGTTCTAAGTTCTAGGGGACTAATGACCTCAGAAGTTGAGTCCCATAGTGCTCAGAGCCATTTGAACCCATTATTGGTGATAGGGTTTTGTCACGTGTTTTGGATAGCCTTCTGGCTAAGGACCATTTGTATACCCGACACTGTCCTACAATACACACTTTCGCCTGCTTTGTCAAATGAAGCATATCGGTTGGCTCTTTCTGCATTTGTTCTCTTGACATCTTTATCCGTTTCTAAGAAATGAGGTTAAAAGTTACCGTACTTCTACACGTAAAATCAAGTATGATGCGAAATCTAAATAATAAATAACTGCTGCAAATGGCTCAGATTTTAACGGTATATTGCCTAGGCATTTATCTACAAGTGCCATCTGATTTCACTTTGTTATCGGTCTTACTACGTGCTGGTTTCCAGCCCCCGACACAAAACTTAACGTCATGCCACCTCGTTATAAACATGTGCATACTTTGTTACTTGAAATTATATTGAACTTTTTCGTGGTTAGTTAATAGGGAGATAAGGAACTTGACAGGATTTCAGGCAAAGTACTACGATTTTGAAGTTCAGGTCTGCTAACTGATACTGGTGAAAATCTCGGTATTTCACGATTCTTAATGTCCAGTCACCAGTGACGAAAGTTGCTGTGATCGAGCCTCGGTCACACACGAAAGCTGAGTTACAATGGTTATAGCTGGATGGTTGCAATCAAGCTACAAAACAAAAAAAGTTCATTATCTCGTTGAAAGTTGAAACATGAGCACAATAACTGTTCGGTCATGAATCAGGAGAAATTACTGGTGATACAATGTTAATTTTGAGGTTTCCACAGAGCGCTTGCGGTTGTTAATCGAGTTGCTTTTAACTGATTAATTCAACATCCAGTGCATGACAAACCACTCATATCAGGCACGAAGTTTCGCAGGTGTGGGGAAATGTTTTAAGGGGAGCCGGAGGTGGTCAAATCCAAAAAATTACGATTTTTTTTTGCTACCGAAAATTAATTGGAACATTCCTCTTTTATGTAAACTTTGAATTATTGTTCTACTCGCCCTTGAAGTGGAGTTATTACCATTTTCCCCCACGCCTGCAGAGGAAATGGGTGGCCGCTGAATGCATCTAACACCCTCTCGTGACTTCCTGGCGAACTGCTTGGGATTTTCTCGGCCTGTTACGCATACAGCGCCTTGTGTTACGCATACAGCGAGTGTGCAAGGGTTGGCTACATTGTTTTCTGTGACAAATGAAGCGCTAAGAAGATCAAACAAACTTTGGGTTCAAGTAAGCTCAGTGATGGAAAGACAATAGGAGGGAGAGGCAGGCTTACTGATGAGGTGATTGAACGTCGACAGAGATACTATGGGTATGCTATAAGGCAAAATACTAGTAATGTTAGTGACATGCGAAAAGCAGAGTGGGCATTGTTCCTTCATACTGCCTCTTCCAATGAATACCCTCAACACAGCCTGTGCCCAAAAGATTCCTGGTGCAAATATAATGCAAAAAAGGACTATGATCACAAACATGGTTTGCCAGCAGCTGTGATAAATGCAATAAAACCAATTTTTCATGACTTAGCACAGCCAGAATTGTTACACAAATGTCTACACAATCGCAGAATCCCAATGAGAGTGTAAACAATTTGATTTGGAAAGTGATTCCTAAAAGGGTGTTTGTAAGCATAAAAACACTGCACTTTGGCATTTATGTTGCAATAGCAACCTACAACCAAGGGAACAGTGTGAAGTGTGAAGTCCTGAAGGCATTAGGATTTACAGCTGGGGTGAACACTGTACGAGCACTAAGAAATATTGACAGAGAAAGGATAAGAGGAGCAGAAAGAAGAGAAAGGCATATGAAGTATGATGGAACAACAGTCCAGAAAAGAAGACAGAAGAGGAAGCTTTTGGAGGATGAAGAAGAAGACCCTGATAATCCATCCTATAGTGCAGGAATGTATTGAGAAACTTTGATAGCCATTTCCCGTAAATTAGAATTTTTCGAATGTATGGAACATTTTCTCAAAATCCACTCAAGCTAGAGAGACGAAATTTTATACAGCACTCCTAGTGGTCAAACGTACATTGTAACACAGCCATTTGGCAATATGTTCAGTAGTTTCATTTCAGTTTAATTATAAAGCAATTATTTGTAAAAAAATTTGGGTCATTAATAAAAAAAAATAATTGGAAGGAAACTAGAAAAGATACTCCAAAATCCCTCTGTCATAACTGCAATACTAAACCACTCTATATGTAAAAAAAATTCAAATTTTTCTATTTGGTAGTTTATTCATAAAAGTTTCTCAAGCTTAGTGATTTTAACATGAGCGGCATAGGCACCTCCGGCTGCCCTTAAAGAGCAAAACTACTTCCAATTTTCATAGTACTTTAGGAATACAGATATTGTCTCTAAATCTCTTCTTCATAAAAATATTTAATTTTGCATAAAGATCGCTGGAATGACTTACGTGACAGAGTTAATTAACTCAAATTCTAATGGGTGCGGTAGTGATTTTGAAATGTCACTAGCTGCAATAAAATTGTGTATATAAGTGTTACGGACTGTCTCATCTCTAACGATGCGTTTCCTACCACTTGCGGCTCGTGGTGTTGATTTATATCTGGACTGATTACCCGAAAGAACAGTATTCTCTTGTGATCCATCATGGTATCCATTTTATATAGTCCAAAGGCTGTACTAGAAAGAGATTAGATAACCTCTAAGATAGTTACGATATGTGGACAGCATGCAAATTAGGCAAACGCAATTCAGGTCGTCCGGATACTTTTGGGCACGATAGTGAATGATATGCATTCTTAGTTGCGAACACGATCAGCTGTATAAGGGAATGACGATGTGCCGGACCGTGGCACGAACCTGTATTTGCCGCATTATGCGAGCGGTCGCTTTAACCACTTTGGCTATCCGTGTACGGCTCAAGACCAGACTCATTTTTATACGTAGTCGTTCGTACGTCACAACCTGTACTCGTACACACATTGTGAAATTCAGGTATAGGGAAGGACATTTTAATTTAAAGTGGTTGCCTGGTATCGGCGGATAAATACGTTACTGCAACGCCTGTGTTGTTCCTGCGGGACATGCACTGCAGCGACTAGAGCTGTTATGAAACACACGAAACGCATTTGCAGTTGCGAATACAAAGGGCCGTAAGATGTACAAGGAAATGATAGTGTTGCAAATTTGTGCCGGACCTGGACTCGAAAGCGGTATGAAGGGAAAATCCGGGTATGAAGGGAAAATCCGGGTTCGTGTCGCATTCCGGCACAAATTTTCGTTTACGTCATTACCTTACACAGCTGATGGTTGTTCGTATTCATTTCATGTGTTTCATAACGGCTGTAGTCGCCGCAGAGCCCCTTCGGAGTTGCATGCATGTCGGAAGGAACATTGCATTGTTCTTTCCAACAACACAGTCACTCTATTATCGTCATTTGAGGTGCCGTGTTACAGAAGAATGTCGAGAATTAGGTGGACTGTTATCTACATCTACATCTACGTGATTACTCTGCAATTCACATTTAAGTGCTTGGCAGAGGGTTCATCGAACCACAATCATACTATCTCTCTACCATTCCACTCCCGAACAGCGCGTGGACGAACACCTAAACCTTTCCGTTCGAGCTCTGATTTCTCTTATTTTATTTTCATGATCATTCCTACCTATGTAGGTTGGGCTCAACAAAATATTTTCGCATTCGGAAGAGAAATTTGGTGACTGAAATTTCGTAAATAGAACTTCCTGCGACGAAAAACGTCTTTGCTTTAATGACTTCCATCCCAACTCGCGTATCATATCTGTGGTGTCACCGCCAGACACCACACTTTCTAGGTGGTAGCCTTTAAATCGGCCGCGGTCCGTTAGTATACGTCGGACCCGCGTGTCGCCACTATCAGTGATTGCAGACCGAGCGCCGCCACACGGCAGGTCTAGAGAGACTTCCTATCACTCGCCCCAGTTGTACAGCCGACTTTGCTAGCGATGGTTCACTGACAAAATACGCTCTCATTTGCCGAGACGATAGTTAGCATAGCCTTCAGCTCCGTCATTTCCTACGACCTAGAAAGGCGCCATTACCAGTTACTATTGATACTGTAAAACATGTACCGTGAAGAGCGATGTTCACCAATTATGGATTAAAGTTAAGTATTCCAGCAGCTACGTACGTTTTTTGCTAGTCTAATTACCTTGTCCTGTTCCAGACCTCACGCCAGCCTGCGTGAGCTAAAACGCGTGCCTTTCGGCTTCCTCATAGTGGGTTGGCTGTCTTGCCAATCCACAACATTTGGCGACGAGGCGTAACCGCGTTTGTAACTATACTGCCCTGATTTACTTGGATTCGCCACAATCTCCAGATGTACTGTCCGAATTTTATCGCTTACAGAATCAGCAGCCGCAGGCCTTACTGGATGCCCTTGGATAGCTCTTCCAGGGTCAACGTGCAACGCAAAATGATGCGGCAGCCGCCGCTCCACCGCTACCGCAGCCACAACACGCAGTTGCACCAACTTTTCGTCCTTTTGATGCGGCAATGGAAAGCTGGATGGAGTGGTCACACCAATTTGGATTCCATCTCGCCGCCTACAGAACTCAAGGTAATGAGCAGCAGCCTTATCTCCTTTCGTCCGTCAGCGTCCAAACGTACCGCGTGATAGTCAAATTATTTCCCCGACGCGACATAGCAACTCTGTCCTACAATGAAATTTTGTCTGCATTAGATGCGTATTTCAAAGACTCAGTCAATGTAGTCGCCAAACGGTATACGTTCTTTCGTACAAAATGTACGGCAGGTCAGACTAAGCGAGAGTGGGTTGCAACCTTGCAAGGCCTTACTAGGGATTGTGCTTTTGAGTGTCAATGTGGACTCCCTTATTCAGATACTATGGTGCGTGATGCAATTGCACAGAACGTTTCTGATGTTCGTATAATGGAACAGATTTTAAAACTAGTCAATCCCTCCTTCAACAAGTGATGGACATATTGGATCGGCAGGACACACTTGAATTTGCTCAGGAATCATTTGAAACTTCGCCACCCGTGTGTCAGGTAAACCGGCCCGCCGGGCGAGCTGCATGGAACAGTTAACAGTCCTCACGCCCGGCTGCGCCAAAGCCGCCTGGCTCTCAGCCACGTGTACCGCGCCAGCAAGCCAATGCAGTGAAATCATGCCCGCGGTGTGCTACTAGACATTCGCGTGAGAATTGCCCATCCCACCAGGCTATTTGCTTTTTCTGTAATAAAAAAGGACATGTTCAAAGTGTTTGCTAGAAAAAGCTCTCATCGGAAGCTCAAAACCATTCCAGGCCCTTTGCTTCACGCTGGAATCGAAATCGAACCAAGGATACTCAGGCTCGCGACACTTCGCCCATGGAAATTCATATCGTTCATGCCACTCTGCCCAGTGCCACTCTCTCTAACAGTGACTGTGTTCGTCCCACAAAGAGAGTGCGTCGACATCGCCGGAAATGCCGTCAAGTCGCAAGTGATTCTGTACCAGTGTCAGTTCACGTTGCACAAGACAGCCGCTCTTGTTGTCAGCAGGACAATAAACTTTTTGTAGACTTGGACATTAACGGCAAAGTGATACCGTTCCAGCTCGATACCGGAGCTGCAGTTTCTCTGATCAATCCAGACACGTACAAACAGCTGGGCACACCTCCGTTGCATGCCGCGAATGTTAAGTTAAGTAGTTATTCAGGACAAGTGATCCCTGTGTTAGGACAGTGCAGCCTTCTTGCAACATACAAGGGACTCAGAAAACTTGTGTCATTTTACGTCCTTCGTTCTCCTGCTGCAGTGAACTTGTTTGGTTTCGATTTATTTCAGTTGTTTAACTTGTCTATTGTAAATCAGGTCCTATCAGTGAACCAGACTGTGCCTTCAGCCAGTGTTTCTCGTCTATGTGAAGAATTTGCAGACTTTTTTGCACTGGGCGTCGGTTGCGCTAAGAACTATAAAGCAAATTTGGAACTGAAAGTAAACGCGCAACCGAAATTTTTCATAGCGCGCAATGTTCCCCACGCATTGCGTGATGAGGTCGCAAAAACATTACACGATTTGGAATCACAAGGTGTAATTGAACGTGTGCAGGCTTCTCTCTGGGCATCACCCTTAGTAATTTTGCACAAACCTTCTGGAAAATTGAGACTTTGCATGGACTTCAAGGCAACAGTGAATCCACAACTAGTGACTGCAACTTTTCCTTTACCCCACCCGGAATATCTTTTTGACAAACTGTGCCCGGGTAAATATTTTTCGAAGTTGGACCTAGCAGATGCGTACTTGCAAATACCGGTGGACGAAGACTCCCAGCGCGTTTTGGTGGTTAACACGCATCTTGGTTTGTATCGATTCAAACGACTGCCATTCGGGTGTGCATCCGCCCCTGCATTGTTTCAGCAATATCTACAAACTGTTTGTGCGTCTGTCCCTACTGCAGCAAACTATCTGGACGATATTGTGATCTCCGGAAAGACGGAAGAAGAACATTTAGCCAATCTCAGAACATTATTTCAGGTCTTGCGACAAAATGGTCTTCGCTTGCGGAAGGACAAATGTGTGTTTTTTGCTCGTGACTTACCCTATCTGGGACATGTACTCAATGCCCAAGGCATACATCCCAGTCCAGAGCACCTCCGTGCCATACAAGACTTGCCTTCGCCCCATAATTTGAAGCAGCTACAGAGTGTGCTGGGAAAAATCAACTATTACCATAAATATGTGCGCGACGCCTCTTCCATTTCAGCTCCGCTTCATCGCTTACGCTGTAAAGGTGTTCCATTCGTCTGGACGACGGAATGCGAACGCGCCTTTCGCCAGTTGAAATCGGCGTTGCTTTCCAATACTTGCCTTACGCCATTCGATCCCCGGAAGCCCCTTTTGTTGATGGTGGATGCAGCGGATTTCGGGATCGGTGCTGTGCTTGCGCACAAAGATGGTTCGCACGATCGCCCTATTGCCTTTGCGTTCAAATTGCTCTCGCCTGCGCAACGAAATTATTCACAGATCGAGAAAGAAGCATTGGCTCTCGTATTTGGTGTTACAAAGTTTCATGATTTCTTGTATGGTCGTCACTTTACCATCATCACCGACCACAAAGCTTTGACATCGCCTTTTCATCCGACCACGCTTGTACCTCGACGTACAGCGCAGAAATTCATTCGCTGGTCTATTTTCCTTTCGCAGTACCGCTACGATATCTTGTATTGGTCCACTGCTAAGCGCAGAAACGCCGATGCGTTGTCCCGTTTGCCGGTTGCTGAGGATAGTGCATTCGATTCCTCCGAACTTGCTTGAATGTTCATTGATTCGGAAACCGATGACGTGGTCGAATCGTTTCCGATTGATTTTCGTCGTGTAGCTACAGCCACAGCTGCCGACCCTGTCCTTGCTACCGTTCTGCGTTTTGTTGCTACACAATGGCCCTTGTCCATGTCACGGATCGGGGATCCGTTGGTTCGCCGATTTTTTGCTCACAAGGAGAGACTTTCTGTACGACATGGTGTTTTGCTGTTGCGTTCTGATAATGATCAGTCCAGGGTCGTGGTGCCACGTTCGTTACAGTCCTCTGTCTTACGGCTTCTCCACCAAGGACATTGGGGTATAGTGAGAACGAAACAACTTGCTCGTCAGCATTGTACTTGGTTCGGAATCGATGCCGCGATTACGAATATGTGCTCTTCTTGCATGGTGTGTGCCGAACAACAATCAGCACCACCGAGGAAGTTCTTTGCATGACCAAAAGCCACTTCCCCTTGGCAACGAGTACACATCGATTTTGCTGGTCCATTCTGGAATGCTCGATGGTTGGTTGTGGTAGATTCATTCAGTAATTTTCCTTTTGTTGTCCGGATGTCTTCCACGACGTCATCTGCCACCATCCAAGCGTTATCTGCTATCTTTTGCATTGAAGGTCTTCCACAGACAATTGTTTCCGACAATGGCCCACAATTCGTGTCTGCAGAATTTCAGTCATTCTGCACGGCCAATGGTATTCAACATCTGACGTCCGCGCCGTTTTCGCCACAGTCAAACCGTGCCGCTGAATGTTTGGTCAGGACTTTCAAGTCACAGAGATTGAAGCTGAAAGAGTCGCATTCTCGGGAGGATGCGTTATTGCTCTTTTTGTCCTCGTATCGCTCTCAGCCCCGAGATGGTCGCTCGCCGGCTGAGTTGCTTCACGGTCGCCCTCATTGAACCTTGATGTCTTTGCTACATCCGCCGCATCAGGTTCCTGTGCAGCGGCAGCCACCTGCTTTTGTTCCAGGCGACGTTGCCTATTATCGCAACTATCGAGGTTCACGGCGTTGGCTCGAAGGGCGCATTCTTCGCTGCCTCGGCCGCGCTATGTATCTGGTTTTGGGGGTCACTGGTGAGTTGCGTCGGCATCTCAATCAGCTGCGCCTCTGTCGTCGCACGGGATCTGCCGCTCCCCGTCTGCTTTCAGCGACGGTGCCGTCCGGTCAGCGCCCTGGGGACCCATCTACTGGCTTGCCTCAGCCCCAGGTGTTACCGACGCTGCTTTCCATTTTGCCCCATGGCGACGCGCCGCCGCCGCCTGTTCTCCCGCCGGCGACGCCCGCAGTGGACGCGTCGCTGCATCCGCTGGGCGCCTCCCTGGGTCACGCGCCGCCGGTCGCTTCCTGTGACCAGTTGTCCTCCGCCATGGAAGTCTTGCCCGCTCTGGACCATATGTCGTCTTCGCCCGTCGGGTGCCCCGGCCCGATGGAGGTCGACCCTTCGGCCCCTCCTGTCTCTCTACGAGCGCATACACCGCATGTTGGCGTGCACCCTGAAGCAGGTTTTCAGGCGTTTCCTAGCTCCCCTCGGTCCGAATGGCAGGGTGCGATTGGCACAGCCTCGCCTGTTGTTAGGCTCCCCACCTCGTCGCATACGCCAGCATGGGGTCCTCTCCACGGCGGGCGGAAGCCTTATGCCACAACCGTCCGCCGATTTGCGGGGGAGGAATGTGGTGTCACCACCAGACACCACACTTGCTAGGTGGTAGCCTTTAAATCGGCCGCGGTCCGTTAGTATACGTCGGACCCGCGTGTCGCTACTATCAGTGATTGCAGACCGAGCGCCGCCACACGGCAGGTCTAGAGAGACTTCCTATCACTTGCCCCAGTTGTACAGACGACTTTGCTAGAGATGGTTCACTGACAAAATACGCTCTCATTTGCCGAGACGATAGTTAGCGTAGCCTTCAGCTACGCCATTTGCTACGACCTAGCAAGGCGCCATTACCAGTTACTATTGATGCTGCAAAACATGTACCTTCAAGCGCGATGTTCACCAATTATGGATTAAAGTTAAGTATTCCAGCAGCTACGTACGTTTTTTGCTAGTATAATTACCTTGTCCTGTTCCAGACCTCACGCCAGCCTGCGTGAGCTAAAACGCGTGCCTTTCGGCTTCCTCATAGTGGGTTGGCTGTCTTGCCAATCCACAACAATATCTGCCACACTCTCTCCCCTATTACGTGATAATACAAAACGAGCTTCCCTTTTTTGCACCCTTTCGATGTCCTCCGTCAGTCCCACCTGATAAGGATCCCACACCGCGCAGCAGTACTCTAACAGAGGACGAACGAGCGTAGTGTAAGCTGTCTCTTAGACTTCTAAGTGTCCTGCCAATGAAACGCAACCTTTGACTCGCCTTCCCCACAGCATTATCTATGTGGTCTTTCCAATTTTATCACCCAGGTACTTACTTGAATTGACAGGCTTGAGAATTGTACTATTTATCGAGCAATCGAATTCCAACGGATTTCTGTTGGAACTCATGTGGATCACTTCAGACTTTTCGTTATTTAGCGTCAACTGCCACCTGCCACACCATACAGCAATCTTTTCTAAATCGCTTTGCAACTGATACTGGTCTTCGGATGACCTTACTAGACGGTAAATTACAGCATCATCTGCGAACAACCTAAGAGAACTGCTCAGATTGTCACCCAGGTCATTTATATAGATCAGTAACAGCAGAGGTCCCAGGACGCTTCCCTGGGGAACACCTGATATCACTTAAGTTTTACTCGACGATTTGCCATCTATTACTACGAACTGCGACGTTCCTGAGAGGAAATCACGAATCCAGTCGCACAACTGAGACGATACCCCATAGGCCCGCAGCTTGATTAGAAGTCACTTGTGAGGAACGGTGTCAAAAGCTTTCCAGAAATCTAGAAATACGGAATCAACTTGAGATCCCCTGTCGATAGCGGCCATTATTTCGTGCGAATAAAGAGCTAACTGCGTTGCACAAGAACGATGTTTTCTGAAACCATGCTGATTACGTATTAATAGATCGTTCCCTTCGAGGTGATTCATAATGTTTGAATACAGTATATACTCCAAAACCTACTGCAAACCTACGTCAATGATATAGGTCTGTAGTTCGATGGATTACTCCTACTACCCTTCTTAAACACTGGTGGGACCTGCGCAATTTTCCAATCTGTAGGTACAAATCTATCGGTGAGCGAGCGGTTGTATATGATTGCTAAGTAGGGAGCTATTGTATCAGCGTAATCTGAAAGGAACCTAATCGGTATACAATCTGTACCTGAAGACTTGCCCGTATCAAGCGATCTGAGTTGCTTCGCAACCCCTAAGGTATCTACTTCTAAGGAACTCATGCTAGCAGCTGTTCGTGTTTCAAAATCTGGAATATTCCATTCGTCTTCCCTGGTGAGGGAATTTCGGAAAACTGCGTTCAATAACTCCGCTTTAGCGACACAGTCGTCGGTAACAGTACCATCGGCACTGCGCAGCGAAGGTATTGACTGCGTCTTGCCGCTTCGCACCTACGTGCTCGTCTGTACAAAGTTATGTATGCCTCTGTATATATTCATGCACCAGTGAACCACTTTTACTTCACCTGCTCCTTCTCGCTTCCTTCATTCGGCCAACCTTTCAGTTTTCAGGAGCAGACCCACGCGCCGTCTTCCAGGCGGGATACAAAACTATTCCTGCGAGGTGGTAAAGCCATTCGACTGAAGTGGATTTCAGGCAACCTGTTGCAATTCTGCAGGCTTCGTTGAGAGCTACATCCACCAGTCTGACACGAGCTGAATTATACCAAACAGGACAGGCATACTCTGCCTCATGGTTTGTTGACCAGAATGGGTAGTTGCTGTTGGCTAATATCGTGTTTTACTTATCGTTCTATAAAATAAATTAATTCTGATTCTGTAATTTCCTTGTGTATCAGCAGTGAAGATGGCTATTTATAGCCGAAATCTAGATACGCAAGAGTAAATAGAAATACTAAAAAAAGGTAGGAAGATTTTTCTGTTTAGCAAAAGTTACAAAAAGCAGATTTCAGAGTACTTGACGGTTCAACACAAAAGTTTTGTTTAAAGTACTGATAGTGTTGAGGATCAGTGGACAAAGTTCAAAACCATCGTACAATATGCGTTAGATGAGTATGTGCCAAGCAAGATCGTAAGAGATGGAAAAGAGCCACCGTGGTACAACAACCGAGTTAGAAAACTGCTGCCGAAGCAAAGGGAACTTCACAGCAAAGATAAACATAGCCAACACCTTGCAGACAAACGAAAATTACGCGAAGCGAAATGTAATGTGAGGAGGGCCATGCGAGAGGCGTTCAATGAATTCGAAAGTTCTATGTACTGACTTGGCAGAAAATCCTAAGAAATTTTGGTCTTAAGTCAAAGCGGTAGGTGGATCAAAACAAAATGTCCAGACACTCTGCGACCAAAATGGTACTGAAACGGAGGATGACAGACTAAAGGCCGAAATACTAAATGTCTTTTTCCAAAGCTGTTTCACAGAGGAAGATTGCACTGTAGTTCCTTCTCTAGATTGTCGCACAGATGACAAAATGGTAGATATCGAAATAGACGACAGAGGGATAGAGATACAATTAAAATCGCTCAAAAGAGGAAAGGCCGCTGGACCTGATGGGATACGAGTTCGATTTTACACAGAGTACGCGAAGGAACTTGCCCCTCTTCTTGCAGCGGTGTACCGTAGGTCTCTAGAACAGCGTAGGGTTCCAAAGGATTGGGAAAGGGCACAGGTCATCCCCGTTTTCAAGAAGGGACGTCGAACAGATGTGCAGAACTATAGACCTATATCTCTAAAGTCAATTAGTTGTAGAATTCTGCAACACGTATTATGTTCGAGTATAATGACTTTTCTGGAGACTAGAAATCTACTCTGTAGGATTCAGCATGGGTTTCAAAAAAGACGGTCGTGTGAAACCCAGCTCGCGCTATTCGTCCACGAGACTCAGAGGGCTATAGACACGGGTTCCCAGGTAGATGCCGTGTTTCTTGACTTCCGCAAGGCGTTCGATACAGTTCCCCACAGTCGTTTAATGAACAAAGTAAGAGCATATGGACTATCAGGCCAATTGTGTGATTGGATTGAAGAGTTCCTACATAACAGAACGCAGCACGTCATTCTCAATGGAGAAAAATCTTCCGAAGTGAAAGTGATTTCAGGTGTGCCGCAGGGGAGTGTCGTAGGACCGTTGCTATTCACAATATACATAAATGATCTTGTGGATAACATCGGAAGTTCACAGAGGCTTTTTGCGGATGATTCTGTAGTATATCGAGAGGTTGTAACAATGGAAAATTGCACTGAAATGCAGGAGGATCTGCAGCGAATGGCAATTGAATCTCAATGTAGACAAGTGTAATGTGCTGCGAATACATAGAAAGAAAGATCCCATATCATTTAGCTAAAATATAACAGGTCAGCAACTAGAAGCAGTTAATTCCATAAATTATTTGGGAGTACGCGTTAGGAGTGATTTAAAATAGAATGATCATACAGGGTTGATCGTCGGTGGAGCAGATGCCAGACTGAGATTCATTGGAAGAATCCTAAGGAAATGGAATCCGAAAACAAAGGAAGTAGGATACAGTACGCTTGTTCTCCTACTACTTGAATACTGCTCAGCAGTGTGGGACCGTACCAGATAGGGTTGATAGAAGAGATAGAGAAGATCCAACGGAGAGCAGCGTGCTTCGTTACAGTATCATTTAGTAATCGCGAAAGCGTTACGGATATGATAGATAAACTCCAGTGGAAGACTCTGCAAGAGAGACGCTCAGTAGCTCGGTACGGGCTTTTGTTGAAGTTTCGAGAACATACCTTCACCGAGGAGTCAAGCAGTATATTGCTCCCTCCTACGTATATCTCGCGAAGAGTCGAGGAGGATAAAATCAGAGAGATTAGAGCCCACACAGGGGCATACCGACAATCCTTCTTTCCACGAACGATACGAGACTGGAATAGAAGGGAGAACCGATAGAGGTAGTCAAGGTACCCTCCGCCACACACCGTCAGGTGGCTTGCGGAGTATGGATGTAGATGTAGATGTAATAAAAGCTAACCTGATTGCGACAGACTGTTATGTGCCTCTCCTTCCTTATAGTCTAGGATCGCTGTGCATGACAGTTCCTTACGGAATCAAAAGTTGGACTAATGGTCCATTCCGCACTACATTAGGGTGACCGGATGTTTTTGGTCAGATAGTGGAGGCTGCAGGTGCGACGTATCTGCACGCTGAGAATTCCCGTGCTGCCGGACACGGTAGCCCTGGCTGGAAGCGCGCGGTCGGCGGTAATCGGCATCGCGATCTCTGGGGGCGTCGCCGCGCCGCGCTGCGCCATATCACGCGGCCCGCCTCCGCCTCCGCCCCCGCAGCCAGTCTGACGGCGGCCATGGCTTCGGCGGACGCCCTCCTGCTGCTGCTGCTGCCGTTGCTGCTGCTGACTTCTGCTAGAGCGGACATCAAGCCAGGTCTGTAGCCCTGCTCCGCATCTGCATCTTTGTATACCAGTACACAACACCGCCTATGTGCAGGGCGTGGCGTAGGGTACTTCGTGCTATTAATATCGATATTCTGTTCACTCCACTCGTGTACTAAACGAGGGAATAATGACTGCCTACAGCAGGGGTCTCCAAACTACGGCCCGCGGGCAGAAACCGGCCCGCGAGGTCCGGCAAACCGGCCCGCATAAGGCTGTCCGGACATCCCCGGTATCCGGCCCGCCAACAATTCAGTTTCGAGGCCTATCGCGACCAATACACCGCGACATTGGCTCTGCTATTCGCTACCAGACTACATAACTAAACTTATTGTTGCGCCGCTTGAAATAACAATGCGTTGACATACTCTACCTCTGTTACGTCTTGCAGTAATAGCGTTGCTAACAATGATTTTGAGATTTCGGTAACTTTGCAGGACGCTTTCGTGAAGAATGTGCAGTGACATACTTTTTTTTTCGTTGAAATTCGCCAGAACAAAATACGCCAGAATTTCGGTCTGGTACGTCCACCAATCAAAATTATGTAATTAAATAAAAATCGTAGTTCGTTTCAGTGCTAGCTATTCCCACAGCCTTAGATTTTTGCGATTTCATCTTTCCTTTAGCCTTACATTACGGTGATCGTGGAGTGCTAGGGTGCTTTAATTCCTCTAGGTACATCTTGGCCCTTATGACTTCGTGGAGGAGTCAATGTGGCCCGCGGACTATAAAGTTTGGAGACCCCTGGTCTACAGCATTAACCCAAGCTTCACCCGCAAAATCTCAAATTCATTTTAGTATGAGAGACAGTGGTCTCTAGTAACATCAAAAACGAATTGCAAATCGCCTGATTTTTATCTTCATTTCTGTTTGTACCAGTTGTGTTGTTGTGATCTTCAGTGGTTTGATGCAGCTCTCTATGCTACTCTATTGTGGTATGCGTACTGTAAGACCTTCGGTACACACACCATCAGATTATTTGACTTGTCGCTCTAAAAAAGTAGGCGAGTGTCAGCAATAGGTCTCGTGGTCTTATCGTCGCGTGTTTATCTTCTGCCGTTAGGTCAGACGATAGAAATGCCACTTGCACACTTAGAGTAGCACATTGACGGTGACCAACTTTAAACAGAACTTGTTTAATTTTCACACACATTTTAACTTGATTCTGGATGCTATTTACAATGGACAATCTGAAGTTCCTTTGGTCTTGGTGCGTTAATCTTATTCTCACACATCTCTGATACTTGACAAAGTGTCTATACATTTATCCACATGGCTAGGTACAGGAATATGATAATCTTATTAGGCGCAGACTGAAACTTGACTATAGACTAATGCAGACTAATGTAGACTGATTAATCGGAGGTCTGTACACTCGTTATAATACCTCGGGCGTTCATGTATCACTCCGCGAGTGTGATCCGCGAGGAGAAAACATTCTACGCTAGCAGCAATCTCATTGGCTGCATTACATATTAATACGTGGATCGGTGGAAGCAGAATTTGGTCCGTCTCTATGACAGCGCCATCTCGTAGTGCGGAGACGGACGAGCGCTGCGCCTGCGCTGTTGTGCTTAGCGGGGCGCGCTCTAGTGGGAAAGTTGTGTACGCGCTGACTACGCGGAACTATGTACACAACATCTATCCAATGCAAGCATTTTCATCTTCCAATTACTACTGCAACTACATCCTTCTGAAACTGCTTTCTGGTTTATCCCTTTTTTCCCCACTACAGTTTTCACTCCCGCTGCCCCACTACCACTTCCCACTAATACTAACCTCATGATACCTTGGTGTCTCAGAATGATGATGATGATGTTTGGTTTGTGGGGCGCTCAACTGCGTGGTTATCAGCGCCCGTACAATCACCCAATCTTTGCCCAGTCCAATTTCGCCACTTTCCTGGATGATGATGAAATGATGAGGACAACACAAACACCCAGTCATCTCGAGGCAGGTGAAAATCCCTGACCCCACTGGGAAGCGAACCCGGGACCCCGTGCTCGGGAAGCGAGAACGCTACCGCGAGACCACGAGCGGTGGACGTCTCAGAATGTATCATATCAACCGATCCCTCCTAGTTAAGTTCTGCCACAAAATTATTCTCACTAATTCTATTCAGTACATCCCCATTGATAATGTGATCTACCCATCTAATCTCCAGCACCGTGTTTAAAAAGCATGTATTCTCTCCTGTTAGTTGTCCATGTTTCACTTCCACACATTGCTACACTCTAGACCAATATCTATAGAAAAGGTTCTTGTTGTGTACATAGTTCCGCGTAGTCAGCGAGTACACAATTTTCCCACTAGAGCGCGCCCCGCTAAGCACAACAGCGCAGGCGCAGCACTCGTCCATCTCTGCACTATGAGATGGCGCTGCCTTAGAGACGGACCAAATTCTGCTTCCACCGATCCACGTATCAATGTGTAACGTACCCAATGAGATTTCTGCTAACGTAGAACGTTTTCTCCTCGCAGATCACACTCGCGCAGTGATACATGAACGCGCGAGGTATTATAACGAGTGTACAGACCTCCGATTAGTTAGTCTGCATTAGTCTGCATTAGTCTGCACCAGTCTGAACCAGTCTTCATTTGTCTGCACCAGTCTGAACCAGTCTGCAATTGTCTGCACCAGTCTGTACCAGTCTGCATTTGTCTGCACCAGTCTATAGTCAAGTTTCAGTCTGCACCTAATAAGATTACCATATCCTGTACATAGCCATGAAGATAAATGTATAGACACTTTGTCAAGTATCAGAGATATGTGAGAATAAGATTAACGTACCAAGACCAAAGGAACTTCAGATTGATAATTGTAAATAGCATCCATAATCAAGTTAAGTAAGGTTTATGATTGTTATTATTTTAATAAATGTGTGTGAAAATTAATCAAGTTGTGTTTAAAGTTGGTCACCGTCAAGCTGCTACTCTAAGCGTGCAAGTGGCATTTCTATCGTCTGACCTAATGGCAGAAGATAAACACGCCACGATAAGCCCACTAGACATATTGCTGACACTTGCCTACTTCGTTAGAGCGACAAGTCAAATAATCTGATGGTGTGTGTACTGAAGGTCTTACAGTACGCACACCACAGTTCTCTTACACGTAAATGTATATTCGATGTTAACAAACTTCTCTTCACCAGAAACACTTTTCTTTTCATTGCCACTGTTCATTTTATATCCTCTCTACGTGGTCCATCATCAGTTATTTTGCTGCCCAAACAGAAAAACTTATCTACTACTTTTATCATCTCTTTTCCTAATCAACCTCCCTATGCATGACTCACATTCCATTCCACATTCCATTATCCTCTTTTGCTTTTGTTGATGTTTATCTTATCATCTTACATCCTCCTTTCAAGACACTCCCCATTCCATTCAACTGCTCTTGGAACTATTTTGCTGAATCTCATTGACAAATCTACAAGTTTTAATTATTTCCCCTTGGATTTTAATTCCTACTCCAAATTTTTCTTTACTTTCCTTCACAACGCACTGTATGTACAGCTTGAATAATGTCGCGGATGGGCTATAACCCTGTCTCACTCCGTTCTCAACCACTGCTTCCCTTTGATGGTACTCGACTCTTACAACTGCCTTCTTGTTTCTGCACAAATTGTAAATAGCCTTTCGCTCCTTGTATTTTATCCCTGCTACTTTCAGAATGCCAAAGAGAGTACTCCAATCAAGATTGCCAAAAGCTTTCTGTGAGTCTACAAGTGATATAAACGTAGGTTTGCGTTTCCTTAACCCATTTTCTAAAGATGTTGTAGGGTCAGTATTGCCTTGCTTGTTCCTACATTTCTCCGGAACACAAACCAGTCTTCCCCAAGGAAGTTTCTTCTGCAAGAAATTCCTCTTCTTCTTCTTCTTCTTATTATTATTATTTCGCAATCATGAGTTACTAAAATGATAGCTCGGTAATATTCACACCTGTCAGCTCTTAGGGTCTTTGGAATTGGAATCATTATCTGTGCCAGTACTCCGGTGAAAATATCGGCACAACGACTCAAGCATCAACGGTATGCACCGTGTGTCGTTTATTGATAGGAGACGTCTTCCACTCCTTCGCAATGCTTTATGAAAGCAGTAATCCCACCGTGCTCTTCTCCCTCTAGCTCGCATTCGGTACTGCTCGGTTCTATCTCGAGTTAGTTTTTCCAGCAGTGTTAGTTGTACCTTAACAGTGATCTACACAGTATTGATAGGATTCCTGACAGAGTAACTGTACCCGTCTGATTGTTGTTGCATTATTCAGTGTTGTGTGCTGTATATTGCAGGCTTGTAGCGTTTATCTCTTTTTGAGGATGCAAATAAAACCTGGGACATTTACCGATGTCGCTTCTTCTTGCACTGCTACTTTAGTAAAATGTCGGATCGCGGAAGACAATTCAGTCAGTTATTCTGTTGCTAACATATTTTCAGAGAAGAACGTAAATGGGATACCAAACAGAATATAGTAAATCATAAATACACTACATGATCAAAACTATACGGACACCCCTGCGCAGTGCGGAATTGATCACTAGATGACACAAAAGGCGGACCCGCCAGCATTAAAGGTGTCGGGTACCATTCTATTGTCAGTAGAGAAACAGGAGCAGCACAATGGGTCGATCAGGAAATCTCAGTGGCTTCGAATGTGGATTAGTCACTGGATGTCACCAGAGTAACAAATCCGTTAACGACACTTCAACACTTCTAACGCTATCTAAATTGACTGTTGATGACGTGAAATGGAAACGCGAAGGTACAAGGTGTCACTACTCACTTCCAAAGTGTTACTACCATTCCATCTGGCACAGTGACTGTGGGTAGGGACTTAAAAATAATGGAATACAAGGCTCGAGCAGCTCTTGACAAGTTAAAGGACGTTGTGGTGGTGTAAACTGTGACACCATTCGATAGTGGATGACTGGAATCAAGTGGTTTGGGTTGAAGAATCTCGCTCTATCCTGTGTCAGTCCGATGGAAGGGTTTAGGTTTGGCGAATGCCTGAAGGACGTAACTTGACATCGTGTGTAGTGCCAACAGTGAAGTAGGGAGAAGGCAGTGTTACGGTGTGGATGTTTTTTCCGTGGTGAGATTGTGGTCCCCTTATTGCGCTTAAGGAAGTGCTAAATGTGGAAAGATACGAAAACATTTTACAGCATTGTGGACTGTGTCTTCCCTGTACAGTAGAGGACTTGTTCGTAGACGATGTTTGTATCAGCATGACAGTCCATTCTATAATGAAGCAGAGAGAGGCAATGGTTTGTGGCCAGTAACATTCCCTGAAATGAGCTGGCCTTTCCAGAGCCCTAACATGAATCCAATGGAACACCTTGGGATGAATTAGAACGTCGACTTCGCTCTAGACCCCAGCGTCCTGCACCACTACCGTCTGAGGTCTCAGTGCTTCAGGAACAATGGTTTGCCGTTCCTCCATAGACATTCAGACACCTCTCTGAAAGTGTCCCCAACAGAGTTCAATCAGTCATACAGGCGAAGGCTGGACATACCTACACCGATGTCCACTAATAAGTGTTCTGATACTTTTGATCAGGGACTGTACATTGTTGTTGTTGTTGTTGTTGTTGTGGTCTTCAGTCTAGAGACTGGTTGTATGCAGTCCTCCATGCTACTCTGTCCTGTGCAAGGTTCTTCATCTTCCAGTACCTACTGCAACCTACATCCTTCTGAATCTGCTTAGTGTATTCATCTCTTGGTCTCCCTCTATGGTTTTTACCCTCCACGCTGCCCTCCAATACTTAATTGGTGATATACTGATGCCTCAGAACATGTCCTACCAACCTATCCCTTCTTCTACTCAAGTTGCGCCACAAATTCCTCTTCTCCCTAATTCTATTCAGGACCTCCTCATTAGTTACGTGATCTACCCATCTAATCTTCAGCATTCTGCTGTAGCACCACATTTCGAAAGCTTCTATTCTTTCCTTGTCTAAACCAGTTATAGTCCATGTTTCATTTCCACATATCGCTACATTCCATACAAATACTTTCAGAAATGACTTCCTGAAACTTAGATCTACGAGTATACTCGATGTTAACAAATTTCTCTTCTTCAGAAACGCTTTTCTTTCCCTTATTACTCTATAGTTAGCAAATAGAGACCAAGTGCCTCTTATACGAAGACATTCAGAAACCATCCCTGAAAAGCCTCCGGACTACTACTGGCGGATTTCAATGTCGCTCATTATACTACACAAGGCACTGCACACCCCGCGGCAGAAGTTTACTGCAAATGTTAACGATTTTCTATCCCTTTCGTATTGTGTGAGGGAAAAGTTGCCGTCTATATGTTTGTGCCCACGCGCTAGTCTCATGTATCTTCTGCTCACGGTCCGTATGCGATCAATGCAGTGGTGGTAGCTACATTGCTGCACAGTGTTCAAATGGTTCAAATGGCTCTGAGCACTATGGGACTTAACATCTGAGGTCATCAGTCCCCTAAAACTTAGAACTACTTAAACCTAACTAACCTAACGACATCACACACAACCATGCCCGAGGCAGGATTCGAACCTGTGACCGTAGCAGTAGCGCGGTTCCGGACTGAAGCGGCTAGAACCGCTCGGCCACCGCAGCCGGAGCTGCACAGTGTTTCTCGAATACGTGTTTCCTAAATTTACCCAGCGGAGTTCCACGAGAACACCCCCATCTTCCCCTTTAAGTTCCTCGAATACCTCAGGTATGGACTATGCCAATCTCTTACTATCCTAGGGGTGTGTCTATGAATTCGTACAGTACTTGGTATGCCCACTCAATAAGGACCCTGGAACAGTGCTCTAGCATTTGTTGCATTAGCACGTCGTTACGATTTTATTTACAGATGCATTGCTGTGTCTTCCCATTTCATGTCGCTTCTTAACGATCTCAGGTGCCTCACACAGGGTGTTACAAAAAGGTACGGCCAAACTTTCAGGAAACATTCCTCATACACAAAGAAAGAAAATATGTTATATGGACATGTGTCCGGAAACGCTTACTTTCCATGTTAGAGCTCATTTTATTACTTCTCTTCAAATCACAATAATCATGGAATGGAAACACACAGTAACAGAACGTACCAGCGTGACTTCAAACACTTTGTTACAAGAAATGTTCAAAATGTTTTCCGTTAGCGAGGATACATGCATCCAACCTCCGTCGCACGGAATTCCTGATGCGCTGATGCAGCCCTGGAGAATGGCGTATTGTATCACAGCCGTCCACAATACGAGCACGAAGAGTCTCTACATTTGTTACCGGGGTTGCGTAGATAAGAGCTTTCAAATGCTCCCATAAATGAAAGTCAAGAGGGTTGAGGTCAGGAGAGCGTGGGGGCCGTGGAATTGGTCCGCCTCTACCAATCCATCGGTCACCTAATCTGTTGTTGACAAGCGTACGAACACTTCGACTGAAATGTGCAGGAGCTCCATCGTGCATGAACCACATGTTGTGTCGTACTTGTAAAGGCACATGTTCTAGCAGCACAGGTAGAGTATCCCGTATGCAATCATGATAACGTGCTCCATTGAGCGTAGGTGGAAGAACATGGGGCGCAATCAAAACATCACCAACAATGCCTGCCCAAACGTTCACAGAAAATCTGTGTTGATGACGTGATTGCACAATTGCGTGCGAATTCTCGTCAGCCCACACATGTTGATTGTGACAATTTACAATTTGATCACGTTGGAATGAAGCCTCATCCGTAAAGAGAACATTTGCACTGAAATGAGGATTGACACATTGTTGGATGAACCATTCGCAGAAGTGTACCCGTGGAGGCCAATCAGCTGCTGATAGTGTCTGCACACGCTGTACATTGTACGGAAACAACTGGTTCTCCCGTAGCACTCTCCATACAGTGACGTGGTCAACGTTACCTTGTACAGCAGCAACTTCTCTGACGCTGACATTAAGGTTATCGTCAACTGCACCAAGAATTGACTCGTCCATTGCAGGCGTCCTCGTCGTTCTAGGTCTTCCCCAGTCGCGAGTCATAGGCTGGAATGTTCCGTGCTCCCTAAGACGCCGATCAATTGCTTCGAACGTCTTCCTGTCGGGACACCTTCGTTCTGGAAATCTGTCTCGATACAAACGTACCGCGCCACGGCTATTGCCCCGTGCTAATCCATACATCAAATGGGCATCTGCCAACTCCGCATTTGTAAACATTGCACTGACTGAAAACCCACGTTCGTGATGAACAGTAACCTGTTGATACTACGTACTTCAAATGACTCTGAGCACTATGGGACTCAACATCTTAGGTCATAAGTCCCCTAGAACTTGGAACTACTTAAACCTAACTAACCTAAGGACATCACACACACCCATGCCCGAGGCAGGATTCGAACCTGCGACCGTAGCAGTCCCGCGGTTCCGGACTGCAGCGTCAGAACCGCTAGTCCACCGCGGCCGGCAACTACGTACTGATGTGCTTGATGCTAGTACTGTAGAGCAATGAGTTGCATGTCAACACAAGCACCGAAGTCAACATTACCTTCCTTCAATTGGGCCAACTGGCGGTGAATCGAGGAAGTACAGTACATACTGTCGAAACTAAAATGAGCTCTAACATGGAAATTTAGCGTTTCCGGACACGTGTCCACATAACATCTTTTCTTTATTTGTGTGTGAGGAATGTTTCCTGAAAGTTTGGCCGTACCTTTTTGTAACACCCTGTATATGCGCCTGTCATCCGAGAGCAAGTAATGGACTCTCTCCGACAGTCTGTGTAAGCCCGCGCCATTGGTCGGAGACAAGTAGCACCTGCATTAGGCACAGGCTTCCAGTAGCACCACAACGCAAACGGCTGCGTTCGGAGTGGTGCCGTGACCAAGAAACATCCACTGGTGATCAACAGCATCGTATTGCCTTCAGTCACGAACCACGGCTGTCCACTTTCACGAGTGACCATCGTCGACGAGCTTGGTGATGACCTGGAGAGAATGCCTATTCTTCCAGAGACATAGAGGTGATACTCCTTGTGTCTTGGTGCGGGGAACCATCGGGTATGACTTCAGATCACGGCCGGTAGTGACTGAGGGACCTGCGAGGCCACAACGGTACGTCTTGGACATTGTCTGTCCTCATACATGACCTCTCTTGCGACAGTATCATGGTGGCATTTTGCAATAGAACAATGGTCTTCCGTACCTGGTACCTGTCGTTATGGACTGTCTGCGTGCTATTGAGGTATTTCTGTGTGCAACAAGATCCCCGTGTGTGCAGAAAGATCCCATATTTGGGACCAGCCCCGACGGAAATTGCGTCCCAGTGCCATTGTCCAGGATTGAGGACCCACTTACAACAGTTGTTAGCCATCTAGCCTCCGAAGAGGGTACAGCGGCTTTGTAGCATCTCTCACAAGCGAATCAGTGCAAGCATGCAGGCCAGATCGGGTGCAACATTAACTGGGCTCATACCGTCCAGTTCTTTGTGAATTTGATCCGATTTTGTAATCACCCAAATGATATCACCTTCTCTGTCAACCGTTTATTCAGCCTTTTCATCCTTTTCTGGGTGCTACAGTTTTTTTTTAATTGGGCGGTGTAGTTTACAAAACCGCTCACGGTACTGATCCGCAAAAAAACTGGAATTACGTTGGCGGCGAGTTTCAGCTACCTCTTCCTATTTAGCGTGGACTTCAAATTGGTAACTCACTCAATGAACACTGGAATACAGTCAGTACCGAATATAATGTTAAGAAGATGTAAAGAAGTCAGAATTAACAGCTCATTCAGTTGAGGATACTTTAGCGGATTATAATAACATGGTACATTTGAATCGGTCTGCAAATGATATTCCTGTGATATTGAAAAATCTTCTTGAGAAATTAAAAATCCCTTTGAGAAACTATAAGATCCTGTTCAGTAAATAAAAATCTTCTGGAAAATTTACAAAAAATCCTCTTCGTAAATCGAAAATCCTCTCAGAAACCAGAACTCCTCTCAGAAACTAAAAATGCACCTAGTAATTTAAAATACTGTTGAAAATTAAAAATCTTGGAGACTAACATTTGTCTTGGAAAGCAAAAATCATCTTAGAATCGAAGAATCTCTTAGAAAGTATCTTCTTAGAAGATATAAAATTTCTTGGAAAATAAAAATCCCTATGAAAACCAAAATTCTCTTGAAACCTAGCCGTATATTACCTAAATTACCTTACGTTTTTATGTACTACCCCTGTGTTAGTGGCCGGCATACATGTAATTACACAACTCAAAATGATTGTGTTAATAGGTCCGTTCCACTTAGGCATATGTGTAAATTTGCCTTGCTTGAAAAATTCGAGTGCTTTATATTGATAAACAGTCCACCCATCCGCTGAGAGGGCTACTCTTAGAAATTTCTGAAATATGAATTTGTGCTAGTTTTTCTATGTCGTGCTGCTTCACTCACTGGAGTAGACAATCTTAGAATACTTTGTCAAGGAACGTCTCTGTGGACACATCTTAACATACGAATTTTACACTGAGGTACAAAATGGACCTTTGTAAATGTTTCGAAACGTGTGCTTAAGTATTTTATTTGTGTGTGGTACCGTGGTGCAATGCTCGTCTTTGTCTGATAAAATTTGACTTTTTTTGGCGATACATGGAAAGTTTATCAAAAAGACGGATTTAAAAGCAGAGAAATTTTAGATCTGGCGAAGTTCACAATAAATCCGACTACGAACCAACAGCGTCACCAGTCTTAGGTCTTAGATTAATAATCGTTGTGAGATGATGATGATGATATTTGGTTTGGGGGGCGCTCAACTGCGTGGTTATCAGCGCCCGTACAATTACCCAATCTTTGCTCAGTCCAATTTCGCCACTTTCCTGGATGATGATGAAATGATGAGGACAACACAAACACCCAGTCATCTCGAGGCAGGTGAAAATCCCTGACCCCGCCGGGAATCGAACCCGGGACCCCGTGCTCGGGAAGCGAGAACGCTACCGCGAGACCACGAGCGGCGGACAATAATCGTTGTTTCTAACGGCGACCGAATGCAGACACATCGATTGTAGTCACCCAAAGGCAACCTAAACTCGATAACACGGATATAGCCTGAACATACGGTAGTAATAGTTGGTGGCACTTTGACCAAACCAGTATCAACTACAAGAACTGGGGATAAATTACCTTCTGGAACTCTGAAAACCTTGAGAAACAATAACTAACACTTTGAATATTAAGGCTGTCCAAGAAGGACGCAGCTTTTGAAATGCGCGACATTTCTATTCTGGTAAGTT
Organism: Schistocerca cancellata; assembly: GCF_023864275.1. NCBI lineage: Eukaryota > Metazoa > Arthropoda > Insecta > Orthoptera > Acrididae > Schistocerca > Schistocerca cancellata. The sequence goes on from NC_064631.1 coordinate 693,334,538, forward strand.
AGCAGCACTGAACGTTTCACGAATTTCGTCTGTTTTCATTGTGGTTAGTAATGGAGCGCTTCACGAAGAAACAGCCTGTTGTCTTAGTGAAAACTATTTGTAAATGCGTTGGACGTCGCGCAGAGCCTGTCGGCGAACTCCGTGAAATGTTAGTTCATCAACGTACTGCACCGAATAAGTCGGTTATGATGAGAGTAATTGCTATATTGGAGATACCAGTTGCAGTTGTGGGCATTAAACCCTTCAGTCTTCCTCGTGTTACTCGTTCTGCGGAAAACATCGCTACAGTTAGTGTTAATGCTGCTGTAGGTCCGAAGAAATCTAATCGCTGACGTTCACAAAAAAGTGATATTCCCAGAACCATCACACATCGAATTTTAAAAGAAGATGTGCACATTTCGGTCAGTAAAACTCAAATGACACAAAAACTGAAACCAAACGATCACGATAAGCGCCGAGCTCGTGCCCTTTGAGCACCTGTAAAAAAAAGTGTAGACAAAAATTTCATCAAGAAAATAAAGTTCATTGGCGAAGCACTCTTTCTGTTGAATGGCTTCGTGAACAAACAAAATGGCAGGTTCTGAGACATAATACCCTCGATTAAGTATGAGAAAGCTATTACATCCACAATCAGTGACAGTATGGGGTGGAATTTGGTCTGAGAGCCCAACTGATCCGTACTTCTTCGAAGATGAAGCCGGAAACGCATTAACAGTCGTCCGCGAACGCTTCAGCAAGAGTTACGAGAGTTTTGTGGTCTGAACTGTGAAAGACGTATTGTGCTAAAGAAGCAATGACTGCTCCTATAACTCGTCATAGTTAAGCCTGAAACTTTCAGGCTGTTGTTGTTGTTGTTGTTGTTGTTGTCTTCAGTCCTGAGGCTGGTTTGATGCAGCTCTCCATGCTAATCTATCCTGTGCAAGCTCCTTCATCTCCCAGTACCTACTGCAACCTACATTCTTCTGAATCTGCTTAGTGTATTCATCTCTTGGTCTTCCTCTACGATTTTTACCCTCCACGCTGCCCTCCAATGCTAAATTTGTGATCCCTTGATGCCTCAGGACATGTCCTACCAACCGATCCCTTCTTCTAGTCAAGTTATGCCACACACTTCTCTTTTCCCCAATCCTATTCAATACCTCCTCATTAGTTATGTGATCTACCCATCTAATCTTCAGCATTCTTCTGTAGCACCACATTTCGAAAGCTTCTATTCTCTTCTTGTCCAAACTATTTATCGTCCATGTTTCACTTCCATACATGGCTACACTCCATACAAATACTTTCAGAAACGACTTCCTGACACTTAAATCTATACTCGATGTTAACAAATTTCTCTTCTTCAGAAACGCTTTCCTTGCCATGGCAAGTCTACATTTTATATCCTCTCTACTTCGACCATCATCAGTTATTTTGCTACCCAAATAGCAAAACTCCTTTACTACTTTAAGTGTCTTCTTTCCTAATCTAATTCTCTCAGCATCACCCGTCTTAATTCGACTGCATTCCGTTATCCTCGTTTTGCTTTTGTTGATGTTCATCTTATACCCTCCTTTCAAGACACTGTCCATTTCCTTCAACTGCTCTTCCAAGTCCTTTGCTGTCTCTGACAGAATTACAATTTCATCGGCGAACCTCAAAGTTTTTATTTCTTCTCCCTGGATTTTAATACGTACTCCAAATTTTTCTTTTGTTTGTTTTATTGCTTTCTCAATATACAGATTGAATAACATCGGGGAGAGGCTACAACCCCGTCTCACTCCCTTCCCAACCACTGCTTCCCTTTCATGCCCCTCAACTCTTATAACTGCCATCTGGTTTCTGTACAAATTGTAAATAGCCTTCCGCTCCCTGTATTTTACCCCTGCCACCTTCAGAATTTGAAAGAGAGTATTACAGTCAACATTGTCAAAAGCTTTCTCTAAGTCTACAAATGCTAGAAACGTAGGTTTGCCTTTCCTTAATCTATTTTCTAAGATAAGTCATAAGGTCAGTATTGCCTCACGTGTTCAACATTTCTACGGAGTGGCTTCAGGCTATGCAAAAAGAAAAAAAATAATGATGCTAATTCTGTGCCCCAAGTAACAATTTGTAAATGCAGTCTGACTCGTAAAGTTTGTTACATACATGTACACTTTCATGATTCAGCAAACCGAAATAATGGCCTAGCTTGGAAACTATTTGAATACTACACAGTGAGTAACGATTGATGCAGACGGTGATCCAAAAGAGAGCAAGTGTTAGCTTTCTGTGCATATCGTTCATCTGTACAATGAGAACGTTTTCCCTCTATGGTAACCACTGACACAATACAAAGAATAATTAAAACCTCAGAGGACAGTTCGTGAATATCTTCTTCTATCAACCTCACTGAAATACACCCCTGGAAATGGAAAAAAGAACACATTGACACCGTTGTGTCAGACCCACCATACTTGCTCCGGACACTGCTAGAGGGCTGTACAAGCAATGATCACACGCACGGCAAGCCGGACACACCAGGAACCGCGGTGTTGGCCGTCGAATGGCGCTAGCTGCGCAGCATTTGTGCACCGCCGCTGTCAGTGACAGCCAGTTTGCCGTGGCATACGGAGCTCCATCGCAGTCTTTAACACTGGTAGCATGCCGCGACAGCGTGGACGTAAACCGTATGTGCAGTTGACGGACTTTGAGCGAGGGCGTGTAGTGGGCATGAGGGAGGCCGGGTGGACGTACCGCCGAATTGCTCAACACGTGGGGCGTGAGGTCTCCACAGTACATCGATGTTGTCGCCAGTGGTCGGCGGAAGGTGCACGTGCCCGTCGACCTGGGACCGGACCGCAGCGACGCACGGATGCACGCCAAGACCGTAGGATCCTACGCAGTGCCGTAGGGGACCGCACCGCCACTTCCCAGCAAATTAGGGACACTGGTGCTCCTGGGGTATCGGCGAGGACCATTCGCAACCGTCTCCATGAAGCTGGGCTACGGTCCCGCACACCGTTAGGCCGTCTTCCGCTCACGCCCCAACATCGTGCAGCCCGCCTCCAGTGGTGTCGCGACAGGCGTGAATGGAGGGACGAATGGAGACGTGTCGTCTTCAGCGATGAGAGTCGCTTCTGCCTTGGTGCCAATGATGGTCGTATGCGTGTTTGGCGCCGTGCAGGTGAGCGCCACAATCAGGACTGCATACGACCGAGGCACACAGGGTCAACACCCGGCATCATGGTGTGGGGAGCGATCTCCTACACTGGCCGTACACCACTGGTGATCGTCGAGGGGACACTGAATAGTGCACGGTACATCCAAACCGTCATCGAACCCATCGTTCTACCATTCCTAGACCGGCAAGGGAACTTGCTGTTCCAGCAGGACAATGCACGTCCGCATGTATCCCGTGCCACCCAACGTGCTCTAGAAGGTGTAAGTCAACTACCCTGGCCAGCAAGATCTCCGGATCTGTCCCCCATTGAGCATGTTTGGGACTGGATGAAGCGTCGTCTCACGCGGTCTGCACGTCCAGCACGAACGCTGGTCCAACTGAGGCGCCAGGTGGAAATGGCATGGCAAGCCGTTCCACAGGACTACATCCAGCATCTCTACGGTCGTCTCCATGGGAGAATAGCAGCCTGCATTGCTGCGAAAGGTGGATATACACTGTACTAGTGCCGACATTGTGCATGCTCTGTTGCCTGTGTCTATGTGCCTGTGGTTCTGTCAGTGTGATCATGTGATGTATCTGACCGCAGGAATGTGTCAATAAAGTTTCCCCTTCCTGGGACAATGAATTCACGGTGTTCTTATTTCAATTTCCAGGAGTGTATGCGAGCTCACTCCACACAGTATTTAGCAAGCAACATTAATCGAAACAGCACATGTCGATCTACCTTGTCTGCACTGAAACCAGAGAAAACTTACTTATTACCTATAGTTTGTGACTGTCACTAAATATGTGGTTTTGTGTACCCCAGAATACTTATGGACTATGAGGCAAAACCACAGTACACAACAAGAAGGCCGCCATGCAGACGTGCACTATCATGTGATTTAGATCGAAATAATTCCGGAAGAAATAGATTCATGAATGTATATATTGTTATTAAAAATAGGTAAATGACATCCGAGCCTACATGGATCCTATAGCAAAAAATACAAAACTCAAAATTCACGACAAGTGACTGGAACATCACGTTCCCACTCCACGATTTTGAACAAAGCTTTAACTATTTCATAATTTAGGAAATGGTGAAAACTTTGAATTTGTAGTATGATCAGTTGAAAAGATAATATGAATTGCTATAATTCGACGGGCAGGTCGCCGAAGTGGCGTCAACTTGAAAGACCTGCACCCGGCGAACGGTCGACCCGATGGGAGGCCCTAGCCACACAACATTTTTTTTTTATTGCTATAATTAGATTCAATTCATTCAAGTATGATCAGCGTATGAGTATCCATTTTACCACCCACAGGTACGTTTCTGCCTGCCTGAATTTCACTATGGTAAATAACTGAACTGGTCTCACTCAATTGTTTTGTCATTATAGAATCTCCACATCAGCCCAGATAGCCGCCAGACAGAGGCAGTCTTCCTCCCAAGATGGAACACAGGTCTCCTCCAAACAGGGCACTAGAAACTAACAAAATGGCGAATAAAAATTCAGAAACAGCCTGCGGCTTCCCGTACATGAAGGCTCCCCAATGGTAGAAAAAAACTTACTCCTCAAAGATGCAACACTACACAAAGTGCCCATGGAAAGATATTCCTCATAATGTTCTACCGATTAACCGAAACTGATTACAGCAGTTATGCAAAAAGTATTGCGTAGATAAATATCGTGATCTACTAACAGCAAAATATAATGAGTAGAAATTAAAGTGTCAAATGAACAGGCAACTATTATCACACCTTCCTTTGTAAATTAAACAGATTGGCAATGTACTGTGGAGGAGACCACTAGAGGACATTGTAAACTGGCACATCACATCCTAACAAATTTTCAAAAAAGGAAGTTCTTTAATAACAACATTAATTAAAATGAGTATTAAATGAAAAATAAACCAGGGTAACCTCAAGGCAGTGCCTTCTGGCTTGATATTATCCAATGCTGTGACATGTATTTCCTAAAATATAGGCTAAATGGCGTTCATACATTATGGCAAGACTTTCAAGTCTGTTAATACAAAAATTAGGCCGTTTGCATCTCATATTTGAAACTTGAATTTAAAATTGAGTAACCTGACATTAAGTAAAATAATAAGTAAATATGGGTTAAATTGAACAACTAAGAAATAAAATGGCTCAAATTAAATTGATTAACATTAAAAGAAATAACTCTCAAAGTTCTCTGTCAGCTACATGTGCTGAGGAAAATTTGATTTTAAAATATAACAATAAATATAGAAATTAATCATGTTTATGAACAGGATAAGTGGTAAAACGTACATATGTACAATATCATAAATACAGATTTTTAAGTAAAAAAGTCATTATTCTAGTCATATATCAATGAGACTAGACATTATGGTGTGTAGATGATTTATGTAAGTGTATGCATACATCAAAGGTATTGAAAAGAGAACACAAAGACCAAATAATTTTATGAGTTTAATAGTTTCTTTTAAACTGCTACAAGTATCAATTCTACTCATACAGGGTAACATTGGCCAAGGATAGTCAAATAACTTTTAAATCGATTATGACACAACAATTGTAAAAAAAAGCTGTTGCAATATCGTGTTCACCAATAAAGTTCTTGACTGATAATGCATCTCAGACTTGAAATGATTAATGTTCTGTCTCTTCTGCATTATCTGCATTATCGTATATAAATTAAGTACACTAACCATACACACAGATCGATTCAAAGACTTAGATTGAATTGTAATAGAATACTAATTAGCATAAAATACCATAGAAGACAGACTTAACACAGCGACTCTACATTCATTCGGAGATACTTCTCTGCAGTCAATAACTCACTATGATTAGAAATGAGTATACCACACCAGATACATGTGGCTAACTACGTGATGTGCCACCAATAAAGATCAACGTAAATGTAAATATTAAAGCCTTTGGCTGTACGCGTTACTGTACAGGGCGTTGTCAAAAATATGGAAACACCAAAAGTGCAATACATAATCATTCCTAATAAGGTGTAGGAAACGCATTGGCATTGAAACAGCTCCCAGTCGTCTCGGAATGGATAAATGAGGCCCTGTGCCGTTTAAAGAAAATCTTATACCATTCTTCTCGCAGAATAACGGCAAGCTCAGGCAACGATGCTCTAGTTGGATAGTGATCAAGAACCCTTCTCTCCAATCTAGACTAGAAATGCTTAATGAAATTGAGATCTGCTGTGGCCAGGTGAGACTCGAAATTTCTTCCTTGTGCTTACAAAACCAGTCTTGGACTGCGCGAGCTGTATGAATAGGGGCCCTGTCGTCTTGCTACACAGCACCACCACTGGAGAACAAACACTGTACCATGGGTGATCAGCCAAAATGGTCACTTTATCGTTTGTAGTAATGGCACCATGCAGAGTAATCGTGAGGTCCAGGGAATCCCACCATGTGGCTGTCCAAATCATTAGTGAACCCCCGCCATGTTCCACTCTTGAGACGTAAATTTGCCCAGAAGTTGGAAACAATGTGAAACAAGACCCATCCAACCAAATGATATCCCACCATTGCTCCATAGACCAGGTTTTATGGCTTCGGCTGACAAGGGAACATCCCCATCGCACCCCCCTCAGATTTAGTTATAAGTTGGCACAATGGTTAGGCCTTGAAAAACTGAACACAGATCGATCGAGAAAACAGGAAGAAATGTGTGGAACTATGAAAAAATAAGCAAAATATACAAACTGGGTCGTCCACGCGTAAGATAGGCAATATTAAGGGCAATGTGAGGCGAGGAGCGCCATGGTCCCGTGGTTAGCGTGAACAGCTGCGGAACGAGAGGTCCTTGGTTCAAATCTGCCCTCCACTGAAAATTTCGCTTTCTTTATTTTCGCAAAGTTATGATCTGTCCGTTCGTTCATTGACGTCTCTGTTCACTGTAATAAGTTTAGTGTCTGTGTTTTGTGACCGCACCGCAAAACTGTGTGATTAGTTGACGAAAGGACGTGCCTCTCCAATGGGAACCGAAAACATTTGATCGCAAGGTCATAGGTCAACCGATTCCTCCACAGGAAAACACGTCTGATATTTTGTATACGACACTGGTGACGGCATATGCGTCACATGACAGGCATATGTTGTCGCCCCACCTAACTTGTACACTTGGCGAATGGGTAAAAAGATTCTTCTACCTTGCCCGATTTAGGTTTTCTTGTAGATGTGATAATCACTCCCAAAAAAAGTGATGAAAACATAAGAGTTTTTCACATAAACTGAAAATAAAAAGTTAAAAATTTCGGTCGAGGGAAGATTTGAACGAAGGTCCTCTCGTTCCGCAGCTGTTCACGCTAACCACGGGACCACGAAACTCCTCACCTCACACTGCCCTTAATATTGCCTATCTTACGCGTGGACGACACAGTTTGTATATTTTGCTTATTTTTTTCATAGTTCCACACAACTTCTTCCTGTTTTCTCGATCGATCTGTGTTCAGTTTTTCAAGGCCTATCCACTGTGCCAACTTATAACTAAATCTGAGGGGGGTGCGATGGGGATGTTCCCTTGTGAGGAGTGGTTTTGAAACAATGATGTTCGCGCACTTTCGCTACAAGCCGTTTAAATCTTCCATATGGTGTTTCTTGGAACATCAAATACTTCGGTTCCCTTGATTGAGGAATCACCGGCCATATAAGCACCAATTGATTTAGTTGTGATACAATGCTCTCACAACTACGCAGAATTCTGCTCTGGCCTCGACTAACACTTGTACAGGGCGCTCATGATTAAACTTTGGTTATATTACGCATTATAACATGGAAACTAATTGTTGATGGTGTTGGGACAGCAACCAGCCACAAATTTACTTTGAGTTCCTTTATTCAAAGGAAACCGTTACCGGTTTCGAATCGTTGCGACTCATCATCAGACGGTTTACATGCTTTCTTTCTGACATTTGGTGTGTTTTTATAGATTAATTGTTCTAAAATATAAATAAAACATAATTACAAACACGCCACACACAGATGGTTGCGTTGCAGATTTTCGTTAAATGTGACTTACGTGAAACGTCGGTTTCGAGTGATTATTTCCATAACGTTCATCCAATCGATGTAAATGCATTCCCACTGCATCCTCGTTGTTGCACATGTAATAGTTCTCACTGTACACTTTAGATTTGTCGTTGAGATCATTCCAACCACGCACCACTTGTTTTGGTACATACAAAGAGCTTACAAACATATGGGTGTCACAGATGCTATGATATACCGCAACATTTGACGATGATGTCCTATGTTTGGAAAGGATCATATATTCTTTACTAAACTGTAATGTCTTTTACGTTAGTACAGAGAGATTGAATTTTTTTAATTTTTTTTAATTTTTTTAACTGTTATTGCTAAATTATATATAAAGGTTTTTTAAAAATATTTAGAACTGTATAGGTAAAATAGTATATAATATACTATATACTGTATAGGTAAAATAGTATATAATATACTATCTGTAACCCCCCCCCCACTTTTCGACCTTAATGACAGTGAAAAATTAAACCGCGTGTACCTCTGGAAATTTGGGAAAAGCAATCGTCACCGAAGTTAATTTGTCGGTAAAGAGGAAGGAAATGGTTACATCTAAATGAAAGGAAAAACGCTAATGAAACAGGTGGAAATTAATTTTGAAAAGGGGTAAAGTTAATAAAGAAAGTAAATGTGCGGCCGTTACGTTAACAATCAACTAGCGGTAATTAGATATTTGAGATTTGGGGGAAATTATGGTCGCTGGTCCTAAGGACAATTACTATAGTAACTGAGAAAGAAAGGTTATTACACATCAGAAGCGTGGCTACTGAAGGTTGACACGTGTAGTGTGAAAATTGAAAGTTTGTCAGAAGTAATAAATTTCGCTACACTCTGACTTAATTTAGCAAAAGAATTAATAAGACCGGAAAACCGAAAGTTAATTTAGTGACTGAAGTTAATAGTGAGCTTTCTTTCTGAAGCACATCGAAATTCAGTAAAATACGGTTAGTCTTGGACTACCTCAACAATCATTTCAAAAGCTACTTGAATCTACACAATTTAGAAATAAGAGATTTAACTTTGAACTTGAATTAAATGATTCTGAACAATTAACAATAGTAAAATTTAGTACGTACCAAGCTGAGCTGCAGTCACAGGTAAGCTAAAATACGGCAACAAAACTCGCACTCTTAATTTGTGCTTGTGTAATCTGAATATTGTAGGCAGCTATGAATATGTTAAATGAACTTTGAAATTAAAGCAGTTAAATCGGATTATATTATTTTAATGCTGGCGTTTGAATTTCAACGACACTCGGGTTCATTTCGGAAAAGGAAGGGATCCTGGTTGGTAATACAATTGGGACAATGAGGAACAAACGTTCATGCTAAGTTGCTGTAATTTTGTGATTTGAACAGTTTGAAAAGCTGAGGTCTGCCATACAGTTCTAAATCTTTACGTGCTTCCAGTCTTCCTTGTTGGTTGATTGAAGTTTTGAAGCCGTCGATCGAGGAGGTGGCGACAGTCACTCACTGTCGGCCGTCGCTGTTGCAGAAACTGGATGTTGGCGCGGCTTCTTCTCGACACGGTCACCAGGCGAAACGGGCTCTTGATGTGCGCCAGCTAACGCTTCCCTTCCGCGATACTGTGTCAGAAACTACCATAGCAATTCGAGCGCAATTACATGCTGCCAAACCCCGAAAGCGCGGCAACTCGCGGGAGCGTCACACAACACACCTGCTCCACTCGCTACTCCAGCCAGACTCCCCCTCTGCCCGCGCTCCACGCGACATAGTTAACACTACCAAAGATCCTAAACACTCTGGTTCTCCACACGACCTATCGACGTATTTGTTCGATAGCATAGTTTCCCCTAGGCAAGACCCAGCGTAAAAATACAAATAATATTTACAAAACAACCAATTATACATCGACATAAATGCATAAATATATATATATATATATATATATATATATACAAACAGTAAAACAATTACAATATATAAATAGACAGAAATGTCATATCTTGAGGTAACAAAAGAAGGAAAAAAATTATAGTACAATAGATGGAAATAGGAGGATATGCATTTCCGGCGTTACAGGTCCTGTTCCTCCACCTGCTGGGCGGAGCATGATGGGCAAGTTCGAATCAACTGGAGAACTGGGCGTCGCTCCGGGAAGAGGCCGACGACCGGTTGCACCGCAGGTGGTTGACGAAATCGCTGTTGCTATGGCAGACAACGCTGCGAGCAATTCCCGATCGTCAGGCAGTGCGCGTGCTGTGTCACGACAGTTGAACACCCCGTGGTCCACTGTACGGAACGTGCTTCCAACCATTGTCAAATGGTATCCGTACAAGGTCCACATCGTGCGGCAGCTTGCACCACAGGATGCACGACGAGCTGTTGACTTCGCTCTCCACTTTCTCGTAATGCTGAACGATGACGAGGGCTGGCTCAGGGTCATCATATGCACGGCCAAAACACATTTTTCTGTGACGGGTGAGGTGAACACACTTAATTGCCGAGTGTGGGGACCTTCACCTCCAGTGACTATGCATGAAGTTGAAACATCCCCTTAGAAAAATTGTACAAGACTATGCTTAAACTGACACACAATATTTTTAGCGCAACGCAATCTGACTTTCAAAAATCCCTACAAAAGAATGGCCCTGACTAACATTAATCTATACCTTTCACAAATCACTTACCTCACCAAAAATCTCCGTTACTCGAACTACTGCAATACGGCGAGGGCCACTACTGCCAGCTAAATGAAAGATTCAAACTACGGAAGGCACTAACTACTGATAGGCATAGTTAGCAAATGAAAGATTTTGACAGAGAACAAACAATGTATTTACCTTAATAGTCATAATATATATATCAGTTCATGACATCCAGTCTAACAAATTTCAAAACTCCGCCATCTCTCTCCCCACATCCACCACTGCTGGCGGTTCACCTCCAACTGCGCAACGCTATGCGCTGTTCACATCCAGCTGCCCAACACTACAATGACAGACAACAATGCAAACTAGCCGCAGACTGCACACAGCACAGCCAGTGATTTTCATACAGAGCGCTACGTAACGTTGCCAATAAGAAAACATAAACAGCCTACTTACATAAAGAAAACATAAACAGCCTACTTACGTAGCCCCCATGCTCCCCACAAAAAATTTTACAAATTGTTTTGGGCAGTGGCCAATAATGATTAGAAAAAATTTTTCATAATTACAATAACAAACAAATCAAATGCACACACTTATTAATACAATGTTAGCTAAAATTTTCTCACAGTCCATAAAGATAGTCCTGATCATTCATCATAATAGTAATTACAGTTTTTTTTCACAAAGTCTCATTAGTAAAAGAAATTGCACACAGAAGTAGTGGATTTCCATGCAGTCTTGAAAAAGTAGTGTTGTCCTTCCAACGGAAAGACAGTGCTGACTCTTGACATGCAGACAGGTAATGGGCCACAACAGAGCAAACCCACAGCAGGGTCAGTCGAAGTTATGAAGAATATTGGCTGTTTATGTTTTCTTTATGTAATTAGGCTGTTTATGTTTTCTTATTGGTAACGCCACGTAGCGCTCTGTATGAAAATTCACTGGCTGTGCTGTGTGCAGTCTGTGGCTAGTTTGCATTGTTGTCTGCCATTGTAGTGTTGGGCAGTGGCAGCTGGATGTGAACAGCGCGTAGCGTTGCGCAGTTGGAGGTGAGCCGCCAGCAGTGGTGGATGTGGGAAATGAGACGGCGGATTTTTGAGTACAGAATGGATATTATGAACTGCTATGTATATTATGATTTTTCAACACTATTAAGGTAAATACATTGTTTGTTCTCTATTAAAATCTTTCATTTGCTAACTATGCCTATCAGTAGTTAGTGCCTTCAGTAGTTTAAATCTTTTATTTAGCTGGCAGTAGTGGCCCTCGCCGTATTGCAGTAGATCGAGTAACGAAGATTTTTGTGAGGTAAGTGATTTGTGAAAGGTATACGTTGCCAATAAGAAAACATAAACAGCCTACTTACATAAAGAAAACATAAACAGCCTACTTACAAAGTTCCACTGTATGGTGAACGTGTCACCATATGGTGTGGCTTCACGGCTACGTTCAACATTCGTCCATTTGTTTTTCAACATGTTGGCGCTCAAGCACCAAAGAGGTCAGCGTTGCTGCGATATGCTTCGCCAGCATGTCATACCCGCCCTACAGGAGGGAGACGCGCTGAAACCAACAGTTTTCAAGCAAGACGGGGCCACACCGCACATCGCTCGTGAAGCTTACCTGCTTCTCCAAAACACATATGGAAACGATCCAATTATCACTCAATCGTTTTCCAAATGCTTGGTCGCCACGATCATCTGATCTCACTTCCTGAGATTTCTGGTTGTGGGGCTACACGAAGAAAGGGTTAACCCCGGGAACATTCACACATGCGCTGATCTGAAGCGTAACGTATTACGAGAGGTGGCCAGCATACCACGAACAGGCTTCGTTCTGCTGTGCGGAATGCAGTCCTGCGTCCTTTCAGACTCATCTGGACACTGATGGGCGCCATATTCAGCCCTTTTGTATCAGTAATGGTACCGGTATGTACTGATATGATGTACCGTAGCAGCACATTAAAAGGGTTACAACTGAATTGATTCTGCATTATTTCTCTTCCCCATGACACTGACATTAATGCTACCAAATTTGCTCCTCGTACGGTAATTAGTTTCGGTGTTATAACGTGTTAAATAGGGAAACCATCCGGTACATATTGGGGACACTGCACAGGGGGCGTTCGTGGTCAAATACAACAGCGCTACCTGCAGGCTTCGTTAGCCTTGGCATTTACAGGGTGTTTCAAAAATGACCGGTATATTTGAAACGGCAATAAAAACTAAACGAGCAGCGATAGAAATACACCGTTTGTTGCAATATGCTTGGGACAACAGTACATTTTCAGGCAGACAAACTTTCGAAATTACAGTAGTTACAATTTTCAACAACAGATGGCGCTGCGGTCTGGGAAACTCTATAGTACGATATTTTCCACATATCCACCATGCGTAGCAATAATATGGCGTAGTCTCTGAATGAAATTGCCCGAAACCTTTGACAACGTGTCTGGCGGAATGGCTTCACATGCAGATCAGATGTACTGCTTCAGCTGTTCAATTGTTTCTGGATTCTGGCGGTACACCTGGTCTTTCAAGTGTCCCCACAGAAAGAAGTCACAGGGGTTCATGTCTGGCGAATAGGGAGGCCAATCCACGCCGCCTCCTGTATGTTTCGGATAGCCCAAAGCAATCACACGATCATCGAAATATTCATTCAGGAAATCAAAGACGTCGGCCGTGCGATGTGGCCGGCCACCATCTTGCATAAACCACGAGGTGTTCGCAGTGTCGTCTAAGGCAGTTTGTACCGCTACAAATTCACGAAGAATGTCCAGATAGCGTGATGCAGTAATCGTTTCGGATCTGAAAAATGGGCCAATGATTCCTTTGGAAGAAATGGCGGCCCAGACCAGTACTTTTTGAGGATGCAGGGACGATGGGACTGCAACATGGGGCTTTTCGGTTCCCCATATGTGCCAGTTCTGTTTATTGACGAAGCCGTCCAGGTAAAAATAAGCTTCGTCAGTAAACCAAATGCTGCCCACATGCATATCGCCGTCATCAATCCTGTGCACTATATCGTTAGCGAATGTCTCTCGTGCAGCAATGGTAGCGGCGCTGAGGGGTTGCTGCGTTTGAATTTTCTATGGATAGAGGTGTAAACTCTGGCGCATGAGACGATACGTGGACGTTAGCGTCATTTGGACCGCAGCTGCAACACGGCGAACGGAAACCCGAGGCCGCTGTCGGATCAGCTGCTGCACTAGCTGCGCGTTGCTCTCTGTGGTTGCCATACGCGGTCGCCCTACCTTTCCGGCACGTTCATCCGTCACGTTCCCAGTCCGTTGAAATTTTTCAAACAGATCCTTTATTGTATCGCTTTTCGGTCCTTTGGTTACATTAAACCTCCGTTGAAAACTTCGTTTTGTTGCAACAACACTGTGTTCTAGGCGGTGGAATTCCAACACCAGAAAAATCCTCTGTTCTAAGGAATAAACCATGTTGTCTACAGCACACTTGCAGGTTGTGAACAGCGCACGCTTACAGCAGAAAGACGACGTACAGAATGGCGCACCCACAGACTGCGTTGTCTTCTATATCTATCACATCACTTGCAGCGCCATCTGTTGTTGAAAATTGTAACTACTGTAATTTCGAAAGTTTGTCCGCCTGAAAATGTACTGTTGTCCCAAGCATATTGCAACAAACGGTGCATTTCTATCGCTGCTCGTTTAGTTTTTATTGCCGTTTCAAATATACCGGTCATTTTTGAAACACCCTGTATGTTCATGACATACATTTCTCACTGAGTTTCCATATTTTTGTCCAACCCCTGTATGTGAAACAGTCCCTGACGTGCTCCAGGATTAGCAGATTTGCTGCGGTTTTCTTGTGAAGGGCCCCTGGACAACATCATCCATAGTTTCACGTCAATAATGCAGCTAGCAACTCATCAGGGAACCCAGGCGCCTGTTACGTGCCGAATTCTATACTGCTTGGCAGATCGATTGTTTCCTGTACTTCTCAAAAAGTTGAGGCACCTATGACCTAAGTCAACACCTCTCAGACAAACTGTATGCGGTAATGTCTGTGGCTGTGTTCTGCCATCGACTACGTAGGTCGAGTCATGAAAGTTAGTCTTACGGCCTCATATGGCACATCAACATATATATACATTATTTACACCCATCATCTTTCAAGATGGACTCTCTATGTTATACAAAATTGGTTATAACTAGATAAATTCTTTGCAATTCACAATAACATACACAAGGTTCGCTATGTGGCTGTCACAGTTAACGGAAGTAAACAACATTATGAGATAACCATGACACAGCCGGCCGACGTGGCCGTGCGGTTAAAGGCGCTGCAGTCTGGAACCGCAAGACCGCTACGGTCGCAGGTTCGAATCCTGCCTCGGGAATGGATGTTTGTGATGTCCTTAGGTTAGTTAGGTTTAACTAGTTCTAAGTTCTAGGGGACTAATGACCTCAGCAGTTGAGTCCCATAGTGCTCAGAGCCATTTGAACCATTTTTGATAACCATGACACAAACAAAACAGAAGTAAACAAGATTCCTGTATCGTACCACAGTATAATGACACATTGAACAGTAAATAAGATTCAAATCACAAATTTTATTTCCTGGAGCTATGATCTGATGATCTACCCTTTAAGCAACTACTCATGTCTCCCTACAAAGTCACAGTTACTTCAGTACCACAAAAATACTAAAATGACCACTTCTTCCGAATTCCAGCATCAACTAGAACCCTCTTATTCTTCTTCATTGGACGCCTTGAAACCTTCTTTACCTGTAGAAGCACTTGAAATTATTAATAAAATAATATCTATCATCAGTACTCAATTTGTAGTAAAAATTGAATCAAAACTCATTTTACGTTCATCACTGTTGCTGTTCTGCATCTCTCCTCTTCTCTTACAAAACATCAACCAACAGTGCAAGCTTCTGGTCACGTGATATATCAGTAAGAAATTAAAAAAATTTCAGCACCGTCTTTATTAATATAACAAAACATATTTCACATTCAACGAAACAAAATAGATTTCACATTCAAATGCCCTAAAACGGCATAGATATACATATTACCCCTAAATACGTAAGAGCAATTACAAAAAATGGTTCAAATGGCTCTGAGCACTATGGGACTTAACTTCGGAGGTCATCAGTCCCCTAGAACTTAGAACAACTTAAACCTAGCTAAACTAAGGATATCACACACAGCCATGCCCGAGGCAGGATTCGAACCTACGACCGTAGCGGTCGCGCGGTTCCACACTGTAGCGCCTATAATCGCTCGGCTACTCCGGCCGGCAGAGAAACTACACAAGTTAATATTTTAATAATGGTCAAACAAATTTTTCCCTCTGCCTCATTACTTAGATTTTTTGTTTAGAGCTCACCACTCTGTTTCCTATCTGACCTATAATATGTGAAGGAGGGCTTTGCAGTTTGATACAAATGTAGAAGAAGTCATAGTCCGAAACTAGTAATAGCATAATAAAATCGTTTCAAGAAAACCTGTAGCTGGTTGCAGTATTTCCTACAATGTATAAATCCAGAAATCCAGTTGTGTTTCACAACCACGAGATTTTCCGAGCCCGTGCTCCACTGTGTGATCAAAAGTATCCGGACACCCCTAAAACATACGTTTTTTTATATTAGGTGCCGTGTGCTGTCACCTACTGCCAGATACTCCATATCAGCGACCTCAGTAGTCATTAGACATCGTGAGACAGCAGGATAGGGCGCTCCGCGGAACTCCCGGACTTCGAACGTGGTCAGGTGATTGGGTGTCACATGTCAGATAGGAAACTGAGTGGTGAGCCCTAAATAAGAGATTTATGAGAGATTTCCACTCTCCTAAACATCCCTTGGTCAACTGTTTCCGATGTGATAGTGAAGTGGAAACGTGAAGGGCCACGTACAGCACAAAAGCATACAGGCCGACCTCGTCTGTTGACTGACAGAGACCGCCGGCGGTTGAAGAGGGTCGTAATGTGTAATAGGCCGACATGTATCCAGACCATCACACAGGGATTCCAAACTGCATCAGGATCCACTGCAAGTACTATGACAGTTAGGCGGGAGTTGAGAAAACTTGGATTTCACGGTCGAGCGGCTGCTCATAAACCACAGATCATGATGGTAAATGCCAAATGACGCCTCGCTTCGTGTAACGAGCGTAAACATTGGACTATTGAACAGTGGAGAAACGTGTGGAGTGACGAATCACGGTACACAATGTGGCAGTCCGATGGCAGGGTGTGAGTATGGCGAATGCCCGGTGAACGTCATCTGCCAGAGTGCGTAGTGCCAACAATAAAATTTCGAGGCGATGGTGTTATGGTGTGGTCGTGTTTTTCATGGAGAGGGCGTGTTTTGCGTGGCACCATCACATCACAGTCCTACACTGATGTTTTAAGCACCTTCTTGCTTCCCACTGTTGAAGAACAATTCAGGGATGGCGATTGCATCTTTCAACACGATCGATCACCTGTTCATAATTCACGGCCTGTGGCGGACTGGTTACACGACAATAATATGCCGGTAATGGACTGGCCTGCAGAGTCCTGACCTGAATCCTATAGAACAAGTTTCGGATATTATTGGAATCCGACTTCGTGCCAAGCCTCACCGACCGACATCAATAATGCTCCTCAGGGCAGCACTCCGTGAAGAATGGGCTGCCATTCCCCAGGAAACCTTCCAGAACCTGACTGGACATATGCCTGCACAGAGTCCTGACCTGAACCCTATAGAACACCTTTGGGATGTTTTGGAATCCGACTTCGTGCCAAGCCTCACCGACCGACATCAATACCTCTCCTCAGGGCAGCACTCCTTCAAGAATGGGCTGCCATTCCCTAGGAAACCTTCCAGAACCTGATTGAACGTATGCCTGTGAGAGTGGAAGTTGACATCAACTCTAAGGGTGGGCCAACACCATATTGAAATCCAGCATTACCGATGGAGGACACTACGAACTTGTAAGTCATTTTCAGCCAGGTGTCCGGATACTTTTGTTCACAATTGTGTCAATAAATCGTCTTCTTCGGTCTAGTTCATAATGCTCCAAAGGAGTGTCTGTGTGTTACAAAATCGTCAAATTGATATCGATCATACGAGTTATAATTCGTGGGATGACTTCCATTTCGTTTCCTCTGCATTAGTGTGATCTGTACAACCTTCCACTCTCTAGGTATGGGTTTCTCTTGTCGTGAGCTTGTTAAAAGTTGAGCCGTTTCATCAGCATACTCAGAAAGGAATCGAAATCGTTTATAACCTGGATTGAAAGATCTTCCTTTGTATGTGACTTACGTTGCTTTGCTACACTGCGGGTATCTGCCTCTAAATTACTCGTGTTGTCAACTGTTCTTCATTAGAATTCAGGAATACGTACTACATCCTCCTCGGTGAATGTGTTACAAATAACTGTGTTTAGTAACGCCACTGCAGCAGCGATGTTATCGTTAACATTATCACTGCTATCGTACAGTTAAGGTACTGATTGGTTCTTATTGCTGGTATGCTTTATACACTCCTGGAAATTGAAATAAGAACACCGTGAATTCATTGTCCCAGGAAGGGGAAACTTTATTGACACATTCCTGGGGTCAGATACATCACATGATCACACTGACAGAACCACAGGCTCATAGACACGGCAACAGAGCATGCACAACGTCGGCACTAGTACAGTGTATATCCACCTTTCGCAGCAATGCAGGCTGCTATTCTCCCATGGAGACGATCGTAGAGATGCTGGATGTAGTCCTGTGGAACGGCTTGCCATGCCATTTCCACCTGGCGCCTCAGTTGGACCAGCGTTCGTGCTGGACGTGCAGACCGCGTGAGACGACGCTTCATCCAGTCCCAAACATGCTCAATGGGGGACAGATCCGGAGATCTTGCTGGCCAGGGTAGTTGACTTACACCTTCTAGAGCACGTTGGGTGGCACGGGATACATGCGGACGTGCATTGTCCTGTTGGAACAGCAAGTTCCCTTGCCGGTCTAGGAATGGTAGAACGATGGGTTCGATGACGGTTTGGATGTACCGTGCACTATTCAGTGTCCCATCGACGATCACCAGTGGTGTACGGCCAGTGTAGGAGATCGCTCCCCACACCATGATGCCGGGTGTTGGCCTTGTGTGCCTCGGTCGTATGCAGTCCTGATTGTGGCGCTCACCTGCACGGCGCCAAACACGCATACGACCATCATTGGCACCAAGGCAGAAGCGACTCTCATCGCTGAAGACGACACGTCTCCATTCGTCCCTCCATTCACGCCTGTCGCGACACCACTGGAGGCGGGCTGCACGATGTTGGGGCGTGAGCGGAAGACGGCCTGACGGTGTGCGGGACCGTAGCCCAGCTTCATGGAGACGGTAGCGAATGGTCCTCGCCGATACCCCAGGAGCAACAGTGTCCCTAATTTGCTGGGAAGTGGCGGTGCGGTCCCCTTACGGCACTGCGTAGGATCCTACGGTCTTGGCGTGCATCCGTGCGTCGCTGCAGTCCGGTCCCAGGTCGACGGGCACATGCACCTTCCGCCGACCACTGGCGACAACATCGATGTACTGTGGAGACCTCACGCCCCACGTGTTGAGCAATTCGGCGGTACGTTCACCCGGCCTCCCGCATGCCCACTATACGCCCTCGCTCAAAGTCCGTCAACTGCACATACGGTTCACGTCCACGCTGTCGCGGCATGCTACCAGTGTTAAAGACTGCGATGGAGCTCCGTATGCCACGGCAAACTGGCTGACACTGACGGCGGCGGTGCACAAATGCTGCGCAGCTAGCGCCATTCGACGGCCAACACCACGGTTCCTGGTGTGTCCGTTGTGCCGTGCGTGTGATCATTGCTTGTACAGCCCTCTCGCAGTGTCCGGAGCAAGTATGGTGGGTCTGACACACCGGTGTCAATGTGTTCTTTTTTCCATTTCCAGAGTCTCTCTGAATTTTCGGACAGATTTCGAGACAGAGTTTTGTTGTGTGAACTATGAAAAGTGTCTCTCTGAAGTCCGCGCTAACGTTCGAGCTTCTGTAAAAATCGCCAATACTAGATATTTTGTGTTCTTTAACCCTTTCGTGGGCAAAATTATTGAGTAGTTTTTTTTTTTTAATGAATGGAGAGCAGATAGTAGTTAACAGATAGGTATATTTATCATACAGAATATCAGATTTGCTCCTACTGTGAAAGTGAGGTCACACAACAAGGTGGGAAGTATTCTTCCCACTGCCCTTCCTTGGAGTTAAATGACAAAAGCAACTTTTTCAATACATGTCATATTTATTTGATAAATTTACTTCTCTTGTTACAATGATTGTTCACAATTACTTGCCATGAAATTTTCTGAAACACGGGTCTATGCAAAGTGGTATTTGACAATATGTACAAACACAGCGAGTGCTCTTTTCCGCAGCATTGGTACTACAATGGCGGCACGTCCAGTAGGTTTCTCCTAAAATGTGTTGATGCTCCCCTACAGCCACATGACAAAAATTTTCAGGTACTTTACCCCCTTTTGCCAGAAAGACAGGTTTTTGTCCACGCCCTTTTTGGGATGAGAAGCTAGCGATCAATTGTCTGGCTAGATGGATCCGGTATGTGAGCTGATCATGCTGTCCACTTTCTGTTTTACTTATTTTCCACAGGATAAAACTGTTCACTGCACCAGCTGAAACGTCCCCTTAGAAAAATTATACATGACTGTGCTTAACCTGACACACAATATTTTTTTTTTTTTTTAGCGCAACGCAATCTGACTTTCAGAAATCCCTACAAAGGAATGGCCCTGACTAAGGTTAACCAGTACCTTTCACAAATCACTTACCTCACCAAAAATCTTCGTTACTCGAACTACTGCAATACAGCGAGCGCCACTACTGCCAGCTAAATAAAAGATTCAAACTACGGAAGGCACTAACTACTGATAGGGATAGTTAGCAAATGAAAGATTTTAACAGAAAACAATGTATTTACCTTAATAGTCATAATATATATAGCAGTTCATAATATCCAGTATAACAAATTTCAAAACTCCGCCATCTCTCTCCCCACATCCACCACTGCTGGCGGCTCACCTCCAACTGCGCAACGCTACGCGCTGTTCACATCCAGCTGCCGCTGCCAAACACTACAATGGCAGACAACAATGCAAACTAGCCACAGACTGCACACAGCACAGCCAGTGATTTTCGTACAGAGCGCTACGTAACGTTGCCAATAAGAAAACATAAACAGCCTACTTACATAGCCCCCATGCTCCCCACAAAAAATTTTACAAATTGTTTTGGGCAGTGGCCAATAATGATTTGAAAAAATTTTTCATAATACAATAACAAAGATATCAAATGCACACACTTATTGATACAATGTTGGTCAAAAGCTAAAATTTTCTCACAGTCCATAAAGATAGTCCTGATCATTCATCATAATAATAATTACAGTTTTTTTTGACAAAGTCTCATTAGTAAATGAAATTGCACACAGAAGTAATGGATTTCCATGCAGTCTTGAAGAAGTAGTGTTGTCCTTCCAACGGAAAGACAGTGCTGACTCTTGGCATGCAGACAGGTAATGGGCCACAACAGAGCAAACCCACAGCAGAGTCGTTCGACGTTTTGAAGAATATTGGTAGGTAGGTCATCACAGAGCAGACCCACTGTAGTCCTGGTAGAGAGTATGGTATTGGTGGGCCACCAGAGGTGCAGACCCACTGCTGTCCTTATAAGTAGGCTGTTTAGGTTTTCTTACTGGCAACATTACGTAGCGCTCTGTATGAAAATTACTGGCTGTGCTGTGTGCAGTCTGTGGCCAATTTGCATTGTTGTCTGCCACTGTAGTATTGGGCGCTGCCAAACACTACAATGGCAGACAATGCAAACTAGCCACAGACTGCACACAGCACAGCCAGTGATTTTCGTACAGAGCGCTACGTAATGTTGCCAATAAGAAAACATAAACAGCCTACTTACACAACGTCCACCAGGAAATAAAATATTCTGTGCCACCATTTAACAGAACGTCTGCCAATAGCATACCTTTCTCGTAATTGATCAAACTTATCGACACCACCCATTATTTTGTTGTATTCTGCCACAAATTCAGGACAAGATATCTCTATACTAGTACCATCCTTGTTTTTCCTTTTCACTGTTGCTGTTTCTCATGGATCATGAATTGAGGACAGGAAAGTGACTGGACGGTTATCCATCCATTTTACTGCAGAAATGGCTCCTTTTGTTTCAAACTGGAATTCTCCTCGTTCCAATTTTACGTTTTCCTTCATAAATTTGTGTAAATGAAAAGTATTTACCTTATACCATAGCTTTGAGGAAAAAACCACAAAATGTCACGCAAACAGCACTGATAGGGTCCTCTACAGAGCAACACAACACTCAGCTATACAGTGCCTCTGCGCGAAGGTACAGCAAAAACGGCGGGAATTTCCGATTGGAAGCAGTACCCTATACTGTTCACTAGGTGGTAGCACCGTACAGAGGTGGGAACTGTGAATCCCACAGAAGTAGGAGCGAGTTCATTGTAGTGGGAAGCATGTTTCCCACGGCTCACGAAAGGGTTAAAATCTGGCCTGCATTTTTCGTTGCTTCTGAAACTGTGTTCTGGGCTGGTTTCGTGTACCATTGGCGATCTACTCCGTCTCTAGTCAATATATTTGTTATAAAACAAACCTATTCAAAATAAGACTCAAATTTTCATTGAACCTCACGGCAAATACACCATCTGCGTCGGTGGCGGGGGAACAGGGGAGGGCGGGGGATGCGGTCGGTGAAATGTACCAGTCTCTAATTTAGTACATTTTGCTACCGAGTACTCTTTTATAAGTTGTCTTAAAATTTTAATTTAGCTCAACGTAAACCCAACACACCACACGGGCTAAGCTTCATGAATCCCGTTGGTAAATACCTGCTTGATATAGCAAGCGAGTATTGCCGCTGTGTTATTTCACGTATACATCAGAGAAATATCTCAAGAGGGCTAATTAATGGTCAAGTTTTAATTGTTTGATTCTTTCTTTGCTCGGCGGTGTACGTTTAATTTGAGAGTGCAATTATATTACATGCGCCAATGATAATATTGCGTCTGCTACATTACAGCAGCTACAATATAGCAGGTCAGCAACTGGAAGCAGTTAATTCCATAAATTATCTGGGAGTACGCATTAGGAGTGATTTAAAATGGAATGATCATATAAAGTTGATTGTCGGTAAAGCAGATGCCAGAATGAGATTCATTGGAAGAATCCTAAGGAAATGCAATCCGAAAACAAAGGAAGTAGGTTACAGTACGCTTGTTCGCCCACTGCTTGAATACTGCTCAGCAGTGTGGGATCCGAACCAGATAGGGTTGATAGAAGAGATAGAGAAGATCCAACGGAGAGCAGCGCGCTTCGTTACAGGATCATTTAGTAATCGCGAAAGCGTTACGGTGATGATAGATAAACTCCAGTGGAAGACTCTGCAGGAGAGACGCTCAGTAGCTCGGCACGGGATTTTGTTGAGGTTTCGAGAACATACCTTCACCGAGGAGTCAAGCAGTATATTGCTCCCTCCTACGTATATCTCGCGAAGAGACCATGAGGATAAAATCAGAGAGATTAAAGCCCACACAGAGGTATACCGACAATCCTTCTTTCCTCGAACAATACGAGACTGGAATAGAAGGGAGAACCGATAGAGGTACTCAAGGTACCCTCCGCCACACACCGTCAGGTGGCTTGCGGAGTACGGACGTAGATGTAGATGCTGATAACAGTGAGCTCACGATAAAATCTTCTAAATCGCGGTGCTCTTGTTTCTGCAGTTCTATCCCAGCCATCCACTCTGACCTTACTTTTCTGCTCGTAACAAAATTAAAAAGGTATCTAAATCCACACAGCCTGAAAATTACACATCTGACTACTATTGTCTTAAATTTATTGAGTGAACTTCAATAACAACCTGAAAAATATTGGGAGCTTCTCCTACGAAAGGTGGTCTTTATCATGAACAGCTAACTGGTATTTTCGCATTTACAATTGAGCTATGTCCTCATGTTTCAACAACATCTTCTCAGCAGAGTCACTTTGAGTAAAACACTCGAAGTTTCGTTCGCTGTCTCCAGCATCGTCATCAGGAGTTAAAATCACTGACTTCTGAGGCTGGCAGGGTGTCTGCTTATACAGAGTGTTACAAAAAGGTACGGCCAAACTTTCAGGAAACATTCCTCGCACACAAAGAAAGAAAATATGTTATGTGGACATGTATCCGGAAACGCTTACTTTCCGTGTTAGAGCTCATTTTATTACTTCTCTTCAAATCACAGTAATCATGGAATGGAAACACACAGCAACAGAACGTACCAGCGTGACTTCAAACACTTTGTTACAGGAAATGTTCAAAATGTCCTCCGTTAGCGAGGATACATGCATCCACCCTCCGTCGCATGGAATCCCTGATGCGCTGATGCAGCCCTGGAGAATGGCGTATTGTATCACAGCCGTCCACAATACGAGCACGAATAGTCTCTACATTTGGTACCGGGGTTGCGTAGACAAGTGCTTTGAAATGCCCCCATCAATGAAAGTCAAGAGGGTTGAGGTCAGGAGAGCGTGGAGGCCATGGAATTGGTCCCGCCTCTACCAATCCATCGGTCACCGAATCTGTTGCTGAGAAGCGTACGAACACTTCGACTGAAATGTGCAGGAGCTCCATCGTGCATGAACCACATGTTGTGTCGTACTTGTAAAGGCACATGTTCTAGCAGCACAGGTTGAGTATCCTGTATCAAATCATGATAACGTGCTCCATTGAGCGTGGGTGGAAGAACATGGGGCCCAATCGAGCCATCACCAACAATGCCTGCCCAAACGTTCACAGAAAATCTGTGTTGATGGCGTGATTGCACAATTGCGTGCGGATTCTCGTCAGCCCACACATGTTGATTGTGAAAATTTACAATTTGATCACGTTGGAATGAAGCCTCATCCGTAAAGAGAACATTTGCACTGAAATGAGGATTGACACATTGTTGGATGAACCATTCGCAGAAGTGTACCCGTGGAGGCCAATCAGCTGCTGATAGTGCCTGCACACGCTGTACGTGGTACGGAAACAACTGGTTCTCCCGTAGCACTCTCCATACAGTGACGTGGTCAACGTTACCTTGTACAGTAGCAACTTCTCTGACGCTAACATTAGGGTTATCGTCAACTGCACGAAGAATTGACTCGTCCATTGCAGGTGTCCTCGTCGTTCTAGGTCTTCCCCAGTCGCGAGTCATAGGCTGGAATGTTCCGTGCTCCCTAAGACGCCGATCAATTGCTTCGAACGTCTTCCTGTCGGGACACCTTCGTTCTGGAAATCTGCCTCGATACAAACGTACCGCGCCACGGCTATTGCCCCGTGCTAATCCATACATCAAATGGGCATCTGCCAACTCCGCATTTGTAAGCATTGCACTGACTGCAAAACCACGTTCGTGATGAACACTAACCTGTTGATGCTACGTACTGATGTGCTTGATGCTAGTACAATAGAGCAATGAGTCGCATGTCAACACAAGCACCGAAGTCAACATTACCTTCCTTCAATTGGGCCAACTGGCGGTGAATCGAGGAAGTACAGTACATACTGAGGAAACTAAACCGAGCTCTAACATGGAAATTAAGCGTTTCCGGAAACATGTGCACATATCATCTTTTCTTTATTTGTGTGTGAGGAATGTTTCCTGAAAGTTTGGCCGTACCTTTTTGTAACATCCTATATAGATGCAATGGCAGTATCTGAAATCTTCCAGAGAGGGCAGGAATGACGCATGTGCGGAAGGGAAATTGGGCAGCTGCTAGTAGTTCTGTTACGCCTCGGGACCGAGTAACGTCTCATAGGGAGAGGGCCGCCGCCATCTTTGAAGATGCCATTACCGCGTCGCTACAATCGTGAAAACTACGTCCGTGCTGGCGCTCAATGTCCACATCCCGCGCCCATGCCGTACTACGTGTGTAAAAAACTTGTCTCTGTTAAAGTTGTTTCTAATTATTCTACGTAATGAAATACTTTAGCGCCATTAGGACAATTTTTTTCGTTATGAGCGTAGCTTTCTATGACGTCATTGAGTTTTTAAAAACATTTTAACTGTAAAGACTTACAAGTAGACCACTCAGTCATCGGATTTTTGTAATTTCTTTCATTTAGGGTACGTGACGTTCAAAACTCAAAAAACACTATCCCACAGCAGTTCTATACAACTCTCAAAACTTCGCGAGAAAATCGACTTTGAAGATTCTCGAGGAACTTGAAGCTAAGGTGGTATTTCACGACAAACTGCGTAGCTTTCTCGGTAGTGTCGGAGAGTTGTAATTTGGTAATCAGTGGCTCGCGCGTTCGAATTTTACTATCGTCTTTCTTTCTTGTTTTGGTATTTTTCGTTCAGTTCGAGTACTTGCATCATTTAAATATAAAATTCGTGAAATGTATGTTAATTAACACAAATATAATCATTATTTTTATGAAAAATGTGCATCTCGTTTATAATTACATATCCAAGCATTGTAAATATAAATTCTTAATCATTGATATTTTCTAAGAGATTGTTAACAAAGACGGTTTAAATTTAAAAGGTTACAATTTACAAACAATCTACTGTAGAGTACCGAGTTAGGAATTTATGTTTGCAATGAAAACTAGAATTTTGCATCTGATACGCAATTACAATCAAGAAGCTCCAGATTTCATTAAAAATTAGGATTGGATATGTTTAAGTGTTCGAACTGAACGAAAAATAATAAAACAAAAATATGACCATGGCGAGATTTGAGCCACCACTCTATTAGGTTATCCAGTTATCATTCTGCAGAGATTGGGCTTGCATTATTAGCTGTTCTGAGTTAGTGACACATTACAGATATGACGTTACTGAAAGAAGAGGCTGCAGATTAGCTTCTCCCCCAGCAAATATTTAACGAAAATCTCTTGCGCAGCGAATATTCCGACGTGACTGGGAAAGAACACAAGTTAATTCTTATTACGAAAACGATAAAAGATCGGATGCTCAGAATAACGTAACAGTATCGCTGAAGTGCGTCTGTTGCATGATCAAACATTCACACGTTCTTGCAGGTCAACAAGCTACTCTCAAACAATCAGCATAGATTCAGGGAAATCCGCCTTGCCGCGCGGTCTCAGGCGTCACGTAAAGGTCCGCGCGGCTCCCTCCTTGGGAGGTTTGAGTCCTCCCTCGGGCATGGGTGTGTGTCTTGTCCTTAGCGTAAGTTAGTTTAAGTTACGGACCGATGACGTTAGCAGTTTGGTCCCATAACTCCTAACCACAAATTTCCAAATCCGCCTGGGTGAGACACACAGCCTGCTTTATTCGGTCACGGTATCTTACAAGACCGCCCCCCCCCCCCCCCACCCATGAACCATGGACCGTGTCGTTGGTGTGGAGGCTTGCGTGCCTCAACGATACAGCAGATAGCCGTACCGTAGGTACAACCACAACGGAGGGGTATCTGTTGAGAAGCCAGACAAACGTGTGTTTCCTAAAGAGGGGCAGCAGCCTCTTCAGTAGTTGCAGGGGCAACAGTCTGGATGATTGACTGATCTGGCCTTGTAACACTAACCAAAATGGCCTTGCTGTGCTGGTACTGCGAACGGCTGAAAGCAAGGGGAAACTACAGCCGTAATTTTTCCCGCGGGCATGCAGCTTTACTGTATGAATAAATAATGATGGTGTCCTCTTGGGTAAAATATTCCGGAGGTAAAACAGTCCCCCATTCGGATCTCCGGGCGGGAACTACTCAAGAGGATGTCGTTATCAGCAGAAAGAAAACTGGCGTTCTACGGATCGAATCGTGGAATGTCAGATCCCTTAATCGGGCAGGTAGGTTAGAAAATTTAAAAAAGGAAATGGATAGGTTAAAGTTAGATATAGTGGGAATTAGTGAAGTTCGGTGGCAGGAGGAACAAGACTCCTGGTCAGGTGAATACAGGGTTATAAATACAAAATCAAACAGGGGTAATGCAGGAGTAGCTTTAATAATGAATAAAAAAGTAGGAGTGTGGGTAAGCTACTACAAACAGCATAGTGAACGCAATATTGTGACCAAGATAGACACGAAGCCCACGCCTACTACAGTAGTACAAGTTAATATGCCAACTAGCTCTGCACATCACGAAGTAATTTAAGAAATGTATGATGAAATAAAAGAAATTATTCACATAGTGAAGGGAGACGAAAATGGGTGACTGGAATTCGGTAGCAGGAAAAGGGAGAGAAGGAAACGTAGTAGGTGAATATGGATCGGGGCTAAGAAATGAAAGAGGAAGCCGCCTGGTAGAATTTTGCGCAGAGCATAACTTAATCATAGCTACCAATTGGTTCAAGAATCATGAAAGAAGGTTGTATACATGGAAGAACCTTGGAGATACTAAAGGGTATCAGATAGATTATATAATGGTAAGACAGAGATTTAGGAACCAGGTTTTAAATTATAAGACATTTCCAGGGGCAGATTGGTTATAAACTGTAGATTGAAACTTAAGAAACTGCAAAAAGGTGCGAATTTAAGGAGGTGGGATCTGGATAAACTGACTAAACCAGAGGTTGTACAGAGTTTCAGGGAGAGCATAAGGGAGCAATTGACAGGAATGGGGGAAAGAAATACAGTATAAGAAGAATAGGTAGCTTTGAGGGATGAAATAGTGAAGGCAGCAGAGGATGAAGTAGGTAAAAAGACGAGGGCTAGTAGAAATCCTTGGGTAACAGAAGAAATATTGAATTTAATTGATGAAAGGAGAAAATATAAAAATGCAGTAAAAGAAGGAGGCAAAAAGGAATACAAATGTCTCAAAAATGATATCGACAGGAAGTGCAAAATGGCTAAGCAGGGATGCCTAGAAGACAAATGTAAGGATGTAGAGGCTTATCTCACTAGGGGTAAAATAGATACTGCCTACAGGAAAATTAAAGAGACCTTTGGGGAAAGGAGAACCACTTGTTTGAATATCAAGAGCTTTGATGGAAACCCAGTTCTAAGCAAAGAAGGGAAAGCAGAAAGGTGGAAGGAGTATATAGAGGGTCTATACAAGGGCGATGTACTTGAGGACAATATTATGGAAATGGAAGAGGATGTAGATGAAATGGGAGATATAATACTGCGTGAAGAGTTTGACAGAGCACTGGAAGACCTGAGTCGAAACAAGGCCCCTGAACATTCCATTAGAACTACTGACAGCCTTGGGAGAGCCAGTCCTGACAAAAACTCTACCATCTGGTGAGCAAGATGTATGAGACAGGCGAAATACCCTCAGACTTCAAGAAGAATATAATAATTCCAATCGCAAAGAAAGCAGGTGTTATCAGATGTGAAAATTACCGAACCATCAGTTTAATAAGTCACAGCTGCAAAATACTAACGCGAATTCTTTACAGACGAATGGAAAAACTGGTAGAAGCCGACCTTGGGGGAAGATCAGTTTGGATTCCGTAGAAATGTTGGAACACGTGAGGCAATACTGCCACTACGACTTATCTAAGAAGAAAGATTAAGGAAAGGCAAACCTACATTTCTAGCATTTGTAGACTTAGAGAAAGCTTTTGACAATGTAGATTGGATTACTCTCTTTCAAATTTTGAAGGTGGCAGGGATAAAATACAGGGAGCGAAAGGCTATTTACAATTTGTATAGAAAGCAGATGTCAGTTATAAGAGTCGAAGGGTTTGAAAGGGAAGCAGTGGTTGGGAAGGGAGTGAGACAGGGTTGTAGCCTCTCCCCGATGTTATTCAATCTGTATATTGAGCAAGCAATATAGGAAACAAAAGAAAAGTTCGAAGCAGGTATTAAAATCCATGGAGAAGAAATAAAAACTTTGAGGTTCGCCGATGACATTGTAATTCTGTCATAGACAGCAAAGGACTTGGAAGAGCAGTTGAACGGAATGGACAGTGTGTTGAAAGGAGGATATAAGATGAACATCAACAAAAGCAAAACGAGGATAATGGAATGTAGTCGAATTAAGTCGGGTGATTCTGAGGGAATTAGATTAGGAAATGAGACACTTAAAGTAGTAAAGGAGTTTTGCTATTTGGGGAGCAAAATAAATGATGATCGTCGAAGTAGAGAGGATATAAAATGTAGACTGGCAATGGCAAGGATAGCGTTTCTGAAGGAGAAAATATTGTTAACATCGAATGAAGATGAAATGTCAGGAAGTCATTTCTGAAAGTATTTGTATGGAGTGTAGCCATGTATGGAAGTGAAACGTGGACGATAAATAGTTCAGACAATAAGAGAATAGAAGCTTTCGAAATGTGGTGCTACAGAAGGATGCTGAAGATTAGATGGGTAGATCACATAACTAATGAGCAGGTATTGAATAGGATTGGGGAGAAGAGAAGTTTGTGGCACAACTTGACCAGAAGAAGGGATCGGTTGGTAGGACATGTTCTGAGACAACAAGGGATCACCAATTTAGTATTGGAGGGCAGCGTGGAGGGTGAAAATCGTAGAGGGAGACCAAGAGATGAATACACTAAGCAGATTCAGAAGGATGTAGGCTACAGTAGGTACTGGGAGATGAAGAAACTTGCACAGGATAGAGTAGCATGGAGAGCTGCATCAAACCAGTCTCAGGACTGAAGACCATGACAACAAAAACATCTTACAAGATACAGTTGGATAGGTAGATCGCGTCTTCCTGGATTTCAGTTAGACGTTCACCATTGTGTCCCGTCATAGGCTACCAATGAAGATCCATCTTGACAATTACTGTATTGGCTCGGTGAATATCTGCCCAGTTCGTTATACTGGATGACAAATGACCGGTAGAAACGAAAGTATTTGCCCCATGGAATCGTTATGTAACCCCTAATGTTGTCAAAATAAATAAAATATTGATGGGGTAGGATAAGCAGCACTATGTACAGTGTTGCCTACAAGAAACTGTCGTTGTTGAACGACAGACAAGGACGAAAACGTTATCACTATGTATAATGAAAGTTGGTTAATGTCTCCAATAAATACAAAGAACCTGACTGTAGAAGATTACAACACACACACACACACACACACACACACACACACACACACACACACACACACACACACACACACACGCGCGAGCACACACGCACACACACTTACGCGCGCACACACACACACACACACACACACACACACACACACACACACGCACACGCATACACACACACACAAACAAAAGAAAAACCAATGCACTGCGAACGAATTATCCGAATGGGACGGAAATCAGTAGAAGTGATGTACACGTACAGACAAACAAATGATTACAATTTCAGAAAAGAGAACGAGCCTTACTAAATAGAGCTTGTCCAGATCACGTTGGTCCACCTCTGTCCTAGTGCAAGCAGTTATTCTGTTTATCGTTGGTTAACAGAGTTGTAAGATGTCTTCCTGAGGGATAACGTGCCAAATTGAGTCCAATTGACGCGTCAGATCATAAAAAACCGTAGATGGTAGACGGGTCTTGCCCATAACGCTCCAAAAGTTCTCAGTTAAGGGGAGAGATCCGGCGACCTTGCTGTCCGAGGTAGAGTTTGTCAAGCACGGAGACGAGCTGTAGAAACTCTCACAGTGTGTGAGTGGGCATTATCTTCTTGCAATGTAAGCCCAGCATGGTTTGCCATGATGGGCAACAAAACGGAATGTAGAGTATTGCCGTAAGGCTGCTGTGGATGACAACCAAAGGGGTCCTGAGATGAAATCAAATGACATCCCAGACCATTACTCATCGTTGTCGGGCCGGATGGCGTGCGACTGTCTGGTTGGTACCTTCCAGATGTCTGGGTCATCTCTAGACAAGTCGTTGCTGTTAATCGGGGCTCAGTTCCAAGCGGGGTTCATCGCTGAAGACCATCAAAACGTACTCCAGTCAATGAGATTCCAGGGCGAATGTGCTCGACACCACTGCAAAGGGCTTTTTGTGTAGAAGTTGAAAGTTTACCGTCCAACCTCCTTGCCTAGGGACGCCAGATGAAAGTCGATGTCGTCAAGCCCTGAATGAAAATTGCGCAACGGATAACTGGGGCGGGGAGCTTGAGAGCGCTACCTAGAGAGCGTGCCCTTTCTGTATGATACCAGGCAAGGGGCTGGAGGGCTCACACGCTGATGTGTGGGTCCCTGCATTCTAAATTTATTTATTGTTCCGTGGGACCAAATTAAGGAGAAGTATCAATGGTCATGGAACAAGACAATACATGAAATTATTACACGATATTAGAAACAGATAAAATGAAATATAAAAAACATATTCAGGTGACAAGTAAGTTTAAATAAAGAAAATCAACAATGTAACACTGGAATTTGCTTAATTTTTTAGATCTTCCAGGAGCTCCTCGACAGATTAGAAGGAGTGAGCCATGAGGAAACTCTTCAGTTTAGACTTAAAAGAGTTTGGGCTACTGCTAAGATTTTTGAGTTCTTGTGGTAGCTTATTGAAAATGGATGCAGCAGAATACTGCACTCCTTTCTGCACAAGAGTCAAGGAAGTGCATTCCACATGCAAATTTGATTTCTGCCTAGTATTAACTGAGTGAAAGCTGCTAACTCTTGGGAATAGGCTAATATTGCAAACAACAAACGACATTAAAGAAAATATATACTGTGAGGGCAATATCAGAATTCCCAGACTATTGAATAGGGGTCGACAAGAGGTTCTCGAACTTACACCACATATAGCTCGAACAGCCCGTTTTTGAGCCAAACATACCCTTTTTGAATAAGAAGAATTACCCCAAAAAATAATGCCATACTACATAAGCGTATGAAAATATGCGAAGTAGACTACTTTTCGTGTTGAAGTGTCACTTATTTCAGATACTGTTCTAATGGTAAATAAAGCAGCATGTAGTTTCTGAACAAGATCCTGGACATGGGCTTTCCACAACAGCTTACTATCTATCCGAATGCCTACGAACTTGAACTGTTCCGTCTCGCTTATAATGTGCCCATTCTGTCTTTTATTTTAAATAAATTCCTTTAACTTCACTTCTTTGTGATTTTTAAGGTATGTTAAAGATTGATGACAGTTGATTTCCTATTTATTTTAAACATTATCACTCGATTTTACAGCGATTGCAGCAATTGTTTCAGTTTACAGATATTACAATTTTACAACTTATAGCTCGGGTATATTATAATATTAATCTGCACGCACATTTCTACGAGTAAGACGAAATTGCGTTGGCCAAATGTATACCACCAGAGTCTCCCAATATTTTACATAGGACATTCATTATGTGAGAAGGATAACGGGCAAACTGGGGACCAGATACTTTAACGCAGGGTGTCAAATTTCCGGAATTAAACGAGCACATTCATTTCCTTACACAATCCGAAACTGGAAATAAAAGAATTAGTACAAATATTCAAATACCTCTCTTCCACGAGTGAACATTGAGACAGACGCACTGAGGGCACGTCTGCTCACTTACCCGTCTTCTGTAACACCCCAAGAATATGTCGGACACCCGGAGGTCTTCCTGGGCCCCGGTGGAGGTGGTGGTCGAACCACTTGGCCGTGACCAACCTCTCCACCCCAAATCTTGTGACACTGGAAAGTCTTTGAGTTTTACCTGCCTGTACTGTCTCTCTGATCCCCTAGCCAGGAGTAAGGTTCCCAACAAAGATTTGACCACGCTTTACGGAAAGTTGTGAAGAGGATTAGGAAAGTTCATGTGCAGATTCACATTCACGTACAAGAAATGGATAATACACGACATATATAAATACGTATTATGAAGCCTGACACATTTCTTTCCACCCGTCCACACGGGTTCTGTTGCTACCGCGGCCGGCCGCGTCGTGTAATAAAATTGGCTGCGGAGCCGCCTCTGTTTCTATTTCCCGGTGCGAGCGAGCAGCGAAACCTGCTGCTTATAGAGCGGAAACTACTGTACCGTTTCAAAGTCAATGGCAATCGGGGCAATGAAAAAAAAATGAAATTTGTGGTAAGGTCTTATGGGATCAAACTGCTGAGGTCAGGGGTCATCGGTCCCCAAGCTTACGCACTGTTTAATCTCTTAATCTAACTTACGCTAAGGACGACACACACAGCCATGCCCGAGGGAGGACTCGGAGACCTCCTCCGACGGTGGTGGGGGCGGTGGGGGGGGGGGGGGGGGGAGCCGCGCGGCTCGGCGCAATGAAAACCGTGAGCTCCTTGCTACCTTGAGCCGCCTGTTAACGGTCCTTGTGATCACCAGTTAAGGCGTCGGATATATCATAATGAAGAATCCGAGACTCCGAGTGCCTCTCTGGTGATTTCTCGATCCTCTCGTTCTTCGTCTCTCCCTAGGTCAACCGCTTCCTTCTTGAATTTGTGTCCCATTCCTGCCAACATCGTCGAATAATGGTATCCCACCAGTTCAAATGTCGAGCGATTCGCCGATTCCTCCAACCAGCTTCTTTGAGCCCCATATACACGTCCTTTCTCAAAGTATATGACATCTGCGTTTATTGATCACTTGCCAGTCTGCGAGGCATCGTTACTGTCCGACTGAGTACACGGAGTTAAGCTCACAGAGAATTTAAGCCCTGGTATTCTTCTTAGATAAGCGAGTAATTTTGTTATTATTAATTTATTTGTTTATTTTCCTAGAGTGCATTTCAGTTTTATACCGAAACTCGATATCAAAATTACGACAGAATCAAGGCAGCCTAATGGAAGACTTAGATTTCTGGGGAAGTACAGTACAGTACAGTACAGTACAGTACAGTCCATCTGTAAAGGAAATCGAGTACAGATCGCAAATGAAACCGATTCTAGAGTATTATTTCACTGTCTGGACTGCTTATCTCGAGGGCGTGACTACATAGTCACGCAGCTAGGACAGTGATGGGTTGGTGTACTTTGCTGTAGTAATTCGGTGGGAACGGAAACAGTCGCGACGCTGACTTTTGCGGTTAAGTCAGTGTAACTAGAGGCAATTTGCTATTCGTTCGCCTACAGTAACCGACCAAAATTCGCGTTGCAAATAAAACTACCGCCAAGTATTAAATCTATTTTTGATGACAAAAATCTTAAAGCTAATAGCGTTAAGAGCAAAATTTAAAACTGACAAAACGGATTGTGAAAACAGACTTTTACAGTATCTCAGCTGTCGCACAAAATTCCGTATATTTCTAGGGTCGTTGCGCATAAGACAATGACTGAAAAATATTTTTTTTTTCTTTATGGTATTTCAATTCCTCATCGGGGCGGGCTGACAGCAGCATATGCGCTGCTCTTCAGCCGAAAGACATAGAACAAACAATAGAAGACATTTAAAAAGAACAAAGGAGAGAATATGGTGAACATAGATATAAGAAAGGGGGATCATCATGGAAGGCAATAGACAAAAAACGGGGTGACCGTAAAATGGGGATAAAAAACTGTTAAAACTGTTTAAAAGTAGCACACACAAAAAGCCACACACTGCGACAATTAAAAGAACACAAGGCACAGTATGACTGGAGCATGAAAGGTATCGACGGATGGTGTAGCACTTAACAAACACAGATGGCGAACCTCAAGGCAGTACACAATTAAAATCACACCTCTTGACGCACAGGAGAAACAGCACTAAACACAACACTGATGTGGCACGCTGACGATGATCAAGACAGAGGATCTGCCAGGCGCAAGGAGATGAGGGAGACTGGAAGAAGGGAGGGAGGGGAAGAGATGGGGGAGATGAGCGGGGGGTGCTCTGAAGACGACCAGGTAGGGAGAGACGTGGGAAGGAAAGAGGCAAGTATGGGGTTCATGGGTCTCAGGGGGAGGGGGGGGGAGGAGGAAAATCCGCTCTGGGAGAAGGAGGGAAGAGGAAAAAAGGGAGCCCTGGAGAGGGGGGGGAACAAGGCCAGGTTATAGTTGGATGGAAGGGTAGATGTCACGGCGAAGTTCGTCATCTGGGAGGGGGAGGCGTTGGAAATTGCCCTGATGAAGGAGATGGAGGGTGTGGCGGTGGAGAGAGGGAGGGATACAGCGATAGAGGCGTGGCAACGGGCGTGGGGTGGAGAGGAAGGAGGAAACCAGAGGGTGGGGGGGATCAAGCCTGCAGACAATGTAAAGGATGCGGAGATGTTGGAGGAACAGGAGGAGGTGGGGGAAGGGGATCAGTTCATACAGGAGCCGTGTGGGCGAAGGAAGGCGGATACGGAAGGCAAGGCGGAGCGCATGGCGTTCAAGGATTTGGAGGGTCTTGTAAAAGCGGGTGGGGGCGGAGATCCAGGCAACGCTGGCATAACAGAGGATAGGACAGATGAGGGATTTGTAGGTGTGGAGGCTGGTAGAAGGATGCAATCCCCATGTCCGGCCAGACAGGAGTTTCAGAAGGCGGAGGCGGGAATGGGCTTTCTGCTGGATGGTCTGGAGATGAGGGGTCCAGGTGAGGTGTCGGTCGAGGGTGAGGCCAAGGTATTTCAGGGTGGGGGTGAGCTGGATAGGACGACCATAAAGGGTGAGGTAGAAATCATGGAGCAGAAAGGAGCGAGTGGTGTGGCCTATGATGATTGCCTGGGTTTTCGAGGGGTTGAGAAGGAGGAACCACTGGTTACACCAAGTGGTGAACTGGTTAAGGTGGGTTTGGAGGATACGTTGAGACCGTTGAAGGGTTGGATAGAGAGCCAGGAAGGCAGTGTTATCAGCATACTGGAGAAGGTGGACTGGTGGGGGTGACTGAAAAATAATGGCGCCATAAGTTTTATACTCATTCGATTCCATAGCTCGTACCGAGGTCAATAATTGTCGACGGATGGCTGCTTCATTGGTCTTCCTTTTACGGAAGGAAAAGGGCTACTGGGCAGAAATGTAAAAGTTATGCGCGTCACCAAACGAAAAAGCATAGTATCCTATGACTACAAATCAATGTGTGGTGTCACCGCCAGACACCACACTTGCTAGAAGGTAGCCTTTAAATCGGCTGCGGTCCATTAGTATACGTCGGACCCGCGTGTCGCTACTATCAGTGATTGCCGCTACACGGCAGGTCTAGTCGAGAGACTCCCTAGCACTCGCCCCAGTTGTACAGCCGACTTTGCTAGCGATGGTTCACTGCCTACATACGCTCTCATTTGCAGAGACGATAGTTTAGCATAACCTTCAGCTACGTCATTTGCTACGACCTAGCAAGGCGCCATATTCAGTAATTAGAATGAATTCTGAACAGACAATAATGTGAATCATGTACCGTCAAGAGCGACGTTCATCATTAATGGATTAAAGTTAAGTATAAAACTAATTACGTCCGCTTTCTGAATTCTAATTCCCTGTCATATTCCAGACGTCAGTATAGTCCTTCCCTCCCCTTGCCAGCCTGCGTGAGCTAAACGCCTGCATTTCGGCCTCCAATAGTAACACGGTGTTGGCTCTTCAGCCCAACATAACACAATGAGTCTC
The DNA here is from genome assembly GCF_023864275.1 of Schistocerca cancellata. Lineage (NCBI taxonomy): Eukaryota > Metazoa > Arthropoda > Insecta > Orthoptera > Acrididae > Schistocerca > Schistocerca cancellata. The sequence goes on from NC_064631.1 coordinate 693,371,728, forward strand.
AGCTGTAATCGGTCAACTCATGCTAATACGTGGGTGTAACAATTTGACAGCAATAATATTGGAACGATCACATAGGGTCGCCGTAGGTAAAGGAGGTGACATATTGCGTTTCATTGGTCAGTCTACGAAGGAGGCTGCATACAGAACACTCATTCGATCCAACCTAGACTACTGCTCAAGTTCGTGGGACCCGGATACAAAGAAGGGAAACACGAATGGTCACAGGTTCGTTCGACCTATGGAAGAGTGTCATGAAAATCCTGAAAGAACTGAAATGGCAGACGTTTGGAGATAGACGCAAACTGTCCTGTGAATACCGCCTCAGAAAATTCCTAAATGAATCTAGGAATGTACTACACACCCCTACGTATCGCTACCACAGGTAGCGCGAAGATAAGATTAGATTAATTGCAGAACGCACAGAGGCATTTAAACAATCACTCTTCCCGCGATCCATGCTTGCCGGCCGCAGTGGCCGAGCGGTTAAAGGCGCTACAGTCTGGAACCGCACGACCGCTACGGTCGCAGGTTCGAATCCTGCCTCGGGCATGGATGTGTGTGATGTCCTTAGGTTAGTTAGGTTTAAGTAGTTCTAAGTTCTAGGGGACTTATGACCACAACAGTTGAGTCCCATAGTGCTCAGAGCCATTTGAACCATTTGATCCATGCTTGAATGGAATGCGGGAAAGCTCTAATAACCTGTACAGCGGGACGGACCCTCTGTCACACATTTCGCAGTGATTCGCAGAGTATACACTGAGGTGACAAAAACCACAGGATACTTCTTAATATCGCATAGGCCTTCCTTTTTCCAGGCGTAGTGCAGCAACTTGACGGTGCTGGAGTTGTCTTCCAAACAAGTTGAAAAATGTGCAGTTGTCATCTATAAACATTCCATCGTTGTTTGGAAACATGAAGTCCATGAATGGCTGCAAATGGTCTCCAAGATTAGATTAGATTAGATTAGTTTCTCGTTCCATAGATCCGTGCTGAGGAGATCCTCGTGGATGTGGAACATGTCATTTTTTTTAAAGCTGAAATAACAATACTAATAGTATGAATATATACAATACATCATTTGTTTCTATTAAAAAATTCGTCAATGGAGTGGAAGGAGTTGGCCACTAGTAAGTCTTTCAGACTCCTTTTAAACTGATCTTTATTTGTAACTAAATTTTTTATGTTTGCTGGCAAATTATAGAAGATGAGTGTTCCTGAGTAGTGGATCCCTTTTTGAACTAAAGTAAGTGCTTTTAAGTCCTTGTGCAGATCATTTTCGTTCCTGGTATTGTATGTATGAACTGAGCTGTTTGTTGGAAAAAGAGATGTATTATTTAGGACAAATTTCATTAAGGAGTGTTGTGGCGTAGCAAGAGCCACGCCACTCGGAGGTAGCCGAAAGGCACGCGATGTAATGCAGACGGGCGTGAATTCTGGAACAGGATAACTATTGAATGGTAGCAAGAAAAGTACGTAGCTTATAATATATACTTAACTTTAATTCTCTGATGAATACAGCAATCTTCATGAGACATTTATACTATAACTCTCAAAGTAGGTAAGGCTAATGGCGCCTTGCTAGGTCGTAGTCATGTGCTTAGCTGAAGGCTATTCTAACTGTCTCTCGGCAAATGAGAGGAAGGCCTCGTACGTCTAGTCGCTAGCAATGTCGTCCGTACAACTGGGGCGAGTGCTAGTCCGTCTTTCTAGACCTGCCATGTGGTGGCGCTAGGTCTGCAAGTACTGATGGCGGCGACACGCGGGTCCGACATGTACTAATGGACCGCGGCCGATTTAAGCTACCACCTAGCAAGTGTGGTGTCTGGCGGTGACACCACATTCCTCCCCCGCAAATCGGCGAACGGTCGTGTTATAAGGCTTCCGCCCGCCGTGGGGAGGGCCCCATGTTGACGTATGCGATGAGGTGGGGAGCATAACAACAGGCGAGGCTGTGCCACCCGCACCCGGCCATTCGGTCCGAGGGGAGCTAGGAAACGCCTGGAAACCTACTCCAGGGTGCACGTCAACATGCGGCGTATGCGCCCGTAATGAGACAGGGTCGACCTCCATGGCGTCGGGGTATCCGACACGCGATGACGCCATGTGGTCCGGAGCGGGCCAGAGGTCCAGGGCGGACGACAGCTGGTCACGGGAAGCGATCGGCGGCGCGTGACCCAGGGAGGCGGTTGGCGGCTGCAGCGAAGCGTCCTCTGCGGGCGGCAGCGGCGGCGGCTGCAGCGGCGGCTGCGGCGGCGCGACGCCATGGGGCAGAATGGAAGGCATCGTCGGTAACACCTGGGGATGAGGCGAGCCAGTAGATGGGTCCCCAGGGCGCTGACCGGACGGCTCCGTCGCTGAAAGCAGACGGGGAGCGGCAGAACCCAGGCGACGACAGAGGCGCAGCTGATTGAGATGCCGACGCACCTCACCAGAGGCCCCCATAACCAAATACATCGCGCGGCCGAGGCAGCGAAGAATGCGCCCTGCGAGCCAACGCCGTGAACCGCGATAGTTACGATAGAATACGACGTCGCCAGGAGCAAAAGCAGGAGTCTGCCGCTGCACAGGAACCTGATGCGGCGGATGCAGCAAAGACATCAAGGTTCGATGAGGACGACCGTGAAGCAACTCAGCCGGCGAGCGACCATCGCGGGGCTGAGAGCGATAGGAAGACAAAAAGAGCAACAAGGCGTCCTCCCGAGAATGCGACTCTTTCAATTTCAACATCTGCGACTTAAAAGTCCGGACCAAACGTTCAGCGGCACCGTTTGACTGAGGCGAAAACGGCGCGGATGTCAGATGTTGAATACCATTGGCCTGGCAGAATGACTGAAATTCTGCGGACATGAATTGTGGACCATTGTCAGAAACAATAGTCTGCGGAAGACCTTCAATGCAAAAGATAGCAGACAACGCTTGGATGGTGGCAGATGACGTCGTGGAAGACATCCGGACAACAAAAGGAAAATTACTGAAGGAATCGACAACAACCAGCCATCGAGCATTCCAGAATGGACCAGCAAAATCTATGTGTAAGCGTTGCCATGGGGAAGTGGCTTTCGGCCAAGCAAAGAATTTCCGCGGCGGTGCGGATTGTTGTTCGGCACACGCCATGCAAGAAGAGCACATATTCTTAATCGCAGCATCGATTCCGAACCAAGTACAGTGCTGACGAGCAAGCTGTTTCGTACGCACTATACCCCAATGTCCTTGGTGGAGAAGCTTTAAGACAGAGGACTGTAACGAACGTGGGACCACGACCCTAGACTGATCATTATCAGAACGCAACAACAAAACACCACGTCGTACAAAAAGTCTCTCCTTGTGAGCAAAAAATCGGCGAACCATCGGATCCTCGATCCGTGACTTCGACAAGGGCCATTGCGTAGTAACAAAACGCAAAACGGTAGCAAGGACAGGGTCCGCAGCTGTGGCTGTAGCTACACGACGAAAATCAATCGGAAACGATTCGACCACGTCATCAGTGTCCGCATCAATGAACATGCAAGCAAGTTCGGAAGAATCGAATGCTTTATCCTCGGCAACAGGCAAACGGGACAACGCATCTGCGTTTCCGTGCTTAGCAGTGGACCGGTACAGGATATCGTAGCGGTACTGCGAGAGGAAAAGAGACCAGCGAATGAATTTCTGCGCTGTACGTGGAGGTACAGGCTTGTTCGGATGAAAAAGCGATGTCAAAGGTTTGTGGTCTGTAATGATGGTAAAGTGACGACCATACAAGAAATCGTGAAACTTCGTAACACCAAACACGAGAGCCAAAGCTTCTTTCTCTATCTGGGAATAATTTCTTTGCGCTGACGAGAGCAATTTGGACGCAAAGGCAATAGGGCGATCATGCGAACCAACTTTGTGCGCAAGCACAGCACCGATCCCGAAATCCGATGCATCTACCATCAACAAAAGGGGTTTCTGGGGATCGAATGGCGTAAGGCAAGTATTTGAAAGCAACGCCGATTTCAATTGGCGAAAGGCGCGTTCGCATTCCGTCGACCAGACGAACGGAACACCTTTACGGCGTAAGCGATGAAGCGGAGCTGAAATGGAAGAGGCATTGCGCAGAAAGCGATGATAGTAATTTATTTTACCCAACACACTCTGTAGCTGCTTCAAATTCTGCGGCGAAGGCAAGTCCTGTATGGCACGGAGGTGCTCTGGACTCGGATGTATGCCTTGGGCATTTATGACATGTCCCAAATATGGCAAGTCACGAGCAAAAAACACACATTTGTCCTTCCTCAAGCGAAGACCATTCCGTCGCAAGACCTGAAATAATGTTCGGAGATGTTGTAAATGTTCTGCTTCTGTCTTTCCTGAGATCACTATATCGTCCAGATAGTTAGCTGCAGTAGGGACCGAAGCACAAATAGTTTGTAAATATTGCTGAAACAATGCAGGGGCGGATGCACACCCGAATGGCAGTCGTTTGAATCTGTATAGTCCAAGATGCGTGTTAACCACCAATACGCGCTGGGATTCTTCGTCCACCGGTATTTGCAAGTACGCATCTGCTAGGTCCAACTTTGAAAAATATTTTCCCGGGCACAGTTTGTCAAAAAGATCTTCCGGGCGGGGCAAAGGAAAAGTAGCAGTCACTAGTTGTGGATTCACTGTTGCTTTGAAGTCCACGCAAAGTCTCAATTTGCCGGAAGGTGTTTGCAAAATTACTAAGGGTGAGGCCCAGAGAGAAGCCTGCACACGTTCAATGACACCTTGCGATTCTAAATCGTTTAATGTTCTTGCGACCTCATCACGCAATGCGTGGGGAACATTGCGCGCTCTGAAAAATTTCGGTTGCGCGTTGACTTTTAGTTCCAAATGTGCTTCATAGTTCTTAGCGCAACCAAGGCCCGGTGCAAAAATGTCTGCAAATTCCTCACATAGACTAGAAACACTGGCTGAAGGCACAGTCTGGTTCACTGAGAGAACCTGATTCACAATAGACAAGTTAAACAATTGAAATAAATCTAAACCAAACAAGTTCACTGCAGCAGAAGAACGAAGAACGTAAAATGACACAAGTTTTGTTTGTCCCTTATATGTTGCAAGAAGGCTGCACTGTCCTAACACAGGGATATGCTGTCCTGAAGAACTAGTGAGCTGAACTTTTGCGGCACGCAACGGCGGTGCGCCCAGTTGTTTGTACGTGGCGTGATTGAGCAATGAAACTGCAGCTCCGGTATCGAGCTGGAATGGTATCACTTGTCCGGCAAAGTCCAAATCTACAAAAAGTTTATTGTCCTGCTGACGACAAGAGCGACTGTTTTGTGCAACGTGAACAGACACTGGTACAGAATCACTTGCGACGTGACGGGATTGCCGTCGACGTCGACGCACACTTTTTGTGGGACGAACACAGTCACTGTTAGAAAGAGTAACACTGGGCGGAGTGGCATTAACTACGTGAATGTCCATGGGCGAAGGTTCCCGAGCCTGAGTGTCCGTGGTTCGATTCTGGCGCGAAGCAAAGGGCCTGGAACGGTTGTGAGTGTCTGATCTGAGCTTTTTCTGGCAAACACTTTGAACATGTCCTTTCTTGTGACAGTAAAAGCAAATAGCTTGGCGTGACGGGCAATTTTCACGCGAATGTCTAGTAGCACACCGCGGGCATGATTTCACTGCATTTGCGGGCTGGCGAGGCACACCTGGTTTAGAGCGCGGCGTCAGCTGCGTCGAAGTGCGCGAGGGCCGGGTACCGGGCCGCGCAGCGCGTCCAGCGGGCCGGTTAATGTTACACACTGCTGGCGAAGCTTCAAAAGATTCCTGAGCACAGTCAAGTGTGTCTTGCCTATCCAATATGTCTATCACTTGTTGAAGGGAGGGATTAACTAGTTTCAAAATCTGTTCTCTTATGCGAACATCAGAAACGTTCTGTGCTATTGCATCACGCACCATTGTATCTGCATAAGGAAGGCCACAGTCACACTGAAATTCACAATCCCTAGTAAGGCCTTGCAAAGTTGCAACCCACTCCCTATTAGTTTGACCGGCCGTACGTTTTGTACGAAAGAACGTATACCTTTTTGCAACCACATTAACTGTTTCTTTGAAATAGGCATCTAAAGCCGACACAATTTCTTCGTAGGACAGTGTAGCTACGTCGCGTCGGGGAAACAATTTCACTATCACACGGTACGTTTGCACGCCGACACAAGACAATAAGTGAGGCTGCCGCTCGTTACCTTGAATTCTGTAGGCTGCCAGATGAAAATCCAGCTGTCGGGAATACTCCGCCCAAGATTCTTGAGTGGAATCGAAGGGTCTGAATTGCGGTGCAACTGCATGGTGTGGCTGCGTCAGCTGTGAGGAAGCGGCGGCGGCCGCATCGTTTTGCAGCGCACGTTGACCCTGGACGAGCTGTCCCAGGGCGTCCAATAACGCCTGCGTCTGCTGATTCTGCAAGCGATAAAATTCGGACAGTACATCTGGAGATTGTGGCGAAGCCATGACACAAGCAAATCAAATTAGAGCAAAACAAGGAGGAAGAACACGTTGACTCGTCGCCAAACTGTTGTGGCGTAGCAAGAGCCACGCCACTCGGAGGTAGCCGAAAGGCACGCGATGTAATGCAGACGGGCGTGAATTCTGGAACAGGATAACTATTGAATGGTAGCAAGAAAAGTACGTAGCTTATAATATATACTTAACTTTAATTCTCTGATGAATACAGCAATCTTCATGAGACATTTATACTATAACTCTCAAAGTAGGTAAGGCTAATGGCGCCTTGCTAGGTCGTAGTCATGTGCTTAGCTGAAGGCTATTCTAACTGTCTCTCGGCAAATGAGAGGAAGGCCTCGTACGTCTAGTCGCTAGCAATGTCGTCCGTACAACTGGGGCGAGTGCTAGTCCGTCTTTCTAGACCTGCCATGTGGTGGCGCTAGGTCTGCAAGTACTGATGGCGGCGACACGCGGGTCCGACATGTACTAATGGACCGCGGCCGATTTAAGCTACCACCTAGCAAGTGTGGTGTCTGGCGGTGACACCACAAGGAGTAAATATAGTGAGAGGCAGTAGTTAGTATACCCAGTTCTTTGAAGAGGTTTCTACAGGACGTGCGTGAATTTACTCCACAAATAATACGTATTACAAGCTTTTGGACTCTGAAAACTTTTATTTGACTTGAAGAGTTACCCCAAAATATTATACCATATCACATTATGGAATGAAAGTAGGCAAAGTATGCAAGCTTTTCCATTTTTATGTCGCCTATGTCAGCTAACACTAGAATTGCAAATACAGATTTGTTAAGGTGTTTCTGCAGTTCTGTGGTGTGTTCCTCCCAACTGAATTTATTATCAAGTTGTAATCCCAGGAATTTAAGACTGTCAGCGTCTTCTAACTGCCCTTCTTCATACTTTATGCATATGCTGGGTTGAAACCTATTACAGGTTCTGAATTGCATATAGTCAGTCTTTTCGAAGTTTAATGTCAGTGAGTTGGCTTTAAACCATTTATTAATATCCATGAAAATATCATTAGCAGATCTTTCTAGAACTACACTCGACATACTATTTATTGCAATACTTGTGTCATCTGCAAATAAAATGAACTCTGCTTCTGGCAGTGTAACTGATGAAAGATCATTCATGTACACAAGAAAAGGCAGTGGCCCTAAGATGGATCCTTGTGGGACACCATATGTAATTTCTTCCCATTCTGATGATGATTGATGACTTAATTCACTATTCCCTTGCACTGACACCCTTTGTTTCCTGTTAGTGAGGTATGACTTGAACCATTTTGCAGCACTGCCCGTGACACCATAGAATTCTAATTTATTTAAAAGGATGTTGTGGTTCACACGATTAAATGCCTTTGACAAATCACAGAAAATACCTGCTGCTTGTAATTTGTTATTTAATGAATTAAGTACATTTTCACTGTAGGTGTAAATAGCCTCAATATCAGAACCCTTCAGAAATCCAAACTGTGTTCTTGATAATATGTTATTTGTGGTCAGATGGTTGAGAAGCTGCCTGTACATTACTTTTTCTAAAATTTTTGAGAATGCCGGCAAAAGTGTAATCGGTCTATACTTTGATGGTATCTCTTTATCCCCTTTCTTGAATAGAGGCTTAACATCTGCATATTTTAGCCAGTCAGGAAATGTCCCAGTTATAATTGACTGGTTACCCAAGTAACTTAGAATTGTACTAAACTCACAAGACCATGCCTTAATTAACTTTGTTGATATTTCATTGTAACCACTAGAATGCTTTGTTTTTAAAGGTTTCTTTTGGTGAAGTGAGTGACATATTCATGTACCTGAAGCTATTTGTGAAGGCTTATTTACTGATCCTGACAATCCCATTCTATCAGCAACGGATATAAAGTACTTGTTAAATAGATTTGCCACACTATGCCCATCGGTTACTAATGTGTAGTCTACCCTTAGTGCTATTTGCTCTTGTTCCTTTCTGGTTCTACCAGTCTCCTCTTTCACTATATCCCATACTGTTATTATTTTGTTCCCTGACGTTGCTATCTTCTTCTAGTAGTACTTTTCTAATATTTTACAGTATTCCTTGTATTTAGCTAAATCATCAGCATTGGAGCTGTTCTTGGTCGACAGATACAGAAGGCGAGCATATCCATTTCCAGTCGCTGATCGGTTCAGTTGGACCAGACAACCCAGTCCATTCCATGGTAACACAGCCCACACCATTATGAAGCCACCACCAGCAAGCACAGTGCCTTGTTGATAGCGTGGATCCATGGCTTCGCGGGTCTGGGTAACACTCGAACCCTGCGATCAGCTCTTACCAACTGAAATCGGTGCTCATCTGACCAAGCCACTGTTTTCCAATCGTCTAGGGTTCAACCGACATGGTCACCCGTCCAGGAGAGGCGCTGCAGGCGATGTCGTGCTGTTAGCAAAGGCACTCGCTTCTTTCGTCTGCTGACACAGCCCATTAGCGCCAAATTTCCCTGCACTGACCTCACGGATACGTTGGTTTGCGACGGATTCCGCTTTTTTACGTGCGTGCTTGCGATGTACCAATTGTGACGTATTATACACTCCTGGAAATGGAAAAAAGAACACATTGACACCGGTGTGTCAGACCCACCATACTTGCTCCGGACACTGCGAGAGGGCTGTACAAGCAATGATCACACGCACGGCACAGCGGACACACCAGGAACCGCGGTGTTGGCCGTCGAATGGCGCTAGCTGCGCAGCATTTGTGCACCGCCGCCGCCAGTGTCAGCCAGTTTGCCGTGGCATACGGAGCTCCATCGCAGTCTTTAACACTGGTAGCATGCCGCGACAGTGTGGACGTGAACCGTATGTGCAGTTGACGGACTTTGAGCGAGGGCGTATAGTGGGCATGCGGGAGGCCGGGTGGACGTACCGCCGAATTGCTCAACACGTGGGGCGTGAGGTCTCCACAGTACATCGATGTTGTCGCCAGTGGTCGGCGGAAGGTGCACGTGCCCGTCGACCTGGGACCGGACCGCAGCGACGCACGGATGCACGCCAAGACCGTAGGATCCTACGCAGTGCCGTAGGGGACCGCACCGCCACTTCCCAGCAAATTAGGGACACTGTTGCTCCTGGGGTATCGGCGAGGACCATTCGCAACCGTCTCCATGAAGCTGGGCTACGGTCCCGCACACCGTTAGGCCGTCTTCCGCTCACGCCCCAACATCGTGCAGCCCGCCTCCAGTGGTGTCGCGACAGGCGTGAATGGAGGGACGAATGGAGACGTGTCGTCTTCAGCGATGAGAGTCGCTTCTGCCTTGGTGCCAATGATGGTCGTATGCGTGTTTGGCGCCGTGCAGGTGAGCGCCACAATCAGGACTGCATACGACCGAGGCACACAGGGCCAACACCCGGCATCATGGTGTGGGGAGCGATCTCCTACACTGGCCGTACACCACTGGTGATCGTCGATGGGACACTGAATAGTGCACGGTACATCCAAACCGTCATCGAACCCATCGTTCTACCATTCCTAGACCGGCAAGGGAACTTGCTGTTCCAACAGGACAATGCACGTCCGCATGTATCCCGTGCCACCCAACGTGCTCTAGAAGGTGTAAGTCAACTACCCTGGCCAGCAAGATCTCCGGATCTGTCCCCCATTGAGCATGTTTGGGACTGGATGAAGCGTCGTCTCATGCGGTCTGCACGTCCAGCACGAACGCTGGTCCAACTGAGGCGCCAGGTGGAAATGGCATGGCAAGCCGTTCCACAGGACTACATCCAGCATCTCTACGATCGTCTCCATGGGAGAATAGCAGCCTACATTGCTGCGAAAGGTGGATATACACTGTACTAGTGCCGACATTGTGCATGCTCTTTTGCCTGTGTCTATGTGCCTGTGGTTCTGTCAGTGTGATCATGTGATGTATCTGACCCCAGGAATGTGTCAATAAAGTTTCCCCTTCCTGGGACAATGAATTCACGGTGTTCTTATTTCAATTTCCAGGAGTGTACGTTGCTGCTGCAATGCAATTTCTTTTATAATTTTCGTTCACCTACCTCTTTACAGCGGTAGATCTTCGCACGTAAACTCCTGACTGCAGCTACTTACGAGATCACAGAAAAGCAGTGTTGAGGAAACTATAACCTCATAGCTACACGACGGAGGCCGCTATAAGTAAAATTTGCTGAAAATTGTCTGTGTACTTTAAAGAAATGATTCGGAAAGGGGATGTCACTCGTACTTTAAACATGAAGTTCAAATTTAAACCTTCAATACATCCTTATTGCCGTTAAGCGAGATCATCAGCCCACATTTACGAAAATTACTAGAGTTTCTGCACACAGTTATCACCATACCTAAAACAGCCATAACTTTTACCTTTCCAAATTCCGAAACCAATTACTTGTAACACAGTCAATGATCGGCCAATTACTTCTGTACACGATATTCAGTGGTTGTCTTTAGTAAAAGTTTATGCTCGCCATAAAATACTAAGTAAGAATATACTCAGTACCGCCACGCTATATAATTCAAAGTTCACTCGCGATTTTCGTCGAAACGAATTATCACAACACTCTAAAATTTTCATAAACAGTTTCTGGTCACTACCAGATACCATTAACACTGGACCATAACGCGGAAGTCATCCCAAGACTTCATCTTACACATAATGCGAAAAGTCACATCCAACATAACCGCCTCCCATCAAAGCTAGCTCGCGACTCCCTTCTCACTCTCCCACACTCAAAACTATATCTCCTCGCTAGGCAGCCAACCGTCTCGCTTCTCATTGGCTGTCAGCACTTACGACCAATGAGAACTCCCTTCTAGGGCGCGGCTCGCGCCAAAATCTAGCAAGCACCAACCACTTCTCTAGGCTCATTGACGCCATCAAATTAAGTAACACAAAACTCTCTAATTAAATAAACAAAACAAAATGAACTATAAGCTTTACTCTGCATCTGGAAATTTATTATGTAGTCGCGAATGTTCTGTCTGTCTTATACATAAGCATACATACTTGGACATCCGACATTCACTAGTAGGGGAACCACAAGTGGATTCGTTCCCACGTTACGGAGTTGGAACACTTGCCAGTTCCTGTAGAGAATTACATAAATGATTTTTAATAATGCCGAACGTTCCACACACTATCACGCACGCATTCTCATTCACACGCACCCTAACACACAATTCACATATTTACTTAGAATTCTTGAAATTATTATTATAGAAAAGTCACAGAGGTTTTCTGAAACTAAAGACTTTCGAAATTTATATATGAACACTGAAAGTGTTATCAGATCATCGTACATCACTGTACATCACTGTATTTATTTAAATTCTTGACTGTCGGAAAATTACGTTTTTTATGGAATTTTACCAACTTTCAAAATACAACTATTTTTGATCTCAGACTTTGACATATTGTTTGTTTTCACAACAGAAGGTTGTACATCAAATATGACATTCCTCAGGTTATTCCTTTATTAGTTATTAATATTTTTAGTTTCGTATAATGTAAGTGGCCTGCCAGCGCTACTCCACTACTTTCACACGCGCAGCTGCAGCAGATGGTCGTGACGTCAGTCTGCAGGACACAACTCGTCCGTTACTGACCGTATAATACTCTACCGGCTTACATTGCAGCCCACATACATTCTGAAGTAAAGCTTTTAATAGACAAATGGGCGATCGCGCACTAGTTCCAACGCTACAGGTTGTACGTCCCATATTGATTTCTGCGGCTATTTCACACAGTGTTGCTTGTCTGTTAGCACTGACAACGCTACGCAAACGCCACTGTTCTTGATAGTTACTTGGAGGCCGTCGGCCACTGCTTTATCCCTGGTGAGAGGGAATACCTGAAATTTTGTATTCTCGGCCAAATGTAGATCTCAGAATATGCAATTCTCTAACGATTTCCGACATGGAATGTCCAATGCGTGTAGCTCCAACTACGATTCCGCATTCAAATTTTCTTGATTATCAGACAGCTCCGCCAGTGCACAGCCCTTTTATACTTCGTGCGTGCAACACTACTGCCATCTTTATATGTGCACATCGCTATCCGATGACTTCTGTCATCTCAGTGTTAATGTGGATCTAAACGTAGACAGAATAATAACTGCTGACGAGACGTGGGTTTAACGTGGAGACAAAAGCGCAGTCAGTGGAGTAAGTACGTGGAAACACTGACAAGAACAAGGGATAGGATGAAAGGGAACTGTCTCGCGAAAAAAAAAACACGCAAAAGCCCGCTAAACTCCGTCAGTCGGAAAGTTTTATGGAACGTGGAATCAGTTGTGAAGTCTACTGTGAGACATAAATAAAACTGTGGAGAGCCATTCTAAAGAAGCGACGTAGTTTCTTGATTGCGGGCGTCGTGTTTTTGCACGACAATGCTCGTCCATACCCTGCCTGATGAACACTAAACTTGTTTCGGCAGTTCAGATCAGTCGTTTTTGAACATCTTTTCTACAGCCCAGGATTGGCTTCAAGTGATTTTCACGTCTTCACGGCCACGAAAATAATTTTGTGTGTAATTTCTTTGTAGCCTAATAGAGACTACTTTACAATAGCCCTCTTATGTATACGAGATGTCTGTATCCCCTTACAGCGTTTTCCCTCGACGGTTCCCTCTAGTACCGTGGAAGCTATTCTTCGAACTCAGTCCCTTTCATCCTATCCCTTTGTAAGTAGGCTGTTTAGGCTTTTATGCTGGTAACGCCATGTAGCGCTCTGTACGAAAATCACGGGCTGTTCTGTGTGCGGTCTGTGACTGGTTTTCATTGTTGTTTGCTATTGTAGTGTTGGGCAGTTGGCTGTTAACAGCGCGTAGCGTTGCGCAGTTGCAGGTGAGCCGCTAGCAATGGTGGATGTGGGGAAAGAGATGGCGGAGTTTTGAGAGCGGATGATCTGGACGTGTGTCCATCAGAGATGGTAAAAATTTACTAGACATAGAAAACTGCGGACTTGTTTTTTTGTGGATAGAACTGTAATGGCTCTGAGTGCTTCTAACTTTTCAGGATCCGGCTGAATGCCTTCAGAAGAAATAATATGTCCCAAAAACCTCACCTTTGATCTACCGAATTCAGACTTTTCCAAGTTAACTGTAATTCCAGTTTCTGCAAAAATACGTAACAAGTCCGCAGTTTTCTAGGTCTCCAAACAACAATGGAAACCAGCCACAGACTGCACACAGCACAGCCAGTCATTTTCGTCAGAGCGCTACGTGGCGTTACCAAAATAAAAACCTAAACAGCCTACTTACACCTTCTTCTTTTCAGTGTTTCCACGTAATCACTTCCTTGGTGATTTTGTGGAGCACCTCCTAATTTCATATGTTATCAGGTTACTTAATTTTCAGCTCCTATTGTAACATCACAACTCAAACGCTTTGAGTCTTTCCTTTTACTGTTTTCCATTAGGCTATAGCTCAATTGTATTCAATGTTTTTTTTTCCAAAAGTACATCGTCACAAATTTTATTGTCAAATTAACTGTATTTTACGCGAATAGATATCTTTTCGCGAGGAATGCTTATGTACTGTGTCACTTTAATAATAAAGTACGATTTATAACTTATTTGATAACCCTGCACAGCTAAGTACGTTCAGTTTGATTGTCACTGCATGGTGGACGTTCTATGTAAATGATTATAGATTCTACAGCACAGAGGAGTTGTTATACTTGTAAGCATTGTTTATTGTTAACGCATTTGACTTTCTGTGCTATCATAAAGATTACCTAGTTCTTAAAGGAGTACTAGTAGTCGAAAGTTATCACAATTTATTAGGTTTAGAAACGGCGTTCAAACTGAATTATCTGTATAACAAAACTGTTTCCAGGTTTTCTCGGCGTGGTTAATTAACAGTGAGTTCTCAAGTGTTCAGCCGAATTGTTTCCATTTCCGGCACAATATTTCGACAACAACCCAGCCAACTTCTTCAGCAGTTGTGAGTTTTGCTATTATGTGTACTCACTGCATGGACTGTGAGCTATCGTTGGTCTCACACCACTGCTTATAGCCGAGTTCAATTTCCGACGTACACTGCGTCCTTTGATGCTCTTCTGTTTTACAGAGCACGCAGTGGTACTCTGTGAAACGCAAATTCTCTCAGCATTTTCCAACTCTGATGGATGTCATGGTCGGCGAGATTTTAATAAATTGAGTGCTGGACTCCAAGCGTTATTGAAATTGAAACTTCCATTCCTATTTATTAGGCTTGTTGACATTTTCATGTCGATAGCCTCCTTCATTATACTGTCACAGAAACTTGGCGTTTGCACCGCAATGCTGGTCTCATCTTATTTCATTTCGTGATTATAAGCTCAGCGGCAGCTGATTTGCTTGGTGGTTTTAGTCTGGTATGTTGCTGATGTTTCTTGCATCTCCCCTCGCCTGTTCTGATAATCTGCTCAACGTAAAATATGCCTTGGCTTTGGGAGATCTAGACCGTCTTTAGGACACAAAGAAAACTTTTTATCTTAGCTGAAGGGACAGAAATATACTGAATTCCATGTTTATGTAGGAATCAGTGCGTGCTCTGCAAAACAAAAGAGCATCAATGGGAGCCGTGGAAGTCGGTAGTCGAACTCAGCTACAAACTGCGGTGTGAGACCAACAATAGCTCACAGTGTGGCAGGAGTCCAGGCAACACGGGGGTGAAACTCATACAGCGACTTCCGCAGCTGCCAGACCACTTGGAGTGCTGCAAGTTATCAGTCCACCTTCTCACTTTCTTGTTGGCTGAATATTAGTCTCCCATGTATGTTTTCGATTCGTAGTTAACGGAAGCTCGTTTCACCGTATTGGGCTTCTGATTACGACTTCTTATGTGTACTGCACTCTTTGAATTGCGTTGTAAATATGTTACTCGTATTCTGATTGATTCTACTCGCATCTGTTAATATTGGGTAGGTTAATTGATTTAATCTTCGGTTTTGTTTCACACAAAACAGAAGCTGGTTTCATCATATGATATTCTGTGGCCTTTTGTGTATTTGTTATTGCCTTCGAATCTCTGTGTCAACTGCCCGATTTAAGTGCATGCAAAGTGTATAGCTTTTATTCTGCTTTTTTTGTTCGCATCTGTTTTCCATACTTTCTCGCATTTAATGGAGAACTCCATGTTAGCAGGTTTTGAAAGTAATGGTATTCAAGTTTATTACATTTTGCAAGAAATGACTATGTAACTGCGCTTTGAATGTGTTACTTCTTGCCACAGAGTGTCATGCATTTCTCGGTGTTTTACTGAATATGAATGTAGACGTAAATGAGTATGCTTTGTATTCTTGGTGATTAGTGCATTCTTCCTTGCAAATGCTAAAAATGTGTCAGTAATCAGGTAAATGTTTCCATACGATATTAACAGGTACTACAAACAGTACATTTTAGCAGAAGTCGATGAAAATTTTGATGGCCACCATTAAATGCCGTAGTACGAAAAACGAACTCCTGTAACCTTTTGACCTTTTCAGAGATTAAGCTACAGGCCAAGTCAGCGATATAACTTGCTACCTATACCGTTTTTCTTTTAATATTTTCCGGCCCTTTGTGGCCGAGTGGTTCTAGGCGCTTCAGTCCGGAACAGCGCTGCTGCTACGGTCGCAGGTTCGAATCCTGCCTCGGGCATGGATGTGTGTGATGTCTTTAGGTTAGTTAGGTTTAAGTAGTTCTACGTCTATGGGACTGATGACTTCTGATGTTATGTCCCATAGTGCTCAGAGCCATTTGATTTTTTTAAATATTTGTTTTTATGAAAGTAAATCTGATTTGCTCTGCTTTTTCTGTCTTTGCTGTAGGCGGTTATTTTGTAGTATTAATGATTTAAAAAGAATATATGAATCAGTGCTTCTTAGTTAATCTCCTTTAGTAATAGTTAGACGTAATATAATTAAACTCTTCGGTCAATTTTATCGCAATTTCGGCCAACCAGAGAATATTGAATATCTTTGTTTTATTTGTTAGGACTTACTCAAGTTATAATTTGTAAGCAGTTTTTTATCTTGGTTTCATGAAATAGGTCGTTGAAGGTGAATTGCCCTCTCTGTTTATTGATTGGATAGCCACTGAATTGCTATTTATTTATTTAATGGGATAATAATAATTATTAAAAGGTGGCAATTTTATTTAAGCACTGTTTTTACTCTTCCGATTGTTGCGGGTCAGCGATAGTGCAATGCTGCTCGCTTTGGAGAATACACATTTTATAATTATTTGGTCCAGGAAACACTTTTGCGATCACGGTTGCGATTTAGACGGTATTCGTGTAATTGTACTGATTAAAAGTTATCGTTTCCGAACTGATTAAAAGTTATGTTTCCGAAAGACGCAGGTTCGATTAAAGCTGTGTGCACATTTGCGCGCATAATGAAAATATTCATAACACGTCGCGTAACAAAAAGAAACATGCGAATCACAACCGTGATCAAACGAAGAAAATATATGATAACATAAATGTTCTTCGCTGTTATCCAGGACAGGCTCAGATTAGACCTTGCAATTTTTAGTTATAGGAAATCACAAGACGTTACACTTTAGAGATATTTGTTTTGAATAACTTGTATTTACCTTCTCTCTCTCTCTCCTTTTTACATCCTTTATACCTTCACATCGATTAAGGAACTTTTCCTTCTCTACCGACCAGTAGAAGAACAAAATTCAGACTTAACAAAATGTCTTACATCGAATTATTACATGCTTAACCCTTAACAATCATACATCGTTTCATAGTACAAACAATGCTAATTTATTCCGTGCACTAGAAAGTCTTTGATACACTGAGCACAAAAATGAAAATAATAAAATTATAATTACATTTTTAATATCATGAATACTTCTTTAAATCATGAAAATAAGGTTTGATATCGTCGTAATATTAATTTTCATCGTTGTAGCACTACAAAGGGTAATTTATTTTCAACCAAATTTCTTTTTAGTTACTTTGCTTTGTTTTGTCTCTTTTATTTTAGATTTCAGCGCCGCCAATTTGATGTAAGTGAACGATTGTCAGCAAGAAATACAAGTCACCAGTGAATGAAAACATTCATCAACAAAAAGGACGAACAAAAGGCGGCCCCTGTGGCCGAGCGGTTCTAGGCGCTTCAGTCCGGAACCGCCCTGCTGCTACGGTCGCAGGTTCGAATCCTATCTCGGGCATGGATGTGTGTGATGTCTTTAGGTTAGTTATGTTGAAGTAGATCTAAGTTCTAGGGGACTGATGACCTCAGATGTTAAGTCCCATAGTGCTAGAGCCATTGGAATCTTTTTTTTTTTTTTTTTGACAAACAAAAAAAAACTTAGGTGGAGCTGATTGCACGATAGTCCTCGTCCTTATCTGCCTTTGCTATCTTCAAAATTGTGTGGATGAAGTTTTTCTGGAAGTCTGACGGTACGACACCAGTCTCATAGACTCTACACGCCAGCTTGAATAGTCATTTGGTTATGGAAATTCTAATGCAGGGTTGTCTATCCTTTCTGCATTATTCGGTCCCAGATCTTCCAGAGCACTTATAAATACTGACTCTAATACTGGATCCCCTATTTATTATACAGGGTGTTACAAAAAGGTACGGCCAAACTTTCAGGAAACATTCCTCACACACAAATAAAGAAAAGATGTTAGGTGGACATATGTCCGGAAACGCTTAATTTCCATGTTAGAGCTCATTTTAGTTTCGTCAGTATGTACTGTACTTCCTCGATTCACCGCCAGTTGGTCCAATTGAAGGAAGGTAATGTTGACTTCGATGCTTGTGTTGACATGCGACTCATTGCTGTACAGTACTAGCATCAAGCAGATCAGTACGTAGCATCAACAGGTTAGTGTTCATCACGAACGTGGTTTTTCAGTCAGTGCAATGTTTACAAATGCGGAGTTGGCCGATGCCCATTTGATGTATGGATTAGCACGGAGCAATAGCCGTGGTGCGGTACGTTTGTATCGAGACAGATTTCCAGAACGAAGGTGTCCCGACAGGAAGACGTTCGAATCAATTCATCGGCGTCTTGGGGAGCACGGAACATTCCAGGCTATGACTCGCGACTGGGGAAGACCTAGAACGACGAGGACACCTGCAATGGACGAGGCAATTCTTAGTGCAGTTGACGATAACCCTAATGTCAGCGTCAGGAGAAGTTGCTACTGTACAAGGTAACGTTGACCACGTCACTGTATGGAGAGTGCTACGGGAGAACCAGTTGTTTCCGCACCATGTACACCGTGTACAGGCACTATCAACAGCTGATTGTCCTCCACGGGTACACTTCTGCGAATGGTTCATCCAACAATGTGTCAATCTACATTTCAGTGCAAATGTTCTCTTTACGGATGAGGCTTCATTCCAGCGTGATCAAATTATAAATTTTCACAATCAACATGTGTGGGCTGACGAGAATCCGCACGCAATTGTGCAATCACGTCATCAACACAGATTTTCTGTGAACGTTTGGGCAGGCATTGTTGGTGATGTCTTCATTGGGCCCCATGTTCTTCCACCTACGCTCAATGGAGCACGTTATCATGATTTCATACGGGATACGCTACCTGTGCTGCTAGAACATGTGCCTTAACAAGTGCGACACAACATGTGGTTCATGTACGATGGAGCTCCTGCATATTTCAGTCGAAGTATTCGTACGCTTCTCAACAACATATTCGGTGACCGATGGATTGGTAGAGGCGGACCAATTCCACGGCCTCCACGCTCTCCTGACCTCAACCCTCTTGACTTTAATTTATGGGGGCATTTGAAACCTCTTGTCTACGCAACCCCGGTACCAAATGTAGAGACTCTTCGTACTTGTATCGTGGACGGCCGTGATACAATTCGCCATTCTCCAGGGCTGCATCAGCGCATCAGGGATTCCATGCGACGGAGGGTGGATGCAATTATCCTCGCTAACGGAGGACATTTTGAACATTTCCTGTAACAAAGTGTTTGAAGTCACACCGGTACGTTCTGTTGCTGTGTGTTTGCATTCCCTGATTAATGTGATTTGAAGAGAAGTAATAAAATGAGCTTTATCATGGTAAGTAAGCGTTTCCGGACACATGTCCACATAACATATTTTCTTTCTTTGTGTGTGAGGAATGTTTCCTGAAAGTTTGGCCGTACCTTTTTGTAACACCCTGTATATCGACTCCAATTTCTTCCTCTATGACGTCAATGGACAAGTCCTCCCCATCGTAGACTCTTTCCGCCCATCCGCGCTCTACTCTGCGCTTAACAATGGAATTCTTATTGCGCTCTTAATGTTATCACTCTTACGTTTGTCTTGACTTATTACATTCTGAATCAGTCCTCCCGACGGTCATTTCTTTCCGATTCCTTCACATTTTTCCTGCAGCTTTTTCGCCTTGACTGAGCTGCACTTCCTGTTTATTTCACTCCTGAAGAGGGGTAGCAGCCTTTTCAGTAGTTGCAAGGGCAACAGTCTGGATGATTGACTGATCTGGCCTTGTAACAATAACTAAAACGGCCCTGCTGTGCTGGTACTGCGAACGGCTGAAAGCAAGGGGAAACTACGGCCGTAATTTTTCCCGAGGGCATGCAGCTTTACTGTATGATTAAATGATGATGGCGTCCTCTTGGGTAAAATATTCCGGAGGTAAAATAGTCCCCCATTCGGATCTCCGGGCGGGGACTACTCAAGAGGATGTCATTATCAGCAGAAAGAAAACTGGCGTTCTACGGATCGGAGCTTGGAATGTCAGATCCCTTAATCGGGCAGGTAGGTTAGAAAATTTAAAAAGGGAAATGGATAGGTTAAGGTTAGATATAGTGGGAATTAGTGAAGTTCGGTGGCAGGAGGAACAAGACTTCTGGTCAGGCGACTACAGGGTCATAAACACAAAGTCAAATAGGGGTAATGCAGGAGTAGGTTTAATAATGAATAGGAAAATAGGAATGCGGGTAAGCTACTACAAACAGCATAGTGAACGCATTATTGTGGCCAAGATAGATACGAAGCCCACACCTACTACAGTAGTACAAGTTTATATGCCAACTAGCTCTGCAGATGACGAAGAAATTGAAGAAATGTATGATGAGATAAAAGAAATTATTCAGATAGTGAAGGGTGACGAAAATTTAATAGTCATGGGTGACTGGAATTCGAGTGTAGGAAAAGGGAGAGAAGGAAACGTAGAGGTGAATATGGATTGGGGCTAAGAAATGAAAGAGGAAGCCGCCTGATAGAATTTTGCACAGAGCACAACTTAATCATAGCTAACACTTGGTTTAAGAATCATGATAGAATGTTGTATACATGGAAGAACCCTGGAGATACTAAAAGGTATCAGATAGATTATATAATGGTAAGACAGAGATTTAGGAACCAGGTTTTAAATTGTAAGACATTTCCAGGGGCAGATGTGGACTCTGACCACAATCTATCGGTTATGACATGTAGATTAAAACTTAAGAAACTGCAAAAAGGTGGGAATTTAAGGAGATGGGACCTGGATAAACT
Organism: Schistocerca cancellata; assembly: GCF_023864275.1. NCBI lineage: Eukaryota > Metazoa > Arthropoda > Insecta > Orthoptera > Acrididae > Schistocerca > Schistocerca cancellata. Next base: position 693,392,659 of record NC_064631.1, read on the forward strand.
GAAAGAACCAGAGGTTGTACAGAGTTTCAGGGAGAGCATAAGGGAACAATTGACAGGAATGGCGGAAAGAAATACAGTAGAAGAAGAATGGGTAGCTTTGAGGGATGAAGTAGTGAAGGCAGCAGAGGATCAAGTGGGTAGAAAGACAAGGGCTAGTAGAAATCCTCGGGTAACAGAAGAGATACAGAATTTACTTGATGAAAGGAGAAAATTCAAAAATGCAGTAAGTGAAGCAGGCAAAAAGGAATACAAACGTCTCAAAAATGAGATCGACAGGAAGTGCAAAATGGCTAATCAGGGATGGCTAGAGGACAAATGTAAGGATGTAGAGGCTTATCTCACTAGGGGTAAGATCGATACTGCCTATAGGATAATTAAAGAGACCTTTGGAGATAAGGGAACCACTTGTATGAACATCAAGAGCACAGATGGAAACCCAGTTCTAAGCAAAGAAGGGAAAGCAGAAAGGTTGAAGGAGTATATAGAGGGTCTATACAAGGGCGATGTACTTGAGGACAATATTATGGAAATGGAAGAGGATGTAGATGAAGATGAAATAGGAGATACGATACTGTGTGAAGAGTTTGACAGAGCACCGAAAGACCTGAGTCGAAACAAGGCCCTCGGAGTAGACAACATTCCATTGGAGCTACTGACGGCCTTGGGAGAGCCAGTCCTGACAAAACTCTACCATCTGGTGAGCAAGATGTATGAGACAGGCGAAATACCCTCAGACTTCAAGAAGAATATAATAATTCCAATCCCAAAGAAAGCAGGTGTTGACAGATGTGAAAATTACCGAACTATCAGTTTAATAAGCCACAGCTGCAAAATACTAACACGAATTCTTTACAGACGCATGATAAAACTAGTAGAAGCCGACCTCGGGGAAGATCAGTTTGGATTCCGTAGAAATACTGGAACACGTGAGGCAATACTGACCTTACGACTTATCTTAGAAGAAAGATTAAGGAAAGGCAAACCTACGTTTCTAGCATTTGTAGACTTAGAGAAAGCTTTTGACAATGTTGACTGGAATAATCTCTTTCAAATTCTAAAGGTGGCAGGGGTAAAATACAGGGAGCGAAAGACTATTTAGAATTTGTACAGAAACCAGGTGGCAGTTATAAGAGTCGAGGGACATGAAAGGGAAGCAGTGGTTGGGAAGGGAGTAAGACAGGGTGGTAGCCTCTCCCCGATGTTATTCAATCTGTGTATTGAGCAAGCAGTAAAGGAAACAAAAGAAAAATTCGGAGTAGGTATTAAAATCCATGGAGAAGAAATAAAAACTTTGAGGTTCGCCGATGACATTGTAATTCTGTCAGAGACAGCAAAGGACTTGGAAGAGCAGTTGAATGGAATGGATGGTGTCTTGAAGGGAAGATATAATATGAACATCAACAAAAGCAAAACGAGGATAATGGAATGTAGTCGAATTAAGTCGGGTGATGATGAGGGAATTCGATTAGGAAATGAGACACTTAAAGTAGTAAAGGAGTTTCGCTATTTGGGGAGCAATATTACTGATGATGGTCGAAGTAGAGAGGATATAGAATGTAGACCGGCAATGGCAAGGAAAGCGTTTCTGAAGAAGAAAAATTTGTTAACATCGAGTATAGATTTAAGTGTCAGGAAGCCATTTCTGAAAGTATTTGTATGGAGTGCAGCCTTGTATGGAAGTGGAACGTGGACGGTAAATAGTTTGGTCAAGAAGAGAATAGAAGCTTTTGATATGTGGTGCTACAGAAGAATGCTGAAGATTAGATGGGTAGATCACAAAACTAATGAGGAAGTATTGAATAGGATTGGGGAGAAGAGAAGTTTGTGGCACAACTTGACCAGAAGAAGGGATCGGTTGGTAGGATATGTTCTGAGGCATCAAGGGATCACCAGTTTAGTATTGGAGGGCAGCGTGGAGGGCAAAAATCGTAGAGGGAGACCAAGAGATGAATACACTAAGCAGATTCAGAAGGATGTAGGTTGCAGCAGGTACTGGGAGATGAAGAAGCTTTCACAGGATAGAGTAGCATGGAGAGCTGCATCAAACCAGTCTCAGGACTGAAGACCACAACAACAACAAGGGAACTATATTGCTATATTCCTGTCTTACACTGAACATTTTTTACATTTCCTTCTTTCCTCGAGCAACTGAAGTATTTCTTCTGTTACCGAAAGTTTGCAGTTACCTTTCTTGCTCTTACGTTTGACTATCCAACATCTGTGATTGCTCTTTTAGGGATGTCCACTCCACTTTAACTGAATTACCTAGTCTGGTATTCCTTATCGCAACATTCACATACTTAGCGAACTTCAAGCGTGTCTCATCGTTCCTCAGTATTTCACTTCCTTCGACACTATTTGACTGGACGGTTCTCTTAAATTTCAGACTACTCTTTATCACTATTAAATTATGAACTGAGTCTATACGTGCTCCTGGGTATGCCTCACAATCAAATATCTGATTTTCGAATCTGTCTGACCATGACGTAGTCCAGCTGGAATCTTCCAGCGTCTCCGTGTCTTTTCCAAGTAAATTTCCTCCTCTTTTGTTTCTTGAACAGATTATTCATTACCATCTGAAATTGATTGCAGAACTCAATCAGTCTTTCTTCTCCATTGTTCCTACTGCCAAGACCATATTCGCCCGTCACCCTTTCTGCTATTCCTTCCCTTACAACTGTGTACGAATCCCCATGATTATTAGGTTGTCACCTCTCTTAACATACTGAACCACTAGATCAATATCATCATATATTTTCCCTGTCGCCTCATCCTCTGCATATGACGGTGGCATATATTCTTGATCTACCGTTTGGATTGCTGTCGAATGTGATGAGACAACCCTATCACTGAACTGTTCACGGGAGATCACCTCCATCCCAATTCATATTCATATCGAATGTTAGATCCGTTATATTGTTTTCTGTAGCTGTTAATATCACCATTTACTCGTCTTTCCATTTCACTTCACCGACCACCACTATATCTACATTGAGCCGTTGCATTCCTTTTTAGGATTTTCATACTATCCTCCTACGTTCAAACTTCTGACATTCAGAGCTCCGAGTTACACCATCGTTGATTTTTCGATCTTTTTCTCACCTCCCTCTTGGCGGTCTCGTGCCGAAGATCCGAGTGGGTGACTAGTCTGTAATCTGTTGGCAAAGGGGAGATCATCATGATACTTTTTCAATTACATGTGCTGCGGACACACATTGTGTGTCTTTAGTGCAGTGTTTTCCATTGCCTTCTGCATCTTCATGCCGATGGTCACTGCTGATTCTTCGGCCTTTAACAGGTGGTTTGCCACACCAAGGCCAAGCGAATGTCCTGAACCTCGGTCCTTTCCTCTTTCCTGCCCAACAAGGGCACTGGCAGAACAAAGGTGACTTTCTATGCCGGAAGTGTTCGGGCGCCATAGCCGACTTGCTGAAGACTTTTACTCAAAACTTAAGCAATGGCTTGCTTAAAAAGACGCTACCCTTAATTTCGTTTCTTTTTTTGTGTCTTCATGATATGTTTAGCGCAATATTTGGAAATATTTTGAATTCAGCCCATACAAGTGTTATACAATACACTGAAGCTATTTGGCAGACACTGTTAATTTTTAAAACTAGCTGTAAAACTTGTTGACGGTTAAGCCCTACTTCGTCGCTTGTGCGCCATCTTGTATCTTGAAACAGAAGAAAAGTATTCTCACATGGAACACGTGATATTTGCAAATGAACTGAGTTTCTGTAATGTTTCCACGATTTAACCTTTCTTGAAAATGGAAATTTTTGTTGGTCCCCAGTAGCTGCTGTTTCAAAATGTTTTTAAATCTGTTTTTTAGCTAATGTTTCTACTTAATATGGCTTCACTTACTGAATATTATCCTATTGTAGAGTAATAATGCAACAAATAGTCTGCTAAATACAGTGTTGACAGTATTTTCTCGACTGCAACACTTTTCAGTTACAATAGAAAACGTTTTCTGCCGTATATGACCATTTTTTCACATATGGAAAACTTTCCAGAGTAACTTTTGTAACTCCAGAAAAAGACTAAAACACACAGAAAGTGAATATTCCAATTTAAGAATGGATTAGAAAATGATTAAACTTCTGCTACAGAATTGGCTAGAAGGGAAAGCCTAAAATGTGTTCGATGGTACACCACTGTCCACTACAGGGTACTAATCTGAGTATTTTGAGACGAGAGAAAAATGATCAGAGTTGTATATGTAAGAACTTTATCTTGAATGAACTGAGTGTGTCACACACTTGTTTCCAAACGGCTTATATTTCATTACAAATAACGCCATATCGGTGGCACTGCTTTGAAAACCAATACGCAATCTACTGGGGTGTGGCCACGGTGGAGTTACCGATAGCGGCCACAGGTGGAGCAGTTTTCGTTACATGAAATTGCAGACAGGAGTCTAACCTCCACTGTTACAGGGTGTACCGTAGTGCCCAGAGCTGAACGGATCTAAGTTTCACGACAGGCTTCATCGTAATTGAAAGCAGTTTACTGCCGGGGACACAACATACAAGAAACCAACGTTGAGGTTGTTAAGGTTCTCAATAAAAAAAGCTGTACATGCAGTGTAATATGAGGAGGCGGTGTTGGACTGTCTTGGAGAATATTCATCAATAAGTACACATTCACGAGCCCTTGAATCGCACACTTCGAAGAACACGGTATGGAGACGACGTAGAGGACAGCCAAGACACTCCTATACTAATCGACGAATGAAAGAAATGGGGTAAATGGTTTTTAACCCATAAATCAGTTCCGGCGCAGTACTGAACTTCCTACCGTTTATATTTTTCACTTATGGTGTCTCCCTCAACAATAGAGGTGTTTTTAATTGCCGCAGTAGTCGCGTATGGAGTGTTTAGATTTCTTATATCACGCTCTTCTCCCATCAGCAGCAACGATTTTCAAACTGTTAGTTAAAATTGTACCACATCAGCTAGTATGATGTAACTTGCTGCAAAACCGTTCGTACAGCACATGTTAATAAGTCTTAGTCACGATTGGTTGGGGACTGTACATCTTGTCGTCTGCGGGAGTATGTGGTTCCAACACGTCCGTGCGCCGGCCGGAGTGGGCGAGCGGTTCTAGGCGTTACAGTTTGGAACCGCGCGACCGCTACGGTCGCAGGTTCGAATCCTGCCTCGGGCATGTATGTGTGTGATGTCTTTAGGTTAGTTAGCTTTAAGTAGTTCTAAGTTCTAGGGGACTGATGACCTCAGATGTTAAGTCCCATAGTGCTCAGAGCCATTTAAACCAAGTGAGTGCACTACGCCACTTCGACATTAACGTCATTGCGCACCTGCACATCAGATATAATTATCGTTCCATTTGAAGTGGAGGTACAGTCCTATAATCAGCATTGTCTCCGCATCTCATTTCTACAAATGTAAGAAATCCAAATAGAAATATACGATATTCTTTCTTCTCGTCCGTACAGCTGGAATCACGACTGGAAAACGACGCAGGAATGTATGGCTAGTAGCTCTACAGCGGATCTAACTTATTAACGAAATTAAAGATCAGAGATGCCATTTCAGGTCTCACTAACCTCAATAACGTGCGACTCTTTGCGGATACGACTACAAACAGTGCACATTGTGTGCAGTCCGTGCCGCTACACGCATTATCGATGAATCAGTTCATAGGGAAAGCACATGAACCGGAGCTTGGAGACGCAATTCTAACCTAGCGCGACGATAACACACCCGGGCGCCGACTCAACTCTGACTGAAATGTGCACAGGTTAGCTTCAAAAAGGGCAAGGTTTCTCCCTCGTAAATGATCGGAAATGTTCGGCGGATTCCTGGTAGCAATGCCAGTCGTTTCGAAAATTTAAATGTTTACCTCATTGTTTTACATATAATGAGTCATCAAAAACTTTTCATTTGACAGCGTTGCTACAGATTATATGCAACCCAGTGCCATTCCAATGCGGGTACATACAGGGTGTTTCAAAACTGACCGGTATATTTGAAACGGCAATAAAAACTAAACGAGCAGCGATAGAAATACACCGTTTGTTGCAATATGCTTGGGACAACAGTATATTTTCAGGCGGACAAACTTTCGAAATTACAGTAGTTACAATTTTCAACAACAGATGGCGCTGCAAGTGATGTGAAAGATATAGAAGACAACGCAGTCTGTGGGTGCGCCATTCTATACGTCATCTTTCCGCTGTAAGCGTGTGCTGTTCACAACGTGCAAGTGTGCTGTAGACAACATGGTTTATTCCTTAGAACAGAGGATTTTTCTGGTGTTAGAATTCCACCGCCTAGAACACAGTGTTGTTGCAACAAGACGAAGTTTTCAACGGAGGTTTAATGTAACCAAAGGACCGAAAAGCGATACAGTAAAGGATCTGTTTGAAAAATTTCAACGGACTGGGAACGTGACGGATGAACGTTCTGGAAAGGTAGGGCGACCGCGTACGGCAACCACAGAGGGCAACGCGCAGCTAGTGCAGCAGGTGATCCGACAGCGGCCTCGGGTTTCCGTTCGCCGTGTTGCAGCTGCGGTCCAAATGACGCCAACGTCCACGTGTCGTCTCATGCGCCAGAGTTTACACCTCTATCCATACAAAATTCAAACGCGGCAAACCCTCAGCGCCGCTACCATTGCAGCACGAGAGACATTCGCTAACGATATAGTGCACAGGATTGATGACGGCGATATGCATGTGGGCAGCATTTGGTTTATTGACGAAGCTTATTTTTACCTGGAGGGCTTCGTCAATAAACAGAACTGGCGCATATGGGGAACCGAAAAGCCCCATGTTGCAGTCCCATCGTCCCTGCATCCTCAAAAAGTACTGTTTGGGCCGCCATTTCTTCCAAAGGAATCATTGGCCCATTTTTCAGATCCGAAACGATTACTGCATCACGCTATCTGGACATTCTTCGTGAATTTGTGGCGGTACAAACTGCCTTAGACGACACTGCGAACACCTCGTGGTGTATGCAAGACGGTGCCTGGCCACATCGCACGGCCGACGTCTTTAATTTCCTGAATGAATATTTCGATGATCGTGTGATTGCTTTGGGCTATCCGAAACATACAGGAGGCGGCGTGGATTGGCCTCCCTATTCGCCAGACATGAACCCCTGTGACTTCTTTCTGTGGGGACACTTGAAAGACCAGGTGTACCGCCAGAACCCAGAAACAATTGAACAGCTGAAGCAGTACATCTCATCTGCATGTGAAGCCATTCCGCCAGACACGTTGTCAAAGGTTTCGGGTAATTTCATTCAGAGACTACGCCATATTATTGCTACGCATGGTGGATATGTGGAAAATATCGTACTATAGAGTTTCCCAGACCGCAGCGCCATCTGTTGTTGAAAATTGTAACTACTGCAATTTCGAAAGTTTGTCTGCCTGAAAATGTACTGTTGTCCCAAGCATATTGCAACAAACGGTGTATTTCTATCGCTGCTCGTTTAGTTTTTATTGCCGTTTCAAATATACCGGTCAATTTTGAAACACCCTGTAAGTACTGACAAGTGATAACCTTCCTTTTGCCCTCTTAATTCATCATCATAGTCTTTCTGTAACTGTTTACAAGAAAAATTTCTGGTGGGGTGCTCCTTTACTGAAACACGTCTGCCTCTTATCCCACAAGAAAAAGTTTCCGGCTTAATTTTTTCCTTCTGTAAAGAAACTGAAGTACGTGTGACGTGACCAGAAATATCACGTAGTGGTGAGGTGCTGAGTGGCTGGATCGCAGCTGTCTGTCTCACTGTACATCAGCAACATCTGTCAGCCTCTGGTAGCTGAATGGTCAGTGTGACGGATTGTCAATCCTCTGAGCCCGGGTTTGATTCCCGGCGGAGTCGGGGAATTTTCTCCGCCCAGGGACTGGGTGTTGTGCTGTCATCATCATCATCATCATCATCATCATCATCATCATATCATCCTCATCGACTGCAGGTCGCCGAAGTGGCGTGAAATTGAAAGACCGGCACCTGGCGAACGGCTTGTCCGATGGGGGGCCCCAGCCATAAGATTAAATAAATAAACCAGGAATGACTGTCGTCATTTTGCACAGCTGCCGTGGACTTAAGTTGCTGCTATGTGGTTTGAGTTGATTATACACTCCTGGAAATTGAAATAAGAACGCCGTGAATTCATTGTCCCAGGAAGGGGAAACTATATTGACACATTCCTGGGGTCAGATACATCACATGATCACACTGACAGAACCACAGGCACATAGACACAGGCAACAGAGCATGCACAATGTCGGCACTAGTACAGTGTATATCCACCTTTCGCAGCAATGCAGGCCGCTATTCTCCCATGGAGACGATCGTAGAGATGCTGGATGTAGTCCTGTGGAACGGCTTGCCATGCCATTTCCACCTGGCGCCTCAGTTGGACCAGCGTTCGTGCTGGACGTGCAGACCGCGTGAGACGACGCTTCATCCAGTCCCAAACATGCTCAATGGGGGACAGATCCGGAGATCTTGCTGGCCAGGGTAGTTGACTTACACCTTCTAGAGCACGTTGTGTGGCACGGGATACATGCGGACGTGCATTGTCCTGTTGGAACAGCAAGTTCCCTTGCCGGTCTAGGAATGGTAGAACGATGGGTTCGATGACGGTTTGGATGTACCGTGCACTATTCAGTGTCCCCTCGACGATCACCAGTGGTGTACGGCCAGTGTAGGAGATCACTCCCCACACCATGATGCCGGGTGTTGGCCCTGTGTGCCTCGGTCGTATGCAGTCCTGATTGTGGCGCTCACCTGCACGGCGCCAAACACGCATACGACCATCATTGGCACCAAGGCAGAAGCGACTCTCATCGCTGAAGACGACACGTCTCCATTCGTCCCTCCATTCACGCCTGTCGCGACACCACTGGAGGCGGGCTGCACGATGTTGGGGCGTGAGCGGAAGACGGCCTAACGGTGTGCGGGACCGTAGCCCAGCTTCATGGAGACGGTTGCGAATGGTCCTCGCCGATACCCCAGGAGCAACAGTGTCCCTAATTTGCTGGGAAGTGGCGGTGCGGTCCCCTACGGCACTGCGTAGGATCCTACGGTCTTGGCGTGCATCCGTGCGTCGCTGCGGTCCGGTCCCAGGTCGACGGGCACGTGCACCTTCCGCCGACCACTGGCGACAACATCGATGTACTGTGGAGACCTCACGCCCCACGTGTTGAGCAATTCGGCGATACGTCCACCCGGCCTCCCGCATGCCCACTATACGCCCTCGCTCAAAGTCCGTCAACTGCACATACGGTTCACGTCCACGCTGTCGCGGCATGCTACCAGTGTTAAAGACTGCGATGGAGCTCCGTATGCCACGGCAAACTGGCTGACACTGACGGCGGCGGTGCACAAATGCTGCGCAGCTAGCGCCATTCGACGGCCAACACCGCGGTTCCTGGTGTGTCCGCTGTGCCGTGCGTGTGATCATTGCTTGTACAGCCCTCTCGCAGTGTCCGGAGCAAGTATGGTGGGTCTGACACACCGGTGTCAATGTGTTCTTTTTTCCATTTCCAGGAGTGTACAAACTAAATACAAAGTATTTATTCCCGAGTTCCAGTTCTATACGACAAAGTCTTGAGCTTAGGCAACACTCGACATAGGTTTCCAGAATAATGTAATTGTTAGTGCTACACTATAAACCACAAAACAATACTTGGAAAGCTGTACAGAACTTTCATAGTTTACCATTCGATTCACCTTTTTCATACGGTGCTTGCTAACAGACGATACAATATTTGATTTGATGACAGAAAAGCCAATGCAGAAATCAGAAGAACTGTATGCGACAAGATAAAATACCAGTAACAGCAAAGAATGTTCAAGATGTATTCAAATAATCAGCAAATTGCCCACAGTGCCAGACATTTTCTTCATGCAGATTATTTTTCACTCTGTTTACGACATTGTACATTTCAATAGGTTGAATATTTACACATTCCAAAAATTATACACTGACAGTGAGACTAAATCCTTTAAGTAGTGAAGTGTGTGTGAGCGTTCGATATCGGCACGACGATGACGTAAAGAGTTGCTAAAACGTACTTTTCCAGATAATGGCGTTATCTTAAACGATCTCTACCACGAAAGTAACTTTGTGAGTATACTATTAAGAAAGTGGCAACAAGCAACAGTGCCTATAGAGTACTGTTGTTTAGCAAATGGGACCCAAGCAATCTTTTTCTCAAACGAGCATTCACTGGCTTGTGTTTCTCTGTATCAAAATATGTCTGGCAAACGTGAACAGATTTGCTCGCAAGGAAACTTGATGTCGTCTTTAACAAAACATGTCGCATAATAATTGCTGCATGCAGGTCCTACCTTGTACAGCGGGCGACGATGAGTTCGAGAAAACAATGAGAAATTCAAGCAGACCTTTGATTAAAAGCGTGTCTCGTTTGGAGCTAAGAAGGGCATAACTAAATTTAAGGAGGGCTCTCATGCAACAGTTCACCATAAAACCTCCAAGCTGGTACCTATTTGGAAGGAGTGAGGGTCCTGTCCTTTTAAACTTCCATTAAAGACGTGAAGAATGCTCAGTTGGCTTCGAGCAAGTACAGTGACCGTGAAGACCAGTCTACCAACGTGGATGAGAAGGATGACGACATGCTTCTGTGGAAATGTAATGAAACTTCGCACATACGTGTTCGACAGTCTCTCTAGCATCCCTGTCGGTTGCATCATTTCCCTCTTTTCAGTTCTGAGTGCATGGTGATCACATAAAGATGCGGAGAAAATAGTGTCTGCCGCCAAGTATGAGGTCCTGGTGAGAGATTTCGCCTGATGTTATGCAGCTCACATTACTGAACTGTCATACGGTTCCTACTTCGTGACAATTTTCGGTCGCAATCTGCAGGGGCAATGAAAATGCTCCTGCAGAGTTTTCGATGGGAAGTGTTGCGGCGCGGCACGTTACTTTTTACCGTCCTGTTAGTGTCCAGCAATGTTCACTTGTCTAGCTAAAAGCTGTAGCAGAAAATACTAGACCACTACTGTCTATTGCGGGTCGCAACGTACATAGAATTGTCTGGTAAACGGGATGTGGCTAGCTACTGAAATAAAAGTTTTAACTTGGCAATGTAAATTTTCAGGTGTATTTTTACGATAAAGATCACAGTTAATACTGCCAAGTCCGTACTAAGTGGCAACACAATGTAAAGTTCACACGCACACCACCATCACACACGTAGCCAGTTTATGGTATTTACACCCGTTACCGAAGTTAATTGAGTTCACCGGATCGTTTAATGCTCGCTCAAATGTTGTGCACTCTGCTCTACACGTAATACCTGTTCCAGTCTTAGATCGCACAACACGCCACGCGGTTTTAACTAACAGTCAAAAGCAATAATTTTGATATTCCGTCCGAAATCCCACACGACTTCCACTATACCGTTCACCTAAATACACTTTGTACTACTTCGCGAACTCGTAATTAGCATTTTTCCGCGATTTTACAGTACTTTCGTCGGAGCTGCTTTCAATGAGATGTTACTAGTTCGAACCCTCAGCCCCGACCACCAAAGGCTTTTTTCCCAGCATAGATTGGCGCGAGCCTGCATTTTTCTGATTGGCTGATATCACAAACAGCAAATCGGGTTGCAGTATAATCCCGCGCCAACCCGAGCTTTACTTCAATGACCAATCATAGTAAAACATTCCTTTCTATGGCAATTGCTAAATAAATAAATTTAGAAAAGTATCAAATATAAAGTTACTCCTTCTGAAATTACCGATTAATTTGTGTTCTACTCACGATTTATTAGTACCATAAACTGACTGCTCATTTAATTATAGTAAATCCCCTGTATAGTTTAACTGGTACTTCGTGAATAAACAAAACAATTTTCATTTACTTCTTCTTTACTCATACAACACTCACACTGCCAATTACTACACGTATAAAACAATAATAATTATGCAAATACATTAAATATTAGTCAAAGATAACTTTACAACATTGTTTTGACTACGACTGCTAGCACTGTCCGTCAACTGCTGACCTCTGCCGCCTACTAGTAGAACTACGTGCAGCTCTGTAACTCAGGTCCATGTCAGCTGGTGACATCTGTCGATGACTCATGCCTATAACGATATCGTCCTAACAAGTGACAAGAGAGATGCGAAGCCGCTACGCCTCAGTGTTTGATCACCTGCACTACAGCCGGTAGTTGGCTCCCTCTGTGTTTCATCTCTGCTCACATTAACTACTGGCTGTCAAGACAACATTTTCGCACAGTTAACGAGCTACAGACGACCGTAAAGAATTGGCGGGAAGCACAGGCGGCTACCTTTTATGACGAGTTTATTGGAAAGTTGGTATAACTGTGCGACAGATGTCTTAGCTGGAGCGGCGACTATGTAGAGAAGTAGCTGGAAGGTGGAGCCAATTGTCGCAAATAAAACATTCCTGATTTTCGATGTACACTACTGGCTATTAAAATTGCTACACCAAGAAGAAATGCAGATGGTAACCGGGTATTCATTGCACAAATATATTATACTAGAACTGACATGTGATAACATTTTCACGCAATTTGGGTGCATATATCCTGAGAATTCAGTACCCAGAACAACCACCTCTGGCCGTAATAACGGCCTTGATACGCCTGGGCATTGAGTCAAACAAAGCTTGGATGGCGTGTACAGGTACAGCTGCTCATGCAGCTTCAACACGATACCACAGTTCATCAAGAGTAGTAACTGGCGTATTGTGACGAGCCAGTTGCTTGGCCACCATTGACCACACATTTTCAATTGGTGAGAGATCTGGAGAATGTGCTGGCCAGGGCAGCAGTCGAACATTTTCTGTATCCAGAAAGGCCCGTACAGGACCTGCAACATGCGGTCGTGCATTATCCTGCTGAAATGTAGGGTTTCACAGGGATCGAATGAAGGGTAGAGCCACGGGTCGCAAGACATTCGAAATGTAACGTCCACTGTTCAAAGTGCTGTCAATGCGAACAAGAGGTGACCGAGACGTGTAACCAATGGCACCGCATATCATCACGCCAGGTGATAACGCTAGTATGTCGATGACGAATACACGCTTCCAATGTGCGTTCACAGCGATGTTGCCAAACACGGATGTGACCATCATCATGCTGTAAACAGAACCTGGATTCATCCGAAGACATGACGTTTTGCCATTCGTGCACCCAGGTTCATCGTTGAGTACACCATCGCAGGCGCTCATTTCTATGATGCAGCATCAAGGGTAACCGCAGCCATGGTCTCCGAGCTGATAGTCCATGCTGTTGCAAACGTCGTCGAACTGTTCGTGCAGATGGTTGTTGTCTTGCAAACGTCGCCATCTGTTGAATCAAGGATCGAGACGTGGCTGCACGATCCGTTACAGCAATGCGGATAAGATGCCTGTCATCTCGACTGCTAGTGATACGAGGCCGTTGGGATCCATCACGGCGTTCCGTATTACCCTCCTGAACCCACCGATTCCATATTCTGCTAACAATCATTGGATCTCGACCAACGCGAGCAGCAATGTCGCGATATGATAAACCGCAATCGCGATAAGCTAGAATCCGACCTTTATCAAAGTCGGAAACGTGATGGTACGCATTTCTCCTCCTTACACGAGGCATCACAACAAACTTTCACCAGGCAACGCCGGTCAACTGCTGTTTGTGTATCAGAAATCGGTCGGAAACTTTCCTCATGTCAGCACGTTGTAGGTGTCGGCACCGGCGCCAACCTTGTGCGAATGCTCTGGAAAGCTAATCATTTGCATATCGCAGCATCTTCTTCCTGTCGGCTAAATTTCGCGTCTGTAGCACGTCATCTTCGTGGTGTAGCAATTTTAATGGCCAGTAGTGTAGTTTCCATTTCGCTACTGATCGGAACTTACTTTCTGGACAAGCATTGTATTTGAACTAAATTGCTTCTTCATTCTGGCCTTTTATAATCTACGGGAAGCAAAAAAATATGCAAATGAGGTAGCCGAATAATGCGTCGAAAAACTATAAAAAAAGAAAAAGAGTTTGATCCTTTTCTATTTTGACTCCAGAGTTTATAGAGAAGTATCGGGAAGGAGGCCCTGGGCTCTGGGACTTTCTTCCACCTACATCGACTGTCTCCCACCTGGTGGCTGACCTACGACCCCTGACCTTCCTTCCCTCTGCAGGCGGCCAACAGCCCTCGTGCCCGGCAGCTCCCGGACCTGGTGGGCGGAACGCGGCGCAGCGCCTGCACCATGACCTCTTCTGCGGCTACGAGACGGCCGTGCTGCCCATCGCCGACGTCAACAAGAACATAGAGGTCTCCATCAACGTCTGGCTGCACAGCATCGATATCGTACGTACACTCCCCACATATAACAACTCACCACTCTTGCATTTCGTACTTTGTCGGGAAAGGGATTATACAGCGCTTTGAGGACATGACGCTGAGGCCCGAATAATGTATTGACCCTTTTACCTCACCAGCCATTTCAGTGACTGCTGGGCTCCAGTTCGCAGAAGGTAAACTAACAGGCATATCCAAACATATTGTAAACACGGACTGTCGCGTATGCACTGAGGTGGCAAAAGTCATGGGTACCTCCTAATATCGTGTCGGACTTCCTTTTTCCTGGCGTAGTGCAGTAACTCTATGTGGCGTGGACCCGACAAGTCGTTGCAGAAATACTGAGCCACACCGCCTCTACACCTGTCCATAATGCGTCCACTTCAAAGAACAGTCTGTAACAACTGACAAGAGGTGCACAAGTCACACACAATCCTAAAAACAGATAGTTAACAGCACCTCCATGTCTAATAAGAGCTTAAAGCTAGGTACCTCTTCAAGGGACCTAAGCTTTCCGTTAAGAGGAAGCGCGCAGTCTGGATGGAAGTATCTTAATTGTGGTCCCTCTCTTTTGAGCCCAACCCGACGGATACCTACGGTAGATCGGGGAAAACCACCGTTTAGGCTGTGTTGCTGGCGGGACCGGAAGGTGCTAACTGCCACACCACGTATCATTGTAAGTCTCACTGGCTCAGTGTGAACTGTTTGTACAACCAACCTACACAGTCTATACCTCTACCTCCACTACGCTAATAACTTCTGATCTGAAGCTTAAAGTTAGGCACCTTTTCAAGGGACCTACGCCTCCTGGTAAGAGGCAGCGCACGGCCTGGATGGAAGGACCTTAATTGTGGTTCCTCTCTTTTGAGCCCAACCCGACGGATACCTATGGTAGATAGGGGAAAACCACCGTTCAGGCTGTGTTGCTGGCGGGACCGGAAAGTGCTAACTGCCACACCACGTATCACTATAAGTCTCATTGGCTCAGCGTGAATTGTTTGTACAACCAACCTACACAGCCTATACCTCTACCTCCACTACACTAATAACTTCTGATCTGAAGCTTAAAGTTAGGCACCTCTTCAAGGGACCTACGCCTTCTGGTAAGAGGCGGCCCACGGCCTGGATGGAAGTATCTTAATTGTGGTTCCTCTCTTTTGAGCCCAATCCGACGGATACCTATGGTAGATCGGGGAAAACCACCGTTCAGGTCGTGTTGTCGGCGGAACCGAGAGGTGCTTGCGCCTAATGTACGCTACTAGGAGCCTTGTAGGCTCAACACAAACCGTTAGCGTCATTACCTTTATTACTATTACCACAAGAACCCTTTCATTAGCAAGCACGAAATCAGATACCTCTCTATTGTACATCGTAAATAGTTTAGCACGCTGGACATGGAGGTTTTAGTCTTAGTTTCTAGCTTTAACGTACCCTAATCTCTTCTAGTTAAGTTAGTTTTTAGGATGGTAGATGTTAAAAGCATGGTGAGCGATGGCCAGCGTCTTGAGGGTCATTCCAAGACCCGGGCCGCCGCCCACAACCAAGTGACGTGCAATATTATACCTATCCCTTTTCTATTCAATTCTCTTCCTTCCTTCATTCTAAATATTTAATTTCGTTTTGTTTATTAATATCTCACTTGATTTTGTATTAGTTATAAGTTTTTATAATGTTGCACAAAAAAAAGATATCAAATGGATCCAAACAAATAGAGCCCGTCTCCACGTGGCGGGACACGGGCAACGGTGTGACTGGGGACGGGAGCCGGAGTGGTGTTACTTTCAGTCACACTGGACCTCGGACCCAGTCACAGCGGCTAAGTGGCAACATACGACCCACCATAAGATATTAGACGGTAGGTCATAAAAAATATTTAGCTAGTGAAAAAAAAGTGTCCATAATTGCGAAGGCGTTACCAGTGCAGGATTTTGTGCACGAACTGATCTCTAGATTACCTCCCATAAATGCCCGATGTCGGGCAATCTGATCAGCCAAATCATTCACTCTAACTGTCGAGAATGTCCATCAACCCAGTCGTGAACAATTGTGTCCTGGTGACAATTTCGTAGATGTTTGGGAACACGTTGTTTGGGAACACGAAGTCAGTGGTCTCCAGGTAGCCGGATACAACCATTTCCAGTCAATGACCTGCTCAGCTGGACCAGAGGACACAATCCATACGATCTAAACACAACCCATAGTGTTAACGATCCACCAGCAGCCTTGTTGACAATTTGTGTCCATGGCTTCGTGGGGTCTGCGCCACCCTCGAACCCTACCATCAGCTCTTACCAATTGTAAGCGGAACTCCCTTGACCGACCCACAATTTTCAAGTCGCCTAGCGCCCAACCGATATAGTCACGAGCCCAGAAGAGGCGCTGTAGGTGATGATATGCTGTTGACAAAGGCACTCGTGTCAGTCGTCTGCTACCGTAGCCCAGTAACGCCTACTTTTGGCGCACTGTCCTAAAGAATACGTTCATCGTAAGACCCACATTGATGTCCGCGTTTATTTCACGCGGTCTTGCTTGTCTGTTATCACTGACAACCCTACGTAAACGACGCTGATCTCGGCCGTTAAGTGAAGCCCGTCGGCCACTGCTTGGTCTGTGGTGAGAGGTAATGACTCAAGGCTCGGCACACTCTTAACACCGTTCTCGGAATACCGAATTTCGCAACGATTCCCGGAACTGAATGCCTCATGTATCTAGCTCCAACTACCATTCCACATTCAAATTCTGTTAATTGACGTCGTGCGGCCATCATATTCATGTTGGACGCCCTTTTACATTAGTTATCTGAGTACAAATGGCAGCTCCGCTAGTACACTGCCCTTTTATACCTTGTGTACGCGTTACTATCACCATCTTTATGTGTGCATATTGCTGTCCCTTGACTTTTTCACCTCACAGAAAACTGTATAGCGGTTGAAACGTCCCCTTAGAAAAATTATAAATGACTGTGCTTAAACTGACACACAATATTTTTAGCGCAACGCAATCTGACTTTTAATAATCCCTACAAAAGAATGGCCCTGACTAACAGTAACCTATACCTTTCATGAATCACTTACCTCACAAAAATCTTCATTACTCGAATTACTGCAATACAGCGAGCGCCAATACTGCCAGCTAAATGAAAGATTCTAACTACTGAAGTCACTAACTACTGATAGGCATAGTTAGCAAATGAAAAATTTTAATAAAGAACAAACAATGTATTTACCTTAATAGTGTTCCAAAGTCATAATATATATATATCAATTCATGACATCCAGTCTTATAAATTTACTGTCTCTGATGGACACATGTCCACATCATCCGCTCTCAAAACTCCGCCATCTCTCTCCCCACATCCACCACTGCTGGAGCTCACCTCCAACTGCGCAACGCTACGTGCTGTTAACAGCCAACTGCCCAACACTACAGTAACGACTATTTCAACAATGCCCACCAGCCACAGACTGCAGACAGCACAGCCAGTGATTTTCATACAGAGCGCTACGTGGAGTTACCAATATAAAAACCTAAACAGCCTACTTACATAGCCACCATGCTACCCACAAAAAATTTTACAAAAATATTTTGAACACTGGACAATACATATTTGTTAAAATTTTTCATAATTACAATAACAAAGATATCCAATGCACACACTTATTGATACACTATTGGTCAAAAGCAAAGATTTTCTCACAGTCCATAAAGACAGTCCTGATCATTCATCACAGTATTAATTACAATTTTATGCACAAAGTCTGAGCAGTAAAAGAAAATGCACACGGAAGTAGTGAATTTCCATGCAGTTTTGAAGAAGTAGTGTTGTCCTTCCAATGGAAAGACAGTGCTGACTCTTGACATGCAGACAGGTAATGGGCCACAACAGAGCAAACCCACAGCAGAGTCAGTCAAAGTTGAAGAATATTGGTAGGTAGGTCATCACAGAGCAGACCCACTGTAGTCCTGGTAGAGATTATGATATTGGTGGGCCACCAGAGGCGCAGATCCACTGCAGTCCTTGTAGAGACGGCCAGCAGCCATAGTGGCGACTGTGCAGATGCACAATCACCATCGAAGGGTCTTGTGGCAGGGTCGACATATGAAACGTCCCCTTAGAAAAATTATAAATGACTGTGTTTAAACTGACACACAATATTTTTAGCGCAACGCAGTCTGACTTTTAATAATCCCTACAAAAGAATGGCCCTGACTAATAATAACCTATACCTTTCATGAATCACTTACCACACACAAAACCTTCATTACTCGAACTACTGCAATACAGCGAGCGCCAATACTGCCAGCTAAATGAAAGATTCTAACTACTGAAGTCACTAACTACTGATAGGCATAGTTAGCAAATGAAAGATTTTGATAAAAGACAAACAATATATTTACCTTAATAGTGTTCAAAAGTCATAATATATATATTAGTTCATGACATCCAGTCTTATAAATTTACTGTCTCTGATGGACACACGTCCAGATCATCCGCTCTCAAAACTCCGCCATCTCTCTCCCCACATCCTCCACTGCTGGCGGCTCACCTCCAACTGCGCAACGGTACGCGCTGTTCACGTCCAGCTGCCCAACACTACAATAGCGACTATTTCAACAATGCCCACCAGCCACAGACTGCACATAGCGCTAGCCAGTGATTTTCATACAGAGCGCTACGTGGCGTTACCAATATAAAAACCTAAACAGCCTACTTACACAGTTTGTGAAGATGACGCTGAGCCCCAGATTGTGTAGTGACCTTCTTACCTAGCAGCCATTTCAATCACCGCTGGGCCCCTGTTCGCTGAAGGTAAGATGGTTCAAATGGCTCTGATCACTATGGAGCTTAACTTCTGAGGTCATCAGTCCCCTAGAACTTAGAACTACTTAAACCTAACTAACCTAAGGACATCACACGCACCCATGCCCGAGGCAGGATTCGAACCTGCGTCCATAGCGGTCGCGCGGTTCCAGACTGTAGCGCCTAGAACCGCTTGGCCACCCCGGCCGGCGCTGAAGGTAAGAATGATATCCATAAGTATTCTAAATATGGATGTACGTATACAGGATGGCCCACTTAAACGTTTCAGTGCCATTATCTCTGGAACAACAATAGACAGCGAAAACCGACTTTCACAGGTATGAAAATAAGGCAGGGGATCATGAAAGTAAATACTGTGAAACATTCTAAAACGTAAGCATTTTCAATGCAAACTTATGTATTTTTATGAACAGCCCGTATTATTCGTTACAAAATCAATAAAATCACAATACGAATCGCGTTGGTTGCATCGCAGTACGTCAGTTATATCACGAGAAATTGCAAAGCGAGTTGACGCTTGAAATAAGAGAAACGCGCTGCTATTGCACTTCCGGAGATACAAGCATGAACCGCACGTTGACCGTAGTCGCGGTGTGACTGACGTACTATAGTGCAACGAACGCTATACTTATTGCTGTTTACACTGTTATTACGTGAACTGGAAACAATAGAGATATCCAGTCACTCAACTGCATACAACTACCATTTAACCTTCTGTTAGATGCTTGGTCAGTCACGAATTATGTTTACCTGGTCGGTAGTATCGGGTTTTTCGTTACCGTAGTGTCCAGTTTGTATTGTAGTAAAGATCAGTAAAGCACGAACGAGTGAACCCTTTCATTAAATTTCATTGTGTGCGCTGAAACGTTTTAATGGACCACACTGTATAAGTATGTATGTGTATATATTCCACATTTTCTCTTAAATCACTGGGTCGAATAGATTCAGGCTTGGTACACATATCACTTACTGTCTAGAAATCATCGCTGTGGGGGTAAGAACCACCTATCTAGAAATGGGTGAGGGTGAAAAGCATTGCAGACGCGCGAATATCCATGCTTTAGTCATCCACTGTTAAAGAATGAGAGCGCTTAGAAACTTACAACAAACTTTACACATAATTTCAAAGCCTTTACGAAACTGTTCCCCTTTGAAGGTCCTCACATAATTATGAAAGGAGAAATTACTACATTTTCGGTGTTCATGCTGTAAAACTGCGGCACGAAACAAGACGTTTTAATTTATTTTTTCGTTACTAACACCTCTATTTATAACACATTTCGCTGACAGTAACCTTGTATATCACTGGATGTATCTGCAAAATTATATTATTTTACAGCACATAGTTCAGGAGAAGCGTCGTCATAAGCTTTGAGCCGTGTGAAAATGTAACTGCAGGGCGAAATTCGCTTGAGATACAGGTGAAATATGAGTACAAACAATTGTGAAAAATCGTACAATCTAAGTTTTCACGGCCGCTATTGACACCACTTAAAGCTTCCGGGCTACATCTACATCTACATTTATACTCCGCAAGCCACCCAACGGTGTGTGGCGGAGGGCACTTTACGTGCCACTGTCATTACCTCCCTTTCCTGTTCCAGTCGCGTATGGTTCGCGGGAAGAACGACTGTCTGAAAGCCTCCGTGCGCGCTCTAATCTCTCTAATTTTACATTCGTGATCTCCTCGGGAGGTATAAGTAGGGGGAAGCAATATATTCGATACCTCATCCAGAAACGCACCCTCTCGAAACCTGGCGAGCAAGCTACACCGCGATGCAGAGCGCCTCTCTTGCAGAGTCTGCCACTTGAGTTTGTTAAACATCTCCGCAACGCTATCACGGTTACCAAATAACCCTGTGACGAAACGCGCCGCTCTTCTTTAGATCTTCTCTATCTCCTCCGTCAACCCGATCTGGTACGGATCCCACACTGATTGTAGCGAAATGCAGGAAGATCTGCAGCGGATAGGCACTTGGTGCAGGGAGTGGCAACTGACCCTTAACATAGACAAATGTAATGTATTGCGAATACATAGAAAGAAGGATCCTTTATTGTATGATTATATGATAGCGGAACAAACACTGGTAGCAGTTACTTCTGTAAAATATCTGGGAGTATGCGTGCGGAACGATTTGAAGTGGAATGATCATATAAAATTAATTGTTGGTAAGGCGGGTACCAGGTTGAGATTCATTGGGAGAGTCCTTAGAAAATGTAGTCCATCAACAAAGGAGGTGGCTTACAAAACACTCGTTCGACCTATACTTGAGTATTGCTCATCAGTGTGGGATCCGTACCAGATCGGGTTGACGGAGAAGATAGAGAAGATCCAAAGAAGAGCGGCGCGTTTCGTCACAGGGTTATTTGGTAACCGTGATAGCGTTACGGAGATGTTTAACAAACTCAAGTGGCAGACTCTGCAAGAGAGGCGCTCTGCATCGCGGTGTAGCTTGCTCGCCAGGTTTCGAGAGGGTGCGTTTCTGGATGAGGTATCGAATATATTGCTTCCCCCTACTTATACCTCCCGAGGAGATCACGAATGTAAAATTAGAGAGATTAGAGCGCGCACAGAGGCTTTCAGACAGTCGTTCTTCCCGCGAACCATACGCGACTGGAACAGGAAAGGGAGATAATGACAGTGGCACGTAAAGTGCCCTCCGCCACACACCGTTGGGTGGCTTGCGGAGTATAAATGTAGATGTAGATGTAGATGTAGAATTCTCAAGTACAGGTCGAACGAGTGTTTTGTAAGCCACCTCCTTTGTTGATGGACTACATTTTCTGACGACTCTCCCAACGAATCTCAACCTGGTACCCGCCTTACCAACAATTAATTTTATATGAACATTCCACTTCAAATCGTTCCGCACGCATACTCCCAGATATTTTACAGAAGTAACTGCTACCAGTGTTTGTTCCGCTATCATATAATCATACAATAAAGGATCCTTCTTTCTATGTATTCGCAATACATTACATTTGTCTATGTTAAGGGTCAGTTGCCACTCCCTGCACCAAGTGCCTTTCTGCTGCAGATCTTCCTGCATTTCGCTACAATTTTCTAATGCTGCAACTTCTCTGTGTACTACAGCATCATCCGCGAAAAGCCGCATGGAACTTCCGACACTATCTACTAGGTCATTTATATATATTGTGAAAAGCAATGGTCCCATAACACTCCCCTGTGGCACGCCAGAGGTTACTTTAACGTCTGCAGACGTCTCTCCATTGATAACAACATGCTGTGTTCTGTTTGCTAAAAACTCTTCAATCCAGCCACACAGCTGGTCTGATATTCCGTAGGCTCTTACCTTGTTTATCAGGCGACAGTGCGGAACTGTATCGAACGCCTTCCGGAAGTCAAGAAAAATAGCATCTACCTGGGAGCCTGTATCTATTGTGAGTGCTATACGATCTCTCACTCACGAGTTAGCTAGGCACGTTGCCTCGTTGCTGCAACCTTTTATGTTGATCGAACTATCATTTCATATCATTTCGTCGAAAAATTAAAAGAAATACACGTGGGTCCAGGTGATATCCTTGTTAGTTTTGATGTTGTGTTATTATTTACCATGATTCCGATGAATGAAACTGCTCATGTATAGCGGATATTTTTCCAGCAGATATTGTGGAGTTATTCGGACACTACCTCGCCACAATCTATTTTCAGGACATTAATGATTGTTATGAACAGACTGACAGGGTGAATAGGGGCAGTCCTCACATTCCGACTGTGGCCAATTTGCTTATGGAGGTCTTTGATAGGGACCGATGACCTCAGCAGTTTGGTCCCTTAGGAATTCACACACATTTTTGAGGACACGGACATTGCAGACCCCCAGCCAGGTGGAACCGCTATGTCTATGATACCTTCGTAGTATGGACACATGATGCAGCGGAGTTGAATACCCTCCTGAGACATATGAATAGTATCAATCCGAAAGCACAGTTTACGATGGAGAGGGAGAATAACGGCCAACTGAATTTTTTTGAATGTGTCTGTTATCAAGCGAGGAGTCGGAACTTTGCGCCATATATAGAAAAGTCACTCTTACTGACCGTTACCTTCGTAAAGAGTCTAATCACGACTACCAACAAAAAAGGGGTGTCATTAAAACCTTGGTAGACAGAGCGTACAAAATTTGTGAGCTTATTTAAAAGATGAGGCTGAACATCTAAGGTGCACGTTCAAGAAGAATGGTTGTTCTACAAGAAGATAGGTGGAGCACTTCTCTCTGGGAAGCGCATCAGGATCGACGAGTAACAAAGTCTGCCTAAGGGGAAAGCTTTCCTTCCTTTCATCAGTAAGACTACAGATCGCTTTGGGAAATTGTTGAACAAGTAAGTGTGGAAACTACCTCCAGACTTACAAGGAAGATAAAAGAATGTTTAAGATTGGCGAAATAATACTACATCTTTTGGCTACACGGATGTATATAAAATTCCTTTTAGTTGTGGACTGGTTTATATTGGTACCAGGAAAAGAGTGTGAACACCAGTCTGGTTGAACACAGGAACAATTGCCGCCTGGGACGTAGAGATAAATCTGTCGTAGCGGAACATGTTTACCAAGAGGGTGATCATGAAATACAATTCAGTGAGACGAGCGTCATATCGCAAACATCGCATTATCATGCGCGCATGTATATAGAGGCTATTGAAACTTATAAATACCTAACAATTTGAAAAGAAAAGAGGAAAGAGTTAAGTTAGATAAAATTTGGAAGTTAGCGTTGCAACATAAGAGTGACGATCGATTACTTTCAGTCGAGAATGTTGGCATTACTGAAGCTAAATTCGTAGCCGACATCACGTGATGGAGAGTAGGGCCCTCTACTTTGTCCATATATTTGCGATCTCGCGAATTGTGGTTGCTGTTCGCCGCTTTAGCTCTGAAAATGTCTCCTGCACTCGTAGAGGAAACGTTACGAGAAAGTTTTATATATCGACCTCGGCCTGTTACCAGCGGTTTTAAACATGACATGCGAAACATGTTAAACATATGTGAGTACGCAGACAAAGCCAAGAGTAAAAAGCTCATCCAAAATCAGTGGAACGATATGGAGTACCTGGCAGTAGGTGGCAGCACAATGCACCTAATATAAAAACGTATTTTTTCGGGGATGTCCGGATACTTTTGATCGCATTGTGTTTGTTTTGGAATATTCAGTGTTATTTACGATCCGTCTGATTTGAGAATGAAGGTTGAAATTAATATTTAGTGATTTCCGAATGTGTGGTTAGGCTAGGGTGTCCATTTCATTTTCATTGAAAAAGGGGACATTTAAAATAAATTTGAGAAAAACCTGGAACAATGAAGAAAAAAAACGGGACATAAATATTGTATTGACTAAATTTAATACACATACAAGTTTACTTTTACAACGTGCGCTCAGATGATCCCAAATCACTTTTTTCAATTATTCTGCCACACTATCACCGTACTTTTCACTTTTATGTACTTTCTCTAGAAGTGCATTTTCGTTTGAAATTGTATCATAAAAGTCAGTACACGATACACCATTAAAGTGTGTTTTGACATTGAGCAAGGCCCTCACTGTTTCAGCTTTCATTCTGTTTTTTTTTTTTTCGTCTGACCACAGAGAGTTCACTAACGAAAACATACGTTCCACCATGACCAATAGCAAATTTTGATCTGCAAAACATACATTCTATAGTTTCTCCACTACCAGTGATAAAAGGAAACTCGTTTTTTACATCGCTGTTAAAATTACACTTTCGTTTTGGCATAATGAAACAGTGATTGCACAGTGCAAAACATTAACAGTGTGGTGACGAAAGCCAGAGAGCAAGTATCAGTGGTGTAGAGTATCTCTGGACCGAAAGGACGGATTCAGTGGATCTTCTAAAGAAGAGATGAATCTTCGTTGTTATTCGTAACCTGTAGTGAGTTTAAAATTAGCTGCAATTTTTGACAGTTCGGTATATTTTTGGGGTATGCTGAAAGTCATCACACGCTTCCTAGCGTAAATAATTGTGCAGTTAATACCAAGTCAAACAACCAGTAGCGTAAAATAGTCTATCCAAGCGGAATCATAAAAAACGGGACATTTGAGCGTCCCCAAAAAAACTTTCGGGACAGCGGGACATTTTGGTAAAAAACGGGACTGTCCCGGGAAAAACGGGACGAATGGACACCCTAGGTTAGGCAGGAACCAAAGGGGAAAGCTTAAACTGCTGCATGTGATTCACGGAGCAATAACATTCATATTCTTTGTCACGAAGTCGATATCCGATCATGCGGTCGTCCATATTGCGTGTGAATCAAAATGACGTCACGTTTGCGGGAATTAATCTGAAACGAGCGTTACCCCTATTGATATTCCATGGAATAAGCGTCCCTAACTACCAGAGAGTACATAGCTAACACACACTGCAGCTTCGACCATAGATACTAGTAGACTGGCCTTGCTGTGCAGAAGCTATACGGCTGGTGTGGCTCCAACATAAACCACGTGACTGTTGGCAAAACGTGGCGGGATTTCAAATCAGCGGTCTGCCATCTTATGTTTGTATCGGATTTTCCCCACATTTCTCAATCGACTGCCAAACGCTTCCAACAAAAACTACTTTCTTATTTGTGGAAAATTATGCCAGAACTACATTTGACCTGGATTTGTTCAAAGTACCATTTATAAAATCTAACAAGTACATCGAACACCACTCTGGTGGGCAGTGGGACAAAATTACTATAAACTATCAATTATAGTAAAATGTCGTTAAAATTCTTTTAAACAGTAAGAGTGGGCTCGTGTCAAAACTTTAAACATTGTATTCGCCACGTTTCGAGCTTTAGTCACTTATAAAAGAAAATGGGCTATGGGAATTATGTCAATTATAGGTGTCAAAATTGTTTACTTCAGGAGCAGGTCCATTTTAGAGTATCAATTTTAGGTGGACTTCAAAGGTTCAGTTCCCACTATTTTTACAAAAGTTTAAACTATTAGTTTAAAAAAAATGATATTTTATATGAAAGGTGAGACTTTGCAGTTTCAGAAAATAATTTTGGAGCCTAGGTTTAAAAATGACAGACACTGTAAATACAAATTATAGATATACATTGTAAATAATAACTAACCTATCAAAACACTTCTCCTCGAAGTGCTTCGAGCAAAGGCGCGTATGTGCAAACGGCTTAAAGTTTTTCCGTTTCAAGGCCTGTATCCAAAGCTGCCTTCGGTTTTCATCCTTACAGAACCTATGAGTAGGAACGAGAAACAGTTATACTTACTTCTGTAACCGAATCATCACAGATACTTTCCAAAATGTAATATGAGTCTGAGTTTACAGGCATCACTTTCAACACTTTAATTTACGTGATACTCTGTTTCAAGTGTAAAAAACATATAAAAGTCACTTCAGCAGATTTCAATAAACGCATCTGCACTATCTTAGACACACTTACACGTGAAATGTAATGCCATTTCCCCGACAAAACGCTGAGTACAGCCATAAGCGCAACACGAAACAACCATGTTTTGCCAACATTCACGTGACTTCAGCCCAGAGATGTTGGAGCCACGAAAATGACGTCAGGGCCAGTCTATTATATTTATGGTCGAAGCACTGCAGTCACTTCTGTATCATCGCTGGCCGCGCTCGGCCGCGTAGCAAAGCTTCAGACACACATATCGAAAAATTCATCGAGGGATGGGTATAGTATAACAGTGTCTCTGGGAGCTTCACCTTATTTTAAAACGCAATCTGGCTCTCCTTAAGTACCGCTTGAAATTTCCTTTCATCCTCTCCAACACTTTTCTAATCGGTGTGAGATGTTAGATTAATTGTTCATTTTTTAACATTTTTTCAATCTTGCCTTCGTTACCAGCGTGACACACATTTCACTAAATGTCGTAGTCAGTTACCCACATCATAGACACCTCCTAGTGATTTTTGTAGCTCCAGTTATCGATTCCTGCTGACGTTATTCACTGCTCTATCTAACTGTGCACCTTTGTGTTTATATTAGTTATTTAAGGTAGCGAATTAGTGTTTGTTAGTTATTGTAAAACAATTTTGTTTTCAATCGCAATAGCAAATTGCCAACGATTGTGACTGAAAATAAAATTGTCTTCCATATTTATGTTTTCTGTATCTATCATCCATTTCTTCCAGATCAAACTCATACCCACTTTCGACCCACTTTTCCGTTACACAAATGTCGTAGAACCTCCTGCTATCTGCCCGGCGCACCCTCAACAAAATTTGAGTTCTACTGCCACCTGATACCTCATCATACCAAGAAGATGGTTTCTGAGTCGCCGATGTAGCATTTGAGCGCAGTACTGATTGAGTAAGGATCGAGAAAGGTAAACGGATGATACTTAATTGCTAAATTAATTCCGGTAATATATTCTCCATGGCCAACAAACTGCTAAAAAAAAAGAGTTTTGTATCGCCGGCACATCTGCGAACACATGCATGCATAGGCACAGCGTTTCAGGGAATGAAACAATAAGCCTACTGAAAAATTAGCTTTACTGTGAAATAAAACAGAAAACAATAATCGAAATATAGGCAGACTGTCGGAAAGCGTGTAAGCTGCCCGGGGGGCTTCAAACAGATAAAAATTCACTGCTGCTGCACACAATGTCACGTAACACAGGGGCACGCCGATCGGATACTTTATGACCGTGAGCCTAAATCGCCCGTACTTTGTTTCCCCCGACGCTTGTTCCCCTGCAGCTGCTACAGCCAAGCAAAGTTAATCCTGTAACGTTAACTACCTGCACGTGGGAGGTACCGGTGAAATTTCGACCCGATAGTAAAAAAATCACAAGGGGCTGGAAATTTGTTTCAAAACATATCTTGGCATGCTGAATAAATCTAATTTGCTAAACAAAACTTTTTTCATATTTTTGGATTTTTGGGTGTTGAAAAAGTCATTATTTTTTTCAGTCCCGTACGTGAAGCTGTTGGTTATCACTGACTGTATTCACAAAAAGGATTTGAACCAAAATTGTGTAGAAGTGACGGTGCAGTAAAATGTTTTGTTTCGGCATTTTGATTTTTTTCTAAGAAAATGAAGTATTGTGACCTTTTTAACACTATATACATACGAAAGGAGTAGATAAATTACAAAACTTTCTTTTTATGATACATGATTAGAATTTAGCGTAAAATATAATTACTACGACATTATACAATGTTTGTCCCAGTATGAAGGAAAAATTAAAAAAAGGCGACTCGATACGTTTGAGAATTGTTTTCTTTATTTTCAATTTATATATCACATGGCATTTGCACCGTATATTAGTGAATAATACGCCATTACATCAAAACAATGCGGCCCCGTAGGTTACAGCATCACATTCGGATACAGCTTCTTCTCTTTGATGTTTGGCAAAATTAATTTTTCGACGAATTTTTTTTGTATTTTTTCGAATATTTCACTTCATCTTGCTGCGATGCTACTTTGTGCCTTCTTTCTGATGCTTGTGCTGCTTCATAAGCGTATTTAAGTCCAAATTTTGTCACTATTTCTGAAAGAACTCTGTGAGATCCAACATTATATTCACAAAACTGATAGAAGCCGCTACTTTTACTCTCACTGCAAAAACATAGGTCTCCTTGAGATGCCTATTCCATATAATACCGTGTAAACTCTCATTAACATTTTGAGTTAGACATCCAGCATTTCGTGTTAATAGTGAATCGTCAGTTAAACAGGTATAAAGCGGTAGTATTTTGTTCAAGCAAAGTTGATTTATTGGTGTTTTTATATTAGAAGCAAGAGATCCATACTCAATTTCTTTTGCCAATACTGACTGATAAAAACACTATGTTGACTGTCCTTTCGTGCAGTGTGAATGCTGAGGATTTTTGTCATCAGAAGCGCAATGATATATTGCATCTTTCGTATTCTGTAAATAATAAATTATAATTATCTGACGCTATTGCACCTGTAGAATGCCAATCATATCGAAAAGTATGTTCGTATGTACCTTTATATCACCTTTATATCTATATATTACTTCTTTTAAAAAATACTCAGGCATTTTCTTTTCATAGTGTCCTTCAGTTGCCCATGACACTTGCCACCAAACGTATCAAATCGTCTTTTACTTATTTTTCCTTCATACTGGGCCAGGCATTGTATAACTTCGTAGTAGTTCTATTGTAGCTAAATTTCTCTCAGGTATTATAAAAACCAAATTTTTATACAATATCTTAGAAAAAATCAAAATGGCCGAAACGAAAAAATACTACTCCTCCGTCACTTTTAAACATTTTTGGCTCAAACTTTCTTGGGAATACATGCCGTGATAACCAACAACTCTACATAAGAGTGTGAAAAAATAATTTTGTTTCATAACTCAAACATCCAAAAGTGTGAAAAAAAATTTGTTTAGCAAATTGGATTTACTCACTTAATTCAGAATGCCAAGATATATTACTAAACAAATTTTCAGCCCCCTGTGATTTTTTTATGATCGGCTTGAAATTTCACCGGTACTTCCCTTTAAGGACAAAGTAACTTTCGCATGATGTGACACTACCACGTAACATAGCTTGTTGGAACTTCGACCGAAAATAGAAATATCTGATACTTGGTGTTTGCATACAAGATGGCCGCCGAGTGAAATCGCAGGTATTTTCTTTGTCCGCCAAAAGAACTTATTTAAGAGGAAATAGTGTCAAATTTAAATTTTCCTTGTTTCGTATACTTGCTGTAGTGTCTGTTCTTGTCATACAACTAAATATTAGCGTCCCAGCAGAGCTTGTTCTTGAATAAACTTCGTGTTATCTGAAGTTCCGATAATCGCGACATAACCCGAAATTTTGCGTGACAAACACAAAAAATTATATTAAAGTTTTCTTGATAGCGTGAAATTCGTTAAAAAAGACAGCTACTAGTTTCATCAGTGTCTATTGTCGCAATAAAAGCCTAATTAAACGTTTCTAAATCGTATTTAACTAACACATTCCGTACTGTTTACTAGTTAGATAGATGCGATCTAGGCCTAAATTTTTCGAGCTATAAACGTTTAAAAACTGAACAAACACGCTTCATAACGTAAATTTTCTAAAAGCAAAGTAATTACTACTTCATTCTTCTGTCATTGTGTCTCTGAATCAGTACAAAACCAACAACAACCACACATATGACCCTTGTGTCGTTTTTTTTGTTTACATACAGCCAATATCGCGTCCTTGACAAATTTAAAACATCATTTAAACTTAATTATTCTTTAGAAACTGACCATGAGTGAGAAATGTGGGAGCTGTTATAGGGTAGTGAGTAGAGGGATTGGTTGCCAGTCTTGGAAATATTTTCACTGTGGAAGATGCAGCGGGGAGAATATTGGGAGAAGAGGCTCTCTCCTGGAACTGCAGAATATGCAGTAGGAACATTTTGATTGGGGAACAGGAAAGGAAAATCTATGCCCTTCAAACTCAATTGGAGGAATCAAGGAAGGAACTCATAACGAACAAGGAAAATAGGGGGGGGGGGGGGGTAGGGTGGTTGGGAACTGGCAGCTGGTAGGAGGATAGGAAGAAAGAGAACGCGATCTGACAGTTTTATCATCAACACCAAAAACAGGTATCTGCAACTGCCAGAGTTAAGTGGAGAAGAGCCTCAGGTGGAACGAGGAGGAAATGTGCAGCACACTTCAACTGAGGCCAAGAAGCCTAGGAATGTACAAAGTGTTATGAAGAAGAAAGTGCTGCTGCTAGGTAGTAGCCATAGGCGAGGTGTAGGCCCTCAGTTACAGGAAATTTAGGGGCAGCGTAACAGGTGACCAGTATCTTCAAGCCAAATGCAGGACTAAGTCATGTGATAGAGGATCTAGGGTCTTTATGTAAGGACTTTACAAAAGAGGACCATATAGTGATAGTGAGTGGGGCAGGAAACAATTTGGACAGGGATGGGGCTTATGACATAGGTGGTGACCTGGACAAGATAGCTTCCCTGACTCATGGCACCAACGTACACTTTGTTGAACTGTTCCAGGATAGACCACACCTTGATGGAGCTGTGAGGTGAATTAATGTGGGGTTAGGGATGGCTCTGAGGACAGCCAACTTTGATCATATTTCTCTGGTGCCTGGGGTTTCACTAGGCATGGCCTACACCTAAACAGGACTGAGAAGGGAAGATTGGTACAGCTGATTCATGAAAGTATAGGGGGTGGGTCTTGGGCCACACATGTTCAAATACCTGTTGTCATTGGTAGGAAAAGTAGGTCTTTTTTAGGATAAATCCAGACAGCAAATTCCCCTGCTTAAAAAGTGTCTCCAGTAGTTTAAAAAATACTAAAACAATCATTCACAAGACAGATTTTAACACTCTAAATATCACACATACCAGACATCACAAAGAAAAACAAATTGGAAAGGGTAACATGGGGCATTTCCCAGACTTAACAGTCCTCCATCAAAGCATGCAATGAATAAAAAATAAAACAACTATTGAAATTTGAGACCAAATCTTTGAACTGCACAATAGTTACTGAGCACTGGTGTAGAGACACAGAAATTCAACATGTAGAATTATCATTGTATGAAAGGGCAAACTCTTACTGCAGGACTGCTTCAAGTGGTGGAGAATCATGCATTTATATCAGAAAAGGAAC
Organism: Schistocerca cancellata; assembly: GCF_023864275.1. Classification (NCBI taxonomy): domain Eukaryota; kingdom Metazoa; phylum Arthropoda; class Insecta; order Orthoptera; family Acrididae; genus Schistocerca; species Schistocerca cancellata. Next base: position 693,424,398 of record NC_064631.1, read on the forward strand.
ACAGTTCAAATCAAGACATGACCTCTGTACATTAAGTGAAGACAAATACATTGAAATATCGGCTATTTTATTAATGGGGCTTAATATCACCAAAAAATTAATCATTTTGTGTGTGTATAGACTTCCCAGTGGTATTGTGGACACTTTTTTCAATAAATTAACAGAAGTTCTAGCTAAAGTCTCAAGTACAAAGGTCAACATCATTCTATATGGGGCCATTAACATCAAGACTAATATCATAAATGAATCCAGGAGCACCCTCATAAATATCATTCAAAGCTTTGGAATGTCCCTATTGGTCAATAGTGCAACAAGGATTACTACAATCACTGCATCAGTAATTGACCATTTGGCCACAAATATTGACAGGGAAAAATGTGATGTAGCTGAAAAATCTTGGACTATCAGACCATCTCTGTCAAATAACAGTAAAATCAGGCATCGAATCATTCCCTAAACTACAAGCCTACAAACAACATCTATCAGAAATGAAAATAAAACATTTTTCAAAAGAACTAGCAAAACAAAGCTGGGATGAAGCGTATAAGGAAACCAATGTGAATATGAAATTCTCTAAATTCTCCACATTGCTTAAATTGAACCTTGAAAAGGCATTTCCAAAAGTATGCATGTCTGTATCAACATCTCACAAAAACAGATGGATAACAGCAGGCATTAAGAAGTCCTCCCAAACACTTAAAATACCTCAGTTCCATGAAAAAGAGTCGCTATGATCCAGCATCCTTAAATTTCTATCACAGATACAAAAAGATCTATAGGAAGGTGCTGACTGCTGCAAAAAAGTCATTTAATGACAAAATAATATACAATGCAGAGAATAAAAGCAAAACAGTGTAGGATGTTATAAAAAAGGAAATGGGGCGAGGCAAACAAACACAGCATAACATACTGCTAAGAGAAGGGGATAAAACAATAAATGACCCACAAACACTTAGCAGACTATGTAAATGAGCATTTTTCAAGTACTGCAGAGAAGTTACAGCAAAAATTGCACAAAGCAAATATAACACCTGTAAACAATCTTGCACTAAATACAATGATGCTACTTCCAGCCACAGAGAATGAAGTCCGTAAAACTGTTCAAAAACTAAAACGAGAAAAGTCAGTAGGCTTAAATGAAGTCCCAATGTGTGTACTGAAACAATGCATAGACATTATACAAAGCCCTTTAACAAATATAATAAACGAATCCTTCACATCAGGGACATTTCCAGAGCAGCTAAAACAGGCAAGAGTTGTACCTGTGGTTAAGAAAGGTAATGCAGAAGACATAGAAAGTTTCCAGCCTGTTTCTCTGCTGTCACCATTCTCAAAAAAATGGAAGCAATTATGAAAGACAGATTAATGAATTACCTGAATAAATACAATCTCTTAAGCGAATCACAGTTTGGTTTCTGAAGTGGCAAAAATACGGAGTCAGCCACAGTAGAATTCACAAAAGTTGTATTTGATGATCTTGATAAAGATGAGTGTGTCACAGGCATATTTATGGATCTTTCTAAGGCCTTTGATACAGTCGACAAGAAATTCTTTAAATAAATTAGAAGCATTAGGAAAAAGAGATGTAGCTAATGACTGGTTTCGAACATACTTAGCAGATAGCGTACAAAAGTAGAGATAACACATACTTCAAGTAGATCTAATCATTTAGTAAAACACTTATCAGAACCAAAATACATCAGTATAAGGGGTTCCACAAGGTAGCACATTAGGCCCAATACTATTCCTATTACACATCATTGACTTTCCCAGTAATGTTACTCATGGTGAAAAAATTCTCTTCGCTGATGACAGCAATATTATGGTCACTGAGAAAACAAGAGAACTCCTTGCAGAGAAAGCAAATGAAACTCTCAAGGAAGTTTACGATTGGTCAATAAGCAATAAAATGACACTGAACATAAAGAAAACTAATGCAATGAATTTCACTTTGAAGAGGGAAAATGACAATGTTAAATTAAATGTAGATGGTACCTCTGTAATCTGTGTAACAAATGCAACATTTCTAGGAATGAATATTGATTCCCAGTTGAAGTGGTGTGAACACACAAAGGTAGTTGCAAACATAATGTTATCAGCATGTTATGCCCTTAGAATCCTATCATTAGTGTGTAACATGCAGTGTCTTTTAGTTACATACTGTTCATATGTACACTCAATTCTTAGCTATAGCATTGTTTTTTGGGAAACAAATGCACAGAATATGAACACAATTTTCAAACTCCAGAAAAGAGCCATAAGAATAATAACCAGAAATAGTATCCGAGTTCATTGTAAAGATCTGTTAAAAACGCTGGTGATTTTAACTGCTTCATGTGAATAGATTTACCAGTCACTTGTACACATCAAAAATAACATCGGTAATTACTACACAAACAGCTCTGTCCATGACAATGGAACAAGAGCAAGACTCAACTTACATTTACCAAGAAAAAATAAACATAAAACTCAAAACAGCATTTTCTATTGAGGAATAAAACTGTACAATAAATTATCAAAAGTCATTAAAGAAATTGCAAAAATACACTTATTTAAAAAGGCAGCTAAAAAGTACCTGTTATACAATACATTTTATATATTGAAGGATTATTTAGACAAAACAGAGTAGGGGTCTGGTTAAAAAAAGTTATACAAATAAATCATAATAATGATTATAAGACATCCAGCATTCCACATAACACCTTCACACTATGTTTTTCCCTTATTTTTTCCTTTTCTAGAAAAACTTTGCCCCTCTTCCTCTTTCTGAGATCAACATCTCACTCATTATAGAGGGATGCTGACTCAGTTTTTCAGGATAGCAAATGGGAAGCTGCGGTACATAAAATGGCCCAGAGATCACCAGTGTGTGTGTGTGTGTGTGTGTGTGTGTGTGTGTGTGTTTGTGTGTGTGTGTGTGTGTGTGTGTAGTGAGTGAAGTGTTGTGAAACAATGTGTGTATAGTGTATGCAGTGACTGTTAGTGAGATATGAGTGAACATCTGTGATGTTGCATATCTTGCACATGGACTACTCAGTCTGTATATTTTGCTTATTTTTTTCATAGTTCCACACAACTTCTTCCTGTTTTCTTGATTGATCTGTGTACAGTTTTTCAAGGCCTATCCACTGTGTCAACTTATAACTAAATCTGAGGGGGATGCGATGGGGAGGTTCCCTTGTTAGCAGCCATATACTTTAACCATTACACTAACGTAGCTCCTCATTCAGTAGAACTCCCAGAGGACTTTAAGATGTCACGCAAAATACCAACAAACACTGTTGGTATGACTATGAATTACTCACGTTTCGTCGAAGTACAATAGGAAATAAACGATTTCCGTTGTTCTTTATTGCGAAAAAGCAGTTAGCGAGAATGATACAAACACCTTTCCTTGCTATCGCCTGAATTAGGAGGCTTATTGCTTGTTTGGTTTAATTAATTAATAGAATATGAAGCAATTGGTATAAAGAATGCTTTTTTCAAACGTTCTATAAAACAAAGTCTGCTATCAAGACATTGCTTTTGTTCAATTACTTTATTTATGACTGAACGTTTCTAAAACTGAAGACACGCATTCGTGCTCTGCACTGCAGTCGAGCTCTGGCAACGTCGTTCTGTGTCCATTGGCTGACTGTGTTTTGTGACGTCAGATGCGCAGAACGAACCTAAACTCGGCCGCCGTCGTAAATGACACGCACTTTAGGCGTCCCAAAGCCAAAATCCGCGCTACTTGCTAGAGCCTACCCCTCGCTCCCCAATCGGCCCGGTAGGTGGCGCTACGCGCGCTGTGCTCACACCAGCGGAAAGGTGACCCATACCAGCGGCGGGAATATCGCTGATCCACACGACTCGATCTTATTAGTTATTTTCTTGGACATTCATTCCAATCATATCAATACATCGTTAGAAATTGTGGAAACGTTATAAGAAACGGGAAATAACTCTGTCGATTCCGTGAATTGCGGTTCGAACGACGATTCAATAACTGAAGTTCAATGTAACGCTCTTCTTACGCCACCTTACTGGACGAACGTGCATGCCCGCGTGGTACCACTCCACTGGCCAACGTCAGAGCTAACGTCTTGCTACAACGATAACCTTCCCATCATGCATGTACTGCCTTCAGCGGAGCGCATATTTCACTAGTTGGCTGTAGGAAGGTGCCAGATCCGGCCTGCAGGGTGGATGAATTATATTAGTCCAGTGAAGTTTTGTGAGATATCGGATGCGCAGGCTTGTGTGAGGTATTGCTTTGTCACAGAAAAGTTCGTTTGCATTCTTCTGGCGACGAACAGCCTGAAGTCGCTTCTTGCATTTCCAAAGGGTAGTAGCACAACACACTTCAGAGTTGATCGTCGGACCATGAGAGCGGACATCAAATTGAGTCCAAAACACTGTCGCATGGCCTTAAGCCGTCGGTACACGAACCGTGCATCCGAACGTTGAGCGTTGAGCGTGCCGAGTTTCTGACGTCATGGCGTGGAATAGCACGGTCGGAAGTCTTTCCGAACGTGCAGAGCAATATCTGGCATGTCAGATATTCTGAGCGTGCGTCTGAGCGTTGACCAGTAGATGGCGCAACGCCACGCCGTCTCCCTTCAGTACAGAGTTGTGAGGCGCCATATTGGCATTCATTTCAAGCCTAGATGTACACTCCTGGAAATTGAAATAAGAACACCGTGAATTCATTGTCCCAGGAAGGGGAAACTTTATTGACACATTCCTGGGGTCAGATACATCACATGATCACACTGACAGAACCACAGGCACATAGACACAGGCAACAGAGCATGCACAATGTCGGCACTAGTACAGTGTATATCCACCTTTCGCAGCAATTCAGGCTGCTATTCTCCCATGGAGACGATCTTAGAGATGCTGGATGTAGTCCTGTGGAACGGCTTGCCATACCATTTCCACCTGGCGCCTCAGTTGGACCAGCGTTCGTGCTGGACGTGCAGACCGCGTGAGATGACGCTTCATCCAGTCCCAAACATGCTCAATGGGGGACATATCCGGAGATCTTGCTGGCCAGGGTAGTTGACTTACACCTTCTAGAGCACGTTGGGTGGCACGGGATACATGCGGACGTGCATTGTCCTGTTGGAACAGCAAGTTCCCTTGCCGGTCTAGGAATGGTAGAACGATGGGTTCGATGACGGTTTGGATGTACCGTGCACTATTCAGTGTCCCCTCGACGATCACCAGTGCTGTACGGCCAGTGTAGGAGATCGCTCCCCACACCATGATGCTGGGTGTTGGCCCTGTGTGCCTCAGTCGTATGCAGTCCTGATTGTGGCGCTCACCTGCACGACGCCAAACACGCATACGACCATCATTGGCACCAAGGCAGAAGCGACTCTCATCGCTGAAGACGACACATCTCCATTCGTCCCTCCATTCACGCCTGTCGTGACACCACTGGAGGCGGGCTGCACGATGTTGGGGCGTGAGCGGAAGACGGCCTAACGGTGTGCGGGACCGTAGCCCAGCTTCATGGAGACGGTTGCGAATGGTCCTCGCCGATACCCCAGGAGCAACAGTGTCCCTAATTTGCTGGGAAGTGGCGGTGCGGTCCCCTACGGCACTGCGTAGGATCCTACGGTCTTGGCGTGCATCCGTGCGTCGCTGCGGTCCGGTCCCAGGTCGACGGGCACGTGCACCTTCCGCCGACCACTGGCGACAACATCGATGTACTGTGGAGACCTGACGCCCCACGTGTTGAGCAATTCGGCGGTACGTCCACCCGGCCTCCCGCATGCCCACTATACGCCCTCGCTCAAAGTCCGTCAACTGCACATACGGTTCACGTCCACGCTGTCGCGGCATGCTACCAGTGTTAAAGACTGCGATGGAGCTCCGTATGCCACGGCAAACTGGCTGACACTGACGGCGGCGGTGCACAAATGCTGCGCAGCTAGCGCCATTCGACGGCCAACACCGCAGTTCCTGGTGTGTCCGCTGTGCCGTGCGTGTGATCATTGCTTGTACAGCCCTCTCGCAGTGTCTGGAGCAAGTATGGTGGGTCTGACACACCGGTGTCAATGTGTTCTTTTTTCCATTTCCAGGAGTGTATATATACCGTTCCGAGCACCAGCAAATTGAGAATCACTGCAAAACCCGTTGTTAACTGTGTGATTCGTTACAATAAAATAATGAGAAACATCTTATTCGTGTCAAAAGAATTATTGTAACTTGCGTATAATGAGAGTAGGCTATTTGAAGGCAGCAACACAGTGAAGATGCACCCTAAACGCATTGTTCTTGGTACAATTTGTTATAACTAAATTGCAGTTAGTAACATATCTACGATTACGGTTTTTAGCAAGTGGTAAAATACTATGATTTGCAACGAAAGTGTGTCAAGTTGGTTTAGCGTAATGAGTTTGCCGGCACGGTAGCTCAGCGTGTTCGGCCAGAGAGCTGGTTGGCTTCTGTAATAAAAAAACTGAGTGGAAGGATCAACAAACGAACGAACCGGATGTCATGTGACGTCCGCAACGAACAAACACAACTATCAACAACGAACAAAATGAAAAAGAAAAAAAGAAAAAATAGCGTGTTCGGTCAGAGGGTTAGCTGCCCTCTGTAATAATAAAAATTGAGTGAATGGATCAATAACGAACTTCAATGGGCGTCAGGAGACGTCCGCCACGAACAATTGCAACGAACTATAACGAACAAAATGAGATTTAAAAAAAGGTAGAGTTACTGTCTGGTATAGAGTTTTTCTGTTGGGGCGGTGGTTCGCGTCCAGTCATAATTAAATTTTTTTTCCTAACATTCGCGTTTTTATTAGGTTCTGATACTTTATTATTAGTTTAATATAAATATAGACTATAATATTTGATGTTATGTAAATACAGGTTCACCATTTTTTGAGCGGTGACTTTGTTCAATTGGCTTGATCTACAGGACACATTGCGCTACTTGTGTAAAGCTATTTTGCTCCTTTTTCTTTTACGCTTCGTAATTCACGCGTTGCAAAGATTCTGCTACTGGGTAGGAACAGTGATCAAGTAAGACTGACCTTGGGGTTTTACTAAAATGTGGGAATGATGAAGTAATGTTTATCTTATGCGGAGAAGTATTCAAATTTGTACCGCACTGTTTGTAATGGAACTATTATATGTCTCTGTCATTACTGATTGGACGTGGTACTTTCCCTTTCGTGGACGATGGAGGAAATACGCGTTTTAATAGAGCTAACGTGGGAATTTTACGCGCGCCCCTTGAGTAAACAGTGTGATTTACGAAGTAGAAACATCGCTCAACTGCCGCAGGAGTGCGTTGCGATCGCACATACCACGTTTGGGCCTACGTACCGTAGGCACAAGTCGCGTCATTCAGCAGCATGTTGAACTTGGCTCGCTCAACGTTAACGTTCGACAGCACGGTCCGTGTGCCGACGGCTTTAGAGACTGAGGGTGCGGCTCTGAACTTTGTCTTCGGAGTAGAGGTGGTGTGGCGACACTCCATGGACTGCTGCTTTGTTTCCGGTTCGAAGTGATGAACCCATGTTTTATGGCCCGTGACAGTGTTCGACAAAAAATTGCCACAATTAGTCTCGTAACGCGCAAGCAACTCCACACAGATGGCCCTTCATTGTTGTCTTCTGTAAGGCGGTGTGTAACCCAGCAGGTCCACACTATTGAGTACCCCCAGCTGGTGGACGAAAGTGTGTCAGCACTACCAACAGAGACGTCCAGTTGTGCAGCAAGATGGTTGATTGTGATCCGTCGATCACCTCGACTGAGTGTGTTCACAGTTCTGCAGAAACGCCTTAACAAATCTGTATTTGCAATTCGAGTGTTAGCATAGGCGACATAAAAGTGAAAAAGCTTGCATACTTTGCCTACTTTCATTCCATAATGTCATATGGTATAATACACTCCTGGAAATTGAAATAAGAACACCGTGAATTCATTGTCTCAGGAAGGGGAAACTTTATTGACACATTCCTGGGGTCAGATACATCACATGATCACACTGACAGAACCACAGGCACATAGACACAGGCAACAGAGCATGCACAATGTCGGCACTAGTACAGTGTATATCCACCTTTCGCAGCAATGCAGGCTGCTATTCTCCCATGGAGACGATCGTAGAAATGCTGGATGTAGTCCTGTGGAACGGCTTGCCATGCCATTTCCACCTGGCGCCTCAGTTGGACCAGCATTCGTGCTGGACGTGCAGACCGCGTGAGACGACGCTTCATCCGGTCCCAAACATGCTCAATGGGGAACAGATCCGGAGATCTTGCTGGCCAGGGTAGTTGACTTACACCTTCTAGAGCACGTTGGGTGGCACGGGATACATGCGGACGTGCATTGTCCTGTTGGAACAGCAAGTTCCCTTGTCGGTCTAGGAATGGTAGAGCGATGGGTTCGATGACGGTTTGGATGTACCGTGCACTATTCAGTGTCCCCTCGACGATCACCAGTGGTGTACGGCCAGTGTAGGAGATCGCTCCCCACACCATGATGCCGGGTGTTGGCCCTGTGTGCCTCGGTCGTATGCAGTCCTGATTGTGGCGCTCACCTGCACGGCGCCAAACACGCATACGACCATCATTGGCACCAAGGCAGAAGCGACTCTCATCGCTGAAGACGACACGTCTCCATTCGTCCCTCCATTCACGCCTGTCGCGGACACCACTGGAGGCGGGCTGCACGATGTTGGGGCGTGAGCGGAAGACGGCCTAACGGTGTGCGGGACCGTAGCCCAGCTTCATGGAGACGGTTGCGAATGGTCCTCGCCGATACCCCAGGAGCAACAGTGTCCCTAATTTGCTGGGAAGTGGCGGTGCGGTCCCCTACGGCACTGCGTAGGATGCTACGGTCTTGGCGTGCATCCGTGCGTCGCTGCGGTCCGGTCCCAGGTCGACGGGGACGTGCACCTTCCGCCGACCACTGGCGACAACATCGATGTACTGTGGAGACCTCACGCCCCACGTGTTGAGCAATTCGGCAGTACGTCCACCCGGCCTCCCGCATGCCCACTATACGCCCTCGCTCAAAGTCCGTCAAGTGCACATACGGTTGACGTCCACGCTGTCGCGGCATGCTACCAGTGTTAAAGACTGCGATGGAGCTCCGTATGCCACGGCAAACTGGCTGACACTGACGGCGGCGGTGCACAAATGCTGCGCAGCTAGCGCCATTCGACGGCCAACACCGCAGTTCCTGGTGTGTCCGCTGTGCCGTGCGTGTGATCATTGCTTGTACAGCCCTCTCGCAGTGTCCGGAGCAAGTATGGTGGGTCTGACACACCGGTGTCAATGTGTTCTTTTTTCCATTTCCAGGAGTGTATTTTGGGGTAACTCTTCAAGTCGAACAAAAGTTTTCAGAGTCCAAAAGCGTGTAATACGTATTATTTGTGGAGTAAATTCACGGACGTCCTGTAGAAACCTCTTCAAAGAACTGGGTATACTAACTACTGCCTCTCAGTATATTTACTCCTTAATGAAATTTGTCCTAAATAATACATCTCTTTTTCCAACAAACAGATGAGTTCATACATACAATACCAGGAACAAAAATGATCTGCACAAGGACTTAAAAGCACTTACTTTAGTTCAAAAAGGGATCCACTACTCAGGAACACTCATCTTCGATAATTTGCCAGCACACATAAAAATTTAGTTACAAATAAAGATCAGTTTAAAAGGAGCCTGAAAGACTTACTAGTGGCCAACTCCTTCTACTCCACTGACGAATTTTTTAATAGAAACAAATGATGTATTGTATATATTCATACTATTAGTATTGTTATTTCAGTTTAAAAAAAATTGACATGTTTCACATGCACAAGGATCTCCTCAGCACGGATCTATGGAACGAAAAACCAATCTAATCTAATCTAATCTTATCACATGTTCCAACATTGCTGGAGTCACAACTTTGTGTGCGGCCGGCCGACTCGCGGGGGATCGGGCACGTTTGCGCGACGTTATGATGATGATGAACAAACGCCTCGTCCAGCGACTCACCGTGCTTTTGTTCGCCGGCAGATCTCCGTAGACATTCTGCAAGCGCCTGTGAATATCTGCGATGCTCTGGTGTTCCGCCAACAGGAACTCAGTGACAGCTCTCTGCTTCGAACGCACCTCCGTCACAGAGCCCATTTCCACGGAGGCATGTAGCACCGTCTCCTGCCGGAACTACAGAGGCTGAAGCGGGAATATCCCACGATGTCCCACCATAAATTCCACAGAAACTGGCCGAGAAAAAAAAAATGTGTTGCGTTACTTATTGAAGTTCCTCTTAGTTTATTCCCGGTTCCACGAACTGGGCACGATGAGTATGAGCGTTATCGTCTGGGAAGGCGAACACATCGCCGAAATGACGACTGTAGGTTTGGGCAGTAGGTTGGTGGACCCTGTAACTGTTCTGCGCAGCCCTCAAATTACCCTCGACAGCGATGACACGCTCCACACATTTGTATGTGTTGCCAACCTAACCTAAAAAATTACTCATCCACCTGTGACTGCATGCCTAAGACGTGAAATTAAATATTGTCATGTATGTACTTAAATGCCATATTTTAATCAATACTTTTATTTTTTTTTTACAGAACGAGTATTACCACGAATCGTTGCAAGTGAATACTTGGATACTGATGGTAAGTGTACCATAGTGTTATGCCTATAAGTTTCAGTTCACGAAATTTAGTATTCCGAAGGGACTTCAAGAAGACCACTGCATGACGAGAGTGTCAGAAACGAGTACATGTTCTGTGTTTCACGCTGTCACAATTCTGCTGTGATACGAGTAACAGATACACCACTGTTTTGGAATGAAATGGTGCAGCAACTGGAAACGTACGTCAAAGTTGAAGTATGTGGGGTAGCACGATTCTTTTGGGATAAACGTCTAAATTGCACATGGATTAACCTTAAAATTCTGGCAGTATTTAGTTTAGTTTTATTTTTACGTGATCAAGCCCAACACACTGGTCGCTGCTATAAGTTTCTTTCTGCATTGTCTTCTACACATCGCTACCACCCGTCAACCGTCCACATCAGTGGCAGGTATTCATGGAGGCCATCCCGCGACCTTTTCCTTGGTCTTCCTGGGATTCTCCTGCGTGTGGGGATGAAATCCAGGAGCTTCCGTGGCCACTTGTGTCTTTCCATCCGAGCCACATGTCCAGGCCACTCTAGTCGCTTGCATCTTATGACTTCTGTATACTGGCATCTCGCTACAGTTACTCTAGTTCACAGTTGTGTCTGATTCTCCATTCATACTCTTTGTGTCGAACACTGGGCCGAAGATCTTCCGCAGCATTTTTTTCTCTCAACTATGAGAAGTATTGGCAGTTAATTAGACTCTACTGAAGCAGCCTAGGACTGTAGCACACTTATGAACAGAACTGGGTCGTGATAATGTGATGAGTTCGCGAGAATAGGCAGTTTGCAGCTTACAGTTAGTCAGATATCATCAAAAGGCAAGGTATTTGATTGCAACTTATTTGACTAAACAGGTATCAAATAATTTTAAAACCAGGGCAGCCACAACTACCGTAATTATACATAACTGACTGATCATTCATATAGTATAACACAGAATTTTACAGACAGGTGTCATAACTTTTAAAACACAAAACTGAATTAAAAGCACAACAGGTCGCAATAGCTGCATTTACTGAAGTCAATTAGAGACACACATAACCGGTTTCGCAACTTTTAGGTTGCATCTTCTGCTGTACATCTGTGCAAATGTTTTTATAAATTAATGCTGTGACAATGGGGAAATGAAGTTACCTGAGATATTTTCAAACTGCTGAGTGAATAGATTTAAATAAGGAAGAAAGTATTATGCATCTGGTTAGGAAACTAGCTGTCGATCACATGCCCCCAATAAGGAAGGTGCCTCTTCGTATAAAATAAGATCTGTGATTTCATGCCGGCAGATGGTTACTTACAATGCTATGTCGTTTGCTATAGCGGGCTATTACGGAATAACTGTTGGTGTAGCTAGGAAAAGTTCTCATCCTTCTTCGTCATCAATGATAAATGTACAGTCTATAAAAACGCAGGAATGGAATTGCTAAAGAGAAGCTGATGGTGGCTAAAAACTGTGTAGTAACTAAAACAAAAAGGAGATGGGGACATTCCACTGCAACGTCAAATAACTGACGAAAACGGAACTGACCTGTGTTAAAATTACGATGAACTGTCATCGCTTGACCGATTACAACACCATGCTGAGGGCTTATGTCAGGCAACGGATGGTGTGTCTCGTAAATGTTATCCGGGAAAATGTTGGGTCTGGAGTGGTTGAAGAATAAAAAATAGGTAAAGTTCATGATGGAAACTAACCAAATTAATGTATGAAAATACACTTTTCAAATTACACTACTGGCCATTAAAATTGCTACACCACGAAAATGACTTGCTACAGACGCGAAATTTATCCGACAGGAAGAAGATGCTGTGATATGCAAATGATTAGCTTTTCAGAGCATTCGCACAAGGTTGGCGCCGGTGGCGACACCTACAACGTGCTGACATGACGAAAGTTTCCAACCGATTTCTCATATACAAACAGCAGTTGACCGGCGTTGCCTGGTGAAACGTTGTTGTGATGCCTCGTGTAAGGAGGAGAAATGCGTACCATCACGTTTCCGACTTTGATAAAGGTCGGATTGTAGCCTATCGCGATTGTGGTTTATCGTATCGCGACATTGCTGTTCGCCGTTGGTCGAGACCCAATGACTGTTAGCAGAATATGGAATCGGTGGGTTCAGGGGGGTAATACGGAACGCAGCGCTGGACCCCAACAGCCTCGTATCACTAGCAGTCGATATGACAGGCAGGCATCTTATCCGCATGGCTGTAATGGATCGTGCAGCCACGTCTCGATCCCTGAGTCAACAGATGGGGACGTTTGCAAGACAACAACCATCTGCACGAAAATTTCGACGACGTTTGCAGCAGCATGGACTCGGCTCGGAGACCATGGCTGCGGTTACCCTTGACGTTGCATCACAGACAGGAGCTCCTGCGATGGTGTACTCAACGACGAACCTGGGTGCACGAATGGCAAAACGTCATTTTTTCGGATGAATCCAGGTTCGGTTTACAGCATCATGATGGTCGCATCTGTGTTTGGCGACATCGCTGTGAACGCACATTGGAAGCGTGTATTCGTCATCGCCATACTGCCGTATTAGCCGGCTGATGGTATGGGGTGGCATTGGTTACACGTCTCGGTCACCTCTTGTTCGCATTGACGGCACTTCGAACAGTGGACGTTACATTTCAGATGTGTAACGACCCGTGGCTCTACCCTTTATTCGATCCCTGCGAAACCCTACATTTCAGCAGGATAATGCACGACTGCATGTTGCAGGTCTAGTGCGGGCCTCCCTGGATACAGGAAATGTTCGACTGCTGTCCTGGCCAGCACATTCTCCAGATCTCTCACCAATTGAAAACATCTGATCATTTGTGGCCGAGCACCTGGCTCGTCACAATACGCCAGTCACTACTCTTGATGAACTGTGGTGTCGTGTTGAAGCTGCATGGGCAGCTGTACCTCTACACGCCATCCAAGCTCTGTTTGACGCAATGCCCAGGCGTATCAGGGCCTTTATTACGGCCAGGGGTGGTTGTTCAGGGTACTGATTTCTCAGGATCTATGCACCCAAATTGCGTGAAAAGGTAATCACATGTCAGTTCTAGTATAACATATTTGTCCAATGAATACCCGTTTATCATCTGAATTTCTTCTTGGTGTAGCAATTTTGATGGCCAGTAGTGTATTATTATTAAAACCTTTTGGGGGCCATCAATGAAGCAAAGGAAGAAGATTATGCTGAGGGTCAGATTTACCTGAAGACGACAGGGTTATGTGTGTGTGTCACCAGCACAATAGCAGTCGTAACGGCTGACAAAATAAGCTACGAGGGGTTCACATGATGTTGCCGGGGCGTGTGCAGTGACTGCTGTCCGGGCACTAAGATGGCTAAGCAAATTGAACGCAGGCAACACGGAAGATGAGGAACTCCGGTTGCACGCGCACTGTAGACTCTGCTCCCTGTGTCACTTAAGAACAGAACGTGGGTGAAAAAAATATAATAAGGTTACTAAGGTGAAAAAATTTAAATCATACTAAACATTTCTGTAACATTAGAACACAGTACACACTAAATGACTCAGAATGACCTACGTGCGGATCGGCAGTTGGAATAAACCTGTATATTAACATAAAATGAAAATGCTGTTTTGTCGAAAATGACATTCTGAGCCAGTGGCTGTGTGTAAAATACAGAGAAGTCACTGGTGGCTGGTTGCTGTTCTCTTCTCTGCAAGAATAAAACTTGTAAAGTAGACATGTGTAATAAGCTATCCAACTATGTTGAGACTCCCTACTTAAAAATTCAGAATAGTCAAAATTGGCCAATAAAGCTCTGTGTCTTAATTCGCTTTCTTGTTGAAAGTATTACGAGAGGACTGTCTTATGAACTTTATTACATGTACACTCCTGGAAATTGAAATAAGAACACCGTGAATTCATTGTCCCAGGAAGGGGAAACTTTATTGACACATTCCTGGGGTCAGATACATCACATGATCACACTGACAGAACCACAGGCACATAGACACAGGCAACAGAGCATGCACAATGTCGGCACTAGTACAGTGTATATCCACCTTTCGCAGCAATGCAGGCTGCTATTCTCCCATGGAGACGATCGTAGAGATGCTGGATGTAGTCCTGTGGAACGGCTTGCCATGCCATTTCCACCTGGCGCCTCAGTTGGACCAGCGTTCGTGCTGGACGTGCATACCGCGTGAGACGACGCTTCATCCAGTCCCAAACATGCTTAATGGGGGACAGATCCGGAGATCTTGCTGGCCAGGGTAGTTGACTTACACCTTCTAGAGCACGTTGGGTGGCACGGGATACATGCGGACGTGCATTGTCCTGTTGGAACAGCAAGTTCCCTTGCCGGTCTAGGAATGGTAGAACGATGGGTTCGATGACGGTTTGGATGTACCGTGCACTATTCAGTGTCCCCTCGACGATCACCAGTGGTGTACGGCCAGTGTAGGAGATCGCTCCCCACACCATGATGCCGGGTGTTGGCCCTGTGTGCCTCGGTCGTATGCAGTCCTGATTGTGGCGCTCACCTGCACGGCGCCAAACACGCATACGCCCATCATTGGCACCAAGGCAGAAGCGACTCTCATCGCTGAAGACGACACGTCTCCATTCGTCCCTCCATTCACGCCTGTCGCGACACAACTGGAGGCGGGCTGCACGATGTTGGGGCGTGAGCGGAAGACGGCCTAACGGTGTGCGGGACCGTAGCCCAGCTTCATGGAGACGGTTGCGAATGGTCCTCGCCGATACCCCAGGAGCAACAGTGTCCCTAATTTGCTGGGAAGTGGCGGTGCGGTCCCCTACGGCACTGCGTAGGATGCTACGGTCTTGGCGTGCATCCGTGCGTCGCTGCGGTCCGGTCCCAGGTCGACGGGGACGTGCACCTTCCGCCGACCACTGGCGACAACATCGATGTACTGTGGAGACCTCACGCCCCACGTGTTGAGCAATTCGGCGGTACGTCCACCCGGCCTCCCGCATGCCCACTATACGCCCTCGCTCAAAGTCCGTCAACTGCACATACGGTTCACGTCCACGCTGTCGCGGCATGCTACCAGTGTTAAAGATTGCGATGGAGCTCCGTATGCCACGGCAAACTGGCTGACACTGACGGCGGCGGTGCACAAATGCTGCGCATCTAGTGCCATTCGACGGCCAACACCGCGGTTCCTGGTGTGTCCGCTGTGCCGTGCGTGTGATCATTGCTTGTACAGCCCTCTCGCAGTGTCCGGAGCAAGTATGGTGGGTCTGACACACCGGTGTCAATGTGTTCTTTTTTCCATTTCCAGGAGTGTATTTACTGGGTCTATATTTGGCATCTACATTCTGCAGGTCATGTATCCGTGTCCCTTTGGAGTGTAGTGCAGCATTCAGTTAAAGTTACTTGGTCTATTATAATAATGTGTAACTTAATTTTGAAGTCCCCTCGTACATCTTCACGAAAATTTAATGAAACTTTCTATATTATTTACAGACGATTAAGAAAGTAATGCTTTGCAATTACATACCAGAACGCGACATTTTGCATTGTGGTAACGCTGGTTACTTCTGATACTGTCGTTCGCTATCACAGAATAGGAGGTCAGTCTCACAGTGGAGTTCTGTTTTTCCACTAAGTTAGCCCCGAGACTTCACTGAGCTGCCCAAACATAATACAGGCGTCTCTCTGGTATTTGACGACACCAGCCGTCTAGAAAGTAGTGTACCGAAGATCGTGAATGTGTTATGTGGGTTAAGGTAAGGCAGTAGACACTCAGCAGCACAGCTTGACGCTAAAGTACGTTATTACGAATTACCAAAACGCTTTACGTCGATGCAGGCGACGTCTCAAGTGAAAGAACGTCTATGACACCTTTTGTCTACAATCATAATCTCATAAACTGAATTGATGTGGACGGATGAAAATTTTGATAAAGCGATTGAACCCAATACTAAACTTTTCAAGCGTTCTGTTCAAATGGTTCTGAGCACTATGGGACTCAACTGCTGTGGTCATAAGTCCCCTAGAACTTAGAACTACTTAAACCTAACTAACCTAAGGACAGCACACAACACCCAGCCATCACGAGGCAGAGAAAATCCCTGACCCCGCCGGGAATCGAACCCGGGAACCCGGGCGTGGGAAGCGAGAACGCTACCGCACGACCACGAGATGCGGGCAAAGCGTTCTGTCTTTCAGTATGACAGCTATAATGATTAATAACACACAAAAGTCATCTAACTGTGGTGGAGGTAGTAATTCGTCGCCAAATACTGCTGTGCGTATATGCTTCAGCGAGGCTTCCATTCACTTTGCCTGTGCCTGGGAAACACCGAAGAGGGATTTTTGACGTTACGCTTGATAACGGTAGCAAGACTTAAGAAAAGGCGATATACATTCTTGGAACCTGTTGTCATAGGAAAAACCGTTTCTTTCTGCCGGTAAGCTAAAATACCACTGAGCCCTACATTACATAGTCGCCAATGACAATTTGGCAACAGTTTTATGTAATAAAATTATTAGCGGCAACAACATTTTACCTGTAAGTTACACGGCCTCGTAAAACAAGTGAAGTACTCATACGACATTCACAAGCTGCGACATCGTCGCGAATAAAACAGTGACCCGTACATACAATAAGTTTCCTTTAATTTACGTCTATGGTCACAAACGTTTTGTTAACAGATTACCGGTTTCGGTCTATCATGACCATCATCAGATCTGCAGCAAAAAATGGGAAAAAGATAAATGCATTCGCAGATTGTCTACAGCTTAAAAACAATACATAGACCATAATGAAAAATACTGCTGACATACATATGCATTTGTGGTCTATTTATTGTTTTTAACTTTAGACAATCTGCGACTGCATTTATGTGTTTCCCATTTCTTGCTGCAGATCTGATGATGGTCATTATAGACCGAAACCGGTAATCTGTTAACAAAACATTTGTGACCATAGACGTAAATTAAAGGAAACTTACCAGAAGACATTGTCGGAGGTCAATGTAACTTCGTACACATACGCACGTTACAGTACTTTGTGACAGATAGAACACTTATATGAGTGCGTAAGAGTTGTTGGTATTTTTAAATGTTGCCAGGATTGATATGGGATATAACGGGAGTCACATGTTGAGATATCACTGTGATGGACACGGAGATGCCGTGTATTTGTGTGAGAGAGTGTTATGAGCATCAGACGCAGTTTGAAAGAGGCTTCATGATAGGTCTCCATTTAGCCAGTTGTTCCAGTCGTGCAGATTTATGGGGCATTC
Source organism: Schistocerca cancellata (assembly GCF_023864275.1). Taxonomy (NCBI): domain Eukaryota; kingdom Metazoa; phylum Arthropoda; class Insecta; order Orthoptera; family Acrididae; genus Schistocerca; species Schistocerca cancellata. The sequence goes on from NC_064631.1 coordinate 693,442,274, forward strand.
TACGGAATTCTACAGCATGGGAGTGTGAGGGCAGGCGTACTTGTCATGTCAGACAACAAGGAAGGATCAGACTATTCGGCACCAAGCACATCGTAATCCCTCACATATACTCCTGCCATCCGAGACCAAGTCATGGACACCCTGCAACATTCTGCGCCATCCAAATGACATTACTCGGAGACTAGCAGCAGACGGACTGGTGAGGGGAAGCTGCTGATGAATGGCATCACACTATGTTCTGGATGAACCCCGGATGACCATCGTCGACTTGGGGAGAGGTTGCATTCTTCCAGTAACTTGGAGAGGCACAGCGGTGCTAAACTTGGTGTCATTGTACTGGTCCGTGACTGGCAGTACCCAAGATCGATTGACAACGACAAGGGATCGTACTGTACCAACGCCTCTATGCCGTTACTGCAGAGTATCCTGTTGCGCAAAGGACTTAAGCCACCAGTCGACCACCACACCTTTAATTAGGTACAGTTTCTTATTTTTAACTAGACGTTAAGACTGCAGAACGTTATCTAAGTCCATAAGATTCCATTTGGAGAGGAGCCTCTGATGACGACAAGAATCTAGCCCGCGCCGCAATCTCACTGGCCATGAACCAATCGGACACGAAATCAGCCTTAGTACAATTAATATTGCAGCCACCTCAACCGCTGACCATGCAAACAGCCTGTCTGCCCAATGATGGGAACAACACCCTGCCTAGACACGACGCCGAAATCGTGCCAAGCAACGACAGAACTGCGAATAATCACTTAACAATATTCACACGCCAATAATTACTGAAGTTAAGCAGTAGTGAATAAATGGGCCTATTTAATGAACCACTCTCGTTGTCTACGATACCGATCTCGTCAGAGCAACAAATTACTTTCATTTCAGTACCTGATTATCTTGCGTGATGATAAATACGACATCGAACTAGTAATTGTTATCTTTCGCAACGAGCTTTTCACAACGCAGTAAGTACTCTCTGACATAAACTCGGAACTATTTTATTACTTGTACTAAAATACCAATCCGTCTACCGTCTTGAAATGATTATTCTGTTTATGGACACTTCCATCATTACTTTAGGAATTAAAACATTTTCAATTCTCCCTTAAATATTTTTCCAACTCGACGCAGCGATAATATGTAAGTGATGAGACTTCGCATGCGTCACAGAATGACGAATCTTTGTTAGTAGCAAAACCTTTGGCCTTTCCGTAAATAATTCAGTTACTTCAGTTAAACTTATTCATCATTTAGAAAACTTTTTCCCTTAATTGAAATCGTTTCTTTAATATTGAGAAGATCTACTTTCAGTAGCTTATTTATAATTTCATTCATTCAAGAACCTTTTACCAATCACATTCAAAAACATCGCATTACACGTGATATCGACTCCACTGTATCAATATCTCTAAATTACACTCTTTTATACTTCCGAAAATGATATGGATATATTCACACTAGATACCAATTGAATATACTGGGAAGTTTCCTTTAACCCCAATAAAACTGGATTTATTTTCCTTCTACGTATCTCAATACACGTTGGTTATCACCAGTGAACGAGTGCTAGCAAATATATTATCAGTCCCCACAATACGGAAATAAGTAATAAAAAAAATCAAACAAAAATCCTAAATGTCACCGCCACTTTTCAACTAACCTTAAGTTACAATTTAAAAGCAAATCTTGACCTCTTCAGTAGTTGACCACACGCGACCCGCTAAGTTCCCTAACATTTAAATCGGCCACTCGTCACCTTGATGAATCAAGTTTTGGTTTAACTACGTGTAGCCCGTTAAATGGTTTCTTCAATTTACTATCGCTTGTCTATTCAGTGATACGTGCACACTATCACCGTATAGTGAAACAGTTCGTCGTTCTATGAGCCAATTCGCTGTCTGCTGCAAGTTAGTGGTCTTGAAAATACAACTACCAACACGTGTTCGAGGCTTCCCTCCTCGATACACACACGCACAATACCCAAACCACTTCCATAGAAACGACAAGCAACCCAGTTACCTCTGGGCGCGTCGCGACCACTCAACATACAATGCAGACGGGATATCGGTCACACCGATTCCACAAAACTCAGCACCTAACAAATCAATCTCTCAATTAAATCAGGCTCACGCGGGACTCGCCCCAGCAAATTTTACGAACGAAACTGTTCCCACAACTATAATCGACAAAATTCCGTGCACTCTCCCAAGACTTAGGTGTCAACTGAGTAGCCTCACTACACCACGCAGTGAAACGCTATAAGGTCAGGTCTGACATACACCACTACCACCACATGGTCGGTGAGAGGTCTATCCGTGAACTAACTAACCCTTTCCGTTGTACAATAGGAACCATTTAAAACGAACAAACACGCAACGCCACGCCAACTTTTAACAGTTAATGTAATAATTATCGATGCTGTCGATTCTTCGCAATAGCGGCCGGCTGCTGCGTGTCGCTCAAGCAGCATCTCTGGACGCAGCGAGGGCGGTATGGTATATCGCTGCAGTCGCGCATGCTTGCATGTGATAGACGCTCTCATATCATCTAGAACACAATTTGATTTTGGTTTTACAACATCATACACGTATATTATCGTGACCACCAGGTGTTGTCATTGATTTATCACGCAGGACGCTCAGTAGCACTAAGGGCGAACGTACCCCGTGCGTTTTGACACAGCACATCATGATGTGGGGAGCCATCGAGTATGTCTTCAGATCACTGCTGACAACGACTGACGGAACTGACGGCGCAATCGTCTGTCACGGACATCCTGACATCCTGCATCCCCTTGTGTTACCTGTCATGCGATAGTGTCTTGGTGCCTTTTTTCATGAGGACAATACTCGTTCACACATAGCACGTGTCTCCACGAACCGTCTGCCCGATGCTAAGCAACTCCCGTGGCTAGCGCGATCCCCAGATCTGTTCCCGATCGTACCTGTGTGGGGCGGAAGACGGACGTCAAATGGCTCTGAGCACTATGGGACTTAACATCTGTGGTCATCAGTCCCCTAGAACTTAGAACTACTTAAACCTAACTAAGCTAAGGACATCACACACACCCATGCCCGAGGTAGGATTCGAACCTGCGACCGTAGCGGTCACGCGGTTCCAGACTGAAGCGCCTAGAACCGCTCGGCCACAGCGGCCGGCGACGGACGACAACTCCCTCACAGCACCAGTATCCAGGACATTGAGGAATGGTTAAGACAGCTGAAAGCCAGCTTGCCTCTGGAGAGGAAACATGGCCAGAGGAGTTCCAGCGTCCTACTGTTCAGTGATCTCTTACTGCCAACTTCTTTCTAAATTGGACTCGAGTTTTTAATCACTAAAATACAGGGTGGCGCACGAAATGTGTTACCATTTTGTTTTTGAATACAAACTTTATTGTCAATACAATCTGAAAGGAACATATACTACAATGAAGAGCCGTCCATGGAGATTTGTTCTAACTCAGCACATGCTCAATATGTCCACCATTTCCTAACTTCCTTCAAACGAACACTGAAGTTAGTGATTACTCTACGGTAGATGTCTTCCGTAATTTAACTGCAAGCTTGAAGAATAAGTCTTCTGAGCTCCATTAAATCACGTGGACATGTCAGGAAAATTTTTTCCTTTAGGTACCCCCAAAGAAAAAAGTCACATGGATTGAGGTCTGGACTATTGGGGGGCCAATTTTTTCCGTCATTGAAGCGACCTGGAAACCTGAGTGAAATGATCCGCATGTCGAAATGCTCGTGTAAAAACTCCAACACAATGTTTGCAGTATGTGTGTGGCGTTGCTCCATCTTGCATGAACCACTGCGTGTTGAAGGATAAGGCAGTAGCAAGAAGCTGTGGAATGAAGCTATTGCGAAGCATGCTCAAATAACGCTCGCTGTTCACAGTTTCTTCAAAGAAAAAGGGTCCAATAAGTTCGTGACTGGGAATTGCTGCCCACGCTGTAATCCTCGAAGCATAATGTTGTCGTTCATAAAGCACTTGTGGGTTTTCAGTGGCCCAATAGCGTACATTTTGTTTGTTAACCACACCGTCTAAATGAAAATGCGCCTCGTCTGAAAACCAAACGTTGTTGGGAGTTTCTTCCCTATCCTCCGCCCACTGAGCAACAGTAGTCTCTGCTGCTTGTGTTCTTCAGTGAGCTTCTGTGCACAGGTCATCTTGTATGGGTACATATGGAGTTCACTTTTAAGAATGCGTTGAACGGAGCGTCTAGATATTCCCAGTTGCACTGCTGCCTTTCTACACGATTTCCCGGGACTTCTCTGTACAGCACCTAGTACGGCTTCAATATTCTCCGGCGAACAAACAGGCTAAGACCGAGGTCGCTTCGCTTCCAATACTGCTCCTTCGTGTACAAATTTATCGTACAACCTGTGGATGGTCTTCTTGCAAGGGACCAATCGTGTGTTAAACTGTTGTCGGAAACGCCTCTGAGTCACAAGGTTTTTCGTTTCATGAAAAAGTAACACAATTGCCGATCGTTGCTGTGTCGTCAGTCTTCCATTGTCAGCCATTGCTGCTTACTAGTCTCCTAGCGTCAGTATCGCGAATTACACGTCATTTCGTAACTCATTTGTTTTTACAAGCTCTGCTGGTACTGCTGTAGAGATCCCAGCGAGATATGTAATGTGTTTCGTAAATTGTGAAAGAAACAATTGGTAACACATTTCGTGCGCCACCCTGTGGTATTATTTACCCTCTCAAAGTGTGTATTTTCGTTTTGTTTCCTCTTTCACTTCTGGTTACTTCACCTGTTTTGTCAACCAGTGTATACTGAAGAAACCACAAGGCTACAATTAAAAAATATCTGCTTTTTGGTTTCGACAGCAAATATATATATATATATATATATATATATATATATATATATACTCCTGGAAACTGAAATAAGAATACCGTGAATTCATTGTCTCAGGAAGGGGAAACATTATTGGCACATTCCTGGGGTCAGATACATCACATGATCACACTGACAGAACCACAGGCACATAGACACAGGCAACAGAGCATGCACAATGTCGGCACTAGTACAGTGTATATCCACCTTTCGCAGCAATGCAGGCTGCTATTCTCCCATGGAGACGATCGTAGAGATGCTGGATGTAGTCCTGTGGAACGGCTTGCCATGCCATTTCCACCTGGCGCCTCAGTTGGACCAGCGTTCGTGCTGGACGTGCAGACTGCGTGAGACGACGCTTCATCCAGTCCCAAACATGCTCAATGGGGGACAGATCCGGAGATCTTGCTGGCAAGGGTAGTTGACTTACACCTTCTAGAGCACGTTGGGTGGCACGGGATACATGCGGACGTGCATTGTCCTGTTGGAACAGCAAGTTCCCTTGCCGGTCTAGGAATGGTAGAATGATGGGTTCGATGACGGTTTGGATGTACCGTGCACTATTCAGTGTCCCCTCGACGATAACCAGTGGTGTGCGGCCAGTGTAGGAGATCGCTCCCCACACCATGATGCCGGGTGTTGGCCCTGTGTGCCTCGGTCGTATGCAGTCCTGATTGTGGCGCTCACCTGCACGGCGCCAAACACGCATACGACCATCATTGGCACCAAGGCAGAAGCGACTCTCATCGCTGAAGACGACACGTCTCCATTCGTCCCTCCATTCACGCCTGTCGCGACACCACTGGAGGCGGGCTGCACGATGTTGGGGCGTGAGCGGAAGACGGCCTAACGGTGTGCGGGACCATAGCCCAGCTTCATGGAGACGGTTGCGAATGGTCCTCGCCGATACCCCAGGAGCAACAGTGTCCCTAATTTGCTGGGAAGTGGCGGTGCGGTCCCCTACGGCACTGCGTAGGATCCTACGGTCTTGGCGTGCATCCGTTCGTCGCTGCGGTCCGGTCCCAGGTCGACGGGCACGTGCACCTTCCGCCGACCACTGGCGACAACATCGATGTACTGTGGAGACCTCACGCCCCACGTGTTGAGCAATTCGGCGGTACGTCCACCCGGCCTCCCGCATGCCCACTATACGCCCTCGCTCAAAGTCCGTCAACTGCACATACGGTTCACGTCCACGCTGTCACGGCATGCTACCAGTGTTAAAGACTGCGATGGAGCTCCGTATGCCACGGCAAATTGGCTGACACTGACGGCGGCGGTGCACAAATGCTGCGCAGCTAGCGCCATTCGACGGCCAACACCGCGGTTCCTGGTGTGTCCGCTGTGCCGTGCGTGTGATCATTGCTTGTACAGCCCTCTCGCAGTGTCCGGAGCAAGTATGGTGGGTCTGACACACCGGTGTCAATGTGTTCTTTTTTCCATTTCCAGGAGTGTATTATAATATCATTGTTTCTTGTAATCATGTCAAAGCAGTAGGTGGATCAAAACAAAATGTCCACACACTCTGTGACCAAAATGGTACTGAAACAGAGGATGACAGAATAAAGGCCGTAATACTACATGTCTTCTTCCAAAGCTGTTTCACAGAGGAAGACTGCACTGTAGTTCCATCTCTAGATTGTCGCACAGATGGCAAAATGGTAGATACCGAAATAGACGACAGAGGGATAGAGAAATAATTAAAATGGCTCAAAAGAGGAAAGGTCGCTGGACCTGATGGGATACGAGTTCGATTTTACACAGAGTACGCGAAGGAACTTGCCCCCCTTCTTGCAGCGGTAGGAGACCGTAGTGTTCCAAAGGATTGGAAAAGGGCACAGGTCATCCCCGTTTTCAAGGAGGGACGTCGAACAGATGTGCAGAACTATAGACCTATATCTCTAACGTCGATCAGTTGTAGAATTTTGGAACACGTATTATGTTCGGGTATAATCACTTTTTTGGGCACTAGAAATCTACTTTGTAGGAATCAGCATGGGTTTCAAAAAAACGATCGTGTGAAACCCAGCTCGCGCTATTCGTCCACGAGACTCAGAGGCCCATAGACACGGGTTCCCAGGTAGATGCCGTGTTTCTTAACTTCCGCAAGGCGTTCGATACAGTTCCCCACAGTCGTTTAATGAACAAAGTAAGAGAATATGGACTATCAGACCAATTGTATGATTGAATTGAAGAGTTCCTAGATATCAGAACGCAGCAAGTCATTCTCAATGGAGAGAAGTCTTCCGAAGTAAGAGTGATTTCAGGTGTGCCGCAGGGGAGTGTTGTAGGACCGTTGCTATTCACAATATACATAAATGACCTTGTCGATAACATCGGAAGTTCACTGATGCTTTTTGCGGATGATGCTGTGGTATATCGAGAGGTTGTAACAACGGAAAATTGTACTGAAATGCAGGAGGATCTGCAACGAATTGACGCATGGTGCAGGGAATGGCAATTGAAACTCATATTTAATGTGCTGCGAATACATAGAAAGAAAGATCCTTTATAATTTAGCTACAATATAACAGGTCAACAACTGGAAGCAGTTAATTCCATAAATTATCTGGGAGTACGCATTAGGAGGGATTTAAAATGGAATGATCGTATAAGTTGATCGTAGGTAAAGCAGATGCCAGACTGAGATTCATTGGAAGAATCCTAAGGAAATGCAATCCGAAAACAAAGGAAGTAAGTTACAGTACACTTGTTCGCCCACTGCTTGAATTTTGCCCACCAGTGTGGGATCTGTACCAGATAGGGTTGATAGAAGAGATAGAGAAGATCCAACGGAGAGCAGCGCGCTTCGTTACAGGACCATTTAGTAATTGCGAAAGCGTTACGGAGATGACAGATAAACTCCAGTGGAAGACTCTGCAGGAGAGACGCTCAGCTGCTCGGTACGGGCTTTTGTTGAAGTTTCGAGAACATACCTTCACCGAGGAGTCAAGCAGTATATTGCTCCCTCCCACGTATATCTCGCGAAGAGACCATGAGGATAAAATCAGAGAGATTAGAGCCCACACAGAGGCATACCGACAATCTTTCTTTCCAGGAACAACACGAGACTGAAATAGAAGGGAGAACCGATAGAGGGACTCAAAGTACCCTCCGCCACACACCGTCAGGTGGCTTGCGGGGTATGGAGTAGATGTAGATGTTAACTCCACATATTCTCTCGATATTGTCTACCGTTAACCAGTAAGATTCTGTTATCAAATTATGGTATTATTAGCTGGGCAAACATCTAGGATTATACATCTGGCTTCTGTTGTGGTTATATTGGAGGCTTCGTTCACCCATTTTCATAATCACCGTAAGATTAGTCCGCATAAAGCGTAACAAAGCTGATGGGCCGATATGCCTTCTCTGAACAGATCAGCCAAATAGAACAGGGGTCTCCAAACTACGGCCCGCGGGCCGAAACCGGCCCGCGAGGTCCGGCAAACCTGCCAGTTTTAGCTGGCCGGACATCTCCGGTATCCGGCCCGCCAAATATTTGAGGTGCTAGCTAAACTGCCAACAATTGAGTTTCGAGGCTTATCGCGACCAATACACCGCGACATTGTCGGAGCCCTATTTTAACAAAGCGGAAGGTCATGGTTAAACGTGCCGCTATCCACAATAAACAGACAGACGATTCTCCGTGCGATAGTGGAAAAAGAAGAACGGTTAACAGACTAGTTTGGTGAAAACATTTTAAGTAAAAGAATCCTTAGCATTCTATTGTACTTACGAGTCTGGTGCATGTTTTTCAAATTGACGCCACTTTGGCGACTAGCCTTAGTAATCAATCATTATGGAAGAAGCTTCTTAAGCGAGGTTTCACTTTCTTTTGATTACGTTGTAAAATATATATACCAAGTAAATCGTATAAAATATTTTTATTTAAAGGCAATTTAAAGAAAATACAATACCTGGTGTACATAATGATATTGGATATTTTAGTTGTAATTGATGTATAAAAGTAACTGTAATTAATTTATATGTTGAAAACTCACAGTGTTAGAGTATTCATGTAAAGAAATTTAATATCTTAGTGATAATTAGTGACTTTTATGTAGCTGTAACTTTCCTTTCATAATTACCTCCAGTTGTAGTTCAAGTTCACTGGTAGAGATAATCAATAACGACTTAAAATGCTCATCACTTAATTTTGATCTGTAAATACCTTTTGCATGTTTCATTTTGGAGAAAGTTTTTTCACACAAATAAGTAGTGCCAAAAGCGGAAAAAAAGCCACGGGGAAATTTGGAAACTGTGGATGGAAGACACCTATAAAATTCCAGTAATATTGATTTTGCATGTTTTTCTTTAAAACAATCGCTACATTGCAAATCAATAATTTCAAACTGAAGTTCTGCGGGTAACACTTCTATATCGACGTCAAAGGGATTTTGAAATATTTTGATATCGTTTGAATTTGCATCTATATCTGAAAAACGTGATTCAAAATTAATTTTTAAAGCGTCCAAAGCTTCAATTAGGAAAGTTACAGGAAACAGAATCTCAGTTTGCTGACTGAATGGTTGGCATGTATTAAAATGCGTGAAGCATACTTTGTTCACCTGAGATTGAAACAAATCAATCTTTTGTCGAAAGGACTTAACATGCGTGTGTAAATCAGGCAGAAGCTGGTTTTCACTTTGCAATTTTAAATTAAGGTCATTCATATGTTTGGTTAAGTCTGTATAAAACATAACCACTCACCGTTCCGTAACTCAGCCAGAAGGCGATTCCTTTCATTCAAAAAAATTTCAATTACTGTTCGGAGTAAAAAAAAACGGATCAGAACTTTACCGCAGCTAAGCCAGCGCACTGCAGTATAATATGGCAAGTCGCTTTCCTCAATATCTTCAAGAAACTCGCGGAACTGGCGATGACATGGCGAGTGCATGGGAGCTGATATAATTAACAATTGAAATAACTGGCTTTTAAACTTCTGACATATCTAAATGATTTCCACACAAAGACTGTTGGTGAATAATACAATGCACTACTAATAGTTTTGAGCCACCGTCATTTTCTACGGCCATAGAAAGGAGAGCAACAACACCTTTATTTTTCCCACTTGGCCCTTATGACTACGTGGAGAGATTCTGTGAAGTTTGGAAGGTAGGAGACGAGGTACTGTTGGAAGTACAGCTGTGAGGACGCCTGGTCAGATGTGCTTGGGTAGCTCAGTCGATAGAACACTTGCCTACCAAAGGCAAAGGTCCCGAGTTCGAGTCTCTGTTCAGCACACCGGTTTAATCTGCCACGAAGATTCATATCAGTGCACGCTCCGCAGCAGAGTGAAAATTTCATTCTGGAGGATTAAATTTATTTGCACACTTTATTATTATCCTTCATTGATTTACTTACCTTATTAAGCCTCCTAACCTTATCAAGCCTCCTATTTCCGCACAATTCCGAAACGGAAAAAATACAAATGAAGAAATCTGCAGAACGTATTCTGGAATCGAACACGTTTCTCTGCGCTACAACCAGATACTTTAGCCGCCACACGACCACTTTCATCAAACAGCGGCTGCTTTACAGTTATATAAGCAGTTGTTGTTGTGGTCTTCAGTCCTGAGACTGGTTTGATGCAGTTGTCCATGCTACTCTATCCTGTGCAAGCTTCTTCATCTCCCAGTACCTATTGCAGCCTACATTCTTTTGAATCTGCTTAGTGTATTCATCTCTTGGTCTCCCTATACGATTTTTACCTTCCACGCTGCACTCCAATACGAAATTGGTGATCCCTTGATGCCTCAGAATACGCCCTACCAACCGATCCCTTCTTCTAGTCAAGTTGTGCCACAAGCTCCTCTTCTCCCCTATCATATTCAGTACCACCTCATTAGTTATGTGATCTACCCATCTAATCTTCAGCATTCTTCTGTAGCACCACATTTCGAAAGCTTCTATTCTCTTCTTGTCCAAACTATTTATCGTCCATGTTTCACTTCCATACATGGTCACACTCCATACAAATACTTTCAGAAATGACTTCCTGACACTAAAATCTATATTCGATGTTAACAAATTTCTCTTCTTCAGAAACGCTTTACTTGCCATTGCCAGTCTACATTTTATATCCTCTCTACTTCGACCATCATCAGTTATTTTGCTCCCCAAATAGCAAAACTCCTTTACTACTTTAAGTGTCTCATATCCTAATCTAATTCCCTCAGCATCACCCGACTTAATTCGACTACATTTCATTATCCTCGTTTTGCTTCTGTTGATGTTCATCTTATATCCTCCTTTCAGGATACTGTCCATTTCGTTCAAATGCTCATCCAAGTCCTTTGCAGTCTCTGACAGAATTACAATGTCATCGGCAAACCTCAAAGTTTTTATTACTTCTCCATGGATTTTAATACCTACTCCGAATTTTTCTTTTGTTTCCTTCACTGCTTGCTCAATATACAGATTGAATAACATCGGGGAGAGCCTACAACCCTGTCTCACTCCCTTCCCAACCACTGCTTCCCTTTCGTGCCCCTCAACTGTTATAACTGGCATCTGGTTTCTGTACAAATTGTAAATCGCCTGTCGCTCCCTGTATTTTACCCCTGCCACCTTCAGAATTTGAAAGAGAGTATTCCAGTCAACATTGTCAAAAGCTTTATCTAAGTCTACAAATGCTAGAAACGTAGGTTTGCCTTTTCTTAATTTAGCTTCTAAGATAAGTCGTAGGGTCAGTATTGCCTCACGTATTCCAATATTTCTAAGGAATCCAAACTGATCTTCCCCGAGGTCGGCTTCTACCAATTTTTCCATTCGTCTGTAAAGAATTCGCGTTAGTATTTGGCAGCTGTGGCTTATTAAACTGATAGTTCGGTATTTTTCACATCTGTCAACACCTGCCTCCTTTGGGATTGGAATTATTATATTCTTCTTGAAGTCTGAGGGTATTTCGCCTGTCTCATACATCTTGCTCACCAGATGGTAGAGTTTTTTCAGGACTGGCTCTCCCAAGGCCGTCAGTAGTTCTAATGGAATGTTGTCTACTCCCGGGGCCTTGTTTCGACTCAGATCTTTCAGTGCTCTGTCAAACTCTTCACGCAGTATCATATCTCCCATTTCATGTTCATCTACATCATCTTCCATTTCCATAATATTGTCCTCAAGTACATCGCCCTTTTATAGACCCTCTATATACTCCTTCCACCTATCTGCTTTCCCTTCTTTGCTTAGAACTGGGTTTCCATCTGAGCTCTTGATATTCATACAAGTGGTTCTCTTTTCTCCAAATGTCTCTTTACTTTTCCTGTAGGCAGTATCTATCTTATCCCTAGTGAGATAAGCCTCTACAAGCTTACATATAAGCAGAAATCGTAAAAATTTCTTTCCTCAATTTCCACGACAATATGCGTTTGTGGACCCCATATATCACGAGGAAGAATGCTCAGTTTTCAATTACCAATGAAACCCCGCAATTTTTGGGTTGGTTTTCCCAAAAAAATGGGGAGATTGACCCAAAATATCTTACTCTTTCACTTTAGGTTATACGCAAGCGATCCCCCAACATATAAGTCGAATATGTAGGCTACATCTGAGGTCTTTCCCTTTAAAGTTGCTGGCGTCCACCATATAAAATTATTTCGTGGAAAGAAGGTATAATATGCATACATTATGATTTACTGACATATTACGACAGTGAAACAGAATCTGTGACAATGCGTCGTCTTTTACAGGACTGGAACGATGATTACCTTCCGTGGGATCCTAACGTGTATGATGGCATCCAGGATGTGAGGCCAACGCCCGACGAGATATGGACACCGTCCTTCATTCTGCTTGAGCAGTGAGTTACATCATTACACAGTTCTACTGACTGCTATCAATGTAACTAAAACAATAACGTCTACAAAATTATCTTCTGTTGGTTTTAATATGGATGATCTGAATTACAGGATTCTTCTTCCTGTTTTCAGAAATGATATTGATAGTGTCATTTATGTTGAACACACCCCAGCAGCATAGCTTATGCAACTGCATACTCTTCAGGTTGCTGGTTGAGTTAATAAAATGTTTCATTCAGTTTTAATTTCACGTTAATTTATTCACACATTTGTCGTCTAATACACTTTCAGAATAGTTTTGCTGACATTCGACTACCTAGTAACATCAACATCAACGCGTTATCGCTTCTGCCAGTTGTGAGATCTGCAAGTAAAAAATACGCCGCCACTGCGGCTGATCATTTCTGTATCCACTGATACATTATTAGCCAACGATTAATATGATTACGCGTTCACCCAGTCCCAGTTGCACATTTTATTCATCAAATTCAAATATTTAAAATGTTGTCGTAATATATTCATTAAGAGCCACATCCTTATGTTAAACTTTTAAAATAATCAGTATTAAAGTTAGAGGCTGTTTATATGTCTTCAGACAGTGAAGCTTAAGATGCGCAAATCATCCGGAATATATTCATCCAGTATTTGAAAAGAGAGCACTTAGCGACTTCCAACAGACTCTACAAATAATTTCAAACATTCTGGTAACCCTTTATTGCTGACAAAGCTTACAAAATAACGACAGGACAAAAATTCATCGATTGCTACATTTTCACCGTTCATGCAGTAAAACTTTAGCATCAGGCATGATGTTTTAATTTAACTACTTTAAAAGCAAGGGTGCTAACATTAAAGAGTCCACACTGAAAGCCTCGATAAGGGGGATATAAGAAGAACAGGAGTCGATTTAGAGGAGATTGGGAACCAGTATTAGAATCAGAATTTGAAAGAGCTTTGGAGGACTTATGATCAAATAAGGCAGAAGGGATAGATAACATTCCATCAGAATTTCTACTATCATTGGTGGAAGTGGCAACAAAACGGCTGTTCACGTTGGTGTGTAGAATGTATGAGTCTGGCGACATACCATCTGAGTTTCGGAAAAGCATCATCCACACCACAAAATTCCGAAGACTTCAAGAGCTGACAAGTGCGAGAATTACGCGCACAATCAGCTTAACAGCCCATGCATCCAAGTTGCGTACAAGAATAATATACAGAAGAATGGAAAAGAAAATTGAGGATGCGCTAGAAGACGATCAGTTAGCCTTTAGGAAAGGTAAAGGCACCAGGGAGGTAATTCTAACGTTGCGGTTGATAAAGCAAGACTAAAGAAAAATCAAGACACGTTCATAAGATTTGTCGACCTGTAGAAAGCGTTCGACAAAGTAAAATGGTGCAAGATGTTCGAAATTCTGAAAAAAGTAGGGGTAAGCTATAGGGAAAGACGGGTCATATACAGTATCTACAACAGCCAAAAAATGTTCAAATGTGTGTGAAATCTTATGCGACTTAACTGATAAGGTCATCAGTCCCTAAGCTTACACACTACTCAACCTAAATTATCCTAAGGACAAACACACACACCCATGCCTGAGGGAGGACTCGAACCTCCGCCGGGACCAGCCGCACAGTCCATGACTGCAGCGCCTCTAATCCCGCGCGGCGTACAACAGCCAAGAGGGCATAATAAGAGTGGACGATCAAGAACAAAGCGCTCGTATTAAAAAGGGTGTAAGACAAGGATGTAGCCTTTCGCCCCTAGTGTTCAATCTGTACGTCGAGGAATAAAGGTTTAGTAGAGGAATTACACTACTGGCCTTTAAAATTGCTACACCAAGAAGAAATGCAGATGATAAACGGGTATTCATTGGACAAATACACTCCTGGAAATGGAAAAAAGAACACATTGACACCGGTGTGTCAGACCCACCATACTTGCTCCGGACACTGCGAGAGGCTGTACAAGCAATGATCACATGCACGGCACAGCGGACACACCAGGAACCGCGGTGTTGGCCGTCGAATGGCGCTAGCTGCGCAGCATTTGTGCACCGCCGCCGTCAGTGTCAGTCAGTTTGCCGTGGCATACGGAGCTCCATCGCAGTCTTTAACACTGGTAGCATGCCGCGACAGCGTGGACGTGAACCGTATGTGCAGTTGACGGACTTTGAGCGAGGGCGTATAGTGGGCATGCGGGAGGCCAGATGGACGTACCGCCGAATTGCTCAACACGTGGGGCGTGAGGTCTCCACAGTACATCGATGTTGACGCCAGTGGTCGGCGGAAGGTGCACGTGCCCGTCGACCTGGGATCGGACCGCAGCGACGCACGGATGCACGCCAAGACCGTAGGATCCTACGTAGTGCCGTAGGGGACCGCACCGCCACTTCCCAGCAAATTAGGGACACTGTTGCTCCTGGGGTATCGGCGAGGACCATTCGCAACCGTCTCCATGAAGCTGGGCTACGGTCCCGCACACCGTTAGGCCGTCTTCCGCTCACGCCCCAACATCGTGCAGCCCGCCTCCAGTGGTGTCGCGACTGGCGTGAATGGAGGGACGAATGGAGACGTGTTGTCTTCAGCGATGAGAGTCGCTTCTGCCTTGGTGCCAATGATGGTCGTATGCGTGTTTGGCGCCGTGCAGGTGAGCGCCACAATCAGGACTGCATACGACCGAGGAACACAGGGCCAACACCCGGCATCATGGTGTGGGGAGCGATCTCCTACACTGGCCGTACAGCACTGGTGATCGTCGAGGGGACACTGAATAGTGCAAGGTACATCCAAACCGTCATCGAACCCATCGTTCTACCATTCCTAGACCGGCAAGGGAACTTGCTGTTCCAACAGGACAATGCACGTCCGCATGTATCCCGTACCACCCAACGTGCTCTAGAAGGTGTAAGTCAACTACCCTGGCCAGCAAGATCTCCGGATCTGTCCCCCATTGAGCATGTTTGGGACTGGATAAAGCGTCGTCTCACGCGGTCTGCACGTCCAGCACGAACGCTGGTCCAACTGAGGCGCCAGGTGGAAATGGCATGGCAAGCCGTTCAACAGGACTACATCCAGCATCTCTACGATCGTCTCCATGGGAGAATAGCAGCCTGCATTGCTGCGAAAGGTGGATATACACTGTACTAGTGCCGACATTGTGCATGCTCTGTTGCCTGTGTCTATGTGCCTGTGGTTCTGTCAGTGTGATCATGTGATGTATCTGACCCAAGGAATGTGTCAATAAAGTTTCCCCTTCCTGGGACAATGAATTCACGGTGTTCTTATTTCAATTTCCAGGAGTGTATATTATACTAGAACTGACATGTGATTACATTTTCACGCCATTTGGGTGCATAGATCCTGAGAAATCAGTACCCAGAGCAACCACCTCTGGCCGTAATAACGGCCTTGATACGCCTGGGCATTGAGTCAAACAGAGCTTGGATGGCGTGTACAGGTACAGCTGCCCATGCAGCTTCAGCACGATACCACAATTCATCTAGAGTAGTGACTGGCGCATTGTGAAGAGCCAGTTGCTCGGCCACCATTGACCAGACGTTTTCAGTTGGTGAGACATCTGGAGAATGTGCTGGCCAGGGCAGCAGTCGAACATTTTCTGTATCCAGAAAGGCCCGTACAGGACCTGCAACATGCGGTCGTGCATTATCCTGCTGAAATGTAGAGTTTCGCAGGGATCGAATGAAGGGAAGAGCCACGGGTCGTCACACATCTGAAATGTAACGTCCACTGTTTAAAGTGACGTCAATGCGAAGAAGAGGTGACCGAGACGTGTAACCAATGGCACCCCATACCACCACGCCGAGTGTACGGCAGTATGACGATGACGAATACCCGCTTCCAATGTGGGATCACCGCGATGTTGCCAAACACGGATGCGACCATCATGATGCTGTAAACGGAACCTGGATTCATCCGAAAAAATGACGTTTTGCCATTCGTGCACCCAGGTTCGTCGTTGAGTACACCATCGCAGGCGCTCCTATCTGTGATTCAGCGTCAAGGGTAACTGCAGCCATGTTTATCCGAGCTGATAGTCCATGCTGCTGCAAACGTCATCGAACTGTTCGTGCAGATGGTTGTTGTCTTGCAAACGTCCCCATCCGTTGACTCAGGGATCGAGACGTGGCTGCACGATCCGTTACATGATGATGATGATGATGATGTTTGGTTTGTGGGGCGCTCAACTGCGTGGTTATCAGCGCCCGTACAATTACCCAATCTTTGCTCAGTCCAATTTCGCCACTTTCCTGGATAATGATGAAATGATGAGGACAACACAAACACCCAGTCATCTCGAGGCAGGGGAAAATCCCTGACCCCGCCGGGAATCGAACCCGGGACCCCGTGCTCGGGAAGCGAGAACGCTACCGCGAGACCACGAGCGGCGGACGATCCGTTACAGCCATGCGGATAAGATGCCTGCCTGTCATATCGACTGCTAGTGATACGAGGCTGTTGGATCCAGCACGGCGTTCCGTGTTACCCTCCTGAACCCACCGATTCCATATTCTGCTAACAGTCATTGGATCTCGAGCAACGCGAGCAGCAATGTTGCGATACGATAAACCGCAATCACGATAGGCTACAATCCGACCTTTATCAAAGTCGCAAACGTGATGGTACGCGTTTCTCCTCCTTATACGAGGCATCACAACAACGTTTCGCCAGACAACACCGGTCAACTATTGTTTGTTTATGAGAAATCGGTTGACTACTTTCCTCATGTCAGCACGTTGTAGGTGTCGCCACTGGCGCCAACTTTGTGTGAATGCGCTGAAAAGCTAATCATTTGCATATCACAGCATCTTCTTCCTGTTGGCTAAATTTAGCGTCTATAGCACGTCAGCTTCGTGATGTAGCAATTTTAATGGCCAGTAGTGTAAGATTCAAGGTGAAAGGATATCAATGATACGATTCGCTGATGACATTGCTATCGTGAGTGAGAGTGAAGAAGAATTACATGATATGCTGAACGGAATGAACAATCTAATGAGTACAGAATATGGACTGAGAGTAAATTGAAGAAAGACGAAGGTAATGAGAAGAAGTAGAAACGGGAACAGCGAGAAACTTAACATCGGGATTGATGGTCGCGAAGCAGATGAAGTTAAGGAATAATGCTACATAGGCAGTAAAATAACCAATGACGAACGGAGCAAGGCAACATCAAAAGCAGAGTAGCAATGGCTAAAAAGGCATTCCTGACCAAGAGGTCTACTAATATCAAATATCTGCTTTAATTTGAGGAAGAAATTTCTGACAATGTACGTCTGGAGTACAGCTTTGTACGGTAGTGAAACATGGACTGTGGGAAAACCGGAACAGAAGAGAATCGAATCATTTGGGATGTGGTGCTATAGACGAATGTTGAAAATTAGGTGGACTAATAAGGTAAGGAATGAGGAAGTTCTGCGCAGAATCGGAGAGGAAAGGAACATGTGTAAAGCACTGATAAGGAGATGGGATAGGATGTTAGGATATTTGTTTAGACATAAGGAAACGAATTCCACGGTACTAGTGGGAGCCGTAGAGGAAAAAAAAACTGTAGAGGAAGAGAGAGATTGGAATACATCCAGCAAATAATTGAGGACGTAGGTTGCAAGTGCTACTCTGAGATGAAGAGGTTAGCACAGGAAAGTAATTCGTGGCGGGCCGCATCAAACCAGTCAGTAGACTGATGGCCAAAAAAAAATTGCGATTCGGGGTCGACAACGCCTATGTAAGCAACAAGTGTCTGGCGGAGTTGTTAGATCGATTACTGCTGCTACAATGGCAGGTTATCAAGACTTAATTGAGTTTGAACGCGCTATTATAGTCGGCGAACGAGCGATGGGACACATCGTCTCCGATATAGTGATGAAGTTCGGATTTTCCCGTACGACCATTCCACGAGTGTACCGTGTATATCAGGAGTCCGGTAAAACATCGAACATCCGACATCGCTGCCGCCGGAAAAAGATCCTGCAAGAACGAGACCAGCGACGACTGTAGTGAATCGTTCAACGTGACAGACGTGCAACCCTTACGCAAATTGGCGCAGATTCCAATGCTGGGCCATCAACAAGTGTCAGCGTGCGAACCTTTCAACGAAACGTCATCGATATCGGCTCTCGGAACCGAAGGCATGCTCGTGTGGCCTTGGTGACCGTACGACACGAAGCCTTACGCCTCGCCTGCGCCCGTCAACACCGACATTGGCCTGTTGATGACTAGAAACATGTTGCCTGGTCGGACGAATCTCGTTTCAAATTGTATCGAGCGGATGGACGTGTGCGGGTGTGGAGACAACCTCATGAGTCCACGGAACCCGCATGTCAGCAGGAGACTGTCCAAGCTGGTGGAAGCTCTGTAATGGTGTGGGGCGTGTGCAATTGGAGCGATATGGGACCCATGATACGTCTAGATAAGCCTCTGACATGTGACACGTACTCAAGCATCCTGTCTGATCACCTGCATCCGATCAAGTCCACTGTCCTTTCCGACATACTTGGGCAAATCCAGCAGGACAATGCGACATACCACCCGTCCAGAATTGCTGCAGAGTGGTTCCAGGAACACTCTTCTGAGTTTAAACACTTCCGCTGGCCACCAAACTCCCCAGACATGAACATTGTCAAGTCTATCTTGGTTGCATTGGAACGTGCTGTTCCGAAAAGATCTCCACTCCCTCGTACTCTTACGGATTTAATGGTAGTTCTGCAGGATTCATGGTGTCAGTTCCCTCCAGCACTACTTCAGACATTAGTCGAGTCCATGGCACGTCGTGCTGCGGCACTTCTGCGTGCTCGCGGGCGCCCTACACGACATTAGGCAGTTGGGATCCGTACCAGATCGGGTTGACGGAGGAGATAGAGAAGATCCAAAGAAGAGCGGCGCGTTTCGTCACAGGGTTATTTGGTAACCGTGATAGCGTTACGGAGATGTTTAACAAACTCAAGTGGCAGACTCTGCAAGAGAGGCGCTTTGCATCGCGGTGCAGCTTGCTCGCCAGGTTTCGAGAGGGTGCGTTTCTGGATGAGGTATCGAATATATTGCTTCCCCCTACTTATACCTCCCGAGGAGATCACGAATGTAAAATTAGAGAGATTAGAGCGCGCACAGAGGCTTTCAGACAGTCGTTCTTCCCGCGAACCATACGCGACTGGAACAGGAAAGGGAGGTAATGACAGTGGCACGTTAAGTGCCCTCCGCCACACACCGTTGGGTGGCTTGCGGAGTATAAATGTAGATGTAGATGTAGATGTAGTTGTACCAGTTTCTTTGGCTCTTCAGTGTTTGTCACCAAATATACAATCAAAATTATATTGTTGTACAACACACAGTTCAAGAGATAGGTCTTTTCTTAAAACTGACTACAAATTATTCACTCTATACTCACCCAGTCTTATGTCTTATTCATAGCCTCATTGAAGATTGGGGGAGGGGGGGGAGGGTTACCTGTCAATTCGAAGCGCCCTGACCACAACACTTTCATGCTCTAGCCTTAACCACATAGCTGACTGATTTAACAAATATATATTGTACCACGTAAATACCAAGGGAATTTGCCAGTTTTGGTTATTTCTATTGTTAAGAGAAATTTTTAGATCGTATAAAAATTATAATTTTACGGTGTTTTTTAATTTTGTTAAGTACAGATTTTAGCCTTGCCGTCTACAGATTTTAATTAAGTATTTTTGGAGATAAAAGTTAATCACAAAAATCTACTGAATACAGTATGTGCATGTGTAGTGTAACAAATGTACCAGACGCCACCTGTCGGTAATAGTATTATAATTAATATAAATGACGTGCATTTGGCCAACCAATTTTATGTGGCGCAGCATGTGAAAGTTGCTGATTTGGACGGGTTACTCCCGTAACCGAAATATCAGGTACGTTCTGGTACATTTGATTTTGATTAGATAGGATGAAAAAGCTTTGCATTCGTGAAATAGTAAATTAGTACCATTATCGTTGCAGATCTGAAGATGGTTCTAGGTGAATCGAAAGCGGTCACATGAATAAAAAATTTGCAATATACATCTGCATCTACATCTACATGATTACTCTGCAATTCACATTTAACTGCTTGGCAGAGGGTTCATCGAACGACAGTCATACTATCTCTCTACCATTCCACTCCCGAACAGCGCGCGGGAAAAACGAACACCTAAACCTTTCTGTTCGAGCTTTGATTTCTCTTATTTTATTTTGATGATCATTCCTACCTATGTAGGTTGGGCTCAACAAAATATTTTCGCATTCGGAAGAGAAAGTTGCTGACTGAAATTTCGTAAATAGATCTCGCCGCGACGAAAAACGCCTTTGCTTTAATGACTTCCATCCCAACTCGCGTATCATATCTGCCACACTCTCTCCCCTATTACGTGATAATACACAACGAGCTGCCCTGTTTTGCCCGTCAATCCCACCTGGTAAGGATCCCACACCGCGCACCAATATTCTAACAGAGGACGAACGAGCGTAGTGTAAGCTGTCTCTTTAGTGGACTTGTTGCATCTTCTAAGTGTCCTGCCAATGAAACGCAACCTTTGGCTCGCCTTCCCCACAATATTATCTATGTGGTCTTTCCAACTAAAGTTGTTCGTAATTTTAACACCCAGGTACTTAGTTGAATTGACAGCCTTGAAAATTGTACTATTTATCGAGTAATCGAATTCCAACGGATTTCTTTTGGAACTCATGTGGATCACCTCACACTTTTCGTTATTTAGCGTCAACTATCACCTGCCACACCATACAGCAATACAGGGCTATTACAAATAATTGAAGCGATTTCATAAATTCACTGTAGCTCCATTCATTGACATATGGTCACGACACACTACAGATACGTAGGAAAACTCATAAAGTTTTGTTCGGCTGAAGCCGCACTTCAGGTTTCTGCTGTTAGAGCGCTATAGAGCGCAGTGAGACAAAATGGCAACAGGAGCCGAGAAAGCGTATGTCGTGCTTGAAATGCACTCACATCAGTCAGTCATAACAGTGCAACGACACTTCAGGACGAAGTTCAACAAAGATCCACCAACTGCTAACTCCATTCGGCGATGGTATGCGCAGTTTAAAGCTTCTGGATGCCTCTGTAAGGGGAAATCAACGGGTCGGCCTGCAGTGAGCGAAGAAACGGTTGAACGCGTGCGGGCAAGTTTCACGCGGAAAATTGGCTCATGCCAGAACTGGAGACCGACAGCGCTGACTTGATCTTTCAACAGGATGGTGCTCCACCGCACTTCCATCATGATGTTCGGCATTTCTTAAACAGGAGATTGGAAAACCGATGGATCGGTCGTGGTGGAGATCATGATCAGCAATTCATGTCATGGCCTCCACGCTCTCCCGACTTAACCCCAAGCGATTTCTTTCTGTGGGGTTATGTGAAAGATTCAGTGTTTAAACCTCCTCTACCAAGAAACGTGCCAGAACTGCGAGCTCGCATCAGCGATGCTTTCGAACTCATTGATGGGGACATGCTGCGCCGAGTGTGGGAGGAACTTGATTATCGGCTTGATGTCTGCCGAATCAGTAAAGGGGCACATATCGAACGTTTGTGAACGCCTAAAAATTTTTTTGAGTTTTTGTATGTGTGTGCAAAGCATTGTGAAAATATCTCAAATAATAAAGTTATTGTAGAGCTGTGAAATCGCTTCAATCATTTGTAATAACCCTGTATTTTCTAAATCGCTTTGCAACTGATACTGGTCTTCGGATGACCTTACTAGACGGTAAATCACAGCATCATCTGCGAACAACCTAAGAGAACTGCTCAGATTGTCCACCAGGTCATTTATATAGTTCAGGAACAGCAGAGGTCCCAGGACGCTTCCCTGAGGAACACTTGATATCACTTCAGTTTTACTCGATGATTTGCCGTCTATTACTACGAACCTGCGACCTTCCTGACAGGAAATAACGAATCCAGTCGCACAACTGAGTCGATACCCCATAGGCCCGCAGCTCGATTAGAAGACGGATTACATGTAACAATGTACCATAGGCTGCAACGGGCCAAAATCTTACCCTAGAATGTCACGTTGTGAGATAATGTTTCAGAGTCAGTGAAACGAGATTCCTGTGTGTACGCCAGACGGACGGAGAGGCCGCAGAGTTGTGCTGTGTGGTGCGCAGGTGGCAGGGGCCCTCGCTGCAGGCGCAGCGGCCGACGGAGGGGTGCGTCGCCACCCACGCGGGCGAGGTGGAGTGCATGTGGCCGGCCTCGTTCAGCCTCGCCTGCCAGCTCGAGTACGCCCTCTGGCCCTTCGACTCGCAGGTCTGCGAGTTCTCGCTCATCTCCATCAGCGACAACTCCAGCAGGATGACGCTGCACGTCAACAATCAGGCGAGTCTCTGACCTCGATTTGCCTCTTGCTTGTCAACTGTGATTTATTTTCAAAGAATATTCTTAATTGTTGTTGTTGTGGTCTTCAGTCCTGAGACTGGTTTGATGCAGCTCTCCACGCTACTCTATCCTGTGCTAGCATCTTCATCTCCCAGTACCTACTGCAACCTACATCCTTCCGAATCTGCTTAGTATACTCATCTCTTCGTCTCCCTCTACGATTTTTAACCACCACGCTGCCCTCCAATACTAAATTTGTGATCCCTTGATGCCTCAACACATGTCCTACCAACCGGTCCCTTCTTCTCGTCAAGTTGTGCCACAAACTCCTCTTCTCCCCAACTCTATTCAATACCTCCTCTTTAGTTACGTGATCTACCCATCTAATCTTCAGCATTCTTCTGTAGCACCACATTTCGAAATCTTCTATTCTCTTCTTGTGTAAACTATTTATTGTCCACGTTTCGCTTCCATACATGGGTACACTCCATACAAATACTTCCAGAAACGACTCCCTGACACTTAAATCTATACTGGATGTTAACAAATTTCTCTTCTTCAGAAACGCTTTCTTTGCCATTGACAGTATACATTTTATATCCTCTCTACTTCGATCATCATTAGTTATTTTGAAACTTCCTGGCAGATTAAAACTGTGTGCCCGACCGAGACTCGAACTCGGGACCTTTGCCTTTCGCGGGCAAGTGCTCTACCAACTGGCAGAAGTAAAGCTGTGAGTACCGGGCGTGAGTCGTGCTTCGGTAGCTCAGTTGGTAGAGCACTTGCCCGCGAAAGGCAAAGGTCCCGAGTTCGAGTCTCGGTCGGGCACACAGTTTTAATCTGCCAGGAAGTTTCATATCAGCGCACACTCCGCTGCAGAGTGAAAATCTCATTCTGGATTAGTTATTTTGCTCCCCAAATAGCAAAACTCCTTTACTACTTTAAGTGTCTCATTTCCTAATCTAATTCCCTCAGCATCACCCGACTTAATTCGACTACATTCCATTATCCTCGTTTTGCTTTTGTGGACGTTCATCTTATATCCTCCTTTCAAGACACTGTCCATTTATAACACTCCCTTCTGCTACCACTGTACCATAACCTCAATGCTAGAAGCAGATTGTGACATAAAACAATTTTGTGAAAGCAACTATGGCACAAAGCAACAGAACAGTGTTACCCTCTGAGAGGAATTTTGTTAAATTGACCGTGTTGTTCCTAACGGAGGTGGCTTATCGGAAATGAAAGTAAGAATTACGTAAATATTGGAATAGTGACAAACAAAATTTTGCCTAGCTATACTATTCCTAGAATAAGGGAAATGGTCGCCAGCCTAATTAGGCAAGAGAAAGATTAACATTCTCGTTTATGAAAGTAGGTATAAGTAACTATAATGGACAACACAAAAGACACAACCTAGACTTAGTAACACGCGAGTGCAATGAACTCTGACGCACATATGTTTTAAGATTGAAGCTAACAGTTAGAGCAGCAGGAACTATTTTCAAAATTATAACAGGTACAGAAAAACACTATCACTTTCAGGGTTTACACAAACTGAGTGGTCTTTATACTGTTAAGATACACACAAGAGAGACAAACACTTGACATACATGAGAATGTAACGTTTCACAACTGCAGCTTTCTCACTTTTACTACAACGAAACACAATGTTGACAAAATTGCAAGAAACTGACTCACCTTTTAGAATTTACCACAGACAACAACGTGATCATTTACTTTATAAGACTCAGCCTAAAGTTTGAAGTTGGTAACAGCACTTTAGTAAGCAGTTTTACTAGGACAATTATTTCAACAAGCATCATTGATTTTAACTTTCTCTTTACTAAGTTCAAGAGGCATTAATTGGTAAAACTCTGGTCAAAAATGTACTTTCAGTAAGGACACTCGGTAATCACTTTACTTCAAACGGAGAGGATCCTGAGAGGTGTTATGATGAGGAGTAAAATCAAGGTAGGTAAATAAATTCCGATATGAATTACCTTATATTTCAGCACACTGACACATCCATTAGGCTGATCCTTCACTGTACATCAATATAGTACACTCCTGGAAATGGAAAAAAGAACACATTGACACCGGTGTGTCAGACCCACCATACTTGCTCCGGACACTGCGAGAGGGCTGTACAAGCAATGATCACACGCACGGCACAGCGGACACACCAGGAACCGCGGTGTTGGCCGTCGAATGGCGCTAGCTGCGCAGCATTTGTGCACCGCCGCCGTCAGTGTCAGCCAGTTTGCCGTGGCATACGGAGCTCCATCGCAGTCTTTAACACTGGTAGCATGCCGCGACAGCGTGGACGTGAACCGTATGTGCAGTTGACGGACTTTGAGCGAGGGCGTATAGTGGGCATGCGGGAGGCCGGGTGGACGTACCGCCGAATTGCTCAACACGTGGGGCGTGAGGTCTCCACAGTACATCGATGTTGTCGCCAGTGGTCGGCGGAAGGTGCACGTGCCCGTCGACCTGGGACCGGACCGCAGCGACGCACGGATGCTTGCCAAGACCGTAGGATCCTACGCAGTGCCGTAGGGGACCGCACCGCCACTTCCCAGCAAATTAGGGACACTGTTGCTCCTGGGGTATCGGCGAGGACCATTCGCAACCGTCTCCATGAAGCTGGGCTACGGTCCCGCACACCGTTAGGCCGTCTTTCGCTCACGCACCAACATCGTGCAGCCCGCCTCCAGTGGTGTCGCGACAGGCGTGAATGGAGGGACGAATGGAGACGTGTCGTCTTCAGCGATGAGGGTCGCTTCTGCCTTGGTGCCAATGATGGTCGTATGCTTGTTTGGCGCCGTGCAGGTGAGCGCCACAATCAGGACTGCAGACGACCGAGGCACACAGGGCCAACACCCGGCATCATGGTGTGGGGAGCGATCTCCTACACTGGCCGTACACCACTGGTGATCGTCGAGGGGACACTGAATAGTGCACGGTACATCCAAACCGTCCTCGAACCCATCGTTCTACCATTCCTAGACCGGCAAGGGAACTTGCTGTTCCAACAGGACAATGCACGTCCGCATGTATCCCGTGCCACCCAACGTGCTCTAGAAGGTGTAAGTCAACTACCCTGGCCAGCAAGATCTCCGGATCTGTCCCCCATTGAGCATGTTTGGGACTGGATGAAGCGTCGTCTCACGCGGTCTGCACGTCCAGCACGAACGCTGGTCCAACTGAGGCGCCAGGTGGAAATGGCATGGCAAGCCGTTCCACAGGACTACATCCAGCATCTCTACGATCGTCTCCATGGGAGAATAGCAGCCTGCATTGCTGCGAAAGGTGGATATACACTGTAGTAGTGCCGACATTATGCATGCTCTGTTGCCTGTGTCTATGTGCCTGTGGTTCTGTCAGTGTGATCATGTGATGTATCTGACCCCAGGAATGTGTCAATTAAGTTTCCCCTTCCTGGGACAATGAATTCACGGTGTTCTTATTTCAATTTCCAGGAGTGTATTACGTTACAGTGATTGCGCAATGTGGTGGCAACTGCATGTTGGTAGGTGGATTCGCAGACAGAATTGCTGGACTCTGTCATTTCTTCGTGGCGATGGTTCATACAAATTCCAGAATAGGTCCAGCTATTTATCCATCCATCCGAGGCCTTGGAAAGAAGCAGGAAAAGCCTCTCTCTGAATCATCACAATATGCACCTTTATAATGACAGTGCACAGACTCGTAGCTCCTTTCCGACTGGTGGCTCGTCTCCGACTGACTATCAGTTCCACCTTTTCCACCTATGCCAACCACAATTTGCGCGCGCCACACAGTTCCGTTCCTGAGGGGAACCACTACACCATTTACATACAAAATAACTAAAAGCCCTAAGTGAGGATCAGCAATTTACATAACAGCAAACAAATGTATTAAATAAAACAGAACATTTTCACATATTGACACTTCTACAAAAAATTATTCACACAAAATTACAATTATATACAGTAAGTTTTGTTCCCTCCAAATGGGACATAGATTTTAAATTACAGATACACTACTTTGCATAGAATCAAATCAAGACACCAAAGGTTTGACAAAGAAAAGAGTACACAATTTTATGTTATCGATTCAAACACATTCACAGACGATCAACAATGTAACAATAAATAAAGCAAAATAAATCCATACAGCATAAGAGCTGTGGTGTTACACATTCCCTTCAACTGCTCTTCCAAGTCCTTTGCTGTCTCTGACAGAATTACAATGTCATCGGCGAACCTCACCGTTTTTATTTCTTCTCCATGGATTTTGATTCCTACTCCGAATTTTCTTTTGTTTCCTTTACTGCTTGCTCAATATACAGATTGAATAACATCAGAGAGAGGCTATAACCCTGTCTCACTCCCTTCCCAACCACTGCTTCCCATTCATGTCCCTCGGCTCTTATAACTGCCATCAGGTTTCTGTACAAATTGTAAATAGCCTTTTGCTCCCTGTATTTTACCCCTACCACCTTCAGAATTTGAAAGAGAGTATTCCAGTTAACATTGTCAAAAGCTTTCTCTAAGTCTACAAATGCTAGAAACGTAGGTTTGCCTTTCCTTAATCTAGCTTGTAAGATAAGTCGTAGGGTCAGTATTGCCTCACGTGTTCCAACATTTTTACGGAATCCAAACTGATCTTCCCCGAGGTCGGCTTCTACCAGTTTTTCCATTCGTCTGTCCATTCCATATTCTTAATAATTTATTTTATTTACTAGCGATTCATCAAGAATATTAACACATTTAATCATACTATGTAAGCATGGAAGTAGTTGCCAGGGAGTAACTGATGAAATCATAACCAAATTCCTTTTAACAAATTGGAATTTTATTCACCTTAATAGTGCCTAAAAGCATTTTTTAAAAGAAACAGATTTAAATTATCATCAGAAAGCGCCCTCTAAATATCGAAGTTACAACTTATTCAGAGGCAGTAAGAAACAAGTTCGACTGTATGAGCTTTCGGGCAGAGAACCTTGCTGCTCCCTTTTGACACGGCCATAGTTATGACTGCTCACAACAGCCTCTGAAAGACTAAACTTGTGCAAATCTGCAACGCACCAGTTTACTTTAAACTAAGAGTTTTAACAATTTACACAAGCACACAAACTATGCACCCCCCGTAGGAGGGATGGAAATGGTACAAAACACTAACAATTAAAATATTAACCTTGCCACCGAAGGTGCAACTTATTTTTAAATTCTAAGAAAAGTCTTACGGTGAAAGGGTGGCAACTTTATATACTAAAATGATCACTTAAATAAAAGCCCATGAAATGCAATCTTATATAAAATTCTTGAAGGTTGGCCAAACAATAGTTAAGATGCTCTACAGTACACAGATACCGCCTCTCCAGATAATAGGCAATAATATCAAAATTTCAAAAGACCAAAACATATTTCAGGTATTAGGCCGTTAGACTCCAAGCAATAAATTCGTTAACACACCAAATCCGACTAACATGACAGAGACAGCTACTAATAACATATGGTAGATTGATAGGGTGATTACTGAACAACCCGAACCGCAGGTTGCTCTAACCCGCCCCTACTCCACAAGGGAAAAACGTACCACCCAATTTATAAACAACCACCTTCCCATGGGTGCGCAAATGGAGAAGAATGCTGGGACGACCCCAAAGCAAGACGGCTGGTGACGTCACCAAGAAAAAATGTAGAATTTAACAAGAGTAAATCGAACAACATATCACCCATCACTTTTCTAATAAACTGCAATTTCTCGAGAAGACTTGGCGCAGCACCCCCAAATCGCTCTCCCAAACCGTCCATTGCCAGCCGCTTCAACGGACGCAGGAAGGCGCGCCGATCTCCCATATCACGGCGTCGCAGCTCCCCCCGGCCAGACTGATGTCGTGGGTTTACTCCTGTTGCTCTCGTGTCGATCGCGAAGTCACTACCCCTCGCTATATGCCGCGGACCACTGGACTCATGTGGCGATCTCACATGAGCCGACGCTCAAGACAGACAAGTCATCTTGTCTCTCAGTGCGCGACCAGCCAACCGATCGAACCAACCGCCAATGACCATTGCCTGAGCAAACTCGAGCAGACTGGCGACCTAACGTGCAGACTCAGATGCAGGGACTAAGCCCCGACTGGGTGACCACTGGCTGAGTTCTCTTACTGGCGGAGTGGAAGGACTCTCATTTTGCCAGCTTTAAAGGTTGATCCGAACGACAGACATACTAGCACTCCGAACGACAGACAGACACTAACTGCCTGACAAATGCGGACGAGAGACAGACTAGCAAGCTGGGGACGAGAGACTGACCCAGACTGACCCTCCGGCGAGTTTTTTTTTTCTTTATTGATTTTCAATTCCCGCCGAAGGGGATGGGCTCGCAGCAGCTTAGTACGCTGCTCTACAGCCTACAGACTTTGTTTTTTAAAAACGGAAGAAGAAAAGAAACAAGAAAAACGGCGACTTAAAGTGTAAAATGGTGGAAAAATGCGGAAAGTTAAAACAGAAAGCAAAAGGGGTTGGCAATGTTAATAAAAGACACAGGAATCAGACAAGTAACATAGTGCACACACAATTTAAAAAAACATGGCGACAGTCTGGTTTCTGTTTGCAAGAGATAAAAAGCACACCCAGCGACAGTGTGATGGCGGTTCGCAACACTTCCCAAAAAAACACAACACGGAACACTCACTGTAAAACACTCACTGTAAAACACTGCACGAAAATGGCGGCACAAAGATGACACTCCCGAGCCAAAGGCAGATTGGGGGGGGGGGGGGACCTGGAGGAGAGGGAAGAACAAGGAGGGAGGAAGGAAAAAAATGAAAAGGGGGGGGGGGCGCTCTGGCGAGCTCATAGCGCCCCTTAAACGCACCTGAACAGGCAACCTTTCCCGTTTCCCACGAGAGGGAGACACCAAAGCTGCGATTGCCACAGCGGCGCCACCGCCAGGAACGGAGGGCGACTGCTTCCCACTACACATTGCGGCGCGCCCTTCAAAACAGCAATTTTTACCACGGCTCAGCTTGCAGCGGTACACAGCTTCTCGTTGTAGTTATGTACTGAGGTGATCAAAACATTCAAAAGTGGCCGTGTGAGTACTACTTCCACATTGCGAGGCGCCGTCACGCTGGGACGTGACATGGTGATCTTTGAACAAACGACTCTGTGTTCCTTTACGTCTTGACAAAAAAAAGAAAAAAAGAAAAAAAAGTGAGTCACTCAGAAGGGGAGGACAAAACGAAACGAAACTTCACGGATCAAGAGTATGTTATGTAATTTTCGTGATTCCAAAGTCCAATCAAAGTTACAAAGAACTTGGCTGTATGAACCCTTTCATCAGTACGACGTTATGCCCCCTCTAGCCTGGATGCATACGGACATCCGATTGCTGAGGGTGTCATAAAGCCGTTGTTTCATCTCCTCCAGCAAGCCACACCACAGCTATTGTAACACGTCCTTGATATCCTAAACTCTGGCACTGGGACACAACTTATGTCCGAGCTGGTCGCACACACGTTCTATTGGGGACAGATCTGGCGATCTTGTTGACCAGGGGCGTTCTTCAACATCAAGCAGACATTTCATTGACACTTGGCTAGAAGAAGGAATCGGTTAGTAGGAAATGTTCTGGGGCATCAAGGGATCACCAGTTTAGTGATGGAGGGAAGCAAGGACGGTAAAAATCGTAGAGCGAGACCAAGGGATGAATACACTAAGCAGATTCAGAAGGATGTAGGTCGTAGTAGCTACTTGGAGATGAAGAAGCCTGCACAGAGTAGCATGGAGAGCTGCATCAAATCAGTCTCTGGACTGAAGACCACAACAACAACAGTCATTGTGTAAAACTTGATTTCACGTGTATCACCATCAGATTTTTAACTGTTTTTCCTTGTAATACGACGTACAGAGCATGTATTATCCGTCTGGTGAAAGTTAAACAATGTTTTTAGGTTTTATTATTGAAGTTTCAATTTCTGTGTAATGAAATATTTTAAGCTAAATGCGTAATGTAATGTGATGTTAAAAAATGGCACCTCGATACTGTCATATAAGAGGTAATACTGAAAGTTTTACCGTCATACCTCCTTGCCTAGGGACGCCAGATGAAAGTTGATGTCGTCAAGCCCCTGAATCAAAATTGCGCAACGGGTAACTGGGGCGGGGAGCTTGAGAGCGCTCCCTAGAGAGCGTGCCCTTTCTGTACGATGCTAGGCAAGGGGCTGGAGGGCTCACACGCTGATGTGTGGGTCCCTGCATTCTATATCTTTTGTTTTAAATAAATTCCTTTAACTTGACTTCTTTGTGATTTTTAAGGTATGTTAAAGATTGATGACAGTTGATTACCTATTTATTTTAAACATTATCACTCGACTTTACAGCGATTGCAGCAATTGTTTCAGTTTACAGATATTACAATTTTACAACTTATAGCTCGGGTATATTATATACTAATCTGCACGCACATTTCTACGAGTAAGACGAAATTGCGTTGGCCAAATGTATACCACCAAAGTATCCCAATATTTTACATAGGACATTCATTATGTGAGAAGGATAACGGGCAAACTGGGGACCAGATACTTTAACGCAGGGGGTCAAATTTCCGGAATTAAACGAGCACATTCATTTCCTTACACAATCCGAAGCTGGAAATAAAAGAATTAGTACAAATATTCAAATACATCTCTTCCGTGCGTGAACATTGAGACAGACGCACTGAGGGCACGTCTGCTCACTTACCCGTCTTCTGTAACCTCCTAGAATATGGCGGGCACCCGGAGGTCTTCCTGGGCCCCGGTGGAGGGGGTGGTCGAACCACTTGGCCGTGACCAACCTCTCCACGCCAAATCTTGTGACACTGGAAAGTCTTTGACTTTTACCTGCCTGTGCTGTCTCTCTGATCCCCTAACCAGGAGTAAGGTTGGCACCACTATACCACAGAACTACTTCCCAACAAAGATTTGGCCACGCTTTACGGAAAGGTGTGAGGAGGATTAGGAAAGTTCATGTGTAGATTCACATTCACGTACAAGAAATGCATAATACACGACACATATAAATGCGTATTATGAAGCGTGACACATTTCTTTCCACCCGTCCACATGGGTTCTGTTGCTACCGCGGCCGGCCGCGTCGTGTAATAAAATTGGCTGCGAAGCCGCCTCTCTTTCTATTTCCCGGTGCGAGCGAGCAGCGAAACCTGCTGCTTATAGAGCGGAAACTACTGTACCGTTTCAATACATGTATGTGAAGTACCGTCGTGCTGTCAAGTATTTGGTATTATTGCACATATTGTGTCCGCCTGTTTAGCTGAGTGGTAACGTATTTGGCTACCATGCAGCGGACCCGGATTCGATTCCCGGCCCGGTTGGAGATTTGCTCCGCTAGTGGACTGGGTGTTGCGTTGTCCTCATCCTCATCTCATCATCACCGGCGCGCAAGTCTCCCAGTGTGGCATCACCTGAAATAAGACTCGCAACACGGCGGCCTAACTTCCCCGGCCAACAATGCTACATGATCATTTCATTTCATTTTTCACATATTGTATGTCAGCAAAGTGTAAACATTAAATCATTTGGAACGTTCATCTACATCTGTTTGATTATTCTGCAATTCACAATTAAGTGCCTGGCGAAGGGTTCATCGAACTGCTTTCAAGTGTTCATCTCACTTGCAATGCAGAGCGCCCAGTCTTCGAGATCGCCCTCGATAACAGTGCTTTGACTCTCACGAGCAGCTCTAAATCTTTCGAATAGTTTTCCTTTCACACTTTTGTGGGTTTCGTTTTGGCGTACATTTCGTACTTGTTGTAAATTATTCTTCTATTTAAACATTTCATGTTCAGATTTTGTGAAGCGAAAGCGGCTTTGAGGAGTGCTTAAGTTTAACCGTTTCCTCCTTTCTTCGTTTAACCAAACGTGAAAGCTATCATTACGCCTGTTTTCTTTGGGTTTGGAAGGTACGTCGTTTTCGTTCTGGACTTTAATTAGCGCCACAACCATTGCTTGAGCCATAATTAGTGGAATCATCCGAGTTATTTCCTGTTCCTTCTTATGTTTCAATTTCTAACAAAATGTCGACATCTCTGGAATGCGTGTCCAGTATTAAAAAACACAACTATGATGACGAAAGTCACTGGACAGCAGCACGCACATGTACAGATGGCGGTAGCATCGTGTAGACATGTTATAAAAGGGCAGTGCACACAGAATTTGCACACAGAATGGTAGTTAGGGCTAGAGCCACGAGACATTCCATTTCGGAAATCTTTAGGGAATTCAACATGCCCGAGCCACACTGTCAACAGTGCGCCAAGAATGCCAAATTTCAGGCGTTACCTCTTCCAGTAATTCCAATCCCAAAGAAAGCAGGTGTTGACACATGTGAAAATTACCGAACTATCAGTTTAATAAGTCACAGCTGCAAAATACTAACGCGCATTCTTTACACACTAATGGAAAAACTGGTAGAAGCCGACCTTGGAGAAGATCAGTTTGGATTCCACATAAATGTTGGAACACGTGAGGCAATACTGACCTTACGACTTGTCTTAGAAAATAGATTACGGAAAGGCAAACCAACATTTCTAGCATTTGTAGACTTAGAGAAAGCTTTTGACAATGTTGACTGGAATGCTCTCTTTCAAATTCTAAAGGTGGCAGGGGTAAAATACAGGGAGCGAAAGTCAATTGTACAATTTGTACAGAAACCAGATGGCAGTTATAAGAGTCGAGGGGCATGAAAGGAAAGCAGTGGTTGGGAAGGGAGTGAGACAGGGTTGTAGGCTCTCCCCGATGTTATTGAATCTGTATATTGAGCAAGCAGTAAAGGAAACGAAAGAAAAATTCGGAGTAGGTATTGAAGTCCATGGAGAAGATGACATTGTAATTCTGTCAGAGACAGCAAAGAACTTGGAAGATCAGTTGAACGGAATGGACAGTGTCTTGAAAGGAGGATATAAGATGAACATCAACAAAAGCAAAACGAGGATAATGGAATGTAGTCGAATAAAGCCGGGTGGTGCTGAAGGAATCAGATTAGGAAATGAGACACTTAAAGTAGTAAAGGAGTGTTGCTATTTGGGGAGCAAAATAACTGATGATGGTCGAAGTAGAGAGGATATGAAATGTAGCCTGGCAATGGCAAGGAAAGCGTTTCTGAAGAAGAGAAATTTGTTAACATCGAGTATAGATTTAAGTGTCAGGAAGTCGTTTCTGAAAGTATTTGTATGGAGTGTAGCCATGTATGGAAGTGAAACATGGACGATAAATAGTTTGGACAAGAAGAGAATAGAAGCTTTCGAAATGTGGTGCTACAGAAGAATGCTGAAGATTAGATGGGTAGATCACATAACTAATGAGGTGGTACTGAATAGGATTGGGGAGAAGAAGAGTTTGTGGCACTACTTGACTAGAAGAACGGATCGGTTGGTAGGACATGTGTTGAGGCATCAAGGGATCACAAAATTAGCATTGGAGGGCAGCGTGAAGGGTAAAAATCGTAGAGAGAGACCAACAGATGAATACGCTAAGCAGATTCAGAAGGATGTAGGTTGCAGTAAGTACTGGGAGATGAAGAACCTTGCACAGGATAGAGTAGCATGGAGAGCTGCATCAAAACAGTCTCAGGACTGAAGACAACAACAACAACCTCTCACCACGGACACCGTGGCCAACAGCCTTCACTTAACGACCGAGAGCATCGGAATTTGAGTAGAGTTGTCAGCGCTAACAGTCAAGTAACAATGCGTGAAATAACGTTAATGAATGTGGGACGAACGACGAACGCATCCGTAAGAATACTGCAGCGAAATTTGGCGTTAATGGGCTATGGCAGCAGACGAACGACGCGAGTGCCTTTGTCAACAGCACATGCTGGTGACCATAAGAGTTGGGCTCTAGACGACGTTAAATCCGTGGCTTCGTCAGATGAATCCCGATTTGAGTTGGTAAGAGCTGAGGGCAGGGTTCAAGTGTGGCGCAGACCGCTCGAAGACATGGTTCCAAACTGTCAACAAGACACTGTGCAAGCTGGTGGTGGTTCCATGATGGCTGTGTTTACATGAATCGATTGGGTCTTCTAGTCAACTGAACCGACCGTGGACTGGAAATGGTTCTGTTCGGCTATTTGAAGACCATTTACAGCCATTTATGGACACGTTCCCAAAGAACTATGGATTTCTTGTGGATGGAAATTCGGCTTTTCACTGGTCCACAGTTATTCACCACTGGTTTGAAGAACGTTCGTAATAAATCGAGCGAATTATTTGACCACCAGGATCACCCGACATGAATCCTGTCAACAACTGTGGGACATAATCGAGAGGTCAACTGATACACAGCATCTACATCTACATCCATACTCTGCAAGCCACCTGACGGTGTGTGGCGGAGGGTGCCTTGAGTACCTCTATCGGTTCTCCCTTATATTCCAGTCTCGTATTGTTCGTGGAAGGAAAGATTGTCGGTATGTCTCTGTGTGGGCTCTAATCTCTCTGATTTTATCCTTATGGTCTCTTCGCGAGATATACGTAGGAGGGAGCTGCTTGACTCTTCGGTGAAGGTATATTGTCGGAACTTCAACAAAAGCCCGTACCGAGCTACTGAGCGTCTCTCTCGCAGAGTCTTCCACTGGAGTTTATCTATAATCACCGGAACGCTTTCGCGATTACTAAATGACCCTGTAACGAAGCGCGCTGCTCTCCGTTGGATCGTCTCTATCTCTTCTATCAACCCTATCTGGTACGGATCCCACACAGGTGAGCAGTATTCAAGCAGTGGGCGAACAAGTGTGCTGTAACTGTGGTGTCACCGCCAGACACCACACTTGCTAGGTGGTAGCCTTTAAATCGGCCGCGGTCCGTTAGTATACGTCGGACCCGCGTGTCGCCACTACCAGTGATTGCAGACCGAGCGCCGCCACACGGCAGGTCTAGAGAGACTTCCTAGCACTCGCCCCAGTTTCTGTACAACCGACTTTGCTAGCGATGGTCCACTGACAAAATACGCTCTCATTTGCCGAGACGATAGTTAGCATAGCCTTCAGCTACGTCAATTGCTACGACCTAGCAAGGCGCCATTACCAGTTACTATTGATACCGTAAAACATGTACCGTCAAGAGCGACGCTCATCATTTATGGATTAAAGTTAAGTATTCCACCAGCTACGTCCGTTTTTCTAAAGTCTAAATTCCTTGTCCTGTTCCAGACCTCACGCCAGCCTGCGTGAGCTAAAACGCGTGCCTTTCGGCTTCTTCTAGTACCCGGTGTTGGCTCTCCTGCCAACCGACAACAGTAACCTACTTCCTTTGTTTTCGGATTGCATTTCCTTAGGATTCTTCCAATGAATCTCAGTCTGACATCTGCTTTACCGACAATTAATTTTATATGGTCATTCCATTTTAAATCACTCCTAATGCCTACTCCCAGATAATTTATGGAATTAACTGCTTCCAGTTGCTGACCTGCCACATTGTACCTAAATGATAAAGGATCTTTCTTTCAATGTATTCGCAGCACATTACACTTTTCTACATTGAGATTCAATAGCCATTCCCTGCACCATGCGTCAATTCGTTGCAGATCCTCCTGTATTTCAGTACAATTTTCCATCCTGCAGCGGTAACACTTTCGCAATTATGGACGGCTGTAGTCGATGCATGGCTCAATATTTCTGCAGGGAACTTGGAATGTCTTATTGAGTTCATGTCACGTCGATTTGCTGCACTATCCCGGGAAAAAGGAGGTCCGACGCGATATTTGGGGGTACCCTCACTTTTCTCACCTCAGTGCATGAGAGCACAGGTTGTCGTTTTCCTTGCTCCTCTGTCCGTCACATCGCAGTACCTGTCATCGCACCACACTCGAAACCCAAGGTCTCACTTATCTAGTGACCTAGCTGTGCCCATTCGTACAACAAAAACATTCCCAAAATGTCATTTTTTGCTGACGTCCACCTGTGGAACAAGCTACCCTGCACACCGCGCAAAATTAAACGCTCTGTCGCTTTTAGGAAAAACTCAGACACTCCTGTTCCCTTCATAAACTTTCCTCAATAATTAACACGTGTGGCCAGTTGTCTTCCTGTCAGGCAGGAAAGAAAAGAAGAGGTGGTGAGGTGCCGGGCCGAAAGTACATTACGCATTTAGCTTAAAATATTTCATTACACAGAAATTGTAACTTCAATAATAAAACCTTAAAACATTGTTTAACTTTCACCAAACGGATAATACATGCTCTGTACGTCGTATTACAAGGAAGAACAGTTTAACAATCTGATGGTGATACACGTGAAATCAAGTTTTACACAATGACTGTTGTTGTGGTGGTCTTCAGTCCAGAGACTGATTTGATGCAGCTCTCCATGCTACTCTGTGCAAGCTTCTTCATCTCCACGTAGCTACTACAACCTACATCCTTCTGAATCTGCTTAGCGTATTCATCCCTTGGTCTCCCCCTACGATTTTTACCCTCCTTGATTCCCTCCATCACTAAACTGGTGATCCCTTCATGCCGCAGAACTTGTCCTACTAACCGATCACTTCTTCTAGTCAAGTTGTGCCACAAATTCCTCTTCTCCTCGATTCTACTCAGTACCTCCTCATTAGTTATATGATCTACCCATCTGATCTTCAGCATTCTTCTGTAGCACCACATTTCGAAAGCTTCTATTCTCTTCTTGTCCAAACTAGTTATCGTCCATGTTTCACTTCCATATATGGCTACACTCCATACAAGTACTTTCAGAAACGACTTCCTGACACTTAAATCTATACTCGATGTTAACAAATTTCTCTTCTTCAGTAACGCTTTCCTTGCCATTGCCAGTATACATTTGATATCCTCTCTACTTCGACCATCATCAGTTATTTTGCTCCCCAAATAGCAAAACTCCTTTACTACTTTAAGTGTCTCATTTCCTAATCTAATTCCCTCAGCATCACCCGACTTAATTCGACTACATTCCATTATCCTCGTTTTGCTTTTGTGGGCGTTCATCTTATACCCTCCTTTCAAGACACTGTCCATTCCGTTCAACTGCTCTTCCAGGTCCTTTGCTGTCTCTGACAGAATTACAATGTCATCGGCAAACCTCAAAGTTTTTATTTCTTCTCCATGGATTTTAATTCCTACTCCAAATTTTTCTTTTGTTTCCTTTATTGCTTGATAAATAGCGCTGACTATATCTCACGAAAAGAGAAGGCGTCAAAACTCAAATGAGTTTGAAAGACTTTAGATAAACACTTAGTTGAGCAACGTAGCTGTGCTAGCGAAATTATGAAGTAATCCAGTTATAATACATCTGCTCGATCAAGCTAATAATAATTTGTACAATATAATATAAATTATTAAAATTAATAAAATAGTTGAACTTTGTGAATGGTGTTACGTCAAAGTTCAGTGCAGGGTACATATACTATAGAAAAGTAGTAATTACATAACGTCAGTTAGTGAACAACTCTTAAAATTGAAATCGTCAGTACACAAATACGAAATAACATTAATAATAGACGTACAAAAAATGGTTCAAATGGCTCTGAGCACTATGGGACTTAACGTCTGAGGTCATCAGTCCCCTACAACTTGGAACTACTTAAACCTAACTAACCTAAGAACATCACACATATCCATGCCCGAGGCAGGATTCGAACCTCCGACCGTGGCGGTCGCGCGGTTCCAGACTGAAGCGCCTAGAACAGACGTACAGCCTCTTCAAAATGGTGTCTACCTCCAGGAGACAACAAGGCACTTAGATCAGGCAGTTCAAAAACCAGTAACGGTAGCTCGCAACTAAATAGCAAATTTTTGTAACGAACAGTTCCCACAGTACACAGAACGTGAATAGTGAAGTAATAATTGCAATTCACTAACTCACAGTAGGATGACAATTTTTTTAAAAGCAGAATGAAACAGATTACTTAAGAGCCTAGCTCTAAATAATACACTACTGGCTGTGGTGTCACCGCCAGACACCACACTTGCTAGGTGGTAGCTTTTAAATCGGCCGCGGTCCGGTAGTATACGTCGGACCCGCGTGTCGCCACTGTCAGTAATTGCAGACAGAGCGCCGCCACACGGCAGGTCTAGAGAGACGTACTAGCACTCGCCCCAGTTGTACAGCCGACGTTGCTAGCCATGGTTCACTGAGAATTACGCTCTCATTTGCCGAGACGATAGTAGCATAGCCTTCAGCTACATTTGCTACGACCTAGCAAGGCGCCGTATTCAATTAATATTGAGATTCTATTAATGTATCATCAAGAGCGATGTTCTACAAATGTGGATTAAAGTTAAGTATTCCAGAAGCTACGTACTTTTCTTTATAGCATTCATTACGTATCCTGTTTCAGACCTCACGCCAGCCTGCGTGAGTTTAAGCGCGTGCCTTTCGGCTTCCTCGCAATGTGTCTAGGCTGTCTTGTCTAGACACAACACTGGCCATTAAAATTGCTACACCAAGAAGAAATGCAGATGATAAACGGGTATTCGTTGGACAAATATATTATACTAGAACTGAAATGTGATTACCTTTTCACGCATTTTGGGTTCACAGATCATGAGAAATCAAAACCCAGAAGAACCACCTCTGGCCGTAATAATGGCCTTGATACACATGGGCATTGAGTCAAACAGAGCTTGGATGGCGTGTACAGGTACAGCTGCCCATGCAGCTTCAACACGATACCACAGTTTATCAAGAGTAGTGACTGGCTTATTGTGACAGCCAGTTGCTCGGCCACCATTGGTACTGGCCAGGGCAGGAGTCCAATGTTTTCTGTATCCAGAAAGGTCCGTACAGGATCTGCAAGATGCGGTCGTGCATTATCCTGCTGAAATGTAGGGTTTCGCAGGGATCGAATGAAGGTAGAGACACTGGTCGTTACACATCTGAAATGTAACGTCCACTGTTCAAAGTGCCGTCAATGCGAACAAGAGGTGACCGAGACGTGTAACCAATGGCACCCCATACCATTACGCCGGAGGATACGCCAGTATGGCGATAACAAATACACGCTTCCAATGTGTGTTCACCGCGATGTCGCCAAACACAGATGCGACCATCATGATGCTGTAAACAGAACCTGCATTCATCCGAAAAAATGACGTTTTGGCATTCGTGCACCCAGGTTCGTCGTTGAGTACACCATCGCAGGTGCTCCTGTCTGTGATGCAGCGTCAAGGTAAACCGCAGCCATGGTCTCCGAGATGATAGTCCATGCTGCTGCAAACGTCGTCGAACTGTTCGTGCAGATGGTTGTTGTCTTGACTCAGGGATGGAGACGTGGCTGCACGATCCGTTACAGCCATGCGGATAAGTTGCCTGTCATCTCGACTGCTAGTGATACGAGGCCTTTGGGATCCAGCACGGCGTTCCGTATTACCCTCCTGAACCCACCGATTCCATATTGTGCTAACAGTCATTGGATCTCGACCAACGCGAGCAGCAATGTCGCGATACGATAAACCGCAATCGCGATAGGCTACAATCCGACCTTTATCAAAGTCGCAAACGTGATGGTACGCATTTCTCCTCCTTACACGAGGCTTCACAACAACGTTTCACCAGGCAACGCCGGTCAACTGCTGCTTGTGTATGAGAAATCGGTTGGAAACTTTCCTCATGCCAGCACGTTGTAGGTGTCGCCAACGGCGCCAACCTTGTGTAAATGCTCTGAAAAGCTAATCATTTGCATATCACAGCATCTTCTCCCTGTCGGTTAAATTTCGCGTCTGTAGTACATCTGCGTGGTGTAGCAGTTTTAATCGCCAGTAGTTTAACATACATGTACAAGCCTCACAGTCAAATGGCTACTCCGTGCGTTTTTTTAGAGCATAAGTCATCAATGCTTTTACAGTGCATTAAGCAGAACAGAACATTTGCATAGAAGTATCTGAAAGATAAATTTGTTGCCACACGTAACCAATACACATAAAACATAAGGGAAGGGCCGGCCGGAGTGGCCGTGCTGTTCCAGGCGCTACAATCTGGAGCCGGGCGACCGCTACGCTCGCTGGTTCGAATGCTACCTCGGGCATGGATGTGTGTGATGTCCTTAGGTTAGTTAGGTTTAATTAGTTCTAAGTTCTAGGTGACTGGTGACCTCAGAAGTTAATTCGCATAGTGCTCACAGCCATTTGAACCATTTAAGGGAAGACACTTGTACGCTAAACAAGGGTCGATTTGGTGGTATCTGTTGCACACAATGGCTACCGATCTAAAAAGTAACAAAACGCGACCAACTTGAGGTCACGATACTGTTAAAAACTTAACAAGAAAGTAAACACGTTACTCTAACTTCAGGCGTAACCAGAGCGCGGGAACGGTACAATAAGCACAATAATTCTCACCAGCTTTTGGAAAACCCGGGAAAAGAGAGCCCCCACACCACAGCTTAGCTCTCAAGACCAACTAGAGATAGCATGGCCACAGGCTACCAAGCGAAGACGAACTGACAAGTCTCCCGTAATGGTACGCCACATTGTTACCAACGGACTGCGCGTTCCACAAGACTCCAAGCCACAGAAATCTGGATTACCATGCAGCACCTTAACTTGTTCTTCAGGATGCTGACACAGCCCTTCGAGACGCACCTGCATCTAGCAGTCGTGAAAGCTGCCGACGCTATTACCCAAGTGACAGCCAATTGACGTTGGGCACGCAGCAATGGAACGCTCCTATCCAGCCCCTGTTGCCGCCCTCTGCGTTACTCGACGCACCCCGTTCAGAGCCGCCAGACAAACCATGCGCTGCAAACCAAGCCTCTCCAACGGCAAAAGCACACCTCCCGTTCTCTGCACAAGAAACCCTCTGGCGGGAAGTTTCGAGAGAACAATCGGATCAACAAAGGAGGTAGAATCTGTGATGTAACAAAATAAAAGTGATGTTGTTATTCCATTGAAAAGTTGGAATTTGAGATTTCGCTTACTGTTTTATCAATCACAATTGGCGTAAGAATCACGGATTGACCATTGTCATAAAATATTCCATTATGAAATGTGAATAGTTTATACTTGCAGTTTCGCGTGGCTTGAAGCAGTCACAGCTAGCGTGCTATTGATTAAGAAATTGCATTATCGTCTTTCTAATTACTAATTACTAATTACTAATACCCGGTTTTGAAGTTATTGTTATGACAAAATAATTTCCTAAGGGACCAGAAAGTTCTCAAGGGCGCAAAAACAACTGTAACATCACACAAAAGGGAAATTCAATATTAAAGCTGATGCAAGAAGACGATAAAACAGTTTTCTTTTTGTCAATGTAACACGCACATTGGGCTGATGATCTTGGTGTCTGTAATCTTAGCAAAATGCATAATGAAAATGAAAATAATACTGAGGAAATGAGAGGAATGAGCACTGCTAAATGATTCGGTATTCCCAGAACAAATATTTATTATACCTAAAACATATATCGTACCTCAAGCTTAGTACTACAATTACAGTAGATTTTTATGTCCGTTTCATTTCCATTGAGCGCTCTTTTATATAGCCATTGTCCTCTTGAGTCACCCGTGGGTAGTCACGGTAATTTATAACAGTTATTCTTTCTTTACACTTCACTCACACTTAGACGTAACACGTTTTTATACATTTAGTAAAAGTGAGATCAGACTGCCACAAATCTGCGTCCGTCTTACTTAAGAAAAACAGTACAAGTCTTAAGCGCTCAAGGCTTCATTCTTTCTCCAGCGAACAAAATAGTGAAGGATCGCATATCTATCCTAATTCTTCTGTTTATGTTGCCGCCCAAAGACGACGAATTATATTATTTAGGAAATTCCACCGTCACTATGCGACGCCTTATTATACATTAATCATTCTTTATAAACAAGTATTTGCCTTCTGGCTGAAAGTATTAACTATTTGCTGCTTTAATGAAGTCAAAAATAGCTAATATCACAAGGCGTAGTCAAACCATCGCAAAAAACGATTTGCTAGAAGCTAGCCATGGATGGCTTAGCTCTCACCCTCCCTTTCACGTTTCTTGCTCTTTTTATTTCTCAATCAGTCCTTCCGTTTGTTTGTTTTTTCTATGTTAATAAACTGTTTTAACATGTTCCTCTTTTTCTCTTCTTTTATGTCCATTGCTACAACTACTTCCCTCTAAATGGTCTCTGTTTTTGTACTCATGAACGAAAGTAGACCGCGTTATTTCTCTTTCCATGTCAGACATAAACTTTGTGTTCTGCCTTACGGCAGGTCTTGTCATGGAGGAAGCCTCGTCAGAGAAGTCCACCGCATGAGCGTCTAGGGAAGTGATTCCAGTGGTGGTTTCCCGTTGCCTTCCATTGGTGATGATGAAATGATAATAAGGACAACACAACACCCAGTCCCTGAGCGGAGAAAATCTCCGACCCACCCGGGAATCGAACCTGGGCCCCTTATTTATTTAGCTTATATGGTTTTCAAGTACAAATCGTTTCATGTTTAAATACATACAGACAGATAAAGATAAAATCAACATACATTATGAAACGTCCCCTTAGAAAAATTATACAAGACTATGCTTAAACTGACACACAATATTTTTAGCGCAACACAATCTGACTTTCAAAAATCCCTACAAAAGAATGGCCCTGACTAACATTAACCTATACCTTTCACAAATCACTTACCTCACCAAAAGTCTTCGTTACTCGAACTACTGAAATACAGCGAGCGCCACTACTGCCAGCTAAATAAAAGATTCAAACTACTGAAGGCACTACTGATAGGCATAGTTAGCAAATGAAAGATTTTGATAGAGAAAAAACAATGTATTTACCTTAATATTGTTCAAAAGTCATAATATATATAGCAGTTCATGCCATCCAGTCTTACAAATTTCAAATCTCCGCCATTTCTCTCCCCACATCCACCACTGCTGGCGGCTCACCTCCAACTGCGCAACGCTACGCGCTGTTCACATCCAGCTGCCCAGCATTACAATGGCAGACAACAATGCAAACTAGACACAGACTGCACACAGCACAGCCAGTCATTTTTCATACAGAGCGCTACGTGGCGTTACCAATAAGAAAACCCAAACAGCCTACTTACATAGGGCTATGTAAGTAGGCTGTTTAGGTTTTTAAAGTTCTATGTCTAGGTTTTCCATCCACTCGAGGATGCAAGGGAGGCTGCATACAGTTCTCGAATGGATCCTTTAAACGCACGTTTAGGGCATTCCTGAATGATGTGCTGGATCGTTTGTTCTGGATGTCCACAATCGCACTGTGGTGAATCTCGTATGCCCCGTCTACAGAGCATCTCGCCACTTCTGCCATGACCAGTTCTGAGTCTACTGAGTATAACACAAGTTCTTCTTGGCAGGTCTGTACCAGGTAGGTTTCCACCAGGTGATATTTCATTGCAGCTCTTGGATAGTCCAGTCTGAGACCATTCATTTTTCCATGAATCCATGGCATCGTAAGACGTAGCCATAAGGTTTTGAGCTGTTCTCCACGGTGGTCTTCTAGATCTTAGTCGGGAAAGATTTGGGGCAATGTCCTGATGGATTGTAAGGTTGGTATTGGAGGAGATTTTA
The DNA here is from genome assembly GCF_023864275.1 of Schistocerca cancellata. NCBI lineage: Eukaryota > Metazoa > Arthropoda > Insecta > Orthoptera > Acrididae > Schistocerca > Schistocerca cancellata. Next base: position 693,486,812 of record NC_064631.1, read on the forward strand.
CGCCATTCATTAACTAAGGCGGTTTGCCGACTACGATGTGGTGGAGCTATACTGCAGAGGACAGGAATCCAAGGTAGTGGGGTGGATTTAATGGTCCCAGTTATGGTTCTCATGGTATTGTTTGGTTGAGTATCCACTTTAGACGTGTGACTGCTGTTAAGGCAAACAGGGCTGCAATATTCCGCAACAGAGTATACCAGCGCTACAGAAGAAATCTTCTTGAGTATGTACATCAGTTCCCCAGCTAGTATTGGCGAGCTTTTGAATAATATTATTTCTTGTACGTGTCTTAGCAGCAGTATCTATTAGGTGTGGTTTGAATGTAAGCGATCTATCCAATTTAATACCAAGATATTTTGGGTTTGGGTTATGCTTTAACTTTCTACCAGCAATGGTAACGTCAAGGGATCGAGTTGCCTGTTGGTTGTTTAAAAGAAACACTGTAACTTCTGACTTTATTGGGTTAGGAATTAATCTCCAAGATCTGAAATATTTACCCATTACTCCGAGGTCTTGGTTAAGGGAGTTTTCACACTGTTCAAAACTTTCATGTTGCACAGCCAGGACCATGTCATCTGCGTAACAGAACTTCCGCGCATTTGTTGCTAGTATGTCGCTTGTGTACACATTGAAAAGTAACGGTGCCAATACAGAACCTTGCGGTAAGCCGTTGTTTGAAACAATGGTTCGACTCTTCTTTCCTTCTAGATGAACTTCAAGGGTTCTTGTCGTGACAGAGCACCGCGCTGACCACTCAGTTATCGGGGCGGACATGTCAGACATAACTTATCGTAAAGAATGTAGACCAAAATACACCACCGAAAACAAATCGCAACACCAAAAAATAATTAGAGTAATGAAATTTCGGAGGAGGAGGAGGATATTAGTTTTTAACGTCCCGTCGACAACGAGGTCATTAGAGACGGAGCGCAAGCTCGGGTGAGGAAAGGATGGGGAAGGAAATCGGCCGTGCCCTTTCAAAGGAACCATCCCGGCATTTGCCTGAAGCGATTTAGGGAAATCACGGAAAACCTAAATCAGGATGGCCGGAGACGGGATTGAACCGTCGTCCTCCCGAATGCGAGTCCAGTGTGCTACCACTGCGCCACCTCGCTCGGTAATGAAATTTCGGGAATACATTTGTGTAGGCAACATATTTAAGTGATTAATATTGTAAGATCAGAGGTTAATGTAAGCGCAGTATAAGCCATTGCAAATGTGAAATGCCGATACATTAATAACCGGTGCAACTGCCGGAATGTCGAATCCAAGCATGCAGGCGTGCGTGCATCGTTTTGTACAGGTACCAGATGTCTGTTTGTGAGATGGAATTCCATGTCTGGTGCAGGAGGAAACCCAAAGAGATTCTGGTCGTATGTAAAGTACACCAGTGGCAAAAACAGCCAATACCGTCACTGCGCGGTAGCGATGAAAATGTTACTGATGATGCTGCCACTAAAGCGGAACTATTAAATACAGCTTTCCGTAATTCCTTCACGAAAGAAGATGAATTAAATATTCCAAAATTCGAAACCAGAACAGCTGTCAGCATTAGTGACATAAAAGTAGATATCTTAGGTGTTGCGAAAACAACTAAAATCACTTAAGAAAGGCAAGTCTTCCGGTCCAGATGGTATACCAATCAGGTTCCTCTCAGACTATGCAGACATAATAGCGCCTTTCTTAGCAATCATATACAACCGCTCCTTTGACGAAAAGTCTGTTCCTAAAGAGGGGAAAGTAGCACAGGTCACACCAATATTCAAGAAGGGAAATAGGAGTAACCCACTGAATTACATACCCATATCACTGAACTCAATTTGCAGTAGGATTTTGGAGCTTATACTGTACTGGGACATTATGAATCACCTTGAAGAAAATGACTTATTGATACATAGCCAACACGGATTCAGAAAATATCGTTCTTGTGCACATTTGTACGTAAGTCTGGTGATCGACCTGTCGTGCTATCATTCATGAGCAGCACCCCGTGGGGTGTTTTCCGACAGGATAACGTGCGCCCACATGCCGCTGTTGTAACCTGAAGTGCTCTGCAGAGTGTCGACATGTTGCCTTGACCTGCTCGATCATCAAAGTTGTCTCCAATCGAGTACATACAGGACATCGTCGGAAGACAACTCCAGCGTCGTCTACAACCACCATTAACCGTCTCTGTATTGACCAATTTATATCTACATCTACAGGAGAGCTTCTGTAAAGTTTGGAAGGTAGGAGACGAGATACTGGCAGAAGTAAAGCTGTGAGTACCGGGCGTGAGTCGTGCTTGGGTACCTCAGATGGTAGAGCACTTGCCCGCGAAAGGCAAAGGTCCCGAGTTCGAGTCTCGGTCGGGCACACAGTTTTAATCTGCCAGTTTCAGGCTGACAAACGTTGCCACCATAGCAAGTGGGTAAAGTCCGCAGATATCAAAAGAACAGGTCGAATACAAGAAGTTGAAACGTCCCCTTAGAACAATTATTCATGACTGTGCTTAAACTGACACACAATTTTTTTTTTTTTTTTTTTTTTTTTTTTAGCGCAATGCAATCTGACTTTCAGATATCCCTACAAAGGAATGGCCGTGACTAACATTAACCTGTACCTTTCACAAATCACTTACCTCACAAAAATCTTCGTTACTCAAGCTACGCCAATACAGCGAGCGCCACTACTGCCAGCTAAATAAAAGATTCAAACTACAGAAGGCACTAACTACTGATAGGCATAGTTAGCAATTGAAAGATGTTAATAGAGAACAAACAATGTATTTACCATAACATCATAATATATATAGTAGTTCATAACATCCAGTTTTACAAATTTCAAAACTCCGCCATCTCTCTCCCCACATCCACCACTGCTGGCGGCTCACCTCCTACTGCGCAACGCTACCAGTGTTGCCAACTCTAAAAAACCCAAGTTGCTAGATTCAATATCAAAAGTCGCTAGAAAGTCGCTAAAACTGATTTTACTAGGGGTGTACTGAAAATTTCGTGCTGTGAATGGTGCAATAAGCCAGTGTTGGGTGGGTGGGGGGGTTATAAAATATTAATAAAATAAAATAAATTAATATTAATATTAATAAAATAAAATAAAATTGTCTCATAAGTAATTGCTACATTGTGTTAATTAAATGACGCATCGCTTGCAACAACATACATATAAAATACGCTAACGTTGAATTAAACAGGTCATCATAATTGAAGCAACACATAAATTGATGTTTCAATCACAGTAGTCAAATATACTAGAAATATACAACTATATTTGTAACAAAAGAAAGCAAGAACTCAAGTTAGGTTACAAAATATATACATACCGGTATGTGAGCTATTCATCGTCGTCACTCAGAAGATCGAATAACTCTTCTGTTTCATGCTCTGACAGAACTGTAGTTGATGTAGAGGGTTGAATGTCGCTCAAAAGATGATGTTGCTGTTCGACTGGTTTTGTTGCAAAAGAGTTACTTTTTCTCGTTCCAATAAGCTCCAATACGTCTGACGGTATGTCAAAAGATGCACAATCTTTATTTTGTTTCTTCAGCTGGCCTCTCAATATGATCAAAGCATTAATTGTCTTTAACGATAATCTGTTACGTTGTTTAGTTTTTGTAATGTTCATAGAACTGAATATTCTTTCCACTTCTGCATTTGAATGCGGTAGGCATAGAACAGTCATTGCTAGCTGTGAAATCAAAGAAAAAGGATTTTCCATTGCCGCATTTTTATACTGCAAAACCTCACTGCAAAATCGAGGTGTTAGTAGTGTTATTCCACCTAATGAAGTTGATATTGTGCCATTCTTGCAGCATACTGTCTATGAAATCGCCACTAAAACCCAATTCTTTGGCTACATCCGCTACAGCATTATTTTTATTCACTTCTAGTGTTTCTTCAACATTCAGCACTGACATTTTTTTCAGGATCGTAACGTTACTTGGCAGTCTTTGTTGGATTTCTTTTATGACTTTCAGACTAAACTGAATGCATCTCTTCTCCAGATAAACTTTATTTTCTTCAGACAAACTTGACTCAGACAATTTCTGTTCAAACATAAAGCCAAGGTTCGGATTTGCGTACATTCATTCGCTTGGAACTGGTGTTGTCAACAAATCAACACTTGGAAAAACTATGTTTTGTCTGAGTGACTGCATGAGAAATACAAGTGTATCTAGTAATTTAGTGGGGTCATTATCTTCTCCTTCAAATGCTTTTATTGCTATTTGTACGTCTTTTAAAGCATGTTTAAGGTAAAACATGTAAAGATGATCTGAGTCGTCACAATACATCTTGTACAAAAGATCGGCAGTGTAACAATTGTGTTGAACCATGGCAAGTGAAAAATGTAGCTTTAGTTCTTCCCACTGCTCCAGAATTCTTCGTATTGCTGGTTCAATTGAAAGCCAATGTGTTGCACAGACCTTCAAAATTCTTAGTGGCTGTTTTCCACAATTTATTGTCTCATAAACCTTTTTATATTCCTCTTGTCTTTTGGGTGAAATGGAGAACCAATTGTAGGTTTCCCGTACAAGAAACTCTATGTTTCTAGGTATGGTATTCACTGAGGCGTGCAAAACTGCAAGCTGAAGAGAGTGACAAATGCAACGGATCAATATCAAATGCTTCAAACCATATTCTCTCTTGAGTTGTTCGAAAGGTCCATTGTTTATTCCAACCATTGCAGAAGCATTATCTGTGCCAATTCCTACCATATTAGCGATTGGAAGTTTGAGCTCTTTCAAAGAATTCACAAGAACAGCAGCCAGATTTCTTGCATCTGCAGTTTCTACTACAGCGAGTTTGAGAAATGCTGATCTAATGGTTTGGTTGTTTACACTATAGCACAGCATAAGGATACCTAGCATTTTAGATTTTGATACACCTGTGGATTCATCTATTAGTACACTGTATTTTTGATTACCTGCATCTTCAACCAATGATTGTGTAAAATATGGAGCCAAAACTTCAGTTATAATGTTAGTGCACTTTGTACGATGCAATTGCATGTTTTTAGGGCCCTCATTACCGGAAAACACCTTCTTGTACAGTATTCCTAAATGATCTACAGGTAAGGCGGTTTTTTTTTTTAAATCAATTTTTTGTTTATGCTTAATAGTTTTCGAATGGTTTCTAATATCACATAATTTATCATAAAACTCTGTTGCACATACTTGACATCTTGCCTTGGATAAGTCTCCAACGACTGGTTTCAGCCACCCATTGAATTCAGGTTCTGCTTCTCACGCATCCCGATATTTTTGAGCGTACTGCTTTTTCTTCTGCGGTAAATCCATTATGTAAGCCACCTCAACATAAGTTTCACCAATTTATAATCACTGAAAATACATTAAAACTCAGGCAAACTAGAGGTCATGAAACAATCTACTCACTCGGTAACTCGATATCAGTCCTATTGTTCATTGTATAAAAGGTAATAATGTCTGAGATACCCCCACCGAATTGTTCTTGCGGTACCACTGTGCATGTGGTAATAATTTGACTGCGAGTTAACATTTCGAAAGATTAGAGGTTGCTGGACGGAAATGTATTTTATTATACTTAATATTACTTATGTTTTTTGTCAGTTCGAAAAATAAAGGAAGTTCAGAAGCTGAAGAATCATAGATCGATACGCTATTGGGTAATAAATAATGAATTGTTCTATAGTTAAGGTTTTCTTACTCTGTAGTAAATTCCCACATTCAGGTTTACTAAATGCTGCTAAAGAACTTAATTTAACTTAGTAAATCTAGAAAAAAGTCAGTGTAGTACCCATTCTATAGTTAAAATCTTAGTTTTTTTAATGAAAATACTCGCCCAAAATAGTTCTGATTTGTACTTCAAAAGTCGTCAGTACTCCAAAAGTCGCCAGATAAGTCGCTAAATAATTTTTGTCGCTAAAAAGTTTTTGTTGTCGCTAAGACCAAGGCAAAAGTCGCCATTTCTAGCGACAAAGTCGCTAAATTGGCAACACTGAACGCTACGCGCTGTTCACATCCAGCTGCCTCTGCCCAACACTACAATGGCAGACAACAATGCAAACTAGCCACAGACTGCACACAGCACAGCCAGTGATTGTCATACAGAGCGCTACGTAACGTTGCCAATAAGAAAATATAAATAGCCTACTTACAAAGTGAATGTATCAACCGTCATGACTTTATCAGTATAGTTCAGTTTGTTGATTTCTGGTTAACATGATAGGAGTGCCTACTGTACAGCGGATAAATGGCTTTGAATTTTGATTTAAAACTGAAATTAGTCTAAAATCATAGTAATTATTTTCATATCAGCGTTTCGTGGTTTTATGACATCTTCTCTGAGTTATTCTACTGTATAAGTATCAGTATCAAGCCGTGAAGTATGGATGAGGTGGCGCGTGGAACAACTGACTGGTTGTCTCGTAACTGTTAATAACTGTTTCTAGGACTGGCGTACGTCTCCCTCTTCTCTGCAAACCTTTTATGACACCAGCCTTGGGACGTACTCTGGCAGATTCCTCGTTTGGCCACTCACGAACGAGTTTTTTTCGAAGTGACGGGAAAATTCACCTGCTGCTGCAGGCGTGTTATCCAGGCCGCTACATTTACATATTACTCGGCACGGCGAAGTAGTAACTTCAACATGGGGGCAGCGTTGGCATGTTTACGCCCGGAAAACAGGGAGGGGGACGCAATACTGGCGTACACACCAGTAACCTTACAAATGGAGCACTGTCACATGCTGCCCTTCTGTAACCACGTTTACACGCGACACAATCTGCGGAGGCGAATGTTTTTTTTCCTTTTTTTTTTAATAAAGGGAGGAGATTGTTCAAGAAGAGATTTTTAAAATTCTAAGCCTGGGAGACTTTATTACTTCCACCAGAACACACACATTACTGAAAATTTTGCGAATTGGTCACTGGTCGAACATTATTGTGATCAAACATTTTGAACACTTAAAAATGGCTGTAAATATTCCGAATGGATAAAGACACTGTGAGTAATAGCTGAAAAAGAATTTTGTTTCATGCCTTGACCCTTAAAATTAGTAGTATTGTAGACACTGGCGGCAAAGCGCTCCTTAGAAGTTATTATTTTTAAATCTTTATCAAAATGACTTTGACCATTATTTATAAGCTATTAACTGTATTTATTTTATTTCTAATCATTTTTAACACCATTTTAATCATCCTATTAACTGTTCGAATGATCTGTCACCCGCACAAGATGATGGACGAGAACGTTCTTCAGTAAGCGAGAGTGGATATAATAATCACAAATTAGTCTCCTACGGTTTTTACCGATTAGTTTAGTTTTTTAATTCATCAAGTAGTTCAGCATTGGTATATCTTCCTTTGTCAAAGAAAGGTAGAATGTGATTCTCCTCAGATACGTGGAAAAAGACGTCATGGTCAGCACAATACCTTTTTCCCTTCACTCCAGAAAAAATCATTTCATCCAAATAATAAACAGGGAGAAACCAATAATAACTGAAATAATAAACAGTTTGAAAGACAAGTAGCAACCTGGTAACTGTCAAATTGTGCGCGCTCTGCTGCACATTTGCAAACAGTGAATCCATGTTTTATCTAAGTAAAATATTGGCCGCTTTGATTCTGAACCACAGTATTCTCCCAGATAAATTGAGGTTTTAAGGGGTTGATGATATGGTCAACCAATGGATAATGTCGTACCTAACCAAAGGAATGCAAAACGTTGTACTTCGTTATACCTTGGAAGTAATTCTTACTAGAGAGAAATCATGTATGGGTTCAACCTTAGGACCGGTACTGTTCCTTCTACATGTAAACGATTTTCCGAATTGTATACAAAAATCAGAATTTATTCCTTTTTAGTATTGTAATAAATCCAAGCATACGTACAGAAACAGAAGAAACAGTAAGCAGAGTTCTTATAACTATCTTTGATTGGTTTCCTGCGAATGGTCTCATTCTCGATTTTAAAAAGACACAACATAGTCAGTTATGCATATCTAGATGTGCTACACCAATGATAAGTGTGACACATGCCGAGGAAATTATAAATAGGGTGGAAACTTCAAAATTCTTAAGGGTCCGTATTTACGAGAATTTAAATTGGGAGAAATACATTTTGGAATTCCTAAAACAACTTAGTTCAGTTACATTTGGGGTTAGAAACATTGTAAATCTTATGGAGGGACTAATCAGTAAGTTGACACATATTTTACATATTTTCATTCAATAATGTCATATGGAATAATGTTATGGGATAACTAATTTTTAGGAAAGAAAGTCTTCATTGCGCAAAAACGTGCTTTGAGAACAATATATGGCACTCACCCACGATCAACTGTTTAAGTAACTGGGCATTCTGACTACTGCTTCACAGTATATTTATTCCCTCATGGAGTTTGTTGTAAATAATCGATTACACTACAAAAAGAACAATGACGTACGGTACCAGAAGGAACAAGGACATTAAGGTTGCCTTTAGCACAAAAAAGGGGCGTATAATGCTGCAACAAATATCTTTGATCACTTAACCAGTTACACAAAATTTATGACAGACAGCAAAGTAACATATAATCACGAACTGAGATAGTGTCCCCAAGACAACCCCTTCTATTCCCTCTGCCACGTACGTAAGTGTGAATTGCAGAGTAACCACGTAGATGTAGAAGAATTTGTCCTACTCCAATGTGTAAGAGGCTGTGGGTAAGAAATACTGACTCAGATCTGTATATCTCTTATCTCTTTGTTAAAAAAAAAAAAAAAAAAAAAAGAAAAAGAAAAAAAAGTATATTCAGAATGTAACCGCATGTAAAAATTAATTTGCGTTTTTAATGTAAAATGATTCGTTCCACATCGTTACGATCTGTCGTGCAAAATGTTCCATGGAAAATGCAACTAACTAACTAACTAACCAAGACAACTGGGAGACTGTGGGTTGGTCAGATGACTCCCGTTTGCATTGGTAAGAGCTGGTGGTAGCGTTCGAGTTGGGAGCAGACCCCACGAAGCCATGAACCCAAGCTGTCAACAAGGCATCCTGCAAGCTGGTGGTGGTTCCATAATGGCGTGGGCTGTATTTACATTGAATGGAATGGGTCATCTGGTCCAATTGATCCGATCAGTGACTGGAAATGGTTATGTTCGGCTGTTTGGACACCATTTCTAACCATTCGTGGATTTTATGTTCCGAAGCAACGGTGGGATTTTTTTTGGATGACAATGCACCATGTCATTCTGGACAATTCGAGAGAATGATTTGGCCACCTAAATCGCCCGACATGAATCCCATGGAACATTTATGGGATGTAATCGAGAGGTCTGTTCGTGCAAAACATCCTGCTCTGGGAATATTTTCTCAATTACGGACGGCTATAGAGACAGCACGGCTCAATATTTCTACACAGGACTACCGACGACTTGTTGAGTCGATGCCGAGCCGAGCTGCTGCATTACACCAGGCAACAGAAGCACCGGCACTGTGTCAGGAGGTAACCCGAGACCTTTGTCACCTCCATGTATGTTAATGAAAATACAGGGCTATCACAAATGATTGAAGCGATTTCATAAATTCACTGTAGCTCCATTCATTGACATATGGTCACGACACACTACAGATACGTAGGAAAACTCATAAAGTTTTGTTTGGCTGAAGCCGCACTTCAGGTTTCTGCCGTCAGAGCGCTCGAGAGCGCAGTGAGACAAAATGGCGACAGGAGCCGAGAAAGCGTATGTCGTGCTTGAAATGCACTCACATCAGTCAGTCATAACAGTGCAACGACACTTCAGGACGAAGATCAACAAAGATCCACCAACTGCTAACTCCATTCGGTGATGGTATGCGCAGTTTAAAGCTTCTGGATGCCTCTGTAAGGGGAAATCAACGGGTCGGCCTGCAGTGAGCGAAGAAACGGTTGAACGCGTGCGGGCAAGTTTCACGCGTAGACCGCGGAAAATTGGCTCATGCCACAACTGGAGACCGACAGCGCCGACTTCATCTTTCAACAGGATGGTGCTCTACCGCACTTCCATCATGATGTTTGGCATTTCTTAAACAGGAGATTGGAAAACCGATGGATCGGTCGTGGTGGAGATCATGATCAACAATTCATGTCATGGCCTCCACGCTCTCCCGACTTAACCCCATGCGATTTCTTTCTGTGGGGTTATGTGAAAGATTCAGTGTTTAAACCTCCTCTACCAAGAAACGTGCCAGAACTGCGAGCTCGCATCAACGATGGTTTCGAACTCATTGATGGGGACATGCTGCGCCGAATGTGGGAGGAACTTGATTATCAGCTTGATGTCTGCCGAATCACTAAAGGGGCACATATCGAACATTTGTGAATGCCTAAAAAAAACTTTGAGTTTTTGTATGTGTGTGCAAAGCATTGTGAAAATATCTCAAATAATAAAGTTATTGTAGAGCTGTGAAATCGCTTCCATCATTTGTAATAACCCTGTATTTTTTGGACGATCTTTCTACGTACAGCATTGAAAATACAATTTCCGTTGATCATCTTTGACCTTTACTGATTGCAAAACTAGGGCGTGTCTAGCAAAATGGCCGAAACACGTATCTATTTATTTTTAATATACAGGGTGGTCCATCCATACTCACCGGGCCAAATATCTCACGAAATAAGCATCAAACGAAGAAACTACAAAGAACGAAACTCGGGTCTAGCTTGAATGGGGAAACCAGATGGCGCTATGCTTGGCCCTCTGGATGGCGCTGCCACAGGTCAAACGGATATGAACTGCGTTTTTTTAAAATAGGAACCGCCATTTTTTATTACATATTTGTGTAGTACGTAAAGAAATATGAATGTTTTAGTTGGGCCATTTTTTCGCTTTGTGATAGATGGCGCTGTAACAGTCACAAACGTGTAAGTACATGGTATCACATAACATTCCGCCAGTGCGGACGGTATTTGCTTCGTGATACATTACCCGTGTTAAAATGGACCCTTTACCAATTGCGGAAAAGGTCGATATCGTGTTGATGTATGGCTATTGTGATCAAAATGCCCAACGGGCGTGTGCTACGTATGCTGCTCGATATCCAGGACGATATCATCCAAGTGTCCGGACCGTTCGCCTGATAGTTACGTTATTTGAGGAAACAGGAAGTGTTCAGCCACATGTGAAACGTCAACCACGACCTGCAACAAATGATGATGCCCAAGTAGGTGTTTCAGCTGCTGTCGCGGCTAATCCGCAAATCAGTAGCAGACAAACTGCGCGATAATCGGGAATCTCAAAAACGTCGGTGTTGAGAATGCTACATCAACATCGATTGCACCCGTACCATATTTGTATGCACCAGGAATTGCATGGCGACGACTTTGAACGTCGCGTACAGTTCTGCCACTGGGCACAAGAGAAATTACGGGACGATGACAGATTTTTTGCACGCGTTCTATTTAGCGACGAAGCTTCATTCACCAATGTAAACCGGCCTAATATGCACTATTTGGCAACGGAAAATCCACGATGGCTGCGACAAGTGGAACATCAGGGACCTTGGCGGGTTAATGTATGGTGCGGCATTATGAGAGAAAGGATAATAGGCTTCCATTTAATCGATGGCTATCTAAATGGTGCACTGTATGCTGATTTCCTACGTAATGTTCTACCGATGTTACTATAAGATGTTTCACTTCATGACAGAATGGCCATGTACTTCCAACACGATGGATGTCCGGCTCATAGCTCGCGTGCGGTTGAAGCGGTATTGAAAAGCATATTTCGTGACAGGTGCATTGGTCCATACCATGGCCCGCACGTTCAACGGATCTGACGTCCCCGGATTTCTTTCTGTGGAGGAAAGTTGAAGGATATTTCCTATCGTGATCCACCGACAACGCCTGACAACATGCATCAGCGCATTGTCAATGCATGTGCGAACATTACGGAAGGCGAACTACTCGCTGTTGAGAGGAATGCTGTTACACGTATTGACAAATGCATTGAGCTTGACGGACATCATTTTGAGCATTTATTACATTAATGTGGTATTTACAGGTAATCACCCTGTAACAGCATCCGTTCTCAGAAATGATAAGTTCACAAAGGTACATGTATCATATTGGAACAACGTACCTACGTTCTGTATTTTAATTTAAAAGACCTACCTGTTAAACTGGTCGTCTAAAATTGTGAGCCATATGTTTGTGACTATTACAGCGCCATCTATCACAAAGCGAAAAAAAGTGGTCCAACTAACATTGGTTCAATTGGCTCTGAGCACTATGGCACTTAACTTCTTTGGTCATCAGTCCCCTAGAACTTAGAACTACTTAAACCCAACTAACCTAAGCACATCACACACATCCATGCCCGACGCAGGAGTCGAACCTGCAACCGTAGCAGTCGCGCGGTTCCAGACTGTAGCGCCTAGAACCGCTCGGCCACTCTGGCCGGCTGGTCCAACTAAAACATTCATATTTCTTTACGTACTACATGAACATGTAATAAAAAATGGGGGTTCCTATTTTAAAAAAAACGCAGTTGATATCCTTTTGACCTATGATAGCGCCATCTAGCGGGCTAAACATAGCGCCATCTGGTTTCCCTTTTCAAGCTAGAAGAGTTTCGTTCTTTGTAGTTTTTTCGTTTGACGCTTATTTCGTGAGGTATTTGGCCCGGTCACGATCAGTGGACCACCCTGTAGAATGTTCTTGCAAAACTTGATCGAAAACAATAACCCACTCGTCAGCTGGTCCTCTTCTTGGGCTACCTTTACTGTATTAGAGCTAACACTGGCACCAACCATTCCAGCCGCCTTTCACAGTAAGAGTGAGGTGTACCGTTCTGCCGCAGACGCTGACGATGTGGATGCTGGAGAACTCTGAGTGGGCAGTGGAGTGGTCCCGGGTGGAGGCGCGGCGTATACCGTGTCCACTGTGCGGGCCGGGGCAGACCACGCCGGTGATCCACTTCCAGGTGGCTCTGCGCAGGCGCGCCGCCCTCTACCTGGCCGCCATCACCGTACCAGCTTTCGGTGAGTCACCCGCACTGCTCATCCCAGTGTCTGCGTCCGCTGTGTTCTCTCTCGCACGGAGGCGCAGCGTATCAGTTAGTTCACAATTGGCAGGCGCGGCCTCACCTCTGCATCTAAATACATACTCCGCAATCCACCATTCGGTGCGTAGCGGAGGGTACCTCGTACCACAACTAGCATCTTCTCTCCCTGTTCCAATACCAAACACAACGAGGGAAAAATGGCTGCCCATATGCCTCTGTACGAGCCCTAATCTCTCTCATCTTATCTTTGTGGTCTTTCCGCGGAATGTAAGTTGGCTGCAGTAAAACTGTACTGCACTCAGCCTCAAATTCTGGTTCTCTAAATTTCCTCACTAGCGATTCACGAAAAGAACGCCTCCTTTCCTCTAGCGACTCCCACCCGAGTTCCTGAAGCATTTCCGTAACACTCGCGTGATGATCAAACCTACCAGTAACAAATCTAGCAGCCCGCCTCAGAATTGCTTCTACACTCCTGGAAATTGAAGTAAGAACACCGTGAATTCATTGTCCCAGGAAGGGGAAACTTTATTGACACATTCCTGAGGTCAGATACATCATATGATCACACTGACAGAACCACAGGCACATAGACACAGGCAACAGAGCATGCACAATGTCGGCACCAGTACAGTGTATATCCACCTTTCGCAGCAATGCAGGCTGCTATTCTCCCATGGAGACGATCGTAGAGATGCTGGATGTAGTCCTGTGGAACGGCTTGCCATGCCATTTCCACCTGGCGCCTCAGTTGGACCAGCGTTCGTGCTGGACGTGCAGACCGCGTGAGACGACGCTTCATCCAGTCCCAAACATACTCAATGGGGGACAGATCCGGAGATCTTGCTGGCCAGGGTAGTTGACTTACACCTCCTAGAGCACGTTGGGTGGCACGGGATACATGCGGACGTGCATTGTCCTGTTGGAACAGCAAGTTCCCTTGCCGGTCTAGGAATGGTAGAACGATGGGTTCGATGACGGTTTGGATGTACCGTGCACTATTCAGTGTCCCCTTGACGATCACCAGTGGTGTACGGCCAGTGTAGGAGATCGCTCCCCACACCATGATGCTGGGTGTTGGCCCTGTGTGCCTCGGTCGTATGCAGTCCTGATTGTGGCGCTCACCTGCACGGCGCCAAACACGCATAAGACCATCATTGACACCAAGGCAGAAGCGACTCTCATCGCTGAAGACGACACGTCTCCATTCGTCCCTCCATTCACGCCTGTCGCGACACCACTGGAGGCGGGCTGCACGATGTTGGGGCGTGAGCGGAAGACGGCCTAACGGTGTGCGGGACCGTAGCCCAGCTTCATGGAGACGGTTGCGAATGGTCCTCGCCGATACCCCAGGAGCAACAGTGTCCCTAATTTGCTGGGAAGTGGCGGTGCGGTCCCCTACGGCACTGCGTAGGATCCTACGGTCTTGGCGTGCATCCGTGCGTCGCTGCGGTCTGGTCCCAGGTCGACGGGCACGTGCACCTTCCGCCGACCACTGGCGACAACATCGATGTACTGTGGAGACCTCACGCCCCACGTGTTGAGCAATTCGGCGGTACGTCCACCCGGCCTCCCGCATGCCCACTATACGCCCTCGCTCAAAGTCCGTCAACTGCACATACGGTTCACGTCCACGCTGTCGCGGCATGCTACCAGTGTTAAAGACTGCGATGGAGCTCCGTATGCCACGGCAAACTGGCTGACACTGACGGCGGCGGTGCACAAATGCTGCGCAGCTAGCGCCATTCGACGGCCAACACCGCGGTTCCTGGTGTGTCCGCTGTGCCGTGCGTGTGATCATTGCTTGTACAGCCCTCTCGCAGTGTCCAGAGCAAGTATGGTGGGTCTGACACACCGGTGTCAAGGTGTTCTTTTTTCCATTTCCAGGAGTGTATGTCCTCCCTCAATCCGACCTGAAAGGGATCCCAAACGCTCGAGCAGTACTCAATAATAGGTCGTATTAGTGTTTTATAAGCGGTCTCCTTCACAGATGAACCACATCTTCCCAAAATTCTACCAATGAACCGAAGACGACTATCCGCCTTCCCGACAACTGCCATTACATGCTTGTCCCACTTCATATCGCTCTGCAATGTTACGCCCAAATATTTAATCGACGTGACTATGTCAAGCTCTACACTACTAACGGAGTTTTCAAACATTACAGGATTCTTCTTCCTATTCATCTGAATTAATTTACATTTATCTATATTTAGAGTTAGCTGCCATTCCTTACACCGATCACAAATCCTGTCCAAGTCATCTGGCATCCTCCTACAGTCACTCAATGACGACACCTTCCCGTACACCACAGCATCATCAGCAAACAGCCGCACATTGCTATCCACCCTATCCAAAAGATCATTTATGTAGACAGAAAACAACAGCGGACCTACTACACTTCCCTGGGGCACTCCAGATGATACACTCATCTCCGATGAACACTCACCATCGAGGCCAAATTCTGTACAATTGGCGCGTTAGTTCGTCAAAATCCAGAGATGAACAAGGGGCCCTACCCATAATTCTCCGAACGTTTTCAACTGGGCAGAGACCCGGCGACCTTGCTGGCGAAGGTAACGTTTGGCAAGCATGAAGAGAAGCAGTAGAATCTCTCGATGTATGGAGGTGGGAGATATCTTGCTGAAATGAAAGCCCGCCACGGCTTGCCTTGAAGCCAACAAAACGGGGAGGAGAATATCGTAGACGTACCGCTGTGCTGTGAGGGTTCCACGTATTGTAACCTCCCCCTCACTTGTCGACCTCAATGACAGTGAAAAATTAAACCGCGTGCACCGAATGGAAATTTGGGAAAAGCAATCGTCACCGAAGTTAATTTGCCGGTAAAGAGGGAGGAAAGGGTTACATCTTAATGAAAGGAAAAATGCAAATTAAATTGGTGAAAATTAATTTTGAGGAAAGGGTAAAATTACTAAAGAAAGTAAATGTGCGGTCGTTGCATTAACAAGTAATTGGCGTTAATTAGGTATTTGAGATTTGGGGAAAATTATGGTCGCCAGTCCTATGGATAAATACTATAGTAACTGAAAAATGAAAGATTAATGCACATATAATTAGCACTAAAAGCGTGGCAACTGAAGGTTGACACGTGTTGTGTGAAAACTGAATGTTTGTCAGAAGTAATAAATTTCGCTACACTCTGACTTAATTTAGCAAAAGAATTCATAAAACCAGAAAATTGAAAGTTAATTTAGTGACTGAAATTAATAGTGAACTTTGTTTCTGAAGCACTACGAAATTCAATAAAATAAGGTTAGTCTTGGGCTACCTCAACAATCATTTAAAAACCTACTTGAATCTACGAAATTTACAAATAAGAGATTTAACTTTGAACTTGAATGAAATGATTCTAAACAATTAACAATAGTAAAATTTAGTACGTACCAAGCTGAGCTGCAGTCACAGGTACGCTAAAATATGGTAACAAAACTAATATCAATATTGTAGCCAACTATGAATACTTTAACTGAACTTTGAAATTAAAGGAGTGAAATGGCATGATATTACTTTAATGCTGGCGTATGAATTTCAACGAGACTCGGGTTCATTCTGGAAAAGGAAGGGACCCTGCTTGGTGATGCAATTCGGACAATGAGCAACAAAAGTTCATGCTAAGTTGCTGTATTTTTGTGCTGCAACAGTTTGAAAAGCTGAGGTCTGCCATACAGTTCTAAAACTTTACGTGCTTTTAGTCTTCCTTGTTGTTTGATTGAAGGTTTGAAGCCGTCGATCGAGGAGGTGGCAACAGTCACTCATTGTCGGCCGTCGCTGTTGCAGAAGCTGGATGTTGGCGCGCCTTCTTCTCGACGCGGTCACCAGGCAAAACGGGCTCTTGATGTGCGCCAGCTAATGCTTCCCGTCCGCAACACCGTGTCAGAAACTATCGTAGCAAGTCGAGCGCAATTACATGCTGCCCAACCCCGAAAGCGAGGCAACTCGCGGGAGCGTCACACAACACACCTGCTCCACCGCACTACTCCAGCCAGCCTCTGCTCTGCCCGCGCTCCACGCGACAGAGTTAACACTACCAAAGATCCTAAACACTTTGGTTCTCCACACGACCTATCGATGTAATCGTTCGATAGCATAGTTTTCCATAGGCCAGACTCAGCGTAAAAATACAAATAATATTTACAAATCTACCAATTATAGATCGATATATATGGTGTTACAAAAAGGTACGGCCAAACATTCAGGAAACCTTCCTCACACACAAAGAAAGAAAATATGTTATGTGGACATGTGTTCGGAAACGCCTACTTTCCATGTTAGAGCTCATTTTATTACTTCTCTTGAAATCACATTAATCATGGAGTGGAAACACACAGCAACAGAACGTACCAGCGTGACTTCAAACACTTTCGTACAGGAAATGTTCAAAATGTCCTCCGTTAGGGAGGATACATGCATCCACCCTCCGTCGCATGGAATCCCTGATGCGCTGATGCACCCCTGGAGAATGGCATATTGTGTCACAGCCGTCCACAATACGAGCACGAAGAGTCTCTACATTTGGTACCGGGGTTGCGTAGACGAGAGCTTTCAAATGCCCCCATAAATGAAAGTCAAGAGGATTGAGGTCAGGAGAGCGTGGAGGCCATGGAATTGGTCCGCCTCTACCAATCCATCGGTCACCGAATCTGTTGCTGAGAAGCGTACGAACACTTCGACTGAAATATGCAGGAGCTCCATCGTGCACGAACCACATGTTGTGTCGTACTTGTAAAGACACATGTTCTAGCAGCACAGGTAGAGTATCCCGTATGAAATCGTGATAACGTGCTCCATTGAGCGTAGGTGGAAGAACATGGGGCCCAATCGAGACAATGCCTGCCCAAACGTTCGCAGAAAATCTGTGTTGATGACGTGATTGCACAGTTGCGTGCGGATTCTCGTCAGCCCACACATGTTGATTGTGAAAATTTACAATTTGATCACGTTGGAATGAAGAGAACATTCGCACTGAAATGAGGATTGACACAGTGTTGGATGAACCATTCGCAGAAGTGTACCCGCGGAGGCCAATCAGCTGCTGATAGTGCTTGCACACGCTGTACACGGTACGGAAACAACTGGTTCTCCCGTAGCACTCTCCATACAGTGACGTGGACAACGTTACCTTGTACACCAGCAACTTCTCTGACGCTGACATTAGGGTTATCGTCAACTGCACGAAGAATTGCCTCGTCCATTGCAGGTGTCCTCGTCATTCTAGGTCTTCCCCAGTCGCGAGTCATAGTCTGGAATGTTCCGTGCTCGCTAAGACGCCGATCAGTTGCTTCGAACGTCTTCCTGTCGGGACATCTTCGTTCTGGAAATCTGTCTCGATACAAACGTACCGCGCCACGGCTATTGCCCCGTGCTAATCCATACATCAAATGGGCATCTGCCAACTCCGCATCTGTAAACATTGCACTGACTGCAAAACCACGTTCGTGATGAACACTAACCTGTTGATGCTACGTACTGATGTGCTTGATGCTAGAACTGTAGAGCAATGAGTCGCATGTCAACACAAGCACCGAAGTCAACGTTACCTTCCTTCAATTGGGCCAACTGGCGGTGAATCGAGGAAGTACAGTACATAGTGACGAAACTAAAATGAGCTCTAACATGGAAATTAAGCGTTTCCGGAGACATGTCCACATAACATCTTTTCTTTATTTGTGTGTGAGGAATGTTTCCTGAAAGTTTGGCCGAACGTATTTGAAATATATATATATAGTAGAACAGTTACAATATATAAAGACACAGAAATGTCATATCTTCAGGTAAAAAATTAAGGAAAAAAATTTATAGTACAATAGATGGAAATAGGAGGCAACATAAACCATGACTTCTGGTTGTCAGGCTGTAAGGAGGGGGGGCTGCAGTCAGGTTGATATCCCTCTGCTGTCGGAGCGTCCCCAGACACGACGACGCTGGTCAATGGGCCTCAGTCCAAAGCGGAACTGCCGGCCGGTGTAGCCGAGCGGTTTTAGGCGCTTCAGTCTGGAACCGCGCGACCGTTACGGTCGCAGGTTCGAATCCTGCCTCGGGCATGGATGTGTGTGACGTCCTTAGTTTAGTTAGGTTTAAGTAGTTCTAAGTTCTAGGGGACTGATGACCTCATATATTAATTCCCATAGTGCTCAGAGCCATTTTGCCAAAGCGGAACTCATTACTGAAGGTAATTCCACTGCGGACAATGAGATTCTGTCCCGATGACCAGTGAAATACGAACAGCTGCTAGCATGAGTTTCTTAGAAGTAGATACCTTAGGGGTTGCGAAGCAACTCAAATCGCTTGATATGGGCAAGTATTCAGGTCCAGATTGTATACCGATTAGGTTCCTTTCAGATAACGCTTATACAATAGCTCCCTACTTAGCAATCATATACAACCGCTCGCTCACCGATAGATCTGTACCTACAGATTGGAAAATTGCGCAGATCGTACCAGTGTTTAAGAAGGGTAGTAGGAGTAATCCATCGAACTGCAGACCTATATCATTGACGTCGGTTTGCAGTAGGGTCTTGGAGCATATACTGTATTCAAACATTATGAATCACCTCGAAGGGAACGATCTGTTGATACGTAATCAGCATGGTTTCAGAAAACATCGTTCTTGTGCAACGCAGCTAGCTCTTTATTCGCACGAAGTAATGGCCGCTATCGACAGGGGATCTCAAGTTGATTCCGTATTTCTAGATTTCCGGAAAGCTTTTGACACCATTCCTCACAAGCGACTTCTAATCAAGCTGCGGGCCTATGGGGTATCGTCTCAGTTGTGCGACTGGATTCGTGATTTCCTGTGAGGAAGGTCGCAGTTCCTAGTAATAGATGGCAAATCATCGATTAAAACTAAAGTGATATCAGATGTTCCACAGGGAAGCGTCCTGGGACCTCTGCTGTTCGTGATCTATATAAGTGACCTGGGTGACAATCTGAGCAGTTCTCTTAGGTTGTTCGCAGATGATGCTGTAATTTACCGTCTAGTAAGGTGATCCGAAGACCAGCATCAGTTGCAAAGCGATTTAGAAAAGATTGCTGTATGATGTGTCAGGTGGCAATTGACGATAAATAACGAAAAGTGTGAGGTGATTCACATGAGTTCCAAATGAAATCCGTTGGAATTCGATTACCCGATAAATAGCACAATTCTCAAGGCTGTCAATTCAACTAAGTACCTGGGTGTAAAAATTATGAACAACTTCAATTGGAAAGACCACATAGTTAATATTGTGGGGAAGGCGAGCCAAAGGTTGCGTTTCATTGGCAGGACACTTAGAAGATGCAACAAGTCCACTAAAGAGACAGCTTACGCTACACTCGTTCGTCCTCTGTTAGAATATTGCTGCGCGGTGTGGGATCCTTACCAGGTGGGATTGACGGAGGACATCGAAAGGGTGCAAAAAAGGGCAGCTCGTTTTGTATTATCACGTAATAGGGGAGAGAGTGTGGCAGATATGATACGCGAGTTGGGATGGAAGTCATTACAGCAAAGACGTTTTTCGTCGCGGCGAGATCTATTAACGAAATTTCAGTCACCAACTTTCTCTTCCGAATGCGAAAATATTTTGTTGAGCCCAACCTACGTAGGTAGGAATTGTCATCAAAATAAAATAAGAGAAATCAGAGCTCGAACAGAAAGGTTAAAGTGTTCGTTTTTCCCGCGCGCTGTCCGGGAGTGGAATGGTACAGAGATAGTATGATTGTGGTTCGATGAACCCTCTGCCAAGCACTTAAATGTGAATTGCAGAGTAGTCATGTAGATGTAGATGTAGATGTAGATGAATACGTGTCAGCAGACGTCCCAGATAGCGATGGGAGAGGAACCTCGTTTTCGCCCGCTGTATGGCCCACCAACAAGCAACGATAATCTTGCGTGCCGTTTCTTTTCATAGCAGGACCCCCTTTGGTTGTCATCCGTAGAACCCCTATAGCACTATGGTACGACGACGATATTTTGCCCCCACTTTTGTGCCCTTCGTGGCAAGCCATGCGGGGCTCACATTTCAGCAAGAGTATTGCCGCCTTTTCGCGGCGAGAGTTTCTACTACTTGTCTTCGTGATTGCCAGACTCCACCTTTTCCAGCAGAGTACGCGAAAGAACTTGCCCCCTCTTCTAACAGCCGTGTACCGCAAGTCTGTAGAGGAACGGAAGGTTCCAAATGATTGGAAAAGGGCACAGGTAGTCCCAGTCTTCAAGAAGGGTCGTCGAGCAGATGCGCAAAACTATAGACCTATATCTCTGACGTCGATCTGTTGTAGAATTTTAGAACATGTTTTTTGCTCACGTGTCATGTCGTTTCTGGAAACCCAGAATCTAATCTGTAGGAATCAACATGGATTCCGGAAACAGCGATCGTGTGAAACCCAACTCGCTTTATTTGTTCATGAGACCCAGAAAATATTAGGTACAGGCTCCCAGGTAGATTCTATTTTCCTTGACTCCCTGAAGGCGTTCGATACAGTTCCACACTGTCGCCTGATAAACAAATTAAGAGCCTACGTAATATCAGACCAGCTGTGTGGCTGGATTGAAGAGTTTTTAGCAAACAGAACACAGCATGTTGTTCTCAATGGAGAGACGTCTACAGACGTTGAAGTAACGTCTGGCGTGCCACAGGGGAGTTTTATAGGACCATTGCTTTTCACAATATATATAAATGACCTAGTAGATAGTGTCGGAAGTTCCATGCGGCTTTTCGCGGATGATGCAGTAGTATACAGAGAAGTTGCAGCATTAGAAAATTGTAGCGAAATGCAGGAAGATCTGCAGCGGATAGGCACTTGGTGCAGGGAGTGGCAACTGACCCTTAACATAGACAAATGTAATGTATTGCGAATACATAGAAAGAAGGATCCTTTATTGTATGATTATCTGATAGCGGAACAAACACTGCTAGCAGTTACTTCTGTAAAATATCTGGGAGTATGCGTGCGGAACGATTTGAAGTGGAATGATCGTATAAAATTAATTGTTGGTAAGGCGGGAACCAGGTTGAGATTCGTTGGGAGAGTCCTTAGAAAATGTAGTCCATCAACAAAGGAGGTGGCTTACAAAACACTCGTTCGACTTATACTTGAGTATTGCTCATCAGTGTGAGATGCGTACCAGGTCGGGTTGACGGAGGAGATAGAGAAGATCAAAAGAAGAGCGGCGCGTTTCGTCACAGGGTTATTTGGTAACCATGATAGCGTTACGGAGATGTTTAGCAAACTCAAGTGGCAGGCTCTGCAAGAGAGGCGCTCTGCATCGCGGTGTAGCTTGCTCGCCAGGTTTCGAGAGGGTGCGTTTCTGGATGAGGTATCGAATATATTGCTTCCCCCTACTTATACCTCCCGAGGAGATCACGAATGTAAAATTATAGAGATTAGAGCGCGCACGGAGGCTTTCAGGCAGTCGTTCTTCCCGCGAACCATACGCGACTGGAACCGGAAAGGGTGGTAATGACAGTGGCACGTAAAGTGCCCTCCGCCACACACCGTTGGGTGGCTTGCGGAGTATAAATGTAGATGTAGATGTAGAGGGTCGCCCGATTTCTCCCCAGCTGAGAAAATTTGGAGCATTATGTATGGGCAGGGCCCTCCAATCAGCTCGGTATTTTGATGATATGATGCATGGACATAATCTGGCACGATATCCCTCAGGATGACACTGAAGAACTCTTTCATTTAATGCTAATTTGAATAATTACTTGAGTAAGGACCGAAGTTGGACCTATTCGTTATTGACTTGCTCAATTTGTGAAGCTCTTTCTCTTGCGTAAATCATCCAATTGATCTGAAACTGTAATTATTTTGTTTGTCTATTCATGTACTTCACACATAACTATATTAAGTAACGTCCCCATAGAAAAACTAATGAATTACTGTGCTGATAAACCTCTTACATTATTTGATTTTCAAACAGCTGAGCAGAACTGAACGTACTTAGACATTTCCTCTTTGCCTATTCTGATCAACACTAAACTGACACACAATATTTTTAACGCAACGCAATCTGACGTTAAAAAATCCCTACAAAAGAATGGCCATGACTAACATTAACCTATACCTTTCACAAATCACTTACCTCACAAAAATCTTCGTTACTCGAACTACTGCAATACAGCGAGCGCCACTACTGCCAGTAAATAAAAGATTCTAACTACTGAAGGACTAACTACTGATAGGCATAGTTAGCAAATGGAAGATTTTGATAGAGAACAAACAATGTATTTACCTTAATAGTGTTCAAAAGTCATAATATATATAGCAGTTCATGACATCCAGTGTTACAAATTTAGTGTCTCTGATGGACACACGTCCAGATCATCCGCTCTCAAAATTCCGCCGTCTCTCTCCCTACATCCACCACTGCTGGAGGCTCACCTCCAACTGCGCAAAGCTACGCGCTGTTAACAGCCAACTGCCCAACACTACAATAGCAAACAACAATGCAAACCAGCCACAGACTGCACACAGCACAGCCAATGATTTTCATACAGACCGCTACGTGGCGTTACCAATATAAAAACCTAAACAGCCTACTTACAATATCCGTCCATTCGGATAATTCTTCGTAGTGCGTCTTTTTTCTTTCTTTCTTCGAGTGCATATGATTATGTTTTACATTCATGATAAGTTACCCTCAGTTTATGCTTAATTTACTAATTCTTATATGGTGACATACTCGTTTTAGATGAATATCAACGGAGGTGAAACAAGGATGACGGAATGTAGTAGAATGAAGTCAGGCTACGCAGAGGGAACAAGATTAGGAAATGAGACACTAAAATTGTTAAATGAATTTTACTATTTGAGCAGAAAAATAACTGACAATGTTCAAAGTAGAGATGATATAAAATTCAGACTCGCAATAGCAAGAAAAGTGCTTGCCAGAAAGAGAAATTTATTCGCATCGAATACAAATAAAAAGGGTTAGTTTGTCTTTCCTACAGGTGCTTACTGTATAGCCTTGCGCAGAAGAGAAACATGGACGATAATCAGTTCAGGTAACAAGAAAGTAGCAGCTTTTGAAATATTGTACTACAGAGGAGTGCTGAAGATTAGGTGAACAGATCTGACAACTAATGAACAGGTACCGAGTAGACTTGCGGAGAAAAGAGATTTATGACACAAGTTGACCGAAAGAAGAGCGAGGTTCATAGGGCATATCCTAAGGCATCAAGGAATCACGAAGTTGGCAATGGAGGGAAGCCTGCGGGGGTGGGGGGGGGGGAATGTGCGGGGGCTGGTAAATATTGTAGTTACAAAGAGATCAAAAGGCCATTGCACGATGGATTAGCGTGAAAAGCTGTATCAAATCAGTGGTTGGTCTAAAAACAATAACAGTAACAATTACCACAAACACACACTCGTGATAATACAAGATGTAGCAAAAAGAATTATCCCAATTGGCAGTCTATATTTCTGAAACTAATAAACATGTACAACGAATTTTGTTTTCCGATGAACGGGAAACCAAAAATTCTTTTTTCCTACCTTTTCATAGATGTTCAATATGGCCGCTTGAGAGGTACAGCATATGTCATTGCGGTATTCATATTGTTCCCACATTGCAGCGAGCATGTCTTGAGTTACAGTTTCCACAGCTGCTGTTATGCTATGTCTTAGTTCATTCATTGTTCTTGGTAACGGAGACACATAGTCTTTTATAAACACCCACAAGAAATAATCACATACAGTCAGGTCCGGTAACCCTGAAGCCCAGTAATGTAAGGCTGAATCATTTGGTCCAGTGAGACCGATCTATCGTTCAGTAATCCGTTGCTTTAAAAATTCCCACACTTCCAGATGGCAGTGTGTCGGTGCAATAAAAAAGAAGTGTAACTTAAATTCGGAGTGCTGATTACTTTTTTTTACATCACCATTGTGCTAACTTTGAAAGGTTTAATCTTCAAGAATGGTTTGTGAAGCGGATCTACAAAACTTTTGAATATAGCAGAATAAAACCTAGGCCTCTTTGCATCCGAGCTTGGAATCATCACCACCTAGATTTTCGACGATTGAGCCATGATTTTACAACAAGACCAGCGTGGGAAACACGAAAAGATGAGTGCCTAGTTTATTTGAAATGACTTTATTAACTGTGCTCTAATGACACCTGCCACATTATAACTATGTTGTGGCCCGAAAATGCAGTATTTAGCAGCGTGAGCAACACCACAATCATTATTAAATTTTGACCTTTGTTGTGGTAGGCTTGTTAGAAGCGGCACTCCAGTATAGGTCGCACCAGCGTCCTATATGCGGTCTCCATTACCTGGTGAATCACGCTTTCCTAAAATTCTCCCAATAAACCGAAGTCGACCATTCGCCTCCGCTACCACACTTCTCACACGCTCATTCCACCTAATATCGCTTTGCGACGTGACGCCCAGATGTTTAAACGACTTGACTGTGTCAAGCAGGAGACTAGTAATACTGTATCCGAACATTACAGGTTTGTCCTTCCTAGTCATCCACATTAACTTACATTTTCCACATTTAGGGCTATCTGGATATATTGTGAAACTTCTTTATTTAAAATGAGTTAGTCTGTACTTAAATTGCAGAATGACTGAGACGGTGAAGCTTCTACGTTATTTGATTCTGAAACACCTGAGTAAAACTGAATTTACTAAGCCTATTTTCTCTTTACTTGTTCTAATCATGTCAACATTGACCCACAGTATTCTAGAGCAACGCAATATGACTGTTCAAAAAAATTACAACCTGACCTCAAATAATTTATTCAAAAGAATGACCCTGAATAAAAAGAAATCTTAACAATAACCTATACATTTCATTAATCACTTACTTCACAAGTATCTTCATTACACAAACTACTGCAATACAGCGAGTGTCAATACTGCCAGCTAAATAAAAGATTATAACTACTAAAGCCACTAACTACTAATAGGCATGTGGTTAGCAAAGGAAAGATTTTGTTCCAAACCAAATAATGTACTTTTTTTACCTTAAAAATCTGACATCCAGTTCAGACACAAACATAAATCGTCATTGACATCTAGTACAAAGGTATATAACCATGAA
Organism: Schistocerca cancellata; assembly: GCF_023864275.1. Lineage (NCBI taxonomy): Eukaryota > Metazoa > Arthropoda > Insecta > Orthoptera > Acrididae > Schistocerca > Schistocerca cancellata. The sequence goes on from NC_064631.1 coordinate 693,512,858, forward strand.
TAATATTCAGTCTCCAAGTCGAACATGTATAGATCGTTAGTCCACACTAACACTTCAGACCTCTACGCTCCATCAATGCTAACTTCTCACACCTAACAACCATCACTGCTGGCCATTCACCTCCAACTGCCCAACAGTACTTCCATCACTGATGGCGACTAACATCCACCTGCCCAACACTACTGGCGATTAACTTCCAACGACGAGTCCAACCAGCCACAGAGGCTCTTACAAAGAATGCGCAGTCAGAGATCCAATGCAAAGCGCTAGACGGCGCTCCCAACACAGAAGCAGCCCACTTCTTCCTACAGTCACTCAACTTCGATACCTTATCGTGCACCACGGCCTCACCAGGAAACAGACTTGCTGTCCACCCTGTCTGCCAAATGATTTATGTATACAAATAATAACAGCGGTCTTGTCACTCTTCCCTGTGGCACTCCTGACGTTACCCTTGTCCCTGTCTCTGTCTCTGATGAACGCAGCGTGCTCCAGCCGGCCGACAGCACCTCCAACACGTCCAAACTGTAGCTCGTTCCGTCTTCAACCGCCACCCAACTGCCTGCGTCTCTTAGCGCAACACGACGGCCCTCTATACTCGCGTCAAAAATGCGTCCTGCGGATACCCTGTTCGCTCGTTTCAACTGACAGATTTTCTCGAAACATCTCGCAGCTTCTACCGCGAACTTCCAACAACCAACGGAAACACTCACCCACGAGTTCGGTGGGAAAGACCGTTCTACTGCGCGCTCAAAGTCACGTACCTCAAAGTAAGACCATATGGACTATCAGACCAATTGTGTGATTGGATTGAAGAGTTCCTAGATAACAGAACGCAGCATGTCATTCTCAATGGAGAGAAGTCTTCCGAAGTAAGAGTGATTTCAGGTGTGCCGCAGGGGAGTGTCGTAGGACCGTTGCTATTCACGTTATACATAAATGACCTTGTGGATGACATCGGAAGTTCATTGAGGCTTTTTGCGGATGATGCTGTGGTATATCGATCTGCAGCGAACTGACACATGGTGCAGGGAATGGCAATTGAATCTCAATGTAGAAAAGTGTAATGTGCTGCGAATACATAGAAAGATAGATCCCTTATCATTTGGCTACAAAATAGCAGGTCAGCAGCTGGAAGCAGTTGATTCCATGAATTATCTGGGAGTACGCTTTAGGAGGGATTTAGAATGGAATGATAATATAAAGTTGTTCGTTGGTAAAGCAGATGCCAGACTGAGATTCATTGGAAGAATCCTAAGGAAATGCAATCCGAAAACAAAGGAAGTAGGTTACAGTACACTTGTTCGCCCACTGCTTGAATACTGCTCAGCAGTGTGGGATCCGTACCAGATAGGGTTGATAGAAGAAATAGAGAAGATCCAACGGAGAGCAGCGCGCTTCGTTACAGGATCATTTAGTAATCGCGAAAGCGTTACGGAGATGATAGATAAACTCCAGTGGAAGACTTTGCAGGAGAGACGCTCAGCTGCTCGGTACGGGCTTTTGTTGAAGTTCCGAGAACATACCTCACCGAGGAGTCAAGCCGTATATTGCTCCCTCTTACGTAAATCTCGCGGAGAGACCAAGAGGATAAAATCAGAGACATTAGAGCCCACACAGAGGCATACCGACAATCCTTCTTTCCACGAACCATACGAGACTGGAATAGAAGGGAGAACTGATAGAGGTACTCAAGGTACCCTCCGCCACACACCGTCAGGTGGCTTGCGGAGTATGGATGTAGATGTAGATGTAGAGAATGCTTGGGATCTCTGTCACTATTTTCTCCGACTATCCCACCTGTTATTGTCGTGTGCATTCCAATGGTTCAGCCCTCCGTTCTTAAGCTCAAAGAGGTCAGAAAATTCGCCTTAGCCCACAGCCAAACTAACAGAGTGGATTTCATGCAAGAGAGGAAGTATTCACGAAACAGAGGCTACTGATCACAAAGGGAGACTTCGGATTGAATAAAACACATACTCCACGGATCACTTTCTATACGCACTGGTCCGAGTATAATATGATAAAGATGACATACAAAAATGATAAAATACCATAACTGATTAATAGGATACACTCTAACGACAGATGCTCTCAAATTAACCTACCTCTTTCAGCACATCTTGATTCACACGTTTCCAAACAGCGAAGATTATCTTCCTTAAATTTGCACCCGAATGTGATGAGTAACATGACCGATAAAAGGAACAATAAATCAACTTTTTGCAATTTTCATCTCCAGATTTTCGTGCAACCCACAGTTAATTACTTCGTAAATTAATATATAATGTGATTGCCTGTACGGGCCCTTATCAATATAAACGCCAAATATTTTAGAATATTCTGTTTCCTTTGTACATATTTCTCCTACACATTATCATTAACATTACGGTCAGGTGTTCTACGGTAGAGAATAGCAAGCATCTATTGTATTCTGTCCAAGTTCAGTGACACAGTGTGTGTCTATAGTACCATACAATAATATGAAAGATTTTTTTTTATATTTTCAGGTGTTGATATTTTCCCATTAGGTTTGATTATAATACTTAATTCGACATAAAAGAGCTATTTCGGCTTCTTGGACATGCGATGCAAATCATTTATAAAGGGTATTAAAAGAGGCGTTGAGTTCACTCTTAGAGAAAAAAGAACGACATACCACGAAGAATTATCCCAATGGGATGGAAATGGGTAGATGCGATGTACATGTACAAGCAAATAAACTATTTCAATTTAAAAAAAAAATTATTCAAGACAAAGGACTTTACAAACTGAGCAAATTAATAAAGCGTTGGTCCACGTCTGGCCGTTATACAAGCGGTTATTCGGCTTGGCATTGACTGATAGTCCTGAGGAATAGCGTTCCACTTTCTGCCCAGTTGGCAAGTGTGGCGGTCAGTCCACCCTAATCAGGCAATTGCTGTTGAGCGGGAGGTCCGGGCCACAACGCAACATTCACAATTTATAAAAACAACACTTTTATTAAACTGTTCTTTGGCCAAATAAAATTTTATCTTTAAAATTCAAAATCCTTACAAGCACGGGCAACCGCCCTATTCAAACAACATTGATCTTTAACCAAGCATTAAGTGACTTGCAAGTTAATTAAATTCTATACACAGTAAAGATCCCAAAAGGAGACTACAATAATGAGATAACGTTTAACCAATAATGGATATCACAAAAATATTTTTTAACACAAAAGGAAATACCAACAGATACACCCCTTCGTGACATTTTCAAAACTGGTGACGTCACATAGGCACGGGCAAATTCAAGTAGCAGAAGGGGGACCCACTGTAGCCAGACCAGAGGCGGGTCTAGACCCAGAACCCACAGCAAGCGGGCGAGCTGGACAGGGTGCCGCACTCAGTACACTATAACACACTGGAATAAAAGGTCTTGGAGGCCGTGCTACTACACAATTTCAGAGAAAAGGGGGGGGGGGGAGAGAAAACGGCAAACATTAATTCCTCAAACGTAAAATAACTACGATGTATGAAATAACAGCCTATTTCACGAACATAGAAACATAATAGTCAAGGGTGAACCAATAACTAATGGCCTTGACGTAACCTTAAAGGACGAGGGAGAATAGCATAATACCAAGTCAGCTTAGAAATTTAAACTACACTAGTAGGTTAACCCCCTCCATGAACCATGGACCTTGCCGCTGGTGGGGAGGCTTGCGTGCCTCAGCGATACAGATGGCCGTACCGTAGGTGCAACCACAATGGAGGGGTATCTGTTGAGAGGCCAGACAAACATGTGGTTCCTGAAGAGGGGCAGCAGCCTTTTCAGTAGTTACAGGGGCAACAGTCTGGATGATTGACTGACCTGGCCTTGTAACATTAACCAAAACGGCCTTGCTGTGCTGGTACTGCGAACGGCTGAAAGCAAGGGGAAACTACAGCCGTAATTTTTCCCGAGGAAATGCAGCTCTACTGTATGATTAAATGATGATGGCGTCCTCTTGGGTAAAATATTCCGGAGGTAAAATAGTCCCCCATTCGGATCTCCGGGCGGGGACTACTCAGGAGGACGTCGTTATCAGGAGAAAGAAAACTGGCGTTCTACGGATCGGAGCGTGGAATGTCAGATCCCTTAATCGGGCAGGTAGGTTAGAAAATTTAAAAAGGGAAATGGATAGGTTAAAGTTAGATATAGTGGGAATTAGTGAAGTTCGGTGGCAGGAGGAACAAGACTTTTGGTCAGGTGATTACAGGGTTATAAATACAAAATCAAATAGGGGTAATGCAGGAGTAGGTTTAGTAATGAATAAAAAAATAGGAGTGCGGGTTAGCTACTACAAACAGCATAGTGAACGCATTATTGTGGCCAAGATAGACACAAAGCCCATGCCTACTACAGTAGTACAAGTTTATATGCCAACTACCTCTGCAGATGATGAAGAAATAGATGAAATGTATGACGAGATAAAAGAAATTATTCAGGTAGTGAAAGGAGACGAAAATTTAATAGTCATGGGTGACTGGAATTCGTCAGTAGGAAAAGGGAGAGAAGGAAACATAGTAGGTGAATATGGATTGGGGGGAAGGAATGAAAGAGGAAGCCGCCTTGTAGAATTTTGCACAGAGCATAACTTAATCATAGCCAACACTTGGTTCAAGAATCATGAAAGAAGGTTGTATACCTGGAAGAATCCTGGAGATACTAGTAGGTATCAGATAGATTATATAATGGTAAGACAGAGATTTAGGAACCAGGTTTTAAATTGTAAGACATTCCCTGGGGCAGATGTGGATTCTGACCACAATCTATTGGTTATGAACTGCAGATTGAAACTGAAGAAACTGCAAAAAGGTGGGAATTTAAGGAGATGGGACCTGGATAAACTGAAAGAACCAGAGGTTGCAGAGAGTTTCAGGGAGAGCATAAGGGAACAATTGACAGGAATGGGGGAAAGAAATACAGTAGAAGAAGAATGGGTAGCTCTGAGGGATGAAGTAGTGAAGGCAGCAGAGGATCAAGTAGGTAAAAAGACGAGGGCTAATAGAAATCCTTGGGTAACAGAAGAAATATTGAATTTAATTGATGAAAGGAGAAAATACAAAAATGCAGTAAATGAAGCAGGCAAAAAGGAATACAAACGTCTCAAAAATGATATCGACAGGAAGTGCAAAATGGCTAAGCAGGGATGGCTAGAGGACAAATGTAAGGATGTAGAGGCTTGTCTCACTAGGGGTAAGATAGATAATGCCTACAGGAAAATTAAAGAGACCTTTGGAGAGAAGAGAACCACTTGTATGAATATCAAGAGCTCAGATGGCAACCCAGTTCTAAGCAAAGAAGGGAAGGCAGAAAGGTGGAAGGAGTATATAGAGGGTTTATACAAGGGCGATGTACTTGAGGACAATATTATGGAAATGGAAGAGGATGTAGATGAAGACGAAATGGGAGATAAGATACTGCGGGAAGAGTTTGACAGAGCACTGAAAGACCTGAGTCGAAACAAGGCCCCGGGAGTAGACAACATTCCATTTGAACTACTGATGGCCTCGGGAGAGCCAGTCATGACAAAACTCTACCATCTGGTGAGCACGATGTATGAGACAGGCGAAATACCCTCAGACTTCAAGAAGAATATAATAATTCCAATCCCAAAGAAAGCAGGTGTTGACAGATGTGAAAATTACCGAACTATCAGTTTAATAAGTCACAGCTGCAAAATACTAACGCGAATTCTTTACAGACGAATGGAAAAACTGGTAGAAGCCGACCTCGGGGAAGATCAGTTTGGATTCCGTAGAAATGTTGGAACACGTGAGGCAATACTGACCTTACGACTTATCTTAGAAGAAAGATTAAGAAAAGGCAAACCTACGTTTCTAGCATTTGTAGACTTAGAGAAAGCTTTTGACAAAGTTGACTGGAATACTCTCTTTCAAATTCTAAAGGTGGCAGGGGTAAAATACAGGGAGCGAAAGGCTATTTACAGTTTGTACAGAAACCAGATGGCAGTTGTAAGAGTCGAGGGGCATGAAAGGGAAGCAGTGGTTGGGAAAGGAGTAAGACAGGGTTGTAGCCTCTCCCCAATGTTATTCAATCTGTATATTGAGCAAGCAGTAAAGGAAACAAAAGAAAATTTCGGAGTAGGTATTAAAATTCATGGAGAAGAAGTAAAAACTTTGAGGTTCGCCGATGACATTGTAATTCTGTCAGAGACAGCAAAGGACTTGGAAGAGCAGTTGAACGGAATGGACAGTGTCTTGAAAGGAGGATATAAGATGAACATCAACAAAAGCAAAACGAGGATAATGGAATGTAGTCAAATTAAGTCGGGTGATGCTGAGGGAATTAGATTAGGAAATGAGACACTTAAAGTAGTAAAGGAGTTTTGCTATTTAGGGAGTAAAATAACCGATGATGGTCGAAGTAGAGAGGATATAAAATGTAGACTGGCAATGGCAAGGAAAGCGTTTCTCAAGAGGAGGAATTTGTTAACATCGAGTATAGATTTAAGTGTCAGGAAGTCGTTTCTGAAAGTATTTGTGTGGAGTGTAGCCCTGTATGGAAGTGAAACATGGACGATAACTAGTTTGGACAAGAAGAGAATAGAAGCTTTCGAAATGTGGTGCTACAGAAGAATGCTGAAGATAAGGTGGGTAGATCACGTAACTAATGAGGAGGTATTGAATAGGATTGGGGAGAAGAGAAGTTTGTGGCACAACTTGACTAGAAGAAGGGATCGGTTGGTAGGACATGTTTTGAGGCATCAAGGGATCACAAATTTAGCATTGGAAGGCAGTGTGGAGGGTAAAAATCGTAGAGGGAGACCAAGAGATGAATACACTAAGCAGATTCAGAAGGATGTAGGTTGCAGTAGATACTGGGAGATGAAGAAGCTTGCACAGGATAGAGTAGCATGGAGAGCTGCATCAAACCAGTCTCAGGACTGAAGACCACAACAACAACAGTAGGTTAACATATGCTCACTGAAACTGGGGAGCTCATTTAAATTACCCCTTTAACAGGATACTGATAAACATTCAAGTAAGGCTACCAGTTCACAGCTTACGAGTGAACAAGTGCAGCAATTAGATAACACAGAACGTACAGATTCAGTGTTAAGCCTATGCTTTGAACCAACTACGAGATGCATTCAAGTTCTAACGCCTCCGATTTTTTTTCTAATTAACTACTCACCCGAAATTTATGAAACTGGCGTTACTTCTCGACGTAATCGCCCTGCAGACGTACACATTTTTCACAACGCTGACGCCATGATTCCATGGCAGCGGCGAAGGCTTCTTTAGGAGTCTGTTTGACCACTGGAAAATCGCTGAGGCAATAGCAGCACGGCTGGTGAATGTGCGGCCACGGAGAGTGTCTTTCATTGTTGGAAAAAGCCAAAAGTCACTAGGGGCCAGGTCAGGTGAGTAGGGAGCATGAGGAATCACTTCAAAGTTATCACGAAGAAACTGTTGCGTAACGTTAGCTCGATGTGCGGGTGCGTTGTCTTGGTGAAACAGCACACGCGCAGCCCTTCCCGGACGCTTTTGTTGCAGTGCAGGAAGGAATTTGTTCTTCAAAACATTTTCGTACGATGCACCTGTTACCGTAGTGCCCTTTGGAACGCAATGGGTAAGGATTACGCCCTCGCTGTCCCAGAACATGGACACCATCATTTTTTCAGCACTGGCGGTTACCCGAAATTTTTTTGGTGGCGGTGAATCTGTGTACTTCCATTGAGCTGACTGGCGCTTTGTTTCTGGATTGAAAAATGGCATCCACGTCTCATCCATTGTCACAACTGACGAAAAGAAAGTCCCACTCATGCTGTCATTGCTTGGCAACGTGCCACACGGGCAGCCATGTGGTCGTCCGTCAACATTCGTGGCACCCACCTGGATGGCACTTTTCGCATTTTCAGGTCGTCATGGAGGATTGTGTGCACATAAACCACAGAAATGCTAACTCTGGAGGCGATCTGTTCAACAGTCATTCGGCGATCCCCCAAAACAATTCTCTCCACTTGCTCGATCATGTCGTCAGACCAGCTTGTGCGAGCCCGAGGTTGTTTCGGTTTGTTGTCACACGATGTTCTGCCTTCATTAAACTGTCGCAGCCACGAACGCACTTTCGACACATCCATAACTTCATCACCACATGTCTCCTTCAACTGCCGATGCATTTCAATTGGTTTCACACCACGTAAATTCAGAAAATGAATGATTGCACGCTGTTCAAGTAAGGAAAACGTCGCCATTTTAAGTATTTAAAGCAGTTCTCATTCTCGCCGCTGGCGGTAAAATTCCATCTGCCGTACGGTGCTGCCATCTCTGGGACCTATTGACAATGAACGCGGCCTCATTTTAAAACAATGCGCATGTTTCTATCTCTTTTCAGTCCGGAGAAAAAAAATCGGAGGCCTTAGAACTTGAATGCACCTCGTATAACAACTTCCACACAGCTGACTGTACCAGGAAAAAAATTACAGTTTCACCATACTGGCTTATGCCGTCCGTCACTCCGAACAGCAATAGTACCAATTAATACACCTCGCTTGTTCGGACTGTATCACATCACAAAATCCACATCAACCTTTAACCAAACACAATAACACGTGTTTACTTTAACAGCACTAAATAGAGGGGACCTTTTGGTTGGCAAGGCAACAGTTTCCGGTCATGGTGCCGATACTTGGGTAGCAAGGATCAGTATAATATGCGCACCAAAAACATAACAAGTAATTCTCACCAAATCTTTTATAAAATCCTTTACAGATCCAAATCAGGGCCGCACGACTGGATTCGGGTAATGTGGCCGAGTCCAGTTGCCACACTACAAGCCAGGTTCGGTCTTGCAGACGTGTCAGACACACCATAGCCTCTGCGTCGTGCCCCGGCCTGCTCAACCACGCTCGCTTCCTTTTCTCACTTCACGCGCGGCTCTCCGGCTGTCCCTCTGCAGCGCCACACGCCCGTCGCGACCAAAAGCCACGTCAAACGGCCGAGCCCAAAGATCACACCAAGCCGACCCGATCGATCAATCGATACGAGCCGGCACCGCTCAGCGAGTTATATCGCCAAAACGTCGAGCTGCCCGTAATGCTTTAAACATTCTCAATGGCGGAGAGATTCGGCAGGTGTACTTTGGTTGTTCACCTTTCACATAGCATAGGAAACCTACTTTTATTAAATATGACGTGCCCCTACTATTATTTACTGATATTTTTAAAAGATGGTTTTACATCTGGGATTTCGTGTGGAGCGAATATGTTTCTTAATTTAAGGCCAATTTTGAGGAGGAGATTAGTGTTTAACGTCCCGTCGACAACGAGGTCATTAGAGACGGAGCGCAAGCTCGGGTGAGGGAAGGATGGGGAAGGAAATTGGCCGTGCCCTTTCAAAGGAACCATCCTGGCATTTGCCTGAAGCGATTTAGGGAAATCACGGAGAACCTAAATCAGGATGGCCGGAGACGGGATTGAACCGTCGTCCTCCCGAATGCGAGTCCAGTGTGCTAACCACTGCGCCACCTCGCTCGGTGCCAATTTTGAGTTTGATGCCCTGCAGTATATGTCAATGGCGTAACCTCAGTCACCTAAAAAATGGCATAAAAGGCCGAAACCTCAGTCGCAATTAAATAAACAACAATGCAGCCGAATGGCGGTGTGTTCATTTAAAACTGCTATTGTCTGGTAGTGACCGCCGCTGTGTGAGCGCGCAACGGATTCAGTCGTCTCGTTCATGCACAATGGCCGGGTTTTTTCTGTGTATATACCGATGGCTCCAAAATTCCGCAAGAAGAGTGTACAGGATGCGCATTTTCTGCCCTCAGATCCAGATCCGCAAAACCTTCAAACTTCCTACAGGGTGTTTCAAAAATGACCGGTATATTTGAAACGGCAATAAAAACTAAACGAGCAGCGATAGAAATACACCGTTTGTTGCAATATGCTTGGGACAAAAGTACATTTTCAGGCGGACAAACTTTCGAAATTACAATAGTTACAATTTTCAACAACAGATGGCGCTGCAAATGATGTGAACGATATAGAAGACAACGCAGTCTGTGGGTGTGCCATTCTGTACGTCGTCTTTCTGCTGTAAGCGTGTGCTGTTCACAACGTGCAAGTGTGCTGTAGACAACATGGTTTATTCCTTAGAACAGAGGATTTTTCTGGTGTTGGAATTCCACCGCCTAGAACACAGTGTTGTTGCAACAAGACGAAGTTTTCAACGGAGGTTTAATGTAACCAAAGGACCGAAAAGCGATACAATAAAGCGATATGCATGTGGGCAGCATTTGGTTTACTGACGAAGCTTATTTTTACCTGGACGGCTTCGTCAATAAACAGAACTGGCGCATATGGGGAACCGAAAAGCCCCATGTTGCAGTCCCATCGTCCCTGCATCCTCAAAAAGTACTGGTCTGGGCCGCCATTTCTTCCAAAGGAATCATTGGCCCATTTTTCAGATCCGAAACGATTACTGCATCACGCTATCTGGACATTCTTCGTGAATTTGTGGCGGTACAAACTGCCTTAGACGACACTGCGAACACCTTGTGGTTTATGCAAGATGGTGCCCGGCCACATCGCATGGCCGACGTCTTTAATTTCCTGAATGAATATTTCGATGATCGTGTGATTGCTTTGGGCTATCCGAAACATACAGGAGGCGGCGTGGATTGGCCTCCTTACTCGTCAGACATGAACCCCTGTGACTTCTTTCTGTGGGGACACTTGAAAGACCAGGTGTACCGCCAGAATCCAGAAACAATTGAACAGCTGAAGCAGTACATCTCATCTGCATGTGAAGCCATTCCGCCAGACACGTTGTCAAAGGTTTCGGGAAATTTCATTCAGAGACTACGCCATATTATTGCTACGCATGGTGGATATGTGGAAAATATCGTACTATAGAGTTTCCCAGACCGCAGCGCCATCTGTTGTTGAAAATTGTAACTACTGTAATTTCGAAAGTTTGTCAGCCTGAAAATGTACTGTTGTCCCAAGCATATTGCAACAAACGGTGTATTTCTATCGCTGCTCGTTTAGTTTTTATTGCCGTTTCAAATATACCGGTCATTTTTGAAACATCCTGTATGAGCACTTCTATTTTTACGGCGGAGACAGTGGCAGTTTTGGAAGCACTTAAGTTTGTCTCTAGCACTTACTTCCCCAAGATATTGATAGTATCTGACTCGCAATGCGTTCTTAAAAACATTCACTACAGTCGATGGAACAAAACGACCAACAGTTATATCTTGGATGTGATGTCTGAATACATTCGCAGCACACGCACGGGCCGGACGATCCATTTGTTGTGGGTACCTTCCCACTCTGGTGTCCTCTATAATGATGAAGTTGATGCGTTAGCCAAACAAGCGGCAACCTTAGGCACCGTCCTGGATCTGCACCTTCCTAATACAGACTACTTACGTGGAGTCAAGGATCACGCAAGACGACAATGGCAGGAAATGTGGAACGTTTCTCAACAGACAAAAGGCGGTTATTACGCAGTGCTACTACCTCGGATTCCTTCACAGCCGTGGTTCATGAGGACACATCTGGACCGATCCACGATTTCTACCATCATAATACTCCGCTTCAATCATGCCTTTTTCCCACAACATCTACATCGGATCAACGTTTACAGTTCACCAGTATGTGAGTGCGATCCTGAGTCGGAAGCTGATGTCAACCACATCTTATTTATGGGCCCCAAATTTGACCGTGAACGGTTGGTCTTTCTGAAGACATTGCTGAGTATGGGCTACCATCTTTCTCAATCAGCTTCTTCTCTTTTGTGTACTAAAGACATTCGTCTATATAAAGTGATAGTTAACTTCATCAAGAGTACTGGTCACAATCTGTAGGTTTTAATGGTGTACGTAAATTATAAATATGTCTTGCTGATGAAGATATTTCAGAATTGGTGTGAATTGTAAGCCAAGGCACTTTTAATTATTTTCCAATTCAATTCAATTTTTAAAACATTATGTACAAACCTGTAACAGTTAAGCTTTTTATTCTTGTAAATATGCATTTCTGTATTTGTTTATTCAATTATGTGTACATTGTCACTATGTGTTGCCGATGGTTAAGTTGAGTACACACTCAAAGGCCAAATAAAAAAATAAAAAAAAAAACTTCCGCCTCTGTGCGTTGACGTTGTTGCGGCCCGCACTGTTTTCCGGCAACCGCATGTTACATGTTTCGTACATCCTCTTGCATTACTAAAATCTGATAGCCGTGGCAATACTTCCAGTGATATGGAGAGTTGTGTTACGCCAGGCGTTATGGTGTGGGACATGATCGGGTATGATTTCAGGTCACAGCTGGTAGTGGTTGAGGGAACTCTTATAGCACAGTGATACTTCATAGAAATACTGCTTTCTCATGTTTTATCCTTCATGCTACATTATCTTGGTGCCACAGTTTTCAACACTACAATGCTCATCCACGCTTGGGACATGTCTCTATGAACTTCTGCTTGTTATTGAGGTACTCCCTCAGTCAGCTAGGTCTGTGCTGAAAGCATTTGTTTTGGACCAGATAGGATCGAAAGTCCATTCCAGTGCCATTATCACTGACCAGCTGCAAAAATTGTGCGCTCGATTGCCTCGGGAGAGGATAAAACTGATTTAAGACGCCCTTCTCAATCAAATTCGTGCGTGCCTCCAAGCCAGAGGAGAGCAACGGTATGCTCATAGTTCTAAGTTGCTCATGAGTCTTCCGGTCGTATGCCTGTGATCGAAGAAGCTTTTCGATTCCTGACGTTTCGGCCAGAGCTGCGCTGGACGTCTTCGGAAGTTCTCCTGGCGACGCTGAGTATTGCCGACTCTTCGGCCACGGCCATACAACCCGGAAGACTCATCAGCAGCTTTGACATCCAGTAGTGAAAGCCTTCATCGTATGAAGTTCTACGTGAATTTTACTCGGCTTTGTATTCACTTAAATAAAATTAAATACTTTTTCAACCTGTGAAATTTCATTTCATTCCCTCCACCCCCTTCTGGTGCTTCACTTTTTCTTCAGACAGTGTGTATTTGTACTTCTGCTGAAACAAGGTTACACAGCAAGTACGCAGCACATCTGCTTGGCTTGATTAGCGTCCATCACTAACAAGAAGAGCTGGCTACAAAATGTTCAAATGTGTGAGAATTCTTAAGGGACCAAACTGCTTAGGTCATCGGTACCTAAGCCTACACACTACTTAACATAACTGACTTATGCTAAGGACAACACACACACACACACCCACGCTCGAGGGAGGACTCGAACCTCAGACTGGGCAGCCACCCGGACCGTTGCAAAACTCCCTACACAGCGCGGCTACCCCGCGCGGCGGCAACAAAATCGGCAGTTATCAATAACTTAAATTTTTCAGGAGAGCGATAAGACATCGCAAAAGTTGGATATAGTCTTGTGGTCAATTTTCTTTTTTATATGGTTTCCCAGTGATACGTTAAACATTCCTGTGACAATGTGCTAACTTACTAATCAACCTAGCTATAGTGAATTTTTTTTTTCAGGTTATGGTTCTCACTGACATAACTGACATAAGCTGTTTTGCCAAAACTTTTTGCTCGGAGCGGGAAGGAATGACACAATAGCTGCACTGCTTATATTTATTAACCGCATGGTATATTAATATATCAAAGGTAAAAAGAGTGATTTACATTAAAAATGTGTGGTACTGAACAAATCTAACCATCCATGGTCCTCAGTGCTACTGTTGTCAGATTTCATCAAGTTCAGTCTGTCATCTTCTTTTCCTCCGTCAATCAGTGTGTTCAAAAAGTTTTGACTCGTCAAACTGAAACAGAGTCTTGACGTCTGGAGCTTTTAACTTATCTTTACATCATTTAGAACTAACTTAGCGCCCGCTCCTCCGCTCACGTTTGCGTAGTAATTACATCAAAAATAATCTGATGAGCATATATTAGGCCTACTGAAAAATTAATGTATTAAAAAGTAGTTTTTATTTCTACGCAATTCTGACAAAGTCAGTTTGTCGTGGTGACTGTTAAAAAGTTTTATTTGATTTAGTTCAAAAACTGCAGCACTTTTTAAACTTTTCACGCTAATCAAGTCTTCTAAACCATGGTATTTTCGGGTGCACTTCTGACCAAAAAGCAGCAACTCTGGTAGCTGGAGTCGGAGGTTTATGTTAAGCACGCTCTTTGCGTTATTGTGGTGATATTTCCACAGAAACTTTCATCCCCTAAAACATTTCCTTATATCCAACCAAGAAGTGAAATGCCAGTTTTAGTGGATTTAGACTTTTTTTTAAATATAACGAAATATTTTCTTAAAGGTTTTCATCCCCTATTTCACCTCCTTGGGGGCTGAATTTTCGAATTTCTAATAGACATACCAAACATCAGTTTTCATGGATTTAGATTTGAAAAGGCTTTCACAATGAAATTTTATGAAATTTGTATCCCCTGTTTCACTTCCTTAGGGTGCAGAATTTCCGAAAACACTGAAAGACCTTTCTTTTTATTTCTCACTGAGAATTCAAATACCAATTTCCATACCGGAAGCTTCAAAAATTCCTTACTAGTTCTTTAACGAGGATTTATTGTCAAAAATCTTTCATCTACTATTTCACCCTCTTAGTGGTTGAATTACTAAAAATGTTGAAACTAGAAATTTTAATTTCTGACTGAGAATCCAAAGATCAATATTCGTTATTATTTTCGTTATCACCTTACTAGCAATATATTTTCAAAAATACTTTCGTCCCCTTTTTCACCCCTTTGGGAGTGGATTTTAGCACTGACCCATCTTAAACGATGCCTGCAGTATGACATCAACATCCTCTCCAAATTTCAAGCTTCTGTCCTTAGCGGTCTGGGCTAGGCAATGGTGAGTCAGTGAATCAGTCTCGCCTATTCCACCCCCTTAGGGGTTGAATTTCCAAAAACAATGAATCATGTATGCTTTTATTTCTAATACAGTTTCCAGACATAAATTTTTATATCTTTAGCTTCAAAAATGTTTGCATAATGAAATATTTCTATAAAAACAGTGATCCCCTACTTCACCCCCCATAGGTGTTGCATTTCCAAAAACAGTGAAACACGTAATTTTTACTTCTAATCGAGAAGCCAAATTCAAATATTAATAGATTTAGCTTCAAAAATGCTTTCATAATCAACTATTATCGTAAAACATTTAATCCCTTATTTCACCCCCTTAGGGGTTTAATTTAAAAAAAAGTTGTAGCAAGTGTTTTTCATTTTTCAAATATCAATTTTCAAAGGTTTAGCTTTAAAAATACTTTAGCAGTTCTTTAATAATAATGTATTTTCAAAAACATTTTCATCCACTAATTCAGCCTCACACGGGTCACATTTCCAAAAATAATGAAACACATATTTATAATGGCTCTGAGCACCATGGGACTTAACATCTATGGTCATCAGTCCCCTAGATCTTAGAACTACTTAAACCTAACTAACCTAAAGACAACACACAACACCCAGTCATCACGAGGCAGAGAAAATCCTTGACCCCGCCGGGAATCGAACCCGGGAATCCGGGCGCGGTAAGCGAGAATGCTACCGCACGACCACGAGCTGCGGACTATTCCTGACCGAGGAACCAGATACCAGTTTTCGTAGGTATAGCTTCAAAATTTTTACAATAGCGATATATTTTCAAAAAACCTTTAATCCCCTATTTCGCCCTCTTAGAGACGTAATTTCAAAAAATCACTTCTTCAACGACGCCTACAGTATAAGATAAAAACCCTCTGCAAATTTCAAGTTTGTATACATAGTGGTTTGGGCCGGACGATGATGAATTGGTAAGTGCAATTATATGTCAAGGCCTGGAATAACTGTCCCCCACAAGAACTTAGCTCTTGGATGGCTCTAGTTTATACACTCCTGGTGCTTTCAGTTTAACAAGTTTCTTTGCAGTTGATTTGAAGTAGCGATCACTATCTTCTTCCATGTTGAATACCAATGTCTGGTACGTCTTACAGACGCTGAAAGATGCAGGAAGCTGTTGAGAAGAAGTAATGATGTCCCTGCCACCAAAAAATTCAATGATTTGATGCCATTTTCACAAAAAAGCAAAATTATGATCGCTGTGCAAAAAATAAAGACCTCTCATGTGGAAGGCATAAGTTATTTTCAGTTTGTGGTCCAGTATACGTATGTATAAAAGTACAGCAAGACTAGATTTTTATCTGACCAGCACATCCATCCGAAATGAGAACTAAACGTCTCTGCAAATGTCGGCTGTTTTTCAAGCAATTAAATAGTAAGGAGGTTACTTCATTTAACATTTTCATGTGAAAAAGGAAAGAAGAGACACTTAATGGAGAAAGCGTCGTAACTTGCTTTCACGAGGGAAAGGTGAGGAGCTGATAGTGTGTACATAAAGGAGGAAGGAATACGATTCCAAGTACAGGGATTCTACTGAAAGAAGAAGCAATGAGTTACTTAAATCAAGCACCAGATTGACTAATATACATGTATTTTACTGTAGGTCGAAAATCCTTCTGACGCTAAGGAAAACACAAAGAAAACTGATATACATGTATTTTACTGTAGGCCGAAAATCCTTCTGACGGTAAGGAGAACACAAAGAAATGCTATGTTAAAAGTGATTTCTTATGTTGTTCAAAACTGTAGTTAAATGTGAACACAGAACATCGCAGGAAAATATTTCTATGTACGTCTTTGATTAAAAAGAGTGTCATGTTAAACGAACGGCCTTGCGTGAACGACGACTCGAATTTGCTCACCCTAGGAGATTTTTAAGAAAAATTGAAGCATCACTTTTCAAACAGCCATTGGTTTACGTCGATGAAACAGTTTTTCACAAATAAAACCGTGAATAGTTATGTTGAGCATAATGCACGAGGGCAATCAGAAAGTATTTGCCTCTAATTTTTATTACGCAAAATAAGGTTCAAAATGGTTCAAATGGCTCTGAGCACTATGGGACTCAACATCTGTGGTCATAAGTCCCCTAGAACTTAGAACTACTTAAACCTAACTAACCTAAGGACATCACACACATCCATGCCCGAGGCAGGATTCGAACCTGCGACCGTAGCAGTCGCGCGGTTTCTGACTGAGCGCCTAGAACCGCTAGACCACCGCGGCCGGCGCAAAATAAGGTACATACAGGTAATGACAAATATACATTCTATTCTACATACCTTACACTATTTTTCCACTTAGTACTCACACCAGTTCACACATTTGTCCCATGGCAGCACTATATTTCAAATGGCCCTGCAGTAGAATTCGTCCAGCTGATTATGGAACCATAGTTGAACTACTGTCTCGACTTCATTGTTATTTATGAATCGCTGCACTCCCACACGATATGTCGAGCTCCCGGGAAATGGCCGTGATGTGCACAGACCAACCTGTTTTCACCTTTGCATCCACTTAGGAAATGTTGTCGTCAGTCAACGACGAAGGCGGCCTCCCCGACCGCTCTTTGTCGTGCAAGACTTCACGGCCTTTGTCGAACTCAAATCACCACTACCACCATCTCATTGTTCTCAAAGCGAAACAGTTTTCCCTATATGTGAGCTGCATTTCCCTATAGATCCCGATGGGTTTTCGTCCCTTGCTCCATAGAAAACGAATCAAACTTCGTTGTTCTAAGGTTTGAAGCAAAATCACCAACTTCATACAGGGTGTTACAAAAAGGTACGGCCAAACTTTCAGGAAACATTCCTCACACACAAATAAAGAAAAGATGTTATGTGGACATGTGTCCGGAAACGCTTAATTTCCATGTTAGAGCTCATTTTAGTTTCGTCAGTATGTACTGTACTTCCTCGATTCACCGCCAGTTGGCCCAATTGAAGGAAGGTGATATTGACTTCGGTGCTTGTGTTGACATGCGACTCATTGCTCTACAGTACTAGCATCAAGCACATCAGTACGTAGCATCAACAGGTTAGTGTTCATCACGAACGTGGTTTTGCAGTCAGTACAATGTTTACAAATGCGGAGTTGGCAGATGCCCATTTGATGTATGGATTAGCACGGGGCAATAGCCGTGGCGCGGTACGTTTGTATCGAGACAGATTTCCAGAACGAAGGTGTCCCGACAGGAACACGTTCGAAGCAATTGATCGGCGTCTTATGGAGCACGGAACATTCCAGCCTATGACTCGCGACTGGGGAAGACCTAGAACGACGAGGACACCTGCAATGGACGAGGCAATTCTTCGCGCAGTTCACGATAACCCTAATGTCAGCGTGAGATAAGTTGCTGTTGTACAAGGTAACGTTGACCACGTCACTGTATGGAGAGTGCTACGGGAGAACCAGTTGTTTCCGTGCCATGTACAGCGTTTGCAAGCACTATCAGCAGCTGATTGGCCTCCACGGGTACACTTCTGTGAATGGTTCATCCAACAATGTGTCAATCCTCATTTCAGTGCAAATGTTCTCTTTACGGATGAGGCTTCATTCCACCGTGATCAAATTGTAAATTTTCACAATCAACATGTATGGGCTGACGAGAATCCGCACGCAATTGTGCAATTACGTCATCAACACAGATTTTCTGTGAACGTTTGGGCAAGCATTGTTGGTGATGTCTTGATTGAGCCCCATGTTCTTCCACCTACGCTCAATGGAGCACGTTATCATGATTCATACGGGATACTCTACCAGTGCTGCTAGAACATGTGCCTTTACAAGTATGACACAACATGTGGTTCATGCACGATGGAGCTCCTGCACATTTCAGTCGAAGTGTTCGTACCCTTCTCAGCAACAGATTCGGTGACCGATGGATTGGTAGAGGCGGACCAATTCCATAGCCTCCACGCTCTCCTGACCTCAACCCTCTTGACTTTCATTTATGGGGGCATTTGAAAGCTCTTGTCTACGCAGCCCCGGTACCAAATGTAGAGTGTCTTCGTGCTCATATTGTGGACGGCTGTGATACAATACGCCATTCTCCAGGGGTGCATCAGCGCATCAGGGATTCCATGCGACGGAGGGTGGATGCAATGTATCCTCGCTAACGGAGGACATTTTGAACATTTCCTGTAACAAAGTGTTTGAAGTCACGCTGGTACGTTCTGTTGCTATGTGGTTCCATTCCATGATTAATGTGATTTGAAGAGAAGTAATAAAATGAGCTCTAACATGGAAAGTAAGCGTTTCCGGACACATGTCCACATAACATATTTTCTTTATTTGTGTGTGAGGAATGTTTCTTGAAAGTTTGGCCGTACCTTTTTGTAACACCCTGTATAACAACTGACAGCAGAGCTGTGCGGCGGAGCGACTGGGAGATAAGGTCGGCACGAACCAAGAAATGTCCAACGCTGGTAATAAATAAGTTGACTTCGCATTTACAGCCGAAATTTGGCTAAAAGAGTAGGGGGAAAGATTTTCTGATTTGCCCTCGTATCAATAAACATTAACTTTTGTTACTCATTTAGTCGTGGTGCTGAACTAGTTGTTACTGTTTTGTAGCGGTTGTGGGTGTGCTCTGTTGTAGGATGGGTTGGGGTGAGTCAGTGGCCGTTTGAAGGCAGTACAATCCTATTGTTACGCCAATATTTCGTGTTACAGAATCAGGTCGGCGTATGGGGGGTTGGAAGGTGGGCCTTGACCCAAGGGCCCAGCATCAAAGTGCTATAGTAGGGCACTGGCAACTGCCATGATCAGAGTTCCCAGGTGTGGCGTGAATTTGCACGAATCAAGAAAGGTCCAACGCTGGGAATGGATATGTTGACTTCGCGTTTACGGCAGTAATTTGGCTGAAAGAGTAGGGTCAAAGATTTTCTGATTTGTCCTCGTATCAATAAACATTAAATTTCGTTGCTCGTTTAGTCGTGGTGTTGCACTAATGGCCTAGCTACGTTAGGGCTGATGTGACAGTCTGACTTGACTCGTCGAGTACGAGACAGCTGGATGACACAGGCAGGCGCCCCAGTGGCTCGGAGGCTACGAGGGCCTCAGTTCGACCCCTGGCTCATCAGGCGGCTATTGGACCCTGTGTCAAAATGACGATGGAGTGGAGAGGCTTCATGGTGGATGCTTCTCTGTGGAACATGCCGGACTGGTGACTTACCAGTTCGATGACCTGCCTTTCTGGGCAGTCAGTATTTACATGTGCAGTGTTGCTGCTGATGAAAATGTCACACATGCCGCTTTAGTATCGCCCCGGGTGTGACAACACCATAGAATCGTCACTGCCGGCAGGAGCGTAACCATGCTAGCTTACAGTGTCTGGAGTACAACATGGAGAGCTGAACACTAGAACAGGTAACGAATCTCAACCAGTGAATTAATCTACAGTGGCGTAGAGGACGAGCACGAAGGTTGAAAGGTGGCTACACTGAGGCACAGCGCCAGAGATCGCGCCAGAGAGTTTTGTTCCGCCGCCTCCACTGGCAGTGATTATTGAGAAGTCGTGGTGGGCAGTGCTTGCTGAGATGTAGTGGAGAGTGCTTGTCGTGAAGTGGAGTGGAGAGTAGTTGTTGAGATGTTGTAGTAAGGAGTGCTTGTTCCATGTTTTATGCAGTTTTTATGGGCTAGATAGCAGATGTTGTTCGAAATGGAGACATTGTAACGATCAGAGTGGTTTTCGTCAATATAAATGAGGTAAAAAATTCACTCTTCCTTTTATTATTTCAATGTTTTAAATAATGTGTCATTACAGGTTCAGTCAACAAGGCATCTGGCTTGTGTTCTTGTGTTAGAGTTTAATTCTGGTTTTCTTGCGTAATTATAGTATTTCCATTTTTTTAATTACTTCAATATAAGTGGTACTTAAAATTTCTTGTCTGATTGAAGAAGAACCGTGCCAGATATGTACGTTGAGTCACACTTCACACACAGAACAGCTACACTTGTGTTTGTTGTTTCGTAGGTTTTATAGTTGCCGGGGACTTAATTAATTAATTGTGTCAACGGAAATTTTCTTTCATTCTTTGTTGTTATTCTAAGCAGTCAGATTGCGTACTAAAACCAGTCAGGGCCAACCGTTTACGAGACTGCGTAACCGCACAGACAGTAAAAATTATTTGCAAAAAATATTTAATTAAGCCCCCATGCAAGGTAAACACAAGACACGATCAGGACGACGCTGCATGAGGCTAAGGCTTGGTAAGCAGCTGTTGAAATCAGAACTGGAACGTCCCGACCACGCCCATCGCTACCAGTAGGTAAACATTTGGCCCAGTGGCACTGCACTATTCTGCAGCAGTACGTCTGCCAGCTCCGCCGCATCCATCTCGATGTCTACTGGAGGGGTTAGTAAAGCCGTGTAGAGAAGTGTCCCTGATTTCAGTAACTAGCCAGGCTCTGACCAGTAGGATGCAGTGCCGCCCAGCTGGTGGGATGGCACAGTGGTGTGCCAGCACGCTGCTGCATTGGATCCTCTCTACAGGTGTCGACCGAGCGCGGTGGCGCAGTGGTTAGAACACTGGACTCGCAACTCGCATTGGGGAGGACGACGGTTCAGTCCCGCGTCTGGCCATCCTGATTTAGGTTTTCCGTGATTTCCCTAAATCGCTCCAGGCAAATGCAGGCATCGTTCCTTCCCTAATCCGATGAGACCGATGACCTTGCTGTTTGGTCTCCTCCCAGAAACAACCCAACCCCCAAACCCAACAGGTGTCGAGCCCTCTTGCATAGGCTCATGCTATTATTATACGAAGCTGTGCAGTGTTGCTGCTTCATGGTCCAGTAGGTATGTGCCTGATTCAGTGGCCTGGATTTTAATTCCTGGTCTTAAATCGTTTTTTTTTTCTCTCAGTAAACGCTTCTTCCATCTCTGGTACTAATTCGTTAATAAGCTTCTTCGCGTTCAAATGCGCTGAGTCACAGGCATTTCACCACAAAAGCATCACCATGATGAATGGTAAAAGTGATGTTTTTACGGTACTGTGCCTCAATCTGCAAAAAACGGAACCCTTATGGCGTCGCTTTGTTGTCTGTATGTCCGTCCGACTATTAAGAACCCTTTTTCTCAGGAACTGGTAGACGCACCGAGCTCAATTTCTGTCACATATTAAGATCCATTAGACTTAGAGAAGGCTTTTGACAATGTTGACTGGAATACTCTCTTTCAAATTCTAAAGGTGGCAGGGGTAAAATACAGGGAGCGAAAGGCTATTTACAATTTGTACAGAAACCAGATGGCAGTTGTAAGAGTCGAGGGACATGAAAGGGAAGCAGTGGTTGGGAAGGGAGTAAGACAGGGTTGTAGCCTCTCCCCGATGTTATTCAATCTGTATATTGAGCAAGCAGTAAAGGAAACGAAAGAAAAATTCGGGGTAGGTATTAAAATCCATGGAGAAGAAATAAAAACTTTGAGGTTCACCGATGACATTGTAATTCTGTCAGAGACAGCAAAGGACTTGGTAGAGCAGTTGAACGGAATGGATGGTGTCTTGAAGGGAGGATATAAGATGAACATCAACAAAAACAAAACGAGAATAATGGAATGTAGTCGAATTAAGTCGGGTGATGTTGAGGGTATTAGATTAGGAAATGAGACACTTAAAGTAGTAAAGGAGTTTTGCTATTTGGGGAGCAAAATAACTGATGATGGTCGAAGTAGAGAGGATATAAAATGTAGACTGGCAATGGCAAGGAAAGCGTTTCTGAAGAAGAGAAATTTGTTAACATCGAGTATAGATTTAAGTGTCAGGAAGTCATTTCTGAAAGTATTTGTATGGAGTGTAGCCATGTATGGAAGTGAAACATGGACGGTAAATAGTTTGGACAAGAAGAGAATAGAAGCTTTCGAAATGTGGTGCTACAGAAGAATGCTGAAGATTAGATGGGTAGATCACATAACTAACGAGGAAGTATAGAATAGGATTGGGGAGAAGAGAAGTTTGTGGCACAACTTGACCAGAAGAAGGGATCGGTTGGTAGGACATGTTCTGAGGCATCAAGGGATCACCAATTTAGTATTGGAGGGCAGCGTGGAGGGTAAAAATCGTAGAGGGAGACCAAGAGATGAATACACTAAGCAGATTCAGGAGTATGTAGGTTGCAGTAGGTACTGGGATATGAAGAAGCTTGCACAGGATAGAGTAGCATGGAGAGCTGCATCAAACCAGTCTCAGGACTGAAGACCACAACAACAACATTAAGATCCATGGTGTGTTCGAGGTAGAACCATTTGAAGCTTCTGAATCATTTCAATCAAAAGATACGGCAATTTATGTTACCTATTCAGATACTCAAAAACTCACTCATGAAAAGGTAAAAGCAACAGTAGAGATCGCAATAATATTTCTTTATTTACCGGTTACGGCTCCCTTCGTCAAGACTCTTGTGACCTCAAAAGCCGCTCAAGGCACCTGTGTAACAAAGGTAAAAATAAATCTGCATTGCCACTGCACTTCAGGAGAGCGCCCTGTGTCTCCAGTCGTGAACACGACAATCTGGCTTACGGTCGCAATGTGACGCAGATAACTGTTCCCACGTTATCTCTTTATACCAAGAACACTCGTCATCGTGGTAAGCTGCCCAACAGTGGCTTACATCACATGTGCGCCATTTGACGCTAATTCATTTTCACAAGCCGAAAACTGTACGTCTTCCCTGCAATGGTTGGCTGCAGTCAACGGCACAAGATGATGATTGATCTTTGCAAGTTATGGTCTACAGGTAATCCGAGAATGACCAACACAACTGAGAACTGAACTGTTGGAGGCGATTGGGAGTGTTATGTTGACACACACAGTACAGAATGGTCTCCACATGATCAATCTGCATTCCAGTCTTCCCTAATGAACAATAATCCAAATCATCCAGTACCATTGTGTGCAAAGAGAGTGGGCAAGGGAGTACCTGGAACAGAAACTGGATCAATGGCGTCGGGTTCTCGAAACTGTCGCACTGCACAGACCGACAGAGTTGCGGGATGGCGACTTCAGACTCCAAAGTGGCATTCGTTGGAAGCTGGGGGATGGGATTTCCAGCGGCGGCCGCAGAGTCAAGAATTCCTGCGCAACGCCAACATTCTTTACTACTCGATGCTTCCACACAGGACATCAATGGATGCAGCCTAGGAGTCGATCGCAGCAGGCGAGCAGCAAATGAGAAATCTGAGACAGTGGAATACTGTGGTAGCATAACGGCGGCTGGATCGAACGTATTAGAGTTCAACTGAGGAGCCTCAGGGAGTAGCTGGGGTGTCAGGCGATGGCACCAACTGGGCGGCGTCGCCTCGGCGGATCCAATTCGAGACTCGGAACCATCAGAGCTCGCTGACGGCTTGTAGAGCAGCGGTTTCGCATAGTTGATGCTACTCGATGAGGATGTAGCTGCTCGGCTGCACATCCAACCAACGACTGGAGAGGAGACTTGTATGCACAGACTTCATGGAATACTGGTGTAGCTGAGCTGGAAGCATAAACATTCGCTGTGGCCGAGGGTGTTATAGTATTGTAAGAGGAGCTTGGTTCCTTTCGTGTCGTCGGCAGTGGAGCTGCTGCTTGTTGGCGCAGCGTGTAGCAGTCTGATCCACTGGTAGTGTTAGAAAGCCATACTACAGAGCACTATGGTAGCTTATCGCAATGCCCAGCTGCAGGACTACGGGATTGCTGGCCCACATACACCATGGCTGTTCATGTTAGCCTGCCGGCAGCTGATGCCACAACAACACCAATCAATGTGAGATTTATCTGAGGTCCGATTAACAGGCAAAGAGGTACCAATGCACAGCCCAGACACACAATCCTTTGGGTTCAGAAGGGAGAAATCTCAATCATGTTTTGGGCTAGTATCAAGTACTTATGTCAGACGAAAATGCGTAGCTCAGACACGCAATTCTATGGGTTCAGAAGTAAGGAATCTCAACTATCTTTTGGGCTAGTGTCAGGTATCTATGTCGGACGTCAAGGCACAGCACAATCATGCAATCCTTTTGGTTGAGAATGGGGGAAACTAACAATATTTTGGGCTAGTATAAAATATTTATCTAGGGTGGAAACAAGCAACTCAGACACGTAGTTCTATGCTTTCAGAAGGGAGGAATCTCAACCATGGTTTGGGCTAGTATCAGGTATTTACGTCAGATGCCAGTGCACAGCTCAGACATACAATCCTATGAGTTCAGAAGGGAGAAATATCAATCATGTTTTGGGCAACTACCAAGGACTTATGTCAGACGCCTCTCACTATAGACGGCTGTGCAATACTGTAAGAGGATCTTCCAAACTATTGTCCATCAAATGGTTCAAATGGCTCTGAGCACTATGGGAATTAACTTCTGAGGTCAACAGTCCCCTAGAACTTAGAACTACTTAAACCTAACTATCCTAAGGACATCACACACATCCATGCCTGAGGCAGGATTCGAACCTGCGGCCGTAGCGGTCGCGCGCTTCCAGACTGCTATTGTCCATCCCTACAGTCAATACACCAACTATGAGTAGTCGTTCAAGACGAAAATGTATGCACACATTGCGCCCACCTGGTGAACATATTCCTCCAGAAGGCAATATTCAACCAAATCCAGTGATCTGCAGTATATGATGACATGAACCCAATCTAGCACGACTAATACCAGTCAAGACTTATAGTACGTCGTCGTACCATCGCAGGAACCCACCTCACACACAAGATGACTTCAGGAGGGCCAGTTTCGAACAGGCATCAGCAGCAATGTTTCGACCATCATCTGGATGGCCAAGGAGAATCGAAGTGCTTCATAATACATGGAGTGGAACAAATGGTACTGAACATTACCCAGAAGCAGATTTTGATTTTGCAGACGTGTATAGAGGTACACTTTCGAGCAGACTTCCTTTATTTTCATTCTTTTTTGTTTTTATTTCACAGTAAATACTTAAGTTTCATAAGGCTTATTCTTTCATTCCCTGCTCCCTTTGAATGTAATTCCGGACTCGTTTTCAAATATACAACTGGTTAAAAATGTTTTTTTTTGAGCAGCAGTGCCAAGTTTCATCATTACTCAGAACCCAGGCTAAACTGTAAATCCCCTAAAAATAATTGGTTAAGTAAGTTTAAAAATCGGAGGAGCTCAGAGTAAGCTGCCTCAGGTAGGACAATGCCTAGGAAAACACCGTGGTACTGAAATCAAATATCGGATTGTCTACGAGTTACCCTTCTACGCTGTTGTTATCTCCATCGTCCTATTTTTTTCAGGTGTAAACATATCAGTTAGCCTGTTGCTAATGCATTCTTAAGATTGATTCAGTTTTCAAAACAAAGCTACACATTTCCTGGCCTAATTGTTTAAGCACTATCATTATCTCTCTTCATCACTGCAGTTACCAGTACATCAAATTCTGCTGTGGAGGTATCATCGAGTTGTATGATTGCCGTCACAGCTTCCTCGTGTAAGACGTGTGATATCAGGCGAACAGTACCAGCTTCATGTGCATGCGGAGACCTGGCTTACGTACCATTTCATTTACTATGCTGTGCTTCCTTAGTCTTGGCGCAGTAGGTGGTGAGTGTGCTGTTCTGTAGGTCTGGCACTGCTGACACTGCTGCCATACTTGCTGCCGCCATCCACGCCGCAGCGTCCCTTGCTGGCGGCCGCCGGAGTGTTGGCACACCTGTTCATCCTGCAAGTCATCGCCAGCGCCATCTACGGTCCAGCCGGCATCTCTGTGCCGCCTATCGGTGAGTGTTTCAGTGCTTCGCAATTGCTGACATCAAAACGTCCCCCGACCCACAGATCCACACGCTTTATTCACTACTGGCCATTAAAATTGCTACACCAAGAAGAAATGCAGATGATAAATGGGTATTCGTTGGAGAAATATATTATACTAGAACTGAAATGTGATTACCTTTCACGCATTTTGGGTGCAAAGATCATGAGAAATCAGTACCCAGAACAACCACTTCTGGCCGTAATAACAGCCTTGATACGCCTGGGCATTGAGTCAAACAGAGCTTGGATGGCGTGTATAGGTACAGCTGCCCATTCAGCTTCAACACGATACCACAGTTCATCAAGAGTAGCGACTGGCGTATTGTGACGAGCTAGGTGCTCGTCCACCATTGACCAGACGTTTTCAGTTGGTGAGAGATTTGGAGAATGTGCTGGCCAGGGCAGCAGTCGAACATTTTCCGTATCCAGAAAAGCCTGCACAGGACCTGCAACATGCGGTCGTGCGTTACCCTGTTGAAATGTAGGGTTTCCCAGGGATCGAATGAAGGGCAGAGCCACGGGTCGTAACACATGTGAAATGTAACGTTCACTGTTCAAAGTGCCGTGAATGCGAACAAGAGGTGACCGAGACGTGTAACCAATGGCACCCCATACCAGCACACAAGGTGATACGCCAGTACGGCGATGACGAATACACGCTTCCAATCAGCGTTCACCGCGATGTCGCCAAACAAGGATGCGACCATCATGATGCTGTAAACAGAACGTGGAAAAAGTGACGTTTTGCCATTCGTGCACCCAGGTTCGTCGTTGAGTACACCATCGCAGGCTTCCTGTCTGTGATGCAGCGTCAAGGGTAACCGCAACCAGGGTCTCCGAGCTGATAGTCCATGCGGCTGCAAACGTCGTCGAACTGTTCGTGCAGATGGTTGTCGTCTTGCAAACGTCCCCATCTGTTTACTCAGGGATCGAGACGTGGCTGCACGATCCGTTACAGCCATGCGGATAAGATGCTAGCGATACGAGGCCGTTGGGATCCAGCACGGCGTTCCGCATTACCCTCGTGAACCCACCGATTCCATATTCTGCTAATAGTCATTGGATCTCGACCAACGCGAGCAGCAATGTCGGCTACAATCCGACCTTTATCAAAGTCGGAATCGTGATGGTACGCATTTCTCCTCCTTACAGGAGGCATTACGACAACGTTTCACCAGACAACGCCGGTCAACTCTGTTTGTGTATGGGAAATCGGTTGGAAACTTTCCTCATGTCAGCACGTTGTAGGTGTCGCCACCGGCACCGACCTTGTGTGAATGCTCTGAAAAGCTAATCATTTGCACATCATAGCATCTTCTTACTGTCGGTTAAATTTCGCCCCTGTAGCACGTCATCTTCGTGGTGTAGCAATTTTAATGGCCAGTAGCGTATATACGGGGTGATTATAATTAAACTTCCCTATTTACACGTTATAACACGGAAACTTATTACCAAACGAGTACCAAACTTGGTAGCATTAATGTCTAGATTATGGGGTGCATAATTTCCGTGCATCACAGCGCCACCGTCCAGTTCCATCTATGGCCACCAAGTGCCGTGATCAGTCATAGTGATTCATAGTCTCACACCCTGACCATTCACAGTGCACTTGTTGACCTGTCAACATGAGCTTGGACAAAAGGAGCAGGGCATTACTGTTGAAGCTCTATTATCAAATCAACAGTAATGCTGCAGCTGCACTTCGCGAATATCGCCAGCTGAAAGGCTTGCACCACGGGACGCCCAACGGCGTGTTGACTTCGCTCTCCACTTCTCGCAAGGACTGAAGTTGACGAGGCCTGGCCCTGAGCCGTCCTATGGACAGACGAAGCTCATTTTTCTCTGATGCGTGAGGTGAACACTCAGAATTGACGAGTGTGGGGATCTGCAAATTCAGTCACTGTGCATGTAGTTTCCCGTGTGGTGTGGCTTGACGGTTAAGTTCATCGTATGTAAAGTACACAAGCGGCAAGACGCAGTCAATACCTTCACTGCGCAGTGCCGATGGTACTGTTACCGACGACTGTGCCGCTAAAGCAGTTTTCCGAAATTCCTTCACCAGGAAAGACGAATGGAATATTCCAGAATTTGAAACACGCACAGCTGCTAGTATGAGTTTCTTAGAAGTAGATACCTTAGGGGTTGCGAAGCAACTCAAATCGCTTGATACGGCCAAGTCTTCTGGTCCAGATTGTATACCGATTAGGTTCCTTTCTGATTACGCTGATGCAATAGCTCCCTACTTAACAATCATATACAACCGCTCGCTCATAGATAGATCTGTACCTACAGATTGGAAAATTGCGCAGGTCGCACCAGTGTTTAAGAAGGGTAGTAGGAGTAATCCATCGAACTACAGACCTATATCATTGACGCCGGTTTGCAGTAGGGTTTTGGCGCATATACTATATTCAAACATTATGAATCACCTCGAAGGGAACGATCTATTGATACGCAATCAGCATGATTTCAGAAAACATCGTTCTTGTGCAACGCAGCTAGCTCTTTATTCGCAAGAAGTAATGGCCGCTATCGACAGGGGATCTCAAGTTGATTCCGTATTTCTAGATTTCCGGAAAGCATTTGACACCGTTCCTCACAGGTGACTTCTGATCAAGCTGCAGGCCTATGGGGTATCATCTCAGTTGTGCGACTGGATTCGTGATATCCTGTCAGGAGGGTCGCAGTTCGTAGTAATAGACGGCAAATCATCGTGTAAAACTGAATGATATCAGGTGTTCCCCAGGGAAGCGTCCTGGGACCTTTGCTGTTCCTGATCTATATAAATGACCAGGGTGGCAATCTCAGCAGTTCTCTTAGGTTGTTCGCAGATGATGCTGTAATTTACCGTCTAGTAAGGTCATCCGAAGGCCAGTACCAGTTGCAAAGCGATTTAGAAAAGATTGCTGTATGGTGTGGCAGTTGGCAGTTGACGCTAAATAACGAAAAGTGTGTGGTGATCCACACGAGTTCCAAAAGAAATCCGTTCGAATTCGATTAGTCGGTAAATAGTACAATTCTCAAGGCTGTCAATTCAACTAAGTACCTGGGTTTTAAAATTTCGAACAACTTCAGTTGGAAAGACCACATAGATAATATTGTGGGGAAGGCGAGCCAAAGGTTGCGTTTCATTGGCATGACACTTAGAAGATGCAACAAGTCCACTAAAGAGGCAGCTTACACTACACTCGTTCGTCCTCTGTTAGAATATTGCTGCTCGGTGTGGGATCCTTACCAGGTGAGATTGATGGAGGACATCGAAAGGGTGCAAAAAAGGGCAGCTCGTTTTGTATTATCACGTAATAGGGGACAGAGTGTGGCAGATATGATACGCGAGTTGGGATGGAAGTCATTAAAGCAAAGACGTTTTTCGTCGCGACGAGATCTCTTTACAAAATTTCAGTCACCAACGTTCTCTTCCAAATGCGAAAATATTTTGTTGAGCCCAACTTACATAGGTAGGAATGATAATCAAAGAAAAATAAGAGAAATCAGAGCTCGAACGGAGAGGTGTAGGTGTTTTTCCCGCGCGCTGTTCGGGAGTGGAATGGTAGAGAGATGGTATGATTGTGGTTCGGTGAACCTTCTGCCAAGCACTTGAATGTGAATTGCGGAGTAATCATGTAGATGTAGATGTAGGTCATTGGCCCATTCTTTTTTGAGGTTTGAGCAGGTTTGTCACTTAGGGACCAAGGACATGCAGTGAGCCGGCCGAAGTGGCCGTGCGGTTCTGGGCGCTGCGGTCTGGAACCGCGAGACCGCTACGGTCGCAGGTTCGAATCCTGCCTCGGGCATGGATGTGTGGGATGTCCTTAGGTTAGTTAGGTTTCACTAGTTCTAAGTTCTAGGGGACTAATGACCTCAGCAGTTGAGTCCCATAGCGCTCAGAGCCATTTGAACCATTTTGAAGACATGCAGCGTGACTGGCCAGCGTTATTGCGATACGCTTCTCTAGCATGTCATACCCACCGTACAGGAGAGAGTCGCATTGAATTAAACAGTTTTCACGCAAGATGGGGTCCCACCGCACATCGTTCGTGAAGTTCACCTGCTTCTCCGAAACACATTTGGAAACGATCGAATTATCAGCCGGTCGTTTCCAATGGTTTCGTTGGCACGATAACCTGATATCGCTCCCTGTGGTTTGTGGCTGTGCGGCTACCTAAAGGACAGGGTTTACCAGGGGAACTTGTTGATCGGCTGATCTGAAGAGCAGCATATCAAGAGAGGTTGTCAGCATACCCACAGACATGCTTCGTCCTACCGTGCAGAATGCAATCCTGCGCTTTCAGACTCTTCTGAACACTGATGGACGCCATATTAAGCCCCTTCTGAACCAGTAATGGTACCGGTATGTAATGGTATGATTTACCGTAGCAGGACATTAAAAATGTTCCAATTAAATACATTCTGCATTATTTCTCTTCCCCCTGTCCTTGACATTAATGCTACCAAGTTTGCTCCTCATACTGTAATTAATTTCCGTGTTACAACGTGTTAAACAGGGAATATTGAATTATAACATCCCGGCATATATATAAAGTTTCCCCTTCCCAGGAAGGGGAAACTTTATTGACACATTCCTGGGGTCAGATACATCACATGAACACACTGACAGAACCACAGGCACATAGACACAGGCAACAGAGCATGCACAATGTCGGCACTAGTACAGTGTATATCCACCTTTCGCAGCAATGCAGGCTGCTATTCTCCCATGGAGACGATCGTAGAGATGCTGGATGTAGTCCTGTGGAACGGCTTGCCATGCCATTTCCACCTGGCGCCTCAGTTGGACCAGCGTTCGTGCTGGACGTGCAGACCGCGTGAGACGACGCTTCATCCAGTCCCAAACATGCTCAATGGGGGACAGATCCGGAAATCTTGCTGGCCAGGGTAGTTGACTTACACCTTCTAGAGCACGTTGGGTGGCACGGGATACATGCGGACGTGCATTGTCCTGTTGGAACAGCAAGTTCTCTTGCCGGTCTAGGAATGGTAGAACGATGGGTTCGATGACGGTTTGGATGTACCGTGCACTATTCGGTGTCCCCTCGACGATCACCAGTGGTGTACGGCCAGTGTAGGAGATCGCTCCCCACACCATGATGCCGGGTGTTGGCCCTGTGTGCCTCGGTCGTATGCAGTCCTGATTGTGGCGCTCACCTGCACGGCGCCAAACACGCATACGACCATCATTGGCACCAAGGCAGAAGCGACTCTCATCGCTGAAGACGATACGTCTCCATTCGTCCCTCCATTCACGCCTGTCGCGACACCACTGGAGGCGGGCTGCACGATGTTGGGGCGTGAGCGGAAGACGGCCTAACGGTGTGCGGGACCGTAGCCCAGCTTCATGGAGACGGTTGCGAGTGGTCCTCGCCGATACCCCAGGAGCAACAGTGTCCCTAATTTGCTGGGAAGTGGCGGTGCGGTCCCCTACGGCACTGCGTAGGATCCTACGGTCTTGGCGTGCATCCGTGCGTCGCTGCGGTCCGGTCCCAGGTCGACGGGCACGTGCACCTTCCGCCGACCACTGGCGACAACATCGATGTACTGTGGAGACCTCACGCCCCACGTGTTGAGCAATTCGGCGGTACGTCCACCCGGCCTCCCGCATGCCCACTATACGCCCTCGCTCAAAGTCCGTCAACTGCACATACGGTTCACGTCCACGCTGTCGCGGCATGCTACCAGTATTAAAGACTGCGATGGAGCTCCGTACGCCACGGCAAACTGGCTGACACTGACGGCGGCGGTGCACAAATGCTGCGCAGCTAGCGCCATTCGACGGCCAACACCGCGGTTCCTGGTGTGTCCGCTGTGCCGTGTGTGTGATCATTGCTTGTACAGCCCTCTCGCAGTGTCCGGAGCAAGTATGGTGGGTCTGACACACCGGTGTCAATGTGTTCTTTTTTCCATTTCCAGGAGTATATATATATAAAGGGTGAGTCAGGAGGAAAGGTACATGCTTTGAGGGGTGATAGTTTTAGTGATTCTGAGCAAAAAACTTCATATGGACATATGCCATATTCCGAATGGTTTCCGAGATACAACACATTTAATATCACTTTTCTTGAATAACTTGAAAACCACAGCCTCCAGCTAAAACAGGTCGCAGTAAAAAATTAAACTATGTTTAATTTCCTACAAAAAGGTCCTATTCATTCTTTTCTCTAGAACTAATGATGTGTGCGAAGAGAGCGCGAGAATGTTGAGAAACTTACTCGGACGCGCGTGCGCTGTAGTTCACGTAGTTTTTGTAGGCCAAATTGAGGTAGTTTCCCGACTTGATAGACCACAAGGGTATCGCATCAGTCTGTTCGTCTCAACTGGTTCTACACTACTATGGTACATTGTAAACACGACACTGTTTCATAGTACAGAAAATAAATAACAACCTTTGATCCTGACTCACCATGTATATACTGTCTGTTTCCTGTATTAAATGGTTTGTTCACTAACGATTACTGTTCACTAATAGTTATCACCTTTCATAAAAGTATATTCTGAAAGTACATTGGTGAACAAAACTTAAGGACGAAAGTGACTTTCGCATATGTGGCTGTCATAGCTCAACGAAACGTGAACTGTACGTAGAGAGAACTGCTGCAGTATAGTAAAGAAGGTAACTGAAACAAATACGCAGTGAGGCGAACATAAATGACACCTTATTTCAGAGGCAATAGTGGGTCAAACCAGTTTTCATGTTTTTGTAGCTGATGTCATCTGTGGATTGTATGCTGATTGAAGAGCTTCAGTAAATGGATCGTTTGGTCCAAATCCCTCATACTGCGATATAATAATAGAGAGAGAGAGAAAAACGCTCTCTATGAAATCACAGTTCCCTTAAGAGCCATAGAGGGCCATATCCAAGGAGCCAGTCGGAACAAATAGCTCGTACCATGTGATGTAAACATTCAAGATGGGTGACATAATGCAAGGAAATAGTGAAATAATTAAAAAACAATGAAACGTGTGCAAAATTGTGATCAGTGAATGAAAAACACCGGAAAAAGGAAAAGAAATGTGTGTCAAGTGTATGTTAATTCAAGTGGGAAATGTGTATCTGCGAAGAGATAAAAATATTGTAAATGTGGCTTGTGATACAAATACTGTAAATGTGGTTTATGATACAAATATTGTAAATGTGGCATGTGATGTTTCGAACGTTTGGGCGATACAAATGATGGAGCATATGATCATGACACGTCTTGGACCATTAGTGATTTCGACCAGCAAAATGTACATATTTCAGGTATGGTTCATGTAATGAATATCAAGAAACGTCGTGGAAATACTAATTCACAATACAGTCATAAAAACAATTACATATTTATTTCATCAGATTTAAGGTGTATACCATCTCATTGAATTTAACAAGCTGGGCACTGGTTTACAGTCATAATTCATTTGTAATTATATTAAATGGTATTAGCTGTATATTATTTAGTTGTGGTGGCATTTTTTCCTTATAGGACAATAGTAACGTTAAACTATGCAACACCAAATTCCTCAAATTTCATGGCGTTGGTAATGAGAGGTTATCACGAATGCTATTGAAGCAACTGAGTTCTGTTTCGCCAGTTGTTCTGCAGGATGAATGCGGGAAACATGAGTATCTGATAGCGCCATCGAATTTAATGTGGAACGTATTTAAAGTTTTCCGATCGAGACAAGTCATTACAATACTGTAGATAATGATAAGAGCCAGCATTTATCACAAGACCTATCAATGAGGAAAATGGATGAACTTCATAATAAGCTATGCAAGGAAAAAGTTAATCCTGTTATAGAATAGTATTACAGAAATTTATTTAGTACTAAGTTCAGTTTATTTTTAAAGAAACCTAAAAGTTATACAGGTTCTGTTTGTGATGGAATGAGAGTCACAGTAAGACAGGAGGGATAACTTCCCAAAATGTTGGAGTTTATAAGCAGCGTGCGGAGAAAGCAAGAAGGGAGTTGACAGCAGATATTAAAAAGTCTAAAAACAATAGTCTGTGCATGACATGGAGCAAACATTATCTCTGCCTCTTCTTACTACAAATGTTTATTTTTTATAAAAGAAAGTTGGGAGTGTGCAATGTAGACGTGCGTGGTTGCGAACATGATTCAGGATGCAAGTATTTGCGGAGGGAACACACTGCTCAGAATGATGCTAATGAAGTGGGATCATGTCCATTATCTTACCTCAGATCAGTAAATACGAAAGCTGACACGTTCTGACACGTGTGAGAGACAAAAGAGAAACAAGAATATAGCTTTGCTGTGGGGCTGTGTTGTCCACCACACTACGTTTGAGAAAACAAATCAAAAATTTCTAGAATCAGATCATTGTTTCCTCCGTAATGAAAGGGACTGCAGTAGCAATGTATCTGCTAAACGCAAAGCCGAATTTCTATTCCCAGTAGATGATTATGGGATCTCATAAAACACTGAAGGAGAAAGAACCCGTTTGAAGTTTAAACCGGATCAGTCAGAATTTTTTGAAATCAAACATAGTACAAAATGTATATTTCAATGGCCAAGGAAACTGTAGGTGTTGAAAAGGTGCAATGGTTGAACATTAAATTGATGGGGTCTGAAGCAACTGAACCCATGAAAAATAATGATGTTATTCATTAAATGGAATAGAAAGCTGGAAAATTATTGAGATTTAACCAGTGAAAAGGGGCAGCAACAATGTGAGGATTACGTCTGCTGTTCCTTCCCCATGGTCTTTGCTAACAGTTCATTTAGTTGTTATTGTGGTCTTCAGTCCTGAGACTCGTCTGATGCAGCTCTCCATGCTACTCTATCCTGTGCAAGCTTCTTCATCTCCCAGTACATACTGCAACCTGCATCCTTCTGAATCTGCTTAGTGTATTCATCTCTTGTTTTTCCTCTACGATTTTTACCCTCCACGCTGCCGTCCAATACTAAATTGGTGATCCCTTGATTCCTCAGAACATGTCCTACCAACCGATCCGTTCTTCTAGTCAAGTTGTGCCACAAATTTGTCTTCTCCCCAATTCTGTTCAATACCTCCTCATTAGTTATGTGATCTACCCATCTAATCTTCACCATCCTTCTGCAGCACCACATTTCGAAAGCTTCTGTTCTCTTCTTGTCCAAACTATTTATCGTCCATGTTTCACTTGGATACATGGCTACACTTCACACAAATACTCTCAGAAATGATTTCCTGGCACCCAAATGTATACTCGATATTAAGAAATTTCTCTTCTTCAGAAACGCTTTCCTTGCAATTGCCAGTCTACATTTTATATTCTCCCTACTTCGACCATCATTAGTTATTTTGCTCCCCAAACAGCAAAACTCCTTTACTACTTTAAGTGTCTCATTTCCTAATCTAATTCCCTCAGCATCACTCGAGTTAATTTGACTATATTCCATTATCCTCGT
This sequence comes from Schistocerca cancellata, assembly GCF_023864275.1. NCBI lineage: Eukaryota > Metazoa > Arthropoda > Insecta > Orthoptera > Acrididae > Schistocerca > Schistocerca cancellata. Next base: position 693,548,895 of record NC_064631.1, read on the forward strand.
TTTGCTTTTGTTGATGTTCATCTTCTATCCTCCTTTCAAGACACCGTCCATCCCGTTCAACTGCTCTTCCAGGTCCTTTGCTGTCTCTGACAGAATTACAATTCATCGGCGAACCTCAAAGTTTTTATTTCTTCTCCATGGATTTTACTACCTACTCCGAATTTTTCTTTTGTTGCCTTTGCTGCTTGCTCAATATACAGATTGAATAACATCGGGGAGAGGCTACAACCCTGTCTTAACCCCTTCCCAACCACTGCTTCCCTTTCATGCCCCTCGACTCTTATAACTGCCATCTAGTTTCTGTACAAATTGTAAATAGCCTTTCGCTCCCTGTATTTTACCCCTGCCACCTTCAGAATTTGAAAGAGAGTGATGCGGTCAACATTGTCAAAAGCTTTCTCTAAGTCTATAAATGCTAGAAACGTAGGTTTGCCTTTCCTTAATCTATTTTCTAAGATAGGTCGTAGGGTCAGTACTGCCTCACGTGTTTCAACATTTCTACGGAATCCAAACTGATCTTCCCCAAGATCGGCTTCTACCAGATTCCCCATTCGTCTGTAAGGAATTCGCGTTAGTATTTTGCATCCGTGACTTATTAAACTGATAGTTTGGTAATTTTCACATCTGTCAACACATGCTTTCTTTGGGATTGGAATTATTATATTCTTCTTGAAGTCTGAGGGTATTTCGCCTCTCTCGTACATCTTGCTCACCAGATGGTAGAGTTTTGTCAGGACTGGCTCTGCCAAGGCTGTCAGTAGTTCTAATGGAATGTTGTCTACTCCCGGGGCCTTGTTTCAGCTCAGGGCTTTCAGTGTTCTGTCAAATTCTTCACGCAGTATCGTATCTCCCATTTCATCTTCATCTACATCCTCTTCCATTCCATAATATTTTCCTCAAGTACATCGCCCTGTGTAGACTATCAGTATACTCCTTCCACCTTTCTGCTTCCCCTTCCTTGCTTGGAACTGGGTTTCCATCTGAGCTCTTGATAGTCATACAAGTGGTTCTCTTTTCTACAAAGGTCTCTTTAATTTTTCTGTAGGCAGTATCTATCTTACCCCTAGTGATATATGCGTCTACATCCTTACATTTGTCCTCTAGCCATCCCTACTTAGCCATTTTGCACTTCCTGTCTCTCTCATTTTTCAGACGTATCCAGTTCATAAAGAAGCAGTCAAATTAAATAAAACTAAATATGAAGACGTAATATCTTTGTTGCCTTATATTCCACCAGTCTCACATCAATTTTTCTAGAACTTAGATGTGGAAAGCTAAGTAGCAAGAAAGAGTTGGATATAAAAACTCACAGCTATAGTGGGACATGTTCAAGATTCTGAAATGTGTACTACTAGCACCATTATTTTTAGGATAACATATTTGTTCTTTTTATTTCATGTTGCAAGTATAGTTTCATCAGCGTCTGCTTTGCACAATAATGTTGAAAGTTTCAGATATTGTGCATCAATAAATTATGTGACATACTAAACTTTAGGTCAATTTTTCTCAGTTTCAAGGAAGTGGTATTTGACCGACTCTGGCTGTCAGAACCACAATTACACTGAAGTCCCAGCGATCTGTGATGGTCCCCTGGACATTAAAAAAGACGTCACAATAATGTTGGCTGGTGAGTGTACCCTGTTTGAAGATCTTTAGGATGTCAGTAAGCCCATGCAGCATTATGCTTCCACTCACCATAACACCTGAACCATCAATACGGTCATATCCGACAATATTCCTGGCTGTATTACGTGTTCGCATCTCTCGCAATGTGAGGACACGTCCGTAATGTCTTCTCACACAGACTCTGCTGTCACCTGAGAAGAGCGTACGACCCTACTCCTTATTGGTTCTGTTCCTATGGTCTTGACACCAACCGAAATGGTCCCACCAATCTACAGGTCTCACTGGAGTATACCGTACTGGTCGTTGAACCACTGGCGAACAGCCATCACCAAACCAGCAAGCTGGACTGCTGAGGCGTATGGTTTAGGTCACAGCCTACCACTGGAAGTTGACAACATTCCATTAGAACTACTGAGTTGTCACACGAGATCAGTAAGTGCTGTGCCAGCAAGGGTTTCATGTATACAGGGCATACCATAGGGCGATATGGCTGCTGCTACTGGCGAAGAGATCAAACTCGTGCCAGTATGGGGCATGAGATTGGGTGCCTTGCAGTCCTGTTAAATGTGGTTGTAATTGTACCCAATATTTGATGTGGGTCCATTATTGCCTATTGTACAATGTAGCTGACTGTCGTCGACCAGCTCTCCTTTGGACAGCAGGGCCTGTGGTTCACATCACTCCCCATTCACACGAAAGAACGCGCGAGCAATATTAAAATTCTGGGCTACGCTCATGACACTTCGTCCTTCTTCCAGTTTCCCAATGATCATTCCGCAGGAAAAGTCATACAGATTTTGTCCCTGGGCCATGCTGTGATGAAGAACACAACCACAGCGCACTGTAACAGCTTGCTCACTGACACTCACTGTCTTTTCCTGTTCGTTGAACTGCCTCGTGTTGCTTGGCCAGTTCCTTTTGACACTATAGTAGTCAATGCGAACTCACGCCATTTGACGTCCACCTTCCTGTCGACGACTTGGTGGCAACATGCTCCTGCACTTCCTTTCATTTCCTCCAGGTTTTTAATATGGTATGTTTCTTTATCTGTTTTTCCCTTAAGTTCCGTAACATTAAGATTTGTCAGAATGCAGCATTACATAGGAGTTAAATTGGACGGTAATCAGAATGGACGAGAAGAGAACCGAGTCCACGTTGCTACAGAAGAATGGAAGAAAAGAGTTACATTAGAGGACTTGACGAGGCGAAGGGTGATGGGACATGGAAGTATGGAAGGAGAAGGTGATCGGGTAGTGGACGCCAGTTTGGGGAGGAGGAGGTATAAGGGTTACGAAATTGTAAAGGGAAGCCAAGGATTGACTACAGAAAAATACTGGCACAGGATGATATATCGTGGGGATATTACTCAAAACAGTCTTCAGAACTGTAGATTATGCAAAAAAAAAAAAAAAAAAGTGATTATACTTTTAAAACCTCGTGGTATTGTTTATTCCATTCCATATCTAGCCCTATAACGAAGGAAACAAAAGAAATATTCGGAGTAGGTATTAAAATCCATGGAGACGAAATAAAAACTTTGAGGTTCGCCGATGACATTGTAATTCTGTCAGAGACAGCAAAGGAGTTGGAAGAGCAGTTGAACAGAATGGATAGTGTCTTGAAAGGAGGATATAAGATGATCATCAACAAAAGCAAAACGAGGATAATGGAATGTAGTCAAATTAAGTCGGGTGATGCTGAGGGAATTAGATTAGGAGATGAGACACTTAAAGTAGTAAAAGAGTTTTGCTATTTGGGGAGCAAAATAACTGATGATGGTCGAAGTAGGGAGGATATAAAATGTAGACTGGCAATGGCAAGGAAAGCGTTTGTGAAGAAGAGAAATTTGTTAACATCAAGTATAGATCTAAGTGTCAGGAAGTCGTTTCTGGAAGTATTTGTATGGAGTGTAGACATGTATGGAAGTGAAACATGGACGATAACTAGTTTGGACAAGAAGAGAATAGAAGCTTTCGAAATGTGGTGCTACAGAAGGATGCTGAAGATTAGATGTGTAGATCATATAACTAATGAGGAAGTATTGAATAGGATTGGGGAGAAGAGAAGTTTGTGGCACAACTTGACTAGAACAAGGGATCGGTTGGTAAGACATGTGTTGAGGCATCAAGGGATCACAAATTTAGTATTGGAGGGCAGCGTGGAGGATAAAAATCGTAGAGGGAGACCAAGAGATGAATACACTAAGCAGATTCAGAAGGATGTAGGTTGCAGTAGGTACTGGGAGATGAAGAAGCTTGCCCAGAATAGAGTAGCATGGAGAGCTGCATCAGACCAGTCTCAGGACTGAAAACTACAACAACAACTGCTCTGGACGTGTTAACCCGCGCGCCTTTGTACCTGTCCCTGTAGAGACGTTCAGAGTACCAGGTAGAAGGGCTGGTGGCGCGCATATCTCAAATAACATACTGTCAAAGTCACAGTTTGGATTTCTAAAAGGTTCTGATATTGAGAAGGCTATCTTCACTTACAGAGAAAATGTGCTTAATTCATTAGACAAAAAATTGCAGGCAACTGGTATATTTTGTGATCTGTCAAAGGCATCTGACTGTGTAAATCACAATATCCTTTTAAGTAAACTAGAATATTATAGTGTAACAGGAAATGCTGCAAAATGGTTTAAAACTTATATCTCTGGCAGGAAACAAAGGGTGTTATTAGGAAAGAGACATGTATCAAGCTATCAGGCATCATCCAACTGGGAACTAATTACATGTGGGGTCCCACAAGGTTCCATTTTGGGGCCCTTACTTTTTCTTGTGTATATCAATGACCTTTCATCAGTAACATTACCAGATGCCAAGTTTGTTTTGTTTGCCGATGATACAAACATTGCAATAAATAGCAAATCAAGTGTAGTCTTAGAAAGATCAGCCAATAAAATATTTGTGGACATTAATCACTGGTCCCTAGCCAATTCTTTGTCACTAAACTTTGAAAAAACACACTACTGCAGTTCAGAACTTGTAAAGGGTGTCCCAAGAGTATATGTCTAACATACGATGACAAGAAGATAGAAGAAGTGGACAGTGTTAAATTCTTGGGATTACAGCTTGATAATAAATTCAACTGGGAGGAGCACACCACAGAACTGCTTAAGGGTCTTAACAAATCTCTGTTTGCAATGCGAATTTTGTCAGACATAGGGGATATAAAAATGAAAAAGCTGGCATACTATGCTTACTTTCATTCCATAATGTCATATGGGATTATTTTTTGGGGTAATTCATCAAGCCAAGCTAAAGTTTTCCGGGCACAAAAACGTGCAGTAAGAATTATATGTGGTGTGAATTCAAGAACATCCTGCAGAAGCCTGTTTAGGGAACTAGGGATACTAACTACAGCTTCCCAATATATTTATTCGTTAATGAAATTTGTCATTAAAAATATATCACTTTTTCAAACCAACAGCTCAATTGATGGAATCAATACTAGAAATGAGAATAATCTTCACAAGGATTTAAAGTCATTTAGTCTTGTACAAAAAGGTGTGCATTATTCAGGAACACACATTTTCAATAACATGCCAGCAGCCATAAAAAGCTTAACAACCAATGAAATTCAGTTTAAGAGAAGCCTAAAGGATTTATTGGTGGCCAACTCCTTCTACTCCATTGATGAATTTCTTAGTAAAACCAACTGATTTGTATATAAGTACAACATAACGTCTGTACAATTTCAGTGCAGTAATGTGTTCACTGAAAATTTGTGTGTGTGTGTGTGTGTGTGTGTGTGTGTGTGTGTGTGTAAGTATAATCTAACTTCTGCACCATTTCAGTGCAGTAATGTGTTCATTGTAAATAAGTATTACAGTAGTTGTATTACATGTTTATTACCTTATAAATAAATAAAAAACTTTTTTATTTTAAATTCAGTGCATTAGTATTTGTAAAATGACTCTTAGTGTTCATTAAAAAATGACGATCATTCCACTTGGGACCTGTGGAATGGTACATTAGCTTATTTGTTTTAGTTGTAAATATTTGTCATGTATTGTTGTTTTTCTGACATGTTCCACATCCTGGAGGACCTCCTCACTACGGATCAACTGGAATGAAAGTAAATCTAATCTAATCTAATCTAATAAAGACGTTCAGAGCACACAGGGACAGGTACAATGGCGCGCGGGTTAACACGTCCAGAGCAGTTAAAGGGCTAGATGCTGTTCACGGAGAGAGGCATCGGCGTGATGCTTCTGCGACCCTAACTACTCGTAGACACAGTTTCCTTGTCCAGAGGGGCACTGCACGCTGTGGGCGCCACGTCTCTTGCAGTGCTGCTGGTCCGCGACTCCCTGGTCCTGTGCACGCTGTCGCTGGTGACGTCAGTGGCGCACCGCCGGCTGGTCACCGCCTGCCCGGAGCCGCCGGCCATCCTCAGGGCGTCCTCCGCCAGGCTGCTCGACCTCTGGGCCGCCAGCCTCTCCTTCGTCCGCTTGCAGGTACCTGTCAGACTGGCTACCCGATCCTGGGCTACAGCTGAATTTGCAAGGGGATGGCTAGGGACCGCATTGCTGATATAGAAGGAAAACCACTCGAGCATATATCCCCTAACAGGTTTATAAACAGTACATCTACAACTACATGATTACTCTGCAATTCACATTTAAGTGCTTGGCAGAGGGTTCATCGAACCACAATCAAACTATCTCTCTACCATTCAACTGCCGAACAGCGCGCGGGAAAAACGAACACCTAAACATTTCTGTTCGAGCTCTGATTTCTCTTATTTTATTTTGATGATCATTCCTACCTATGTAGGTTGGGCTCAACAAAATATTTTCACATTCGGAAGAGAAAGTTGGTGACTGAAATTTCGTAAATAGATCTCGCCGCGACGAAAAACGTCTTTGGTTTAATGACTTCCATCCCAACTCGCGTATCATATCTGCCACACTCTCTCCCCTATTACGTGATAATACAAAACGAGCTGCCCTTTTTTGCACCCTTTCGATGTCCTCCGTCAATCCCACCTGGTAAGGATTCCACACCGTGCAGCAATATTCTAACAGAGGACGAGCGAGTGTAGTGTAAGCTGTCTCTTTAGTGGACTTGTTGCTTCTTCTAAGTGTCCTGCCAATGAAACGCAACCTTTGGCTCGCCTTCCCCCCAATATTATCTATGTGGTCTTTCCAACTGAAGTTGTTCGTAATTTTAACACCCAGGTTCTTAGTTGAATTGACAGCCTTGAAAATTCTACTATTTATCGGGTAATCGAATTCCAACGGATTTCTTTTGGAACTCATGTGGATCACCTCACACTTTTCGTTATTTAGCGCCATCTGCCACCTGACACACCATACAGCAATCTTTTCTAAATCGCTTTGCAACTGATACTGGTCTTCGGATGACCTTACTAGACGGTAAATTACAGCATAATCTGCGAACAACCTAAGAGAACTGCTCAGATTGTCACCCAGGTCATTTATATAGATCACGAACAGCAGAGGTCCCAGGACGCTTCCCTGGGGAACACGCGATATCACTTCAATTTTACTCGATGATTTGCCGTCTATTACTACGAACTGCGACCTTCCTGACAGCAAATCACGAATCCAGTCGCACAACTGAGACGATACCCCATAGGCCCGCAGCTTGATTAGAAGTCGCTTGTGAGGAACGGTGTCAAAAGCTTTCCGGAAATATAGAAATGCGGGACCAACTTGAGATCCCCTGTCGATAGCGGCCATTACTTCGTGCGAATAAAGAGCTAGCTGCGTTGCACAAGAACGATGTTTTCTGAAACCATGCTGATTACGTATCAATAGATGGTTCCCTTCGAGGTGATTCATAATATTTGAATACAATATATGCTCTAAAACCCTACTGCAAACCGATGTCAATGATATAGCTCTGTAGTTCGATGGATTACTCCTACTACCCTTCTTAAACACTGGTGCGACCTGCGCAATTTTCCAATCTGTAGGTACGGATCTATCGGTGAGCGAGCGGTTGTATATGATTGCTGAGTAGGGAGCTATTGTATCAGCGTGATCTACCCATCTAATCTTCAGCATTCTTCTGTAGCACCACATTTCGAAAGCCTCTATTCTCTTCTTGTCCAAACTAGTTATCGTCCATGTTTCACTTCCATACATGGATACACGCCTTACAAATACTTTCAGAAACGACTTCCTGACACTTAAATCTATACTCGATGTTAACAAATTTCTCTTCTTCAGAAACTCTTTCCTTGCCATTGCCAATCTACATTTTATTACCTCTCTACTTCGACCATCATCAGTTATTTTGCTCCCCAGATAGCAAAAGTCCTTTACTACTTTAAGTGTCTCATTTCCTAATCTAATTCCCTCAGCATCACCAGACTTAAATCGACAACATTCCTTTATCTTCGCTTTGCTTTTGTTGATGTACATCTTGTATCCTTCTTTTAAGACACTATCCATTCCGTTCAACTGCTCTTCCAAGTCCTTTGCTGTCTCTGACAGAATTACAATGTCATCGGGGAACCTGAAAGTCTTTATTTCTTCTCCATGGATTTTAATACCTCCTTCGAATTTTCCTTTTGTTTCCTTTACTGCTTGTTCAATATACAGACTGAATAACATCGGGGAGAGGCTACAACCGTGTCTCACTCCCTTCCCAACCACTGCTTCCCTTTGATGTCCCTCGACTCTTATAACTGCCATCTGGTTTCTGTACAAATTGTAAATAGCCTTTCGCTCCCTCTATTTTACTCCTCCCACCTTAGTGAACATTAATATGAGATGCATCTACCCTTCTCCTTTATGAGCGATTGCACGCTGCTGGAGACAATTTAACTGAGATGTCTGACCGTCTGTGGAGCCATGGTGACCCATTCTTTCTCAAAAGCCGAAACTGGGGAAGAAAGTGATGTTGGACGCTAGGTTTCACAGTGAGGTTGATATTCTAATCCATCTCGAAGGTGTTCCACGGTGTTCAGGTCGGGACTCTGTCCACGCTAGCCCATTTCAGCGATGTTGTTGTTCATAAACCACTGCCCCACAAATGCTGCATTATAATAGGTTGCACTGTCCTCTACCATGCACAGTGTGCAATGCTATGAAATGTGTTTATATCTTTCCATATTCAGCGTTCTCTTAAGGGAAATAGGAGGATCACATCCTAAGCTCGGAAAACACCCCACACCACAACACCACCTTCTCTGTACTTGACTGTTAGCATTACATCTGATGGCATGTATCGTGCTCCAGGCGTTCGCCAAACCAGAATCCATCTATCCAATTGCCACAGGTTATAATGTGATTCATCACTCAGAATCACTCGTTTCCAGTCATCCACTGCCAGTAGCATCGCTCTTTACACCACCTCAAGCATCACTCAGTACCTTGTACAGAAATGTGTGGCTTACGAATAACTGGTACCTCCATTCTTTTGACCTCCCTATGCACGGTCATTGTACTAGCTGGATTTCTTGTAGCTCTTTGGAGCTCCTGCTGATTTCATGCGATGTTGTACAGCCACTCTCTGTCAGTCACTACATGAGGTCTGTCTGGTCTTGCTTTAGCTGTAGTTGTTCCTTCACGTTTCCATTTCACAGTCACATAACCAACAGTCTACTTGTGGAGCTTTAGAAGGGTTCACATGTCCCTGATGTACTCAGTTCACATACAATGACTAGTCCACGTTCGAAGTCACCGAGGTTTCCTTACTGGCGGGTAACGCTCGCTGTTTCCATGGCATTCGATACGCCGCACGTGCATGGCAATTCGTTTCAAATGTCACGCACCTCAGGAAGTTCAGTCTTTGTAACTGGTTATGGGCTTGGCGATCCCAGATTTCCTTAACTGGGGGTCGTTAAGCGCCACCTGTCATCTGTAGCTGTGAGGTCTTGGCATGTGTCAGCAATCACTGCATGGCTTAGTGGTGGAACGTTGTACGTCCAAGGAACAGGGATCTTGGCTAAAATGCCTGGTTCGCGACCACAGAACAAACCCCTATAAAAGAAAGTCTTAAGGTGTACTGCGATCCAATAAGATGCATGGCTGTGGAGGAAGAACAGTAATTAGCGAAATTACACCTCAAGTTGTAAATGTCTTACCTAGGCATTCGGAGCTCTGTCTGGTTGGACGATCGATTTCCTATTGTGTCTTCGGGCCAAAATGGCTCGCAAAATCCAAACTCCCAATGAAACGCTTGCACCACTGGAGTATTTAGCTGCCCATTCCACAAACAGAAGTCGGGTGGACAGCCCACCTGACACATGTATTTCAATGATGAATAACAGTAACATAACAATACCAATGCGCAATCATATATTCCATGTTAAGAAGGGCGTAAATTCGAGAGAACATCCCCATTCCACGTACAGAAGGGAGCGGCAGGAGTTGTTGAAGTTCCTAAGTCAATAAAAAGGTTGCAAATGGCATTCTGCTAACAGAGACAATGGTGTCCAGTCAAGCGCCTAAGATAATGCAAAGCAAACATCTTGGGGAATATTCTATAGTTGTTGCCATGCACACCGCTGTCAATTACAGCAGAGTTCTCGTATCAAGTAGTGCCCTCATGCATCTGGACCCCAATGAACTTTTAGTGGAATGCCAAAACGAAGGTATAAGAGGTGAAAAACTTGTTGAACCAGGTGGATGGTCAGTTAGAATAAACACCCACCTTTCTACTCACCTTTAGTTTACCCACGTTATCTGAATACGTCAACTTTGGTTTCTTATATCTTAGAGCCTATCCATATGTCCCTAATCCAGCGTATTGCTCTCAGTCCCAAAGAAAGGTGAACCAATAGGCAGAAAATCAGATCTAAGAAGCACGACGTCAGAATCTCTAACCGTACTGCTTCAGAAACGATTAATGGGGAAGACTGTGAAGTGGAAATAGAATTATGTTTGGGCGATCATCAAGCCCATCTACTCCTCCTCTAAACCTTTTTAAATTCCTTCCTAGACTACAGGACTAACCAATAGTTAAAATCAGTGGTTAAAATGCCTCCCATCCTTCAATAGAATGTGAATGGTTATAGAACACATCAAAACTGCTTGTACAAGAGAAGCCTATTCAATATGTCTTCAGGAGATACACTTAAAGGCCACAGATTCTCCTGTGATGCCAGGATTTAATCTTCACAGAAACAGTGACCTAAATGGTGAGTGAGCCAAGGGATAGAGAAACAATTAAAATCGCTCAAAAGAGGAAAGGCCGCTGGACCTGATGGGATACCAGTTCGATTTTACACAGAGAACGCGAAGGAACTTGCCCCCCCCCCCCCCCCTCCCTTCTTGCAGCGGTGTACCGTAGGTCTCTAGAAGAGCGTAGCGTTTCAAAGGATTGGCAAAAGGCACAGGTCATCCCCGTTTTCAAAAAGGAACGTCGAACAGATGCGCAGAACTATAGACCTATATCTCTAACGTCGATCAGTTGTAGAATTTTGGAACACGTATTATGCTCGAGTATAATGACTTTTCTGGAGACTAGAAATCTACTCTGTAGGAATCAGCACGGGTTTCGAAAAAGACGGTCGTGTGAAACCCAGCTCGCGCTATTCGTCCACGAGACTCAGAGGGCCATAGACATGGCTTCCCAGGTAGATGCCGTGTTTCTTGACTTCCGCAAGGCGTTCGATACAGTTCCCCACAGTCGTTTAATGAACAAAGTAAGACCATATGGACTATCAGACCAATTGTGTGATTGGATTGAAGAGTTCCTAGATAACAGAACGCAGCATGTCATTCTCAATAGAGAGAAGTCTTCCGAAGTAAGAGTGATTTCAGGTGTGCCGCAGGGGAGTGTCGTAGGACCGTTGCTATTCACAATATACATAAATGACCTTGTGGATAACACCGGCAGTTCACTGAGACTTTTTGCGGATGATGCTGTGGTGTATCCAGAGGTTGTAGCAATGGAAAACTGTACTGAAATGCAGGAGGATCTGCAGCGAATTGACGCATGGTGCAGGGAATGGCAATTGAATCTCAATGTAGACAAGTGTAATGTGCTGCGAATACATAGAAGGAAAGATCCCTTATCATTTAGCTACAATATAGCAGGTCAGTAACTGGGTGCAGTTAATGCCATAAATTATCTGGGAGTACGCATTAGGAGTGATTTAAAATGGAATGATCATATAAAGTTGATCGTCGGTAAAGCAGATGCCAGACTGAGATGCATTGGAAGAATCCTAAAGAAATGCTATCCGTAAACAAAGGAAGTAGGTTACAGTACGCTTGTTCGCCCACTGCTTGAATACTGCTCAGCAGTGTGGGACCCGTACCAGATAGGGTTGATAGAAGAGATAGAGAAGATCCAACGGAGAGCAGCGCGCTTCGTTACAGGATCATTTAGTAATCGGGAAAGAGCTACGGAGATGATTGATAAACTCCAGTGGAAGACTCTGCAGTAGAGACGCTCAGTAGCTCGGTACGGGCTTTTGTTGAAGTTTCGAGAACATACCGTCACCGAGGAGTCAAGCAGTATATTGCTCCCTCCTACGTATATCTCGCGAAGAGACCATGAGGATAAAATCAGAGAGATTAGAGCCCACACAGAGGCATACCGACAATCCTTCTTTCCACGAACGATACGAGACTGGAATATAAGGGAGAACCGATAGAGGTACTCAAGGTACCCTCCGCCACACACCGTCAGGTGGCTTGCGTAGTATGGATGTAGATCAAGATGTAGATGTAGATGTAGATGTAGTGCAGCCATGTTCATCAACGAAGCACACCACTACCCGCCCATCATTCTCAACATTAAATAAAATGAATGTCTTGCGACAGCATGGCCTGGTGCAAGTCTTTCAGTTGAGTGACATTTTGGTGACTTTTATTTACTTTTTATTTACCCTCACCACTGACCTATGAGCAGCTGCAGTAGCAGTGGTAGCAGTAGCCATATCGCCCTTGCTGGCACAGCACTTACTGATCTCGTGCGACAACTCCCCCGCCCATTCCTGTTGCATGGAGACATCAATACATATCATGAGCTCTGGTGCTCTTCTACTGTCTGCCCAGGTGTTGGGTAATTGGCTGGTAGTTGTCAGAAGATATCTGCAGCCTTAATACCGGGGCAATGACACAATTCTACATGGCCACTGGACTGTTGTCTGCCCTACATCTGTCCCTATCCTCTCCTGTCATCGCCGATGCCATTGTGTGGAAAGCGGTAATCGACTGACACTCAAGTGACTACTTTCCCATCCACCTTCACCTAGCCGCCGCTACAACGCCTGAACGGGAGCATCCTAAGTGGATGTTGAGCAAATCGAATTGGGCACTGTCTGTATTCCAACAATTTGACAGTACTCAGAGTTGGTGGATCACATCGCAGATGTGATGCACCATGCTGCTGATTCCCCCTTTCCTACATCTTCCAGCGAGCCCAGACGAAAATCCGTCAATTGGTGAACGAGGAACGTCGATCGGCAATTCAGGACAGGCGACTGCTTTACACTGCTTTACATTGGTTCAGGAGTACGCCAAGTGAAGACAACCTCTAATCTTTCGGCAAGCGAGGACTAAAACGGTAAGTATTATCAGGGAACGAAAAAGGAATGCTAGGAGAGAAGTGTTAACATCGCTTAACCATTTCACACCAGTAACGAAACTGTCGGAGTCCATTCGGAAGATATCATGACTAAAACTCCAGGCTCGAAACCGGTGATGTTTAACAATCTTCTCCTCCAAGTAGCACCTACAGAATTAGTGCAGACGATGGTGAAACACTTTTGTGGTTTGACCTCCGCCTATTACGTTAATCATCGATTCCACTAGCATATGGGACACATGGAGAAACAGAGCGTAGACTTTACGTCGAACAACTCTTCATGTGTAAACTCCAGTCTGCGCTAACCACTGCACGTGACACTACGCCAGGACATGATAGGAGTCGATATGGCGTGCAAGTACACATGGAGACAGAAGAAGTTCCTCCTACGGCTCTTCAACAAAATATGAGCTGAAGGCTAGTATCCGGATCCATGGTGGAAGGGTATTCTGATACCACAGGGAAGGACAAGTTGTCTCCAAACAGGAGCGCTGCGCTCCCTAGCTGGGTAGAAGCGATTCTTTAGCTGATGGTGAACAGACGCGTGGTGTGGTCTCTCGAAACCTCGAGATTGCTCAGCTGTTTCCAGTATGAGTTTCGGAAGTACCTCCACACTTGACAATTTCCTCCAATCAGAGGGTGTGGCTCGACTCATTCCTATGCAGCAATGTACTCGTATTGGCATCTCGAGAAAGCATGGGATACCACATGGGGGCACAACGTCCGTCAACTGCATGAATGGGGATTTTGTGGGCATCTCCCGTCTTGCTGCTGTCCTTCCTTGCTGGACGATATTTCTGGTATCAGTTCTATGCTGTATACTCCGACCAATTCCCTCAACAGAATTATGTTCCTCAGGGTAGCTTTCTGAGAGTCAGCTGTATCTCTTTAACAGTAAGGTATCCCGTCAGACGTTCATTATTTCTGGAAAATTTTGCTGTAGAGTGCTCTCCCTTCAATCTTATCAATAAAAGACATGAACTAGAGCCGACCCTAAAGAGGTTGGGAGATTGGGCTGAAGCAACTTACTTTAATTTCTGTACAGGATGAACTGTTTGTGTGTGTATTTAATAGTTTATGTGGGTGAGAGGGACCATCTTGGATTTTAAAACCTCACTGTGATTCTTTGGCCTCATCCTTTTGACAAGTGGTTAACATGGCTGACTCACCTGCATGGTGGAAAATGTCGATGTCCGAAGGCACTAAATATATTAAAATGCCTTAGCTGTAGGTCGTTTTTTCACATTCTACAGAACCTTTGTCTGCACATGTCTTGAGTATTGGAGAATAGTGTATGCCTCATCTAGACCTTCCTATTTAAAGATGTTCGATGCTGTCCACCACACAGGCATTAGACTGGCTACAGGAGCTTACCGAACCTTTCCTAGCCACTGTACAGAGGCTGGCGAGCTGCCTCTTACCATCCGGAGGGAACTCCTCTTGTAGCGACATGTATGCAAAATGAGGACCATATATGGACATATTTTTGTCGGTACTGGGGCTGAACAACCCGTACACTGAAGTTTCATCAGCCACCGGGCAACTAAGCCATTCTCTGTCCGTGCAAAAGACTATCTCGAGCAACTTGATGTAGTAAACCCACCAATAATTAAGTAGGCTTAAAGCAAATATTCTCCCTGGATGATTCACAGGACCACTCTTAACCTGTGCATGCTGAAGTATAACAAGATCACGGCTCTACCGACAGTTTTAAAAAAGGATTTTTAAAGGCGTTTTATCGGAGTATCGCGGGCACGTGATGATTTTTACTGATGATTCGAAGCAAGGGGACAATATAGGCGTGTGGGTGACAGAGTATTGGCTGAGTGGAAAAGATAATGGCTGAAAGTGACAACAACAGGCTGCAGTCGATCAAATTAACTTTTGAGGCGCACTTCCTTTCGATCTGCGAGAAGGAACGAAAAGGTCCTCAGTCGCCTTCGTATTGGACGCTGCCCAATGATGCTTGCTAATGTAGCGTGGACTCCACCGGCATGCAGTGCTTACAAGGACCAGCCATGGTGCATCACGTTTTAACACCGTCTGTTTTGTATGCAGGTTAGAGGGAGGCCTCAATCTTATGCGAAACAATAGCAAGTAATTTGCTGACATTTTATATGGTAGTCAATAATCTTGCCTAACTTACACTACTGGCCATTAAAATTGCTACACCAAGAAGAAATACAGATGATAAACGGATATTCATTGGACAAATATATTGTACTAGAACTGACATGTGATTACATTTTCACGCAATTTGGGTGCATAGATCCTAAGAAATCAGCACCCAGAACAACCACCTCTGGCCGTAATAGCGGCCTTGATGCGCCTGGGCATTGAGTCAAACAGAGCTTGGATGACGTGTACAGGTACAGCTTCAACACGATACCACAGTTCATCAAGAGTAGTGACTGGCGTATTGTGGCGAGCCAGTTGCTCGGCCACCATTGACCAGCCGTTTTCAATTGGTGAGAGATCTGGAGAAGGTGCTGGGCAGGGCAACAGCCGAACATTTTTGTATCCAGAAAGGCCCGTACAGTACCTGCAACATGCGGTCATGCGTTATCCTGCTGAAATGTAGGGTTTCGCAGGGATCGAATGAAGTTAGAGCCACGGGTCGTAACACATCTGAAATGCAACGCCCACTGTTCAAAGTGCCGTCAATGCGAACAAGAGGTGACCGGGCGTGTAACCAATGGCACCCTATACCATCACGAGGGTTGATACGCCACTATGGCGATGACGAATACACGCTTCCAATGTGCGTTCACTGCGATGTCGCCAAACACGGATGCGACCATCATGATGCTGTAAACAGAACCTGGATTCATCCGAAAAAAAGACGTTTTGCCATTCGTGCACCCAGGTTCGTCGTTGAGTACACCATCGCAGGCGCTCCTGTCTGTGATGCAGCGTCAAGGGTAACCGCAGCCACGGTCTCCGAGCTGATAGTCCATGCTGCTGGAAACGTCGTCGAACTGTTCGTGCAGATGGTTGTTGTCTCTCAAACGACCCCATCTGTTGACTCAGGGATCGAGACGTGGTTGTACGATCCGTCACAGCCGTGCGGATAAGATGCCTGTCATCTCGACTGCTAGTGATAAGAGGCCGTTGGGATCCAGCACGGCGTTCCGTATTACCCTCCTGAACCCACCGATTCCACATTCTGCTAACAGTCATTGGATCTCGACCAACGCGAGCGGCAATGTCGCTATACGATGAACCGCAATCACGATAGGCTACAATCCGACCTTTATCAAAGTCGGAAACGTGATGGTACGCGTTTCTCCTCCTTACACGAGGCATCACAACAAAGTTTCACCAAGCAACGCCGGTCAACTGGTGTTTGTGTATGAGAAATCGGTTGGAAACTTTCCTCATGTCAGCACGTTGTAGGTGTCGCCACCGGCGCCAGCCTTGTGTGAATGCTCTGAAAAGCTAATCATTCGCATATCACAGCATCTTCTTCCTGTCGGTTAACTTTCACGTCTGTAGCACGTCATCTTCGTGGTGTAGCAATTTTAATGGCCAATAGTGTAATTGGGTGGAGATTTTAATGTGTTTTGGGGTGGATGGCTCATCTTATTAGTTTCGCAATCAACGAGCCATCCGAATTCCTTCCATTGTTTTATTAACACCATGAACGTATGTCAACTGTATGAGTAGATGCGGAGACTATACGAAATTTTTTATTACTGTGGCCGTAGTTATGTAAGTTTATGCTTTTCATTTCGACAAGAGTAACTACTCATGCACCACCTCCGCGACGTTGAGAAAGGGTGCCGATGACAATATTTTAGAGCACCAAAGGATTATGAATCTATTCGACCCACCCCGCTGTTACTGCTTCTGTAATGGCAACTAACGGTTCCTTTGTACTGACATATCCGCTTCTCGCGACATCTAGTGGTTAACACCGCATTACGTAAGGGTGTCCGGATGCTTTCGATCAGGTAGTGTACAGAGTGCCCCTAAATTTTAGGCTCGGAACCATGCACATCGTAGAGAATGTCAAACTGATTTTTTCCGATAAGGAACTAATGTTCAAAAATGAATATATACTTGTTTATTGATATAAAAACTCATCGCAATTCTTCAAACTGGCGACTGTCAGTCTTGAAATGTACTTAAAAACGTAATTGTTTGTATAAGGGATCTCTGTGACATCATTTGGCCAATATCGCGTATGATAGGAGTGTAGCTGCTACTCTAACTACTACTGCCACTCTTGAACAACTATTAAAGAATCATCTCCTACACAACCCAAATGAAACCCTTAAATTCTACTGCGCCAACAATTATTCAGTGAAAACCTCGACGTACCTTGTAAAATCCAGTGGCAATAAATTTGTTCTCAAGAGGATGACACGTTTGCAAAACTAATTACTGGGCATCCGTTCGGTACTACATCCTGCTGCAGCATGCATTAAATCCACGTCTGCAAATTTCTGCAAAGAACAATGCTCCAGCTTGGACCGCCAGTTATGAATTATCGTGGTTGTCCTTACCATGGACACGCATACTATTGTTTTCATGTGGCAGGCAGTTGCTTGTCGTGATACACATGTAGTCTGCAAGCATATGTCTCGGACGCACTGCTCGTTCAAAACATCATATCCGATGAAAATCATACCATTGGTTCCTGATCTCAAAATATTCGGTGTAGGATCCTCTACTCTCCGTATTACAGTGATAGATTGTAAAAAGTACACCTCTACGACATGCCAAGGCAACAGATAAAATAAATGAACGACGTTCCTAAACACCAAGGCGTAGAAATTAAGCTGCATACTGATAATAAAGCAATTTCCTTTCCAGTCAGGAATTTAATTCCGTGGCCATGATTGGACAATGGTACCTCAGGAGAATTATTCAGTAGCGCAACTTTGCGGAAAATGAAATTAAAGCGAAAAATGTCGGAGTACCATGTTCACTTAAAAAGGACACATAAACTAACATACCAAATCACCATAGTTAACATGTCTATTTCCGCAATGGACTAGGATACATCATTCAATCATGTATAGTGTCTGGGCGAATGATACCATCCTTCTTTATTTTGTGCTGTCTTAATTTCTTTATACTTTTTACATTTCGTTCCGTCAAGTACATCTTCAACTATTTTCTTTGTTGACATCTTGTTTTTGTTTCCCAACTTGTCGTATCTAAATAAATTTACAGATGTTTCTCTTTCATTTTTTAAATATTTTTACGAGGTTTATTCCTCATTTGTAACTTTCAAAACATTTTTATTGGATTTGCTTTCTGTCCTGACACACCTTTTTTAGCCTCCTCCAAAGCCACGTTTCCAGACTTCTCAGTCACACGGGAGTACACACCCGGTGGATTTCTTAACAAACTGAGTTTCTTTCTGTTCTACACGAAATCATTTCTTCATTAATAATTTCTTCAGTTTCTGATAGTGTAGTTCGTGTTGTATTTTCTTTTCTGACTTTGAAATAACAGTTGCTGTTTCTGTTATTAAGGTGTCTAAATAATACAGCTTATGATCTTTCCTGTTGCTTTGTATTTTAATAGTATGTGTTCTATTCAGACTGCCATAATTTTGGATTTTTACTATTATCTGAAGTTCAAACATTTTCAAAATACAGAAGTTGCAAATATAGAAACCATATTCTGCATGCAGTTTTCACCTTCACCGACTATAGCAACATTGTCTGCAAACATAATGCGGTGAGTGAGAATTCAGTTCACCTTAACTATAGGTGTTTTGACTTTGTGATCATCATATCTTTTTCACGAAATTTTTAAGCAGACATAACGACAATGAGCAAAGTAGTACTGCTACATTTCTCATTTTAGATTTACGTTGTCCTCCGTTAATCGTTGTTCTCACCCTTCAAATTTTGTATTTTTGGATATTGTTTTTCTATCTTTCAAATCTGTATGTCTATTTTCCAGGCTCGTAAAGAATTTCTGCCAGATAATGATGTCAAATAACTTTCTAAATTCATAAAGACCATGTCAGCACCCCTGTTTAATTCTAACAATGGCTGTAACCGGATTGTGAGAGCTACACGCCTTTTCCTGCCAATATTTTTTATGTAAGATTAGACGGGTGCTCATGTTCTATTTCTATTTAGAATTTTATTATAATTTTTAAGTACGTATACCAGTGTTTTATCTGGAAGCCAAATTAGGCCAGTATTGCGCTATTTCGAGATATGACTTTTCATTCTCGTGTTGAACGTAAACAGAGGACAGCACCAGCATGACCCTGGCCTCACCACTTTTCTTTCACAGAAGCTGAAGAATGGTAGCCAAAGAGTGCCATCTAGGAAGTGAAAGAAGCGTGCCGAAGACTTGTCCACCCAAATGTCCCAGCTCTCAGCCTGAGGTCTCACGTTATCCTGCTGCAGGATAATCTGGAGCTCCGAAGGAGTCTAGGCAGGTTCAAGGAAATCAGCCAGAATGCAGCGTTCTACTTCTCAGAAAATTCTGCCTGTAACTATCGCAGCAGATCTCACTGTTCTTGTTTCCTTTTTTTTGTGCCAGATGCGATCCGTACTCTGGCGTTTGATTCAGGCTCAGAATTACGAAATCGACATTCTTCGCCTGTTAAGATAGTTAGGAAAATATCGTGATTTACAAATCTTTAACATACTCTACCACCAACAGCCTCAAAAAGAATTTAGTTCATTCTCTGTATAAAGGTACTGATAAATTATCGCTGTCAGATGTGTATAAGATTACGTGTGCTGCATGTCCTTCTTATTACATTGGCCAGACAGGAAGGACCCTGTCTGTTAGGTTTAAAGAGCATCTGGTCCAAAAGGCGCATGCTCCCAAGCCTTTAAAAGACGCAGAGCTTTTGCGTAATGAAGTCAAGGGATGTAGGCTATACACCCTCGAAGAATTGGAAATTTTTAAACATCTTATTATTGATAGAGACAACTTACTTAATGATCAGCTGCAACTAAAAAATAGAAGTTATTTCGAAGGATTTCAACCTTTACTCCAGTGGAGTGGACCCACAGTCCGCTTCGAATGGCCGATGCTGTTTCCCTATCTGCTTTGTCCCTTTATTATAGTGCGATTGTACGTGTGTGTCTTTGTATTTCGTAATATGCTTGGTAATGACACATAGTTGCTAAGGCGTTTTTATGTTAAAGACATTTTATGCTTAGTACGCATGGTTTCGACACTAATTTTTTAGTAATATTTAAATGTAATATTTAAATTTTAGTAATATGTAAATGTAAAAAATTTTTTATACCTTGGCTTTGTAGTTTGTTCTCAGGTAAATTGTTTAATGTTGCTATACCAATAGATAGGTTTGTCCATTTGTTGGACGGCTTTCAGTCACATTTTGTTTATATGTATACTTGCTTTAAGTAATTTTAAGTCAGTTTGTCTCCTGCGCCTGCGCTTGCGCTTGCGCTCGCGCATGCGCATGGCCGCGGCCGAGCCTCGCCGCGAAACTGCTCGCGACGCCTAGTTTCCGAGACGCTCACGTGTGGTCCTTATTTCTGGCCGGCGTAGCTCCGTCTACGTTCGCCTTAATGGTTTTAATCTTGACAGACATAATCTTATGATTATGCGTCTTTATTGTTTTAATTTTTAATCTGTGATATGGCCGGTGTTTGGCTCTCAAAATAATTTAATTTTTATTTTTTGTAAGTATCACGATTTCTTTATTATTCAATCATTAGACTGATGATGCATTTCAGTGAGTAATATATGTCCGTATGTGCTTTAATTTATAGGTTCTGAAGAAGATTCCATTACTGGAATCGAAACCTTGGTAAACGAGTAAAAATTACCTTGCAACTGAAGGCTGAAAAAATTGTATATTTTCTGAAAATATCGTGATCTTCATGTCAAAATTTCTGGAGATGGCTTTCGATCACGGTTCTTCCTGAACTTCTTGGTATTCCAAACCATTTGGTATGTGAGGCAACAACAGCCGTGATCATACATTTCGATTAATGGAAACCTCAACATCCGCGTTAAAATTATTTACTTTTCAAGACTAGTTTCGTGATATTATAGTCAAACGTTCAGATAAATGACTGTTGACCTTTCAATACATAATGTCCTTAAAACTCCATAAGGGTGAATAATTAAAGTACCCTATCTCCAACACTAAATTGGCTTACAAAGTATACAACTGTCGTGAATAAAATAACCGGAGAGACACGTAGCGTGGGCACCCATGGGGCCTCTTCTCGGGCAGCGGAGAGCTACACTTACGGTTTTAGAGCTATTAATGTCGGACCTAACAGGTACAATTTCTTCGTTATCTGTGCTTCGACCGTCCCCTGCGCCGCACTGTGTCCTAATGCAACATTCGTCCAACTTCATTCTCAGTGACACGTCCGTCTTCCACCTCGTCAGTTGCCATCCGAAGTGGCCGTGCGGTTAAAGGCGCTGCAGTCTGGAACCGCAAGACCGCTACGGTCGCAGGTTCGAATCCTGCCTCGGGCATGGATGTTTGTGGTGTCCTTACTTTAATTAGGTTTAACTAGTTCTAAGTTCTAGGGGACTAATGACCTCAGCAGTTGAGTCCCATAGTGCTCAGAGCCATTTGAACCACTTTTGAACCTCGTCAGTTCATTGCTCGGCGCGAGTACCATGGAGCTGCTTCCAGAGTGACCTGCCATCCAGGATACTCGTCCTCACAAAAGTGTTTCCACCCATCTGCTGCAATTTCTGGAACCCACACACATACCATCACACACACATACTCGATGAAGTCTGTAAACTGTTTTGGCAGCACAGTTGTCCTCTTTAACGATGAATTCAATGACAGCACACTGTCAAACCGAAACATGAGCCACCTTGTTGTGTATACACTGAGGTAACAAAATTCATGTGATACCTCATCGTATTGAGTCGGACATCCTTCCGTCCGACATAGCCCGGCAGCTCGACATGCCATGTACTCAACAAGTCATTGGAAATATTGAGGCATGCTGCCTCTACAGGCTGTTACAAAAAGGTACGGCCAAACTTTCAGCAAACATTCCTCACACACAAATAAAGAAAAGATGTTATGTGGACATGTGTCCGGAAACGCTTAATTTCCATGTTAGAGCTCATTTTAGTTTCGTCAGTATGTACTGTACTTCCTCGATTCACCGCCAGTTGGCCCAATTGAAGGAAGGTAATGTTGACTTCGGTGCTTGTGTTGACATGCGACTCATTGCTCTACAGTACTAGCATCAGGCACATCAGTACGTAGCATCAACAGGTTAGTGTTCATCACGAACGTGGTTTTGCAGTCAGTGCAATGTTTACAAATGCGGAGTTGGCAGATGCCCATTTGATGTATGGATTAGCACGGGGCAATAGCCGTGGCGCGGTACGTTTGTATCGAGACAGATTTCCAGAACGAAGGTGTCCCGACACGAAGACGTTCGAAGCAATTGATCGGCGTCTTAGGGAGCACGGAACATTCCAGCCTATGACTAGCGACTGGGGAAGACCTAGAACGACGAGAACACCTGCAATGGACAAGGCAATTCTTCGTGCAGTTGACGATAACCCTAATGTCAGCGTCAGAGAAGTTGCTGCTGTACAAGGTAACGTTGACTACGTCACTGTATGGAGAGTGCTACGGGAGAACCAGTTGTTTCCGTACCATGTACAGCGTGTGCAGGCACAATACGTCATTCTCCAGGGCTGCATCAGCGTATCAGGGATTCCATGCGGCCGGCCGCGGTGGCCATGCGGTTCTAGGCGCTCCAGTCCGGAGCCGCGCTGCTGCTACGGTCGCAGGTTCGAATCCTGCCTCGGGCATGGGTGTGTGTGATGTCCTTAGGTTAGCTAGGTTTAAGTAGTTCTAAGTTGTAGGGGACTGATGACCACAGCAGTTGAGTCCCATAGTGCTCAGAGCCATTTGAACCATTTGATTCCATGCGACGGAGGGTGTATGCATGTATCCTCGCTAACGGAGGACTTTTTGAACATTTCCTGTAACAAAGTGTTTGAAGTCACGCTGGTACGTTCTGTTGCTGTGTGTTTCCATGCCATGATTAATGTGAGTTGAAGAGAAGTAATAAAATGAGCTCTAACATGGAAAGTAAGCGTTTCCGGACACATGTCCACATAACATATTTTCTTTCTTTGTGTGAGAGGAATGTTTCCTGGAAGTTTGGCCGTACCATTTCGTAACATCCTGTATGCGAAAATGTTGCCGGTGAAGGGTTTGTGCGCGAACTGACGTCTCGATTATGTCCCATAAATTTTCAATGGGATTCATGTCGAGCAGTCTGCCAGAATATTCTTCAATTCCATCGCGAACAACTGTGGCCTGGTGACACGGCACATTGCCATCCATAAAAATTCCATCTTTATTGTTGTCCATAAATGACTGCAAATGGTCTCCAGGTAGCCAAAGAGAACCACTTCGAAATCAGTGATCCATATAAACACAGCCCTCATCATTATGGATCCCCACCAATTTGCACAGTGCCTTGTTCACAACTTCCGCCGTGGCTTCGTGGGGTCTGCGCGATGCTCGAAACCTACCATCAGATCTTACCAAATGAACTGGGACTCATCCGACAAGGCCCTAGTGTCTAGGGTCAAAGCTATATGGTCACGTGACCAGGAGAGGCGCTGCAGGCGATGTCGTGTGTTTACCAAAGGCACTCGGTCAGCTGTCGTCTGCTGCCATACCCCGTCAACGCCAAACTTCGCCCCACTGTACTAACGGATATGTTCGCAGTACGTCCCACACTAATTTCTGGAGCTATTTTAGGCAGTGTTGCTTGTCTGTTAGCACCGACCACTCTATGCAAACACTGTTGCTCCTAGTCGTTACGTGAAGGCCGTCTAGCTCCAACTACCATTCCACGTTCAAAGACTGTTAATTTCGGTCGTCCAGCCATAATCACGTAGGACACCTTTCCACATGGACCACATGAGTACAAATGATAGCTGCGCCAATGCACTGCCCTTTTGTATCTTGCCTATGCGATGTTATCGTCATCTGTATCGCCATCCCACGACTTTTGTCACCTCACCATATAGCCTGCAGGCAGGTGACGGAAGCTATTGACATCACAATGCGTCAAAACACAGTGTTAAGTCTGGAGCTACCGAGAGCGCTACCGTTGTTACTACCTAACGTTTTAATTTCACCGAACGGGCATATGATTAGTGAAACTGAACAGTTCAAATTTCTTGTTGTTCAGATAGATAGTAAGCTGTCGTGAAAAGTCAATGTTCAGGACCTTATTCAAATAATTAATACTGCCGTTTTTACTATTCGAACGGTATCTGAAGTGAGTGAATTAGTCTAATTTGCTTATTTTCATTCGCTTATGTCGTTGTTGTTGTGGTCTTCAGTCCTGAGACTGGTTTGATGCAGCTCTCCATGCTACTCTATCCTGTGCAAGCTTCTTCATCTCCCAGTACCTACTGCAGCCTACATCCTTCTGAATCTGCTTAGTGTATTCATCTGTTGGTCTCCCTCTACGATTTTAACCGTCCAAGCTGCCCTCCAGTACGAAATTGGTGATCTCTTGATGCCTCAGAACATGTCCTACCAACCGATCCCTTCTTCTAGTCAAGTTGTGCCACAAATTTGTCTTCTCCCCAATCCTACTCAATACCTCCTCATTACTTACGTGATGAACCCATCTAACTTAAGCATCCTTCTGTAGCACCACATTTCTAAAGCTTCTATTCTCTTCATGTCCAAACTATTTATCGTCCATGTTTCACTTCCATACATGGCTACACTCCATATAAATACTTTCAGAACCGACTTCCTCACACTTAAATCTATAATAGATGTTAACAAATTTCTCTTCTTCAGAAACGCTTTCCTTGCCATTGCCAGTCTACATTTTATATCCTCTCTACTTCGACCATCAATAGTTATTTTGCTACCCAAATAGCAAAACTCCTTTACTGCTTTAAGTGTCTCATTTCCTAATTTAATTCCCTCAGCATCACCCGACTTAATTCGACTACATTCCATTATCCTCGTTTTGCTTTTGTTGATGTTCATCTTATATCCTTCTTTTAAGACACTGTCTATTCCGTTCAACTGCTCTTCCAAGTCCTTTGCTGTCTCTGACAGAATTACAATGTCATCGGCAAACCTTAAAGTTTTTATATCTTCTCCATGGATTTTAATACCTACTCCGAATTTTTCTTTTGTTTCCTTTACTGCTTGCTCAGTATACAGATTGAGCAACATCGGGGAGAGGCTACAACCCTGTCTCACTCCCTTCCCAACCACTGCTTCCCTTTCGTGGCCCTCGACTCTTATAACTGCCATCTGGTTTCTGTACAAATTGTAAATAGCCTTTTGCACCCTGTATTTTACCCCTGCCACCTTCAGAATTTGGAAGAGAGTGTTGCAGTCAACATTGTCAAACGCTTTCTTTCTTCTAAGATAAGTCGTAGGGTCAGTATTGCCTCACATGTTCCAATATTTCTACGGAATCCAAACTGATCTTCTCCGAGGTCGGCTTCTACTAGTTTTCCCATTCGTCTGTAAAGAATTCGCGTTATTATTTTGCAGCCGTGAATTATTAAACTGATAGTTCGGTAATTTTCGCATCTGTCAACACCTGCTTTCTTTGGGATTGGAATTATTATATTCTTCTTGAAGTCTGAGGGTATTTCGCCTGTCTCATACATCTTGCTCACCAGACGGTAGAGTTTAGTCAGGACTGGCTCTACCAAGGCTGTCAGTAGTTCTAATGGAATGTTGTCTACTCCCGGGGCCTTGTTTGGACTCAGGTCTTTCAGTGCTCTGTCAAATTCTTCACGCAGTATCGTATCTCCCATTTCATCTTCATCTACATCCTCTTCCATTTCTATAATATTGTCCTCAACTACGTCGCCGTTGAATAGACCTTCTATATACTCCTTCCACCTTTCTGCTTTCCCTTCTTTGCTTAGAACTGGGTTTCCACCTGAGCTCTTGATATTCATACAAGTGGTTCTCTTTTCTCCAAAGGTCTTTTTAATTTTTAAGTATGCAGTATTTATCTTACCCCTGGTGAGACAAGCCTCTTACATCCTTACATTTGTCCTCTAGCCATCCCTGCTTAGCCATTTTGCACTTCCTATCGATCTCATTTTTGAGACATTTGTATTCCTTTTTGCCTGCTTCATTTACTGTATTTTTATATTTTCTCCTTTCATCAATTTAGTTCAATATTTCTTTTGTTACCCAAGGATTTTTAGCAGCTCTCATCTTTTTATCTACTTTATCCTCTGCTGCCTTTACTACTTCATCCCTCAAAGCTACCCATTCTTCTTCTACTGTATTTCTTTCCTCCATTCCTGTCAAATGTTCCCTTATGCTCTCCTTCAAACTCTGTATAACCTCTGGTTGTATCAGTTTATCCAGATCCCATCTCCTTAAATTCCCACCTTTTTGCAGTTTCTTCAATTTTAATCTACAGTTCATAACCTTTAGATTGTGGTCAGAGTCCACATCTGCTCCTGGAAATGTCTTACAATTTAAAACCTGGTTCCTAAATCTCTGTCATACCATTATATGTCGTATGGTATTATATTTTGGGGTAACTCTTCCCATTCTAAAAGGATATTTTTGGCTCAGAAACAGGCGGTTTGAGCAATACTGTCGTTTCTTGTGAACAATATTAGCTTATTCCGAAGAATTAGCGGCTTTCACTCGGTTAATAAAAACCTGCATTTGGATCGGACTTCCTTAACTCTCGTGCAGAAAAGTGTGTAGTATACTGCTGCATCCATTTTCAATAAGCTACCACTGAAATTCAAAAACCTTAGCAGTAATCCACGCGCTTTCCAATCCAAACTGAAGAGTTTCCTCGTGGGTCACTCCTTCTATTCAGTCGAGGAGTTCCTTGAAAAATTAAGCTGATTCGTGTTGTATTGTTGATTGCTTAAACTTATGGACTGACTTTTTACGGGTTCATAAATATTTATTTTTATCTGTTATTACTTTTATGTCGTAATATCACGTACTGGCACGTTCCGTGGCCTTGGAGGTTTGCTCCTCAATTTGGTGCTACGGAACTTGATGTGTAAATAAATAAAATAAACATTGTTGACACTGTGCTGGTTGCTCACGAGTGTGAGTGTGACTCCCACACCTGGGAGACTGTCCAGCTGGATTACCTTTAGAATTCCAGAATGCGATTTTCACTCTCCAGCGGAGTGTGCGCTGATATGAAACTTCCTGGCAGATTAAAACTGTGTGCCGGACCGAGACTCGAACTCGGGACCTTTGCCTTTCGCGGGCAAGTGCTCTACCATCTGAGCTACCGAAGCACGACTCACGCCCGGTAGTCACAGCTTTACTTCTGCCAGTATCTCGTCTCCTACCTTCCAAACTTTACTGGCAGAAGTAAAGCTGTGAGTACCGGGCGTGAGTAGTGCTTTGGTAGCTCAGATGGTAGAGCACTTGCCCGCGAAAGGCAAAGGTCCCGTGTTCGAGTCTCGGTCCGGCACACAGTTTTAATCTGCCAGGAAGTTTCATATCAGCGCACACTCCGCTGCAGAGTGAAAATCTCATTGTGGCTACCTTTAGAATTGTTCGGAACGTAACGACCGCCACTGCCGCCGCAGGTTTCGGAGTCGCCGTCGCCGCCCGGCACACCCGCGGCGGACTTCTGGCTGCGCTGGACGGGTGCCGTCGACGTCTGCGTGCTCGCCGTCTCGGCGGTGGCCTACGTCATCGTGCTGGCCAGGTTCCTGCCCTGACGAGCGGCCAGCCAGGCGCCTCCCCTGCCGCCCCGAGGCGGGACGGCTTCAGCGCGGCGCCAGCGGCCACCTGTTCCTCAGCCCGCGGCCCGGCCGCTCAGCAGCAAGACCTAACACTGCCTCACTGTATACTTCTACCTCAAGTAAAATTTCAGTACAAAACTAAACACAAGGGTTTTATTTTATCTGGCCCACCATGGAACAAGAACTGGACGAAAACACTACCTTTTAAAAAAAGGTGAAGCATTCAGAAGTCACAGTCGGGCGCCAATGTTACATCGTAAATGTACACATCACCAACGGATATGCAAATGATTAGTCGTAATCCTCTGTGACAGGTAGAGTGGTCACCAGAGTGCGTTGGTGTTGTTCCTGTTTAGTGTCTACATCTACATCTACATCTACATCCATACTCCACAAGCCACCTGACGGTGTGTGGCGGAGGGTACCCTGAGTACCTCTATCGGTTCTCCCTTCTATTCCAGTCTCGTATTGTTCGTGGAAAGAAAGATTGTTGGTATGCCTCATCGTGGGCTCTAATCTCTCTGATCTTATCCTCATGGTCTCTTCGCGAGATATACGTAGGAGGGAGCAATATACTGCTTGACTCTTCGGTGAAGGTATGTTCTCGAAACGTCAACAAAAGCCCGTACCGAGCTACTGAGCGTCTCTCCTGCAGAGTCTTCCACTGGAGTTTATCTATCAACTCCGTAACGCTTTCACGATTACTAAATGATCCTGTAACGAAGCGCGCTGCTCTCCGTTGGATCTTCTGTATATCTTCTATCAACCCTATCTGGTATGGATCCCACACTGCTGAGCAGTATTCAAGCAGTGGGCGAACAAGTGTACTGTAACCTACTTCCTTCGTTTTCGGATTGCATTTCCTTAGGATTCTTCCAATGAATCTTAGTCTGGCATCTGCTTTACCGACGATCAACATTATATCATCATTCCATTTTAAATCACTCCTAGTGCGTACTCCCAGGTAATTTATGGAATTAACTGCTTCCAGTTGCTGACCTGCTATATTGTAGCTAAATGATAAGGGATCTTTCTTTCTATGTATTAGCAGCACGTTACACTTGTCTACATTGAGATTGAATTGCCATTCCCTCCACCATGCGTCAATTCGCTGCAGATCCTCCTGCATTTCAGCACAATTTTCCATCGTTACAACCTCTCGATATACCACAGCATCATCCGCAAAAAGCCTCAGTGAACTTCCGGTGTCATCCACAAGGTCATTTATGTATATTGTGAATAGCAACGGTCCTACGACACTCCCCTGCGGCACACCTGAAATCACTCCTACTTCGGAAGACTTCTCTCCATTGAGAATGACATGTTGCGTTCTGTTATCTAGGAACTCTTCAATCCAATCACACAATTGGTCTTATAGTCCATATGGTCTTACTTTGTTCATTAATCGACTGTGGGGAACTGTATTGAACGCCTTGCAGAAGTCAAGAAACACTGCATCTACATGGGAACCCGTGTCTATGGCCCTCTGAGTCTCGTGGACGAATAGTGTCGTTACCAGGTCAGATAGGATAAACGATGGGTGTGAACAGAGATGTAGTCATCACTGTGAAAGACACACGTGTGAGACAGCGTTATCAGCATCTAACCGAATCTGAAAGCTGCTGCACTGTGGGTCTCCGTTTGGTCGGCTCATCGAATTATGTAGTATCTAGACTTGTGGGGCACCCTCATGCGACAGTGACCAGATGTTGCACTGCATGGGAACCTGATGGCAGGGATGCTCGTCATCACCGTTCCCATCAACTATGTTTAACCACTACAACGGAACCCCATCGCACTGTCGAAGAACATCGTAATCCCTTCACATCTGCGCCTGCGATGGAAGGTTGTGAAATTTTTCCTCCTATCTATGTAATTATGTAGTTCTCAGTTCGTTCGAGCAATCAATCATTCATAATAGGAAACACAGTCATAACTCAGTCACTCAAAATGATTCAGAAATTTTACTTGTTAGAATGAAATCAGGCGATGATTCTTCTTCTCTGCAGGCTCGTGCTTTGCGGCAGTCTGCTAATCTGTACAAATAAAATGCCTCGTATTTTTGGGAGCGTTGTGTAAGCAGTCGGGAAACCTCAGATCAAGTGGATATTTGGCGTTGACGAAGTTTAACCTTCCGAAGAAGTAATGGAGCTCTTGGATTATTAAATGCAGGTTCGTATCCAGTCTTTCGGAAGTTCCTTTCTAATTAACGACTACGCAATATATCGATGAATATCATTAATTCTCAAATGTCAAATAATGTAAATTGTTACACACCTTTTGTGTGAAGGAACAATATATACAGGGTGAGTTACCTGACATTACCGCTGGATATACTGACGAATCGATTCCACAGACCGAACGTGAGGAGAGGAGCTACTGTAATTGGTTAATACAAACCATAAAAAAGTGCACGGAAGTATGTTTTTTAACACAAACCTACGTTTTTTTAAATGGAACCCCGTTAGTTTTGTTAGCACATCTGAACATATAAATAAATACGTAATCAGTGCCGTTTGTTGCATTGTATAATGTTAATTACATCCGGAGATATTGTAACCTAAATTTGACGGGGTACCACTCCTCCGCTGCTCGATCGTGTGTATCGGAGAGCACCGAATTACGTAGGGATCCAAAGGGAACGGTGATGGACCTTAGGTACAGAAGAGACTGGTTGGTTGGTTGGTTGTGCGAGTCCAGTGTCTAACCACTGCGCCACCTCGCTCGGTGAAGAGACTGGAACAGCACATTACGTCCACATGCTACCACCTTTTTATTGGTCTTTTTCACTGACGCACATGTACATTACCATGAGGGGTGAGGTACACGTACACACGTGGTTTCCGTTTTCAATTACGGAGTGGAATAGAGTGTGTCCCGACATGTCAGGCCAATAGATGCTCAATGTGGTGGCCATCATTTGCTGCCCACAATTGCAATCTATGGCGTAATGAATGTCGTACACGCCGCAGTACATCTGGTGTAATGTCGCCGCAGGCTGCCGCAATACGTTGCTTCATATCCTCTGGGGTTGTAGGCACATCACGGTACACATTCTCCTTTAACGTACCCCACAGAAAGAAGTCCAGAGGTGTAAGATCAGGAGAACGGGCTGGCCAATTTATGCGTCCTCCACGTCCTATGAAACGTCCGTCGAACATCCTGTCAAGGATCAGCCTAGTGTTCATTGCGGAATGTGCAGGTGCACCATCATGCTGATACCACATACGTCGACGCGTTTCCAGTGGGACATTTTCGAGCAACGTTGGCAGATCATTCTGTAGAAACGCGATGTATGTTGCAGCTGTTTGGGCCCCTGCAATGAAGTGAGGACCAGTGAGGTGGTCGCCAATGATTCCGCACCATACATTTACAGTCCACGGTCGCTGTCGCTCTACCTGTCTGAGCCAGCGAGGATTGTTCACGGACCAGTAATGCATGTTCCGTACATTCACTGCCCCGTGGTTTGTGAAACCCGCTTCATCGGTAAACAGGTAGAACTGCAACGCATTCTCTGTTAATGCCCATTGACAGAATTGCACTCGATGATTAAAGTCATCACCATGTAATTGCTGATGTAGCGACACATGAAACGGGTGAAAGCGGTGACGATGCAGTATGCGCATGACACTACTTTGACTCAGTCCACCGGCTCTCGCAATGTCCCGTGTACTCATGTGTGGGTTTATGGCAACAACAGCTAACACACCAGCTGCACCCGCTTCTCCTGTGACGGGCCTGTTACGGACCCGTTTGCGTGCTACGACCTTACCTGTTGCATACAGTTGGTGGTAGATGTTTTGCAATGTGCGGCACGTTGGATGCTCTCTGTCCGGGTACCGTTCTGCATACACCCTGCAGGCTTCAGCTGCATTTCGTCGACACTCGCCATAGATGAGTATCATATCCGGCTTTTCAGAGTTCGAATACACCATGGTCACAGTTCCTACAACACTACACTATCACAGACGTCTGGTAACACGGTGTACTACAGTTGGTCTGCGTGCGGAGACGAATGCAGAATAACAATAGCAGCATGCGGACACTGCGACAGCTAGACCAAACCACAACAGTGCATTACAGCCACACTCGTAAACACGGTCGTCATCGTAAACATGTCCCTGCAGATGCTGCTCGCCGACCGTTGCCCGTGTTTGTTACAACACGCAACTGAACGTCGGAGGTTTCAAGCGTCAACTTTAGGTTACAATATCTCCGGATGTAATTAACATTTTACAATGCAACAAACGGCACTGATCACGTATTTGTTTATATGTTCAGATGTGCTAAGAAAAGTAACGTGGTTCCATTTAAAAAAAACGTAGGTGTGTGTTAAAAAACATACTTCCGTGCATTTTTGTATGGTTTGTATTAAACAATTACACTAGCCCCTCTCCTCACGTTCGGTTGTGGAATCGGTTCGTCGGTATTTGATGTGGTTTACGAAATATATCCAGCGGTAACGTTAGGTGACTCACCCTGTATATATTTCTCTTTTAATCGTACAATTTCGTATCAGTTATCTTTTGTCATAAATCTCAATAATCAGATTACAGTCCTTCAAACAATGCTCAGGCTAATCGGCACGAAGACAATCTCGGAAGCTTTTTTTCTAACACCCACCAGAGAGAGTGCTACAAAGAATAATTATGCGCTCATGGCATAGCTATTCTACGAAACTACTTTGCGCATGGATTCTGCGAATATGAAGATAGAAAATTAGTAAACGTCATTCAAGGGTAGAATTATATCAGAATAATTCATCGAATATAAAGAGATATTACACTTGGAAGAGGTCACATTTTCAATGTTTTGGAGAGACAGAGCCGTGTTACTCATGGCATCATGGTGTTGGAAGTCATGACTTGATGTTATGGCTGGTAGCGATTGAGGGAACTCTGACGAGAGAACGGTAGGTCACCGTCGCCTGCGTTTTCATGTGTTACCTCTCATGTGACAGTATCAAGGTACCAATTTTTCAGCTGGACAAAGCTCGTCCTCAGATGTAACGTGTCTCTATGAACTCTCAGCACGATTTTGTGGTACCCTCGTGGCCAGCGAGATCCCCAGAAATGTCTTCGACAGAACATGTATGACACCAGTTCGGATGTCAACTCCGTCCATCTTCCAGTATCCAGAATATCAAGAACGATTTACAAACGTTGTGTTCCAGTTAACCTCTGGAGAGGATCAACGGCTTCATATCACCCGCCCCAACAGAATCAGCGCTTGCATACCTGTCGGGGACGGGGGAGCGGGGGGGGGGGGGGAGGTGCAATGTTATACTGATAAGTGTGCTGGGCTCATAATTCCAAGATCTTGAGTAACTGATAAATTGATTTGAATCTGTAATCACAATAGTAACATCACATACCCTCTCAACCAAAAAAGTTTTATTTAGTTCCCACCTCCCATTCTGGCCACTTCATTTTTTATCAGGCAGTGTAATATGATCACGTCGCAAAAAATGAGCAAGGAGAGAGAGAGAGAGAGAGAGAGAGAGAGAGAGAGAGGCGGACAGGGAGAAGTGTTGCAGAGGAAGGAGACCCCTTCCAAGCTGACAATACTTACAAACTGTAAGCACTACAGCCACCAATGCAGGACGGCCACACTCCAGACTGGAGGAAAACAGTTATCACAGCCCGATTAGATCTCTTTGGTTACCAGCAATTATTGGAGGCGGAGGAGACGAACTGTTCAAAACTCCACCAGCTTCAGATGTGACTCACAGTACACGAGGTGCATTCAAGTTCTAAGGCCTCCGATTTTTTTTCTCCGGACTGGAAAGAGATAGAAACATGCGCATTGCTTTAAAATGAGGCCGCGTTCATTGTCAAGACGTCCCAGATGTGGCAGCACTGTACGGCAGATGGAATTTTACCGCCAGCGGCGAGAATGAGAACTGTTTTAAATACTTAAAATGGCGACGTTTTCCTTACTTGAACAGCGTGCAATCATTCGTTTTCTGAATTTGCGTGGTGTGAAACCAATTGAAATTCATCGACAGTTGAAGGAGACATGTGGTGATGGAGTTATGGATGTGTCGAAAGTGCTTTTTCCAACAATGAAAGACACTCTCCGTGGCCGCGCATTCACCAGCCGTGCTGCTATTGCCTCATCGATTTTCCAGTGGTGAAAACAGACTCCTAAAGAAGCCTTCGCCGCTGCCATGGAATCAAGGCGTCAGTGTTGTGAAAAATGTGTGCGTCTGCAGGGCGATTACGTCGAGAAGTAACGCAGGTTTCATCGATTTCGGGTGAGTAGTTAATTAGAAAAAAAAAATCGGAGGCCTTAGAACTTGAATGCACCTCGTACTATGGAATATGGGGAATATGGCCACCTTCAGTAACCAAAACTGCCCAAATTTTCCTTTTTGTCGAAGCACGCAGATCCCAAATTTGGTTATTTACAGTTCACTCTGCTGTGATGCCAAATTAGATGTGATGGTTCACAGTCTCAAGAAAAAAGTTTCCACGTGAGCGAACAAGACGTTTGAGGGCAGAGCAAAACAGCAGTGGTTTAATCCAGAATGATGACGATGATGACATGAATGATAGTCACGTTGGCATCAGTGCTGGACCATTCGACGGTGAATGCCTTAAATCGACGACTTCTAAGGTTCTTCTTATACAAAGGTTTGGCGATGGTGTTCAGAAAACAAAAACAGTATTAAAGTTCTCACAACTTGTTTCAGTGGCAGCCACCTCCACTTTCTAATACCCACTGATTCAGCAGATCGTGTACCACTCCTTGCTTGAAGTATAGCGTTCAGTCATGTTGACGACAGATGCCGCACTGAAGACACAAAATTTAATGGACGGCATTCTTGCCGGCTTTATAAAAGGTTGTCCGACTTCCTCAGGATGTTAAACAGTCAAGTGTTTCTGGACGATTGCCCTTTTAATAACTTAAGTGATATTACTTAGTTAGCAGTCATCACAGTAAACTTTCAGAAGGAAATAATTTTGTGATGAAGTTTACGTATGGGTATTGCCACACTTCATCTCTTGACAATAGCTAAGGATATTCCCGCCAAAATATAGGCCGTGATCCTCTGGTTAGCCTCCAGCAAGCTTTTCCAGCAATACCTTGCACAATTGTCTGTACTGTTTCGTGGCTATGCATGTCTCTCATTACCTGCTTGCGTCCTGGTTTTCAAGACCATTCATTTATGTGCATGCAATTCTATACGACCTCGAGACCAGCAGACGTATCGGTATCGGAAAGAAGAAGTGTCGCAGCCTGGCCATCTCCACCAGCCTAGAGCACTCTGTCAGTGGGATCGACGGCGTTCATGCCACTCGCACTCGATTCTCTGGTTATGGTATGGTAACATCTTGTGTCTGACATTGTTCTAGTGTTGGTCTTACACTTGCTGCCTTACGAAAAGATCAGCGAACCTTAAACACAGGTAATGAAGTTCAACACCCAGTAGCGAGATCAGCACAGCAGCCAGCACCGATAGACAGCCCAGGGATCTACCAATAACGCTCCAGTCCACGGCAGAAGCTGTCCTAAGACCCCCAGCGTCGCACAAGTCTGACGGTCTACCGTACAGGTGGGTCAGGTTCTGCACTTAGTTCGACATCAGGGCATCCTACATCGTGGTCCACCTGACGGGGCAACTTGGGCATGATGTGGAACAGACGGAGTACTCCCTGAAACAGTGTGTGAACCAAACACACACACTGTGGTCACCAAGGTCCAAACAGGTCTAAGGATGGACTGTGCCTACCATGTCAGTGGCCGGCAAAACAGCCGCACCAGGTTGTCACCGACTTCCACTCCGAGCTGATGCAGAGACCTCGACAGCCTTGAGTCCGCTGTTGGATTCAGCGAATTCCTATCCAGAATGCGTGGCCACCTCCAGTCGCAGCAGACGTGGCAACGACATATATTCTGAGCAATAAATGGAAAAATGTTGTTGTTGTGGTCTTCAGTCCTGAGACTGGTTTGATGCAGCTCTCCATGCTACTCTATCCTGTGCAAGCTTCTTCATCTCCCAGTACCTACTGCAACCTACATCCTTCTGAATCTGATGAGTGTATTCATCTCTTGGTCTCCCTAAACAATTTTTACCCTCTACGCTGCCCTCCAATACTAAATTGGTGATCCCTTGATGCCTCAACACATGTCCTACCAACCGATCCCTTCCTCTAGTCAAGTTGTGCCACAAACTTCTCCCCAATCCTATTCAATACTGCCTCATTAGTTATGTGATCTACACTTCTAATCTTCAGCATTCTTCTGTAGCACCACATTTCGAAAGCTTCTATTCTCTTCATGTCTAAACTATTTATCGTCCATGTTTCAGTTCCATACCTGGGTACACTTCATACAAATACTTTCAGAAATGACTTTCTGACACTTAAATCTATACTTGATGTTAACAAATTTCTCTTCTTCAGAAACGCTTTCCTTGTCATTACCAATCTACGTTTTATATCCTCTCTACTTCGACCATCATCAGTTATTTTGCTCCCCAAATAGCAAAATTCCTTTACTACTTTAAGTGTCTCATTTACTAATCTAATTCCCTCAGCATCATCCGACTTAATTCTACTACATTCCATTACCCTCGTTTTGCTTTTGTTGATGTTCACCTTATATCCTCCTTTCAAGACACTGTCCATTCCATTCAACTGCTCTTCCAAGTCCTTTGCTGTCTCTGACAGAATTACAATGTCATCGGCGAACCTCAAAGTTTTTATTTCTTCTCCATGGATTTTAGTACCTACTCTGAATTTTTCTTTTGTTTCCTTCACTGTTTGCTCAATATACAGATTGAATAACATCCGGGAGACGCTACAACCCTGTCTCACTCCCTTCCCAACCACTGCTTCCCTTTCGTGTTCTTCGACTCTTATAACTGCTATCTGGTTTCTGTACAAATTGTAAATAGGTTTTCGCTCCCTGTATTTTACCCCTGACACCTTCAGAATTTGAAAGAGAGTATTCCAGTCAACATTATCAAAAGCTTTCTCTAAATGGAAAAAAATATTGATTACTTTTTTATTGAAAATAATATCACACAGGTCCTTAGTCTGCATCATGCCTGACAAAACAGTAGGGGTTTGCAGCTCGCCAGTGGGCGACCCCTAGAAACTGATGGTCAGAAAAGTTTCAGCCCAACGCCAATAATAGTTGAAGGACAATGATCCGCCACAGCACCATCAGCAACGGTCTCAGAGAGTGAGTCGAGCAGAAGACATTCTTATTTGTTCTCAAAAGAAAAATTTTATTCGTTGTATGTCGAGATTAAGACTTAAAGACCTTTAAGTTACCTTCTATACACCGAGAGAACTGGCAGATACACTATGTGTTCAAAAGTATCCGGACACATGGTTGAAAATGACTTACAAGTTCGTGGCGCCCTCCATCGGTAATGTTGGAATTCAATATGGTGCTGGCCCACCCTTAACCTTGATCAAAGCTTCCACTCTCGCAGGCATACATTCAATCAGGTGCTGGAAGGTTTCTTGTGCAATGGCAGCCCATTCTTCACAGAGTGCTGCACTGAGGAGAGGTATCGATGTCGGTCGACGAGGCCTGGCAAGAAGTCGCCGTTCCAAAACATCCCAGAGGTATTCTATAGGATTCAAGTCAGGACTCTGTGCAGGCCAGTCCATTACAGGGATTTTACTGTCATGTAACCACTCCGCCACAGTCCGTGCATTATGAACAGGTGCTCGATCGTGTTGAAAGATGCAGTCGCCATCCCTGAATTGCTCTTCAACAGTGGGGAACAGGAAGGTGCTTCAAGCATCAGTGTAGGCCCGTGCTGTGATAGTGCCACGCAAAACAACAGGGGATGCAAACCCCTTTAATAGAAAACACGGCCACAGCATAATACCACCGCCTCCGAATTTTACTGGACACGCTGGCAGATGACGTTCACGGGGCATTCGCCGTACCCACACCCTGCCATCACGTCACCACATTGCGTACCGTGGTTCGTCACTCCACACGTTTTTCCACTGTTCAATCACCCAATGTTTAGGCTCCTTATACCAAACGGGGCGTCGATTGGCATTTACCGCTCCACCATAAAATCCAAGTTTTATCACCTCGCGTCTGTCTGTCATAGTACTTGCAGTGGATCCTGATGGAGTCTAGAATTCCTGTGTGATGGTTTGGATAGATGCCTGCCTATCACACATTACGACCCTCTTCAACTGTCGGCGGCCTCTGTCCGTCAACAACAGACGAGGTCGGCCTGTGTGCTTTTGTGCAGTACGTGTCCCTTCACGTTTCCATTTCAGTACCACATCGGAAACAGTGGACTTAGGGATGTTTTGGAGTTTGGAAATCTCGCGTACAGACGTATGACGCCCAATAACCTGACCATTTGCGAAGTCCTGAGTTCCGCGGAGCGTCCCATTCTGCTCTCTCACGATGTCTAACGACGTCGCTGATGTGGAGTACCTGGCAGTAGGTGGCAGCACAATGCACCTAATATGAAAGACGTATGTTTTGGGGGTTTCCGGATAGTTTTGGTCACTTAGTGGGTATCGCATTTCAAGGGTAATAGTTGTCCTTTTAAAATTTCTATTTCAATGGGGCTTAGTGCACCATGTGTTAATTTGTACTGGCAACATGTACTATGTATAGAAAGTATGGTCACATGGCAGATGATTGTTCATGGTGTCGCTGGGTCATTATTAGGCTTAGGAATTATATGTAATTGTTGTATTTTTGCAACTGTGACTATTGAGTTGTTGTCAGAAGTATACTAGTTTCATTCGTGTAAAATAGAAAAAGGTAAATTGCTCAAAAATGGTACAGACATGGTTAGTGGATATAAACACAGCGATAGGGAAGCTCTCACGCAGCAAGTGTCCAAATTGTCAGAGAAAAATGAGCAACAGAAAGCTCTTAATGGACAGCTAAGACAGCAGTTAAAAGTTTTACTGGCGGAACAGCAGACACAATTAGGTTTATGGCGGATCTGATAACCCTCTTCTTCGGGGAAACAACACAGGACGTTCCTATGTTTGTAGACTATGCATTCGCCACCTAGCTGGTCAGTTGCACATATTTGCGGATGGACAAGTTACGTATCATGGGAGACTATATCTCGTCTCATGAAGTGCTTAATAATGTATCCAGATCCAGTGAGTTTGGAGAGATCTGCATCAGATATGTATAAAACAGAACATAACAAGGCTTTTTAGGGAGAAACTCAATAGGTTCACACAGAAGGCGAATAAAACAGCGTAATCATTTTCCAGAGAATAAGCAAATTAAATGCGCAGACCTATGAACTGATGTACAAGCCAGGTGCGGACAGAGTCCGGCTCAGAGAAGTGGAAAATAGAGCGTTGGACGTGTTCTATTGAGGGAGCCACAGAGAGTTTTGACAACAGGTATGTATTTAAAATGCTGAGAATGTAGCCACAGCACTTCACGTTGGTATGCATTTACACAAAAAGTGGATAGTGCAACCAGGATGCGTACCGAATGGAAGATATTCAGATCTGGCAAAGAACGTTACCTTAGTAGTCAACATGGACATTTAAAGCCGCAGTATCGCCGTCCGCAATACTATAAATGCCAACAGCTCAGGCGTAAGAGTTGGGACTGTGAATTTATGAAACAGGCGAAGTACAAACGAAACAGTTAAACGCAAGCAGGAATGCTCCTTCAGTCGAGAAGCATTCCCAGAACACTTCAGTACTGCAGAAACGTGAGGAGAGATGGACAATTGCTTGAGTGCTAGGATAAATGAAAGGAACCATAAGTTCTAGCAGATACTGGGGCACATTAATCGGTTGTAAGTCTGGACCTCTTGGACAAGATGAGACTGAAAATGCTGTGATACAGATTTCGTACAACAGAGAATAACGGAATAGACTCAGTGGGGACAACACAGATCAAGTTTAGGGTAGGAAATACATGGTTTCAGGAGCAAACGGATGTGTTACCAACTGTGAGCATCAAATGGCTCTGAGCACTATGGGACTTAACTTCTGAGGTCATCAGTCGCCTAGAACTTAGAACTATTTAAACCTAACTAACCTAAGGACATCACACACATCCATGCCCGAGGCAGGATTCGAACCTGCGACCGTAGCGGTCGCTCGGCTCCAGACTGTAGCGCCTAGAACCGCACAGCCACTCCGGCCGGCAGCTAGGAATATTTAGCTATACTCGGGTTAGACTTTTTGGTGAGGCATCATGCTAAAATCGATCTATGCAAACAAAACAGTTGAACTCTGTAGGAATCAGCATGGGTTCCGAGAAAGACGGTCGTGTGAAACACAGCTCGCGCTATTCGTCCGCCGGCCGCGGTGGTCTACCGGTTCTAGGCGCTCAGTCCGGAACCGCGGGACTGCTACGGTCGGAGGTTCGAATCCTGCCTCGGGCATGGATGTGTGTGATGTCCTTAGGTTAGTTAGGTTTAATTAGTTCTAAGTTCTAGGCGACTGATGACCTAAGAAGTTAAGTCGCATAGTGCTCAGAGCCATTTGAACCATTTGAAGCTATTCGTCCACGAGACTCAGAGGGCCATAGACACGGGTTCCCAGGTAGATGCCGTGTTTCTTGGCCCGCAAGGCGTTCGATACAATTCCCCACAGTCGTTTAATGAACAAAGTAAGAGCATATGGACTATCAGACCAATTGTGTGATTGGATTGAAGAGTTCCTAGATAACAGAACGCAGCATGTCATTCTCAATGGGGAGAAGTCTTCCGAGGTAAGAGTGATTTCAGGTGTGCCGCAGGGGAGTGTCATAGGACCGTCGCTATTCACAATATACATAAATGACCTTCTGGATGACATAGGAAGTTCACTGAGGCTTTTTGCAGATGATGCTGTAGTGTATGGATATGTTGTAACGATGGAAAATTGTACTGAAATGCAGGAGGATCTGCAGCGAATTGACGCATGTTGCAGGGAATGGCAATTGAATCCCAATGTAGACAAGTGTAATGTGCTGCGAATACGTAGAAAGACAGATCCCTTATCATTTAGCTACAATATAGGAGGTCAGCAACTGGATGCAGTTAATTCCATAAATTATCTGGGAGTACGCATTAGGAGTGATTTAAAATGGAATGATCATATAAAGTTGATCGTCGGTAAAGCAGATGCCAGACTGAGATTCATTGGAAGAATCCTAAGGAAATCCGAAAACAAAGGAAGTAGGTTACAGTTCGCTTGTTCGCCCACTGCTTGAATACTGCTCAGGAGTGTGGGATCCGTACCAGATAGGGTTGATAGAAGAGATAGAGAAGATCCAACGGAGAGAAGAGCGCTTCGTTACAGGATCATTTAGTACTCGCGAAAGCGTTACGGAGATGATAGATAAACTCCAGTGGAAGACTCTGCAGGAGAGACGCTCAGTAGCTCGGTACGGGCTTTTGTTAAAGTTTCGAGAACATATCTTCACCGAAGAGTCAAACAGTATATTGCTCCCTCCTACGTATATCTCGCGAAGAGACCATGAGGATAAAATCAGAGAGATTAGAGCCCACACGGAAGCATACCGACAATCCTTCTTTCCACGAACAATACGAGACTGGAATAGAAGGGAGAACCGATAGAGGTACTCATGGTACCCTCCGCCACACACCGTCAGGTGGCGTGTGGAGTATGAATGTAGATGTAGATGTAGATGTAGATGTAGAATCATTTTCAACAGGAGGTACTCAAGGTACCCTCCGCCACACACCGTCAGGTGGCTTGCGGAGTATGGATGTAGATGTAGATGTAGATGTAGAATCACTTTCAACAGGTGCAAATGATTTTGTGTAACAAGGTACACACATTGCTAATGTAGTAGGAACTAAACTGTGTACAAGTATATTAAAAGCTGTTTTGTATGACAGAGTACCAGCAGGTACAGGAAAGTTAATTTGGGTTATGACAGAAGTTGACGTTCCACAAAAAGCTTTATGTTTAATAGACACTCTATCAAATAATGACGTTGAGTGAACAGCATTGTTCTATATGAAGAAGTATAGCACACGCTAGGGAAACAAAGAGACAGGTGATGGTCCTGGTAAGCTTGGATAATTTCGAAATGAAGGACGTAAGTCTTCGAAAGGGATTGATAGCTACATTAAAGGTGAAGAAACAACGGTGGTCAAAGATAGAGCACAATGTCAAGGTTCAAATGGTTCAAATGGCTCTGAGCACTATGCGACTAAACTTCTAAGGTCATCAGTGGCCTAGAACTTAGAACTAACTAAACCTAATTAACCTAAGGACATCACACACACATCCATGCCCGAGGCAGGATTCGAACCTGCGACCGTAGCGGTCACGCGGTTCCAGACCGAAGCGCCTAGAACCGCACGGCCACACTGGCCGGCACAATGTCAAGGAAACCGTCAGCTCATCTACGTTACATAATAATATTAATCACTTATAAGGGTAATGACTCATCGGTCATGGAGTCACTGTCAGTATGGTACAAGAATTTGTTTGATTCGGAAGGTCCTTTACCAGTCACTCCCATAACACACCATTGTATTCCAACAGGTAGTCAAGTACTAGCGCATTTAAGCGCTATAGGTTACTAAAAGATTTCTAGCCATAATAGAACAGTTCATACATCAACAGGTTAAATAAGGCGTAATACAGCACAGTGACAATTTTTGGTCAGCAAGTACAGTAATTTGCCAAAGATAGTTTGCCAAAGACAGAACATGAAAATATAGATTCTGTTGTTGTTATAGAATTTTAAAGGTATGTGCAGTAAGTGTTGCATATCCAATTGCAAATAAAACTGAAACTATGAATAAACTGAGAGTGTAAAACTTTTTTCTGCGATAGATTTCAGGAGTGGGTGTCACCAGATTTAAGTGAGTCCAGAAGTAGGGCGAACCCAGCTTTTACAATATCATCTAGTCACTAACAGTATCGCAAAATGCCTTTTGGGTTATAAAATTCATCTGAAACATTTCAGCGCTTCCTGGATGAGTCCTTCGAGTGTTAAAACCAATAACAGCATGATTTATTTCGAAGATATCATAATTTTTTTCAAAAGACCTAGATGAACGCTCATAGTGCCTAAGTGAAGCATTTGCTAGACGCTAGTCTCACATTAAGCACTGACAAATGTCATTTTGCCCAATCGCAAGTTCTTACCTTCAGAATATTATCAGCAGAGATGGATTCAGGACAGATCCAAACCTTACTTCAACTGTATGTGATTTTTCAGTTCCACACACACTTAAATAATTACAATAATCATTTCTTGGATTCGCAAATTATTACCGAAAATTTATCATATGCTTTGCAGAATTTGCACAACAGTTTATTAGATTATTGAAGAAATGGGCCATGTTTCAGTGTACATCACAATGTCAAGCAGCATTTCAAAATTTGAAAAAGTATTGACTTCAGATCCTCTATTAATTTTTCCTGATCTTACTACTTACTTACTTGCTTACTCCTTGGCACTGCAGCCCGTTTGGGACCTTGTCCTTCTGGACAGTCTCCGTCCACTCTTCTCTGCTGGCTGCCTTGGCTCTCCATCTTCTAACTCCTCTTCTTCTCAAGTCCTCCTCTACGTTGTCAAGAGATCTGGTCCTTGGTCTGCCCCCCTACGCCGTCTAGGTGGTTTTCCTTTGAAAACTTTCCTGATTGTGCTGCTCTCCACCATTCTTTCTACATGTCCCAACCAATGTAGTCTATTACTCTTTATTTCTGTGACGGTATCTGGTTTGTTGTGCAGTTATGTGATCTCATTG
This sequence comes from Schistocerca cancellata, assembly GCF_023864275.1. Classification (NCBI taxonomy): domain Eukaryota; kingdom Metazoa; phylum Arthropoda; class Insecta; order Orthoptera; family Acrididae; genus Schistocerca; species Schistocerca cancellata. The sequence goes on from NC_064631.1 coordinate 693,592,440, forward strand.
TTTCTGATTCGCCAAAACCCGCTACAGGGTGTTACAAAAAGGTACGGCCAAACTTTCAGGAAACATTCCTCACACACAAATAAAGAAAAGATGTTATGTGGACATGTGTCCGGAAGCGCTTAATTTCCATGTTAGAGCTCATTTTAGTTTCGTCAGTATGTACTGTACTTCCTCGATTCACCGCCAGTTGGCTCAATTGAAGGAAGGTAATGTTGACTTCGGTGCTTGTGTTGACACGCGACTCATTGCTCTACAGTACTAGCATCAAGCACATCAGTACGTGGCATCAACAGGTTAGTGCTCATCACGAACGTGGTTTTGCAGTCAGTGCAATGTTTACAAATGCGGAGTTGGTAGATCCCCTTTTGATGTATGGATTAGCACGGGGCAATAGCCGTGGGGCGGTACGTTTGTATCGAGACAGATTTCCAGAAAGAAGGTGCCCCAACAGGAAGACGTTCGAAGCAATTGATCGGCGTCTTAGGGAGCACGGAACAGTCCAGTCTATGACTCGCGACTGGGGAAGACCTAGAACGACGAGGACACCTGCAATGGACGAGGCAATTCTTCGTGCAGTTGACAATAACCCTAATGTCAGCGTCAGAGAAGTTGCTGCTGTACAAGGTAACGTTGACCACGTCACTGTATGGAGGGTGCTGCGGGAGAACCAGTTGTTTCCGTACCATGTACAGCGTGTGCAGGCAATATCAGCAGCTGATTGGCCTCCACGGGTACACTTCTGCGAATGGTTCATCCAACAATGTGTCAATCCTGATTTCTGTGCAAATGTTCTCTTTACGGATGAGGCTTCATTCCAACGTGATCAAATTGTAAATTTTCACAATCAACATGTGAGGGCTGACGAGAATCCGCACGCAATTGTGCAATCACGTCATCAACACAGATTTTCTGTGAACGTTTCGGCAGGCATTGTTGGTGATGTCTTGATTGGGGCCCATGTTCTTCCACCTACGCTCAATGGAGCACGTTATCATGATTTCATACGGGATACTCTACCTGTGCTGCTAGAACATGTGCCTGTACAAGTACGACACAACATGTGGTTCATGCACGATGGAGCTCCTGCACATTTCAGTCGAAGTGTTCGTACGCTTCTCAACAACAGATTCGGTGACCGATGGATTGGTAGAGGCGGACCAATTTCATGGCCTCCACGCTCTCCTGACCTCAACCCTCTTGACTTTCATTTATGGGGGCATTTATAAGCTCTTGTCTACGCAACCCCGGTACCAAACGTAGAGACTCTTCGTGCTCGTATTGTGGACAGCTGTGATACAATACGCCATTCTCCAGGGCTGCATCAGCGCATCAGGGAGTCCATGCGATGGAGAGTGGATGCATGTATCCTCGCTAACGGAGGACATTTTGAACATTTCCTGTAACTAAGTGTTTGAAGTCACGCTGGTACGTTCTGTTGCTGTGTGTTTCCATTCCATGATTAGTGTGATTTGAAGAGAAGTAATAAAATGAGCTCTAACATGGAAAGTAAGGGTTTCCGGACACATGTCCACATAACATAGTTTCTTTCTTTGTGTGTGAGGAATGTTTCCTGAAAGTTTGGCCGTACCTTTTTGTGACACCCTCTATATCATTCACTGGCTCAAAGATTTTTATAAGTATCTTTCTTTCCCAGCTCTGCAACAAGTCCTTATCAGTTTTTGTCATTGTCCAAGTCTCTGAATCATACATCATCACAGGTCTCACTACTGTATGATACACTGTCAGTTTTAGATTCTTACTAAGGCTTCTTGCTTTAAATACTTTAATCAGTGCAAAGAAATTCTTATGACCATCTGTAATCCTTCCATGTATTTCTTCTTTCATATCATTATTCTCAGTTACTAGTGACCTAAGATATTTAAAGCTCTCACAGAGTTCAAATTCTTTCCCATTCGAGAACATGCTTCTTTCTCCTTCACTATACCTTTCCCTAGATGTTAAGATATACTTGGTCTTTGACTGATGATTGTCAGCCCAATCTCCGCTCCATATCTTTCAAATTTTCCAAGCTTTTTTTCCAGTTCCTGTTTCTTCCTGGATAACAAATCAGTATCCTCTGCATATGCAAGATCCTGCGTCACTCTATTAAACAGTATTCCCCTAGGGTTGCCGCTTTGTGTCTTTCGCATTACTCTCTCCAAGGCAACAGTAAACAGAATAGTGGGGAGCACATCACCCTGTCGCAATCCTTGGTTGACTTCAAATGCCTTTGATAAAGTGCCCTCAACATTTACTTTACTTACTGTTCTTCTCAAAGTTCTTTAAGCCAGTCTTATTAGTTTGTTAGCTACTCCCGCATCTTGTATTACTTTCCAGAATTGATCCCTTTTGATACTATCATAAGCTTATTTGAAATCAATGAACAGATAGTGGACATCGATGTAATAACATTTTTCAATGATCTGTCTGATAGTAAAAATCCGATCTGCAGTGGATCTATTAGTTCTGAAACCACACTGACACTCTTCTGCATATATACTGAGTCGGCCCGCCATGATTTTTCCTAATACTTTAAATACTATACAGAGCAGTGCAATTCTTCTGTAATTCGCAGAGTCAGCTTTGTCATGTTTATTGTTTATAGGACAGAGTATAGCTGTACTGCGCTGTTCCGGCATATTTTCTTTCCGCCATATTTCCACTATGATCTCATGCAAAACCCTTATTTGCTTTTCTCCACCATATTTTATCGTTTTTGCTGTAATGTCATCTTCTCCTGCAGCTTTATTATTTTTAAGAGTCTTCATACTAGCTTTAACTTCTTCAAATATAGGTTCCTTGGCAGTTTCCTGGTATTCCTCTTCTCTGTTTACTTCCTGCTCCATCTCTTCTACTATAGCAGCATCTACTTCACCTTCGTTTTCCTGATTTTGCTAAGGAATTGATATTATCTTGTGATGCAAGCAGTTCAGCTTTGTATGTCACATTAAGTCTAACTGCAGATGGACAAGAACATCTGGTAGCTCATGTGTCTCGACAGCTAAATAAGGCTGAGCAAATTTAGTCTACTACAGAAAAGAATGGACTCGTGTCCTCACAAGAACCAGACAGGCTTCTCACGAACCAAAACTAGTCGTTAAAGGTCGCATTTGACAACTGGGAGGTAAGAAATGAAATCCGACGTTTACAGAGTACATTTATAAATGTATCTGCTGGAAGCAGAAAAAGGGGAAATGCTAACAAATACCAAGAATTGCAGTTTTCTTACGGGAAACTTCAGTCAAAGTTGCAGCAGATGACAGGAATAATTCCAGAAATGCTAGTACGAAAGAAAAGAGGGTGGTTAGATGATACTGGGAAGTCATTAAAACGGTATTAGGGACAGCAGATAACGATGACATCCTAAATTTAAATACTACGATAGGGATAGTACAAGAAATGGAGACGAACACAGAAACTAAAGTTAGTTGCCATACAACATAAATTACAAATATGGAACAGGGGATGTTCAACATAAAGAAAACTATGCACAGAATAAGAACCGAGTTGCAATAGTATACGAAAGGAACGCAGGAAAAATTGAATAAAGCTTAAGAGAGATACACAATTAATTGGTTACATTGTACTGGCAAAATGCCACCAAGTCGATGCCCAAATTCCCTTACTTAATTAAAAGTGTCTTGCACTCGGAAGTTAATGTAAATTTACCCCCGTGATACGCTTTCCCAGGACGGCGTCAGTTGTCGGAATTAAAGTCTTAGCACAAGTTATCGTTACACTCGCTCCCTTGCACACCATTGGAGCTCGATTGGTGGAGCGGGGAAATGCCGAATATGACAAGATAATATACATAGGTCGATGGTTCGAATATAGTCTGCAACGGTATTTTAACTCATTTATAAAACCAGTCGACAGTCCTTTCATGTTAAAATCAAATCACAATTACAAAACTTCACCGCACAGATAAAAACAGAGTATTATCGTGTTTTCCTTAGCGTTTACATGCGCTTACATTTGCAACAGCTGTTCACACACGTCACATTCAAACAGCTATTGTTTAGTTAATGTGACCACAGACTTTTTACCTTATTAGGACCAATCCTTTTTGTATTTTCGTACTGTCGAGCTAGGATCTTTATTGTTTCAGCTTTTAAAATTTCATTATCTTACAGGGTGTTTCAAAAATGACCGGTATATTTGAAACGGCAATACAAACTAAACGAGCAGCGATAGAAATACACCGTTTGTTGCAATATGCTTGGGACAACAGTACATTTTCAGGCAGACAAACTTTCGAAATTACAGTAGTTACAATTGTCAACAACAGATGGCGCTGCGGTCTGGGAAACACTATAGTACGATATTTTCCACATATCCACCATGCGTAGCAATAATATGGCGTAGTCTCCGAATGAAATTACCCGAAACCTTTGAAAACGTGTCTGGCGGAATGGCTTCACATGCAGATGAGATGTACTGCTTCAGCTGTTCAATTGTTTCTGGATTCTGGCGGTACACCTGGTCTTTCACGTGTCCCCACAGAAAGAAGTCACAGGGGTTCATGTCTGGCGATTAGGGAGGCCAATCCACGCCGCCTCCTGTATGTTTCGGATAGCCCAAAGCAATCACACGATCATCGGAATATTCATTCAGGAAATTAAAGACGTCGGCCGTGCGATGTAGCCGGGCACTATCTTGCATAAACCACGAGGTGTTCGCAGTGTCGTCTAAGGCAGTTTGCACCGCCACAAATTCACGAAGAATGTCCAGATAGCGTGATGCAGTAATCGTTTCGGATCTGAAAAATGGGCCAATGATTCCTTTGGAAGAAATGGCGGCCCAGACCAGTACTTTTTGAGGATGCAGGGACGATGGGACTGCAACATGGGGCTTTTCGGTTCCCCATATGCGCCAGTTCTGTTTATTGACGAAGCCGTCCAGGTAAAAATAAGCTTCGTCAGTAAACCAAATGCTGCCCACATGCATATCGCCGTCATCAATCCTGTGCACTATATCGTTAGCGAATGTCTCTCGTGCAGCAATGGTAGCGGCGCTGAGGGGTTGCCGTGTTTGAATTTTGTATGGATAGAGGTGTAAACTCTGGCGCATGAGACGATACGTGGACGTTGGCGTCATTTGGACCACAGCTGCAACACGGCGAACGGAAACCCGAGGCCGCTGTCGGATCACCTGCTGCACTAGCTGCGCATTGCCCTCCGTGGTTGCCGTATGCGGTCGCCCTACCTTTCCAGCACGTTCATCCGTCACGTTCCCAGTCCGTTGAAATTTTTCAAACAGATCCTTTATTGTATCGCTTTTCGGTCCATTGGTTACATTAAACCTCCGTTGAAAACTTCGTCTTGTTGCAACAACACTGTGTTCTAGGCGGTGGAATTCCAACACCAGAAAAATCCTCTGTTCTAAGGAATAAACCATGTTGTCTACAGCACACTTGCACGTTGTGAACAGCACACGCTTACAGCAGAAAGACGACGTACAGAATGGCGCACCCACAGATTGCGTTGTCTTCTATATCTTTCACATCACTTGCAGCGCCATCTGTTGTTGAAAATTGTAACTACTGTAATTTCGAAAGTTTGTCCGCCTGAAAATGTACTGTTGTCCCAAGCATATTGCAAAAACGCTGTATTTCTATCGCTGCTCGTTTAGGTTTTATTGCCGTTTCAAATATACCGGTCATTTTTGAAACACCCTGTTCGTAAGATGAAGTAAAGTCTGCTTCAGACACTGTTGTTAGTTGACACTCACAAACAGCGCAGCCCTTACGTTTGTGTTACCTGCATGTTGCACGTGCCTTATACCTCTCCCCAGTGAAAACCTCGCCGTCCTATACCTCATTGTACTTTGGGAGTGTGGTTATATATTCACCGCTACAATAAAATCTTTCTCACGCTATTTCCATATTTCGTGTAAAGCTTTAAAGATTTACCAAGCTCCCAGGATTCAAGCCGGTGGTTATTTCACCCGCAGTCACATGCGCTATCCGTTTCACAACAGAGCGCTCTCTTCTGTCTATCTTGTACAGCGTAAAACAGCACTAAGATTTGGCAGAATTAAATTTATTGAGTTTTGATCGTATTTCATCGCTGATCGTCGACAACCTAGAAACAAGGTAGGGATCCATTTGCAAAAATTACACAATTCCTTAGGTTTGAGCGGGTTTAATGATGCAGAAGGGAGCTGGGAAAAGACTTTCCGTTCTTGCACATATCGCCGTTCTAAATAGGTGGAGCATAAACGCATCCATTTTCGTAAGGTTTCCACTATCAGCGTTCACGAAATTACTTTCTGTAGTTACTTGAAAGCTCTAACTGTGTTCTGCATCTTGAAATAGCCAAACTATTTGCAGAAAAAGTGTGTAAAAATTTAGTAGCTTCGGCAAACACCCCCGTAACATATGTATAGCTTCGTCCTATTCCTAGCCTGTTACGTCACCAGAGCTTCAGCACATAACAGAGCAAAAACAAGAGATATTTTGTAAGATTATTGACCGTAAATGCAACTTGAGTGTTATAATCTCTCGGAATAACAACAATCCGAACCATAGTTTTAAAATAGGAAAATAGCCTATTTCTTCTAGTCACAATTTCCTGCCAAAGACGGCTGATAACGAAACACAGGGTATGACAATTTAAAATGTTTCAGTACTAATTAAGAAATGTCTCCTACAATAAGACCAGAAAAGAAATTTTCACACAAAAAAAGTATTAAGCCGCGAAAAGCAAGTAAACGGAATACACGAAGAGATTTGGGACAGGAATATACTTCTGTCACAGGAAATATAACGCTAAAATACAACAGCTGAACCTGCAGCCTTTTCTAGCGTCTGCATTTGTGTTCGACCTTACATAGCTCTCTGTGTTTCCCCATCTCTTTGTCCAACCCCTGTACCTTCAATACAGCTGTGGTGATTCTTATCAATGTTAATCTAAATCAAATGTGGATCAGAAGATGATCAAGAAACTGAAGCTTTTGATTTAGAATCTTTAGTTAATATACAGTGGCAAAGCTGAAACAATTCTACTAGACTGTGTGAAAGAAAAATTATACAAGAATTTAGTGAAACACCTAAACTACTTCTCACTTATGTCATATTTGAGGGAAAGATAGTCGTGAGAAATTGCGCTTATAAAGAAGACAACTGTGCTTCATACGAGTTTGACATAATTGCAATTACAAGACATGGCAGTCGAAGCACTGGTCAAAAAACTTTTTAAAGTCAAGAGCAGATATTTCCATTTCATCCAAGTTTTCACACACTTCGATCACTCACTTCATAATATTCGCATAACCATTAGTACAAGAAATAGATGCTTTGAGCACTGGCCCGTATTCCAGTTATCCATTGTGCAAACTGAGCATAAACATACTACCACACTCTAATTTAGTAATAAATTCGGTGGAATCTATAAACTTGCTGATTTCTTCGCACACCATTTCAAAACACTTTTACAGTGATGTTTCTTGCTGTTTTGAGTGCATACTCTTTCATACCGATCATAAACGTGCTATCACACACAGTCTAAAGCCACATTCGTAAATAAAACTGTGACTGTCTTACTTCTATTCAGGTCTACAACATATTCTTTATTCAGTAAAATGAATTCCAGTGGAAATCCCACATACAAAAATTATGAAAGGAAGATACAAACTCCTGAGGTATTTACCCTAAAAGACATTACCGGTATGTCTAATATTGCACATATATAGAAGTAAATATTGCAAAATATTAATATTGTGATCATTATGATCCAACAGTTCTCTGTGTTTGTACGAGGTTCCACCATGGGTCCCGGTAACTTGTTCCACGCGTGTTGACACCGACGCGTATAAGAGGTGGATGGCGTTCTGTGATATAGCCATCCATGCTGCACTCACCTGGCTCCAAAGTGCATCTGTGGTGGTTGGCATTGGTTCAGCGCTGCACCCGTCGCTTCACCATATCCCACACACTTTCGGCTGACGAAAAGTCTGGTGATCTGGCTGGCCAGGGCAAAAGGCTGACATCCTGCGACACCAAGAAGACACGCGTTCATGCAGTAACATGTGGTCGTGCATTGTTTTGCTGAAAATTGGCGTCTGGGGTGTTGCGCATAACGGGCATGGCGACTGGTCAAAGGATGTCACTCACGTAAGAGACACTGGCCACAGTGCCCTGGACAAGCACCAAACATCACCCCACGCCATAAGGCGTTGAGTTGGCGCTGTACGAGGTGCATTTAAGTTCTAAGGCCTCCGATTTATTTTCTCCAGACTGCAAACAGATAGAAACATGCGCATTGTTTTAAAATGAGGCTACGTTCATTGTCAATACGTCCCAGAGATGGCAGCACCGTACCGCAGATGGAATTTTACCGCCAGTGGCGAGAATGAGAACTGTTTTAAATACTTAAAATGGTGACGTTTTCCTTACTTGAACAGCGTGCGATCATCCGTTTTCTGAATTTGCGTGGTGTGAAACCAATTGAAATTCATCGACAGTTGAAGGAGACATGTGGTGATGGAGTTATGGATGCGTCGAAAGTGCGTTCGTGGGTGCGACAGTTTAATGAAGGCAGAACATTGTGTGACAACAAACCGAAACAACCTCGGGCTCGCACAAGCCGGTCTGACGACATGATCGAGAAAGTGGAGAGAATTGTTTTGGGGGATCGCCGAATGACTGTTGAACAGATCGCCTCCAGAGTTGGCATTTCTGTGGGTTCTGTGCACACAATCCTGCATGATGACCTGAAAATGCGAAAAGTGTCATCCAGGTGGGTGCCACGAATGCTGACGGATGACCACATGGCTGCCCGTGTGGCATGTTGCCAAGCAATGTTGACGCGCAACGACAGCACGAATGGGACTTTATTTTCGTCGGTTGTGACAATGGATGAGACGTGGATGCCATTTTTCAATCCAGAAACAAAGCGCCAGTCAGCTCAATGGAAGCACACAGATTCACCGCCACCAAAAAAATTTCGGGTAACCGCCAGTGCTGAAAAAAAGATGGTGTCCATGTTCTGGGACAGCGAGGGCGTAATCCTTCCCCATTGCGTTCTAAAGGGCACTACGGTAAAAGGTGCATCCTACGAAAATGTTTTGAAGAACAAATTCCTTCCTGTACTGCAACAAAAACGTCCGGGAAGGGCTGTGCGTGTGCTGTTTCACCAAGACAACGCACCCGCACATGGAGCTAACGTTACGCAACAGTTTCTTCGTGATAACAACTTTGAAGTGATTCCTCATGCTCCCTACTCACCTGACCTGGCTCCTAGTGACTTTTGGCTTTTTCCAACAATGAAAGACACTCTCCGTGGCCGCACATTCATCAACCGTGCTGCTATTGCCTCAGCGATTTTCCAGTGGTCAAAACAGACTCCTAAAGAAGCCTTCGCCGCTGCCATGGAATCATCGCGTCAGCGTTGTGAAAAATATGTACGTCTGCAGGGCGATTACGTCGAGAAGTAACGCCAGTTTCATCGATTTCGGGTGAGTAGTTAATTAGAAAAAAAATCGGAGGCCTTTGAACTTGTATGCACCTCGTATGTCTTCTGCCAATGCAGTCACTGTGATGTCGCTCTCTCTGTCTGCAAAGAAACAAAGTGCGGCCATAATTTTCGAACAAACAGAACCTGGATTCGTCCGAAAACACTACCTGATGCCATCCTGTTTTAACGTCATTACTTATTCTAGGATTGAGAACAACTGTGTAAGGTGAAATGACATGTTTAATGTCGCAATTTTAAGCACAAAATTACACGCTTTTAAACAGTTTTCAATTTGACACCCTAATAACAGTTGTCAGGATAACGCATCGCAACAACATCAAAATGTGAAATAATCCTACACACAACAATATTAAATATTAACTCTCAGAAACAATATTAATTCTAAACACAACAATATTATAGTTTAATTTGAAGTTTCTGTACAAAATTGTTCCTACAGTTCATAGTAATTGACTGTGTAAGGTGAAATGACATTTTTAATGTCGCAATTTTAAGCACAAAAATACACGCTTCTAAACAGTTTTCAATTTGACAACCTAATAACAGTTGTCAGGATAACGCATCTCGCCAACATCACAATGAGAAATAATCCTATACGCGACAATATTAAATATTAACTCCCAGAAAGAATATTAATCCTAAACACAACAATATTAAAGTTTAATTTGAAGTTTCTGTACAAAATTGTTCCTACAGTTCATAGTAATTGACGGAAAGTCATCGAGTAAAACAGAAGTGATTTCTGGCGTTCCCAAAGGTAGTATTACAGGCCCTTTGCTGTTCCTTATCTATATAAACGATTTGGGAGACAATCTGAGCAGCCATCTTCGGTTGCTTGCAGATGACGCTGTCGTTTATCGAGTCATCAAAAGATCAAAAGAAATTGCAAAACGATTTAGGAAAGATATCTGAATTGTGCGAAAAGTGGTCGTGGATCCTAAATAACGAAAAGTGTGAGGTCATCCACATGAGTGCTAAAAGGAACTCGTTAAACTTCAGTTACACGATAAATCAGTCTAATCTAAAAGCTGTAAATTCAACTAAATACCTAGGTATTACAATTACGAACAACTTAAATTGGAAGGAACACATAGGAAATGTTGTGGGGAAAGCTAACCAAAGACTGCGTTTTATTGGCAGAACAGTTAGAAAACGTAACAGACCTACTAAGGACATTGCCTACAGTACGCTTGTCTGTCCTCTTTTAGATTACTGTTGCGTGATGTGAGATCCTTACCAGATAGGATTGACGGAGTACATCGAAAAAATTCCGAGAAAGGCAGCACGTTTTGTATTATAGCAAAATATGGGAGAGACTGTCACAGAAATGATACAGGATTTGAGCTGGACATCATTAAAAGAAAGGCGTTTTTCGTTGCGACGGAATCTTCTCACGAAATTCCAATCACCAACTTTCTCCTCCGAATGCGATAATATTTTGTTGACACTGACCTACATAGGGAGGAACGATCACCACGATAAAATAAGGGAAATAAGAGCTCGTATGGAAAGATATGGGTGTTCATTAATTCCGCACACTACAGGGGTATTACAAATGATTGAAGCGATTTCACAGCTCTACAATAACTTTATTATTTGAGATATTTTCACAATGCTTTGCACACACATACAAAAACTCAAAAAGTTTTTTTAGGCATTCACAAATGTTCGATATGTGCCCCTTTAGTGATTCGGCAGACATCAAGCCGAGAATCAAGTTCCTCCCACACTCGGCGCAGCATGTCCCCATCAATGAGTTGAAAGCATCGTTGATGAGAGCTCGCAGTTCTGGCACGTTTCTTGGTAGAGGAGGTTTAAAAACTGAATCTTTCACATAACCCCACAGAAAGAAATCGCATGGGGTTAAGTCGAGAGAGCGTGGAGGCCATGACATGAATTGCTGATCATGATCTCCACCACGACCGATCTATTGGTTTTCCAATCTCCTGTTTAAGAAATGCCGAATATCATGATGGAAGTGCGGTGAAGCACCATCCTGTTGAAAGATGAAGTTGGCGCTGTCGGTCTCCAGTTGTGACATGAGCCAATTTTCCAACATGTCTAGATACACGTGTCCTGTAACGTTTTTTTCGCAGAAGAAAAAGGGGCCGTAAACTTTAAACCGTGAGATTGCACAAAACACGTTAACTTTTGGTGAATTGCGAATTTGCTACACGAATGCGTGAGGATTCTCTACCGCCCAGATTCGCACATCGTGTCTGTTCACTTCACCATTAAGAAAAAATGTTGCTTCATCACTGAAAACAAGTTTCGCACTGAACGCATCCTCTTCCGTGAGCTGTTGCAACCGCGCCGAAAATTCAAAGCGTTTGACTTTGTCATCGGGTTTTAGGGCTTGTAGCAATTGTAAACGGTAAGGCTTCTGCTTTAGCCTTTTCCGTAAGATTTTCCAAACCGTCGGCTGTGGTCATTTAGCTCCCTGCTTGCTTTATTCGTCGACTTCCGCGGGCTACGAGTGAAACTTGCCCGCACGCGTTCAACCGTTTCTTCGCTCATTGCAGGCCGACCCGTTGATTTCGCCTTACAGAGGCATCCAGAAGCTTTAAACTGCGCATACCATCGCCGAATGGAGTTAGCAGTTGGTGGATCTTTGTTGCACTTCGTCCTGAAGTGTCGTTGCACTGTTATGACTGACTGATGTGAGTGCATTTCAAGCACGACATATGGTTTCTCGGCTCCTGTCGCCATTTTGTCTCACTGCGCTCTCGAGCGCTCTGGCGGCAGAAACCTGAAGTGTGGCTTCAGCGGAACAAAGCTTTATGAGTTTTTTTTACGTATCTGTAGTGTGTCGTGACCATATGTCAATGAATGGAGCTACAGTGAATTTATGAAATTGCTTCAATCATTTGTAATAGCCCTGTATATGAGATTGGAGTAATAGAAAATTGTGAAGGTGGTTCAATGAACCCTCTGCCAGGCGCTTAAATGTGATTTGCAGAGTATCCATGTAGATGTAGATATAGACACATACATTATGATGTTGGTGAGTACTACGAAAATCGTCCGATTCCGGTTCAAAGTTCGGTACTATTCAGGATGGCAATCAAGTCTACGGTGGATGGTTAGTTTTGTGACAAATTGAGCGAAAGATTACCCAAGGCCGCTCGAGCTTACAGTGAACGCAAGCTGGTGAACCAACAAAGTTTATGCCTCTGTGCTCGGTATTTACCTTAAGCTCCGACAAGCTGCTGTCTTCTAGGCTGCTCTCTTCCACTGAAATTCCTGTAATACTAATCAAACCTTTGCTGAACTTTCCAGCAGAAACTTTCCCTATGTTCGTCGTTACGCGAGAAAACATGTACTCAGCCCTAGTCTTTGTAGGTGGAGATATACACGCGAATAGTTGGAGCAGAGTGCATGTTATAGTGCCCTCTCAGTTCGCGCAAGAACAATTAACTAATTGATTGCTTCGTTTCTCCACAGTTGGAGCTAAGCGTTGCTACAGCTATTGTCTAGCTGGATTTCAGCCTCTGTGAACGCAGTGTTCACAAAAATTTCTTCTCTGCATCTTACAGAATATTAAGCGCTCCGTTCTGCACTTGACGCCAGTTCAGAGAAGAGACCCCAAAAATTTTTCTCTTGTCTTACTCATTAAGTTAGAACAGGTGGACGGTTTCAAGTACTTAGGATGCATATTCTCACAGGATGGCAACATAGTGAAAGAACTGGAAGCGAGGTGTAGCAAAGCTAATGCAGTGAGCGCTCAGCTACGATCTACTGTCTTCTGCAAGAAGGAAGTCAGTACCAAGACTAAGTTATTTGTGCACCGTTCAATCTTTTGACCAACTTTGTTGTATGGGAGCGAAAGCTGGGTGGATTCAGGTTACCTTATCGACAACGTTGAGGTTACGGATATGAAAGTAGCTAGGATGATTGTAGGTACTAGTAGATGGGAACAATGGCAGAAGGGTGTCCACAATGAGGAAATCAAAGAAAAACTGGGAATGAACTCTATAGATGCAGCAGTCCGGGCGAACAGGCTTAGATGGTGGGGTCATGTTACACGCATGGGAGAAGCAAGGTTATCCAAGAGACTCATGGATTCAGCAGTAGAGGGTAGGAGGAGTCGGGGCAGACCGAGGAGAAGGTACCTGGATTCGGTTAAGAATGATTTTGAAGTAATAGGCTTAACATCAGAAGAGGCACCAAAGTTAGCACTGAATAGGGGATCATGGAGGAACTGTATAAGGGGGGCTATGCTCCAGACTGAACGCTGAAAGGCATAATCAGTCTTAAATGATGATGATGATGATGATGATGATGATGTCTTACTCATGGCCGAACTGCCTCCCCCACCAGGGTTCATTCATTCTTCCCATCACGGCCTTTTTCGACCAATAGGAGTATTCCTCTTATTTTCTGGAAACTCTCTCTACCAATCGCAATGTCCCTTCTTTAAACTGCATCGAAACTTTAGTATTTTTGTCCTTCCTAGTGCGGTGCCGCCAATTGGACGTTTTGTGCCCAGTCTAGATGTCTAAAGTTCATTGACCTTCACATGTGTTGCAGTCGCTGGACACGTGATCGAAATGCGTCACTGGTTTTGTTCGTACCCCTTTGGAATTCCGAAACGCAGCTTTCTAAAGCTTTTTCTCTGTCCCTCTGCAGATGTGCTGCTACACGCGTTTCTCCCACCTGAATCACCTGGTCGGGCCGTTGACTTTCCACCTGCCACCCCTTTAAGTGGTTTCCATGGTAACCCCCGCGGCGCGCCTTCTCTTCTGCCCTTGTCCCTCTAGCTTTCAAACTAAAACGATTCGCGCTACTTGTTCCACCTTCCACTCAAAGACATGCGTTATATAGGAACTGTGTGTTAGTTACCGTCGAGTGACTGTCATCCCTTTTGCATTACATACTGGTAGACAAATTTTCTCATAACCACTGAATTACATTAGGTTTCATATTCATCTTCTCGTTGCAATGTATCTAGCTCTCATGTAAGGTGTGAATCTGACCTTCATTTATTCTGCCACCTTACATGTCCTCCTCCTTCCACCTTCAATTTTGTAATGAGTCAATCAGTGGTTGAGAAATTCATTAAAGTCAGTGCAAAATTGCTTGCAACTGCTGACTGTAGCAATTGACATATTTACTGACCATTTTCCTATTTTAATATTTTGTATAATTCAAGCAGTGGTTCGGTTCAGACTCTTTTTTTTACATTGCACTCGATTTTCTGATCTTTTGTACCATTCTATTGAAATAATCTAAGAAATTTTTTTCTTTTAAATATAGTTGACCACATTTTAAAATTTTGTTGTAATTCAAACAATGTTAGTATATATTTGTAAATTTGTATCATCTTAAAAAATTCCTTCTTTTTTGTGGAGACTGATGTATCTTGTTTAGCTAATTTATGTTAAATGATGATGGATATGTACTGAAGTTGAGGAAACCTCCATTAAATATTATCCTCCTCTTTTATAATAAATATTACTTTAAATGGACACCCTAGCTGCAAACGGGCGTTGATATACTTCATTGGGGACATGTTGGAAGTGTGTGCCCTGACTGGGACTCGAACCCAGGACCTCCTGCTTACGTGGCAGACGCTCTATCCATCTGAGCCACCGAGGGCACAGGGAATAGTGCGCCTGCAGGGACTTATCCCTTGCCCGCTCCCTGTGAGACCCACAGTCCCAAAATGTCCACACCACTGCATTTGTAGTGCGCCTAATAGATGTTTGCCCATCACACTCATTACTCGTGGCAGATTAATCTACCAAGTTCGGGCCTAGCGTGTGCGTTCGCACAAGATGGTCAATGGCCGGAAAGGCATATTTTAACTATATATGATGGTAGTATCTGTTCCCGAAAGAACAGTAACCATTGATGACCACGAAGCTTTACTAGAATGAAATGATAATTAAATGGAAACCCTAGCTTCAAAGGAGACGTTGATATACTTCACTGGGGACATGTTGAAAATGTGTGCCCCGACTGGGACTGCCATGTAAGCAAGAGGTCCCAGGTTCGAGTCTTGGTCGGAGCACACATTTTCAACACGTCCCCAATGAAGTATATCAACGCCTGTTTGCAGCTAGGGTGTCCATTTAAAGTAATACTTATTATACAAGAGGAGGGTAATATTTAATGAAGTAATAAGGAGGGATTTAATAGAATTGGGGAGAAGAGAAATTAGTGGCACAGCTTGACTAGAAGAAGGGATCGCTTGGTAGGACATATTCTGAGGCATCAAGGGATCACCAATTTAGTATCGGAAGGCATCGTGCAGGGTAAAAATCGTAGAGGGAGACCAAGAGATAAATACAATAAGCAGATTCAGAAGGATTTAGGTTGCAGTTGTAATGGGAGATGAAGAAGCTTGAATAGGATAGAGTAGCATGGAGAGCTGCATCAAACCAGTCTCTGGACTGAAGACAACAACAGAAACAAGTGTTTATGTCATAACAGACTGATATTGCTCAATTTCCAAATGAAGTGAACCAAGTGTGTTGGGAGTACGTACCCAGCATCTCGTATAAATAACTTTGCAGCGACGGCAAGAGCCTTTAAACTAACCAGGTACACTGATGTATAGTGGTAACTATTTACGTACCATAGGTTTATAGGTTCTGTGACGTAATGGCCAGTTGCGGCGCCCTGGAAATATTCTAAGTTCACAGTTGGCGGCCACCGCTCGGACCACGAGGGCCGAGATCGTTAGCATCTGTGTGGTGCCGCACAACAGCTAGAGCACGTGGTCCATCGAGCATGAGGCTGGGAATTCCTTGGTGATGCTGTGCGCTGGGGAGGCCAACGATTGCGGACTTTGCGAAACCTTAATGACAGACATTTTACAGTTCCTGTAGAAATTAACAGTAGCCACATGAATCATGATACCTCATAAAGAAGCATGTATATTACTATTATTTGCACGACGATTCTGATGGTGTAATCAGACTTTCAGTATCTTTATTAGTTTAAAGTTTAGTATCTGATGGTAAATTATACAAGTAACACCCAGCAACGAATTTCCAAAGTATAAACGCTTCATCCGATTTTGTCGATCGCCGTGTCTTTAGAAAGCTAAATTGGTATAAATTACAGGCATGTAACTTGAATAGTACATGAGTTATTGGAGATCAAAGTGGCCGATTACTGTCGATCGCATCAGGCCGTAAGTACTGGGTGATCAAAAAGTCAGTATAAATTTGAAAACTGAATAAATCATGGAATAATGTAGATAGAGAGATACAAATTGACACACATGCTTAAAATGACATGAGGTTTTATCAGAAGCAAAAAAATACAAAAGTTCAAAAAATGTCCGACAGATGGCGCTTCATCTGATCAGAACAGCAATAATTAGCATAACAAAGTAAGACAAAGCAAAGATGATGTTCTTTACAGGAAATGCTCAATATGTCCACCATCATTCCTCAACAATAGCTGTAGTCGAGGAATAATGTTGTGAACAGCACCGTAAAGCATGTCCGGAGTTATGGTGAGGCATTGGCGTCGGATGTTGTCTTTCAGCATCCCTAGAGATTGAAAGGTGGCTACACTGAGCCACAGCGCCAAAGATCGCGCCAGAGAGTATTGTTCCGCCGCCTCCACTGGCAGTGCTTATTGAGACGTAGTGGCAGGCAGTTCTTACCGAGAAGTTGTGGTGGATACTGCTTGTCGCTGAAGTTGGAGTGAGATGGGGTAGTAGTGAGTGTTTGTTCCATGATTTATGCAGCTATTTGATGGGAGAGATAGCAGATGTTATTCTAATGGAGACATTGTAATGATCAGAGTGCATTTCGTCAATATAAATTAAGGTAACAAACTACTTTTATTTTTCTCTCTCATTATTTCAGTGACCTAAATAATGCATCATTACAGGTTCAGTCAACAAAGCATCTGGCTTGTGTTCTTGTATTAGAGTGTAATTTTGGTTTTCTTGCACAATTATAGTATTTCTAATTTTCTTTTATCACGTCAGTATAATTGCTATTTAAAAATTCTTGTCTTGTTGAAGAAGAACCGTGCCAGATGTGCGTTGAGTCATACTACCACATACAGAACAGCTACACTTGTGCTTTGTTGGTTTCGTAGGTTTTATAGTTGCTGGGGACATAATTAATTAACTGTGTTAACGAAAATTTTCTTACATTCTTTGTTGTCATTCTAAGCAGTCAGATTGCGTAATAATACTAGTCAGGGCCAGCCGTTTACGAGACTTGCGTAATCGGACATACAGCTACAAAAAAAAATATTTTCATTAATATTTATAATAAGGCCCCTATGCACGTGGCGACCGCTGCTTCGGATCGTCCCTTGGAATCTTCTGATTGTAAAAATAGTAGACAGTAGTATTGTTGTAGTAATTTGTAGTTTAGTATTTGTAGTCTATTTTACATGTGTAGATTTGGTAATTGGCATTCTTCTAATGGTATTTTTCAAAATTTAATTTTTATTGCCTTGTATACGCGTTTGACAATTTAGTGCAATTATTTCAATTGTTCGATTAATCGTATTTGAGGGAAACATTTCATGTAAATGGTATTGTTGGAGATAAAGAGTCATTGTGTGTAATTTTCGTACAGTGACGAATTTTTTTATGTTTTGTAAATGATTACGCGATCTATGAAAAAGGCAAAAATGATGAATAGTGAGAATGACGAAATCGTTAACATGGCGAACTCGCCAACAGAGGAAAACAGTGTGATGAATAATGAAGTGGAAAACAATGTAATAAGTCGGGAAAATAGTCCGGAACCATTTCAAAATTTTTCTCAATCAGAAAATTCACAGAATACGAGATTAACGATAGAAGATTCTGAAATAGTATCGAACACAGACAGCTTTACAGCTATGACGAAAGAAGTTAGTTTTACGGGAAATGTTAGGGGCGAAAAGAATTTCGAACAAGTTAATATGGAGCAGTTGATGAGTGTAATATTAAATTTTCGATCTGAAATTAAAACTGATATAGGAACAATTAAAACTGAGATGGGAACTTTGGCAACACGATTAGAAACTGATATGGGAACAATGGAAACACGGCTAGACTCACTGGGATCACAAATAGGAACAATTAAAACTGAGATGGGAACAATGGAAACACGGTTAGACTCACGAATAGGGACATGTTTCAAAAACATGAAAGATGAATTAAGGAAAGAAATTAGAGAAGAAGTACAACCGATTTTGAATTCTCACAATAATAGAGTAATTGCAGTAGAGATTAGACAAAGGGAATAGGATAGAGAACAGGAAGAAAGAGATCGTGTGATAGTACAGAAATTTTCAGAGTTAAATTTACAACGTGCAAAAGATAAGGAAGAAATATTTGAGAGAATCGAGGAATCCGTACCAAATGACAGAATAAATAATCTAACATAACAATATGAACAGTTAACTACCAAATGTGTCAATACTGAAACCCGAGTCGCGACACTTACGGAAGACGCAAATAAACAGAAAGAACAAATAGGTGATTTATCGGAAAGAGTTGAGGAGATTTCAGATAAATTGACAAATCTTAGTTTAAATGGGGACAGAGATTCAGATGATACAGCACCATTGCCATTTGCAGAAACCGAAGAGTACCAGAACATAAATAAGCATGTTGAAAATCAGGGAAAATTTAATGAACGCGTTAAAAGGGAAGTGGAGGCATTAGAAAAGCTAGTCAAACAAATTGAAAGCAAAATCGTAGGAAACGACGGTAGAAGAAATTTGGAATCACCGATAGCAGCGGGTTTTGAAGAAAGTAATTTATTTCATTTACGGGATGCAACAAGAGAGCGCCAGGCGCGCGAACTTGACAATAATAGACATTGGGACTGGGACAGACGCGGTAGGTCTTTGTCGCCACGAGGCGAAAACTTTGACTATAAACACTTCTTAACTGTTCGGAAATTTAAGATCTTTCGCAATTCTAAGAATGACATACATCCATGTTCATGGTTAGCTCAATTTCTGTACGCACTTCCGCCAAATGTGCCACAAAGTCACAAACTAAAATTAATGTGCAGATATTAAAGACCTCAGGGGATTCATTACGCTTTAATGAATATGTGCCGTAGCGAGCACAGGGCCTCGAGCTGTAGTGGTGCTATTTCTCTTTTAGTTTTCTGTACCGCTGCCTACTCTTTTACTATTCTTTGCATCTATCAAAACAACTCTTCGACTATCAATCTATCTAGTGAGTAAGTAAACGATAACCTGATATGACTATTTTACCCAAAAGTGACTTCGGAAATTACCGTTTGGACTTACTGTATCTTCAGCAGCATTCATTCGTAGCTTAAATGAAATTTTACCTGTTTATCTTCGTGACAATATTACTTCATATGTTGACGACATTCTTATTGCTAAAAATTCTTGGAGTGAGCACAACAAAATTTTGGATTCATTATTACGTATTTTTGCACGAGTTGGCATTACGGTGAACTTAAAAAAATCTGAATTTTGTCGTTCTCAGGTGAAATTTCTCGGTCACATTATTTCTACAGAAGATATTCTTCCTGATCCAGAAAAATTAGACGCTATTCGTAATTATGCTGTTCCTACCACAAAACGTGATGTTTGTAGTTTCCTTGGTGTCTGTAATTTTCTTAGACGCTTTGTTAAATTGGACGATTTGGCCACACCTCGTTTATGTGATCTATCTGGAAAATTCTTTTTAAACGAAAATCGGTCGACAACTCTGTTTGATTAGTTTGTATTCCTGATGAGTGGGTTAATAAGCTGATTTGGTATACGCATTTCAGTTATGCACACTTTGGTCCCAGAAAATGCTTTCATAAATTACGAGAAAACTGCTACTTCAATAATATGGAAAAACGTATTCGATTTGTTCTTGCCAAATGCAAATTATGTCAAAAGGCTAAGCCGCCGACAGTTTCTCACAGAGCACCGTTGTTTCCTATCATTCCAGCAAAATTAAAGGACATGGCTGCAGTTGATTTGTTCGGTCCAGTGGTTCGATCTACTAATGGTTTTGCGTACATTTCCGTAGCAGTGGATTTGACATCAAAATATGTGTGTTTTACACCGTTACGCAAAGCAACAGCTCGTTCAGTATCTAATGCTTTCATTAACCATTTTCTTAAAGAAGTTGGTCATGTTGATAAGGTTATATCAGACAATGGATCACAGTTTCGTTCTAAAATTTGGGCTCGTACTCTACGGCGTCGTAAAATTAAACCAATCTTCATTTCACTTTTTCACCCTCAATCTAACGCTTCAGAGAGATGGATGAAGGAAATCAATAAATTGTGTCGTCTTTATTGTCATCAGAATCACAGAACGTGGGATCAGTATCTTCATATTTTTCAAAACATTCTGAATGAACTCCCTAATGATTCAACTTCTTTACCGCCTATACTGATATTAAAAAATAAAGCACCGACAAATCGCATTTCTGAAATCGTTCCTTTCCCACCTTCACGGAAACTGCGGCATTCTGAAGTTGTGAATCTGGCTCTACAAAATATTGCATCTGCGGCTGCTAGAAGAGAGAAATCAGCTAAGCGTCCTGGTAGTTTAAAAATCTTGTCAGTTGGTCAAAAAGTGTTAATTAAGTCTCACCGTTTGTCTCACAAAGGAAAAGGCTTGTGTCGGAAATTTTTTCTGCTTTATAACGGTCCATATAGAATTCGCAAAATTATTCATGATAACACTGTCGAAGTAGAAACTCTTAAATCACGACGCTCTAAGGGAATACATCATATATCTAACGTTAAAATTTTTGTGGAATGATATACTTTTGAAAAATTTTTGTAGAATGACATACTTTTGAGAAACTAACAGTTGTATGTAAACACACGGAGAGTACAAGGATACCGCGCTGTGTTTTGGCGGCGGCATATACTCAAAGCAACAGTTAAGTCTGCGCGCCGCACAAGGCAGTCGTTGACCGCAAACAATCACTTCCTACGTCACGCGCCTACAGCTGATCGAGCGCTCAGTGCGAATGCACTGACAGCCGTAAATAAATACACAGTCTAATTTCTCCGACTAAATTCAGTATAAAGCTATAGTGACTTGATGAATTCTGTTATTAACATTCAGTATTTTTTCAGGATACGGTTCTATAAAATATTTAAGAACTTCAGGTAAATTCTGTGCGTGTCCGACGTTAAGACGACTTGCTATCGAGAAAATTTCAGGAAAAATGTCATTTCGAAGAAGAAAGTAATAAACTAAAAAGGTAATTATTAATTGAGTTTATTTTTCAGGTAACATATTTCCACTTAGGTACGTACTTTAGACGTAATTTGCTGCTCGCGATTACGTGATTCATACTTTGTGCTAATTACATGTTCTATGAAATTACTTGTGAAGCGACGTGCTTGCGTACGTTAACTGATTTTGACAATGATTATTAATGAACTGGATTGTTACTTGTGTATATTATGCATCACTTGGCTGCACTGCTTTTTCACTGATGTCATATTTTTTAATTATGTGCCTGCTGTGCCTATTTATTTAAATTATAATTGTCACCTGATTAATTGTGCTGACTGTGGTTAGGTATGTAAGTTATACTTTGTGATTTATCTGCTTGCGCCTTCATGTTTACTTATTATAATTACATATGAACATTTATTTGCTTACGTTACGTAAGATATGTTTGCTGCTATGCATATGGATTCTGTTTGTTGTCACAACTACTCTTTAATTTGGTATATAGAAATGCTGTTGTACTGTGTATGAACATAGAGTTTAGGTTACACTATGGTATTAGTTACAGATTGTTCGCTTGGCAGAGCCTCGTTGTAAGAATTGTGCTGCATCCACTTGTTGACATTCTGTTCACTACTTGTATATTTACTCGCTATTGCTTGTTTTGCTTACGCTCAGTGCCTTATATTTTTAAGATGAGATAATGAACTGCTATAATTCGACGAACGACATTAGTACAAGAAACTTCATAGAAGTCACATGAGCTGAGGTTTTATGGAATCTGTATAAATTTGTGCTAATAGAAAGGAAGCTAACGACACGACATACCAACACAGTTATTACACTGCATTTTTCGTGAGCAATTGAAATAGGAAGTGACACTTGACACAAGAAATACTCCACATGTTTGCTTCTGTTTGCCATAATTCTTGAAGTGGTGTACACACTGTGAAATATTAGGATCATTCACACTCCGTAATCGTACTTAATTACTGAGAGTTATTCGAACTAAGTCTGTTAGAGGTCATGTATGCATTCTTTGTTTATAATTCATAATGAGTAGAAGATTTTGGTCAGATGGATTACACAGAGGTTGTGTGTTGACAGTGTGTCTTCGGATTATATGGGATGAGGAGGTTTGCATTAGGATTTTATCTGTACTCGATCG
This sequence comes from Schistocerca cancellata, assembly GCF_023864275.1. Taxonomy (NCBI): domain Eukaryota; kingdom Metazoa; phylum Arthropoda; class Insecta; order Orthoptera; family Acrididae; genus Schistocerca; species Schistocerca cancellata. The sequence continues at coordinate 693,615,228 of NC_064631.1, forward strand.
AGGAGACTGACTAGAGGAAAGAGTTGTTATGGAAGTGAAATGATACTGGCAATAAGGTTTTAATGTATCGACGTATTGAAGAGGTATTATGGAGGTATTGAGATTATATGAAGTTGATTGGAGTTATGGTGTATAAGAGGTAAAATAAGTGAGGTCCATATTTTTTTTTTTGGTCTGTATGGAACAAGGAGGATGAAGATAGCAGACTAGAACACTAAAATGGAAGGAAGATTGTCTACACACACTTTGTTAAATCACTAAGCAGTATGTACTTTTTTTTTTTTTGGAGAGAGGAAGTTGCATATCTTGGCACACTGACAGTTGTTCAGCAACCGTACATTTTGATCTGGCTTGGCAAACATTGGTCTTGACATGATGACTATGACGTTGACTTAACTATTACTGACTGTTATACATTGCTGTCACTACTACTTGATACACATGAAATTTTGACAGAAGTGGATTCACACAGTTAACACTATTCAATTACACAGTAGTACTTAATGTGGATGAAAGATGAGTGAGTGTGTTTTGTGTGTTTTCCTTTCCTAATCCTACCCACCTATCTCCTAAATATTATTTTAATTGTTTGTAGTGGCTTGCACTGACACCCATAAATATTATAGGTTTACTGATGTTTGTGTACTTGTAATAGTTAATATGACAATTATCTGACATCATTTGTGTGTTTGTTATGATTTGTATGTTTAGTGTAAGAGCATTGTAAAAGCATTTGTATGTGAATTCAAACTATTGTTCATGCTTGAACTGTCTGATTAGTGATAGTAAATATTATGGACTGTTACTTGTACTTTTTCTACATGATTTGTGCCACTAGGACATGTTTAATTTCTGCTGAAGAACAGTGTGAGCAGTGATTGTAAATATTATAGACTGTTACTTGTACTTTTTCTACATGATTGGTGCCAATAGTACATGTTTACTTTCTGCTTATAAACTGATGAACAGTGTGATTAGTGATAGTGCATATTATGGACTGCTGTCTGCACCTACTCAACATTGCTGGGTGCCACTGATGGACTGCTTCTACTGAAATGATGTCACTTGATGGTGTCTGCACCTATTCCACAATGCTGGGTGCAACTGATGGAACTGATTCTACTGAGATGATGTCACCTGTTGCTGTTTGCACCTACTCAATATTGCTGGGTGCCACTGATGGACTGCTTCTACTGAAATGATGTAACCTGATGGTGTCTGCACCTACTCAACATTGCTGGGTGCCACTGATGGACTGCTTCTACTGAAATGATGTCACCTGTTGGAGTCTGCACCTACTCAACATTGCTGGGTGCCACTGATGGACTGCTTCTACTGAAATGATGTCACCTGATGGAGTCTGCACCTGTTCCACAATGCTGGGTGCCACTGATGAACTGCTTCTACTGAAATGATGTCACCTGATGGTGCCTGCACCTACTCAACATTGCTGGGTGCCACTGATGGACTGCTTCTACTGAAATGATGTCACCTGTTGGAGTCTGCACCTATTCCACATTGCTGGGTGCCACTGATGGACTGCTTCTACTGAAATGATGTCACCTGATGGAGTCTGCACCTGTTCCACAATGCTGGGTGCCACTGATGAACTGCTTCTACTGAAATGATGTCACCTGATGGTGTCTGCACCTACTCAACATTGCTGAGTGCCACTGATGGACTGCTTCTACTGAAATGATGTCACCTGTTGGAGTCTGCACCTATTCCACATTGCTGGGTGCCACTGATGGACTGCTTCTACTGAAATGATGTCACCTGATGGTGTCTGCACCTACTCAACATTGCTGGGTGCGACTGATGGACTGCTTCTACTGAAATGATGTCACCTGTTGGAGTCTGCACCTACTCAACAATGCTGGGTGCCACTGATGGACTGCTTCTACTGAGATGATGTCACTTGTTGCTGTAGCACCTATTCAACATTGCTGGGTGCTACTGCTGGAACTGTCAACTACTTGTTTCTTCAACGGTGGAAAGGATTTATGTGAATATTTGTATAAACTGATTTTTTGTGTATTACTGTTTGTGAAAAGTTATGAGACTCTTACCTGTACATATTCGTCATTGCTGACGCTATCGATTGAATTGTTTAACCACATGATATTTGTGTAAACTATTATGTAAACTCATATGTATGAAAGAATTTGTATTGCTTAGTGTATTTTATATATTAGGCTATTGAAAGGTCAGTGCAAAGCCAAAATTTTATCTAGTTACATGATATTTACGTATTCATATTATCTTTTATTTTTGTCTGTATTTTTTTGACGAATTTGGTGGTATTTTCACCACCAATGCTGGCAAAAATACCATCAAATTCTAGCCCGTGGAGGAAGGGCATATGAAAGGTGGCTACACTGAGCCACAGCGCCAAAGATCGCGCCAGAGAGTATTGTTCCGCCGCCTCTACTGGCAGTGCTTATTGAGACGTAGCGGCAGGCAGTTCTTACCGAGAAGTTGTGGTGGATACTGCTTGTCGCTGAAGTTGGAGTGAGATGGGGTAGTAGTGAGTGTTTGTTCCATGTTTTATGCAGCTATTTGATGGGAGAGATAGCAGATGTTATTCTAATGGAGACATTGTAATGATCAGAGTGCATTTCGTCAATATAAATTAAGGTAACAAACTACTTTTATTTTTCTCTCTCATTATTTCAGTGACCTAAATAATGCATCATTACAGGTTCAGTCAACAAAGCATCTGGCTTGTGTTCTTGTATTAGAGTGTAATTTTGGTTTTCTTGCACAATTATAGTATTTCTAATTTTCTTTTATCACGTCAGTATAATTGGTATTTAAAAATTCTTGTCTTGTTGAAGAAGAACCGTGCCAGATGTGCGTTGAGTCATACTACCACATACAGAACAGCTACACTTGTGCTTTGTTGGTTTCGTAGGTTTTATAGTTGCTGGGGACTTAATTAATTAACTGTGTTAACGAAAATTTTCTTACATTCTTTGTTGTCATTCTAAGCAGTCAGATTGCGTAATAATACTAGTCAGGGCCAGCCGTTTACGAGACTTGCGTAATCGGACATACAGCTACAAAAAAAAAATATTTTCATTAATATTTATAATAAAGCCCCCATGCAAGATGTCGGTGGATCACGATACACTTGGGACTTCAGATAACCCCAAAGGCAATAATCGCACCAACTGAGGTCTGGGGACCTGGGATGCCAAGCAGGACGAAAGTGGCGGCTGAACACACGATCATCACCAAACGACGCGCGCAAGAGATCTTTCAAGTGTCTAGCAATATGGGTTGGTTCTAATAAAACCCCATGTCATTCCAAGCATGTGTGTCAATTTTTACCTCTCTATCTACATTATTCCGTGGTTTATTAAGTTTTCAAATTTTTTTATCACCTGGTACTCCACAGTTACACGAAAAAACGGTAGCAGCATGCTTATAAATATATTTATTCATATATGTCTTTGTTTATATCCGATATATACTGTTCATGAAGAAATTGGTTAAATATTCACTGGGTTTTAGAAAGCACAGAGACATTAGGCTACTGGTCTACTTTTTGTTGCTATTCCTTAGATATATGTTTATTTAATTGGTTAATGTATTTAATAATGTGGGTTAGAGCGTATTTATGGTCCAGCCGTAGAAATATTTATTTAATTTCAAGTATTTAAATGTAAATCCAGTATTTCGTACGTGCTTAAGTACGTTTGTGATTGTACGTTGGCTTAGACACATGAAGGGAGTGCTCTGGCCAATCACAGCGCTCGTTAATGGTGCATGGAAGTGGGGGAGGAGGATCGTTTCGAGAGAGGACACGGGGGTAGTTCTGGCAGTGCAGCAGTTCTGGATAGTACGGCAGGGAACACGGGAAGTGCTGGACGCGGAATCGGCGGAAAGACTTGGACAGTGGAGCAGTTTGCGTGTGGTCGCGGAGGATAGAAATATTTCGGAGTGCCGACCTGTGCTCTTGTGTGATTTCCGCAGCTTCTGCAGTGAAGTCGGAGTATGCGTTCAGAAGTGAATATCTCGCGAGCTATGTTGTTGTTCATAACTAATTACGTGAAGTGGGAATCTATTCTTTCCCTGTTATTCAGCTTATATTTTATTTAATTGCTGGACCATCGACATGGATAAGTGCTTTGCGGAAATATACTGCATTCTCAAAAGTACTTCTACTATCGTACTCATCATTTAAAGTCGTCAAGATAGTACCTGCAGATTTTATTTAATTTGCATTCTTTTTCATTCATAAATTTATATGTTACATTCATAATTCGCAATTTCCGAGTGATAGAAACCTTCGACCATTCGATTCGTGGGTGGATTGTAATTGTATACTGTAGACTCAGCAGTATTTGGCCTGTAATGCGGTAAGTACGTATCCCAGCCCCGAGACAACGAAACCAGCCGAAACTTTTAATATTTCAAGTCTGTGTCGGAAGGTACGTAGTTGAGGGCCACCTCATATCATATTGTCTGAAACCCCGCAATTCTATACGTAAAATCATGTTTATGTTCACCTGTGTTTATGTCATACGATATTGTGGAATAGATAACAAGAATTGTCATTAGTCATAGCAAATACCAACACTAGGTTAATATTTTCTGTCTTAGTATAATTATGTCGTTGTGCATTCTTACTACTCTGTTTTCAAGTGAAATGAAACTAGATGTATTGGGAATGTATAACCAGTCTATTATAAAAACATTTATGGCATTGCATCAATCTATACGCTGACCATGAGTAAATATTAATTGAAAAAGTACCCTCAGGTATTACAATCTTAAGAAATTATTTTACTACGTGCAGAGGTGCTTCTGAGGATGAGACGTGAAGTCTCAAATAGGTCATCAAATAAAACTCTTAACATCATAACTGCTTCGTCAGACTATTTGAGATATTTGGTAGAAAATCCGAAGAAATTCTGGTCGTATGTAAAGTACACAAGCGGCAAGACGCAGTCAATACCTTCTCTGCGCAGTGCCGATGGTACTGTTATCGACGACTGTGCCGCTAAAGCAGAGTTATTGAACGCAGTTTTCCGAAATTCTTCACCAGTGAAGACGAATGGTATATTCCGAAATTTGAAACACGAACAGCTGCTAGCGTGAGTTTCTTAGAAGTAGATACCTTAAGGGTTGCGAAGCAACTCAAATCGCTTGATACGGGCAAGTCTTCAGGTCCAGATTGTATACGGATTAGGTTCCTTTCAGATTACGCTGATACAATAGCTCCCTACTTAGCAATCATGTACAACCGCTCGCTCACCGATAGATCTGTACCTACAGACTGGAAAATTGCGCAGGTCGCACCAGTGTTTAAGAACGGTAGTAGGAGTAATCCATCGAACTACAGACCTATATCATTGACATCGGTTTGCAGTAGGGTTTTAGAGCATATATTGTATTCAAACATTATGAATCACCTCGATGGGAACCATCTATTGATACGTAATCAGCATGGTTTCAGAAAACATCGTTCTTGTGCAACGCAGCTAGCTCTTTATTCGCACGAAGTAATGGCCGCTATCGACAGGGGATGTCAAGTTGATTCCGCATTTCTAGATTTCCGGAAAGCTTTTGACACCGTTCCTCACAAGCGACTTCTAATCAAGCTGCGGGCCTATGGGGTATCGTCTCAGTTGTGTTACTGGATTCGTGATTTACTGTCAGGAAGGTCGCAGTTCGTAGTAACAGACGGCAAATCATCGAGTAAAATTGAAGTGATATCAGGTGTTCCCCAGGGAAGCGTCCTGGGACCTCTGCTGTTCGTGATCTATATAAATGACCTGGGTGACAATCTGAGCAATTCTCTTAGGTTGTTCGCAGATGATGCTGTAATGTACCGTCTAGTAAGGTCATCCGAAGACCAGTATCATTTGCAAAGCGATTTAGAAAAGATTGCTGTATGGAGTGGCAGGTTGCAGTTGACGCTAAATAACGAAAAGTGTGAGGTGATTCACACGAGTTCCAAAAGAAATCCGTTGGAATTCGATTTCTCGATAAATAGTACAATTCTCAAGGCTGTCAATTCAACTGAGTACCTGGGTGTAAAAATTACGAACAACTTCAGTTGGAAAGACCACATAGATAATATTGTGGGGAAGGTGAGACAAAGGTTGCGTTTCATTGGCAGGACACTTGGAAGATGCGACAAGTCCAGTAAAGAGACAGCATACACTACACTCGTACGTCCTCTGTTAGAATATTGCTGCGCGCTGTGGGATCCTTACCAGGTGGTATTGACGGAGGACATCAAAAGGTGCAAAAAAGGGCAGCTCGTTTTGTATTATCACGTAATAGGGCAGAGAGTGTGACAGATATGATACGCGAGTTGGGATGGAAGTCATTAAAGCAAAGACATTTTTCGTCGCGGCGAGATCTATTTACGAAATTTCAGTCACCAACTTTCTCTTCCGAATGCGAAAATATTTTGTTGAGCCCAACCTACATAGGTAGGAATGATCATCAAAATAAAATAAGAGAAATCAGAGCTCGAACAGTAAGGTTTAGGTGTTGGTTTTTCCCGCGCGCTGTTCGGGAGTGGAATGGTAGAGAGATAGTATGATTGTGGTTCGATGAACCCTCTGCCAAGCACTTAAATGTGAATTGCAGAGTAGTCATGTAGATGTAGATGTAGACGTAGAAGTAGTATAAAAATAATTTATATATCGAACGGTGCAGTGCGCATGGTACATTTGTGAGTTGGTACTCAATCATAACTTCAAAGCCCAGTATCCGTACACTTGTTTTATCATAATTTTGGTCCAAGACTGCGACGGATTTTTTTTAATTTTTTTATTTTTATTTTTTTTACGTGCGTGCGTGCGATGCACCAATTGCGACGGATTATACGTTGCTGCTGCTGCAATGCAATTTCTTTATAATTTTTTGTTCACCTACCTCTTTACAGCGGTAGATCTTTGCATGTAAAAACTCCTGACTGCAGCTACTTACGAGATCACAGAAAAGCAGTGTTGAGGAAACTGTAACCTCATAGCTACACGCCGGAGGTCGCTATAATTAAAATTCGCAGAAAATTGTCTGTGTACTTTAAAGAAATGATTCGGAAAGGGGATGTCACTCGTACATTAAACATGAAGTTTTAATTGAAACCTTCAATAGATCTTTATTGCCGTTAAGCAAGATCATCAGCCCACATTTACGAAAATTACTAAAGTTTCTGCTCACAGTTATCACCATACGTAAAATAGCCGTAACTTTTACCTTTCCAAATTCTGAAACCAATTACTTGTAACACAGTCAATGATCGGCCAATTACTTCTGCACACGATATTCAGTGGTTGTCTTTAGTAAAAGTTTATGCTCTTCATAAAATACTAAGTAAGAATATGCTCAGTACTGCCACGCTATATAATTCAAAGTTCACTCGCGATTTTCGTCGGAACGAATTATCACAACACGCTAAAGTTTTCATAAATAGTTTCTGGTCAAAACCAGATACCATTAACACTGAACCATAACGCGGAAGTCATCCCAAGATTTCATCTTACACATAATGCGAAAAGTCACATCCAGCATAACCGCCTCCAGTCAAAGCTAGCTCGCGACCCTCCTTTCACTCTCCCACACTCAAAACTATATCTCCTCGCTACGCGGCCAACCGTCTCGCTTCTAATTGGCTGGCAGCACTTACGACCAATGAGAACTCACTTCTAGGGCGCGGCTAGCGCCAAAATCTAGCAAGCACCAACCACTTCTCTAGGCTCATTGACGTGATCAAATTAAGTAACACAAAACTCTCTAACTAAATAAACAAAACAAAATGAACTATAAGCTTTACTCTACATCTGGAAATTTATTATGTAGTCGCGAATGTTCTGTCTGTCTTATACATAAGCATACATATTGGACATCAGACATTCACTAGTAGGGGAACCACTAGTGGATTCGTTCCCACGTTACAGAGTTGGAACACTTGCCAGTTCCTGTAGAGAATTACATGAACGATTTTTAATAATGCCGAACGTCCCACATACTCTCACGCACGCATTCTCATTCACACGCACCCTAACACACAATACACATATTTACTTAGAATTCTTGATTGTCGGAAAATTACGTTTCTTTTTATGGAATTTTACTAACTTCCAAATATGAGGTTCCTCAGGGTATTCCTTTATTAGTTATTCATATTTTTAGTTTCGTGTAATGTAAGTGGCCTGCCAGCGCTGCTCCACTGCTTTCACACGCGCAGCTGCAACAGATGGTCGTGACGTCAGTCTGCAGGACACAACTCGTCCGTTACTGACCGTATATTACTCTACCGGCTTACATTGCAGCCCACATACATTCTGAAGTAAAGCTTTTAATAGACAAATGGGCGATCGCGCATTAGTTGTGACACCACAAGACTGCAAATTACCACTGCATCATAAAACATGTGGTTCATTAGTAAATGTACTAAACGACTAACTGTAAGTAGGCTGTTTATATTTTCTTATTGGCAACGTTACGTAGCGCTCTGTATGAAAATCACTGGCTGTGCTGTGTGCAGTCTGTGGCTAGTTAGCATTGTTGTCTGCCATTGTAGTGTTGGGCAGCTGGATGTGAACAGCGCGTAGCGTTGCGCAGTTGGAGGTGAGCCGCCAGCAGTGGTGGATGTGGGGAGAGAGATGGCGGAGTTTTGAAATTTGTAATACTGGATGGCATGAACTGCTATATGTATTATGATTATTAAGGTAAATACATTGTTTGTTCTCTATTAAAATCTTTCATTTGCTAACTATGCCTATCAGTAGTTAGTGTCTTCAGTAGTTTGAATCTTTTATTTAGCTGGCAGTAGTGGCGCTCGCTGTGTTGCAGTAGTTCGAGAAACGAAGATTTTTTGTGAGGTAAGTGATTTGTGAAAGGTATAGGTTAATGTTAGTCAGGGCCATTCTTTTGTAGGGATTTTTGAAAGTCAGATTGCGTTGCGCTAAAAATATTGTGTGTTAGTTTAAGCTCAGTCCTGTATAATTGTTCAAAGGGGACGTTTCATAACGAGAAACTATGCAGATAAGCAGAGAAGCGTGAGGAGTGCTGAAATTTGGCACTCTTAACACGTTGCAGTACTGCTTTGGCGGAGGGTTGTGTTGTGTCCACGATCAGGGCGGCAACTGTGCCCCTTTCTCAGGGCACCTCGCCAGCAGGATGTCACGCGTCAGCAGCAAGGCGCCGAACACGCAGCCATTGACGCCGCTCGTGCGGCGCTGCCGGAAGTCCTCTGCGGTGGGGCCGGCTCACAGGGTTCGTCTTGCTCCTGTACAGGCGACAGCCGATCCACAAGGTGCACGGCTACCAGTGACCACTTGCCTCCGCCGTTTACTGAATTTGTATTTACACCGTGACGATTACAATAAGACAATTTCACCGAACAAGTAACTGCAGCAGAGGTCAGGTATCTTGTCCTTGTCTCAGTTCCGCACTGTAAACAGCACCATTGTGCACTGCATGAAATTTTATTCTCTGTGCAGTTTCAGGTACATATTGTTTGACCATTTATTACAAAAGTTAAATCGATACAAATTTTTCTAAGAGTATTGGTTGTTTCGTGTTATTCATGAAATCCGTATCCCTTTGTCGATATCCAGTTGTGATGAGAATCGGACGTCTTCACCGAAGTCCATTGAGCGCTTGGATGTCTTAATAAAATGCGAGGATTTCATAGCCCAAAATTTTCGCACACTATTGAAAAAGCTAGTTTCTCAGACGTAACTCAGATAATAATATGTGACTCGGGATAGGTTGTAACTAACCTGTTTCTACGGGTTATTACGTTATTATTGGGAATGAAAATGCTTATTGATTGTGAAATTAACGTGAAAAGATTAGGGTCGCCACCGGCTCTAACCATACAACTAATCAAAGGTTTGGTCGAGTCAGAAAAATAAATTAATTTGATCACAGACCAAAAACTCATGGAAATGCATACATCGTGATATCGCTCATAGGGGATGCGACGTAATTAATAGTATTTCCCGTGCAATGTTCACGAGAATCAACCATTTAAAATAAAATAACACATGCATGAACACTGTGCAGAAGATCACCTCCTAGCAACACAACTGAAAAGAAAATCTAAGGCATTTGTTTTAAAATAAAAGGGAAACTAATCACTGGACCTGTGCGTAAGGAAACGCGTTGGATGTGCTAACAGGAAAGCTACGAGGTGAGTGGCTTAGGTGCAAAAACGTAACCTCGGAATACAAGAGAAAATTGTAAATAAAATCATTTATTCCTAAGATATGGATGTGAGGCTTGTACACAATAACATAAATTCCTAAAACATTAAAGAAAAGCATCGATACATACACCGTTATAATCTACACCTAAAATCATTGGTGTGAATCATTCATACAACTGCTGTTGCCTGATAACTGATCACAATAACTCGTGAAACGGTACACGTTTCGCAGTACACCCGCGTGCCCACGTGGTTTGTGGAGACGCAATTTCTAGGTATCGTGGCCAAGTTGCAACAATATCACACCACACAATCATGAACAGTTAACATTCTTTAAGGGGCTCCGGAACGCCCTATACTTGCAATGTTAAAATAACGCTTATAAATTACATCTTTCCTCACAAAGTATTTGAGGTAGGAAGTTGAACTTTTTACAGATTATTTATTGGAATATGGGCTACAACTTAACACAGGGATTTTACAAAATTTTAGTTCAGTTATTAAAGATGATTTTTTTTCAATTGTAATGAAAATTCACAACATTTTTTTGCAATTTTTTATTTATATATTCAAAAATATACAGTTTTTTGGAAAAAGGCTGTGTTAAATTATGCAGGAGGTACTGTGTAACATTTACTGAAAGTTAGAAACAAATATGTTTGGAAGATCCTTAGAAAATATGTAATTAGTATGAGAAAATAAAAGTTTTGGGAATCGAGCGACAAAGATTGGATTAACTTTTTAGTGCATTCCAGGTCCATAGGATGGATTATCTCCATCCTCTGCAAACTCGTCCTCCAGCTTCCTCTTGTTCCTCCTCCTGTTTACTCTTGCTTGTATTTCTAGACTCTTTACAGCCCTGTGTGCAGCCCGAAGGCGTTCCTTGTCTAAAGCAAGCATCGCTCGTACCATGTTAGAACCTATCTTCATTCCCATATTTCTAAATACCTTGCACCTTACAATGTTGCCATCATTGAAAGTCGCAACAGCATCATACACACCAAAGTGAAGTGTTTCTATTCCAACAAATACAGTCTTGGGGATTCTCGACCATATAACACTATTTACACTTTCATTGGGGTTTTGAGTTTTTCCGTGAATACACTTTTTCAACAGTTCAGGTGCTGCTAAGTCTCTGAAAATAGGTTTAGACACAACACATACTTTATCTCACATCACTAAAATGTACCTGATGAACACGGACGTTAATAATAACACCATTTGACAGCAGTTTAACAGCGCCACAGTGGGTCACGCCCATGTAGAACACATTTCAAAAAAAAAAAAAAATAATTGTAGTCTTAGGAATTGAATAAATTATATATCTATTAAAAGGTAATAGTCTGCAGATTCAGAAAACGCAAGAAAGTAAAAATTGAACTTTTCATGATTTTGAGCCTTTCCGGAGCCCCTTAAAACAAACAAGAGACCGGACAGTTAGTGATGACGGTAGCGCAACAACTCTAATGTTCAACCACGTGGTCGGCTCCCCACGGACGAAAGACACATAAAGCAAGGAAATTCACGAGAAGGCAAAGCTATTAATATTTAGAAAAATGAAAGGTTACACAGGCACAGCTGAAGGCAAACAGACATTCATACAGAAGCGAGTGCTCACTTCTTATCGACACCTTTGTGTGGCGGTCTCCCGGTGGTTCCAAGTCTGCTATAGAAATTTACTAAAAGAAAAATGTGCCAAAGTTTTGCATTCCTTGCTGCGACAAGGCAAAGCAATCTTTCAGAGGTGAAAAACGAGACCAAAAGCTAACAGCTCTCCCCTCGCCAAGTGACAGCGCGCCACGCGGTCAGTCTAACTCACCCTTCTTCGACTGGAGCACAGCTGTGGACGCTTCCCGTACCGGCGGCAGACTGCCTCCCTTTTTCCTCTCCAGCCTCCTCCACGCTCCGCGTGGCCCGGAAAACCCAAGGATACCATTTCCGCCACCAACCTAACGCAGGTGGATTTCTCACAAGTAGCGCAAACCTCTTTGCCGACTTGACCACTACGAGAGTCGGCTATTCTGTACAACTGCTGCTGAATCTGTATCACTATCGCAGACATTCTGCAGGAGACTACGCCACCGTCTAGCAGCGTGACACACAACCACATTCATTCAATCACACCACTATGAGAGTTATGAGAAAAGATAAACAAGGAAAGAGAAATGCTAGTGAAATTGGGCTACCAGACTAATGAAAGGTGGCTACAGGACCCTTTCAAGGTTTCGCTTACAGGCTCCCGTACCAGAGTCGATTAAAAACGGAACCATTATAGGATAACTTTGTCGTCCGTCTGTCTGTCTGTCCGTCCATCAGCTGAAACTCCGTTTTCTCAGGAACGTTCAGAGACATCAAGTAGAAATTTATGTCAAATGCTGAGGTCTAGAGACCGTTGACGCTGTAAAAGATTTAACCCTCGAAGTCTTTGGAATGAAAAGATACCGCCATTTATATACATACACTCACTCATCGAAAGCTATAAGGTACTTCCTGTATGAATATCAAAACCTCAGATGGTAAACCAGTCCTAAGCAAAGTAGCGAAAGCCGAATGATGGAAGGAGTTTATAGAGGATCTATACTAGGCCGAGATACTTGAGGGCAATATTATGGGAATGGGAGAGTATGTAGATGAAGATGAGGTGCGAGATACGATACTGCGTGAATAATTAGACAGAGAACTGAACGATCTAAGTAGAAACAAGGCCCCGGGCGTAGACAACATTCCGTTAGAACTACTGATAGCCTTGGGAGAAGGAGCCAGGTCAAAACGCTTCCATCTGTTGTGCAAGAAGTAAAAGACAGGCAAAATACCCTCAGACTTCAAGAAGAATTTAATAATATAATAATACCAATTCCAAAGGAAGCAGGTGCTGACACATGTGAAAATTACCGAACTATCAGTTTAATAAGTCACGGTTGCAAAATACAAACCCGAATTCTTTATAGACGAATGGAAAAATTGGCAGAAGCCGACCTTAGGGAATATCACTTTGGATTCCGGAGAAATGTAGGAACACGCGAGGCAGTACTGACACTACGACTCATCTTAGAAGCTAGGTTAAGGAAAGACAAATTTCTAGCATTTGGAGACTTAGAGAAAGCTTTTGACAATGTTGACTGGAATACTCTATTCAAATTCTGAAGATGGCAGGGGTGAAATACAGGGAGCGGAAGGCTATTTACAATTTGTACAAAAAACAGACAGCGGTTAATAGGGAAGCAATGGTTGAGAAAGGAGTGAGACAGGGTTGTACCCTATAAACGACGTTATTCAGTATGTACATCGAACAAGCAATAAAGTAAACCAAAGAAAGTTTTGGAGTAGTAATTAAAATCGAAGGAGAAGAAATAAAAACCTTGAGGTTTGCCGACGACATTTAACTCTGTCAGAGACAGCAAAGGACTTGGAAGAACAGTTGAACGGAATGGACAGTGTCAAGTGTCTTGAAAGGAGGATCTATAAGATGAACACCAGAAAAAAAAACCCGAGGTTAATGGAATATAGTCGAATTAAATCAGGTGATGCTGAGGGAATTAGATTAGGAAAAGAGATGAGCTATTTGGGCAGCAAAAAAACTGAGGCGTTCGAAGTAGAGAGGATATAAAATGTAGACTGGCTCTGGCAAGGAAAGCGTTTCTGAAGAAGAGAAATTTGTTAACATCGAGTATACATTAACGTGTCAGGAAGCCTTTTCTGAAAGTATTTATGGAGAGGACTCATGCATGGATGTGAAACATGGACGATGAACAGTTTAGACAAGAAGAGAATAGAAGCTTTTGAAATGTGGTGCTACAGAAGAATGTTGAAGATTAGATGGGTAGGTCACGCAACTAATGAAGAGGTACCGAACACAGCTGGGGAGAAGAGGAACTTGCGGAACAGCTTGACTAGAAGAAGGGTTCGGTTGGTAGGACACGTTCTGAGGCATCAAGGGATCACTGGACGAAAGCGTGGACGGTAAAAGTCGTGGAGTGGGACCAAGAGATGAATACACTAAGCAGATTCAGAAGGATGTAGGCTGCAGTAGTTACTAGGAGATGAAGAGACTTGCCCAGGACAGAGTAGCATGGAGAGCTGCATCAAACCAGTCTTTGGACTGAAGACCACCACAACAACACCAAGGTACTTCCTCTTGACCTAGAATCATGAAATTCGGCAAGAATCAAGGTTCCACAGTACGAACAAAGAAAAATAGTACAAATAAAGAAAAATCCGAAAATCTTTAATCTGTAATTACATCAAATTAAAAATAAATATGAAGATGAAATTTACGTCAAATACTAAGGTCAACGGTCCCTTGGCGCCGTAAAACATTTTAGCTTCTAAGTCAATGCAATCAAAAGATACGGCCGTCTGTTAAGACTCCTTTTTCTCAGGAACGGGTAGAGATATCAAGCTGAAATGTATGTCAAGTCCTAAGGTCTATGCTTCCTCGGCGGTGTACAAACTTTAAGCTTATAAGACAATGCAGTCAAAAGATACGGCCATTTGTGTCACACGTTTTGGTACACGCAAAATCACTCATTAATACTTGTTGATAAAGTATCTACACTGCACAACACAATTAAAGTATCACTTTTCGAAACTCTGTGTTTTTTTTTAAATACTTCAGTGTAAATGGTGCTTAAAATACTTTGTCTTATTGAGGAAGAACCGTGCTAGATGTGTACGTTGAATCACACTACCACACACAGAACAGTTACACTTGTGCTTTGTTGTTTCGTAGCATTTACAGTTGCTGGGGACTTAATTAATTAATTGTGTTAACGGAAGTTTTCTTTCATTCTTTGTTGTTATTCTATGCAGTCAGATTGCGTACTAATACTAGTCAGGGCCAACCGGTTACGAGACTTCGTACCCCCACATACAGCTACTAAAATTAAAAATATTTGAATTTTTATTTAATTAAGCCCCCATGCACGTGGCGACCGCTGCTGCGGATCGTCCCTTGGAATCTTCTGATAGTAAAAATAGCAGACAGTAGTATTGTTGTAGTAATTTGTAGTTTAGTAATTGTAGTCTATATTGCATGTCTAGATTTGGTAATTGTCTTTCTTCTAATGATATTTTTGAAGAATTTAATTTTTGATGAGTCGTATACGGGTTTGACAATTTTGTGCAATTATGAAGATTTTAATTGTTCGTTAGGCGTGTTTGTCTGAAAGCATTTCGTGTGAATGGTATTGATGGTGATAAAGTGTTATATTGTGTGTAATTTTCGTATAGTGACGAGTTTTGTATGTTTTGTAAATGATTACGCGATCAATGAAAAATGCAAAAATGATGGATAGTTAGAATGACGAAATTGTTAACATGTCGAACTCGCCAACACAGGAGAACAGTATGATGAATAATGAAGTAGACAACAATTTAATAAGCCGGGAAAATAGTCCGGAACCAGTTCAAAATTTTTCACAATCAAAAAATTTTCAGAATACGAGATTAACGACAGAAGATTCTGGAATAGTATCGAACACAGATAGCTTGACAGCTATGACGAAAGAAGTTGGTTTTGCGGGAAATGTTAGGGGTGAAAAGAGTTTCGAACCAGTTAATGTGGAGCAGTTGATGAGTGCAATATTAAATTTGGGATCACGGTTAGACTCACAAATAAGAACAATTAAAACGGAGATGGAAACAATGGAAACACGGTTAGACTCACGAATAGGGACATGTTTCAAAAATATGAAAGATGAATTAAAGAAAGAAATTAGAGAAGAAGTACAACCGATTTTGAATAATAGAGGAATTTCAAAAGAAATCAGACAAAAGGAACAGGATAGAGAACAGGAAGAAAGAGATCGCGTGATAGTACAAAAATTTTCAGAGTTAAATTTACAACGTGCACACGATAAGGAAGAAATATTTGAAAGAATCGAGGAATCCGTACCAAATGACAGAATAAAGAACCTAGCACAACAGTATGAACAGTTAACTACTAAATGTGTCAATACTGAAACCCGAGTCGCGACACTTACGGAAGACATAAATAAACAGAAAGAGTTGAGGAGATTTCAGATAAATTGACAAGTCTTAGTTTAAATGGGGACAGAGATTCGGATGATACAGCTCCATTGCCATTTGCAAAAACCGAAGAGTACCAGAACATAAATAAGCATGTTGAAAATCAGGGAAAACTTAATGAACGCGTTAAAAGGGAATTTGAGGCGTTACGAAAGCAAGTCAAACAAACTGAAGGCGAAATCGTAGGAAAAGACAGTAGAAGAAACTTAGAATTACAGATAGCAGAGGGGTTTGAAGAAAATAATTGGTTTCATTTACGAGATGCAACAAGAGAGCGCCAGGCGCACGAACTTGACAATAATCGACATTCGGAGTGGGACAGACGCGGTAAGTTTTTGTCGCCACGAGGAGAAAACTTTGACTATAAACACTTCTTAACGGTTCGGAAATTTAAGGTCTTTCGCAATTCTAAGAATGACATACATCCATGTTCATGGTTAGATCAATTTATGTACGCACTTCCACCAAATTGGCTACTACGTCACAAACTGGAATTTATGTGCAGCTATTTAAGTTGTCAGGGGATTCACTTCACTAAGTGAATATGTGCCGTAGCGTGCACAGGGCCCCGAGCTGTAGTAGTGCTATTTCCCTTTTAGTTTTCTGCACTGCTGCCTACTCTTTTGCTATTCTTTGTATCTATAAAAACAACTCTTCAACTATCAATCTATCTAGAGAGTCGGTAAAGAATAACCGGATATGACTATTTTACCCAAAAGTGATTTCGGAAATTACCGTTTGGACTTACTGTACCTTCAGCAGCATTCATTCGTGGTTTAAACGAAATTTTAACTGTTTATCTTCGTGACAATATTACTTCATATGTTGACGATATTCTTATTGCTAAACGTTCTTGGAGTGAGCATAACAAAATTTTGGATTCATTATTACGTATTTTTGCATGAGTTGGCATTACAGTGAACTTGGAAAAATCTGAATTTGGTCGTTCTCAGGTGAAATTTCTTGGTCATATTATTTCTACAGAAGGTATTCTTCCTGATCCAGAGAAACTAGACGCTATTCGTAATTACGCTGTTCCTACTACAAAACGTAATGTTCATAGTCTCCTTGGTGTCTGTAATTTTCTTAGACGCTTTGTTAGATTGGATAATTTGGCCACACCTCGTTTGTGTGAACTATCTGGAAAGAATTCTAATTGGTGTTGGGATGAGGAAGCTCAATCACAATTTGAACAACTTCTTGATGCTTTAGTTGCTGCTCCACTTCTTTCACATCCGGATTTATCTAAAGATTTTTGTTTGGCGACGGACTCATCATACAAAGGCCTAGGTCCACATTTATTTCAAGAGATAGAAGATAACGGCGTTTTAGTACAGAAAACTATAGCCGATCTGTTCTTGCCAAATGCAAAATTATGTCTAAAGGCTAAGCCGCCAACTATTTCTCACAGAGCACCGTTGTTTCCTATCATTCCAGCGAAATTAAAGGAGATGGCTGCAGTCGATTTGTTCGGTCCAGTGGTTCGTTCTACTAATGGTTTTGCGTACATTTTGGTATCAGTGTAATTGACATCAAAATATGTGTGTTTTACACCTTTACGCAAAGCAACAGCTCGTTCAGTATCTAATGCTTTCATCAAACATTTTCTTAAAGGAGTGGGTCATGTTGATAAAGTTGTATCAGATAATGGATCACAGTTTCGCTCTAAAATTTGGCTTCATACTCTACGGCGGTGTAAGATTAAACCAATTTTCTTTCACTTTTTCACCCTCAATCTAACGCTTCAGAGAGATGGATCAAGGAAATCAATAAATACTGTCGTCTTTATTGTCATCAGAATCACAGAACTTGGGATCAGTATCTTTATATTTTTCAAAACATTCTGAATGAACTCCCTAATGATTCAACTTCTTTACCGCCTCTATTGATATTAAAAAATAAAGCACCGCCAAATCGCATTTCTGAAATCGTTCCTTTACCGCCTTCACGAAAACTGCGGCATTCTGAAGTTGTCAACGTGGCTCTACGAAGTATTGCATCTGCGGCTGCTAGAAGAGAGACATCAGCTAAACGTCCTGGTCGTTTAAAAACCTTGTCAGTTGGTCAAAAGGTGTTAATTAAGTCTCACCGTTTGTCTCACAAAGGAAAAGGCTTGTGTCGCAAATTTTTTCTGCTTTATAACGGTCCATATAGGGTTCGCAAAATTATTCATGATAACACTGTAGAAGTAGAAACTCTTAAATCTCGGCGCTCTAAGGGAATACATCATATATCGAACGTTAAAATTTTTGTGGAATGACATACTTTTGAGAGACTAACAGTTACATGTAAACATGCAGAGAAAACAAGGATACTGCGCCATGTTCCGGCGGCGGTACATACTCAAAGCAACAGTCAAGTCTGCGCGCCGCACAAGGCAGTCGTTGACCGCCAACAATTACTTCCTACGTCACGCGTACCTACAGCTGATCGAGCGCTCAGTGCGAATGCACTAACAGCCGTAAACAAATACACGGTCTAATTTTTCTGATTAAATTCAGTATAAAGCTATAGTGACTTGATAAATTATGTTATTAACGTTCAGTATTTTTCAGGATACAGTTGTATAAAATATTTAAGAACCTCAGGTAAATTCTGTGTATGTCCGACGTTAAGAGGACTTGCTATCGAGCAAATTTCAGGAAGAATGTAATTTCGAAGAAGAAAGTAATAAACTAAAAAGGTAACTATTAATTGAGTTTATTTTTCAGGAAACATATTTCCACTTAGGTACGTACTTTAGACGTAATTTGCTGCTCGCAATTACGTGATTTATACTTTGTGCTAAATTTTATGTTCTATGAATTTACTTGTGAAGCGATGTGCTTGCATACATTTGCTGATTTTGACAATGTTTTATTAATGAACAGGGTTATTACTTGTGTATATTATGCATCGCTTGGCTGCTATGCTTTTTCACTGATGTCACTTTTTTTATTATGTGCCTGCTGTGCTTATTTATTTAAATTATAATTGTCACATGATTAATTGTGCTGATATGGTTATGTGTAGATTATACTTTGTGATTTATCTGCTTGCGTCTTCATGTTTACTTATTAAGATTACATATGAACATTTATTTGCTTATGCTGAGATATTGCTAATGACCTGTTTATTATGTAAGATATATATTTGCTGCTTTGCTTGTAGATTGCATATTTACACATTTCTGTTTTGTTGTCATAACTGCTCTTTAATTTGGTATATATAAATGATGATACGCAGTGTACGAACATAGACTTTAGGTTACACTATGGTATTAATTATTGTTCGCGTGGCAGAGCCTCGTTGTAGGGATTGTGCTGCATCCACTTGTTGACATTCTGTTCTCTACTGGTATATTTACTCGCTATTGCATGTTTTGATTACGCTCAGTGCCTTATATTTTTAAGATAAGAAAATGAACTGCTGTAATTCTACGAACGACGTTGGTACAAGAAACTTCATTGAAGTCACATGAGCTGGAGGTTTTATGGAAGCTGTATAAATTTATGCTAATATGAAGGAAGCTAACGACATGACATATCAACACTAGGTTTAGACTATTGACAGTTATTACACTGCATTCTTCGTGAGCAATTGAAATAGCAAGTGACATTTGACACAAGAAATACTCCACATGTTTGCTTCTGTTTTGCCATGATTCTTGAAGTGGTGTACACACTGTGAAATACACTCCTGGAAATGGAAAAAAGAACACATTAACACCGGTGTGTCAGACCCACCATACTTGCTCCGGACACTGCGAGAGGGCTGTACAAGCAATGATCACACGCACGGCACAGCGGACACACCAGGAACCGCGGTGTTGGCCGTCGAATGGCGCTAGCTGCGCAGCATTTGTGCACCGCCGCCGTCAGTGTCAGCCAGTTTGCCGTGGCATACGGAGCTCCATCGCAGTCTTTAACACTGGTAGCATGCCGCGACAGCGTGGACGTGAACCGTATGTGCAGTTGACGGACTTTGAGCGAGGGCGTATAGTGGGCATGCGGGAGGCCGGGTGGACGTACCGCCGAATTGCTCAACACGTGGGGCGTGAGGTCTCCACAGTACATCGATGTTGTCGCCAGTGGTCGGCGGAAGGTGCACGTGCCCGTCGACCTGGGACCGGACCGCAGCGACGCACGGATGCACGCCAAGACCGTAGGTTCCTACGCAGTGCCGTAGGGGACCGCACCGCCACTTCCCAGCAAATTAGGGACACTGTTGCTCCTGGGGTATCGACGAGGACCATTCGCAACCGTCTCCATGAAGCTGGGCTACGGTCCCGCACACCGTTAGGCCGTCTTCCGCTCACGCCCCAACATCGTGCAGCCCGTCTCCAGTGGTGTCGCGACAGGCGTGAATGGAGGGACGAATGGAGACGTGTCGTCTTCAGTGATGAGAGTCGCTTCTGCCTTGGTGCCAATGATGGTCGTATGCGTGTTTGGCGCCGTACAGGTGAGCGCCACAATCAGGACTGCATACGACCGAGGCACACAGGGCCAACACCCGGCATCATGGTGTGGGGAGCGATCTCCTACACTGGCCGTACACCACTGGTGATCGTCGAGGGGACACTGAAAAGTGCACGGTACATCCAAACCGTCATCGAACCCATCGTTCTACCATTCCTAGACCGGCAAGGGAACTTGCTGTTCCAACAGGACAATGCACGTCCGCATGTATCCCGTGCCACCCAACGTGCTCTAGAAGGTGTAAGTCAACTACCCTGGCCAGCAAGATCTCCGGATCTGTCCCCCATTGAGCATGTTTGGGACTGGATGAAGCGTCGTCTCACGCGGTCTGCACGTTCAGCACAAACGCTGGTCCAACTGAGGCGCCAGGTGGAAATGGCATGGCAAGCCGTTCCACAGGACTACATCTAGCATCTCTACGATCGTCTCCATGGGAGAATAGCAGCCTGCATTGCTGCGAAAGGTGGATATACACTGTACTAGTGCCGACATTGTGCATGCTCTGTTGCCTGTGTCTATGTGCCTGTGGTTCTGTCAGTGTGATCATGTGATGTATCTGACCCCAGGAATGTGTCAATGAAGTGTCCCCTTCCTGGGACAATGAATTCACGGTGTTCTTATTTCAATTTCCAGGAGTGTATTACGATCATTCACACTCCGTACTCGTAGTTTCTTACTGAAAGTTATTCGAACTAAAGGCTGTTAGAGGTCATGTATGCATTTCTTTTATTTAACGATGGACAAGGTAACCAAAATGTATTTTATGATTCATAATGAGTAGAAGATTTGGGTCAGATGGATTACACAGAGGTTGTGTGTGGACATTGTGTCTTCGGATTGTATAGGATGATGAATTGAAGTTTGCACTAGGATTTTATCTATACTTGTTCGAGGAGACTGACTAGAGGAAAGAGTTGTTATGGAAGTAAAATGATATTGGTGATAAGGTTTATATGTATCGACGTATTGAAGAGGTATTATTGACGTATTGAGATTGTGTGAAATTGATGATTATTGGAGTTTTGGTGGACAAGAGGTAAGGTAAGTGGTATTGATGATAAGGTTTATATGTATCGACATAAGAGGTATTATTGAAGTACTAAGATTATGTGATGCTGATGATTATTGGAGTTTTGGTGGATAAGAGGTAAAGCAAGTGAGGAGCATATTTTTTGTTGGTTTATATGGAACAAGGAGGATGAAGATGGCAGACTAGAACACTCAAGTGGATGGAAGATTGTCTACACACACACTTTGTTCAATCAATAAGCAGTATTTTTTTTTTTTTTTTTTTTTTTTTTTTTTTTTTTTTTTTTTTTTTTTTTTTTTTTTTTGGAGAGAGGAAGTAATTGCAGTGTACCATTACTACTTGATACACATATTGAACATCAAATTTTGACAGAATTGCATTTACACAGTTAACACTATTCAATTACGCAGTAGTACTTAATATGTGGATGAGAGATGAGTGAGTGTGTTTTGTGTGTTTTCCTTTCCTAATCCCAAATAATTGGTACCGATCTATCTCCTAAATATTATTTTACTTGTTTGTGTGGCCTGCACTGACACCTATAAATATTATAGGTTTACTGGCATTTGTGTATTTTTAATAGTTAATATGACAGTTATCTGATATCATTTGTGTGTTTATTGTAGTTTGTATGTTTAGTGTTAGAGCATTGATAATAATTTTGTAAAAGCAATTGTGTGTGCATTTAAACTGTTGTTCGTGCTTACACGTATTAACATTGGTGGGTGCCACTTGGAAATGTTTAATTTCTGTTAATGAACTCTGATGAACTGTCTGATTAGTGATAGTGAATATTATGGACTGTTACCTGCACCTGCTCAACATTACTGGGTGCCACTGAGGGACTGCTTCTACTGAAATGATGTCACTTGTTTGTGTCTGCACCTGTTCAACATTACTGGGTGCCACTAATGGACTGCTTCTACTGAGATAATGTCACTTGTTGGTGTCTGCGCCTGCTCGCCATTTTTGGGTGCCACTGTTGAAGCCGTTTAAATACTGCTGATGAAATGTTATGAGACTGCTATTTGCACCTGTTGATCATTGCTGGGTGCTACTGTTGGAACTGTCAACTACTCTGAGGAGTGCTACCTGTTTATTGAAAGGATTTTATGTGAATATTTGTATAAACTGATTTTTTGTGTGTTTACTGTTTATGAAATGTTATGAGACTCTTACCTGCACCTATTCGTCATTGCTGACGCTATTGATTGAATTGTTTAACCACATGATATTTGTGTAAACTATTATGTAAAATCATATGTATGCAAGCATTTGTATTCCTTACTGTATTTTATATATTAGGTTATTGAAGGGTCAGTACAAAGCCAAAATTTATTTAGTTATGTGATATTTACTTATTAATATTACTTTTTAATTATTGTCTGTATTTTTTGGACGAATTTGGTGGTATTTTCACCACCAATGCTGGCAAAACTACCATCAAATTCTGGCCCGTGGAGGAGGGGCATATGAATGGTGGCTACACTGAGTCACAGCGCCAGAGATTGCGCCAAAGAGTATTATTCAGCCGCCTCCACTGGCAGTGCTTGTTGAGAAGTTGCCGTAGAGTGCTTGTTGAGAAGTTGCTGTGGGCAGTAGGAGTTCTGATGTAGCCGTACTAGTTGTGAGCATGTCGTGTGCAGTTGTTCTGATGGGCTACACAGCCGATGCTGTTCGATTGCGGATGTTGTAATGATCAGAGTGTATTTTTCGTCAATATATATGAAGGTAAAGAAATTTTTTATTTTTCATGTCAAATGTCCTAAATAACAATGCCTCTTGGTCACAGGTTCAGTCTGGCTTGTGTTCATGTATTAGAGTGTAATTCTGGTTTCTATATGCAATTATAGTATTTCTGTTTTTTTTTTAAATACTTCAGTGTAAATGGTGCTTAAAATACCTTGTCTTATTGAGGAAGAACCATGCCAGATGTGTACGTTGAATCACACTTACACACACAGAACAGTTACACTTGTGCTTTGTTGTTTCGTAGCTTTTATAGTTGCTGGGGACTTAATTAATTAATTGTGTTAACGGAAGTTTTCTTTCATTCTTTGTTGTTATTCTATACAGTCAGATTGCGTACTAATACTAGTCAGGGCCAACCGGTTACGAGACAGCGCAACCGGACAGACAGCTACTAAAATTAAAAATTATTTGCATTATATTTAATTAAGCCCCCATGCACCATGTCCAATCAATAATGACACAGGTTTATAAAAGTTTCATTACAAACACTGTTTACTCAATGGGCGCGCGAAAATTACCACGTTAGCTCTATTAAAACGCACATTTCCTCCATGGTCCACGAAAACGAAAGTACCATGTCCAATCAGTAATGACACAGGCTTATAAAAGTTTCATTACAAACAGTGCGGTACAAATTTGGAATACTTCTCCAGATAAGATAAACATTATTTCATCATTCCCACATTTTAGTATAACCCTAAGGTCAGTCTTACTTGATCAGTGTTCCTACCCAGTAACAGAATCTTTGCAACATGTGTAATTACGAAGCGTAAAACAAAACGGAGCAAAATATCTTTATACAAGTAGCGCAAGCTGTCCTGTAGATTAAGGCAATCGAACAAAGTCACCCCTCCAAAAAAGGTGAACTTATATTTACATAATATCAAATATTATAGTATATACTTGTATTAAACTAATAATAAAATATCAGAACCTAATAAAAACGCGAATATTAGGAAAAAAAATTGCAAGTGTTAAGACGCGAACCACTGCCTCAACAAAATCTCATTATCAGTCAAGGACACTACCCATTAAGCTTTTTTTTTTTTAAATCTCATTTTGTTCGTTTTCGTTCGTTGTATCTGTTCTGTGCAGACGTCGAAAGACACCCGTTTCAGTTCCTTGTTGATCCATTAACTCAGTTTTTTTATTACAGAGGTCAGCTATCCCTCTGACAGGCTGAGCTACCGGCCGGCAGGGCTAAACCAACAACGTGTTCCTTGTGCTTAATCACTAAAAATGTGAATCATAGATAATTATGTTACTAATTGAAATTTAATTATAACTAATTGTACCAAGAACAATGCGTATTGGGTGGATCTTCAATGTGTCGCTGCCTTCAATTAGCCTACCCTCACAATACGCAAGTTATAATAATTCTTTTGCCACGAATATGATGTTTCTCATTTTTTTATTGGAATGGATCACACAACTAACAACGGGTTTTCAAGTGATTCTCGATTTTCTGGTGCTCAGAAACGGCACATACACATATAGGCTTGAAATGGATGCCAATATGGCGCCTCACAACGTGCTATTCCACGCTATGACGTCAGAAACTCGGCACGTTCAACGTTCAACTTTCGGATGCACGGTCCGTGTGCCGACAGCTTAAGGATATCGTAGGCCAGCCGCCACATAGAAAGTGCTGATATCTCTTTCGAGGGCAGTGCTTTCGCAATTATTGCTCTGGTGTACTGGCTGAAACCATTAGCACCCGTTAAAGCATTCTACGAAATTTGAACGTGATCCGAAGCAGCGAAGTGTGGTATGCTTCTTCTGGCCTCCGGTTTTACGTCCTCCTGCAACGTGATCACAAAGGGGTGCGACATTAACACATGCGTGACCAAAACAACAAAGGCCCCCTCTAAGACCCCTGGTCGGTAACACTGTCAGTATTACCATCCAAGTTTGTTGAGCTCTTTGAAAATGGACCTGTACGGACTGTTCCGCATTGACTCTCTTCATACACTACTGGCCATTGAAACTGCTACACCAACAAGAAATTCAGATGATAAACGGGTATTCATTGGACAAATATGTTACACTAGAACTGACATGTGATTACATTTTCAGGCAATTTGGGTGCATAGATCCTGAGAAATCAGTACCCAGAACAACCACCTCTGGCCGTAATAAAGACTTTGATACGCCTGGGCATTGCGTCAAACAGAGCTTGGATGGCGTGTACAGGTACAGCTGCCCATGCAACTTCAACACGATACCACAGTTCATCAAGAGTAGTGACTGGCGCATTGTGACGAGCCAGTTACTCGGCCACCCCTGACCAGACGTGTTCGGTTGGTGAGACATCTGGAGAATGTGCTGGCCAGGGCAGCAGTCGAACATTTTGTGTATCCAGAAAGGCCCGTAAAGGACCTGCAACATGCGGTCGTGCATTATCCTGCTGAAATGTAGGGTTTCGCAGGAATCTAATAAAGGGTAGAGCCACGGGTCGTAACACATATGAAATGTAACGTCCACTGTTCAAAGTGCCGTGAATGCCATCAAGAGGTGACCGAGACGTGTAACCAATGGGACCCCATACCATCACGCCGGCTGATACGCCAGTATGGCGATGACTAATACATGCTTCCAATGTGCGTTCACCGCGATGTCGCCAAACACGGATGCGTCCATCATGATGCTGTAAACAGAACCTGGATTCATCCGAAAAAATGACGTTTTGCCATTCGTGCACCCACGTTCGTCTTTGAATACACCATCGCAGGCGCTCCTGTCTGTGATGGAGCGTCAAGGGTAACCGCAGCCATGGTCTCCGAGCCGAGTCCATGCTGCTGCAAACGTCGTCGAACTGTTCGTGCAGATGGTTGTTGTCTTGCAAACGTCCCCATCCGTTGACTCAGGGATCGAGACGTGGCTGCACGATCCGTTACATCCATGCGGATAAGATGCCTGTCATCTCGACTGCTAGCGATACGAGGCCGTTGGGATCCAGCACGGCGTTCCGTCTTACCCTCCTGAACCCACCGATTCCATATCTGCTAGCAGTATTCTGCTAGCAGTAATTGGATCTAGGCCAACGCGAGCAGCAATGTCGCGATACGATAAACCGCAATCGCGATAGGCTACAATCCGACCTTTATCAAAGTCGGAGACGTGATGGTACGCATTTCTCCTCCCTACACGCAACATCACAACAACGTTTCACCAGGCAACGCCGGTCAACTGCTGTTTGTGTATGAGAAATCGGATGGAAACTTTCGATGATGATGATGATGATGTTTGGTTTGTGGGGCGCTCAACTGCGTGGTTATCAGCGCCCGTACAATTACCCAATCTTTGCTCAGTCCAATTTCGCCACTTTCCTGGATGATGATGAAATGATGAGGACAACACAAACACCCAGTCATCTCGAGGCAGGTGAAAATCCCTGACCCCGCCGGGAATCGAACCCGGGACCCCGTGCTCGGGAAGCGAGAACGCTACCGCGAGACCACGAGCGGTGGACTGGAAACTTTCCTCATGCCAGTAAGTTTTAGGTGTCGCCACCGGCGCCAACCTTGTGTCAATGCTCTGAAAAGCTAATCATTTGCATATCACAGCATCTTCTTCCTGTCGGTTAAATTTCGCGTCTGTAGCAAGTCATTTTCGTGGTGTAGCAATTTTAATGGCCAGTAGTGTATCAACCTCTGAGCGGCGGTGTGTCTGAAAGGTTCACCTCGGCTACATATACGGAAACTGTGTGATTTCAGTGCCGGGTGCCGTGGTCCTAAGATTCTAACTCCATCGCGGATACGTCAAAGAAGGGGTCTATTGTGGATAAGAGGGGGTTGGACGACGTTCTCATGGTGTGACACGTTCATGGGGCATGGGGCAGTAACGCGGTCAATATGACGTCACTAACCCACCTTTTGTCTACATCTTGCTATTCGAAGCGTTGCAGGGCGCCATGCATTTTTGAGACAAATTTCAATCTTGTATGTCGTAATGGGAAATAATTACTGGGTTTCAAGAAAGTGATCCTTTAATTCTATTATGCAGTGTATCAGACACAGACAATGGTAGTTAAAGTACTATGATACGGAAACGAAGTGACTGCATGAAACATTCAGGGCTTTCAACCAGTATTCCAAATGATAGAAAGTTGTTTCAAATGGTTCAAATGGCTCTGAGCACTATGGGACTTTACTTCTGAGGTCATCAGTCCCCTAGAACTTAGAACTACTTAAACCTAACTAACCTAAGGACATCACACACATTCAACCCCGGGGCTTGATTCGAACCTGCGACCGTAGTGGTCGCGCGGATCCAAACTGTAGCGCCTAGAACCGCTCGGCCACCCCGGCCGACAGAAAGTTGTTTGGTTTATAAATATTGAATTAGACGCTGATCTGACACTCGCCGATGATGCCTTATTAAAAAGGCAAAGTTCGTCTTGGTGCGTAAATAAAATTAAAAAAAAGCTAATATGCAGCACGGAAAAAGCCTTTTTCTTGTAAACTATCGCAAATTATATTTATAATAACCTGTTCCGAAGAAACATAGCAGTTACAGAAAAGTAACGATGAAGCATATAGGGAAAAAGATGCATCTATGGCAGAGGAGAACAGCAAACACAACCTTAGTGTGCTTACTAAGCCAGAACTATAAGGTAGGGTGCTACTTTATCGTCCAAGAGTTAAACTTAAATTTCAGTACGAATATAGTAGCCATCAAGTGGTTTGTTTCTTTCACAGATATGCCTGAAAAGTAACACGGATTACTGCAGGGAGATAGGCGAATTGTTGCATTTCTGTTGCCAGAACTTGAGAGATAAGCCTACACGCGTTCTGGTATTTACCAGTTATAGCTGGGTTGTTTACTATCACAGGGACGAACTGCGTAGAAAGATATCTGGTGTCAGTTGATCCGAAGAAAGGTCAAGGAAATGTTTTGCCTTCGCTGTTAGTATATCAGCCTTTTTCTCTTAAAAATACTCAGATACCGACCAGTTCTGCTGAAGCTGAGCATTTATAGACCTAATCACTTCTGACATGAAACCTTCGTATGTTATGGAATTATAAATGGAAAGCAGATTACGCTTGTAGTACAACCTCGAAGGCGGGGCAAGGATGGGAAAGGAAATCTACCGCGTACTTTCCAAAGTAACTAAACTCTCGTTTCCCTATCCCGATTTAGAACTACCGTAAGAGTCCTAATTCTTGATCGCCGGACGGAAGTTACAGCTGTTTTCGTCGAGAGTATGAATCCCGTGTGCTAACCATAGCGCCACCTCGTTTGTTGCGTACGCATAAAGTACAAAATCCATTCACAACAAGCTACACTCCTGGAAATTGAAAAAAGAACACATTGACACCGGTGTGTCAGACCCACCATACTTGCTCCGGACACTGCGAGAGGGCTGTACAAGCAATGATCACACGCACGGCACAGCGGACACACCAGGAACCGCGGTGTTGGCCGTCGAATGGCGCTAGCTGCGCAGCATTTGTGCACCGCCGCCGTCAGTGTCAGCCAGTTTGCCGTGGCATACGGAGCTCCATCGCAGTCTTTAACACTGGTAGCATGCCGCGACAGCGTGGACGTGAACCGTATGTGCAGTTGACGGACTTTGAGCGAGGGCGTATAGTGGGCATGCGGGAGGCCGGGTGGACGTACCGCCGAATTGCTCAACACGTGGGGCGTGAGGTCTCCACAGTACATCGATGTTGTCGCCAGTGGTCGGCGGAAGGTGCACGTGCCCGTCGACCTGGGACCGGACCGCAGCGACGCACGGATGCACGCCAAGACCGTAGGATCCTACGCAGTGCCGTAGGGGACCGCACCGCCACTTCCCAGCAAATTAGGGACACTGTTGCTCCTGGGGTATCGGCGAGGACCATTCGCAACCGTCTCCATGAAGCTGGGCTACGGTCCCGCACACCGTTAGGCCGTCTTCCGCTCACGCCCCAACATCGTGCAGCCCGCCTCCAGTGGTGTCGCGACAGGCGTGAATGGAGGGACGAATGGAGACGTGTCGTCTTCAGCGATGAGAGTCGCTTCTGCCTTGGTGCCAATGATGGTCGTATGCGTGTTTGGCGCCGTGCAGGTGAGCGCCACAATCAGGACTGCATACGACCGAGGCACACAGGGCCAACACCCGGCATCATGGTGTGGGGAGCGATCTCCTACACTGGCCGTACACCACTGGTGATCGTCGAGGGGACACTGAATAGTGCACGGTACATCCAAACCGTCATCGAACCCATCGTTCTACCATTCCTAGACCGGCAAGGGAACTTGCTGTTCCAACAGGACAATGCACGTCCGCATGTATCCCGTGCTACCCAACGTGCTCTAGAAGGTGTAAGTCAACTACCCTGGCCAGCAAGATCTCCGGATCTGTCCCCCATTGAGCATGTTTGGGACTGGATGAAGCGTCGTCTCACGCGGTCTGCACGTCCAGCACGAACGCTGGTCCAACTGAGGCGCCAGGTGGAAATGGCATGGCAAGCCGTTCCACAGGACTACATCCAGCATCTCTACGATCGTCTCCATGGGAGAATAGCAGCCTGCATTGCTGCGAAAGGTGGATATACACTGTACTAGTGCCGACATTGTGCATGCTCTGTTGCCTGTGTCTATGTGCCTGTGGTTCTGTCAGTGTGATCATGTGATGTATCTGACCCCAGG
Source organism: Schistocerca cancellata (assembly GCF_023864275.1). Classification (NCBI taxonomy): domain Eukaryota; kingdom Metazoa; phylum Arthropoda; class Insecta; order Orthoptera; family Acrididae; genus Schistocerca; species Schistocerca cancellata. Next base: position 693,645,310 of record NC_064631.1, read on the forward strand.
AATGTGTCAATAAAGTGTCCCCTTCCTGGGACAATGAATTCACGGTGTTCTTATTTCAATTTCCAGGAGTGTATTAAGTGGAGCTACTCGTCTCTGGAGCAAAACATTCTCTTTTAATGACTTCAGATAAACCCCATACGTGCTGCAATCTTGATTCTTGATGCAATGTAAACATCCTTACAACTAAATAATTAGTACTAGAAACATCATAACCGACTGTTCGCACGGGAAAGAGTCAACTCGTACAGATACATACATATTTTCCTTTCTTCACCAAATGCAGATTTGCTAATCTTCATTGGAATATAGTCATTTCACCTTCATGACGCGACCAAAAGAAGTGAAACTACTTGCTCAGTTCATGAGTTAACGTACCTTCATCTGCAAAGAAGAGAAGATTTCAGGTGAGTTTTCAACAGAATACTTTCTCCTACCTGATATCTTTGCATCTGTAGTAAACTTTTATCATAGTAGATTTGCCTGCTCGGTGAGTGCGACTAGGGCTTGTCTTACTTTCTCTTTTCAGGAACTTTCTTGTATCTGAAGATGTTGAAACAGATCTGTCCATTCATTCTTCACGTTTGTTTCGAAATTAGTTCATTTGGAGTGAATTGTGTGGTGTACAGTCTCAAACTGTTTATGATCTGTTCGAATAACAACAGAGACATGACGATTGTGTATATATGTTAAGATGAACCAGTTAAATTCATGAAAAATACACACTGTGGGATTCTGTCTGGGCGAAACCGTGACATTACTTTCTGTTTAATTTCATATTCAAGGTAGAAATGTTTTTCATGCTTGACAAATGAAATTTGATGCGTTGACTGACACCAAGATAGTAGGCTTGACAACTATTGGTATATAATCGTTTACTATCCTTTTAATGATTGTACTTACTGCAGTATATAATCGTTTACTATACTTTTAATAATTGTACTTGCTGCAGTAGAATTTTTAGTAGTATGTGGTTTAACATAGTTTGAGAAGATATCATACAGTGCTACTGCATACTTAACTCCACCTCTAGCTGAGGACAACATCCCTTCCCTGATCGTTTGGAGAAGACGTCTACTGTTGGTTGCCGCTGAACGACGGAGGTCACTCATAAAATCAATGCCCAACAGCGGACGCTGGTGGCCACACTTGGAGGAGTGCCGCATCTCTCAGGCAGACCCTCACCAATGAGCAGAACCTTCGATCTGGAAATGTTAAGAGAACTGCCCGATGCCTCCCCATATGTCGCCACCCGTGCGAACATCGTCTTCATTGTGGAGGTAGAGGACTATATCGTCAGCACAGGTTGTACAACAGAAGCGGTGCCCATGCAACGTCAGGCCCACCAACCGTTGGCGATTTCCCCAGGAATAGGGGCTCTAATGGCAAAGCATACAGTACCATGGAAAGAGGGCAACTCTGTTGGACAGAGCGCTCGATCGCTAGAGGCGACCATTACAAAGTATTCTTGAAGTCGAACCGCTCAGTAGCCGTATTACCACTGTTACTATACGAGCCGGAAAACCCATGTGTTAGAGGACAGGTTTCAGAAAGGTATGGTCGATACAGACGAATGCTTGACTGAAGACAAGCGATGCTAATGCGCCAAGTAAATGTTGCGACCGCGCGAGCACGATCATCTCCCTGTAACGGCAAAGGGCCGTATGGATGTTGTTGTCACTGCCCACCGAAGTCCGATCAAGGGAGGTGACGTATCTGGCTGCCTTCTTGAGTCTTGAGGCCAACAAACGGATGAAAATTTTCATGTCACTATTGAGGAGAGTGATGGGACGGTAAGTGCAGATCCATGATCGCCCTTGTGGCTTAGGAACAGGGATGATGACCCCCACCAATGAAGGTGGCTGGGATCGTCGTTGTGGGTGACACCAGTTCACGACAGATGGACGTCCATATAGGTACCAAAAGATGGCTAAAACACTTGTAAAATTCGAGGGGGAGGCCGTCAGGTCCAGGGGACTTGTTCGCAGCGCCCACCTTGATATCATCTAAGACTTCATCGGATGTCACTGTTCTTGAGCCACATGCTCTGGCACAGTGCTGACAGTCAGTGCTGCTACCTCCTCAATTAAGGTTGGGGGATGTGGGATGGCAGCGTACAGCCGGCGGAAATGAGAATAGAAAGCGTGACCAATGGCGCATTGCGTAGTGTTTCTAGTCCTTCTGCATCGGTGAGGTCGTGGATGAGAGCTCGACGACGACGTCGGCGTTCTGTGAGGAGGTGGTACATCGATAGCTTTTCGTGAGGCATATGGTCACGGGTGCAGCATCTGACAAGGGTTCCTTCCAAGTGTCCTCACATGAGTGAGGTGATCTACACTTTAGAATGATGCACTATCGCCTAATGGACAGGAGAGAATGTCATTGAAGTGAAGTCATGAAGCACCGCATAATAAAAGTCCATGGTGCTCGCTTTCCAAGCTTTGAAATCTTTGCCATATCCAGCGTAGAGCTCGTTCTGCGCGCGATAGCCACCAGGATAAGGTATCCACCTTATCCTGTGCGGGGCGACGTCGACGACAGAGGGGCCACGCATCCTCAACAATACGTCGGCAATTAGGAACAGTCAGGTGGGAAACGTTTAATTTCCACAGACCGCGACTGTGCCACACCTGCTGACAGGCGAGGAAAACGTTGCAGATGCAGGTGTCGTGGTCAGAGAAAGCCAGAGGCCATACTTCGGGATGTCGAGAGTTGGCAGCAAGGGAACATGTGAGGTATATACGGTCGAGGCGACAAACATTATGAATCACCTCGAAGGGAACGATCTATTGATACATAATCAGCATAGTTTCAGAAAACATCGTTCTTGTGCAACGCAGCTAGCTCTTTATCCGCACGAAGTAATGGCCGCTATCGACAGGGGATCTCAAGTTGATTCCGTATTTCTAGATTTCCGGAAAGCTTTTGACACCGTTCCTCACAAGCGACTTCTAATCAAGCTGCGGGCCTATGGGGTATCGTCTCAGTTGTGCGACTGGATTCGTGATTTCCTGTCAGGAAGGTCGCAGTTCGTAATAATAGACGGCAAATCATTGAGTAAAACTGAAGTGATATCAGGTGTTCCCCAGGGAAGCGTCATGGGCCCTCTGCTGTTCCTGATCTGTGTAAATGACCTGGGTGACAATCTGAGCAGTTCTCTTAGGTTGTTCGCAGATGATACTGTAATTTACTGTATAGTAAGGTCATCCGAAGACCAGTATCAGTTGTAAAGCGATTTAGAAAAGATTACTGTATGGTGTGGCAGGTGGCAGTTGACGTTAAATAACGAAAAGTGTGAGGTGATTCACATGAGTTCCAAAAGAAATCTGTAGGAATTCGATTTCTCGATAAATAGTACAATTCTCAAGGCTGTCAATTCAACTAAGTACCAGGGTGTTAAAATTACGTACAACTTCAGTTGGAAAGACCACATAGATAATATTGTGGCGAAGGCGAGCCAAAGGTTGCGTTTCATTGGCAGGACACTTAGAAGATGCAACAAGTCCACTAAAGAGACGGCTTACACTACACTCGTTCGCCCTCTGTTAGAATATTGCTGCTCGGTGTGGGATCCTTACCAGGTGGGAATGACGGAGGACATCGAAAGGGTGCAAAAAAGGGCAGCTCGTTTTGTATTATCGCGTAATACGGGAGAGAGTGTGGCAGATATGATACGCGAATTGGGATGGAGGTCATTAAAGCAAAGACGCGTTTGGTCGCGGCGAGATCTATTTACGAAATTTCAGTCACCACCTTTCTCTTCCGAATGCGAAAATATTTTGTTGAGCCCAACCTACATAGGTAGGAATGATCATGAAAATAAAATAAGAGAAATCAGAGCTCGAACAGAAAGGTTTAGGTGCTCGTTTTTCCAGCGCGCTGTTCGGGAGTGGAATGGTAGAGAGATAGTGTGATTGTGGTACGATGAACCCTCTGCCAAGCACTTAAATGTGAATTGTAGAGTGGTCATGTACAGGGCTATTACAAATGATTGAAGCGATTTCATAAATCCACTGTAGCTCCATTCATTGACATATGGTACCGACACACTACAGATACGTAGAAAAACTCATAAAGTTTTGTTCGGCTGAAGCCGCACTTCAGGTTTCTGCCGTCAGAGCGCTCGAGAGCGCAGTGAGACAAAATGGTGACAGGAGCCGAGAAAGCGTATGTCGTGCTTGAAATGCACTCACATCAGTCAGTCATAACAGTGCAACGACACTTCAGGACGAAGTTCAACAAAGATCCACCAACTGCTAACTCCATTCGGCGATGGTATGCGCAGTTTAAGGCTTCTGGATGCCTCTGTAAGGGGAAATCAACGGGTCGGCCTGCAGTGAGCGAAGAAACGGTTGAACGCGTGCGGGCAAGTTTCACGCGTAGCCCGCGGAAAATTGGCTCATGCCACAACTGGAGACCGACTGCGCCGACTTCCTCTTTCAACAGGATGGTGCTCCACCGCACTTACATCATGATATTCGGCATTTCTTAAACAGGAGATTGGAAAACCGATGGATCGGTCGTGGTGGAGATCACGATCAGCAATTCATGTCATGGCCTCCACGCTCTCCCGACGTAACCCCATGCGATTTCTTTCTGTCGGGTTATGTGAAAGATTCAGTGTTTAAACCTCCTCTACCAATAAACGTGCCAGAACTGCGAGCTCGCATCAACGATGCTTTCGAACTCATTGATGGGGACATGCTGCGCCGAGTGTGGGAGGAACTTGATTATCGGCTTGATGTCTGCCGAATCACTAAAGGGGCACATATCGAACATTTGTGAATTCCTAAAAAAACTTTTTGAGTTTTTGTACATGTGTGCAAAGCATTTTGAAAATATCTCAAATAATAAAGTTATTGTAGAGCTGTGAAATCGCTTCAATCATTTGTAATAACCCTGTAGATGTAGACGACTGCGCTATATAGTATGTGAAACCTACGCAGGTGCCATGAACCTTTGCCCATGTGTCAAAAAGCTGAAGTGTGTCGATGATGATGGAGAGGGCCGCACATGGGGAATGCCGTGGTAATTGGTCATCAGGCCTTTTTGTGCGCAGTGATATCGCCACCGAGGATCATTTCATCCAGGGGAGCCTCAAAAAGCGGCGTTACCTTGTCGGCAAAGAAGGTGTTTTGGTCACGACGTCGACTGGAGCCGGACGGCCCATATACACTGAGGATGCGCACGCCAAACAGCGTGAGAGCCAGACATCCAGCATTAGGAAGGTGCACCACATCTTCAGCAGGGAGTCCAGAGCAGAAGAGGATGGCGACTCCACTACCATTGTCAGAAGCATGGGAGATGTGTGCCGTGTAGCCAGTGGGGGCATAGAAATCAGCGACGATCACTTCTTGGAAGAGGGTAATGTCAACATCAGCAGCATAAATGGTCTCTCGGAACATTGCCAGTTTGTGTGAAGCCGGAATGGTGGCCAGATTCATCGTCGCGATGCCGTAGTGTTGTGGGCGTGCTCCCACCATTGGAACAGATGCCCGGATGGCATGTAACATCCGGCGCAGTCACTGTAGCTGCAATCGCTGGGTGGAAGGTGGGTCAGGCACCTCCAAAGCACACTGCCTAAAGGGAGAGTCACCATCACGATCTGCTCCATCGACGGCCTCATCAGCCCAGGAGACTGAAACAGGTGGCAAGCAACTGTCGCACTCATCAAGGGTGAGGTTTGATGATGTTGCTGTAGTGGGATCCAGGGAATCTCCGTCCGTTGGATCCATCGTAGTCAGGTGAGATCGTTCCTGAGATGGAACATCAGGAGTGGTCACTCATGTCGTCAGGGCGCTCGAAGGGAGATCACCGTCTTGTATCCGCTCCACTGACTGTGATGCCACATGAAGAAGTGTGTCGTCGGATTGCGTTCGACTTCTTCCGTTTACGGGGCGACCGCTGCTTTCGGAGGTGCTGTTCTGTGTCAGAATGTGGACGTTCAATGAAACTTCCTGGCAGATTAAAACTGTGCGCCCGACCGAGACTCGAACTCGGGACCTTTGCCTTTTGCGGGTAAGTGGTAGAGCACTTGCCCGCGAAAGGCAAAGGTCCTGAGTTCGAGTCTCGGTCGGGTGCACAGTTTTAATCTGCCAGGAAGTTTCATATCAGCGCACACTCCACTGCAGAGTGAAAATCTCATTCTGGACGTTCAATGTCTGAGGTCGCGCCCTTCTGAAGAAAAGCAGAGGTAGGCACCGCACCAGCATAGATGTCCATCGCAGCTCTGGAGAATCGGTGGTCCCGTAGCCGTCGGAGGAGATGGTGCCGGCGGGGAGTGCCGGGGGGGGAGAGGGTTCGATGGAGGGTGAGGGAGGCAGGGGGAGGGGGGGACAGGCGCTTCCTGAAGTGACTGTAACGTACCCTCTCGTGTTTTTGTTTTTTTGTTATTGTTCTTTGTTATTGAAGTTGTAGAGATATGAAATTATTGTAGCGGTTTGCTTAGTCAGCCGTACTTCGGAATTTTTTGGCATTAAATGGAGCCTGAAACTTGCGTAATAAATACTTCGCGTGAAGTGCGATTTGCGGAGATGCAATCCAAAGAATGTTAATAGAAAAGCTTTAGAACAAAGCGCACGACTGACTAGACACATTCAGAGGGTACGTACATTCACGTACGAGTGGTTGCGATCTGATGAGAAAGATCTATCTTAACCCTTAAATGCATGATTTTTTATTTCAAGCTGTAAAAATTACCATGTTTAGTTTATAGTGCCTACATTTCGAAAAAAATATTGAAAAATTTTTTAAATTAAATTAACAAAGCACTATTGTTGAAAATCGCTTTGTAGCTGATCAGCTACATTTTGAGTTAACACCTTACGAGCCACAATAAATGTGCTTATTTTGCTCCCTCAATTTTGACCAAATCTCTCGTAATTTAATTGTTGATTATGATTAAATACTTTGTATAGGAAGGGAAAAATCCTAAAATAATAAATAGGACATTAATGTTGTAAATATTGAGCATTTATTGTATATTTTATACACTTTTATATATGAACAATAAGGTATCTAGTTCCAACAGGTTTGTACCCAAGCATGTGATAATCACTTTACATGAAAAGTTTGAAAACAGTTCTTTTGTTTGTGCAAACACAATGCAACTGCACATTTATTACACTGAACCCAGGAAAATCCCTTGCATCCTGGCATTTTGCACCTCTGTCTCACTTGCAAGTACGAAGGCAGGTGACCTACTTGATCCAGCCTTATATCTTGTGGAGGTACATGTGCTGTGGGCCCCTTTGTCTTCTTAGCTTGTATTTGGTTTTCGAGTTCATTACTTGGCCTTCCACATTTTGCTGAAGTTTGACCTGAGCGACACAAACAGTGAGCAATTTCCATTCGAAATTCGGAGAGTTTCATAGTTCTCCTAATCCCTTTGGTTTCTGCTACTCTCCTATACAACAGCCAGGAATTGACTACTCCCATGTCCAGGAGATGGTAAAACAATCTTATATACCATTTTCGACTTTTCACAAGAATTTTATGTCGACCCATTATGCTGTCAAGAAGGTCAACACCTCCCATATGTTTATTGTAGAGCTTAATTATTTGTGGACAAGGTATTGTTATTCTTGACTTTGTTTTTTTGTCATACCTCCCTGCTTCATGAATAGGCTGCTGTCCAGCAAGTGTAGAAAGCAACATCACACTCTTGTTATCTTTCCACACTACATTTGATATGTCGACACCATCCACTGTTGCGACGCGCTCTACTGATGCACCTCGTGCCATTTTCTTCAGCTCAGCTTCTGAAGGGAGCTTGCAGTCTGGCACTCTGTTTCTTCTGACTGTCCCAAGTGAGTAAATTCCTTGTTTATGTAACCATACAAGCAGTGGCAGACTTGTGTAATAATTGTCACAGTACAGTTTGTGGTTCATATTTCTTGGTAGTATCCTACCGAGTCGAACTACAACATTTGCACTTGCTCCCAAGTCTTCCTCCCCAGTCACTCTTTTTTCTGGTTCATTTTCATCTCCAGTGAAAATCTCAAAATCGTAGGCATAACCAGATATGCCACTAATAACAAATAATTTGTATCCATATTTATGAGGCTTGTTTGGCATGTATTGTTTCAAATAACTTCTAGCCTTTGTTGAACATATCTGTTCATCAACAGAAACACACTCCTCAACAGGTATTGTTTGAAACCGAGATCTCATCAATTCTATTATGGGTCTTATCTTGAAGAGTCTATCATGACCTTTTTCACCCCTGGGTATCATTGCACTGTTGTCATTGAAGTGAAGAAACTTACGTATTTGCTCATACTGATTCACTGTCATTGTTGTCTTGATCAGATGAGTACCAGTAACTTCTCCCCAGTAATCCCTCGTATTAGGTACATGAACTATTGACATTACGAGACAGATGCCTATAAATTTTTTTATGTCATCACAGGATAAATCTATTGGTCTATCAGGATTACACTGCACACTGTATCTATGAGACTCTTCGACAATTAGATCAAACAATTTAGATGGAAATATATGTTTGAAGAATTGGTATGGAGTATTTAAGTTTATTACTTCTTCTGGTAACGAAGTATTGCCATGAAATTTTGACTGCAGTTCGGGAATAATCAACTGTTTATCTTTCCAAACCACACTCCTGCTGTTTTTGGTAACATTTTTGCTGCTGCATGGCAGTTTCAGAGCATTACCAGACAACTGTGACGTCGATTCCTTCATTATAACATCAGATTGTCTTGTTCCAGAAACATCTTCAGTCCTAATTACTGGTACTTGACTTTCTTCGTCACTACTGTCACTATCACAATCAACAGATTCTGGAGCAACATATGTCTCATCTTGAATGGAATCGTCAGAGAAACACTCAAGATCGTCACCACTGCTTAGTGGAATCTCTAACCATTCCATAAGCATTTCTTCTTGACTCTTTCGAGACATTTTTACGTCAGCGCCTGAAATGCAGTAAATGAAAAATGTAGCTGATAAGCTACATACACAAAAACAGGCCTCATTTCAAATCTATCGCAAAGACACTCGAATTAACTGTTTACACCATATCTACTTACGTTTTCAAAATGGAAAAGTAATTTTCAAACCCAGAAATCAGTGCACAAACACCAAAAACACACCTCAACTTTCCGCCAAAACACACATTTGGCAGTATGTCCACACAGCTCACTGTCGAACTGCTTCAGCTCGTCCTGCCATCTATGATCGCTATGAAGAACTACTAGAAACTGCAGCGGAGTGTATACACTTAGCTACATAACGAATTTGATCGAAAATGTTTCTCCATATGGAATAAATCGAAGAAATGAGGTCTGTAGCTTATCAGCTACAGTATGCATTAAAGGGTTAAATTTTTTTGTGTAAAATAATTACTTCGTAACACACTCGGAGATTGCGAACGTACAGTCAGGGTAGAGGCACGTACTTTCTATCATTCCCCGTGGCCTGGGTAAAAGAATTGCAATTATTTAAATTTAAGAATATTTCTTTTTGAATCGGACTCCTATTTTTATACGAAAAGGAAGATTGCAGGTTCTGAATGTCTCGGCAAAAACACATCGAAATTAATCTTAGCGGCCACCAAAGGAAAGTAGTGAGCACAATCGTCGTAAAGATCGTCGTCTCCATCTAAAATTCGCCTCTCGAATTAACAGAATAATTTGTACTCCATTGGTATGGGATTTAGGCTTGATCTTGACAGGAATTATAAAACACATTTTTCATCATTTAACACCTTCATTTAACACACACATAGACATGAGCCTATACAGTACGTCTTTACGCCAGCACATCAGAACAAAAAGGTAGTTAATACTAGAAGTAACAAAAGAATCTCGAAATTAGTCCTTTGTATCTCAATGATAAAAAAGTTTTTTAGAGTATTCCTCTGGTATGACAGTCGAACAAATTTTCTTCTTGTATCTTTGAGGTTAAATCACAACATTTTTTAGTTCCTTTTCATGACGCATCGGGGCTGCGTACGGCTGTGGCGTAGCTGTCTGATCTGTCAGCTTTGGGAGTTGTGTCACTGGTTGCGACCTCGAGCAAACGTCGAGGGAGTTAGTCTGACTGAACATGGTCCTCTGGTCCGCGACGGGCACACGTCCGCGGCTGGCCATCGTACCAATCGATGGCTCGCGCGCCACCTATCAGCAGATAGGACGGTACATCTTTGGAGAGTTCGATCATGATGTGGCGGCCACCTTTCAACACGTGGTATGTCGTGAACCGTCTGCTATTTTTCCGCGATGTGACCCACAACATTGCCGTAAGGTCGGAAAGCTTGTGGCAGTTCGAAAGGGAGCTCAGAGACCCGAATTGTTCGAAGGCCGAAACCAGCGTGATCCACCGTTACCTCCCAATATGCTTTTCAGAATGCTTAAAAAGGAGTCTGTGTTGCGTGTTGTCGAACTACCTCGGCACATGCTTCTTCCGTCGTCATTTTAATATAGACAATACTGCCAGTGATAGAGAAGTGAATAACTGTAACTTCCTGGGGGTCAGGACGTAGTAGCTCTTCGCGAATGAACTGTTCAGTTTCATAAGCGCGTGGTCGTGCACGTTCGGCTTGGAATGTTACTTTAAGTGTCGCTCGGCGGGAACAGTGCGCCACGAGGTGCAGTAGTAAAGGACGCTACACAACACGCCAATACCGCGACGCAGAAGTAAACAACTGCGGTGCGCTGTCCGGCGCACGGAACCGTCCCGCACGCGACAACGGCCGAAGGCAGACAGACTGCTCCGGAGCACCTCGCACTCGCTGTGCTGCCTGCTCTGTAGGCACGTGTTCCTCCCTGTGCAGCACGGCTGCCCGCAAGCCGGCAACACTGTGCGGTGTTGTTCCATAAAAACACGGGAGAACTGCCGCATATCAGTAACGTCCTGCCACGATATTTCGGCGCAGAGTCTTCTGGCCATCTTCAGGTGAATGCCACTGTTGTATGTAGTTTTGGTAGTGTCATTTGCGTAGTTCAGTTTTTTATTCTATTCTGCCATGATGGCTTCTCATTTAGATTTTATGTTATTATTTCGCCTAAATATTTAAATCTATCAACAATTTTGATTTCCTGTTGTCCTGTCGTTCAAAATGGCAAATGGTTCAAATGGCTCTGAGCACTATGGAACTTAACATCTGAGGTCATCAGTCCGCTAGAACTTAGAACTACTTAAACCTAACTAACCTAAGGACATCACACACATCCATGCCCGAGGCAAGATTCGAACCTGCGACCGTAGCGGTTACGCGATTCCAGACTGAAGCGCCTAGAACCGCACGGCCACACCGGCCGGCCTGTCCTATCGTAATTTTGTTTGCAAGTGGTGGATCACTTACCATAATCTCCGTTTTTTCAAATGATTTTCTAAGGCCTACTTTCTCTGCTATTTCGTGTAGTGATTTCACTTGTTGCCTGGCTTCTTGAACGGTGTTGGCTAGGAGAGCAAGATCATCAGCGAATCCCAAGCAGTTTAAGCTAATATCATCTTTTGCACTTCCAATTCTTCTCATCTTTGGATTGTCCTTGTACCATTCTCTTATTATGTATTCCAGTGCACAGTGGTGATAGGCACAAATAATCAATTAAATAAATAATTTTCTAATTGACTTATGGAAAAACATCACATAGTGATGTTTAAAGCTTTCCCGCCGTACTGATTGTTCCATAAAAATACGGGAGAACTGCCGGATATCAGTAACGTCCTCCCACGATATTTCGGCGCAGAGTCTTCTGGCTATCTTCAGGTGAGTGCCACTGTAGTAGTACTGGCGAGTACGCGCCGAGCTCCGCTATTTAAAGCCATACTGAGGTGAACATTGCGCATGCGCTGCTCACCGTGCGCGTTCATAACAACTCCGTGCGCTCCGCATCGCGCCCTCCACGGTGAAAGCTTGGTGTATCAATATCAGGTCGATTTTCATCTTTATGCAGATAGCTACGTCGACTACGAAGTTTCTCTATAACAGGATTCCAAGCAGAGTTTAGCTGATAACCGCTATCTCGATTGATGAGAGTCTCGTTGTCAGACAACCTTATTTCCACAGATTCATTGATAATCGAGCTCCAAAAGTTTGATGTATGGGCCAAAATTTTTGTGTCGTTGTAATTCATGGAATGGTCTGTGGAAGTACAATGTTCGGCGATTGCGGACTTGGTGGGTTGGAGAGGGCGAGTATGCCATTGGTGTTCCACAATGCGTTCCTGCACAGTTCGTGTTGTTCGTCCTGTATATGATTTGCCGCATTCACACGGAATTTTGTAAACACCTGGTTTACGCAGGCGCAGGTCATCTTTAACGGATCCCACCAGTGATGAAATTTTGGAAGGAGGGTGGAAGATGACTCTCACTTGATACTTTCTCAATATTCTGCCTATCTGTGAAGAAATATTCCCAATAGATGGTAGACAAACAGTCGACCTGAAGGCCTCTTCCTCTTCCTTGTTCCGTCGTTTGTAGGTCTTCATCACTCTGTTCACTTGCCCAGGTGAAAAGCCATTCTTCAAAAATACTTTTTGCAGGTGGTCCAGTTCCGCTTGAAGACTGTCGGCGTCAGAGATAGTATGGGCACGGTGGACCAAGGTTTTGAGGACGCCCATTGTTTGTGCTGGATGGTGGCAACTAGTAGCTTGTAGATACAGGTCTGTATGAGTGGGCTTTCTGTACACCGAGTGACCAAGTGTGCCGTCACTCTTCCATCGCACCAAGACGTCTAAAAATGGCAGACAACCATCTTTCTCTATCTCCATGGTAAACTTTATGTCTTCATGTATGGAGTTCATGCGACTTAAAAATTCTTGGAGCCGGTCCAGACCATGAGGCCACACTATAAAAGTGTCGTCCACGTACCGCCAAAATACTGTCGGTTTAAAAGTGGCAGAGTCGAGTCCTCTCTCCTCAAAATCCTCCATAGAAAGATTGGCCACTAGGGGAGACAAAAGACTCCCTATGGCGACACCGTCAGATTGCTCGTAAAATTCGTTGTTAAATATAAAATATGTAGAGGAGAGAGTGTGCTCAAACAACGCTGTAATGTCTGCACCAAACATATTGCCAATGAGGTGTAGTGAGTCCACCAGAGGCACCTTTGTGAACAGTGAAACCACATCAAGACTGACCAATAACTCATTACTTTGCAGTTGTAGTGACTGAACTCGACTGATAAAATCACCAGAATTCTTTATGTGATGTGCACACTTGCCTGGGCCACTCCAAGAATTTTTACGTCACATGAACACCATACATGAAAACACAAAGTTTACATGGAGATAGAGAAAGATGGTTGTCTGCCATTTTTAGACGTCTTGGTGCGACGGAAGAGTGATGGCACACTTGGTCACTCGGTGTACAGAAAGTCCACTCATACAGACCTGTATCTACAAGCTACTAGTTGCCACCATCCAGCACAAACAATGGGTGTCCTCAAAACCTGGGTCCACGGTGCCCATACTATCTCTGACGCCGACAGTCTTCAAGCGGAACTGGAACACCTGCAACAAGTATTTCTGAAGAATGGCTTTTCACCTGGGCAAGTGAGCAGAGTGATGAAGACCTACAAACGACGGAACAAGAAAGAGGAAGAGGCCTTCAGGTCGACTGTTTATCTACCATTTATTGGGAATATTTCTTCACAGACAGGCAGATTATTGAGAAAGTATCAAGTGAGAGACATCTTTCGCCCTCCTTCCAAAATTTCATCACTGGTGGGATCCGTTAAAGACGAACTGCGCCTGCGTAAACCAAGTGTTTACAAAATTCCGTGTGAATGCGGCCAATCATATATAGGGCGAACAACACGAAGTGTGCAGGAACGCATTGTGGAACACCGACGGCATAATCGCCCTCTCCAACCCACCAAGTCCGCAATCGCCGAACGTTGTATTTCCACAGACCATTCCATGAATCACAACGATACAAAAATTTTGGCCCATACATCAAACTTTTGGAGCTCGATTATTAATGAATCTGTGGAAATAAAATTGTCTGACAACGAGACTCTCATTAATCGAGATAGCGGTTATCAGCTGAACTCTGCTTGGAATCCTGTTATAGAGAATCTCAGTAGTCGACGTAGCTATCTGCATAAAGATGAAAATCGACCTGGTATCGATACACCAAGCTTTCACCGTGGAGGGCGCGAGGCGCAGCGCACGGAGTTGTTATGAACGCGCACGCTGAGCAGCGCATGCGCAATGTTCACCTCAGTACGGCTTTAAATAGCAGAGCTCAGCTCGTACTCCCCAGTACTACTCACCTGAAGATGGCCAGAAGACTCTGCGCCGACATATCGTGGCAGCACGTTACTGATATCCGGCACTTCTCCCGTGTTTTTATGGAACAATCAGTACGCCGGGAAAGCTTTAAACATCACTATGTGATGTTTTCCCATAAGTCAATTAGAAAATTATTTATTTAATTGATTATTTGTGCCTATCACCACTGTGCACTGGAATACATAATAAGAGAATGGTACAAGGACAATCCAAAGATGAGAAGAATTGGAAGTGCAAAAGATGATATTAGCTGAAGTTGCTTGGGATTCGCTGATGATCTTGCTCTCGTAGCCAACACCGTTCAAGAAGCCAGGCAACAAGTGAAATCGCTACGCAAAATAGCAGAGAAAGTAGGCCTTAGAAAATCATTTGAAAAAACGGAGATTATGCTAACTGATCCACCACTTGCAAACAATATTACAATAGGAAAACAGGAAATCAAAATTGTTGATAAATTTAAATATTTAGGCGAAATAATAACATAAAATCTAAATGAGAAGCCATCACAGCAGAAAAAAAACTGAACTACGCAAATTACACTACCAAAATTACATACAACAAAAAAAGCCTACCTATAGATGCAAAATTAAAACACTATAAAACAGTTACACAACCAGAAATAGCGTATGCAGCTGAAACTATCTTCAAAACAACTAATACAGCAGAAATTGTCAGAATACTAAAAATAGTAAGAAGAATAATCAGGACATGTATAAATAAACAGTATAAAATAAATGGACAGTGGAGAATAGCATCAAATGAAACAGTATATAAGAAAATAGAACCAGTCATGAGCACGATGAGGAAGAAACGCATCTCATTCTTTGGACATGTGATGAGAACTCCAGAAAACAGAATTAGTAAAAAAATAATACAAAAATTGTGGAATAGCAAGAGCGACATTAAATGGATCATAGAAATTAAGGAAGATTAAAAAAACTCCAAATTACAGTAGATGAACGAAAAAACAAGACAGAGAAAACCAGAATACTGCAAGACCCGCAAACCAGACTACAAATGAAAATCAATAAAAGGAGTACAGGAAGAGTGGTCTCAGACGAAGAAAGAAAGAAAATATCTGATAGAATGAAGAAATACTGGGCAGACAGAATAGCAAAACACCTTTCATATAAGAATAGACTCTAATAATTATATTACCTAAATATCATATTAAGTTATTGTTGAGCCAAATCGTATCCCTGTGTAACATCTTGTTTACAACTTTGTATTTTTGACTAGAGTGGTCCAATGAAGGCCATAAAATAAACTAATAAATAAAAAATTTGTGTTAAAAAAGGGATAATGTATAAACAAAGAATATACATGATGTCCTAACCTAGACTATAAAACGTGTCCTTTTTGGTATAAAGATAAGAGACATAGTATTCTCTCGCCCTTCCTTTGTGACCGCCATTCGATGAACAGGTCTGTATTCAGGTTCATTGTTAACAATATATATTAGTATTGTTAATATCATTATTGTTAAATGACACTACATGTCATCATTTGTAAGATTAGAGCTCCCTGTGTCAAATCCTTTAAGATTTCAGCCTTTGGCTGAGAAGAAAAACTGTCTCGACGCTATTCCGTGGCTAACAGCGGCAATACGCGCATTTCAATTTACAGCTTTCTTTCACACGTCACGTCATAGAGGAGCGCCGCTGCATTAATTTATTTCATTTCAGCAAAAGTACACCGCTTGCAGAAAGCAGTGTATCTCAAGTAGGTGCATAACAGAAAATTATTCTTAGTTGGACTGACTACCCCATTTGCTTACGCAACATGCAAACAACTTAAATTACAACAGTGCTTGAGGCATATTAAGAAAGTTTATCGACAATAATAATGTTTGAGTCTGAGTTTTTCCAGGCCGTGAGATTATCTTGAAAGAGCTAGCTGGATTATTTGTGAAATACGGAAGCTCAGATAACTGTAGTTGATTTCATAAAAAATACCTCAGCACGAGAAGCCCGAACCTACCTTCTACTAAATAGCCCTCAACCAGTTTACAACCTAAGCATTAATCACCATCACCATCACCATCATCATTTAAGGCTGATTATGCCTTTCAGCGTTCAGACTGGAGCATAGTCCCCCTTATAAAATTCCTCCATGATCCCCTATTCAGTGCTAACATTGGTGCCTCTTCTGATGTTAAACCTATTACTTGAAAATCATTCTTAATCGAATCCAGGTACCTTCTCCTTGGTCTGCCCCGACTCCTACCCTCTACTGCTGAACCCATGAGTCTCTTGGGTAACCTTGCTTCTCCCATGCGTGTAACATGACCCCACCATCTAAGCCTGCTCGCCCTGACTGCTACATCTATAGAGTTCATTCCCAGTTTTTCTTTGATTTCCTCATTGTGGACACCCTCCTGCCATTGTTCCCATCTACTAGTACCTGCAATCATCCTGGCTACTTTCATATCCGTAACCTCAACCTTGATGATAAGGTAACCTGAATCCACTCAGCTTTCGCTCCCATACAACAAAGTTGGTCGAAAGATTGAACGGTGCACAGTTAACTTAGTCTCTATGTAAGTAGGCTGTTTATGTTATCTTATTGGCAACGTTACGTAGCGCTCTGTATGAAAATCACTGGCTGTGCTGTGTGCAGTCTGTGGCTAGTTTGCATTGTTGTCTGCCATTGTAGTGTTGGGCAGCTGGATGTGAACAGCGTGTAGCGTTGCGGAGTAGGAGGTGAGCCGCCACCAGTGGTGGATGTGGGGAAAGAAATGGCGGAGTTTTGAAATTTGTGAACTGCTATGTATATTATGATTTTTCAACACTATTAAGGTAAATACATTGTTTGTTCTCTATTAAAATCTTTCATTTGCTAACTATGCCTATCAGTAGTTAGTGCCTTCTGTAGTTTGAATCTTTTATTTAGCTGGCAGTAGTGGCGCTTGCTGTATTGCAGTAGTTCGAGTAACGAAGATTTTTGTGAGGTAAGTGATTTGTGAAAGGTATAGGTTAATGTAAATCAGGGCCATTCTTTTGTAGGGATTATTGAAAGTCAGATTGCATTGCGCAAAAAATATTGTGTGTCAGTTTAAGGACAGTCATGTATAATTGTTCAAAGGGGACATTTCATATGGCGACCCCACCAGGATTCGAACCACACATCAGTACCATATTTCTCTAACACACAAATTACACAGCTATCGGATCATTTAACTGAGAGAGACAAACATTTTTTTTACTACATTAGGTGACATATGTTTACGCAATTACACAGTTGGGTAACTTCACACTAATGAAATTGTATTTTGTCTGTACTTTGTGAACTGTTCAGATTTTTTCGGAACCATTGTGATACTATGAGAGCTTTGAATCATGTATTTGGTAAGGGAGCATGTTTTTAAAGTACGTTTGAGGTAGATGACACTATTGAAATGAGCAGAGAATTTTTTTTAGGTTTTGACATTATTACAGAAAGCTACGACGTTTTTGAGATTTGGATGAGGTGTTATGATGTTATTTTTACGACGATGATGTGTATTATGTTGTTGAGGTATGTTTATTATCAATAGGCCGATGTTATATGAGGAATTTGATTATGCTACGTATTTATTAAGATGAAATATTGAAGAAGTGTCGACGAATATGTATATGTGTAATAAGGTAAGGAATAATGAGTAGTGGTTAGGGACTCTGACTTGTGAAAAAGGATGTTGGAAACCAAGAATCGTACTTTAAGAGTTATGAAATGTGTGTAAATGTGTGAATGTATTACAATGCAGGTGAAAATTTTTTGCACACTGTTATATTCATAGGATTTTGTTTCTACACATTTGCATCGCAAATTCTCGGCCTGTGAAATTTTTTATATGAGACTGTCACTGTAATGCAAACTGGTGTCGTAAATATTTCAGTAAGAAAGTTAAGTGACCACCTTCACGTAATGAGTCGTGGGCACCCAGCTGCGCGACAGTCGCCTGGAAAAAAGCCATTAGTGTGTCCCTTTCAGAGGCACAGGCGGAAAAAAAAAGGGGGCCATTATCTTTGTATTGACATTCCATTGTAGAAAGCATCGCAAATATGACATGCTCAAACTTGAAAACATATGATAACACTATGGAGCTCTTAATTTATGATATTTACTGAAATGCCTAATGAAATGACGAGAAATATTTTTATGTCTATACACCTGATTATGACTACTGTCTTTCTAGTTGAGAGATTTTTTTTTTACTACCTTATGAAATGCCATATGGCTAATGAATGATGTTTCATGCCTTCCTTTGTACATATTTGCTCACTTTCTTTAATATCTAGTTTCTAGCTGCACTGCTGCATTGGTTATTATAAAATTTAATATATGTACTAATATCAGTATTTTCTGTCTACAGACCCAGTAAAGAATACGTTTATGATATACTTTCTTAGAAAAGAGAGCACAAATAGACATTTCCCTTCACAGGAATTGCATAAATAATTTTTTAATGACTTGGTAACTTCCTTGCAGAGTAAGTTTTTGTGATGCATCACTCTAGTGTTAAGCTGTGACATAGGTATTAAACATGGCCATTTTTACTGTAATATTTTTTCTGCTTGAGCTATGTCATGTTTAGATATAAGTTATTGCATTTGCTGCTGCTGTTTGCCAGGCATAGTGCTACTAAATTTCACTTTACATTACTCTGTTAAGCCAGTTTTACTACTGATTTACTTTTCTTGTTTGCTGCTCATTGCCTTATATTAGTTGTAATATTGCTGCTTGCTTTTCCAATTAGCATTTTTTTGTCATTGCTGTTTGTGTTAATTGTTTTGTGCTGCTGCATTGCCTCATCCCTTAGTTTAGCATCTGAGCTCAGTAGATTCAAGTTAGCTTAAGATGGGGTAGGCCATATAAGAGAACAAGTTGTGATGAATTGGAAGAAATGCATTGAGAAGCTATAAGAAAATGGTTTGGCCAAAAAAGTATTTTGAAAGAGGATATGAACCAAAAAAGTAGGGTTTAGGGACAACAGGTTTAGGTAGGATTTTCTTGGAAATAAATGATGAGGTAAGATAATGGAAAATAAATAATGAGGTAAGAATTGTGTGAACATATAAATACAGAAAGCATGTTTAGATAGAATTTTTTTGGTGGAAACAAATGATGAAATAAGAGAAAAGATATATGGAAAGAAGTTTTGCGGTGGACTGCAGTATCAAATGTTACACTGAAAACAAACCCTGTCCTTTTGTCCTGTGTTATTCTGCTATGTGTTTATGTACCCTTGTGTATTTGTCTTTTTCCTGTCTTTATGTGTTTAGCTAATAAGATTTATGTTGTAGAATTTTTCAAATACTATGTTATTTTCTTTGTAAAGATGTTTAGACATTATTTATTCTGTTCTGTTTTAATGCTCATATGTGAAGTTGATGTTTCAAAAGTTATTCTGATCTTTTATGTACATAATTATGTCATAATTCCTGTAACATTGATGTATATGTATATTTATATTCTTCTGTGAAGCCTGTAATACTACAAATGTTATCTGTATTGTTATGTTCTTTAATGATGTATTTTGTACCTTTGTTATTGTATTCTCATGTTATAATATTGTAATTGACACCAGTTCATTAAATTAAGTAACTTGTAAGCATTCATTTCACTGCACACATTTCTGTTGGTCATAGTATATGCACAATGTGTGAAAAAAGAGGACTTTTAGTGTCTGGACGTGTGTTGATAATTCAGCAAGGGACTGGTTAACAGCATTGCTGGTTCTCAGGACAATTCAAAAACTTTGTGAGTGCACAAGTAGTGGTTTATGGACTTGCCATATTCTCCACAAGACTCTTCGATGGTGATTGTGCACCTGCACAGTCGCAAAAGATGGCTGTTGGCCATCTCTACAAGGACTACAGTGGGTCTACACCTTTGATGATCCATCAATACCATTATTTCTACAAGGACTGCAGTGGGTCTGCACTTTTGGTGGCCCACCAATACCATACTCTCTACCAAGACTATAGTGGGTCTGCTCTGTGATGACCTACCTACCAATATTCTTCAAAACGTTGAATGACTCTGCTGTGGGTTTCCTCTGTTGTGGCCCATTACCTGTCTGCATGTCGAGAGTCAGCACTGTCTTTCCGTTGGAAGGACAACACTACTTTTCAAGACTGCATGGAAATCTGTTACTTCCATGTGCATTTTCTTTTACTGCTCAGACTTTGAGAAAAACACTGCAATTTTACTGTGATGAATAATCGGGACTGTCTTTATGGACTGTGAGAAAATTTTAGCTTTTGACCAACATTGTATCAGTAAGTGTGTGCATTTGAAATCTTTGTTATTGTAATTATGAAAAATTTTATCAAATCATTATTGGCCACTGCCCAAAACAATTTGTAAAATTTTTTGTGGGGAGCATGGGGGCTATGTAAGTAGGTTGTTTGTGTTTTCTTATTGGAAACGTTACATAGCACTCTGTATGAAAATCACTGGCTGTGCTGTGTGCAGTCTGTGGCTAGTTTGCATTGTTGTCTGCCATTGTAGTGTTGGGCAGCTGGATGTGAACAGCGCGTAGCGTTCCGCAGTTGGAGGTGAGCCGCCAGCAGTGGTAGATGTGAGGAGAGAAATGGCGGAGTTTTGAAATTTGTAAGACTGGATGTCATGAACTGCTATGTATATTATGATTTTTCAACACTATTTAGGTAAATACATTGTTTGTTCCCTATTAAAATCTTTCATTTGCTAACTATGCCTATCAGTAGTTAGTTCCTTCCGTAGTTTGAATCTTTTATTTAGCTGGCAGTAGTGGCGCTCGCTGTATTGCAGTAGTTCGAGTAACGAAGATTTTTGTGAGGTAAGTGATTTGTGAAAGGTATAGGTTAATGTTAGTCAGGGCCATTCTTTTGTAGGGATTATTGAAAGTCAGATTGCTTTGCGCAAAAAATATTGTGTGTCAGTGTAAGGGCAGTCATGTATAATTGTTCAAAGGGGACGTTTCAGATTGAACGGTGCACAGATAACTTAGTCTTGGTACTGACTTCCTTCTTGCAGAAGAGAGTAGATCGTAGCTGAGTGCTCACTGCATTAGCTTTGCTACACCTCGCTTCCGGTTCTTTCACTATGTTGCCATCATGTGAGAATATGCATCCTAAGTACTTGAAACCGCCCACCTGTTCTAACTTTGTTCGTCCTATTTGGTACTCAATCCGTTTATATCTCTTTCCCACTGACATTACTTTTGTTTTGGAGATGCTAATCTTCATACCGTAGTCCTTACATTTCTGATCTAGCTCTGAAATATTACTTTGCAAACTTTCAATAGAATCTGCCATCACAACTAAGTCATCCGCATATGCGAGACTGCTTATTTTGTGTTCACCTATCTTAATCTCACCCAGCCAGGCTATTGTTTTCAACATATGATCCATAAATAATATGAACAACAGTGGAGACAGGTTGCAGCCTTGTCTTACCCCTGAAACTACTCTGAACCATGAACTCAATTTACTGTCAACTCTAATTGCTGCCTCCTATCTATGTAAAGACCTTTAATTGCTTGCAAAAGTTTGCCTCCTATTCCATAATCACGTAGAACAGACAATAACATCCTCCTAGGAACTCGGTCATATGCCTTTTCTAGATCGATAAAACATAGATTCAATTCCCTGTTCCACTCGTAACACTTCTCCATTATTTGCCATCAACTAAAGATCTGGTCGTGACAACTTCTAAGAGGCCTAAACCCACAATGATTTTCATCCAATTTGTCCTCAACTAATACTCGCACTTTCCTTTCAACAATACCTGAGAAGATTTTACCCACAACGCTGATAAAAGAGATACCGCTGTAGTTGTTACAATCTTTTCTGTTTCCATGTTTAAAGATTCGTGTGATTACTGCTTTCGTCCAGTCTGATGGAACCTGCCCCGTCTCCCACGCCATTTCAACTATCCTGTGTTGCCATTTAAGACCTGACATTCCACTGTATTTGATGAGTTCCGCCTTAATTTCATCCACCCCAGCCGCTTTATTGCACTGCAGTCTATTGAACATTTTCTCCACTTCCTCAAATGTGATCCTAATTCCATCATCATTGTACATCGAAATCTGAAACATTACTGATCGTATTTTCAATTACATTGAGCAACTCTTCAAAATAATAAAGCATTAATAACCAATTTTAAATAAATTAAAACCCCTTTGAAATATTAAAACTACCTCACCTCCCCCGTGCCACTGCAATCTGTCAATCACAAAAAATTTTTAATCGGAGTATAGTTGAATTTTAATTCAAAGATTCCCACAGTCGACTGCTGCCACTACTGCTTCCAGAGTATCAAATACTTAGTTGTGTGTTTTGGATGTATGAGACAAGTGCAATACTTGAAGAAGACTGTGATAATTCCAATTACAAAGAAAGCAGTGCTGATAGCCTTGAATATTACCAACTATCACTTTCATAAGTAATGGTTGCAAAGTATTAACACGAACTCTTTACAGGCGAACAGAAAAACTGGTAGAAGCCGACCTCGGAATGATCAGTTTGGATTTCGGAGAAACGCGGGAACAGGAGTGACAATACTGATTCTTACTACTTATCTTAGACACTAGCTCAAGAAAGACATACCTATGTTTACAGCATTTGTAGTTTTGGAGAAGCTTTAGAAAGGTTGCCTAGAATACACTCTTTAAATTTCTGAAGGTAACAGGGGTAAAATACAGTGAGCAAAACGTTGTTAAGACCTTGTATAGGAACTGAAAGACAGTTAAAGGAGTTGAAGGGCATGAAAATGGAAGCAGAGGATGAGAAGGTAATGAGACAGGATTATTCAATTTGCACATTCAGCAAGCTGTAAAGAAAAGCAAGGAAAGGGAAGTGGAGCTCAGTGGGGAGAATAAAGCTTGTGGTTTGCTGATGAAACGTAATTGTGTGAAAAGTATCAAAGGATTTCGGAGTGTAGTTGAACGGAATGAAATGGAGATATGAGATGAGCACGAGACAACAAGAGTAATCGAATGTAATCCAACTGAAACAGACGATTCTGAGACACCAAAAGTTTAATGAGTTTTGCTTATTGGGCAATACAGTAACTGGTGATGGCCTAAATAGAGAAGATATAAAATGTAGTATGGCAATGCCACGAAAAGCATTTCTGAAAGAGAGAGATTTGTTAAAATCGAGTATAAATTTAGTGTTAGAAATTCTTTTCTGAAGACATTTGTCTGGAGAGTAGGCTTCTATGAAAGTGAAACGTATAAGTGATTCAGACAGGAAGAGCACAGGATCTTTTGACTGTGGTGATATAGAAGAGTGCTGAAGATTAGGTGAGTACGTCGCATAACTAAAGATGAGGTACTGGACAGAATTGAGAAGAAAAGAAATTGTGGTATAACATGACTAAAAATAGGATTGGTTGATAGTAGACATAAAGGAATCGTCAGTTTAGTATTCGAGGGAAGTGTGAAGGGATAAAAATTATAGAGGAAGGCCAAGAGACGAGAACAGTAGGCAGACTCAAATGGATGTGGGTTGCAGTAGCTATTCAGAGATGAAGATGCTTGCACAGAACACAGCAGCATAAAGAGCTGCATCAAACCAGTCTTTGGACTGAACACCACAACAACAGCTGTTACAAAGGAACTTGCGAACCCGGCAATGCTTTGTGATTGCTAAATACACGGTGAGTAAAAAACGACTTTAGAAGTTGTAACCTCCCCCTCACTTATCGACCTCAATGACAGTGAAAAATGAAACCGCATGCACCTAATGGAAATTTGGGAAAAGCAATCGTCACCGAAGTTAATTTGTCGGTAAAGAGGGAGGAAAGGGTTACATCTAAATGAAAGGAAAAATGCAAATGGAACTGGTGGAAATTAATTTTGAAAAGGGGTAAAGTTAATAAAGAAAGTAAATGTGCAGCCGTTACGTTAACAATTAACTAGCGGTAATTAGATATTTGAGATTTGGGGAAATTACGGTCGCCAGTCCTAAGGACAATTACTATAGTAACTGAAAAAGAAAGGTTATTACACATATAATTAGCACTAGAAGCGTGGCAACTGAAGGTTGACATGTGTAGTGTGAAAATTGAAAGTTTGTCAGAAGTAATAAATTTCGCTACACTCTGACTTAATTTAGCAAAAGAATTAATAAAACTGGAAAATCGAAAGTTAATTTAGTGACTGAAGTTAATAGTGAGCTTTCTTTCTGAAGCACATCGAAATTCAGTAAAACACGGTTAGTCTTGGACTGCCTCAACAATCATTTCAAAAGCTACTTGAATCTACACAATTTATAAATAAGAGATTTAACTTTGATCTTGAATTAAATGATTCTGAACAATGAACAATAGTAAAATTTAGTACATACCAAGCTGAGCTGCAGTCACAGGTAAGCTAAAATACGGTAACAAAACTTGTACTCTTAATTTGAGCTTGTGTAATCTAACTATTGTAGCCAGCTATGAATACTGTAACTGAACTTTGAAATTAAAGCATTGAAATCGAATTATATTACTTTAACGCTGGCGTTTGAATTTCAACGAGACTCGGGTTCATTCCGGAAAAGGAAGGGACCCTGCTTGGTAATGTAATTGGGACAATGAGCAAAAAATGTTCATGCTAAGTTGGTGTAATTTTGTGATGCAACAATTTTTAAAGTTTGAAAAGCTGAGGTCTCCCATACAGTTCTAAAACTTTACGTGCTTCCAGTCTTCCTTGTTGGTTGATTGAATGTTTGAAGCCGTCGATAGAGGAGGTGGCGACAGTCACTCATTGTCGGCCGTCGCTGTTACAGAAGCTGGATGTTGGCGCGCCTTCTTCTTGACACGGTAACCAGGCGAAACGGGCTCTTGATGTGCGCCAGGTAATGCTTCCCGTCCGCGACACCGTGTCAGAAACTTTCAGACAGAGCACGTCGAGCGCAATTACATGCTGCCCAACCCCGAAAGCGTGGCAACTCGCGGGAGCGTCACACAACACACCTGCTCCACTCGCTACTCCAGCCGGACTGCCCCTCTGCCCGCGCTCCACGCGGCAGAGTTAACACTACCAAAGATCCTAAACACTTTGGTTCTCCACACGACCTATCGATGTAATGGTTTGATAGCATAGTTTCCCTAGGCCAGACCCAGCGTAAAAATACAAATAATCTTTACACAACAAACCAATTATATATTGACATAAATGCATATATATACAAATAGTAAAACAATTACAATATATAAAGACACAGAAACGTCATATCTTCAGGTAACAAAATAAAGGAAAAGAAATTATAGTGCAATAGATGGAAATAGGAGGATATGCATTTCCGGCGTTACAAAGTTTGTAATGGTATAGAAATTGATTGAGAACTTACAGAATCGGTGGATGTGTCTTTTGCAGCAAACAACTTCAAGTTCGATTCACGTAATGCATCAGTACCCCATTCCAGCATCAGGAGCGTCAGGGTTGCCAAACGTACGAGATTCCTCATACAAATACGAGATTTGTGGTTTGCTGTACGAGGTACGAGGAGATGGTCAGGCTCGTACGAGATTCCGAAGTAGGAAAGTTTATAGCATGGTTTTTTATTGTGGACAACAATTTATAGCGTAAATGGGTCTTTATACTTTCGCTACATTGGGTGTGATACATGAAAAGTAGACACATTGGGTATGTTCACGGATTTTTTTTTTTTCATTTTAATGTACCTTTTAAAGTTTTCGTAGTTCCCTTAGCTCCCTCAGTTTTCCTGACTTATCGGTAGAGTCTGGAACGTTCTGTAGTTTTACGCACTGCTGCCAACGAATGCGATTTGCAATGTGCGGCACTACACTGAACAGATGTTCAGTGTGCAGTGGACGCGATAGTGTTAATATGATGATAGTATTGATGATGATAATGATGATGATGATGATGGTGACACTGAAATCTAGAGTCTAGAAGAATGCAGTGACTGCGACTGACTTGTTAATGATTATATCCGTTCTGGGTATTAAAATAAATTTTTACTTGGTTTTTAATGTAATTCACGTCTCACTGAATAACTGTGCCACATCATGATTTACTTTTTTTCTATATTTCATATTCATTGATATAAAGTACCGTAACTTAGTATAAATTTGCACAAATACGCTCTTTCAGCAAATATGTTGACTTTCGTGCTGTTTGCACCACAAAAAGCGAAGACTGCGTGCCCGTTGTCAATACTGCAAACAAGCCATTCCGCTGTCCTTGCCGCGCTTCCCCCTCATCCCAGGCACCTAGAAAATCGTTACAAGGAATAGTGACCCACGCCCATGCGTATCATAATTTATACTTATAGTCTGCATGGAAATAACACATGCGCAACAGATTGTTACTCAGCAATTCAAAAATTGTTAAATGTAATACGCAAGAACAACAGATCTATTGAAACTTCCTGGCAGATTAAAACTGTGTGCCCGTCCGAGACTCGAACTCGGGACCTTTGCCTTTCGCGGGCAAGTGCTCTACCATCTGAGCTACCGAAGCACGACTCACGCCCGGTACTCACAGCTTTACTTCTGCCAGTATCTCGTCTCCTACCTTCCAAACTTTACAGAAGCTCTCCTGCGAACCTTGCAGAACTAGCACTCCTGAAAGAAAGGACACTGCGGAGACATGGCTTAGCCACAGCCTTGAGGATGTTTTCAGAATGAGATTTTCACTCTGCAGCGGAGTGTGTGCTGATATGAAACTTCCTGGCAGATTAAAACTGTGTGCCCGACCGAGACTCGAACTCGGGACCTTTGCCTTTCGCGAGCAAGTCGTGCTTCGGTAGCTCAGATGGTAGAGCACTTGCCCGCGAAAGGCAAAGGTCCCGAGTTCGAGTCGTGCTTCGTGCTTCGGTAGCTCAGATGAAAGAGCACTTGCCCGCGAAAGGCAAAGGTCCCGAGTTCGAGTCTCGGTCGGGCACACCGTTTTCATCTGCCAGGAAGTTTCATATCAGCGCACACTCCGCTGCAGAGTGAAAATCTCATTCTGGAATAGATCTATTCTCCATGGTAATAATTACACTCTTTCATTTCCTAAATACGGCGCAACGTTCTCTAAATTTAGCGCTTCTCTTGGTTGATTTTTGTAGTTACAATTTAAACATCCAAAATTTTTACTTAAACTCAAAATGCCTGTGACTTTCCTATTACTAAAGAAATTAAATGTTTTAGTGTAATAATGACATTAATCAATCTTTATTTATTTGCAATTCAGAAAAAAGTAATTAGTTGACAAAGCCTATCTCTGGAAATCATTTTAACCAAGTTTCGAAAAATGAGCACGAGAAAGTGCAATTAAAATAAAATAATTTTTTTCTCATTGATATTAATTCTCGTTTCAGTGGCCTTCAATCACACAAAAATTGACGTAACACTTGCAATCGTATACTGAGAGTCTAGTCTAAGCTATCCTTAAATAAACATATCATAATTTAAAAAACAAAGCAGTCTACTCTATGGTTAGTTAGCCGGGAATCCGCGAGGCACGAATTCCGTTCTTCGTATTTGTCGTCTCTGTCAAAAACGCGGAAGTACTACTCACTCAGCCAAGAATAGATGGTCCCTTCCTCCAATGCTTACCGACAATTACCGAACTGAAATCGTAGCGCTGCTGCCAACATGTGCAATCTAACAATGCTTGGTGCGGTATTATTTCAGTAGCTGTTTCATAATGAAGTAGCCACACATTTGAACATGAACACATATGCAACGCTCTTTAACGAAATCAGGCGATCTTTACGGCGCTCTGAGCTTACAGTGCATCAATAGTTCAGCGAAGGTGTGTTTCCGGCACTGACTACAGCCCGCCTTGTTACCCTACTTTGCTCTGTTCCATAGATGTAGTATAGCGTCTAATTCCACGAAGAAAACTACCCAAAAATCTCGGGTTGCACAAGAATAAAGGAAGGTATCGCAGCATCGCTCACAAAATCAGTGGTTAAAAGATCCGGCTTTTAAGGACTGGCTTTTGCCAGCCACCAAGGATTCAACTAAAGCTAAGTGTACATTTTGCCCGGGAACATCGACGGTAGCTGAAATATCTAATTTGAAAACTCACACCACTACCAACGAATATATAAATAACAAACCCGTTTCGAGTGTAAAAACGTAAACATTAACATCGCTTGGATTCCAAAAGAGTGTAACTCCACAAAATAAAGAAAAAGCATGTGCACAAATTAAACTTTCTGCTTTTTTTATCGCAGAGCATGAAATTGCATTTTCAGTTGCTGACCATTTAATACCTTTATTAAAAGAAGTTCTGACGGATTCTTAATTAAGGAAATAGAGCTTCAACGAAATGAAGTGACAGTAGTGGTAAGGAACGTTCTCGGAGGAGGTCATAAAGCAGAATTAGCCCAATAACTACAAAAACGTTTTTCGGTCATGACGAACGAGACAAAATACATTTCAACGGTCAAAACTGCTTGCGTTGTGTACGCTATTTTGATCAAAAAGCTCAAACAATATGTAGCACATTTTGGGGGTTGCACAAAGTTTTTAAGGAAAAAACCAATGCTGATGATATTCCCATAGCCAGAGCCGTGATTTTATACAGGTCTCTTCATCAGCTATAATGCCCCACTGAAAAATGTTACAGACTTTGGCTCAAATAGATGTAACGTCATGATGGGTGAAAACGAACTCCGTAAAAACTAGATTACAACGTGATTTTAAAGGAATCAAATAGTGAAATGTGTTTCACTCAGCCCATCTGTATGCCAGCGAAGCATGTGAACAGTTACCTGAAAGTGTAGAGCAACTATCTCGTGATATTTATAACGTTTTTTTAAAAAATGGTTCAAATGGCACTATGGGACTTAACACCTGAGGCCATCGGTCCCCTAGAACTTAGAACTACTTAAACCTAACTAACCAAAGGACTTCACACACAACCATGCCCGAGGCAGAATTCGAACCTGCGACCGTAGCAGCAGCGCGGTTCCGGACTGAAGCGCCTAGAACTGCTCGACCACAGCGGCAGGCTAATTTCCTTAAACACGGTGATAAACGCCAGTTTGATTTTCGTAACTTCCGGTCATTTGTTGAAGTGGAGCCCCACGCAATTCTTAAGCCGTCTCAGACAAGATGAATTTTATTGTCAGCAGTGGCTGAAAGAATATCAGAGCAGTGGGAAGCTACCTCTATTTTTTTATCGATTTCCTTACAAATAGTGCACATACAGCCAAGGCCGATGTGCGAAATCGGGCAGTATTTATTTCTGAAAATCTCAGCAACCCATTCTACATACTTTATTTTTGTTTCCTTGAATGGTCGCTCCCTTCATTTAATAAATTCAGTCTGGAATTTCAAAGCGAAAAAGTAGTTATTCACAATCTACTTGAAAAAATACGTGAACTCTACCAAGAAAACCTATTACGTTATTTAAACGGAAACATGTCATGAGACCAAACCTAGGTGAAACAGACCCTGAAGGTCAACGACATCAACTCCATAACACTGAACTGTATCTTGGCGTCAAAGTGTACGAGCTCTTAAAACATCCAGATGGGGTCAGACATCCTGCAAATATTGAACAATGTTTCTCATGTTGCAAAAATTTCTACGAAGTTGCTGTCATAGAAATAAAAAATACGATACAGCATGGAGAACCATGTCTCTTCAAAGTTGCAAGTTTTCAAACCAGAATCAGCGCTCACTCGTAATTTCAGGTACCGTTTGCCGACACTATTGCCTCTTATTGAAGTATTTCCGCTTATAATTGCACCAGATGATCACGCAAAGAAACAAATAATGGACGATCAAAGAAGACGGCTGCCAAACGCACAAGCTCGATATCCTGAAGGACTGAATGAAAGTAGAGAGGTAGTAACTTTTGGGATCTTTTACCGAAAACTGAAGATTCTTTCGAGTTGGTTTGCTCTAACTGCACTGTCCCTACCTCTTATCAATGCTGACTTCAAGCGAGTTTTCAGTAAGGTTAATTTGATAAAAACAGACATAAGAAACCGGCTAACTGTGGAAAGTGTGAACGGGACACTTCTTGCTGCAGAGAGCGTAAAAGGGCCAACATGTACTGGAAATTGCGTCAATTTTGAACCGAGAAAAGAAATGAATATCTGTAAGACGAGGGAAAAATTATACTGCAACATAAATAACGACGATGTCAGTGAGGCTGAGGATATACCTGATATTACATTTGGAGACAAACTAACAAGGGGAGAAGGCCACGACGTTTGGAACGCGGATTTACTGTAAACTTCGTACACTCGTAGTACTCCACGAGGACAACAAAATGTGTAAGCAGTAGCGCGTACTTCTCAAGCGTTACTGAGAAAATCGCAAGATAATTCCGGTCGTCGAATATACAGGGTGATTCAAAAAGAATACCACAACTTTAAAAATGTGTATTTAATGAAAGAAACATAATATAACCTTCTGTTATACATCATTACAAAGAGTATTTAAAAAGGTTTTTTTTTCCTCAAAAACAAGTTCAGAGATGTTCAATATGGCCCCCTCCAGACACTCGAGCAATATCAACCCGATACTCCAACTCGTTCCACACTCTCTGTAGCATATCAGGCGTAACAGTTTGGATAGCTGCTGTTATTTCTCGTTTCAAATCATCAATGGTGGCTGGGAGAGGTGGCCGAAACACCATATCCTTAACATACCCCCATAAGAAAAAATCGCATGGGGTAAGATCAGGGCTTCTTGGAGGCCAGTGATGAAGTGCTCTGTCACGGGCTGCCTGGCGGCCGATCCATCGCCTCGGGTAGTTGACGTTCAGGTAGTTATGGACAGATAAGTGCCAATGTGGTGGCGCTCCATCCTGCTGAAATATGAATTGTTGTGCTTCTTGTTCGAGCTGAGGGAACAGCCAATTCTCTAACATCTCCAGATACTGTAGTCCAGTTACAGTAGCACCTTCGAAGAAAAAGGGACCAAAAACTTTATTGGCTGAAATGGCACAGAAAACGTTCACCTTAGGCGAGTCACGTTCATACTGAGTTGTTTCCCGCGGATTCTCAGTGCCCCATATACAGACATTGTGACGGTTGACTTTCCCGTTAGTGTGGAAAGTTGCTTCATCACTAAACACAATCTTTGAAACGAAAGATTCATCTGTTTCCATTTGAGCAAGGATAAAATCACAGAAATCGATTCTTTTAATCTTATCAGCTGCAGACAGTGCTTGTACCAATTTCAGACGATAAGGTTTCATAACTAACCTTTTTCGTAGGACTCTCCATACAGTTAATTGTGGAATTTGCAGCTCTCTGCTAGCTCTGCGAGTCGATTTTCCTGGGCTGCGAACAAATGCTTGCTGGATGCGTGCTACATTTTGATCACTCGTTCTCGGCCGTCCAGAACTTTTCCCTTTGCACAAAGACCCATTCTCTGTAAACTGTTTGTACCAACGTTTAATACACCACCTATCAGGAGGTTTAACACCATACTTCGTTCGAAATGCACGCTGAACAACTGTCGTCGATTCACTTCTGCCGTACTCAATAACACAAAAAGCTTTCTGTTGAGCGGTCGCCATCTTAGCATCAACTGACGCTGACGCCTAGTCAACAGCGCCTCAAGCGAACAAATGTACAACTAAATGAAACTTTATAGCTCCCTTAATTCGCCGACAGATAGTGCTTAGCTCTACCTTTTGTCGTTGCAGAGTTTTAAATTCCTAAAGTTGTGGTATTCTTTTTTAATCACCCTGTATTATATCTGTGCGTGGCCATTTTAACCATTAAGCGGCTGCAACCGAGTGGTGCCGGCACGGTAGCTCAGCGTGTTCGGTCAGAGCGTTAGTTACCCTTTATAATAAAAAAAAAACTGAGCGAACGGATCAACGAACAAACTGAACGGCTTCATAGCTAGCAATAGTATACAAGCGTTCGTTCATCGAAAGATTAGAAACTTGCACAGGTCACACCAGTGCCCAGTAACGGATATAAAAATAATCACCTGAATTACAGATCTTATCACTGTTGATATGCACGAGGGTTTTGGAACATATATTGTGTTCAAGGGAAGGGAGTGAGACAGGGTTGTAGCCTCTCCCCGATGCTACACAATCTGTAAATTGAGGAAGCAGTAAAGGAAACAAAAGAAAAGTTCGGAGTAGGTATTAAAATCCATGGAGAAGAAATAAAAACTTTGAGGTTCGCCGATGACATTGTAATTCTGTC
Source organism: Schistocerca cancellata (assembly GCF_023864275.1). Taxonomy (NCBI): domain Eukaryota; kingdom Metazoa; phylum Arthropoda; class Insecta; order Orthoptera; family Acrididae; genus Schistocerca; species Schistocerca cancellata. The sequence goes on from NC_064631.1 coordinate 693,677,675, forward strand.
AGAGATAGCAAAGGACTTGGAAGAGCAGTTGAAAGGAATGGACAGTATCTTGAAAGGTGGGTATAAGATGAACATCAACAAAAGCAAAACGAGGATAATGGAATGTAGTCGAATTAAATCGGGTGATGCTGAGGGAATTAGATTACGAAATGAGACACTTAAAGTAGTAAAGGAGTTTTGCTATTTGAGGAGCAAAATAACTGATGATGGTCGAAGTAGAGAGGATATAAAATGTAGACTGGAAATGGCAAGGAAAGCGTTTCTGAAGAAGAGAAATTTGTTAACATCGAGTATTGATTTAAGTGTCAGGAAGTCGTTTCTGAAAGTATTTGTACGGAGTGTAGCCATGTATGGAAGTGAGGCATGGACGATAAATAGTTTAGACAAGAAGAGAATAGAAGCTTTCGAAATGTGGTGCTATAGAAGAATGCTGAAGATTAGATGGGTAGATCACATAACTAATGAGGAGGTATTGAATAGAACTGGGGAGAAGAGGAGCTTGTGGCACAACTTGACTAGAAGAAGGGATCGGTTGGTAGGACATGTTCTGAGGCATCAAGGGATCACCAATTTAGTACTGGAGGGCAGCGTGGAGGGTAAAAATTGTAGAGGGAGGCAAAGAGATGAATACACTAAGCAGATTCAGAAAGATGTAGGCTGCAGTAAGTACTGGGAGATGAAGAAACTTGCACAGGATAGAGTAGCATGGAGAGCTGCATCAAACCAGTCTCAGGACTGAAGACCACAACAACAACAACAACAACAACATTGTGTTCAAACGTTATGGATTACCTGGCAGAAAATGATTTATTGACACATAACCGGTGGAGATTCATAAAATACTGTTCTTCTGCAATACAACTAGCTCCCTACTCTCATAAAGTAATGACTGCTATTGACAGAGGATGTCAAACTGGTTCCATATTTCTACATTTAAAGAAGGCTTTTAATATCCTCTCAAGCAGTTTCTAAACAAATTGTGTACCAGAAGTGATATCTGGCGCTGCCCAAGGAAGTGTTAAAAGCCCTATGCTGTTCCTAATCTACATAAACGATTTAGGAGATGATCTGACCAGCCCTCTTAATTGTTTGTAGATGCTGCTGTCATTTATCATGTAGTAAAGTCATTAGGAGATCAAAGCCAACTGCAAAATGATTTAGGCAATATATAGGCATGACGCTAAAAGTGGCAATTGGCCATAAATAATAAAAAGAGTGAGGTCATCCACATTAGTACTAAAAGAAATGCGTTAAACTGCGGTTATACGAATATCACGTAACTCTAAAGGCTTTCTATTGAGCTAAATACCTAGGGATTACAGTTACCAACAATGTAAATTAGAACGATCACACAGAGAATGTGGCGATGGCAAAATACTTCATACATAATACAGGTCTACACAGAGACCGCCTACGCTACACTTGTTCGTCCTCTTCTGTAATACTGCTTTAGAGTATGGGATCTTTGCCAGATAGTGCTGGTGGAGGACATCGTAAAAATTCAAAGAAGGGTAGCTCGTTTCACATTATCACGAAATAGAGGAGAGAGTGTCATGGATATGATATGCGAGTTGGGGCGGCAATCATTGAAACAAATTCGTTATTTTGAAAGAAATTACCTGCACTCGTTGAAAAATACTTTTTATTAAGGGTCGCGACCGGTTTCGCCTCAATTGTAGATGCAGCCTCAGCTGATAAAGATTATTTTTAACAAGTCATAGCCGAAAGGTAAGTGCCTTAGAGCCACTTCCAATCATTCACGTCATATTGTAAACGTATAGAGCGGTAAAAGTGACAGAATATTTTTAAAATGAAGGGGGTAGCAGAACCGCGCCAAAAGCAGGAAGGTGGTTGAGCGGCATCGGGCAAGGCAGTACCGAACCCGATGCAATGGGGAAGATGGTGTTATTCGTTGGTGCAAGATTTTTTCGCGAAATTTCGAACACCATCTTTTTCTCAGAATGCGAAGTTATTTTGTTGACGCCCACCTACATAGAGAGAAATGAATATTGTAATAAAATAAGAGAGGTTGGAGCTCTCACGGAAAGACTTAAGTGTTCATTTTTCCCGCGGGCTGTTAGATAGTGGAACGGTAGAGAAATGGCGTGAAATTTGTTCAGTGAAGTCTGCCAGGCACTAAAGTGTGAACTGCAGTGCTGTTATGTTGATTTAGATGTAAGTGTAGAGGTATAATGAGGAATCTATATGAAATGAACATTTATTTATGGATACATTCATAAACGTATCACAGTGAATTCGTACTGATTATACCTGATTTTAATAATATACAGTGTATCTGGGATACGCGCATGAATATATCTTCTTTTGGCCTCTTTCCACTCCTTCAGCCCAATCTTACACTTGCTGTGAAAAGCTTGTCTTAGTCAATGGATTTTTTCACACCAAAATTGTACTGCAGCCTCTCCCATACGGCTTAAACAAGCCTTCTGAAAATTAGAAGATCTACTTTGGAAAAAATGAACTTCTGTATGAAGAAAAAAGAACATCTTAACGGAAACGACTCAAATAAGTACTTCTTGGAAACAATAAGTAAAATTATTCTTGGAATACTAACGAATATCTTCTCGTGGAGGAAGAATGTGTGCAGTACTCTTGTAGAAGAAACGAATTAAAAACACTTATAGGATAACAAAGCAAATGCTACCATTCCTCAGAAAAACTTTAAAATACCTGGAAAAAATATCAACGACTCCTCATGAAAAAAGACAAATCTTAAGTTGAAACAACCATTTTACTCTTCTCAAGGATCGACAAAATTATCTTCACGAGAAATTGAATTTTTTGAGATAGTTTTCTAGAAACATGTGAAAAAAGCTTCATATTCCTGTTGTAACTTAATTTTTAGTAACCAATGAAACTGAACTAAATAGTCTTATAGCCCTCTGTGTCTGATGTTGAAGCCGTCAGGGTGTAAGGGACGAACTGAGCCACATACAACGCACAGCTGTTCTGTTTTGGAGTGTGTTAGAAGTGCCAGTCCGGCAGTGATATTTTTTCTAGTGGTGTTTCTGAAGCTGACGTGCAGGTGACGTGGGCTTGCTTTTTACGGACCCATCAACTTGGCTTACTTTTTTCAGCGGACACGATACGGTGCTGTAGGATGTCATTTAGAGTACACTTCACGCAATGTGTGTCCGGTGCCTTTCCGCGCCGAAACAGCTTCGCTCGTGCCACCACTTTGTCACTGACATCGTCATACAGTTTCTCCCAAACGTTGGTGGGTAGACAATTCTGATGTGTATTAAGCCACAAAGGCGCCCATTTTGTTGTGGGCGACTTGTTTAGGGTGTATTAACGGAAGGGGGGAGAGTATGGAAAAAGCGGGCTTGAGCGTATCGTATTGATGTCATTCTAGTTCGCCAGTTTATTTATTATATACTCTTTTGCGACACGCAGCGAATTGCTGACTTGTGCGCACCTCTTCACTCAAGATCGTCTTCCCTCTAGATCATTGAGCAGACATTTATTTAAGGAACTACGGATATTCACAGTAGCTTCAAGCTTCACTATATATATATATATGTTGACTTCGGTGCTTGTGTTGACATCCGACTCATTGCTCTACAGTATTAGCATCAAGAACATCAGTACGTAGCATCAACAGGTTAGTGTTCATCACGAACGTGGTTCTGCAGTCAGTGCAATGTTTACAAATGCGGAGTTGGCAGATGCCCATCTGACGTATGGATTAGCACGGGGCAATAGCCGTGGAGCGGTACGTTTGTATCGAGGCAGATTTCCAGAACGAAGGTGCCCCGACAGCAAGACGTTCGAAGCAATTGATCGCGTCTTAGGGAGCACGGAACATTCCAGTCTATGACTCGCGACTGGGGAAGACCTAGAACGACGAGGACACCTGCAATGGACGAGGCAATTCTTCGTGCAGTTGACGATAACCCTAATGTCAGCGTCAGAGAAGTTGCTGCTGTACAAGGTAACGTTGACCACGTCACTGTATGGAGAGTGCTACGGGAGAACCAGTTGTTTCCGTACCATGTACAGCGTGTGCAGGCACTATCAGCAGCTGATTGTCCTCCACGGGTACACTTCTGCGAATGGTTCATCCAACAATGTGTCAATCCTAATTTCAGTGCAAATGTTCTCTTTACGGATGAGGCTTCACTCCAACGTGATCAAATTGTAAATTTTCACAATCAACATGTGTGGGCTGACGAGAATCCGCACGCAATTGTGCAATAACGTCATCAACACAGATTTTCTGTGAACGTTTGGGCAGGCATTGTTGGTGATGTCTTGATTGGGCCCCATGTTCTTCCACCTACGCTCAATGGAGCACGTTATCATGATTTCATATGGGGTACTCTACCTGTGCTGCTAGAACATGTGCCTTTACAAGTACGACACAACATGTGTTTCGTGCACGATGGAGCTCCTGCACATCACAGTGTTCGTACGCTTCTCAACAACAGATTCGGTGACCGATGGATTGGTAGAGGCGGACCAATTCCATGGCCTCCACGCTCACCTGACCTCAACCCTCTTGACTTTCATTTATGGGGGATTTGAAAGCTCTTGTCTACGCAACCCCGGTACCAAATGTAGAGACTCTTCGTGCTCGTATTGTGGACGGCTGTGATACAATACGCCATTCTCCAGGGCTGCATCAGCGCATCAGGGATTCCATGCGACGGAGGGTGGATGCATGTATCCTCGCTAACGGAGGACGTGTTGAACATTTCCTGTAACAAAGTGTTTGAATTCACGCTGGTACGTTCTGTTGCTGTGCGTTTCCATTCCATGATTAATGTGATTTGAAGAGAAGTAATAAAATGAGTTCTAACATGGAAAGTAAGCGTTTCCGTGCACATGTCCACATAACATATTTTCTTTCTTTGTGTGTGAGGAGTTCACTATATATATATATATATATATATATATATATATATATATATATATATATATATATATATATATATATATATATATATATTCACGTACGAAACTTGTTATTAATAACCCATCCCAGTTCAAAAGAAATAACAATGTATATAGCTAGAAGAAAAGGAGAAAAACTGATATTCACTATTCTGGTTTAAATCTAACTTTGGCTCGGAATTTGAATTATGCTTTGATCACTTTCCAAATAGCATCAAAAGCAAATTAAAAGAATATCTCAATGACAACTCCTTCTACTGAACAGATGAATTTTTTGTTATGCATTAGAAATTTTACAGTTATTAAAACAATATTATCTCATGAAAAGCAACCTTTATTTAAATTGTCTCGTTCCACATCAGTACGAAGTTTTGTATTCGTGATCTACGGAAAAACTTCTAATCAGTCAGAGTAGGACTTCAGGCCTGCGATCTTATTTATTTTTGGATTGTGTCCAGTCTCTGTCTGCCCCTACAGTTTTTACCGTCTGCAGCTCCCTCTAGTACTATGGAGGTAATTCCCTAATGTCTTAACACGTAAGCTATCATTCTCTCTCTTCTTCTTGTCATTGTTTTCCGTTTGTTCCTTTCTTCGGCAGCCTCCTCGTTCCTCATCTTGGTAGTTCATCTAATTTTCAACATCGTTCTATAGCACCACGTCTCGAACGTTTCATTTCTCTTCTTTTTCCGGTTTTACCACAGTTTACGATTCACTACATGGCAATGCTGTGCTTCAAATGTACTATGCCCCAAAGTATCCTGAAACGTCCCATTTGAAAAATTAAGAAATATGAAACACCCCCTTTGAAAAATTATGAATGACAGTGCTGGAAAAACTGTTACGTTATTTGATTTTCAGACAGCTGAGCAAAACTCATCGTACTCAGTTTTCTCTTTACTTGTTCTGATCATCACTAAACTGACACACAATATTTTTTAGCGCAACGCAATCTGACTTTCAATAATCCCTAAAAAAGAATGGCCCTAACTAACAATAACGTTTTCATGAATCACTTACCACACCAAAATTTTCGTTACTCGAAGTACCGCAATACAGCGAGCGCCAATACTGCCAGCTAAATGAAAGATTCTAACTACTGAAGGCACTAGCTGCTAAAAGGCATAGTTAGCAAATGAAAGATTTTGCTAGAGAATAATCAATGTATTTACCTTAATAGCGTACAAAAGACATAATATATATATATATATATATATATATATATATAATTTTGGGACATACAATTAAACAAATTTCCTTTCTCTCATGGACATACGTCGAGATCGTCCGCTCAAAACTCTGGCATCTCTGTCCCCACATCCACCACTGCTGGCAGAGAACCTCCAACTGGCCAACGCTACTCGCTGTTCACATCCAACTGCCCAACACTACACAAGGGAATATTCCAACAACGAGTCCAACCAGCCACAGACTGCACACAGCGCAGTCAGCGATTTTCATACAGAGCACTACGTGGCGTTACCAACATAAAAACCTAAACAGCCTACTTACAATCCGAACGACCTAAACTGCATTTCGCTTGAGTTGTATGCAACCCACATAACGTAACTGCCTTGCATGTCCTCTAATCTCTTTTCGGAGCAGTCGCTAGACTAAATACACTACTGGCCATTAAAATTGCTACACCACGAAGATGACGTGCTACAGACGCGAAATTTAACCGACAGGAAGAAGATGCTGTGATATGCAAACGATTAGCTTTTCAGAGCATTCACACAAGGTTGGCGGCGGTGGCGACACTTACAACGTGCTGACATGAGGAAAGTTTCCAACCGATTTCTCATACACAAACAGCAGCTGACCGGCGTTGCCTGATGAAACGTTGTTGTAATCCCTCGTGTAAGGAGGAGAAATGCGTACCATCACGTTTCCGACTTTGGTAAAGGTCGTATTGTAGCATATCGCGATTGCAGTTTATCGTATCGCGACATTGCTGCTCGCGTTGCTCGAGATCCAATGACTGTTGGCAGAATATGGAATCGGTGGGTTCAGGAGGGTAATACGGAACGCCGTGCTGGATCCCAACGGTCTCGTATCACTGGCAGTCGAGATGACAGGCGTCTTATCCCATGGATGTAACGGATCGTGCAGCCACGTCTCGATCCCTGAGTCAACAGATGGGGACGTTTGCAAGACAACAACCATCTGCACGAACAGTTCGACGACGTTTGCAGCAGCATGGACTATCAGCTCGGAGACCGTGGCTGCGGCTACCCTTGACGCTGCATCACAGACAGGAGCGCTTGTGATGGTGTACTCAACGACGAACCTGGGTGCGCGAATGGCAAAACTTCATTTTTTCGGATGAATCCAGGTTCTGTTTACAGCATCGTGATGGTCGCATCCGTGTTTGGCGACATCGCGGTGAACGCACCTTGGAAGCACGTATTTGTCATACTGGCGTATCACCCGGCGTGATGGTACGGGGGGGCCATTGGTTACACGTCTCTGTCACCTCTTGTTCGCATTGACGGCACTTTGAATAGCGGGCGTTACATTTCAGATGTGTTACGACCCGTGGCTCTACCCTTCATTCGATCCCAGCGAAACCCTAGATTTCAGCAGCATAATGCACGACCGCATGTTGCAGGTCCTGTACGGGCCTTCTGGATACAGAAAATGTTCGACTGCTGCCCTGGCTAGCACATTCTCCAGATCTCTCACCAATTGAAAACGTCTGGTCAACGGTGGCCGAGCAACTGGTTCGTAACAATACACCAGTCACTACTCTTGATGAACTGTGGTATCGTGTTGAAGCTGCATGGCCAGCTGTACCTGTACACGCCATCCAAGCTCTGTTTGACTCAATGCCCAGGCGTATCAAAGCTGTTATTGCGGCCAGATGTGGTTGTTCTGGGTACAGATTTCTCAGGACCTATGCACCCAAATTGCGTGAAAATGTAATCATATTTCAGTTCTAGTATAATATATTTGTCCAATGAATACCCGTTTATCATCTGCATTTCTTCTTGGTGTAGCAATTTTAATGGCCAGTAGTGTAACTTTGCTGTGTATGACAATCAGTCCAGATGCAAATTACAGTGTCCAACCATATTGATGTGACCATCTGTCAAAATCCCGAATATCCAACTTTTGCAGAGAGGACAGCTGCGCTACCTGCAAGAAGAGAGCCAGTGAGGTTCTGGAAGGTACGGAAAGGGATGTGGGGCCATGCTGACCACTGCCGTGGCCAGCTGCTATAGGTTTCCCGGTTGAGAATTGAAGTGGCTCCACACATTCTTGATTGGGTTTAAATCCAGAGGTTTGGTGGCCAGGGGAGTACAGAAAACTCATGCTGGTGCTCTTAGAACCATCCATCTATACTGCGAGCTGTGTGCAAGTTGACAGTGGATGACATCGTGCCAGGGAAAAACAAACTACATTTATATTAGAACAAATAAGCCCTCGGTCACAAATATTAAGTCGAAATTGACCAGGTTTCGACGCTAATATGAGCGTCGTCTTCAGAATTAAACTAACTGTTCTAAAACATATTAGGTATATAATACATTAATAAAATTAAAGTTTGTACTGACTGGAAAGAGAAGCAGTACTCACAAGTCACATTGCAAAAAAAAAAAAAAAAAAAAAAAATCTAAGCCGGAAAGGCGACGTCATAAATAGTTGTAAATAAGGTGGCGAGCCGCTAAGGGCTGCTCGTACTTGAATGGACAAGGGTTGCAACAAGACTGGGGGGCCACGTTAGAAAGTGTGGGCAAGTAAACATGGTGGTGCTACGAGCGCCATCTAGTAGCCGCAGAAACAATTAAGCTATTGTACGTTCAAAATTAGACACATGGAATTTGTGATGCAGGTGATTCAGGCATAACGTAAGCACTAATAATAATAGGATGAAGTTACATATTTATCTGCTTTAAACAGAGATACATTTTAAGGTAAAAAAACGTCAGTTATGAGATACAGAAAAACAGCAAAGATGTAACAGGAAAACAACATTTTGGTAAACTGCATGAGGAAATCTGAATCAAAGATCAAGCAATGGCTTCATACAGTCGAAAAAGTTTTTAGTTCGCAGCTGCAGCTGTTCGTTTAGAATGAGGCCATCATGACAAGAGAGATGTTTGAAAATATCGAATTCCTCTAAAACATCTAACCTACGCCCCTTCTTTTCGGTATGCAGAATATTGCTATCGCCTATGGCTTTAGATACGTGTCCAGTAATTAATAGATGATCAGCAAAGAATGAATTTAAGGGACTGGTGACGTTCTTTCTCTAAAGATGTCCTTCATATGTGATGGAGAAAGCACGTCCAGTTTGTCCTACATTGTGTGAGTCACCTAACGTTACCGCTGGATGCATTTCGTAAACCACATCAAATACTGGCGAATCGATTCCACAGACCGAACGTGAGGGGAGGGGCTAGTGTAATTGGTTAATACAAACCATAAAAAAATGCATGGAAGTATGTTTTTTAAAACAAACCTACGTTTTTTTAAATGGAACCCCGTTAGTTTTGTTAGCACCCCTGAACATATAAACAAATACGTAATCAGTGCCGTTTGTTGCATTGTAAAATGTTAATTACATCCGGAGATATTGTAACCTAAAGTTGACGCTTGAGTACCACTCCTCCGCTGTTCGATCGTGTGTATCGGAGAGCACCGAATTACATAGGTATCCAAAGGGAACGGTGGTGGACCTTAGGTACAGAAGAGACTGGAATAGCACATTACGTCCACATGCTAACACCTTTTTATTGGTCTTTTTCACTGACGCACATGTACATTATCATGAGGGGTGAGGTACACGTACACACGTGGTTTCCGTTTTCAATTACGGAGTGGAATAGAGTGTGTCCCGACATGTCAGGCCAATAGATGTTCAATGTGGTGGCCATCATTTGCTGCACACAATTGCAATCTTTGGCGTAATGAATGTCGTACACGCCGCAGTACATCTGATGTAATGTGCCGCAGGCTGCCACAATACGTTGTTTCGTATCCTCTTGGGTTGTAGGCACATCACGGTACACATTCTCCTTTATCACACATTGAACATCTATTGGCCTGACATGTCGGGACACACTCTATTCCACTCCGTAATTGAAAACGGAAACCACGTGTGTACGTGTACCTCACACCTCATGGTAATGTACGTACATGTGCGTCATTCAAAAAGACCAATAAAAAGGTGTTAGTATGTGGATGTAATGTGCTGTTCCAGTCTCTTCTGTACCTAAGGTCCATCACCGTTCCCTTTGGATCCCTACGAAATTCGGTGCTCTCCGATACACACGATCGAACAGCGGAGGAGTGGTACTCAAGCGTCAACTTTAGGTTACAATATCTCCGGATGTAATTAACATTTTACAATGCAACAAACGGCACTGCTTACGTATTTGTTTATATGTTCAGGTGTGCTAACAAAGCTAACGGGGTTCCATTTAAAAAAAAGTAGGTTTGTGTTAAAAAACATACTTCCGTGCATTTTTTTATGGTTTGTATTAACCAATTACACTAGCCCCTCTCCTCACGTTCGGTCTGTGGAATCGAATCGTCAGTATTTGATGTGGTTTACGAAATATATCCAGCGGTAACGTTAGGTGACTCACCCTGTATAACAGGAGGAGCAGGTATCACAGGTGATCGTATAAACGCCAGTACTTTCTGTAGGGGAGCGAATGGATTTCAAATTATGAATTAACTTTCTCTTCAGATTATTATTGGTAGAGAAGGCAACATTGTAGTTGTATTTTTTGCGAAGCATGCGCTGAATCTGATAGGAAATGGGTCCTATGAAAGGAATAGAAAAACGTTTTTTTTTGGGTTAATTTCTGTGCATGAGGTGTTGAGCGTGGTGGTTCTTGCAGTTTTCTTTTTTAGGGTATCGTCCACTATGTTAGGCGTATTTTGACTTAATATTTGTGACCGAGGGCTTATTTGTTCCAATATAATTCTGACATGGTCACCGAACCTTAGCAGCCATGTTCAAAGTTTTAAACTACATTTGGGTTGGACATGGTCCCCGAAGAGATATGTCTAGTTGTGGTGATCCACTGTGCCCTCCAGAATGACATGATTACCCAGGAAATGCTAGGGAAACATTCTCCAGACTACATCGCTTCCACCTCCGGCCTGGACCATTGCGATCACTGTCCCAGGGTGTTTGCTTTCGGACATTTCACTCCTTAAACGCCAACGGCCGTCTGTCCGATGGAGCGTAAAACGTGATTCATGTCAAAAGTCCATCTGTCGCCGCTCAGTGGACGTCGAGTTGCCGTACTGGCGTGCAAATTCCAGCGTTCGTCGCCGATGGACAGCATTCAGCTAGGGTCCATTAACCAGGCTCCAGTTACGGAAGCCCATACGCAGCAACGTTCGTTGCCAGCCGTTGAGGAGGCACTGTTGGTTGCCCTCGGTTCATCTGGGCGGTCAGTTGCTCAACAGTTGCACATCAGTTCGCCCCCACACGTCTCCGCAGTCGTCGATCACCAGTGTCCGAAAATTACGTCGAGCAATTAAACAGAGAACCGACTCGTGGAGATAACATCTTGGACCTACTGATAACAAACAGACCCGCACTTTTCGACTCTGTAAGTGCAGAACAGGGAATCAGTGATCATAAGGCCGTTGCAGCATCCCTGAATATGGAAGTTAATAGGAATATAAAAAAAGGGAGGAAGGTTTATCTGTTTAGCAACAGTAATAGAAGGCAGATTTCAGACTACCTAACAGATCAAAACGAAAATTTCTGTTCCGACACTGACAATGTTGAGTGTTTATGGAAAAAGTTCAGGGCAATCGTAAAATGCGTTTTAGACATGTACGTGCCGAGTAAAACTGTGAGGGACGGGAAAAACCCACCGTGGTACAACAACAAAGTTAGGAAACTACTGCGAAAGCAAAGAGAGCTTCACTTAAAGTTTAAACGGAGCCAAAACCTCTCAGACAAACAGAAGCTAAACGATGTCAAAGTTAGCGTAAGGAGGGCTATGCGTGAAGCGTTCAGTGAATTCGAAAGTAAAATTCTATGTACCGACTTGTACCGACTTGACAGAAAATCTTAGGAAGTTCTGGTCTTACGTTAAATCAGTAAGTGGCTCGAAACAGCATATCCAGACACTCCGGGATGATGAAGGCATTGAAACAGAGGATGACACACGTAAAGCTGAAATACTAAACACCTTTCTCCAAAGCTGTTTCACAGAGGAAGACAGCACTGCAGTTCCTTCTCTAAATCCTCGCACAAACGAAAAAATGGCTGACATCGAAATAAGTATCCAAGGAATAGAAAAGCAACTGGAATCACTCAACAGAGGAAAGTCCACTGGACCTGACGGGATACCAATTCGATTCTACACAGAGTACGCGAAAGAACTTGCCCCCTTTCTAACAGCCGTGTACCGCAAGTCTCTAGAAGAACGGAAGGTTCCAAATGATTGGAAAAGAGCACAGGTAGTCCCAGTCTTCGAGAAGGGTCGTCAAGCAGATGCGCAAAACTATAGACCTATATCTCTGACGTCGATCTGTTGTAGAATTTTAGAACACGTTTTTTGCTCACGTATCATGTCGTTTTTGGAAACCCAGAATCTACTCTGTAGGAATCAGCATGGATTCCGGAAACAGCGATCGTGTGAGACCCAACTCGCTTTATTTGTTCATGAGACCCAGAAAATACACTCCTGGAAATGGAAAAAAGAACACATTGACACCGGTGTGTCAGACCCACCATACTTGCTCCGGACACTGCGAGAGGGCTGTACAAGCAATGATCACACGCACGGCACAGCGGACACACCAGGAACCGCGGTGTTGGCCGTCGAATGGCGCTAGCTGCGCAGCATTTGTGCACCGCCGCCGTCAGTGTCAGCCAGTTTGCCGTGGCATACGGAGCTCCATCGCAGTCTTTAACACTGGTAGCATGCCGCGACAGCGTGGACGTGAATCGTATGTGCAGTTGACGGACTTTGAGCGAGGGCGTATAGTGGGCATGCGGGAGGCCGGGTGGACGTACCGCCGAATTGCTCAACACGTGGGGCGTGAGGTCTCCACAGTACATCGATGTTGTCGCCAGTGGTCGGCGGAAGGTGCACGTGCCCGTCGACCTGGGACCGGACCGCAGCGACGCACGGATGCACGCCAAGACCGTAGGATCCTACGCAGTGCCGTAGGGGACAGCACCGCCACTTCCCAGCAAATTAGGGACACTGTTGCTCCTGGGGTATCGGCGAGGACCATTCGCAACCGTCTCCATGAAGCTGGGCTACGGTCCCGCACACCGGTAGGCCGTCTTCCGCTCACGCCCCAACATCGTGCAGCCCGCCTCCAGTGGTGTCGCGACAGGCGTGAATGGAGGGACGAATGGAGACGTATCGTCTTCAGCGATGAGAGTCGCTTCTGCCTTGGTGCCAATGATGGTCGTATGCGTGTTTGGCGCCGTGCAGGTGAGCGCCACAATCAGGACTGCATACGACCGAGGCACACACGGCCAACACCTGGCATCATGGTGTGGGGAGCGATCTCCTACACTGGCCGTACACCACTGGTGATCGTCGAGGGGACACTGAATAGTGCACGGTACATCCAAACCGTCATCGAACCCATCGTTCTACCATTCCTAGACCGGCAAGGGAACTTGCTGTTCCAACAGAACAATGCACGTCCGCATGTCTCCCGTGCCACCCAACGTGCTCTAGAAGGTGTAAGTCAACTACCCTGGCCAGCAAGATCTCCGGATCTGTCCCCCATTGAGCATGTTTGGGACTGGATGAAGCGTCGTCTCACGCGGTCTGCACGTCCAGCACGAACTCTGGTCCAACTGAGGCGCCAGGTGGAAATGGCATGGCAAGCCGTTCCACAGGACTACATCCAGCATCTCTACGATCGTCTCCATGGGAGAATAGCAGCCTGCATTGCTGCGAAAGGTGGATATACACTGTACTAGTGCCGACATTGTGCATGCTCTGTTGCCTGTGTCTATGTGCCTGTGGTTCTGTCAGTGTGATCATGTGATGTATCTGACCCCAGGAATGTGTCAATAAAGTTTCCCCTTCCTGGGACAATGAATTCACGGTGTTCTTATTTCAATTTCCAGGAGTGTATTAGATACAGGCTCCCAGGTAGATGCTATTTTCCTTGACTTCCGGAAGACGTTTGATACAGTTCCGCACTGCCGCCTGATAAACAAAGTAAGAGCCTACGGAATATCAGACCAGCTGTGTGGCTGGATTGAAGAGTTTTTAGCAAACAGAACACAGCATGTTGTTATGAATGGAGAGACGTCTACAGACGTTAAAGTAACCTCTGACGTGCCACAGAGGAGTGTTATGGGACCATTGCTTTTCACAATGTATATAAATGACCAGGTAGATAGTGTCGGAAGTGCCATGCGGCTTTTCGCGGATGAAACTGTAGTACACAGAGAAGTTGCAGCATTAGAAAATTTTAGCGAAATGCAGGAAGATCTGCAGCGGATAGGCACTTGGTGCAGGGAGTGGCAACCGACCCTCAACATAGACAAATGTAATGTATTGCGAATACATAGAAAGAAGGATCCTTTATTGTATGATTATATGATAGCGGAACAAACACTGGTAGCAGTTACATCTGTGAAATATCTGGGAGTATGCGTGCGGAACGATTTGAAGTGGAATGATCATATAAAATTAATTGTTGGTAAGGCGGGTACCAGGTTGAGATTCATTGGGAGAGTCCTTAGAAAATGTAGTCCATCAACAAAGGAGGTGGCTTACAAAACACTCATTCGACCTATACTTGAGTATTGCTCATCAGTGTGGGATCAGTACCAGATCGTGTTGACGGAGGAGATAGAGAAGCTCCAAAGAAGAGCGGCGCGTTTCGTCACAGGGTTATTTGGTAAGCGTGATAGCGTTACGGAGATGTTTAGCAAACTCAAAGTGGTAGACTCTGCAAGAGAGGCGCTCTGCATCGCGGTGTAGCTTGCTCGCCATGTTTCGAGAGGGTGCGTTTCTGGATGAGGTATCGAATATATTGCTTCCACCTACTTATACCTGCCGAGGAGATCACGAATGTAAAATTAGAGAGATTCGAGCGCGCACGGAGACTTTCAGACGGTCGTTCTTCCCGCGAACCATACGCGAGTGGAACAGAAAAGGGAGGTAATGACAGTGGCACGTAAAGTGCCCTCCGCCACACACCGTTGGGTGGCTTGCGAAGTATAAATGTAGATGTCTTCAATGACATGTTGTAAGGGTTTCATTACTATTCGCTAGCGCACTTGAGCAGATGTAATTTCGATGGATTGCTCACGCGCTGCCTGCGATATGGAATATCTGTGCTACAATAGAATCGCAGGTCAGAGCAGTGTTGGCAGTAAGTCAAGTTTAGTAGCTTGCACAGAACACTTGAGTTATGGAGTTCGGACAGGGCAGTGCAGCGGTTGACCTGTGTTGGGCCGGTAGTGCAGAACGATGGCGGTGCCTGAGCGATGTGGTATAAGGTCATCATCATCATCATCATTTAAGACTGATTATGCCTTTCAGCGTTCAGTCTGGAGCATAGCCCCCTTATACAGTTCCTCCATGATCCCCTATTCAGTGCTAACATTGGTGCCTCATTGGCAGTGCTGACATTGGTATAAGGTAAAAGAAAAAAATAATTAGTGTTCTTTGTTGCCGCGCGCATGCGTTAATTTCCACAACTGATTTAACCACAATTGTAATGTTTAAGTCCCATGTAATTCCTTGCAGAAATGTTTCAATAATAACTTTTGTTCTGAAGAAAACTGTTGCCAGTCATTTATCTCAGTCTACAGATTTTTACGAATTTGTCCTGTGCATACTCATGTTGATTAAGCAAAAGAAAATCTAGTGCCCAGCATTGCACTGGGCTGTGCGAAAAATTTCTTATAGGAGCAGATATATAGATAGCGTTATCCGGCGACATCATTGTGAGGTAAGAATTTTTCAGTTTAATCAGGATGATTTCACAGGGCCACGACGCAGCGCAGCTGACGTCAAAACTTATTAATCTCGATATGCAGTCAGTCTTTAATGGAAGGTCACACTAAAACTTGAAATTTTATTATCGGAAAGAAGTTTTCTATTGGGAACTTAAACGAGATTTTTCTGTTGGGGGGTTATACTAAATGTGAATATTATAACTATGTTTCTGTTGGTAGGTTACACTCTGGTGCGCAACAGTTGCCTCGGCGCTGGTTTTGGATAGTTCGATTTTGCCATACTTTAACGACGACGGCACAGGAACAGTTTACGAGTTTCGGAAATGCTTCCACCCTTCGCCCGAAAGCCAATGATCATGCCGATATGGTCAGATAAATCGTTCCGTTTTCCCATCATGACCACGACTACACTGATCCCGCGTCCTAGACGCGTTTTGTACACCCTTCACTGCCTGTGCTGTCACTTACCGTCTGTCACTGGTTATCACACGTTGACATGGAACGTAGATGGTGGTCTCTTTATTGTGACTGGACCATGTAATATCACGAAATGGAAAACAGCAGTAAGCACGTTATTAGAGATAAAGCGGCCGTTAACGCTTGTAGACTCGAATTAAGTACAATAAATGATATTTAGAAAAGGAAGTGTAAATTTTAAAAGGTTGTTGTTGTGGTCTTCAGTCCTGAGACTGGTTTGATGCAGCTCTCCATGTTACTCTATCCTGTGCAAGCTTCTTCATCTCCCAGTACCTACTGCAACCTACATCCTTCTGAATCTGCTTAGTGTATTCATCTCTCGGTCTCCCCCTACGATTTTTATCCTCCACGCTGCCCTCAAATACTAAATTGGTGATCCCTTGATGCCTCAGAACATGTCCTACCAACCGATCCCTTCTTCTGGTCAAGTTGTGCCACAAACTCCTCTTCTCCCCAATCCTATTCAATACTTACTCATTAGTTATGTGATCTACCCATCTAATATTCAGCATTCTTCTGTAGCACCACATTTCGAAAGCTTCTATTCTCTTCTTGTCCAAACTATTTACCGTCCATGTTTCACTTCCATACATGGCTACACTCCATAGGAATACTTTCAGAAATGACTTCCTGACACTTAAATCTATACTCGATGTTAACAAATTTCTCTTCTTCAGAGACGCTTTTCTTGCCATTGCCAGTCTAGATTTTAGATCCTCTCTACTTCGACCATCATCAGTTATTTTGCTCCCCAAATAGCAAAACTCCTTTACGACTTGTGTCTCATTTCCTAATCTAATACCCTCAACATCACCCGACTTAATTCGACTACATTCCATTATGCTCGTTTTGCTTTTGTTGATGTTCATCTTATATCCTCCCTTCAAGACACCATCCATTCCGTTCAACTGCTCTTCCAAGTCCTTTGCTGTCTCTGACAGAATTACAATGTCACCGGCAAACCTCAAAGTTTTTATTTCTTCTCAATGGATTTTAATACCTACCCCGAATTTTTCTTTTGTTTCCTTCACTGCTTGCTCAATATACATATTGAATAACATCGGGGAGAGGCTACAACCCTGTCTTACTCCCTTCCCAACCACTGCTTCCCTTTCATGTCCCTCGACTCTTATAACTGCCATCTGCTTTCTGTACAAATTGTAAATAGCCTTTCGCTACCTGTATTTTACCCCTGCCACCTTCAGAATTTGAAAGCGAGTATTCCAGTCAACATTGTCAAAAGCTTTCTCTAAGTCTACAAATGCTAGATTATAAATTACGTGACGAAAATTTTTCTGCTGGACCGGTAATTAGCACTCATACCCAGCAACCATTCTCCCTGATCACTAACCGCGTAAGATCTGAAATACATTTTCAGTCAAAAAAATAACGAATTGTCCACATTTTACAGTTGAAATGATGTGGTGTAAAGCTTCGTGTTGGACGTTGATTCTAACCCAACATCTAATCGATTTTTAACCAAGCACCATAAAATGGAAACTTTTCATCTTTAGCAAGATGAGTGAAACTGTAACGATAATACGAAAAAGATTTGCCTTACCGGGATTCAAGCTTAGTATCTATCGCCGTTGTTTCCTAATCACGAACAGAAGTTAAATACCGGTGTGTTTCATCAGTAGCGAGATGTGCTTATGTTGGAATTGGAAAAAAAGTGACAAATAGTTCCGTGCTGACTGGCAGTCCGACCCACATATATCATCGTTGTTGACTACACACAAAGAGAGGTCAACTATCGTTTCTTCCCCGTTATCTAGGACTGGCATGTTTGAACCTGGAATCGTGTGATGGAAAATTCTGTGTATGAATGGTACTCGATACCAGCAACATTCGTTAATGTTGACAACACACGGGGACAAAAAAATCATAATTATTTTTCCTTTACAATTTCATGCGCACATGTTACAGCTTCAAATAACGTGATGAAAATTGTTGTGCTGCAGTAGGATTCGAACTCAGATATGCGCCTCTCGTGGAGACCTTGAAGCCTTTTGACTATTTAGAAACAGCTAAATGATGCAACTATACCGTACCAACAGGGTCAAACCGGCGAAAGGGAAGATCTGATCCAACCTACACCGACACTCCTCCAATCGGTAGCGAAGGGACGACATGTTTAATCTGGGTTTGGAGCCAAGGTGCAGATCTACGTGGTTCCATTGGCGCTGCCAGAGGTCTTCAGGCTTGCTTGTTAAACATGGTTGCTTGAAGTGTGAATCGAACCCAGATCTCAATCATTCCAACAGACCAATTTCTTTTTCGTACTCTCCAATTTAACTATTTTGGTGAGTTTCTTAGCTTTCAATTTAGCAGTTTGAAACAAAAGAGAAACTGTTTTCTAAGGATCTTGTCCTTATCTTCTGCTGGTAGTTAATGAGGTAAAGAGGGGACAAGAACTGGTGTGACAATATAAGTCATCTTGGATAACGTTCGTTCATAGTTTCCTTGTAGGAATGATATTAAAGAGGGTCATATATTGCACACCATAGAAAAGGAAATTTTTTTCCTTTCTGAAGGTAGCGTTCATTTTATTATGGGACATGCCTTGTAAATGCATTTCGGATGTTGAAAGACGGAAGTGTCAACTTTATTGTAAGTTCTGAGCCAACGTGAAACCTTTAGCTAAAACCAAATCAACGGAAGAAATAAAAGTCTAAATCATTCTACTTTCCTAAAGTGAATATGGAACTGAAAGGTGATATTGCAACCTACGTCCTCAATTATTTGCTTGACGTATTCCAATCTCTGTCTTCCTATACAGTTTTTCCCCTTTACAGCTCCCTCTAGTACCATGGAAGTCATTCCCTCATGTCTTAGCAGATGTCCTATCATCCTGTCCTCCTTATCAGTGTTTTCCACATATTCCTTTCCTCTCCGATTCTGCGTAGAACCTCCTCATTCCTTACCTTATCAGTCCACCTAATTTTCAACATTCGCCTATAGCACCACATCTCAAATGCTTCGATTCTCTTCTGTTTCGGTTTTCCCACAGTCCATGTTTCACTGCCATACAATGCTGTACTCCAGACGTACATCCTCAGAAATTTCTTCCTCAAATTAAGGCCGGTGTTTGATATTAGTAGACTTCTCTTGGCCAGAAATGCCTTTTTTGCCATAGCAAGTCTGCTTTTGATGTCCTCCTTGCTCCGTCCGTCATTGGTTATTTTACTGCCTAGGTAGCAGAATTCCTTAACTTCACTGACTTCGTGACCATCAATCCTGATGTTAAGTTTCTCGCTGTTCTCATTTCTACTACTTCTCATTACCTTCGTCTTTCACCGATTTACTCTCAAACCATACTGTGTACTCATTGGACTGTTCATTCCGTTCAGCAGATCATTTAATTCTTCTTCACTTTCACTCAGGATAGCAATGTCATCAGCGAATCGTATCATTGATATCCTTTCACCTTGTATTTTAATTCCACTCCTGAACCTTTCTTTTATTTCCATCATTGCTTCCTCGATGTACAGATTGAAGAGTAGGGGCGAAAGGCTACAGCCTTGTCTTACACCCTTCTTAATACGAGCACTTGGTTCTTGATCGTCCACTCTTATTATTCCCTCTTGGTTGTTGTACATATTGTACGTGACCCGTCTCTCCCTATAGCTTACCCCTACTTTTTTCAGCATCTCGAACAGCTTGCACCATTTTATATTGTCGAACGCTTTTTCCAGGTTGACAAATCCTATGAAAGTGTCTTGATTTTTCTTTAGCCTTGCTTCCATTGTTAGCCGTAACGTCAGAATTTCCTCTCTCGTCCCTTTACTTTTCCTAAAGCCAAACTGATCGTCACCTAGCGCATTCTCAATTTTATTTTTCATTCTTCTGTATTTTATTCTTGTAAGCAGCTTCGATGCATGAGCTGTTAAGCTAATTGTGCGATAATTCTCGCCCTTATCAGCTCTTGCCGTCTTCGGAATTGTGTGGATGATGCTTTTCCGAAAGTCAGATGGTATATCGCCAAACTCATATATTCTACACACCAACGTGAATAGTCGTTTTGTTGCCACTTCCCCCAATGATTTTAGAAATTCTGATGGAATGTTATCTATCCCTTCTGCCTTATTTGACCGTAAGTCCTCCAAAGCTCTTTTAAATTCCGATTCTAATACTGGATCCCCTCTCTCTTCTAAATCGACTCCTGTTTCTTCTTCTATCACATCAGACAAATCTTCACCCTCATAGATGCTTTCAATGTATTCTTTCCACCTATCTGCTCTGTCCACTGCATTTAACAGTGGAATTCCAGTTGCACTCTTAATGTTACCATCGTTGCTTTTAATGTCACCAAAGGTTGTTTTGACTTTCCTGTATGCTGAGTCTGTCCTTCCGACAATCATATCTTTTTCGATGTCTTCACATTTTTCCTGCAGCCATTTCGTCTTAGCTTCCCTGCACTTCCTATTTATTTCATTCCTCAGCGACTTGTATTTCTGTATTCCTGATTTTCCCGGAACATGTTTGTACTTCCTCCTTTCATCAATCAACTGAAGTATTACTTCTGTTACCCATGGTTCTTCGCAGCTACCTTCTTGGTACCTATGTTTTCCTTCCCAACTTCTGTGATGGCCCTTTTTAGAGATGTCCATTCCTCTTCAACTGTACTGCCTACTGCGCTATTCCTTATTGCTGTATCTATAGCGTTAGAGAACTTCAAACGTATCTCGTCATTCCTTAGTACTTCCGTATCCCACTTCTTTGCGTATTGATTCTTCCTGACTAATGTCTTGAACTTCAGCCTACTCTTCATCACTACTATATTGTGATCTGAGTCTATATCTGCTCCTGGGTACGCCTTACAATCCAGTATCTGATTTCGGAATCTCTGTCTGACCATGATGTAATCTAATTGAAATCTTCCCGTATCTCCCGGCCTTTTCCAAGTATACCTCCTCCTCTTGTGATTCTTGAACAGGGTATTCGCTATTACTAGCTGAAACTTGTTACAGAACTCAATTAGTCTTTCTCCTCTTTCATTCCTTGTCCCAAGCCCATATTCTCCTGTAACCTTTTCTTCTACTCCTTCCCCTACAACTGCATTCCAGTCGCCCATGACTATTAGATTTTCGTCACCCTTTACATACTGCATTACCCTTTCAATATCCTCATACACTTTCTCTATGTGTTCATCTTCAGATTGCGACGTCGCCATGTATACCTGAACTATCGCTGTCGGTGTTGGTCTGCTGTCGATTCTGATTAGAACAACCTGGTCACTGAACTGTTCACAGTAACACACCCTCTGCCCTACCTTCCTATTCATAACGAATCCTACACCTGTTATACCATTTTCTGCTGCTGTTGGCATTACCCGATACTCATCTGGCCAGAAATCCTTGTCTTCCTTCCACTTCACTTCACTGACCCCTACTATATCTAGATTGAGCCTTTGCATTTCCGTTTTCAGATTTTCTAGTTTCCTTACCACGTTCAAGCTTCTGACATTCCATGCCCCGACTCGTAGAACGTTATCCTTTCGTTGATTATTCAATCTTTTTCTCATGGTAACCTCCCCCTTGCCAGTCCCCTACCGGAGATCCGAATGGGGGACTATTCTGGAATCTTTTGCCAATGGAGAGATCATCATGACACTTCTTCAGTTACAGGCCACATATCCTGCGGATATACGTTACGTGTCTTTAATGCAGTGGTTTCCATTGCCTTCTGCATCCTCATGTCGTTGATCATTGCTGATTCTTCCGCCTTTAGGGGCAATTTCCCACCCCTAGGACAAGAGAGTGCCCTGAACCTCTATCCGCTCCTCCGCCCTCTTTGACAAGGCCGTTAGCAGAATGAGGCTGACTTCTTATGCCGGAAGTCTTCGGCCGCCAATGCTGATTATTTATCAAAATTTAGGCAGTGGCGGGGATCGAAGACGGGACCGAAGACGTTTTGATTATGAATCAAAGACGCTACCCCTAGACCACGGGTACCCATGATACTGTCCTCAAATTTTGCCCTTGCGGGATGAAACAGAAGGGTCTGTATTTTATACTTTTTTTTACAATCTTCAACCTGGTTGACGTTCAGCAACCGTGCTCAAGTTTTAATGAAGCCAGCCGATTCACAAATTTTCTTGCAATGACCTGCTTTCAATTTCAACGAAGCGTAACTTCACCTGAATAAGTTACAGTTACATAGATTCAAATTGCATAGAGAGATAATAAAAGTTCTCAAATAAGTAAAATTTATCTTGTAAAGCTAACATAACTACATGGACATAACAAACAAGTATGACTCACATATAATTAATCCGATCTTGAAATGGAATTATGACTCTCGTGGAGCTTGATATTTACTAAATATGTAATGAATCTGTCAGATAGCTTTGCATCCTCTCTTTTTAATTAGGTTTTGATGACAAACGAAAGTGCTAGGCAGAGAAGAACAGGAATCTATCAGAGTAACATCTTCATTTGATATCGTGTAGTAAACACATTATCCCGACAGCCATGTGACGCTGTTAGTTTTTGCGTTGGGACATCAATATGTCAGGTTCCAGAATATAATTTAGATCTACCTTCGATTCGGTGCTTCTAGCGATAGTTGCCACTTTCTTTGTTATCCATTTCTAAATCTCGCTGTGATCTGTGTACACAAACATGAGTGGAGGGGAGCAAACGAGTTAGTATTGCGGGCGTAAGGGACTTGGCATTAAACTGATTTTATGTAATTTTTTCCTAGCAGAAATGGCGTCAAATGGTTCAAATGGCTCTGAGCACTATGGGATGTAACATCTATGGTCATCAGTCCCCTAGAACTTAGAACTACTTAAACCTAACTAACCTAAGGACAGCACACAACACCCAGTCATCACGAGGCAGAGAAAGAAATGGCGTCGTTAATGACATCATACCAAGCGGCCTTGACGTGGGACTGCAGTGCCGGATTTTTGATGTTCTTCCTTATCTTCAGCCATTAACGGTATGGTATTTTTGTTCTGTTGGGTTCCGTGGTAGTTGTTCAGTTAATTTGGCGTACAAGAGTTTTATGGTATGTCGATTTGGCACTTCTTATAAATCAGTTCCCAGAAATATCGCCGCACATGAACAGATTCCTCATTTACCTGGCTCACATTGATTGTACGTATATAGTTTGGGAGCGGGTTCTAACTGCATAAACATGCATTTTGTTACAGCATTGTAGTTATGAAGCGTTTTATGTATTTTCTCGAGAAAAAGATCTGTTGCTTGTGCCATAAGGCACTTGATCCCTTTGCCTCCGGCAATCCGGTTTAAGCTAGTCGTGTTGGATGAAGCATTAAAAATCTTACCTTGCCAAACGTACAAACACAATAGACTGTGGAATTCTGAGCAATTGCAGGTGGTATGGGTAAAACAGCTGCTAAGTAATCTATATTGCTAATGACGTATAGGTCGACAAAATTGATCCTTTGAAATCTAACGTCCCTGCTTTATCTTCGTTAATTGTAGCTCAAAGTACCGGTACGTCCAGCTTATGCGACCGGTTATCGGTGTTCATGCCCTTGGGCTAGGCCGATATTTTCAGTTCCAGCTCAGTTCTGTTTGCCTTTGTAGCCAACTATTTCTGCGTGAATGTGTCAGCGCCTCGACCATGTCTCAGTAGAGATTTCTGAAAATTAGTTTGCATCACAACAGTCGTTGATAAGGCGTTTGGCTGTCTGCATTTCCTCATTATATTCGGCGATGAAACTAACACTATCTGTATATACTTGACATACTGTCTTGGTGTCAAAAATTTGGAGCCCTTTTAATCGTAGATGTAGCGGCCACAGTGTCGGCTTTACACATACTGCGTTTAATGTTAACAGGGGACAGCCCTGGCGGATTGAGCTTTTAATGGGAATTGGTCCCGTAAGTTGTCAGTTGATTTTGACCATTGAAAAGGTATCCGTTAAAATTTTATGAATAATTTTCGTAAATTGTTCATTAAATCTCATTTTCTTCAAAATATTTAGTGTAAATGAGTGATTAATCATGTCATAACCCTCATCAAGACCGATGAAAGCAGGGCTAATTTGGTCTAGCGTACTGAAGTGAGGTGGACACTGTATTCCACCATAGAGCGACCAGTTGCAACGCTGCCTTGATATGAACCCAAGAGTTTTTTTAGCAAATGCCGGTTTCAGTATGTCGTTTCTTCGACGCGTCAAAATATTAAAGTCGGCGTTAATAAAGTTGTCGGCCTGTAATCTTTTACTTGTTTAGTGTCTCTCACCTTGGGTTTCAGGACCACAAGACCTACAGTAAAGCTGTCAGAGAAGCAAACATCCGTAAACATTTCACTGCACATTTATGTGACTTCATCGCTAACAATGTCCCACGTCAGAGCATAAAATTTTAAGGGAAATGGCCTTGTTTTTAGGTATCTTGTTTTTAGGTGCTGTGTTGATCGTTAAAAGAATTTCTTGGAAGGTAAAATGCTCTAACAGGCCTTTATTGCCAGCTGCGGTGACCTCACTGTACACTAAAGTTGCTCTGATCAGAGCATGTTGTCGGTTCCACAAAGTTTGTAACGCCGGAAATGCATATCCTCCTATTTCCATCTATTGAACTATAAATTTTTTTCCTTATTTTGTTACCTGAAGATATGACATTTCTGTGTCTTTATATATTGTAATTGTTTCATATACACTCCTGGAAATGGAAAAAAGAACACATTGACACCGGTGTGTCAGACCCACCATACTTGCTCCGGACACTGCGAGAGGGCTGTACAAGCAGTGATCACACGCACGGCACAGCGGACACACCAGGAACCGCGGTGTTGGCCGTCGAATGGCGCTAGCTGCGCAGCATTTGTGCACCGCCGCCGTCAGTGTCAGCCAGTTTGCCGTGGCATACGGAGCTCCATCGCAGTCTTTAACACTGGTAGCATGCCGCGACAGCGTGGACATGAACAGTATGTGCAGTTGATGGACTTTGAGCGAGGGCGTATAGTGGGCATGTGGGAGACCGGGTGGACGTACCGCCGAATCGCTCAACACGTGGGGCGTGAGGTCTCCGCAGTACATCGATGTTGTCGCCAGTGGTCGGCGGAAGGTGCACGTGCCCGTCGACCTGGGACCGGACCGCAGCGACGCAAGGATGCACGCCAACACCGTAGGGTCCTACGCAGTGCCGTAGGGGAACGCACCGCCACTTCCCAGCAAATTAGGGACACTGTTGCTCCTGGGGTATCGGCGAGGACCATTCGCAACCGTCTCCATGAAGCTGGGCTACGGTCCCGCACACCGTTAGGCCGTCTTCCGCTCACGCCCCAACATCGTGCAGCCCGCCTCCAGTGGTGTCGCGACAGGCGTGAATGGAGGGACGAATGGAGACGTGTCGTCTTCAGCGATGACAGTCGCTTCTGCCTTGGTGCCAATGATGGTCGTATGCGTGTTTGGCGCCGTGCAGGTGAGCGCCACAATCAGGACTGCATACGACCGAGGCACACAGGGCCAACACCCAGCATCATGGTGTGGGGAGCGATCTCCTACACTGGCCGTACACCACTGGTGATCGTCGAGGGGACACTGAATAGTGCACGGTACATCCAAACCGTCATCGAACCCATCGTTCTACCATTCCTAGACCGGCAAGGGAACTTGCTGTTCCAACAGGACAATGCACGTCCGCATGTATCCCGTGCCACCCAACGTGCTCTAGAAGGTGTAAGTCAACTACCCTGGCCAGCAAGATCTCCGGATCTGTCCCCCATTGAGCATGTTTGGGACTGGATGAAGCGTCGTCTCACGCGGTCTGCACGTCCAGCACGAACGCTGGTCCAACTGAGGCGCCAGGTGGAAATGGCATGGCAAGCCGTTCCACAGGACTACATCCAGCATCTCTACGATCGTCTCCATGGGAGAATAGCAGCCTGCATTGCTGCGAAGGGTGGATATACACTGTACTAGTGCCGACATTGTGCATGCTCTGTTGCCTGTGTCTATGTGCCTGTGGTTCTGTCAGTGTGATCATGTGATGTATCTGACCCCAGGAATGTGTCAATAAAGTTTCCCCTTCCTGGGACAATGAATTCACGGTGTTCTTATTTCAATTTCCAGGAGTGTATATGCATTTATGTCGATGTATAATTGGTTTGTTTTGTAAATACTATTTGTATTTTTACGCTGGGTCTTGCCTAGGGAAAACTATGCTATCGAACGATTACATCAATAGGTCGTGTGGAGAACCAAAGTGTTTAGGATCTTTGGTAGTGTTAACTCTGCCGCGTGGAACGCGGGCAGAGCAGGGTCTGGCTGGAGTAGGTGTGTTTGTGTGACGCTCCCGCGAGTTGCCGCGCTTTCGTGGTTTGGCAGCATGTAATTGCGCTAGACTTGCTATCATAGTTTCTGACATGGTGTCGCGGACGGGAAGCATTAGCCGGAGGACATCAAGAGCCCGTTTCGCCTGGTGACCGTGTCGAGAAGAAGGCGCGCCAACATCCAGCTTCTGCAACAGCGACGGCCGACCATGAGTGACTGTCGCCACCTTCTGTATCGACGAGTTCAATCAACCAACAAGGAAGACTGGTAGCACGTAAAGTTTTAGAACTGTATGGCAGACCTCAGCTTTTCAAACTGTTCCATTCGCCTCACAAAAATACAGCAACTTAGCATGCATAGTAAACTGCAGGAGCGTCTATAGAAAGGTCCCAGAACTGCTTTCATTAATAAACGGTCATAACGCCCATATAGTACTAGGGACAGAAAGTTGGCTGAAACCAGACGTAAACAGTAATGAAATCCTAAACTCAGATTGGAATGTATACCGCAGAAACAGGCTGTACAGTGAAGGGAGAGGCGTGTTTATAGCGATAAGAAGTGCAATAGTATCGAAGGAAATTGACGGAAATCCGAAATGTGAAATGATTTGGGTGAAGGTCACGGTTAAAGCAGGCTCAGACATGGTAATTGGATGTCTTTATAGCCCCCCTGGCTCTGCAGAAGTTGTGGCTGAGCACCTGAAGGATAATTTGGAAAATATTTCGAGTAGATTTCCCCACCATGTTATAGTTCTGGGTGGAGATTTTAATTTGCCGGATATAGGGACAAAGAATCAAGTGAAATTTTTTTAATTGCTTTATCTGAAAACTACCTTGAGCAGTTAAACAGAGAACCGACTCGCGGCGATAACATATTAGACCTTCTGGTGACAAACAGACCCGAGCTATTTGAAACAGTTAACGCAGAACAGGGAATCAGCGATCATAAAGCGGTTACGGCATCGATGATTTCAGCCGTAAATAGAAATATTAAAAAAGGTAGGAAGATTTTTCTGTTTAGCAAAAGTGACAAAAAGCAGATTACAGAGTACCTGACAACTCAACACAAAAGTTTTGTCTCAAGTACAGATAGTGTTGAGGATCAGTGGACAAAGTTCAAAACCATCGTACAATATGCGTTAGATGAGTATGTGCCAAGCAAGATCGTAAGAGATGGAAAAGAGCCACCGTGGTACAACAACCGAGTTAGAAAACTGCTGCGGAAGCAAAGGGAACTTCACAGCAAACACAAACATAGCCAAAGCCTTGCAGACGAACAAAAATTACGCGAAGCGAAATGTAGTGTGAGGAGGGCTATGCGAGAGGCGTTCAATGAATTCGAAAGTAAAGTTCTATGTACTGACTTGGCAGAAAATCATAAGAAATTCTGGTCTTATGTCAAAGCGGTAGGTGGATCAAAACAAAATGTCCAGACACTCTGTGACCAAAATGGTACAGAAACAGAGGATGACAGACTAAAGGCCGAAATACTAAATGTCTTTTTCCAAAGCTGTTTCACAGAGGAAGACTGCACTGTAGTTCCTTCTCTAGATTGTCGCACAGATGACAAAATGGTAGATATCGAAATAGACGACAGAGGGATAGAGAAACAATTAAAATCGCTCAAAAGAGGGAAGGCCGCTGGACCTGATCGGATACCAGTTCTATTTTACACAGAGTACGCGAAGGAACTTGCCCCCCTTCTTGCAGCAGTGTACCGTAGGTCTCTAGAAGAGCGTAGCGTTCCAAAGGATTGGAAA
The DNA here is from genome assembly GCF_023864275.1 of Schistocerca cancellata. NCBI lineage: Eukaryota > Metazoa > Arthropoda > Insecta > Orthoptera > Acrididae > Schistocerca > Schistocerca cancellata. Next base: position 693,706,001 of record NC_064631.1, read on the forward strand.
AGGGCGGAGGTCATTCCCGTTTTCAAGAAGGGACGTCGAACAGATGTGCAGAACTATAGAACTATATCTCTAACGTCGATCAGTTGTAGAATTTTGGAACACGTATTATGTTCGAGTATAATGACTTTTCTGGAGACTAGAAATCTACTCTGTAGGAATCAGCATGGGTTTCGAAAAAGACGGTCGTGTGAAACCCAGCTAGCGCTATTCGTCCACGAGACTCAGAGGGCCATAGACACGGGTTCCCAGGTAGATGCCGTGTTTCTTGACTTCCGCAAGGCGTTCGATACAGTTCCCCACAGTCGTTTAATGAACAAAGTAAGAGCACATGGACAATCAGACAAATTGTGTGATTGGACTGAGGAGTTCCTAGATGACAGAACACAGCATGCCATTCTCAATGGAGAGAAGTCTTCCGAAGTAAGAGTGATTTCAGGTGTGCCGCAGGGGAGTGTTGTAGGACCGTTGGTATTCACAATATACATAAATGACCTTGTGGATAACATCGGAAGTTCAGTGAGGCTTTTTGCAGATGATGCCGTGGCGTATCGAGAGGTTGTAACAATGGAAAATTGTACTGAAATGCAGGAGGATCTGCAGCGAATTGACGCATGTTGCAGGGAATGGCAATTGAATCTCAATGTAGACAAGTGTAATGTGCTGCGAATACATAGAAAAATAGATCCCTTATCATTTATCTACAAAATAGCAGATCAGCAACTGGAAGCAGTTAATTCCATAAATTATCTGGGAGTACGCATTAGGAGTGATTTAAAATGGAATGATCATATAAAGTTGATCGTCGGTAAAGCAGATGCCAGACTGAAATTCATTGCAAGAATCCTAAGGAAATGCAATCCGAAAACAAAGGAAGTGGGTTACAGTACACTCGTTCGCCCTTTGTTTGAATACTGCTCAGCGTTGTGGGATCCGTACCAGATAGGGTTGATAGAAGAGATAGAGAAGATCCAACGGAGAGCAGCGCGCTTCGTTACAGGATCATTTAGTAATCGCGAAAGCGTTACGGAGATGATAGATAAACTCCAGTGGAAGACTCTACAGGAGAGACGTTTCGAGAACATACCTTCACCGAAGAGTCCAGCAGTATATTTCTCCCTCCTACGTATATCTCGCGAAGGGACCATGAGGATAAAATCAGAGAGATTAGAGCCCACACAGAAGCATACCGACAATCCTTCTTTCCACGAACAATACGAGACTGGAATAGAAGGGAGAACCGATAAGGTACTCAAGCTACCCTCCGCCACACACCGTCAGGTGGCTTGCGGAGTATGGATGTAGATGTAGATGTAGATGTAGATGCTCATTGTCCCACTTGCATTCCTTTCCCGGAATGAACCCGAGTGTCGTTGAAATTCAAACACCAGCATTAAAGTAATATCATTCCTTTTCACTGCTTTAATTTCAAAATTCAGTTAAAGTATTCATAGCTCGGTACCTAAACCAAATAGAGTTACATTTAGATTTTACAAGCACAAATTAAGAGTGCGAGTTTTGTTACCATATTTTTGATTACCTGTGACTGCAGCTCAGCTTGGTACATACTAAATTTTACTATTGTCAGTTGTTCAAAATTATTTAATTCAAGTTCAAATTTAAATCTCTTATTTCTAAATTGTGTAGATTCAAGTAGCTTTTGAGATGACTGTTGAGGTAGCCCTAGGCTAACCATATTTTATTTAATTTCGTAGTGCTTCAGAAGCAATGTTCACTATTAGTTTGTCACTAAATTAACTTTCAATTTTCCGGTTTTATTAATTCTTTTGCTAAATTAAGTCAGAGTGTAGCGAAATTCATTACTTCTGACAAACATTCAGTTTTCACACAACACGCGTCAACCATCAATTGCCACGCTTTTAGTGCTAATTATATGTGCAATAACCTTTCTTTATCAGTTGTTATAGTAGTTGTCCATAGGACTGGCTACCGTAATTTTCCCCAAATCTCAAATATCTAATTAACGCCAGTTAATTGTTAACGTAACGACCGCACATTTACTTTCTTTACTAACTTTACCCCTTTTCGAAATTAATTTCCACCTGTTTCATTTGCATTTTTCCTTTCATTTAGATGTAACCCTTTCCTCCCTCTTTACCGAGAGATTAACTTCGGTGACGATTGCTTTTCCCAAATTTCCATTAGGTACACGCGGTTTAATTTTTCACTGTCGTTAAGGTCGATAAGTGAGGGGGAGCTTACAAGTTTCATAAAATGGCGTGCTACATGCTGCATTACGGTCGCCTGAATATTACCATAAAGTATACTACGTTCATCATTTAGACGTTAAATTATCTTCTGTTTCGCTCGTTTTCCTTCTCGTGTTACGTGGAATACAGAGGTAATTTCCGAATGAACTTCGTTGTTGTTTCTTGCTCGGATGCGTCTGCCCTGCAAAGATTGACGAGTTAAGGGAAGAATTCTCTCTTTAATCTGTTTAACTGTGACAAAGCTTTGTTAAAAGCGTATTACTCTTTGAGACACTTCAAGTGATAGTTGATTCATTGTGTTTCGCTTTTTCCTTGGCGTACTGCATAACAGTTCGCTGTCTTTAGGGTTCTACTGATTCTATCCAACAATATGCGCGGCTCCGATCTGCCAGAATCTCGTCTCCTACCTTCCAAACTTTACAAACTTTCATATCAGCGCACACTCCGCTGCAGAGTGAAAATCTCATTCTGGAAACATCCCCCAGGCTGTGGCTAAGCCACGTCTCCGCAATATCCTTTCTTTCAGGAGTGCTAGTTCTGCAAGGTTCGCAGGAGAGATTCTGTAAAGTTTGGAAGGTAGGAGACGAGATACTGGCAGAAGTAAAGCTGTGAGTACCGGGCGTGAGTCGTGCTTCGATAGCTCAGATGGTAGAGCACTTGCCCGTGAAAGGCAAAGGTCCCGAGTTCGAGTCTCGGTCGGGCACACAGTTTTAATCTGCTAGGAAGTTTCATATCAGCGCACACTCCGCTGCAGAGTGAAAATCTCATTCTGGAAACATTCCCCAGGCTGTGGCTAAGCCACGTCTCCGCAATATCCTTTCTTTCAGGAGTGCTAGTTCTGCAAGGTTCGCAGGAGAGCTTCTGTAAAGTTTGGAAGGTAGGAGACGAGATACTGGCAGAAGTAAAGCTGTGAGTACCGGGCGTGAGTCGTGCTTCGGTAGCTCAGATGGTAGAGCACTTGCCCGCGAAAGGCAAAGGTTCCGAGTTCGAGTCTCGGTCGGGCACACAGTTTTAATCTGCCAGGAAGTTTCATATCAGCGCACACAACGCTGCAGAGTGAAAATCTCATTCTGGAATATCCTACTAAAATATTTCCACCCATATCTTATCATCACGTCACCGTCTAAACATTGCTTCAAAATACTTCTTTGTCACATTACACGATTAAGCAACAATAATGTTTCATATAAAAGATACATTCCTTAACATTTTATGTTTGTCTGAACAAAAATTGGTAAGTGGATGTACAATAACTTTACGTAGGAAACAAAGTAGATAATCAACAAGACATAGAGTATTGTCAAAGTAAAACGTAAAAATTACGTAAGACAAAAATGATGGCACTCTCTTGTCCTTGGGATGGGAAACTGTCCCTAAAGAGGGAATAATCAGCAAAGATCAACAACGCGGGGATGCAGAAGGCAATGGAAACCACTGCGTCAAAGACATAATGCGTATCCGCACGACACGTGAATTGCAACTGAAAAAGTGTTATGATGACCTCTCCATTGGCAAAAGAGTCTGGACTAGTCCCCCATTCGGATCTCCAGGAGGGGACTGCCAAGGGGGAGATGACCATGAGAAAAAGATTGAATAACCAACGAAAAGGGCGAGTCGAGGCACGGAGTGTCAGAAGGTTGAACGTGGTAGAGAAGCCAAAAACTGAAAATGGCAAGGTGGGCGGAGAATGAGTTACCGTCAATAGTTTAGTGATAGAGTTGTTATCAGAATCGACAGCTAATCGGCTTTCTCAAAAATATTTGACAAAGCTTTCCCTTAAGCATTTGACTGAAATAATATAATGTTCAAGTCACAGTTTGGATTTCTTAAGGGTTCTCATATAGAGAAAGCTGTTTACACTTACAGTGAGTAGGTACCTAATTCATTAGATAGTAATAGACTACTGGCATTTTCTGTGACTGTCACAAGCCTTTGCCTGTGTGAACCGCCCCATTCTCTTAAGTAAATTAGAATATTATGGTGTCACCGGCAGTGCTGCGAAATGGTTTGAGTCTTATCTAACTAATAGGAAACAAGGGGTGTCGTTACGAAATACCTGCGTAGTGAGCAGTCAGTCTTCATCTGATTGAGAATTAATTACATGTGGTGTTCCTCAAGGTTCCATCTTGGGTCCATTGCTTTTCTTTTTGTACCTTAATGACCTCTCGTCTGCTACATTGCCAGATGCTAAGTTTGTTTTGTTTTCAGATGATAAACAATTTGCAATAAAGAACAGGTCAAGTACAGATTTAGAAATGGCTACTAATAAAATTTTCACTGACATTAGCAAATGGTTTAAAGCTAATTCACCGTAATTAAACTTTGAAAAGTCCCTATATATGCAGTTCTGAACCTGTAAGAGATTTTCTTCCAGCATGTGTATAGCATATGAAGACATGCAGATCGAAGAGGTTGACAGTGTTAAATTTCTAGAATTACAACTCGATAATAAATTCAGTTGGGAAGGGCATACCACAGAATTGCTTAAGCGCTTAAACAAGTCTGTATTTGGAGTGAAAGTGATGTCAAATGTAGGAGACATAAATATAAAAGAAATTGTATACTTTCACAACTTTAATTCTATTAAGTCATAAGTCTGGGGTAACTCATCAAGCCGAGGAAAAGTTTTTAGGGTGCAAAAGCATGTGATAAAAATCATTTCAGGCGTAAAATCAAGAACATCATGTAGAAATCTGTTCAAGCAACTTTGTATTCTAACCATTGCTTCTCAGTAGATTTATTCCTTAATGGAATTTCTTGCAAGTAATACATCTCTATTTCCAACCAATAGCTGAATACATAGTATCAATACTAGGAATAAGAACAATCTACATAAAGACCTAAAAATCACTTACCTTGGTCCAAAAAGCGGTCCAATATTCAGGAACACACATTTTCAATAAACTGCCAGCAACCATTAAAGACTTGGTTTCAAACAAAGCATAGTTTAAACAGAGTTTGAAATACTTTTTGTTAGACAACTCCTTCTACTCCATAGATGAATACAGTTAAGCCAGCTTAAGTAAAATTATCTGTTAGATTTCAGTTTGGACAACACTTGGTCACAACACTCAAGGTTAGGTATTTTGTATGATAAATTTATTAATAGTGCATAGCAGTGTTTCATTCTGACAGTGTGTTAATTCTGTAAATATTAGCTGTTCCAGTTTACTGCATTGTATTAACCTATTTCGACCATCTTCTGACAAATGATCAGGGTAAGTAAGTACTATATTCAAATGTTTTATGTTTTTTATGTCATACTTTCTGACTTGTCCCACACCCACGAGAATCACTCATTTCTTGGATATATGGAACGAAAACTGAATCTAATCTTAAATACAGCAATAGTTTAGGCACATATGTCAGTGTCACAAACAGAAGATGAAGTGATACATAAAATATATGAGGATACTGAATAGATAATTCGATGTGTAAATGCAGATGAAATACTAATGGTCATGAAGGATTGGAACTCGTTTGTAGGGGAAGAAGAAAGAGTTAGGAGAGAATATGGACTTGGTAGAAGGAATGAGAGAGGAGAAACTTTATTGAGTTATGCAATAAATTTCAGCTAGAGATTTCAGTTAGATTACATCACGGTCAGACACAGATTCCGAGGGGACTGATGACCTTCGCTGTTTAGTCCCCCTTAAACATCCCAACAACCACCACCACCACAGATTCCGAAATCAAGTATTGGATTGTAAGAGTTACCCAGGAGCAGGTATAGACACAGACCACAATTTAGAAGCCGGCCGCTGTGGCCGAGCGGTTCTAGGCGCTTCAGTACGGAACCGTGCTGCTGTTACGGTCGCAAGTTTGAGTCCTGCCTCGGCATGGATGTGCTTGATGTCCTTAGGTTAGGTAGGTTTATTTAGTTGTACGTCTAGGGGACTGATGACTTCAGATGTTAAGTTCCATAGTGCTTAGAGTCATTTGAACCATTTGAACAATTTAGAACTGATGCAGAGTCCAAGACACTAGTCAGGAAGAATAATTGCGCAAATAAGTGGGATACGGACGTACTAAGGAATGGGGAGATACGCTTCAAGTTCTCTCAAGCTTCAGATACTGCGATAATGAACATCTCAGTAGCCAGTTCAGCTGAAGAGGAATGGACATCTCTGGAAAGGAGAGAAGATGCTAGTTGTGGTACGAGGTACCCTCCGCCACGCACCGTATGGTGGATTGCGGAGTATGTATGTAGATGTAGATGTAGATCTCAAGAAGGTGTAACGCATCATTGACATTAAATAATTTCGCAACCAACACTGTTTTTATTCTGGACAAATTCTAAACTGCAGCACCCTGCCACAGTGGAAGGGAATAATTTTTAAATATAACTTACTTAGGAATGAAACAAATAGGAAGTGCAGGGATGGTAAGGTGAACCTGCTGCATAGAAAATATGATGGTCGAAAAAAATGATCTTCGGAATGACTGATTCAGACATAGAAAAATCAGAACAGCTTTCGATTAAATTAAAAGCAGAGGCGGTATCATTAAGAACGCAGTGGAAATCCACTGTTAAATGCAGAGCGGAAAGCGTAGAGGTGGAAAGAGTATATTGAACGCCTCTATGAGGGGGAGAACTTGTCCGTTGACGTGCTACAAGAGAAAAAGGGGTCGAGAGTGAATAGATAGGGACTCTATATTAGAATGTAGAAGAGTTTTGGACGGATTAAAATCGAATAAGGCAGAAGGGATAAATAACATTCCATCGGGATTCCTAAAATCAGTGAGGAAGTGGAACAATACGACTATTCACGTTGGTGCGTAGAAGGTATGGACTAGCGATAAACACTCTGACGTTCAGAAAAAATCATCCGCATAATTCGTTAGATAGTAAGAGCCGACAAGTTGGAGAATTATGGTACAATCAGCTTAACAGCTCATGCATCCAAGTTGGTGACAAGAACAATATACAGAAGAATGGAAAAGAAAATTTAGGGCATGTTAGATGATGATCAGTTTGGCTTTAAGGAAGTTAAAGGCACCAGGGAGGCACTTCTCTCGTTACCATTGGCAATGGAAGCAATTTGTTGTTGTTGTAGTCTTCAGTCCAAAGACACACCTCACTTCCCTCCGGTAGTAAATTGGTGAACTGACAACCGATCCCGTCTTCTAGCCAGGTTGTGGCACAAACTTCTTTCCTCCCCCATTATGTTCAATACCTCCTCAGTAGTTATGTGATCTACACGTTTAATCTTCAGCATTCTTCTGTAGCACCACATTTCAAAAGCTCATGCTTCGTGTGAATACATGGGTGCACTCCCTACAAATACTATCAGAAAAGACTTCCTGACACATAAATCTATACTCGATGTTAACAAATTTCTCTCCTTCAGACACTCTTTTCTTCGTATTGCCAGTCGCTATTTTATATCCTCTCTTCTTCGGCCATCATCAGTTATCTACTACTTTAAGTGTATCGTTTCTTAATTTAATTCCGTCAGCATCACCTGTTTTAATTCGAGTACATTCCATTATCCTCGTTTAGCTTTTGTTGCTGTTCATCTTATATCCTCATTTCAAGACACTATCCATTCCGTTCAACTACTCTTCCAAGTCCTTTGATGTCTCTAACAGAATTGCAATGTCATCGACGAAACCTCAAGGGTTTTATTTCTTCTTCCTAAACCTTAATTCCTACTTGTAATTTTCTTTTTGTTTCATTTACTGCTTGTTCAATGTAGAGATTGAATAACATCGGAGACAGGCTACAAAAATGCCTCACTCCGTTCTCAACCATTGCTTGCCTTTCATGCCCCTCGACTTTTATAACAGCCGTCTGGTTTCTGTACACATTGTAAACAGCCTTTCGCTCCCTGTATTTTACCACCACACCTTCAAAGTTTCAAAGAGAGTATTCCAGCCTGCCGGATTGGCCGAGCGGTTCTAGGCGCTACAGTCTGGCGAGTGTTACGCACTACGAGTGACTATTGTGACAGAAGGTGGTAGGAGAGAAGACAGTAACATTGCTATTGTGTTGGTTGTTATGAAAGTGGAGATTTTAGTATGAAAAGTACAGAGGCTCTTGTAGATGTAAGCATAGTGTAAGACGATATAAATGGAAGGCGAAGCATGTAGAAGGATATGGTTTCGAGGTAGAAGAAGATGTCAGTAAAGAGGAAGTAGAGAAGAAAGAAGACGAAGGGAAGGAAGAAGAACAAGAAGACTAAACGGAAAAACATAAGAAAGTATAGAAGGAGGAGGAGAAGCAATTGGGCAAAATAAAGCAGGAGATGCAGTTGCAAATTTACCCAGTGTGGGCGTACATTTGAAAAGGTAGTATTTTATGGAAGTACGACAGACTTTATACTTACGAACTGAGAGTGAAAAGTAGTCTTACTAGCAAGCACAAAAACTGTTTTGTTAGTCTTGCTGGAAAAGAGAGAAGGTGAACGCATTACCAAATGGTTCTGAGCACTATAGGACCTAACATCGGAGGCCATCAGTCCCCTAGAACTTAGAACTACTTAAACCTAACTAACCTAAGGACAGCATACACATCCATGCCCGAGGCAGGATTCGAACCTGCGACCGTAGCAGTGCAGTTCCAGACTGAAGCGCCTAGAACCGCTCGGCCACCCCGACCGGCTGAACGCATTACAGAAAGTACCCGCTGACAAGACAGAGAACCAGTATACGAACCGCAATAAAGAACTAAGGAGCCACGGGATTTATTAAGAGAAGATGCTAAGAAGAAAGGAATTTATAGCAATATTTTATTTGTTTCTATTCCATATATTCGTCTGCTGATTCACTGTAGCAATGGTCACATCCGAGGAAGACGTGTCCAATGAGATTGGAGCCTACTTTGCATTTACGATTGTCGACTCAGCGTTCCTCACAACCAACTGTTGAACGTGATAGTCCAGTGTTCGTCAAACTCTTCTGCTCAAGGGCCAAAACTAACAATATGATGTGGCACCTCGAGCCGCAGATTTCCAGGTCTTTTTATAAACTGGCAAACCACGTAAATGGTGCGTTATGAACCTCCAATAGACTAGCTACAGTAAAGAAACGAGAGGTTTATTACTGACTTTCTAGCACTTATCGTTAAAGTCGATACCATTCGGACCACTACTAGTAGAATGTTCTGTGTTTCAGATTGTTAACACCCTCAATGACCCATAAATTGTAACACTGTAATTGCCCGACGAAATGTTGCTGCGTTGTCTTTGTGAACAGATGGTTAATAACAGCAAATTGACTTATACTTAAATGTATTATGTAACATGAGACACGATCTCAGCTGTTTTCTACATGTTTTGAAAGTCATTTTTCTTCAACTCACTTGAGTGAACTACAACAGCCTTAATTTTATTTCATACTAGATTAGGTACCTGCCATTGGCTAAATACGTATTTATTCTTATGTTATTCTGTCTCTTCCTTCCCTCACTCTCTGTCGTCCATCTCGACTTTCCCCTCACTCACCATCTCTTCACTCCTTTATCTGTCCATTTCTCACTCCCCTTGTATGTTTCCATGTCCCCCTTCTCCCTCGACATTGCCACCCCCAGCCCCAATAAGACGTTGCCTTTGCTTACCCCACAATATTACTTTACAGATTAAAAATATTATGTATATCAGTGTGGTTGAAATCGATCCGAGGGTTTAGGAGAAGTGGAGGGTAAACACACACACACACATACATTTTTAAGAGCTAACGACTAATTATTTCCTTTAACAAATATGTACCGCATATGACCGTCTCTATAATGCGTATTCATGAATCCAACACACTTTCATTTAAGATTGATACAATAGCAGATAATTGGTACGATGCATTTGTTGTCAGCACTGAGAAACAAACAAGAAAACATTTCCATTATTACGTCCCCTCCCACCGCAACGACAAACCTATCTGACCCTGTACCAAGTGGCACCTGTAGAGGTGATAGAACGACTTCGCGCGCTGCTACTTACAATTCTTCCAGTATATTTTTATTTTTTTTATTTGACGAAGGAGACAAGTACAACCGACAGCTGAAAACCACTTATTCTTTACTGGATTTGGATATATATCATTTATCGTTCTTCAGAAAGTGTAAACATTAGCACCTGTTAAAATGAAATAGCACTTTCGGAAACAAACCACTCGCAACTGTTGGATGTTTGTGACTCCTCCGCCAAGTAACATTGCTGTGCTGTTGCTGACAACAATGATCCATATTTATGACACTGAAATTCTGCAATACAGGGAAAAATGTTTTTAAATACCTGTCCGCCGGTTTGACAACTATTAGAAAGTGAGGGATATATTCGTAGAAGACATACGAGTAGTTGTGTCATGTTGTCAACAATTACATTTTTAGTCAGTCTTCACTGGCGTCGAGTGTTGGTACCGACTGGAATAATCGTTGTGGAAGCATCAGTCAATGATGACATGTTCCACTCACAGACTTTCACAGAATGACTGTAACCATGTTTACGAGTGTTGAAAACTGCATAAAGTGCTGCTGATCAAATTTCAATAAACTGGCAAAAAGCGTACAGTGCATCTCACTAATTCATTCCAGTTTAATTACCTCTGTGAAAATAAAATTCACATGACTTACATAATCTAACAATATTCATGTAGCTAGGCAGGAGCATATGAAGGGTGAAGGGAAGGAAGGAAATTTTGAGCCACTATCAAAATCAAATCTGGGATCAGTGTATCTTGTTCCTGAAATTTAATTTAAAGTACTTTCATGCAAGATGAGATAGATGTATTATTAAAATATTATATTACATTATTCAAATGGCCACAAATATTCTATTATAACTGCATTAAACTCAAACTTTCAAAAAATGTAGAAATAAATAAGAAATTTAAAAATATAAGAAAAGGACAGATGCACTGCACATGCAACAGGCTATATAAGAAAGCTACAGGACTCTTATTGAATATGGTTTTTATTCATTATAATTGCAAAACAAAGATAAATAGAAATATATAATTTTCTATTAATGTGACTTGTGATGAACTTTTTTGACTATGTCGTCTATATCTGCGTCGTTTGGGCTGCATGCAATCCTCGTTGCGTCTTCTAAATGAATGGACAACCGATTACGATATTTATTTTTCAGGTACTTCATTTTCGAAAATGACGCTTCACAAAGGTAAGTTGAAGGAAATAGTTTTGAAATGGACTGTGCACAGTCTCGTAAATTTTTATAATTATTAGGCTCACATTTCCAAAATTCAGTGTACTGTTGTGTTTTACGATGTTCTATAAACAAAGCTTTAAGCTGTGTGTCATGCTGAAGTTCGTTTATTTCATTTAGCAAATTAGTTTTAGGAAATCCAAACTGGCAGAATAATTTGAGATCATCATGTCCAACATGCCAATGATTCTCTACGAGAACGAAACACATTCGAATATTTATAACATCTGCAAATCTGTTTTTTATTTCTTCCAAATAGGCTTCCAAATACTCTTTTATGTTTTAGTAAATAGTTTCGGTGATAGTTAAGCCTGTTCGGAGCATAGCAACGGTTGGAAAATTAGACAGATCTTTTACTTCGAGTTCATTTATATATAATTGCAATTTGGCTTCAAATGCTTCAAATGCTAATATTTTGTTAGTCATTTGCCCAATTATCTTGTTTGTTCCTTGTAATTCCAAGTTAAGTGTGTTGAATTTCTGTGCAATATCTGTCAAAAAAGCTGTAAGTGTCCACCATTCATCATCATCAAGTCCAGGATAATTTTTGCCACTTTCTTTGCAAAAATTAAATAATTTCAGATTTCAGATTGACAACCCGTTCCAGCACTTTTCCTTTGCTTAGCCGTCTGACAGCAGTATGTAGGAGAACATCACTATAACAAGCTTGCAATTCCTGCAGAAGTTCTTTAAATTTTCGGTGATTAAGTTCATGGGCACGAATGAAATTTATAACGCTTATAACCGTTTGCATAACATTCTTCAATTTGGTATTTGAAATTTGACATGCCAAACATTCTTGATGCAGTAAGCAGTGAATAATGAAAACTGAGTCATCGAAGCTAAATCTGTACTAGAATCACTAGCAAGACTGAAGTATTTGCGTAGTTTGACTTTCTTAACTACTGCCTCAAGCATATATTTTGAAATATCTTCTAAACGACGTCGACAGGTAGATTCTGAAAGTGTCAGCTTATTTATTTGAACTGATATTTCTTTACTGATGGAGAAATTATGAAACAAAGTTTCAGAAACAATCATCATACATTGCTTCACTAATTCAGCATCAGTGAAAGCTTTCATATTTTTTTGCCAGAATATTTCATACTAGGTATGATGCTCTTGTGACAGCCTCACTTTGCCTAACTTTTGCTAACATAACGTTTTGTTGACGACGAATGGTAGATTTTAGATGAGCAATTTTTTCCTTTCTTTCATGTGAATTCAAAGAAAAATTATTGTTGTTGTTGTTATGGCCTTCAGTCCTGAGACTGGTTTGATGCAGCTCTCCATGCTACTCTATCCTGTGCAAGCTTCATCTCCCAGTACCTACTGCAACCTACATCCTTCTGATTCTGCTAAGCGTATTCATCTCATGGTCTCCCTCTACAATTTTTACCCTCCGCACTTCTCTCCAGTACTAAACTGGTGATCCCTTTATGCCTCAGAACATGTCCTACCAACCGATCCCTTCTTCTTGTCAAGTTGTGCCTCAAACTTCTCTTCTCCCCAATCCTATTCAGTACCTCCTCATTAGTTATATGATCTACCCATCTAATTTTCAGCATTCTTCTGTAGCACCACATTTCGAAAGCTTCTATTCTCTTCTTGTCCAAAATAGTTTTCGTCCATGTTTCACTGCCATTTATGGCTACACTCCATACAAATACTTTCAGAAACAACATCCTGACACTTAAATCTATACTCGATGTTAACAAATTTCTCTTCTTCAGAAACGCTTTCCTTGCCATTGCCAGTCTACATTTTATATCCTCTCTACTTCGACCATTATCAGTCATTTTGCTCCCCAAATAACAAACCTCCTTTACTACTTCTATAAAGAATTCGCGTTAGTATTTTGCATCCGTGACTTATTAAACTGATTGTTCGGTAATTTTCACAACTGTCATCACCTGCTTTCTTTGGGATTGGAATTATTATATTCTTCTTGAAGTCTGAGGGTATTTCGCCTGTTTCATACATCTTGCTCACCAGATGGTAGAGTTTTGTCAGGACTGGCTCTCCCAAGGCCGTCAGTAGCTCTAATAGAATGTTGTCTACTCCTGAGGCCTTGTTTCGACTCTGGTATTTCAGCGCCCTGTCAAACTCTTCACGCAGTATCGTATGTCCCATTTCATCTTCATCTACATCCTCTTCCATTTCCATAATATTGTCCTCAAGTACATCACCCTTATATAGACCCTCTATATACTCCTTCCACCTTTCTGCTTTCCCTTCTTTGCTTAGAACTGGGTTTCCATCTGAGCTCTTGATATTCATACAAGTGGTTCTCTTTTCTCCAAAGGTCTCTTTAATTTTCCTGTAGGCGGTACCTATCTTACACCTAGCGAGATAACCCTCTACAATCTTACATTTGTCCTCTAGCCATCCCTGCATTGCCATTTTACACTTCCTGTCGATCTCATTTTTGAGACATTTGTATTCCTTTTTGCCTGCTTCATTTACTGCGTTTTTACATTTTCTCCTTTCATCAATTAAATTGGCTCTGAGCACTATGAGACTCAACTGCTGTGGTCATAAGTCCCCTAGAACTTAGAACTACTTAAACCTAACTAACCTAAGGACATCACACACATCCATGCCTGAGGCAGGATTCGAACCTGCGACCGTAGCGGTCGTGCGGTTCCAGACTGTAGCGCCTTTAACCGCTCGGCCACTCCTCAATTAAATTCAATATTTCTTGTGTTACCCACGGATTTCTACTAGCCCTCGTCTTTTTACCTACTTGATCCTCTGCTGCCTTCACTACTTCATCCCTCAGAGCTACCCATTCCTCTTCTACTGTATTTCTTTCCCCCCTTCCTGTCAATTGTTCCCTTATGCTCTCCTGAAACTCTGTACAACCTCTCGTTTAGTCAGTTTATCAAGATCCAGTCTCCTGAAAAATTCCCACCTTTATGCAGTTTCTTCAGTTTTAATCTACAGTTCATAACCAATGGATTGTGGTCAGAGTCCACATCTGCCTCTGGAAATGTCTCACAATTTAAAACCTGGTTCCTAAATCTCTGTCTTTCCATTATATAATCTATCTGAAACCTGTCATTATCTCCAGGATTATTCCATGCATACAACCTTCTTTTATGATTCTTGAACCAAGTGTTAGCTATGATTAAGTTATGCTCTGTGCAAAATTCTACCAGGTGGCTTGCTCTTTCATTTCTTAGCCCCAATCCATATTCACCTACTACGCTTCCTTCTCTCCCTTTTCCAGCTACCGAATTCCAGTCACCCATGAGTACTAAATTTTCGTCTCCCTTCACTACCTGAATAATTTCTTTTATTTCATCATACATTTCCTCAATTTCTTCGTCATCTGCAGAGCTGGTTGGCATATAAACTTGTACTACTGTAGTAGGCGTGGGCTTCGTATCTACACTCCTGGAAATGGAAAAAAGAACACATTGACACCGGTGTGTCAGACCCACCATACTTGCTCCGGACACTGCGAGAGGGCTGTAGAAGCAATGATCACACGCACGGCACAGCGGACACACCAGGAACCGCGGTGTTCGCCGTCGAATGGCGCTAGCTGCGCAGCATTTGTGCACCGCCGCCGTCAGTGTCAGCCAGTTTGCAGTGGCATACGGAGCTCCATCGCAGTCTTTAACACTGGTAGCATGCCGCGACAGCGTGGACGTGAACCGTATGTGCAGTTGACGGACTTTGAGCGAGGGCGTATAGTGGGCATGCGGGAGGCCGGGTGGACGTACCGCCGAATTGCTCAACACGTGGGGCGTGAGGTCTCCACAGTACATCGATGTTGTCGCCAGTGGTCGGCGGAAGGTGCACGTGCCCGTCGACCTGGGACCGGACCGCAGCGACGCACGGATGCACGCCAAGACCGTAGGATCCTACGCAGTGCCGTAGGGGACCGCACCGCCACTTCCCAGCAAATTAGGGACACTGTTGCTCCTGGGGTATCGGCGAGGACCATTCGCAACCGTCTCCATGAAGCTGGGCTACGATCCCGCACACCGTTAGGCCGTCTTCCGCTCACGCCCCAACATCGTGCAGCCCGCCTCCAGTGGTGTCGCGACAGGCGTGAATGGAGGGACGAATGGAGACGTGTCGTCTTCAGCGATGAGAGTCGCTTCTGCCTTGGTGCCAATGATGGTCGTATGCGTGTTTGGCGCCGTGCAGGTGAGCGCCACAATCAGGACTGCATACGACCGAGGCACACAGGGCCAACACCCGGTATCATGGTGTGGGGAGCGATCTCCTACACTTGCCGTACACCACTGGTGATCGTCGAGGGGACACTGAATAGTGCACGGTACATCCAAACCGTCATCGAACCCATCATTCTACCATTCCTAGACCGGCAAGGGAACTTGCTGTTCCAACAGGACAATGCACGTCCGCATGTATCCCGTGCCACCCAACGTGCTCTAGAAGGTGTAAGTCAACTACCCTGGCCAGCAAGATCTCCGGATCTGTCCCCCATTGAGCATGTTTGGGACTGGATGAAGCGTCGTCTCACGCGGTCTGCACGTCCAGCACGAACGCTGGTCCAACTGAGGCGCCAGGTGGAAATGACATGGCAAGCCGTTCCACAGGACTACATCCAGCATCTCTACGATCGTCTCCATGGGAGAATAGCAGCCTGCATTGCTGCGAAAGGTGGATCTACACTGTACTAGTGCCGACATTGTGCATGCTCTGTGTCTATGTGCCTGTGGTTCTGTCAGTGTGATCATGTGATGTATCTGACCCCAGGAATGTGTCAATAAAGTTTCCCCTTCCTGGGACAATGAATTCACGGTGTTCTTATTTCAATTTCCAGGAGTGTATATGACCGAAAGAGTCAGCCTACAGGAATTGTGAAACGAACGCTTTCGTCCAGGATCGCCAGGTTCACCACGAGATGGGGAATCTCACAGGCGTCTGTTGTCTATTGAGGCCTAAGCACTGTAGTGTGCGAGTGAGACAGACGACTACCTACATCGTAAGGAAATGCCGTAGAAGCTGTTTGTGACCAGGGAGACGTAGCAATGTTAAATATGGCGGACCTAAGATCGGCCATAAAGGGAAACATTTATGAAAACTGTTTAACTCTGCAGTAATTGAGGGAATGAAGCTACACTAATTTTAATCTACCATCTTTAGCAAATAAAAAAATTAAAATAATAATAATATAATAATAATTTGTAATAATAATAATAATAATAATACTTGTTTGTTTGCTTGAGTAAGTAATTGAGAGAGTAAAATTTACGCCGTGAATTTATCGAGCTTCGCACGTCTGAAGATGTACGGAACGTAGCCAGGGCTCATTATATATTTTTTTGTAGACAAAGTCTGATATCTGACCTGAGCTTCAATCATGAAAATGGAGTGACTAAAATTACTAAAACAAAGAAAAGCATACGATTAAATAAAACATATATTCATTTTAACATATACATTACGATATAAATTACACTTACGTAAAATTATAGGGAAATAATTGCAGATCATTTACAAATGAGAGCGACTTATTAATTCTGCGCCTCTTTTCTGCAAATAAGTATGAATATGGCTAACTGTGGAACCGCACAAAATATTAAGTCCTTCTAGGACAACGAATGACATCAGAGTGTGTTGATGCCTACTCGCTGTGACAAGAGAGCGGTGTTAATTGCTTTATTTTGCATTCTCTTGTCTTAAAAAATCGATACATATAATCTAAGTTAACTAAATTAAATATTGTCTGTGCTCGTGTGCAAATGGTTCCTTAAACATCCTTAATAAATTTTCATGATGATCCCAATAAAACTTGAATATTGACATATCTATAATAGTTTAAGACTTACTGTTAAAATGAAATTAACAAGTTTTGTAACAAAGACGTGAATGCTAAAATCTGAACGCTTCGGTCGATCTTAACGATCGACATTTCATGTAGAAGCGCACGATTAAAATGACAAATGTTGTAAATATAAACTCTGTAACTTTATTTGTTTAAAAGACATAGTAAATTTAAATTATCAGTATTTTCAGTTAAGAATCAGATCATCATTTCCTCCACACAAAACACATTGAACGATGACAGCATGACACTTTACTGAATCATCAGGTAATAGAATATTTGTTGTCAAGTTTAGTGCATAATAGGTACTTTTGTTCTTTATATATTTATCAGGAAGCACATTGATGAAAGGCTACGGGTCGCGACATTCAAAGCTAAGAAGGAAATTGTATTGGTTTTATGCAAAAGAATTTAACGTTTATTATGTAATGAATTTTCCAGTTACTTAATTTAGAATGTGAAAGTAGTCAAGCTTTGATTATTTAAATACGTTATAATGTAAAATAATTTAGAATAAGCTGTAGCCGATCAAATGGACGGCTTCAGGAAAGCAAATTGCCCTAGTCAGTTGAGCGAGGATGTTCGGCGCGCGGGAAATACGGCAGGGGACGGGCAGAGGGACAGTGCTGGCGAAGACGCGGTAGCAGACGGTCGGTATTTAGGCAGCTAGGAAGTGAAACAACTTAGAAAATTTCGCGTTGTGTGGCATCGCGGGACTCAGTCTCCGGGCGGTGAGCAGCCGAGCGCCTGGTGTGATCTCTTACTTTTCGCGTAGATAACAAGGTGGAGTATTGGACTCGTAATTCGTGATGAGATTGTGAACGATCAAACTCTGTCAAATGTATGTGCGCTCGAGTGCAACAGTAATTCTAAATACGACCACTTTCAGCCGGCCAGAGTGGCCGAGCGGTTCTAGGCGCCACAGTCAGGAACCGCGCGACCGCTACGGTCGCAGGTTCGAATCCTGCCTCGGGCATGGATGTGTGTGATGCCCTTAGGTTAGTTAGGTTTAATAAGTTCTAAGTTCTAGGCGACTGATGACCTCAGAAGTTAAGTCGCATAGTGCTCAGAGCCATTTTTTGAACCACTTTCGCTATTAATTTGTTTTCTGAATAAACTTTAACCAAATCGCAACTCTATGGCCTACATAATTTATGGGTTGTTATTTTAGTTCCCAATATTATTATTACTGTTGTTATATGTTATATTAACGTTGTCTGTTTCATACAATGTCGTAAACTTGCCATCAGCCAGACAATTTAACCAAACGGTCACAAGCGTCTAATTTAGGGCGTGTAATGCAACACGTGCCGTTCAACCCCTATACGAGTTTGAACCAAGACATTGCGACGAAGAGGAACCGGATGTGAGCCCGAACATCTCAAGGATGTTAGCTCGCAAGCACCCTTTTCTCGATGGTCTGTTCTGTCTTTTCATTCACAGCTTCGGTTTTGCCGTTGAATTCTGTTGTAGGTTTTTCATTTCTGTCTCCGTCCCGCCTCTACGTCTATTACGGCACTCTCCAGCTTGGTCTGATGGGTTCAGGTTTCCTGCTCCCATTTAGTCTGTTCGCATTGCAGTTGTTTCTACTTACAGCTTGCCTTGACACGTTACATTTTTCTGTGACGCGCCTTCACTTCGTTCTTCAGGTCAATTTGACCGTTTTTCGTTCCAGCGTGCTGTGTTTTCATTTTTATCATCATGTTAAATAGTTGACTTAATAACAACGTTCCATACCTTGAAGTCGACTAAACAATTTGCAATGAATTTGTATCAATCCATCTGCACTACAGTCTGCACTGCAACACGTGAACGTATTTGTTACTATTAAAGTACTAAACATTTCACAATCTAAGTTAACTGAATTGCTTTTGTGTATTCAGTTTATCCTATTGCTTCAAAATGTTTCAGCCTACTAGGTGAAACTGTCTCGGTGAGAATTATAATGTTCTTATGGCAATAAAAAAAGCTGCATTACATGTTTGTCACCGCCACCTAAGTTGAGCTTCTAAGATTCTACTATCTCTAGCTCTAGAGCGTTTACTGTCACCAAAACTCTGTTTAATGCTGTCGCTAATTTGAGATGGTTGCAAAAATGGCGGCGTTTCTAGTTCAAATTACCAAAACTAAATTGAAAATTAATGCATTAGAACTCCACTCCAGCCGACGGTTTGATGATCACTAAACAGCTTGAATAGTAGGGACAAATTCAGAATTGATTTAAATGTACGTTGGTAAAAGACAAAAGTCCTTTTTTAACAATAAGGATTCGTACTGATATGATACATCTGCAGAGGGAAAGAGCATATTTTTTGAAAACTTCAGTTTACACCAGCAAAACGCTTATTATGCACTCACAAAAAAAGAAAAAGTTCTGACTTGTTTGTAAATGTTGACCGTGCTCGTAAAATTTAATTTGGCCTAACGAAACACAGTCCATGCACCGTATCACCTTCTGCGCACGGTTCCTTTAAACTGAAGAATAAAAAGGTTGGTTGACTCTTGCAGAGAAGATAACAGCAACCAAACACTGTTTTATAATGCTATTTATTTAATTATTTAAATAGCGTCGTTAGCGGTTTCTCAGGTTTATCTAGATTGAGGTCACCAGCACCCCAAGGAAATTTCATAATTTGGAAAAATAAGCTACAGGCAATGTAAAATCTCTAAAATATCTAAACGTGAACGAACCGTCATAAGATGAACCTGTCGGTTCGAAATCTGTAACGGTGGTAAATAAATAAATGGCGTTATAAAAAAAGTGCTGTTACCATCTCTGTAAGTGTCAACCTGCATTTTGTATACAACCGGGGCTCAGAATGTCAGTCTTCGACAAAACAGCAATACAAGTATTCTATGCTTTTCTTGCCGTTACACGCTTCTGTCATTCATTTCACACACACACGTAGTGCCATAGCAGTGGTGTGACTCTCGGCCAAGTTTTTTCGCAGAACTTTGCTTGGGGTAATTTTTATTGGAATCCGGATGAGTAGGAAATGTAATTACTTGCGATACCTTTCAGTACTATACAAGTAAATCTGAACTACAAGGAGGCGAAATCTTTGGTGAATGGTTACACTGCATTCCGAGCATTATTAAATACAATCAGCAAGTTTGTTCTGTTGCCTAAAGTGGTTTGTTTAATCTTGACTGTGTTTTGTATGTATTCCCTCTTCAGGATTGTGGATTTCATACTGAATGTTTGAGGTTTAGTACCCGACTTCTTATGGTTCGGTCTAAATAATGAAATTTATAACAAGACGTTCCGACGCCGGGTTACGGAATCTGAGCTCGAAAATTTTCTAATGTGATTTAACAGTCTACGTCTCTTCACCGTATCTTCCAGGAATTACGCAGAGTGCGGTGGCGTCTCACAGGTAACATACAAGATGAGAGTAGAATCTCGCACACAATCAAAGCAGATATAAAATATCAGGTTATGGAATATTTTTCAAAACAGTATTTCAACGAAACTGTTACAGCCATCCTGGTTCGTACATAGATACCTGCTCCTTCCACTCCTTCTGATAAAAACTAGCCAGTCGATACGCAGAGAGCGAAATCAGATCTCGGACGAAGTAAATGCCTTTCGAATGTCAAAATTTTGACAGGGAATTTCCGAAGCGTTCATTACAATGTCCCCGAAATAACCCTCTTCAGGTGAGCTGTCACACTGTAACCTCCCCCTCACTTACCGACTTTAATGACAGTGAAAAATGAAACCGCGTGTACCTAATGGGAGTTTTGGAAAAGCAATCGTCACCAAAGTTAACCTGTCGGTAAAGAGGGAGGAAAGGGTTACATCTAGATGAAAGGAAATGTGCTAATGAAACTGGTGGAAATTAATTTTGAAAAGGGGTAAAGTTAATAAAGAAAGTAAACGTGCAGCCGTTACGTTAACAATTAATTAGTGGTAATTAGGTATTTGAGATTTGGGGGAAATCACGGTCGCCAGTCCTAAGGACAATTACTATAGGAACTGAAAAAGAAAGGTTATTACACATATAATTAGCACTAGAAGCGTGGCAACTGAAGGTTGACACGTGTAGTGTGAAAACTGAAAGTTTGTCAGAAGTAATAAATTTCGCTACACCCTGACTTAATTTAGCAAAAGAATTAATAAAACCGGAAAATCGAAAGTTAATTTAGTGACTGAAGTTAATAGTGAGCTTTCTTTCTGAAGCACATCGAAATTCAGTAAAATACGGTTAGTCTTGGACTACCTCAACAATCATTTCAAAAACTCCTTGAATCTACGCAATTTAGAAATAAGAGATATAACTTTGAACTTGAATTAAATGATTCCAAACAATTAACAATAGTAAAATTTAGTACGTACCAAGCTGAGCTGCAGTCACAGGTAAGCTAAAATATGGTAACAAAACTCGCACTCTTAATTTGTGCTTGTGTAATCTAAATAGTGTAGCCAGCTATTAATGCCATAATTGAACTTTGAAATTAAAGCAGTGAAAACGAGTTAGCTATATTACTTTAATGCTGGTGTTTGAATTTCAACGACACTCGGGTTCATTTCGGAAAAGGAAGGGACTCTGCTTGGTAATGCAATTGGGACAATGAGCAACAAAAGTTCATGCTAAGTTGCTGTAATTATAGTGACGAAAATGGAACAGTTTGAAAAGCTGAGGTCTGCCATACAGTTCTAAAACTTTACGTGCTTCCAGTCTTCCTTGTCGGTTGATTGAAGGTTTGAAGCCGTCGGTCGAGGAGGTGGCGACAGTCACTCATTGTCGGCCGTCGCTGTTGCAGAAGCTGGATATTGGCGCGCCTTCCTCTCGACACGGTCACCAGGCGAAACGGGCTCTTGACGTGCGCCAGCTAATGCTTCCCGTCCGCGACACCGTGTCAGAAACTATAATCGCAAGTCGAGCGCAATTACATGCTGCCAAACCCCGAAAGCGCGGCAACTCGCGGGAGCGTCACACAACACACCTGCTCCACTCGCTACTCCCGCCAGACTCTCTCTCTGCTCAGCCCGCGCTCCACGCGGCAGAGTTAACACTACCAAAGATCCTACACACTTTGATTCTTCACACGACCTATCGACGTAATCGTTCGATAGCAGTCTTCCCTAGGCAAGACCCAGCGTAAAAATACAAATAATATTTACGAAACAAACCAATTATACATCGACATAAATGTATAAATATATATATACAAACAGTAAAACAATTACAATATACAAAGAGACAGAAATGTCATATCTTGAGGTAACAAAGCAAGGAAAAAAATAGTACAATAGATGGAAATAGGAGGCTATGCATTTCCGGCGTTACAACACTCAGTTGAAATCGAGATCTGGGTGAAATGGAAAACAAGCTTAGGAAAGCCAATCTCCACCTCTACTCTTTCTGACCAATTTCATCTTGAGTTGCCTGATCCATTAATTTTAAGTTTTGAATTCTGTGCGACAGCTCTTTCCACTTGCACATTTCAGTAATATGGTTGCTGGACAATTCGTGGTTAAAGAAAATTTTTGAGAAGCTTTGACAGTCTCTTAACCCATTTTTGCGAAAAAGGTAGCAGTCGAACTGAACAACTTGTCACGAAAGGAATTCGCAGCATCTTTAATACGAGAATATACGAGTCACATTCGCTCGACTTTTCGTCGTTTGAAACATGACAGAAGTAATTAAAAACAGTAAAATACCTTCTGCTCTCGCTGTCTACAGGAACTTATATATTTTTTTCACTAACGTCTTGCGGACCTTCCATAATTGTCCTTATCCTAAAATTAACATTTATGATGTCAGAACAGGTTCCCGGATAGCTAAGATTGTTGACCGTGTGAAGGCCGTTACCTTTCTTAGACGATTCTCTTTGTTCTTGGTAGTGTTGGCCTGCTCTGGTTTCCTCTATAGTAACACTAGAGTAGCCATTTCCGCTACTGCAACAGTTTCATCAGCCAGTACTTCTTGCCTGCTCGCAAGATACTATTTTTTCAGGGTTATCAACTGATGTAGCTTTAGTAAAACTGCGTTCTTGCACATCACGCTCTACGCGCACTGAAACACTGTCAGTTCGATATAAAAATCATTTAATGGACCCTTTTGCCGCAATTGCTTTTTTAGGACGTCATACGTATGTTTTCTTATTTTGGCACCCGACAAGTATTACGATCCATTCTGAGCTCTTGAATAAAACAAATCTCAGGCACCGATAGCATCAGACAGAGACACAAGAGTGCATTCGCACTTCATGCCTGACTGTGTTGCTGAACAGTGTTACCGAAAACATTAGGACCCTTTATTCGGATACGAGGGCTATCTGTCGTTGTTCGCCTACATACCGCAGTTTGTTTTGCATGTACACTGTGGTGTCACCGCCAGACACCACACTTGCTAGGTGGTAGCCTTTAAATCGGCCGCAGTCCGTTAGTATACGTCGGACCCGCGTGTCGCCACTATCAGTGATTGCAGACCGAGCGCCGCCACACGGCAGGTCTTGTCTAGAGAGATTCCCTAGCACTCGCCCCAGTTGTACAGCCGACTTTGCTAGCGATGGTTCACTGACTACATCCGCTCTCATTTGCAGAGACGACAGTTTAGCATAGCCTTCAGCTACGTCATTTGCTACGACCTAGCAAGGCGCCATATTCTTGAAGAATTTATTCTGAACAGATAATATTGTGAATCATGTACCTTCAAGAGCGACGTTCCTCATTAATGGATTAAAGTTAAGTATCAAACTAGCTACGCTTTCTGAATTCTAATTTCTTGTCATGTTCCAGACCTCACGTCAGTATAGTTCTTCCCTCCTCACGCCAGCCTGCGTGAGCTAAAACGCGTGCATTTCCGCCTCCACTGGTAACACGGTGTTGGCTCTTCTGCCAACACAACATACACTATAGGTAAAATACATACCACGAAGGTCAGCATGTGAGTTTACGAGCATTTCGCTCTCATTTAAGTACATGGCCGAAACAGTCAGCCTTCAGGAACTGAGAAACGAACCCTGTCGTCCAGGACCGTGAGCCAAAAAGAGCGCAGCTTCGCCAACAGAAGGGGAAATTCACAGGCGTCTATTGTGCTGAATGAGGCCTAAAAGTGCTGTAGTGTGCGAGCGAGACAGACGAGAACCTACATCATACGGAATTCCTGTTGAAGCTATTTTTGGCCAGGGAGACGTAGCAGTGTTAAATATGGCGGACCTAAGATCTGCCACAAAGGGATATATTTACGAAAACTATTTAATTCTGCAGTAATTCAGGGAATGAAGCCACAGTAATTTTAATCTACCATCCTCAATAAATTTTCATGGTGGTCCCAATAAAACTTGAATATTGAACATATCTATAATAGTTTGAGATTTACTGTTAAAATGAAATTAACAAATTTTGTAACAAAGACCTGAATGCTAAAATCTGAACGCTTCGGTCGATCTTAATGATCGACATTTCATATAGAAGCGCGTCATTAAAATGACAAAATATTGTAAATATAAATTCTGTAACTTTATTTGCTTAAAAGATATAGTAAATTTAAATTATCAGTATTTTCAGTGAAGCATCAGATCATCATTTCCTCCACACAAAACACATTGAACGATGACAGCATGACACTTTATTGAATCATCAGGTAATAGAATATTTGTTGTCAAGTTTAGTGCATAATAGGTACTTTTGTTCTTTATATATTTATCAGGAAGCACATTGATGAAAGGCTACGGGCCGTGGCATTCAGATCTAAGAAGGAAATGGTATTGGTTTTATTTAAGAAAATTTAACGTTTATGATGTAATGGATTTTATAGTTACTTTATTTAGAATGTGGAAGTGGTCAAGCTTTGATTATTTAAAAATGTTAAAATGTAAAGTAATGTAGAATAAGCTGTAGCCATTCAGGATAGGGAACTGCACTAGTCAGCTGAGCGAGGACGTTCGGCGCGCAGGAAATGCGACAGGGGATGGGGCAGAGGGAGTGCTGGTGGAGACGCGAAAGCGGACGGGCGGTCTTTAAGCAGCTATGAAGTGAAGCGACTTAGAAAATGTCGTGCTGTGTGGTATCGTGGGTCTTAAGTCTCTGAGCGGTGAGCAGCCGCCCGCCTGGTATGAACTCTCTAACTTTTCGCCTAGTTAACGAGGTGGAGTATTGGACTTGTTATTCGTGAAGAGATTGTGAATGATCAAACTGTGTCAAATGGAAATGCGCTCGACTGTAATAGTAATTCTAAATACGACTACTTTCGCAATTAGTTTGCTTTCTGAATAAACTTTACCCTAACCAAATCGCAACTCTATTACCTACATCATTTAAGGGTCGTTAATTTACCTCCCATTATTATTATTATTACTGTTGTTATATGTTATATTAACGTTGTACGTTTCATACAATGTCGCAAAATTGCCATCAGCCAGACAATTTAACCAGAGAGTCACAAGTGTCTAATTTAGAATACGTGCTGTTCAACCCTTAGACGAGTTTGAACCAAGACATTTCGACAAAGAGGAATCGCATGTGAGTCCGAACATCTTTGGGACGTTAGCTCGCAGGCAACACCAAAAATTTCTAGTATTTCTGCACAAGGGGACATCCATTAAATGCATGACCTCAAGATGGGGGAGGCGGGTTGGGTAATGATAATCTCACGTAAAGTTTTAATGCAGAGAATATTCATTACTAATACCGCTAACATTTTGTTTCATATAGTTAGACGATATTAAAGTGCCCATCAGTCAATATGTTCTCTCTGAAGTGAACTGAATGCTTTACACGTGTGTATGTCCAGGATTTCCCGATTTGAAACAATTGCCGCACAGGTGTTGATTTAATTTGATGAATTCTCTGCTACGCCAGTTGAAATCTCTGTGTGTCAGCGAGTCATTCATGGTATTCTACAAACCATATAGAGCGGATATTATTGTGTGCAACATGTATTTATATCGAATGTGTCACAACGGATGCGTTAAGTAGCATGGCGACAAGTCAAAACACCCATGCGAACAATAAGTTAAACAAGTTTGTTTGTGTGGCCAACCTCTGCCAAGCATATAAATACTTGTTTTGCAAATAAAACTGCGCCGCGCGGGATTAGCCGAGCGGTCCGAGGCGCTGCAGTCATGGAGTGTGCGGCTGGTCCCGGCGGAGGTTCGAGTCCTCCCTCGGGCCTGGGTCTGTGTGTTTGTCCTTAGGATAATTTAGGTTAAGTAGTGTGTAAGCTTAGGGACTGATGACCTTAGCAATTAAGTCCCATAAGATTTCACACACACACACACACAAACATATACAGGGTGTTACAAAAAGGTACGGCCAAACTTTCAGGAAACATTCCTCACACACAAAGAAATAAAATATGTTATGACATGTGTCCGGAAACGCTTACTTTCCATGTTAGAGCTCATTTTATTACTTCTCTTCAAATCACATTAATCATGGAATGGAAACACAGCAACAGAACGTACCAGCGTAACTTCAAACACTTTGTTACAGGAAATGTTCAAAATGTCCTCCGTTAGCGAGGATACATGCATCCACCCTCCGTCGCATGGAATCCCTGATGCGCTGATGCAGCCCTGGAGAATGGCGTATTGTATCACAGCCGTCCACAATACGAGCACGAAGAGTCTCTACATTTGGTACCGGGGTTGCGTAGACAAGAGCTTTCAAATGCCGCCATAAATGAAAGTCAAGAGGGTTGAGGTCAGGAGAGAGTGGAGGCCATGGAATTGGTCCGCCTCTGCCAATCCATCGGTCACCGAATCTGTTGTTGAGAAGCGTACGAACACTTCGACTGAAATGTGCAGGAGCTCCATCGTGCATGAACCACATCTTGTGTCGCACTTGTCAAGGCACATGGTCTAGTAGCACAGGTAGAGTATCCCGTATGAAATCATGATAACGTGCTCCATTGAGCGTAGGTGGACGAAACTAAAATGAGCTCTAACATGGGAATTAAGCGTTTCCGGACACATGTCCACATAACATCTTTTCTTTATTTGTGTGTGAGGAATGTTTCCTGAAAGTATAGCCGTACCTTTTTGTAACACCCTGTATATATATATATATATATATATATATATATATATATATATATATATATATAACTGTCTTTTCCTGCTGCTATTTACTTTATTTATCCCATACACGTTTCGCCTTCTCCTGTTCTAAGGCATCATCAGTGGGATCGTAGGCGAAACGCATATGGGATAAATAAAGTAACTAGAAGCAGGAAAAGGCAGTTTTATTTGCAAATCAAGTATTAATAAGTTAAACGTTTGTGGAAGGAAACTAAGCTGCAGTTCACCAGCAAGAATTCTAATGGCTCTGAGCACTATGGGACTTAACTTCTGAGGTCATCAGTCGCCTATAACTTAGAACTAGTTAATTCTAACTAACCTAAGGACATCACACACATCCATGCCCGAGGCAGGATTCGAACCTGCGACCGTAGCGGTCGCTCGGCTCCAGACTGCAGCGCCCAGAACCGCACGGCCACTCCGGCCGGCGCAAGAATTTTCTTAATGATAGTGTTAATGAAGAGGCTGGAAAGCTATGTAATCGGGCAGTTCGCAGGAAGGTACAAACTATCTCGTCTTTCATCTGCAAAGTAAGTAAAGGTTCCATGACATTTAATTTACACAGGGTGTCCCCGAAATGTTGCGACAGACTTCGAGAGCAAGAACACGAACGGCACATACGGCTAAAACAAAGTGCAAAATCGGCAGTAGCGGAACATCATGAAAACTGTGGCTGTGACATCGATTTTAATAACGTACGTGTACTGGCTAAGGAAACAAACATTTGCAGAAGAAAGATCCGAGAAGCGGTTGAAATTTCCAAGAGTGCATCCAATTTCAATAGAGAGGACGGCTATAGGCTTCCGGCATCGTGGCTCCCTGCCATCAAGGAATTGAATACGCGGCCAGGGTGTGCGAGCGACATAAACAACGCGCTGCCAAGTCACCTCGGCGGACAATAATATTTTGGGTAAACATTCCCCCTCTCTCGCTCTGTGCGTTTAGAATCTAGCCAATGAGGACGACCAGCCAATAGCAGTAGCAGGAATTTCAACTAATAACCCCTCTCCAGCGTGTGTGGAACAGTGCCTTTCTATCCAATGACGATGGGACGCCAATGGTATCCACAACGTCCCTTCTGCATCAGAGCGGGAATAGTAGCCTACGACTATAGCCCACCAATGGTAGCCGTATGAATTTTAACCAATGCTATTATTACTTCTCCAGCACGAACGTGAGAAAACTCCCCTTTACAAGAGGACGCGACACTCGTCTCTGACAGTGTTCTAGCAGTAGTGGACACCAGAAGAGGCTGAGGAAGATCCCAGCAGAGGGGTCGAAACGTCGATCATTTTAGAAGAAATATGACTCGGCCTAATAACCCAGAAGATTTTAACTTCAGTGACAACGGCCACGAAAGCCTGCAGAGGTTGTAGAGGGTGTTTTGAAAAACAAATCGAGGATAGGAACCCTTGTTTCGAAAAGTCATCCATAGCCGCTACAGAGCGTCGATGTCATTGGCACCAACGCCGGTCACTAGGGCACCCCACTGGTAGCAAACCTGACTTGGTATGCTGACCGACTACATCTACATCTACATCTACATTTATACTCCGCAAGCCACCCAACGGTGTGTGGCGGAGGGCACTTTACGTGCCACTGTCATTACCTCCCTTTCCTGTTCCAGTCGCGTATGGTTCGCGGGAAGAACGACTGTCTGAAAGCCTCCGTGCGCGCTCTAATCTCTCTAATTTTACATTCTTGATCTCCTCGGGAGGTATAAGTAGGGGGAAGCAACATATTCGATACCTCATCCAGAAACGCACCCTCTCGAAACCTGGACAGCAAGCTACACCGCGATGCAGAGCGCCTCTCTTGCAGAGTCTGCCACTTGAGTTTGTTAAACATCTCCGTAACGCTATCACGCTTACCAAATAACCCTGTGACGAAACGCGCCGCTCTTCTTTGGAGCTTCTCTATCTCCTCCGTCAACCCGATCTGGTACGGATCCCACACTGATGAGCAATACTCAAGTATAGTTCGAACGAGTGTTTTGTAAGCCACCTCCTTTGTTGATGGACTACATTTTCTAAGGACTCTCCCAATGAATCTCAACCTGGTACCCGCCTTACCAACAATTAATTTTATATGATCATTCCACTTCAAATCGTTCCGCACGCATACTCCCAGATATTTTACAGAAGTAACTGCTACCAGTGTTTGTTCCGCTATCATATAATCATACAATACAGGATCCTTCTTTCTATGTATTCGCAATACATTACATTTGTCTGTGTTAAGGGTCAGTTGCCACTCCCTGCCCCAAGTGCCTATCCGCTGCAGATCTTCCTGCATTTCGCTACAATTTTCTAATGCTGCAACTTCTCTGTATACTACAGCATCATCCGCGAAAAGCCGCATGGAACTTCCGACACTATCTACTAGGTCATTTATATATATTGTGAAAAGCAATGGTCCCATAACACTCCCCTGTGGCACGCCAGAGGTTACTTTAACGTCTGTAGACGTCTCTCCGTTGATAACAACATGCTGTGTTCTGTTTGCTAAAAACTCTTCAATCCAGCCACACAGCTCGTCTGATATTCCGTAGGCTCTTACTTTGTTTATCAGGCGACAGTGCGGAGCAGTGTCGAACGCCTTCCGGAAGTCAAGAAAAATAGCATGTACCTGGGAGCCTGTATCTAATATTTTCTGGGTCTCATGAACAAATAAAGCGAGTTGGGTTTCACACGATCGCTGTTTCCGGAATCCATGTTGATTCCCACATAGTAGATTCTGGGTTTCCAAAAACGACATGATACTCGAGCAAAAGACATGTTCTAAAATTCTACAACAGATCGACGTCAGAGATATAGGTCTATAGTTTTCCGCATCTGCTCGACGACCCTTCTTGAAGTCTGGGACTACCTGTGCTCTTTTCCAATCATTTGGCACCTTCCGTTCCTCTGGAGACTTGCGGTACACGGCTGTTAGAAGGCGGGCAAGTGTCGCACTGTTGTTTGTTCTTCAGTGATTGGTTCAAAATCGTTCAAATGGCTCTGAGCACTGTGGGACTTAACATCTATGGTCATCAGTCCCCTAGAACTTAGAACTACTTAAACCTAACTAACCTAAGGACATCACACAACACCCAGTCATCACGAGGCAGAGAAAATCCCTGACCCCGCCGGGAATCGAATCCGGGAACCCGGGGGTGGGAAGCGAGAACGCTACCGCACGACCTTCAGTGATTGCAACTGATTGTTACGATCGGCGGTGGAGAAGATGGAGCCTGCTGCTGTGTAGACAGGCTTTGTCTCCTAAGCCTGGGATACTCCGTTGCCTTGACTGATGACTGTTGTGGACACAGGTCTCCATCTGCAGTTAAGTTTTCTCCTATATATCGAAAACACTTGAAATTTCAGAAGATTCTAGTACAAAAGTAAACTGCGGATGTAAACCAGTGTCCAAAACTATCATCCATATAGGCAACAGAGCATCGCATTCATAGGAGGCAAGGACTTTCTACACAGTAAGTAGCTCCATCACATCCACTGCCGATTGTGGCAGTCAGTAGTAATCACTGAATAGCAAACAAAATTGCGAAACGTTCTGCCTACAGACCGCCAGCGTACGAAGTCACGTTTGCTGCTAAAGGGATGGACTAATGGCAGGCGCTGGGTCCTACAACCTCGACCCTCTGTAACGTTATTAGAATTATGTATTAATACCTACAGCGGCTGACGGGCGTTGATATATATCAACGGGGACACATGAAAATGTGTGCCCCGACCAGGACTCGAACTCGGGCTCTCCTGCTTCCCATGGCAGACGCTCTATCCATCTTTTACTTTTCTATTACAAGGAATGTCCCAGAAATGTTGCGATAAATTTTGAATGGTTGTAGAGGACTCATCCACCAACGTTACAGAGTATATACTTGTATGGATATGGTGTCTGCTCTTTCGGACATGTCCGAAAGAACAGACACCATTTATGACCTGGAGCCGTCTAGAACGAAGTTGGAATTGTATACTAATACCTTCAGTTGCTGATGGGCGTCGATACATATTAACGGGGCAGGTGTTCCCCGATCGGGACTCGAACCCGGGATCTCCTGCTTACATGGCAGACGCTCTATCCATCTGAGCTACCGAGGGCAGAGAGGATAGTGCGTCTGCAGGGACTATCTTGCGCTCACCTCGCGCGATACCCACATTCTTACCTTATATGTCCACACACTACATTCGTAGTGTCCCTACCCAACACACTCATTACTCGTGGAAGACATTCTTACCAAGTCCCGTAATAGTTGGGGTAATATGTATGCATCTGCACAGAAGAGGAAGGTCATGGGTGGTATTGCCAGAACTGTGTACTTATATGGATATGGTATCTGTTCTTTCGGCCATGACCTTCCTCTTCTGTGCGGATGCACACAATTTACCCGAACTCTTACGGGACTTGGTAAGAATGTCTTCCACTAGTAATGAGTGTGTTGGGGTGGGACACTACGAATGTAGTGTGTGGACATATAAGGTGAGAATGTGGGTCTCGCGGGAGGCGTGCGCGAGATAGTCCCTGCAGACGCACTATCCTCTCTGCCCTCGGTGGCTCAGATGGATAGAGCGTCTGCCATGTAAGCGGGAGATCCCGGGTTCGAGTCCCGGTCGGGGAATACAGTTTCACCTGCCCCGTTAATATGTATCGACGCCCATCAGCAACTGAAGGTATTAATATACAATTCTAACTTCGTTCTAGACGGCTCCAGGTCGTAAATGGTGTCTGTTCTTTCGGACATGTCCGAAAGAGCAGACACAATATCCATACAAGTATATACTCTGTAACGTTGGTGGATGAGTCCTCTACAACCATTCAAAATTTATCGCAACATTTCTGGGACATCCCTTGTAATACAAAAGTAAAAGAACAAACAATTGCTTTGAGATCCGTTAACACGATTTCTTTGAAGCCTTTTTGTCCACTTGTCTCTGTTTTGGCCATCTGAATAGCACGCAGGGCTGACGTGCTTAAAATATTTTCAATCAAGTGTTAGAAACATTGTTTAGTACACGTCATAAATAAAACATGGTTTCATTAAAAGTGTTTAATTTAATGTTTAAAACGAATAAAGAAACTCATTTTTACGTATTTTTACCCGACTATGGGGTAAAGCTCAGTTCCGACCACATCTCACCAAATCTCATCTAGGTGGATCCAGATTTTAAAGAGGACCCCTGATATCATTAATGGGCGTCCCCAAGCCGGCGGTTGACTTGAAGAGAATAGGAAATCTGTATTGTCGATGATTCACTTGAAGAACGACTGCGGCTGTATTCATCAAAACCGTCCGACTCACGGAAAAGTAGAATCATCAATTATGGTGCTCTTGACTGCGGGGCTGCCGGCCGGAGTGGCCGAGCGGTTCTGGGCGCTACAGTCTGGAACCGCGCGACCGCTACGGTCGCAGGTTCGAATCCTGCCTCGGGCATGGATGTGTGTGATGTCTTTACGTTAGTTAGGTTTAAGTAGTTCTAAGTTCTAGGGGACTTATGACCACAGCAGTTGAGTCCCATAGTGCTCAGAGCCATTTGAACCATTTGACTGCGGGGCTAGTTTGAATGCGGCCAATTAACACCCTAAATTTGAAGAATTTCTTTCTTTCAGCAGGAAAACAGACTGTTCGTAAAGTATGGTTAAGTTTTGACAGGGATCATGCCGCGACCCGCTCAGACTGAAGGCCCTCACGACTGCGGTAGCCTTAACCCAAGTAATACCGACGCATTGTGCATAACGCGGATTACCAAGGGGGAGGGGCGAGGGGGAAGGGTGTAGTTTGTACCCACCCAAAACACAATAAAAAATAAATTCGTTAATTGTTGTTGACTTATGTTAAGAACAATCTTTTTAAAGAGGTACTGTTCCGTTACTAGGATTCAAAACACGAAAAATGAAAATAACTTTTAGCACGATGTTAGCAGCATAAACACACTTTCAGTAACTCCTACTACTAAGGGGGGCACTTTATGGCCACCCCGACAAAAATTTAAAAATGCAAATTTCATTAACTGTTGTTGACTTTTACTCACAACATACTTATTAAAAAGATAATGATGTATGAACTTGCGGCATGCTGCAGTTGAGAAATAAGTCCGCAACTTGTTTTATAATTGAAAAGAATGGGTGTGCCTCCGTTATAAGTTGGATAGAGAAGGATGTTTTTTATTTGTTGACACCTGTATCCGTTTCCAAACCATGCTACAAAGAAAATGCAACATACGACATAGCTGGAACCTTTTATTTCAGATACTAATGTGGAAGTAAGATCCTGAACCAGAAAATAGTATGACGATTAACTACTACTTAAACTTAAAATTTTGGTTTCAGTTTAACAGAAAAATTTAAATCATCTATGGAATCAGGGAGAAGGATTAATCACAGAAAACAATTTCTTTTTTCAATTTTTTTAAAAATATAGCGTACCTGACTGAATGACTAAATCACGATAGTTTCTCAAGGTGGGTGCGAAGCACCGCCCTTCCCTCCCGCTCTTCGGTATTGCGAGGGTTAAACCGGCCCTTTGTGCGGAAGTAAAAATTTGTAAATTTGTGATAAGGTCTTATGGGACCAAACTGCTGAGGTCATCGGTCCCTACGCTTACACACTACTTATTCTAACTTAAACCAACTTAGGTTAAGGGTGACACACACACCCATGCCCGAGGGAGGACTCGAACCGCCGACCGGGAGAGCCGCAAGGACCGTAACAAAACCCCTCTGCCAGCACGGCGACCCCGCGCGGCTGTGTGGTTTTATTAAAAGTGTTTAAATTCATGTTTAAAACGATTAAAGAAATTCATTTTTAAGTATTTTTACCCGACTATGGTGAAATTCAAGTAAACAGATTTGTAACATGACGTAATTTACATAATAACAGTTTGCGCGTTTGCCTACGCCAATAACAAAGTTGGAAACCACAGGTAACTGATGGAATCTTTGGCAGTTATTGAACAAGTTGAAAAATCTTTGCACTCATCCCGTGGTGCTGCAACAAAAGATAAGATAAATAAAATTATCGGATCAAATCTTGATCTAAGGTTTATGAAGTAGGCAAAAAATATTTTGTATCGAATATGTAGAGAACTTCCTATTTGTTCTGCCATTGTCCGATATTTTTTCACGTAAATACGTTCCTGCCACTTCTTGTGACGTGGAAAGGTAATTTTCTATGTACATAAATGTTCTGTCTGATAAATGTATAAGCGTCAGTGAAGAAAATTTGGAGAAATTTGTTGTTGTGTCCTCTTTTAGTAGAAAATAACAATAAATATAGAACTGAACTTTGTTACCACATGTTTTTATTGTTTTGCTGCCTCATTGTGCATCTTAAACAACAGTGGCCTGTTTACAGTATGTCGCTACTAGTTGTTCAAATGTGTGTGAAATCTTATGGGACATAACTGCTAAGGTCATCAGTCCCTAAGCTTACACACGACTTAACCTAAATTATCCTAAGGACAAACACACACACCCATGCCCGAGGCAGGACTCTAACCTCCGCCGGGACCAATTGCACAGTCCATGACTGCAGCGCCTGAGACCGCTCGGCTAATCCCGCGTGGCCCCTGCTAGTCACGTAGTTTTTAATGATTTAAAATGGAATGATCATATAATGTTGATCGTCGGTAAAGCAGATGCCAGACTGAGATTCATTGGAAGAATCCTAAGGAAATGCAATCCGAAAACAAAGGAAGTAGGTTACAGTACGCTTGTTCGCCCACTGCTTGAATACTGCTCAGCAGTGTGGGATCCGTACCAGATAGGGTTGATAGAAGAGATAGAGAAGATCCAACGGAGAGCAGCGCGCTTCGTTACAGGATCATTTAGTAATCGCGAAAGCGTTACGGAGATGATAGATAAACTCCAGTGGAAGACTATGCAGGAGAGAGGCTCAGTAGCTCGGTACGGGCTTTTATTGAAGTTTCGAGAACATACCTTCACCGAAGAGTCAAGCAGTATATTGCTCCCTCCTACGTATATCTCGCGAAGAGACCATGAGGATAAAATCAGAGAGATTAGAGCCCACACAGAGGCATACCGACAATCCTTCTTTCCACGAACAATACGAGACTGGAATAGAAGGGAGAACTGATAGAGGTACTGAAGGTACCCTCCGCCACACACCGTCAGGTGGCTTGCGGAGTATGGACGTAGATGTAGATGTAGAATACAGTTGCTTCTCATGCAGCTAACACAAATATTCACCGCTGGGTCATTTCACGCCAAGTGGTCTGGAGGCTCCCACATGACCCTCATGGATTTTGATGGAATTTTGTATGAACATTCACACATGTTCTCAATGAATACTGGTAAAGTTTCGGTTTCAGAAATTCAATACTTTCGGAGATACAGTCACTTGTTTAAGACCATAACACAGCTTTCTATAGTGCGTCCTTGAATTTTCAACAACTTTGAGATGAGATATCTCTGTACGTATTTGAATGAAAGAAACAAAACTTGGCCATCTTATACAACTTTTGGAGCTCTTTAAAGTAAAATATTAAGAAAAGGATTTCTGAGTAATTTTCATATAGATAATTTGAAGCAAAGTTGGGCGAGAAAATAGCTGTTTTAAAAAATGCGAACTTTAGTTTTTTATATCTCCAAAAGTAATTGTGGGATGTACATGAAACGTTGCATACCATAACACACCAATACAAGGTCTTAGAATATAAAATTTAATTCTCCTATTGCTTTCCATTATTTCACAAATCTAGGCTGAAACTGACGATTTTTCAAAAGTTCTAAAAATGGGTATTTTAGTCAAATTTTTCAAAAAAGTATTTTCTCCAAAATCTTCTAATTAAGGTCATTAGAAAGAGCATATTCTAAACTATCTAGAAAAGTGGATTTGTTTTTGCAATGCAAGCATATAAGACCCTAAAAAGTAGCATCATCAAAGAGGCGCACTGGAAGTTTGAACACATTTTTCTGGCACTCAAATTATATCTGAAACCTTTTATTATGCCTAATAAATGTTAGAATTCAATGAATAATATCTTCATATTTTTTGTACTTCTCCAAAGTATTTACAAGTGGAAAATGAAGACCTAATTTTTGGATTCAATTGTATAAAACATTTTTCCAAAAAAGAATCTGTTTGCTTGAATCATGCATCAAGTGATGTAAATTTTCCGATCAATATTGCAGAGATTTTAATACCTAGGTGTTGTACCCTGTGAATTTTTGCCTTAAAGTTATTAGGGAAACATGTGAAATTGGTTGGTTAAACATCTAAGAGTTTTAATTTTGTATTTAATCACACTTAAATGTAGCCTACTACCTTGGTAAATACGTAACCACTAGTTTCACAGAGAAAATTCACAAGATTCACTGTTTATAGAAAATATAATGGCAACCATTACTTTAATAATCAGATTGTTTCATTATTGTGAGCCTTGTTTGAAAAATCAGTATTTCAGTGGTGTGTTTGCAGCATAGTGAGTGGGTTCTCTTGACTGAGTGTGGCTTGTTAAGTGATTCGTAAGACCATCAAAGTTTGTAATCTAATTTACAAAAAATTGTTTTCATTGTGTCTTTTATAGCATATATCTCTTATTAGATTTTTTCATTGGTATTATACATTGTGTATAATTTCATTCAGTAGCAATTTGTCTAAAATTTAAGCAGATTATAATTTGCACTTAGAGGCCAAATACATTATTTAGTTACTGATTAGAGATGGATGCAGAAGGGAACAGCATACCTTCCTACTCAGTTTGGGAAGGAAATAGTGGAACAAAGTGTTATGTCACTTTCTTTGCCAAAAAAGCTGCTTTAAAATGGTTTGCGGATTTTAGTGATGAGGAAAAAGAGTTGTTGGTCCGACGTTCTGAAGCAAAGCTGGACAATACCTCTCAAGTTTGCCTACACCATGAAGCCCTGTTATTGACACAATACGAGGGGTTACAAAAAAAAAATGCTTCAATCCCTTTGGGAAGATGAATCATAATGTTAAGGCAGGAATTCGCACTCTTGATACTGAAACAGCTAATAAGGCTTCTGATATGTTGAAGAAGCAGCTTGTTAATAACAAAGCCAGGTCAGAAAATTTGTCCAGCTTGCAGGACTATCTAAAATAAACACTTAGACGAAGCTTTATCAGCCTCATCATCACATTCTGATGAGGACTTTACACCAAAAGAAGAATTAAACAGTAGCTTATTGTCTATCGGTATTTCACCCCTGAAGAGAACAGTAGGCCACAGAGATAAGCCCCAATATGTGAAGAAGAAAATTCAAAAGGCTCTAAATGTGATTAAAAACAGAATTGTAAATGCAGTGGGAGTAAACCGACAAATTGAAGATGCTAGTGAAATTAAGGAATGTGGAAACTGTGCCGACTATGAACATTTGCTGACTGAACTGAAAGCCAAGATGCAGAATGCAATTCATAAAGAACAGATGCAAATTTTAACCTTGGCACCTGTAAGCTGGACAGTCAGACAAACAGCAGCTCAGTTCGGCGTGTCCAAAAGAATGGTGAAGAATGCTCGGAAGCTTAAGGCAGAGAAGGGCATTCTGGCACTTCCCGAAAATAGGCAAAGCAGGAAATTACCAGCAGAAGTTGCTAGTAGAGTGCGAAATTTTTTTGAAGATGATGAGTATAGTAGGGTGTGCCCTGGTAAAAAGATAATATTTCAGTTAGACTTTTAGATAGAAAGATTGTTACTTTGCAATTTACGGGAAATGTATGTTATCTATAAGAATATAAATGGTCCAGAAATAGGGTTCTCAAAGTTTTGTGAACTTAGACCCAAATGGTGTGTAACAGTAGGATCAGCTGGAATGCATGCAGTTTGCGTCTGTGCAATTCACCAAAATGTTAAGCTTATGCTTAGCGGAGCTGGTATATGTGAAAATTATAAGAAGATTCTCAGCGAGGCAGTTTGCGGTTTGAACTCTAAACAGTGCATGCAACATCGCTGTGAAAGGTGTCCTGGACCCGAAGCTATAGCATCTGAAATTGCCAGCTATTTCCTAGATCATGAGCCACAGGAAGTTATTGTGTTTAACCAATGGGTACATACCGATCGGGCCGCACTGGACATGAAGCAAATGGTAGTGGATGAATTTATTGAAGATGTAAAAAATAAAATATGGAGTCTGTCATACCATCATTACATTACTGTAGTCAGGTAAATATTAAAAGAAGATAGCAGCTAACTTCTAATATGTATGTGGGTAACTATCTTTTTCTCAGAATTTCTTTCTCAAATAAAAATTACACTGCAAATGCAAAACTGAGTGTATAGCAGTTTTTTAATAACAGATTTCCTTCAAATTTACAAGGTTAAAATGTTATTAACTACTATAGTAACAGTTAAATGTTAATACAGTGCTTTGATTATATCATATGAGATGGTTGGTTTCTGTTAGTGTATAAATTCAGTTGTTCCATATCCGTGAAGGATTTCCTTATAGATGGGATTGATGGAATACAATGAGTTATTAAATTAGTGAATTTTCGTACTTTTAATTTCCTACAGATTGCTAATTTTTCATTTTTCAAATACATATGGAGGTATATATTTCACTTTTATCTTTTCGAAAGCAACATCTTCCAACAACATGAATCCTTTCTAAGTTCTTTGCTGTTGGTTTGAAAATGACAATTATACCCCTGCAGGCAACTACTTTAGTTTGCTTTTATTACCACAAGATGCATTCCACCTTTTGTACCAAATTCACGGAAATAGTGCACGCTAAGTGACACTTCCGTCGGTTGGGAATCACATAATTTGTTGATATATTCATGCTCGAGCATTTAACGTGAAACTAATGTATTATTTACACTACTGCCCATTAAAATCGCTACACCAAGAAGAAATGCAGATGATTAACGGGTATTTATTGGACAAATATATTATACTAGAACTGACATGTGATTACATTTTCACGCAATTCGGGTGCATGGATCCTGAGAAATCAATACCCAGAACTACCACCTCTGGCCATAATAACGGCCTTGATACGCCTGGGCATTGGTCAAACAGAGCTTGGATGGCGTGTACAGGTACAGCTGCCCATGCAGCTTCGACACGATACCACAGTTCATCAAGAGTAGTGACTGGCGTATTGTGACGAACCAGGTGCTCGGCCACCATTGACCAGACTTTTCAGTTGGTGAGAGATCTGTAGAATGTGCTGGCCAGGGCAGCAGTCGAACATTTTCTGTATCCAGAAAGGCCCGTACAGACACTGCAACATGCGGTCGTGCATTATCCTGCTGAAATGTAGGGTTTTGCAGGGATCGAATGAAGGGTAGAGCCACGGCTCGTAACACATCTGAAATGTAACGTCCACTGTTCAAAGTGCCGTCAATGCGAACAAGAGGTGACCGAGACGTGTAACCATTGGCACCCCATACCATCACGCCGGGTGATACGCCAGTATGGCGATGACGAATACACACTTCCAGTGTGCGTTCACCGCGATGTCGCCAAACACCGATGCGACCATCACGATGCTGTAAACAGAACTTGGATTCATTGGAAAAAGTGACGTTTTGCCATTCGTGCATCCAGGTTCGTCGTTGAGTACACCATCCCAGGCGCTCCTGTCTGCGATGCAGCGTCAAGGTTATATATATACAGGGTGTTACAAAAAGGTACGGTTAAATTTTCAGGAAATATTCCTCACACACAAATAAAGAAAAGATGCTATGTGGATATGTGTCCGGAAACGCTTAATTTCTATGTTAGAGCTCATTTTAGTTTCGGCAGTATGTTCTTCCACCTACGCTCAATGGAGCACGTTATCATGATTTCATACGGTATACTCTACCTGTGCTGCTAGAACATGTGCCTTTACAAGTACGACACAACATGTGGTTCATGCGCGATGGAGCTCCTGCACATTTCAGTCGAAGTGTTCATACGCTTCTCAACAACAGATTCAGTGACCGATGGATTGGTAGAGGCGGACCAATTCCATGGCCTCCACGCTCTCCTGACCTCAACCCTCTTGACTTTCATTTATGGGGCCATTTGAAAGCTCTTGTCTACGCAACGCCGGTACCAAATGTAGAGACTCTTCGTGCTCGTATTGTGGACGGCTGTGATACAATACGCCATTCTCCAGGGCGACATCATCAGGGATTCCATGCGACGGAAGGTGGATGCATGTATCCTCGCTAACGGAGGACATTTTGAACATTTCCTGTAACAAAGTGTTTGAAGTCACGCTGTTACCTCCTGTTGCTGTGTGTTTCCATTCCATGATTAATGTGATTTGAAGAGAAGTAATAAAATTAGCTCTAACATGGATAGTAAGCGTTTCTGGACACATGTCCACATAACATATTTTCTTTCTTTGTGTGTGAGGAATGTTTCCTGAAAGTTTGGCCATACCTTTTTGTAACACCCTATATATATATATATATATATATATATATATAATTTACAGAATCTTGTTAATGCTACTTTCCTTCCAGTTACAACAAAGGACTGGCAAGAAAGTGCGACAGCTGGGGCAGGCGTATTAGACACGAGACAGAATAATAGAAATGGCCATCGATGAGTACCACAGCCCCAAGTGATGAAGATGATGATCTTGAATCGAACAAAATGACATTGGTCTGTAGTGAACAATTCTTTCAGGCACAGTTAATTACAATCTGTAAACATTACTGTTGTGCTCTGTTTAATAAATTCAATGTGCAAACAGATTCCAAAAATCAGTTTTTGACTTTGGAGTCGTAGTGTCATAAGTTGCACATTCATCTACTTTCATTTTTGACTGTTTTCGATAAATACACTACTGACCATTAAAATTGCTACACCACGAAGATGTCATGCTACAGACGCGAAATTTAACCAACAGGAAGAAGAATCTGGGATATGCAAATGATTAGCTTTTCAGAGCATTCACGCAAGGCTGGCGCCGGTGGCGACACCTACAACGTGCTGACATGAGGGAAGTTTCCAATCAATTACTCATACACAAACAGCAGATGACCGGCGTTGCCTGGTGAAACGTTGTTGTGATGTCTCGTGTAAGGAGGAGAAATGCGTACCATCACGTTTCCGACTTTGATAGAGGTCGGATTGTAGCCTATCGCGATTGTGGTTTATCGTATCGCGACATTGCTGCTCGCGTTGGTCGAAATCCAATGAATGCTAGCAGAATATGGAATCGGTGGGACCAGGAGGGTAATACGGAACGCCGTGCTCAATCCCAAGGGCCTCGTGTCAGTAGCAGTCGAGATGACAGGCATCTTATCCGCATGGTTGTAACGGATAGTGCAGCCACGTCTCGATCCCTGAGTCAACAGATGGGGATGTTTGCAAGACAATAACCATCTGCACGCACGGTTCGGCAACGTTTGCAGCAGCATGGACTATCAGTTCGGAGGACTATCAGCTGGAAGGAAAGTAGCATTAACAAGATTCTGTTATATATATATATACTCCTGGAAATAGAAAAAAGAACACATTGACACCGGTGTGTCAGACCCACCATACTTGCTCCGGACACTGCGAGAGGGCTGTACAAGCAATGATCACACGCACGGCACAGCGGACACACCAGGAACCGCGGTGTTGGCCGTCGAATGGCGCTAGCTGCGCAGCATTTGTGCACCGCCGCCGTCAGTGTCAGCCAGTTTGCCGTGGCATACGGAGCTCCATCGCAGTCTTTAACACTGGTAGCATGCCGCGACAGCGTCGACGTGAACCGTATGTGCAGTTGACGGACTTTGAGCGAGGGCGTATAGTGGGCATGCGGGAGGCCGGGTGGACGTACCGGCGAATTGCTCAACACGTGGGG
Organism: Schistocerca cancellata; assembly: GCF_023864275.1. Classification (NCBI taxonomy): domain Eukaryota; kingdom Metazoa; phylum Arthropoda; class Insecta; order Orthoptera; family Acrididae; genus Schistocerca; species Schistocerca cancellata. The sequence goes on from NC_064631.1 coordinate 693,747,999, forward strand.
CGTGAGGTCTCCACAGTACATCGATGTTGTCGCCAGTGGTCGGCGGAAGGTGCACGTGCCCGTCGACCTGGGGCCGGACCGCAGCGACGCACGGATGCACGCCAAGACCGTAGGATCCTACGCAATGCCGTAGGGGACCGCACCGCCACTTCCCAGCAAATTAGGGACACTGTTGCTCCTGGGGTATCGGCGAGGACCATTCGCAACCGTCTCCATGAAGCTGGGCTACGGTCCCGCACACCGTTAGGCCGTCTTCCGCTCACGCCCCAACATCGTGCAGCCCGCCTCCAGTGGTGTCGCGACAGGCGTGAATGGAGGGACGAATGGAGACGTGTCGTCTTCAGCGATGAGAGTCGCTTCTGCCTTGGTACCAATGATGGTCGTGTGCGTGTTTGGCGCCGTGCAGGTGAGCGCCACAATCAGGACTGCATACGACCGAGGCACACAGGGCCAACACCCGGCATCATGGTGTGGGGAGCGATCTCCTACACTGGCCGTACATCACTGGTGATCGTCGAGGGGACACTGAATAGTGCACGGTACATCCAAACCGTCATCGAACCCATCGTTCTACCATTCCTAGACCGGCAAGGGAACTTGCTGTTCCAACAGGACAATGCACGTCCGCATGTATCCCGTGCCACCCAACGTGCTCTAGAGGGTGTAAGTCAACTACCCTGGCCAGTAAGATCTCCGGATCTGTCCCCCATTGAGCATGTTTGGGACTGGATGAAGCGTCGTCTCACGCGGTCTGCATGTCCAGCACGAACGCTGGTCCAACTGAGGCGCCAGGTGGAAATGGCATGGCAAGCCGTTCCACAGGACTACATCCAGCATCTCTACGATCGTCTCCATGGGAGAATCGCAGCCTGCATTGCTGCGAAAGGTGGATATACACTGTACTAGTGCCGACATTGTGCATGCTCTGTTGCCTGTGTTTATGTGCCTGTCAGTGTGATCATGTGATGTATCTGACCCCAGGAATGTGTCAATAAAGTTTCCCCTTCCTGGGACAATGAATTCACGGTGTTCTTATTTCAATTTCCAGGAGTATATATATATATATATATATATATATATATATATATATATATATATATATATATATAGAATCTTGTTTATGCTACTTTCCTTCCAGTTACTTAGATCGCAACTCTAAACCGACTACTTGTGGTCTATGCGTTTTTATCCACGACGTATACTTTAACTGCTGGTTTGTTTCCTTTATTTTAGATAACATTTCAGCCTTCTTTATTGTTGACTTGTAACCACTCTAACATAGTAATCCTGAAATCATATTTATTAGCTTTCTGTCTAACTATCCATACAATTACAGAATTGGGTGGAATATTAGGCACAACCATATCTACATAAAGCCCCTCCCCGTTTCCCGTCGACATCATCTAGTTTTGTTGACTTCAAGTAGTGTGCCAATTAGTGGCAAAAAATTTCTTCCACAAAACTCCCTGACAAATTAAACTGTATGCCAGACCGGGTTCCTAGCTTCGAGTCCTCATCCGACACACAGTTTTTATTTGTCAAGAAGTTCCAAATCAGCACACACCACACTGCAGGCTGGAAATACATTGTAGTTTCTTGCATCTTGCGATTAGTTTGTTTCACCAAAACGGAAAGAAGAATGGCAGTACAGACATCTTTAAATTTTAGCTGATTTTTTTGATTTTTCCGTATACATAAATGCGTTACATTTGTGTAAAAAATTATAAATACTGCTTGCAAAAGTCTAAGAGTAATTAAAATGGCAGTCTTTTGGTGAGATACCACGCCGCATTTTTTCCTGTTATCGAATATATTACAATATACAAGAGAAGTTCGAAATTTGCATTGGACATCCTCAAAGTTTTTAATCTCAGCGAAGTCCTCCGATTTTAGTGAACTGAATGGTGTGTTTGTAGGTACCCTTGATATGTACTCCTCTAACATTTTTTTCTGTTTCTTTTTGTATGTATTCGCGATTTTTATTCATAATGCAATAATAGTGACTGCTGATGTGGTTTTTAAGAATTAGTACACTTCTGCAACAGGTACTTGGAGGAAGTTTCTAATATAAACTTGCTCCAGTGACTTGAAGAAGTAAACTTGAGTAATTTTTGTTCTTATGTAAACATCTCAGCAAGTGCTAGAGAAGTTACTTCCTAGAGGACACAAGCCTTTCGTAATACTACCTGTGTAGAGGCAGCTTGACGTTGGCAGAAAATGACTATCCTACAGATACTGCCGATTTTCTCCGCTTCTGGCAGCACTAGTGAAATCGTTAAGTTATCGTGGCGAAACGAGATGTAGCCAGAATGATTCTCTTATGTGTAACAGATAATCCCCCACATTGGAAAAGATAACTATCATGCGTTACCGCTGCAAATATATATATTTATGTCCCATTGGGACTACTTTCCCGACAACGGATTTCTTCGTTGGCTATGATTCGAGTCACGAACTCGTTCTCTTTTAAATTATCTACGCGATGTTGAGGTTATCCCTCCCGCCAATAGCTGGCAGCACAAGCAGACAATACCTCAGCGCGGACATTGTAAGTTGCAATACGCTGTCGAGAGATGGCGCGCGAGAGCCTTCACCACTGGTAGAATTTACACACTCCCACTGACAGAACATCGACTTCCGTACGGCGGAGACCGATTATTTCAGTGCAAAGTCGACGAGGGAAGTACCGACACAAAAAACCGATAATGCTGAAAAAGTTTTCATGCATGAGCTTCTGCAAATAATATACGGAATAAACGAAGATAGTTCTCGTTACTTCAACAGTAGCGAACACAAAGGCAGAGGATGCAACTAAAGTAATAGAAAATTTGTTTTGCAGCCTAGCTTTTAGCAGTTATCAAGCACTCGAAACATACACTACTTAACCGTTAGTTCAACGTTCCTCTTCACTGTCGAGGTTTACAGAAACTAAAGCGTATGATGTGAGAACGATTTTGAAAAGTAGCAAGTGACCTCCGTGAAGACAAGTCTCACATGTAGTACTCTCAATTATACAGAAAATATCAGTGTTTGAAATTGTAATACATTAAATTTGAGGATCTCACAAGATAACAGAGGTAAAATTCAATGAAGTGCATCGTGGGCCGGAAAAACACAAATGACTGGATCCATATGTTTATATACATCAACTGATTATTTAGAGACAAATACTAGTATGCTGATGACTGTTGACGTATTGTACTTACACTTCGTCGAAAAAACCGTTCGTTGCACGGTTAGCTTTGAATGTTAGATTGTACATCAGGTAAAGCTGAACGAATATTTAAGAAATGTGGAATGTTAAGTTCTTGTTTAGCACGAGTGACAAGAATATGAGTATCAAAAATTTGAGAACACAGAACAAAAGCACCAGCATACCTCACAAAACTCGTTGTTAATGAGAGAACTATCTGTATGCATGCTTGTTCAGACGTAACAATACACAGTCATAAACGATTCTAAACAGGCAACCCTCTCCAGCAAATGAATGTTCATTTGTTGAGCACTTCGTAATGTTTCTCTAAGGTTCCTCTACTATGTGAGGTTTATTTGTTTGGTATTTGTAAACTTTCTGCGATTCGTGCGTCTTTTCGATCCACTTTATAAATTAAGATTAAATGCGGTGGCTCGTTTTATTTTATAGGTTACTATCCCTCTGTGTAGGGACTGTAAATTTTGATATTCTTTTTTTTTCTACTGTGACACTAAGGATGGTTTCACGCAATGAAAGGGAGAATGTACAGATTAAAGGACTCATTCATTTAACAGTTGAATACTGAACAATTATACAATCAAATGGGGGTGGGGGAAGAAAGAATTGAGTTCCCAACGCTCGTTCATAATAAGCCACGGTAGCAGGAGACAAGGAATTTTAGGGACGATCGCCGTATTATCAAATGGGGTCCAATTTACTAAAGGAAGGGGTTGCAGGCATGCAACGACCACCACCATGAATCAGCCAAAGACTAAGAAAGATGCTACTGTGGGTGAATCGCTAGGTAGCCTCCTGTACTAAAGGAATACAACCAGCAAGACGCGAAACTATTCATATAACTTTGGCTCGCGGTCCGACTACGTTAACGAAACATGAATGGGCGCCAGACACTCACCACGTGGCGTAGGACAAAGGGCATAAGTTTTCAAGCTAGTAAGACATAAATTCCGAGTCGAATTTTACACAGGAGAACTGAAAAAGCTACTGTCGGACGAAGTGGAAAAGTGAGAATGAATGTATGCACATTAGTGCCGTACTGCAAGCTTCTGTGACTAACCAACGCACGTCTCGCACATTATGGCCGACTGTATAAGGAAAACCCTACAAACTTATAACACGGAAAACATTGCATAAACCGTAATTCAATGGGCGCACATCAGTACAATGACCTATAAGGTTCCCCCTGAGCCGCAGGGCGCGAATCTACAGTGCACGTCGGCGCTCATGCTTACCGAACTTCATCTCCTGGAAGCAGCACCTCCGGCCTCAGGCACGGTCACACTAGAACTGCCTACTAGACTTGGCCACTGTTTCTATGTTTCGATACAGTGTATCGATACGTAGAACTGTTTCAGTGTTTCGGAACGGCTGTGGTTCACTGTTTCGAAACAGTGATGTTTCATTCCGCTCCTGTCTCGGATAACCGCACCAGATTCGATCTCGAGCCAGACACAGAAACTGTATCGTTGTTTCAAAATAAAGCTGTTTCAGTCCACTTGCGCTTGGAACGGACTAACAGCATCGAGACAGTGATGTTTCATTCCGCTTTGTGTCGTACGAGATTCGGGCTCGGCACAGATACTGAAACACAACATAACACTTAATGAAACACTTTGAAGAGTGGCGAAATATTTTTGACAAGCAATAGAATGAAGCTTAAGACATCCGAAAATAAAGCTTCGTTTCTAGCTGACTGTCCTATTACGAAATGGCGTAACATCTGCTTTATAAACACTAACCAAACAATAAAACAACGCATACTATTCACATTCAAAGTAATAAATATGTGAAAATCATTAGATTAAATTGCACTTTTTTTTTCAAAACATACGCTTCTCTTTTCATGTACAGTAATCGTATAAAGATACGCAAGTAAGCCTACAACATTTTGAATAAAAGAATGCGTAGAGTGACAGTTATTAGACATATACATAAATCTGATCTAGGTATAATTGCAAGCAATTTGTTTGACATATCACTGATAGTGTAATGGTGAAGGGGAAGGGCTGGGAGACGTGGTGACTTTATAGTAACGGTTCGAAACACCTTGAAAGACAAAATTTTTTTCTGTTATATTTAGTTATTTATTCGAATTATTTGGCGTTATTTGTGAGTCTATAGTCACTGTGCCTATTATCCACAATGATTCCCTTTGTGTGCATGGAAATTAGCAGGATGGGTATATTACCCATACTAACGGAATGTGGGAATCCCAGTAGCATATCCGTTGTTTCTGCAGTTTGCTCCTACCTCAAGTTCCGTTCGCGGTGGTTCTTCTGTCTTCACCTATGGCTGTCCTCAGCCAATTGAAAAGCATGTAAGTCACACAACACGAAAGCAGCGCATTTGCTGCAGGAAATACGAAACTGCCAAGACGCCCAAGTGATAGTTTCATACTTTCTGCGAAATGATTAGCGCTCTCGCACCTCATTTGTGTTTATATGGACATAATTATGCAGTAGACATTCAAGATGATAAAATGTGTAGGTTTATTAGATTACAAAACAAACTGTTTCACTGTTTCGAAACACCGTATCGAAACATTACATTGTACTGCTTCATTTGTTTCGAAACATTTACGTGTTTCAGTTCGCCCATCTCTAGAACTGCCTGCTGCCCCTTTGTCCACAATCCATCCGCGGAGGGCGGTTGGCGCCCGCCCGCGAAAAACGGGCGCGCACCCTGAACTGGCCAATCACAGGGCCGGAATTTCACAGGCAGGCGACCTCGCGACGTTGAGAAGGAATATCAGTTACAAAGTTGGTAAGCCACCACGTGCTACCCTGGCGATCGGAAAAGGATAGAAAACGGGGAGCCATCATGGCTGCTAGGAAGACTGCTGCCCTCGCCCATAAATAAAGAAAATTCCTAGCGCCAAGCTCCTCTCACAGATCAGTGTGAGACAAGCTGTAAAAATCGTCAAATAAATCAGGCAACCCATAGAAATTATTAATATTACCTGAATTATTAGTTTACCGAATACCAGAATGCGTGGATTGGAAATATGAAATGCGAGCACTGAATGGTGAATGAAGTGCACGTCTTTCAAGATAGTGTGCCAACAGTGGTTATGGCTCTGGAGGGCCAGTTTTCAAATTTCTGCTTGGCTATCGAGATTTTGTTTTCCACGATCCCACTTGTGACCGATAATGGGATTAGTTACACTACTGGTCATTAAAACTTCAACAAAGGGAAGGATATGAATAAGTAAATTTTATTTATCGCTCGTAAACCATATACCGTAGTACAAACAATACATTGTGTTTGTAGGTGATCATGATACGGATACATACGTCCACATTGTTATGGAAATATTCTCTTTTTGAGCTCTGAAATTTGCGTCAGTAAGAGATTTTAAAATTTGTTAAAATGTTCGGAGTTTCGATTCGCCACAGTTGAAGAGATAAATAATTCGACGATTTACAGCGCAGCCTCCGACGCTGGCAAAACTGAAAGATATAGTATGAGTAAAACGGCCAAACAAAAACTCAATGCGGGACATTTTGTAGATGTGAGAGGGGATTGAGGATAAGTGATTGAGTATCCGTGTTTCGCTGAATTTAGAAACGAAACGTTTGTTACTAATGTGTTCATTTATTTTTAAATTCGTTTTTTGATTAACTCTGGGCTTTGATTTAGAATATCATACAAATTTTCAGAAGCTCCTATTTTAAATTTGTTGTGTGAAGACCACAACAACATCACCTCAGCCAGAGCAGAAAGAATCATTTCAAGTTATTCAATTAACTAAAGTGCAAAGCTTCACCTACTTTGTTTCGTCAAAAAATGCATACTTTCAATGATACGATTTATTCTTGGTCAACGAACTTAGCCTGCATTACGTTTCGCCGAAAGCTTTTGAAATAACTTGTAGAGATTCTGGCGCTCATTTGAAACATAATTTAATATTTATGTTTGGCCACCTACAAATCAATACATACGTATTTCTTATATTATCCCTTTCTTGTGTTTCACTTAATAATAATAATTAATAACCACAGAAAGGAAGTGATACTATAGGCTCTTGCAAGTTCTTGATCGCCGTATATTTCTTGATAGAAGTAAGCAGACAGTGATGAAGATGTACTTGCAACGATCATCGCGTTTTTACGCTTAGCCGATGTTAAATGCCGTTGTACTGTATACCATATTGGCTGCTGTGAACAACGGGTAAAACATTCCTTTGCATATATTACACCGTACTGCAGAACTCTATTTGCAAGTCTTGCGTAAATTTACAAGTGCACTTTTTCGCAGTCGGCGGCATTGCTACGTAAAACAAGCAGATTACAGGTTAACAATGGCGAGTCACCGCGCGGACTGATATAAACCCCAAACAACTTCTTCGTGTCGAAGGTCTTGTTTTTCGGATTGCTGCCAGCCTCAGTGTTGTTTTTGTTATGCTGCATTGCATTACAGCACTCTCAATTTTATTTCTTTTTCTTTTCTACAAATACGTACCGCATTTCAAGATGTAGGATTTTATAATTCGGTTTCCAGAATGCATGTTACATCTGCGTGATATTAATTCGATAGCCGCCGGCTGGTACGACTGTACGAGGCAAGCGAAACCGCACGTTGCTGGCGCCGGCGTCAGCATTTTCCCTCTCACATTCCCGCTCCAAGCAAAACCAGATAACTTCCCCTCTGCATCCCACGCGTAACACATTGATCGGCCAAATTTTCGCTGGAGCTGTGCTGGCGCTTTTTCACCTTGCCTAAAATATTCTCATGCTATATTTCCTTCTCTTTCATTTGCTACTGCACATAGTCACACAGATTATGTGTTGATAAGTTAATTGATACTTTCTATGACATATGGAGTGAGGAAGTATTTGAAGATGAACATCTCTATAATGAACTTTTTGGAAACATTGTTATTTCCTCGTTTCTTTTCTACCACAGGAGAATCATCGGTACCACTGACCACGATGGCCAGGCTCTCTACAAGTTATTTCAAATCTTTCTTCTCCTCTTCCTACGGCAGTCTAGTGCTTCATTCTCCGCTCCCTGAGCCCATCTATATTTTTCATATTTCATATTTATTCACCTTTAAACATTTTACAAGTAATCAGTGTCATATAATAAAGGTTACAGATACATTGTATACATCTATATATACATATACTTGACAAGACAAATTGCTTGTATTATATCATATGTCTAATTTTGTAATATACTCTCCTTTCACAAAATGTACCTTCAAAATTCAATATCTTTTATTGCACTCTCTTGAAATTCTTGAACTGTATAAAATAATTTACTTTTTATCCATTTTGCTACTTCTACCTTAAATTTATCCATGGGCATTGAATGTGCACTTCTCGGTAATTTGTTAAAAAATATGGATGCTAGATACTAATAACTGCAGTGAAACTTTGATAGTCTGGCAAACGGGATGTCAATTCTATGTCCATTTCTTGTGTTATGTGAATGCATTGCCATCCTAAGGTCAAAGTCATTTAAATTTTCTTTGGCATACTCAGGCAACTATAAATATACAAGCCAGGGACTGTCTTTATATTCTTTAAAATGCTGCCTGCATGAGTCTGTGGGTGGTAGTCCTATGAGGCAACTGATTGCTTTTTTTGTGCCGCGCAGGATTAGCCGAGCGGTCTGAGGCGCTGCAGTCATGGACTGTGCAGCTGATCCTGGCGGAGGTTCGAGTCCTCCCTCGGGCATGGGTGTGTGTGTTTGTCCTTAGGATAATTTAGGTTAAGTAGTGTGGAAGCTTAGGGACTGATGACCTTAGCAGTTAAGTCCCATAAGATTTCACACACATTGAACACTTTTTTTGCTTTTTTTGCCATTTAAACACTGTTTGTAATTAGGCACTTTCCCCATAGTGTAATCCCATAAGCGAGATGAAAGTGGAAGAAGGAAAATTTGGAAATTTGTGATAAGGAGTATGGGAACAAAGTGCTGAGGTCATCGGTCCCTAAGCTTACACACTACTTAATCTAACTTACGCTAAGGGCAACACACACACCCATGCCCGAGGGAGGACTCGAACCTCCGACAGGGGTGAGGGAGCCGCGTGAACTGAAACAAGACGCCCTAGACCGCACGGCTGTCACGCACGGCAAGAAGGCAAGGTATGCACATAGTAGGAGTGTTCTACTAACACAGTAACAAGAAGATTATACGTGAGTCTTTTGCAGAGCATACCTGTGTGAGTTTCCCAGTAAAGTTTTTGGTCGATACGGAACCCTAGTAGTTTTACAGATTTGTTTTCATGTCTTGGGGCATTCTAATCAAATACAATATCTTCTGTCTCATTATTTTTTATCTGTAATGAATTTGCCTGAAACCAGCTGGTGCCTCTGTCCGTTGCTATTGTTAGATTATTCTGTAATTCATCCAGGTTGTTTCCCTAAGTGATTTGCGTTGTATCATCTGCATACAGTGCTGTGCCACAAGGTAATGAAGAAGGCAAATCATTTATGTAGACTACAAAAAGCGTGGACGTGAACCATATGTGCAGTTGACGGACTTTGAGCGAGGGCGTATAGTGGGCATGCGGGAGGCCGGGTGGACGTACCGCCGAATTGCTCAACACGTGGGGCGTGAGGTCTCCACAGTACATCGATGTTGTCGCCAGTGGTCGGCGGAAGGTGCACGTGCCCGTCGACCTGGGACCGGACCGCAGCGACGCACGGATGAACGCCAAGACCGTAGGATCCTACGCAGTGCCGTAGGGGACCGCACCGCCACTTCCCAGCAAATTAGGGACACTGTTGCTCCTGGGGTATCGGCGAGGACCATTCGCAACCGTCTCCATGAAGCTGGGCTACGGTCCCGCACACCGTTAGGCCGTCTTCCGCTCACGCCCCAACATCGTGCAGCCCGCCTCCAGTGGTGTCGCGACAGGCGTGAATGGAGGGACGAATAGAGACGTGTCGTCTTCAGCGATGAGAGTCGCTTCTGCCTTGGTGCCAATGATGGTCGTATGCGTGTTTGGCGCCGTGCAGGTGAGCGCCACAATCAGGACTGCATAGACCGAGGCACACAGGGCCAACACCCGGCATCATGGTGTGGGGAGCGATCTCCTACACTGGCCGTACACCACTGGTGATCGTCGAGGGGACACTGAATAGTGCCGACATTGTGCATGCTCTGTTGCCTGTGTCTATGTGCCTGTGGTTCTGTCAGTGTGATCATGTGATGTATCTGACCCCAGGAATGTGTCAATAAAGATTCCCCTTCCTGGGACAATGAATTCACGGTGTTCTTATTTCAATTTCCAGGAGTGTATGTTGTTTCTAAGCACCAGTACACTGAAGATCTTTGGAAGACGTGTCGTTATTGGTACGATTTGATGTAATAAAACGGCGGGAAACGTCATATTGGTATTTAAAGAATTTTTCGTGTTTAGTTTTTTTTCGTTTTATAATTTGTGTGTTACGGAAGTGTGCCATTTTAAGAAAACGGCAAACTGAAGATTCATCAAGAACGCATCTTGGTAGGATTTGTCAGTGAGTGACATATCAGCGATTAAAGCCTTCACAATATCGTAAGACCAAACGCTGTGTCGGTTATTGTAGAAGTTAAGTGTAGCATAATTGGCTGAGTTCACATCTTGTCGTATAATAACTTTTTTTCAACTTCGCATTGGTTGTGGGACCTTCTTATTAAAGTAATAGAAATGTTTTCTGTAATATTCGAAGTCATGTAAGTATAAGAGAGCTATACGTCAGGAGTGACTTTGGTTTTGTTAAATTTTGTAAGCTGATGTCTTACTGCGTGACATGGAACTTTCCGCTTTGCCTTAGAACATTTTCATGGATATTGAAGTTTTTATTTACGTATTCTTCTGATAGAACAGAATGACTAGGATACTGACATGAGAGGAAATGTACTTTTCAAAACAGCTAACTTAGGAATTTTAGACGAGTCAATTTTCGTAAGTAAACTGTGTGATTTGGGAGTTTGTTACAGCCGACAGCTGCCGCTAGAGAGCGCCACGGTCGCAAATCACGTTAAGCAGCACGTCCCATTTGATACGGACGCTGTGTCTCGTGAGGTTGCATTTCCCGTCTGCATCCACGTCCTCTTCAATTTTAGCTTTCTCGTCTCGAGTTAGGATGGGCTATGCGAACCGTAAGTGAACAAATTGTATATGCAGTGGTTACTGTACTCCACCACGCCAGGTGCAGGACCTGTATGACAATGGTCAACGTAGCGGACAACGTCTGTTCCTCTGGGAGCCTCTCCGAACAGATTCGTGCGTTTGTACACTGAACGGGGGTTGTCTGGGAAGACAACATGGTGCTTCTTCAGTGCCTAGCGTTTTGGATGGGTGCGCCACTGCTAGCATGCGCCTCTCTGCTGCTACGTGAAGGAAGCCCCACAACAGTCACCATGCTGACAATGCGTGCTGCTTCAGCAGCCCTCGTGCTGTCCACGTAGAAACATTTTTTGCTGCAGACAGACTCATTTACTGACGGTAGAAAAATGACATGTGTACGATTCTGGACGATAGAGTTAATACACTACAGGCCATTAAAATTGCTACATCACGAAGATGACGTGCTGCAGACGCGAAATTTAACCGACAGGAAGAAGGTGCTGTGATATGCAAATGATTAGCTTTTCAGAGCATTCACACAAGGTTGGCACCGGTGGCGACACCTACAACGTGCTGACATGAGGAAAGTTTCCAACCGATTTCTCATACACAAACAGCAGTTGACCGACGTTGCCTGGTGAAATGTTGTTGTGATGCCTCTTGTAAGGAGGAGAAATGCGTCCATCACGATTCCGACTTTGATAAAGGTCGGATTGTAGCCTATCGCGATTGTGGTTTATCGTATCGCGACATTGCTGTTCGTCATTTTTTCGGATGAATCCAGTTTCTGTATACAGCATCATGATGGTCGCATCCGTGTTGGACGACATCCCGGTGAACGCACATTGGAAGCGTGTATTCGACATGGCGACATGGTATGCGGTGTAATTGGTTACACTTCTCGGTCACCCCTTGTTCGCATTGAAGGCACTTTGAACAGTGGACGTTACATTTCAGATGTGGTACGACCAGTGGCTCTAGCCTTCATTCGATCCCTGCGAAACCCTATATTTCAGCAGCATAATGCACGACCGCATGTTGCAGTTCCCGTAAGGGCCTTTCTGGATACCGAAAATGTTCGACTGCTTCCCTTTCCACCACATTCTCCAGACCTCTCACCAATTGAAAAAGTCTGGTCAATGGTGGCCGAGTAACTGGCTCGTCACAATACGCCAGTCACTACTCTTGATGAACTGTGGTATCGTGTTGAAGCTACATGGGCAGCTGTACTTGTACACGCCATCCAAGCTCTGTTTGACTCAATACCCAGGCGTATCAAGGCCATTATTACTGCCAGAGGTGGTTGTTCTGGGTACTGATATCTCAGGATCTATGCACCCAAATTGCGTGAAAATGTAATCACATGTCAGTTCTCGTATAATATATTTGTCCAATGAATACCCGTTTATCATCTGCATTTCGTCTTGATGTAGTAATTTTAATGGCCAGTAGTGTAGTATGTTTGTCCTCTTTGGCGCTAGTCAGGTGGGACCGTTCAGATGTTGCGTGGCCTTGAGTACTGCCCTCTTGAAATCATCGATTCCAAATTCGAGTGGTAGTCATTGAATACCGACTCACGCGAGCAGCGATAATGTGGAATCATGAACTGCTGAATTATAAACTGCTCTCTTAGCAGGTCACCGTCCTGTCACTGATTCCGAGACGTGCTGGTAAACGTTTCTTTACATGAGGCATAACACAGACTTCTCACAAACAATGGCTATTCAAATGCGGTTTCTGAGTGAGAAATCTGTTGCGTAATCTTCGATTGTGTGTAGGATCCAAATGGTGTTTCACCTACCTACTTTGCGTGGATGCACTGAAATGCTAATGATTTGTATAGCCAAATTGACAATTTCATATTTGCTGGATGTTACTTTCGTTGTGTTTCAATTCGTTTTGCATTTGCTGGAGTCTTGATCCATTTATGGCCCCATATGTGGCAAGCAGTAATTTCATTTCCTATAGACTACCCATTATTTCGGTGGGAGGTTGGATGTAGTTTCCAAACATCCATCTCACTATATCGCCAGATTAGCTTAATTATTCTCTTGCGGAACGCAAAGTGGTCACCTGAAGTTCTTAGAGACTGTTGTCCATACAAGGTAACAATGATACGTTTTCCGTCTTCATTTCCAATACAGTGCGAATACAGACTGTTTTGGATGGTGAGCTGTCTGTTTAACGAGAGGGAGATGGAGAATGGGAGAAGGATTTACGAAACTATGAAAGCGTGTCGCAAGGGTAGGTGGTCAACATTATACGTATAGTAGGGGTTCCTAAAATGAGTACTTTGATATAGGGTGCCAGTTGTCGTTAATGAATATTCCAGCTGGTACCTGATCTTGAATCAGCAATGCGTTTGTCTCTCTTGCTTTTGTTTCAAAGCAAACAGTTGCCTGTCATCTGTCGCAAGGTATTCTAATCTATCCGCAGATCGCAAGTGTGTAGGAAAACCGTACATCGCAGCGATCGATCGCTGATCGTTTGGAATACTCAAGCAATATGATGAGTCGCATCCGATGTGTGGCAATATGGCTGCTGCTCTGGACTGCATTTGGCTAGCTATTAAGCCTGGTTGTGTGGTTTTGTTTCGTTTTGTTTCTACTGAGCAAAAACTTTAAGTTAGAATTTATAGATATTCGGGGACCACGAACTACTCTGAGTATTGAATTTAAGACCGGAGTCCCTATTTGTATTAAGAGGCAATACAAAGATAAAAACATTGTTACCCTCCGATTTTGCAATGATTAACACCTTGAAGAGAGTGCTGTAGAATAGGAATAGATGGGACGTTCATAATACACTCCTGGAAATTGAAATAAGAACACCGTGAATTCATTGTCCCAGGAAGGGGAAACTTTATTGACACATTCCTGGGGTCAGATACATCACATGATCACACTGACAGAACCACAGGCACATAGACACAGGCAACAGAGCATGCACAATGTCGGCACTAGTACAGTGTATATCCACATTTCGCAGCAATGCAGGCTGCTATTCTCCCATGGAGACGATCGTAGAGATGCTGGATGTAGTCCTATGGAACGGCTTGCCATGCCATTTCCACCTGGCGCCTCAGTTGGACCAGCGTTCGTGCTGGACGTGCAGACCGCGTGTGACGACGCTTCATCCAGTCCCAAACATGCTCAATGGGGGACAGATCCGGAGATCTTGCTGGCCAGGGTAATTGACTTACACCTTCTAGAGCACGTTGGGTGGCACGGGATACATGCGGACGTGCATTGTCCTGTTGGAACAGCAAGTTCCCTTGCCGGTCTAGGAATGGTAGAACGATGGGTTCGATGACGGTTTGGATGTACCGTGCACTATTCAGTGTCCCCTCGACGATCACCAGTGGTGTACGGCCAGTGTAGGAGATCGCTCCCCACACCATGATGCCGGGTGTTGGCCCTGTGTGCCTCGGTCGTATGCAGTCCTGATTGTGGCGCTCACCTGCACGGCGCCAAACACGCATACGACCATCATTGGCACCAAGGCAGAAGCGACTCTCATCGCTGAAGACGACACGTCTCCATTCGTCCCTCCATTCACGCCTGTCGCGACACCACTGGAGGCGGGCTACACGATGTTGGGGCGTGAGCGGAAGACGGCCTAACGGTGTGCGAGACCGTAGCCCAGCTTCATGGAGACGGTTGCGAATGGTCCTCGCCGATACCCCAGGAGCAACAGTGTCCCTAATTTGCTGGGAAGTGGCGGTGCGGTCCCCTACGGCACTGCGTAGGATCCTACGGTCTTGGCGTGCATCCGTGCGTCGCTGCGGTCCGGTCCCAGGTCGACGGGCACGTGCACCTTCCGCCGACCACTGGCGACAACATCGATGTACTGTGGAGACCTCACGCCCCACGTGTTGAGCAATTCGGCGGTACGTCCACCCGGCCTCCCGCATGCCCACTATACGCCCTCGCTCAAAGTCCGTCAACTGCACATACGGTTCACGTCCACGCTGTCGCGGCATGCTACCAGTGTTAAAGACTGCGATGGAGCTCCGTATGCAACGGCAAACTGGCTGACACTGACGGCGGCGGTGCACAAATGCTGCGCAGCTAGCGCCATTCGACGGCCAACACCGTGGTTCCTGGTGTGTCCGCTGTGCCGTGCGTGTGATCGTTGCTTGTACAGCCCTCTCGCAGTGTCCGGAGCAAGTATGGTGGGTGTGACACACCGGTGTCAATGTGTTCTTTTTTCCATTTCCAGGAGTGTAATAATAATCGCTATACACTTCTGTGCATCAGATAATTTTGAGTTGTATTTGAAATAAGTTTTTAACCTCTAAACAGAATGACGTACTGTAATCTGAAGTGTTTAGGACAAATCTGTTATACAACTATACTCAAGTCCGTCATCATTTCATGTAACCTAACTGTCCTTCATAAAATTTATAACAAGCAGTGTTGCTGCTGACAATATTTCTATAGGCACATCGACGCTGCAAGGCAAACTGTGTAAATACCTTCAGAGACTATAAGATTAATGAATGAAAAAGGAAATGACTAACAAATGAAAACGAACTGCAGTAATACACTGGGAAGATGTGTACAACCCACTTGGCGTCAGTCAAACATGTAATTTGTTTAGTAAAGTAACCTACAGTTCCCATGGAAACGTTTCAAAACACTTTTCATTAATTACAAGAACCGTTTCTTTAAATATTCTTTTACAGTGTTCACTAGGATACAGAGACCAACTGCAGCTAGCAGTTCATTTTACAGAACAAAAGTTATGGACTACTGGAGCGTGTCCGCGGTTCATGACAACTAGTTGAAGCAGTTTTCTTGACAGGAGTTTGCACTTGACATATGATTTACAAGGAACTAGTGTCCGGGATATCGAACTAATGCTCGGAGAAAAGTTTCATCACAGTAGGCGTCATGCTACCTGGAAAAAATTACCGCCGCAGACGGGAGCCAACGAAAAACTATCTTGCTTGATAAACAGACATCTAACTACATCTACGTGATTACTCTGCTATTCACAATAAAGTGCCTGTCACAGGGTTCAATGAACCACCTTCGAGCTGTCTCCCAACCGTTCCACTCTCGAACGTCACGCGGGAAAAACGAACACTTAAATTTTTCTGTGCGGGCCCTGATTTCTCTTATTTTATCGTGATAATCATTCCTTCCTATGTAGGTGGATGCCAAGAGAATGTATTCGCAATCGGAGAACACTGGTGATTGAAATTTCATGAGAAGATCCCGTCGCAACGAAAAACGCCTTTGTTTTAATGATTGCCACTCCAATTCACGTATCATATCTGTGACACTATCTCCCCTATTTCGCCATATTACAAAACGAGCTGCCCTTCTTTGTACTTTTTCGATGTCATCCGTCAGTCCCACCTGAAGCGGATCCCACACCGCACAGCTGTAATCCAGAATAGGGGGGACAAGCGTGGTGTAAGCATTCAGTAGACCTGTTGCACCTTCTAAGTGTTCTGCCAATGAATCGCAGTCTTTGGTTTTGCTCTACTCACAATATTATCTATGTGATCGTTCCAATTTAGGTTATTTGTAATTGTAATCCCTAAGTATTTAGTTGAATTTACAGCCTTCAGATTTGTGTGACTTATCGCGTAATCGAAATTTAGCAGATTTCTTTTAGTACTCATGTGAATAACTTCGCACTTTTCCTTATTCAGGGTCAATTGCCACTTTTCGCACCATACAGATATCTTATCTAAATCATTTTCCAAGTCGTTTTGATCATCTAATGACATTACAAGACGGTAAATGACAGCATCATCTGCAAATAACCTAAGACGGCTACTCAGATTGTCTCCTATGTAGTTAATATAGATCAGGAACAATAGAGGGCCTATAACACTTCTGTTTTACTCGATGACTTTACGTCTATTACTGCGAACTGCGACCTTTCTGACAGGAAATCACAAATCCAGTCGCACAACTGAGGCGATACTCCGTAGGCACATAGTTTAGTTAGAAGACGCTTGTGACGAACGGTGTTGAAAGCCTTCTGGAAATCTAAAAATATGGAATCAATTTGGCATCCCCTGTAGATAGCACTTATTACTTCAGCAGTATAAAGAGCTAGTTGTGTTTCACAAGAACGATATTTTCTGAAACCTTGTTAACAATGTTTCAATAAATCGTTTTCTTCGAGGTACTTCATAATGTTCGAATACAGTATATGTCCCAAAATCCTACTGCAAATCGACGTTAGTAATATAGGCCTGTAATTCAGCGGATTACTCCTACTTCCCTTTTGGGGTATTGGTCTGACTTGAGCAATGTTCCAGTCTTTAGGTACGGATCTTTCTGTGAGCGAGTGGTTGCATATAATTGCTAAATATGGAGCTATTTTATCAGCATACTCTGAGAGGAACCTGACTGATAGACAATCTGCACCGGAGGCCTTGCCTTTATTAAGTGATTTAAGCTGCTCCGTTACACCGAGGATATCTTCTTCTATGTTTCTCATCTTGGCAGTTGTTCTTGATTGGAATTCAGGAATATTTACTTCGTCTTCCTTGGTGAAGGAGTTTCGGAAAACCGTGTACGCCCCTATTTCGAACTTCTGTAAAACTTTGCCAATCTTGGGGATTTTGCGTTCTTTTAAATTTGGCATGCTGTTTTCGTTGCTTCTGCAACAACGATCTGACCCGTTTTATGTACCATGGGGAATCAGTACCATCACTTATTAATTTATGCGGTATATATCTCTCAATTGCTGTCGATACTATCTCTCGTTATCAGGAGAAAGAAAACTGGCGTTCTACGGATCGGAGCGTGGAATGTCAGATCACTTAATCGGGCAGGTAGGTTAGAAAATTTAAAAAGGGAAATGGATAGGTTAAAGTTAGATACAGTGGGAATTAGTGAAGTTCGGTGGCCGTAGGAACAAGACTTTTGGTCAGGTGAATACAGAGTTATAAATACAAAATCAGATAGGGGTAATGCAGGAGTAGGTTTAATAATGAATAAAAAAATACGAGTGCGGTTAAGCTACTACCAACAACATAGTGAACGCATTATTGTGGCCAAGATAGACACGAAGACCATGCCTACTACAGTAGTACAAGTTTATATGCCAACTAGCTCTGCAGATGATGAAGAAATTGAAGAAATGTATGATGAGATAAAAGAAATTATTCAGGTAGTGAAGGGAGACGAAAATTTAATAGTCATGGGTGACTGGAATTCGGTAATAGAAAAAGGGAGAGAAGGAAACGTAGTAGGTGAATATGGATTGGGGCTAAGAAATGAAAGAGGAAGCCGCCTAATAGAATTTTCCACAGAGCTCAACTTAATCATAGCTAACACTTGGTTCAAGAATCATGATAGAAGGTTGTATACATGGAAGAAGCCTGGAGATACTAGAAGGTATCAGATAGATTATATAATGGTAAGACAGAGATTTAGGAAAGAGGTTTTAAATTGTAAGATATTTACAGGGGCAGATGTGGACTCAGACCACAATCTATTGGGTATGAACTGTAGGTTAAAACTGAAGAAACTGCAAAAAGGTGAGAATTTAAGGAGATGGGACCTGGATAAACTAACTAAACCAGAGGTTGTAGAGAGTTTCAGGGAGAGCATAAGGCAACAATTGACAGGAATGGGGGAAAGAAACACGGCAGAAGAGGAATGGGTAGCTCTGGGGGATGAAGTAGTCAAGGCAGCAGAGGATCAAGTAGGTAAAAAGACGAGGGCTAGTAGAAATCTTTGGGTAACAGAAGAAATATTGAATTTAATTGATGAAAGGAGAAAATATAAAAACGCAGTAAATGAAGCAGGCAAAAAGGAATACAAACGTCTCAAAAATGAGATCGACAGGAAGTGCAAAATGGCAAAGCAGGGATGGCTAGAGGACAAATGTAAGGATGTAGAGGCTTATCTCACTAGGGGTAAGATAGATACTGCCTACAGGAAAATTAAGGAGACCTTTGGAGAAAAGAGAGACACTTGTATGAATATCAAGAGCTCAGATGGAAACCCAGTTCTAAGCAAGCAACGGAAAGCAGAAAGGTGGAAGGAGTATATAGAGGGTCTATACAAGGGCGATGTACTTGAGGACAATATTATGGAAATGGAAGAGGATGTAGATGAAGATGAAATGGGAGATACGATACTGCGTGAAGAGTTTGACAGAGCACTGAAAGACCTGAGTCGAAACAAGGCCCCGGGAGTAGACAACATTCCATTGGAACTACTGACGGCCTTGGGAGAGCCAGTCCTGACCAAACTCTACCATCTGGTGAGCAAGATGTATGAAACAGGCGAAATACCCTCAGACTTCAAGAAGAATATAATAATTCCAATCCCAAAGAAAGCAGGTGTTGACAGATGTGAAAATTACCGAACTATCAGTTTAATAAGTCACAGCTGCAAAATACTAACGCGAATTCTTTACAGACGAATGGAGAAACTGGTAGAAGCCGACCTCGGCGAAGATCAGTTTGGATTCCGCAGAAATATTGGAACACGTGAGGCAATACTGACCATACGACGTATCTTAGAAAATAGATTATGGAAAGACAAACCTACGTTTCTAGCATTTGTAGACTTAGAGAAAGCTTTTGGCAATGTTGACTGGAATACTCTCTTTCAAATTCTAAAGGTGGCAGGGGTAAAATACAGGGAGCGAAAGGCTATTTACAATTTGTACAGAAACCAGATGTCAGTTATAAGAGTCGAGGGACATGAAAGGGGAGCAGCGGTTGGGAAGGGAGTGAGACAGGGTTGTAGCCTCTCCCCAATGTTATTCAATCTGTATATTGAGCAAGCAGTAAAGGAAACAAAAGAAAAATTCGGGGTAGGTATTAAAGTCCATGGAGAAGAAATAAAAACGTTGAGGTTTGCCGATGAATTGTAATTCTGTCAGAGACAGCAAAGGACTTGGAAGAGCAGTTGAACGGAATGGACAGTGTCTTGAAATGAGGATATAAGATGAACATCAACAAAAGCAAAACGAGGATAATGGAATGCAGTCGAATTAAGTCGGGTGATGCTGAGGGAATTAGATTAGGAAATGAGACACTTTAAGTAGTAAAGGAGTTTTGCTATTTGGGGAGTAAAATAACTGATGACGGTCGAAGTAGAGAGGATATAAAATGTAGATTGGCAATGGCAAGGAAAGCTTTTCTGAAGAAGAGAAATTTGTTATTATCGAGTATACATTTGGGTGCCAGGAAATCATTTCTGAAAGTATTTGTGTGAAGTGTAGCCATGTATGGAAGTGAAACATGGACGATAAATAGTTTGGACAGGAAGAGAATAGAAGCTTTCGAAATGTGGTGCTACAGAAGAATGCTGAAGATTAGATGGGTAGATCACAACTAATGAGGAGGTATTGAATAGAATTGGGGAGAAGAGGAGTTTGTGGCACAACTTGACTAGAAGACGGATATCCCTTCTGTGGTTCCCTGAGACCCTCTAACCTAAAAAAGTGCCCAGTCCCTTCCACAGAGCCCCCGCTACCCGTGTAGCCGCCTGACAAAGTTCAAACAGTAGAATTCCAGAAGATGGTGTCGGATCGCGTGGGAGAAGAATCGTCAACTAGCATTCAGCTCACTCGTGAAGTTTGTATTCGGAAGAATATAGTGTGGAAAAGTACAGGAGGAGCAAAAAAAAAAAAAAAAAAAACTATCACAAAAAATATTTGCAAGCAATTAGGCTATATAGTTTTGAATCCAAATGTCAGTTCTATCCGTTATTTATCAGCGGGATTTCAAAGAATTCATTCTATTATTCATTGTGAGTGATTTAACGAAACACTGGAAAACGGAATCTTAATGTTTTAATGTTCTCTGTTTTCAGACACGTGAGATAGCAACTGTTAAGAATCCCCACACGCTCAGTATTTATGGCGCAATAATATTGTGTCAATATAGTGTGCGAAAATGCGAGACCAACAACGGCGGAATATTATTGCGCAATATTTATGCCCAGAACGCGGCGAATAGAACTCCGTCTTCGCAGCGAATATGCTGGCGCTCGCGTGTATTGCTATTACAATCGCTACATCCTGCAAAAAGAAAAACAAGAGGAGGCGGCGGTGGGTGGAAAAATGGCTTGGAAGCCGGTCTACACACGGCTATACTAACATTCCAGAACTTTCAGCCTATCCGGATGACTATCGGAATATCTGAATAGCTTAAGAATAATCGAGGAATCTTTCAACGAATTGGTGAACATCTTTACTCCTTGCACACAGAAAAAAAAACTGCTCATGTACTCGTCAGATTTCACTTTCCACAATACTGGAAGCGATCCATAAACCTGTAAACGACGCTACTGTAGAGAACAGCGCTTTTGTGTATTTGGGCAATAAATAATTTAAACTTCTGAAATTAACACACAAGCAGTTGCAACGCTTTTTGCTTACACTTAAATACAAATGTCTTATGTTTCTATGACTAATTACTGAATAAGTATTAAATGTGTAATCAAACTACCAACCAGAATGCAGTTCAACAGACGGTTCCTTTCATCTAGGTTTCCTAATGTATTCATATTCATGTGGCGTCGCTGTGCAAGTGTATGAGTTGTTTACACGTCTGCAAATAAGGAAGTCTCAGAAGGAACGGACGTGTGCCGAGTAGCATCATCACGCGCTGCAATATACTGAGCGAGAGTAAATACTTCTCAAAGTTTCGCAGTCCCCATGTATTGCGCAAACAGTCAATACCACTCTCAGACAGTCAGTTTATAGCGCAACATGCTCTGAGCGTGTGAGGGCCCCTTCAGACATTACTGACGTATTGTTAGCTGTCTCATCACTATAACGTGATGTTGGACATGTTTAGGTGGGGGAGGATTGTACTATTTTTAGTATGCTACGTAATCGTATCGCTCACCTTAGAGAGGAGCGGTGTACTCTTTTTTTCACCGTTAGTTCTTTTTGAAATGGAGTACGGCTGGTACGGACGATAAGCATTATTTTGAGTTAACAGTGTGAAGCAAAGATGGACAGTAACGAGAACTACAGGGAATCGACAACTCTGTTATGGAGAACCAATCCACTCTTATACTTGCTTCACATTATGCAGTTAGAAGAAGGAAGTGTACTTTCGAGACAAAGTTTTTGCACTGGGCACTGCGATTACGCCATCGAAGTTGTGAAGTGTACTGTCACTTTAGATGCAATAAATTGCAGTAAAATCCTGTAGTCACTCTCACTCGACTAATTGAAGATAATACCTGAGGCATTTCTAGGCAAGTTGAAGATAATATCCGAAGATTTTGGGTGGCCGTTATTTCTAATTATATTCACCTATTGTTGTAGGTGTAATAGGAAGATGAACAATTGTAAGAGGTCCATGACTAAGGAATTTATTGCTAGCGCACTCGAGAAGATGTAATTTCGATGGATTGCTCACGCGCTGCCTACGATATGTAAGCTATAAGAGAATCTCAGACCAGAGAGCAGTGTTGTATGCAGTAGGAACTGAATGGCAGTAGGAGTAAGTAGTTGCGAGGAGTCTGGTGTATCGAGTTGGCTGGGCCGGTCGTGGGGAGCGATGGCGGTTGAAAGGTGGCTACACTGAGTCACAGGGCCAGAGATTGCGCCAAAGAGTATTATTCAGCCGCCTCCACTGGCAGTAGTTGTTCAGAGGTTGCCGTGGGCTGTAGTAGTTCTGAGGTTGCCGTGAGCAGCGCTTGTTGTGAGGATGTCGATAGAGTACTAGTTGTGAGCATGTCGTGTGCAGTTGTTCTGTTGGGCAAGACACCAGATGCTGTTCGATTGGGGATGTTGTAATGATCACAGTGTATTTTTCGTCAATATATATGAAGGTAACAAAATTTTTTTTATTTATTTCAAATTTCCTAAATAACAATGCCTCTTGGTCACAGGTTCAGTCAACAAAGCATCTGGCTCGTGTTCATGTATTAGACTGTAATTCTGGTTTCTATGTGCAATTATAGTATTTGTGGTTTTTTTAATTACTTCATTGTAAATGGCGTTTAAAATATCTTGTCGCATTGAGGAAGAACCGTGCCAGATGTGTACGTTGAATCACACTTCCACACACAGAACAGTTACACTTGTGCTTTGTTGTTTCGTAGCTTTTATAGTTGCTGGGGACTTAATTAATTAATTGTGTTAACGCAAATTTCCTTTCATTCTTTATTGTTATTCTCTGCAGTCAGATTGCGTACTAATACTAGTCAGTGACAACCGGTACGAGACTTCGTAACCGGACACACAGCGACTAAACTATATTTTCATTTAAAAATAATTAAGCCCCCGTGCACGGTGCCTGAGCGTTGTAGTATAAGGTAAAAGCAGCCTCGCGCATATGTGCTATTGTAATATCAGGTCGCATGTCTTCTTCTTAAGTTGCCAATCCTAAGATTGATTTGCAGCAGCTCTCCATTCAGTGCGATTGTCGGCCAGCCTCTTCAATTCCGTGAAACTTCCGCATCCTAGGTCCTGCATTATCGGGCTTATGTACTTTCTTCTAGGTCTGCCTCTTGCCCTTTTGCCCTCCACAAGGCCTTCCGTTATAGTGTGGAGAAGACTTTCATGTCTCAATGTGTCCCATCCATATATCTCTCCTCTTCTTGACCGTCTTCCAAAGAACTGGAACTTCCTCCGCTCTCTGCAGGACTTCTTCATTTGTCATCCTGGCCGTCCATGGAATTTTTAACATCCTTCGCAGACACCACATTTCGAATCCTTCAATCCTTCTTCTTTCGTCCTCTCCAAGTGTCCAGGTTTCGCTGCCGTAGAGAAGCACACTCCCAACAAAGGTCTTTATTAACCGCTTCCTTAACGACAGACTTATCATATTTGATGTGAGGAGTCCTTTCCTTTTATAGAATGCAATCTTTGCCTGATTTATTCTACTTATTACATCTTTCCTACTACGACCATCTGATGTTATTCTGCTTCCCAAGTAGACAAAGTCTTGTATTTCTTTCAGCTTCTCTCCATTCAGCCTTATATTCGTAATTGCTTGATTATTTTGTTTGCTTGCAACTAAGATTTTTGTTTTTGACTTATTAATTTTCATGTTGTACCGTGTAGCAAGAGTGTTTTCCATTTCCTCCAACACTACTTGTAATTCTTCCTCATTTTCCGCTAGGACAGCAATGTCATCCGCAAAACGCAGCATATCAACTATTTTTCCCTGGATCCTGATTCCATTAGCTTGTCCTAACTTTTCTCTGACCTCGTCCATTGCTTTCTGTATGTACATATTAAATAGGACAGGGGAGAGTGCACATCCCTGTCTCACACCCTGTTTAATTTTTGCTTGTTGTTGATGTTCCCCACATCCCACTATTGCCACCTCTTCTTTGTATATGTTCCATATCGTTCTCCTGTCCTTATACTTAGCTCCAGTTTCCCTCAATATCTGGAATAGCTTTTTCCATTCAACCTTATCAAAGGCTTTTTCGAGGTCAATAAATGCTATGTAGGTGTCCTTTCCTTTTTCCATTCTTTTTTCTATTATGAGCCTTAGGGCCATAATGGCTTCTCGCGTACCTCTCCCTCTTCTAAAGCCAAACTGGTCTTCTGTGAGCATGCATTCCACGTTCCCTTCAATTCTTCTGAGGAGGATGGTCGTCAAAATTTTTGATGCATGTGATGTTAGGCTGAGGGTTCTGTATTGTGCACACGATTTTGCTGACATTTTCTTTGGTAATGGAACAATAATACACTTTTTGAAGTCCTCAGGCAGTTCTCCAGTATCATACACTCCTGGAAATTGAAATAAGAACACCGTGAATTCATTGTCCCAGGAAGGGGAAACTTTATTGACACATTCCTGGGGTCAGATACATCACATGATCACACTGACAGAACCACAGGCACATAGACACAGGCAATAGAGCATGCACAATGTCGGCACTAGTACAGTGTATATCCACCTTTCGCAGCAATGCAGGCTGCTATTCTCCCATGGAGACGATCGTAGAGATGCTGGATGTAGTCCTATGGAACGGCTTGCCATGCCATTTCCACCTGGCGCCTCAGTTGGACCAGCGTTCGTGCTGGACGTGCAGACCGCGTGAGACGACGCTTCATCCAGTCCCAAACATGCTCAATGGGGGACAGATCCGGAGATCTTGCTGGCCAGGGTAGTTGACTTACACCTTCTAGAGCACGTTGGGTGGCACGGGATACATGCGGACGTGCACTGTCCTGTTGGAACAGCAAGTTCCCTTGCCGGTCTAGGAATGGTAGAACGATGGGTTCGATGACGGTTTGGATGTACCGTGCACTATTCAGTGTCCCCTCGACGATCACCAGTGGTGTACGGCCAATGTAGGAGATCGCTCCCCACACCATGATGCCGGGTGTTGGCCCTGTGTGCGTCGGTCGTATGCAGTCCTGATTGTGGCGCTCACCTGCACGGCGCCAAACACGCATACGACCATCATTGGCACCAAGGCAGAAGCGACTCTCATCGCTGAAGACGACACGTCTCCATTCGTCCCTCCATTCACGCCTGTCGCGACACCACTGGAGGCGGGCTGCACGATGTTGGGGCGTGAGCGGTAGACGGCCTAACGGTGTGCGGGACCGTAGCCCAGCTTCATGGAGACGGTTGCGAATGGTCCTCGCCAATACCCCAGGAGCAACAGTGTCCCTAATTTGCTGGGAAGTGGCGGTGCGGTGCCCTACGGCACTGCGTAGGATCCTACGGTCCTGGCGTGCATCCGTGCGTCGCTGCGGTCCGGTCCCAGGTCGACGGGCACGTGCACCTTCCGCCGACCACTGGCGACAACATCGATGTACTGTGGAGACCTCACACCCCACGTGTTGAGCAATTCGGCGGTACGTCCACCCGGCCTCCCGCATACCCACTATACGCCCTCGCTCAAAGTCCGTCAACTGCACATACGGTTCACGTCCACGCTGTCGCGGCATGCTACCAGTGTTAAAGACTGCGATGGAGCTCCGTAGGCCACGGCAAACTGGCTGACACTGACGGCGGCGGTGCACAAATGCTGCGCAGCTAGCGCCATTCGACGGCCAACACCGCGGTTCCTGATGTGTCCGCTGTGCCGTGCGTGTGATCATTGCTTGTACAGCCCTCTCGCAGTGTCCGGTGCAAGTATGGTGGGTCTGACACACCGGTGTCAATGTGTTCTTTTTTCCATTTCCAGGAGTGTATATTTGGCAGATTAATTTATACAATTTATCTTTTATTTCTGTTCCAGCTGCTTTGATGATTTCTGCAGGCAATGAGTCAATTCCTGGTGCTTTTCCGTGCTTAAGTGCCTGTAGTGCCTGATCAAATTCAGACCTTAGTATGCTGTCTCCTAATTCATCTTTATCTACTTCGTCCTCACTTTCAATCATGCCATCTTGTACGTTGCCTCCATATAATTTCTCTAGGTATTCCTTCCACGTAAGTGCTATATCTTCATGCTTATACACCATCTTATTATCCTCTCTTATTAGGGCATTACATCTAATCCTTTGTCCTCCTGAGAAGAAGCGTTTCACTGTTTTGTATGCTAATTCAAGGTTCCCTTTCTTCAGAAGGTCTTCAACTTCTTTGCATCTGTCTTCAAGGAATCTTTCTTTTACTTGCTTCAACTTCCTGTTGATTTTGTTCCTAAGCACTCGGTATGCCGTTTTCTCTTCTTCCGTTTCATTATTTTTGAGCTTCTTTCTTTCCTCAAATATAAGTATTATTTCATCAGTTATCCACTCCTTCCTCTTTTCAGGTTTTTGTTTTCCAATTATCTCTTCAGCTGCTTTTATTAGGCCATCTCTCATATTTTCCCAATGTTGTTCTACATTCTCTATAGGATGCTGTTGAATTAGATCCTTAGCCCTTTCTTGGAACTCCTTCTGCGTCTCACGGTTTCCAAGCTTCCCTGTATCCAGTTTTCCATTTCCTATTTTCTTCCTTATGCATTTGAACTTGAGTCGGCATTCCGCAACAACCATGTTGTGATCACTCACAATATCTGGGCTTGCGTATGCTCTAGAGTCTTTTAGTTGATTTCTAAATCTATTTTGACTAGAATGTAATCAATTTGGTATCGTTCTCTATCCCCTGGTGACTTCCAGGTGTATCTTCTACGGGGGTGATGTTGAAACCACGTGTTGGATATTATCAGTTGATTCCTGTTACAAAATTCTGTAAGTCGGTCTCCTCTATCATTCCTTTTACCAAGGCCGTAGCGTCCAACAGCTGGCTGTACCTCTTTATCTCCTACTATTGCGTCCAGTCTCCCATAATTATTAAATTTGTTTCTCCTTTGATTCCTCTCATGGCTCCATTTAACTCTTCGTATACAGCTTCAACTTCCTCATCCTCCTGGTTTGTGGTAGGCATATAGACCTGTATCACAACCGTCTCTGTAGGTTTGATATCCAGACTGACAAGTATTATCCTTCCTCCATATTGTATATATCCCTTCACTCTCTGCCCCAATTTTCGACTCATAACTATTCCAGCCCCACCTGCTCCAGGTCTATCTTCTATCGTTCCTGTGTGAATTATCCTGTACTCATCACTCCAGAAACCTCCGCAGTTAGGCCATCTCATTTCAGACACTCCTAGTATATCCAACTTCATTTTCTTCATTTCTTGCTTAAGGTTTTCGAGCTTCCCCATCTGCAGTAAGGTGCGGACGTTCCACGTTCCAATTCTACTATAGCTCTTTTTATTTCCTTTCTTCCTACTAACTGTTGAAACGAGATCTCTGGTAGTCCCCTCCCGGAGATCCGAATGAGGGGCTATTACTCAGGATTGCATTTTTACTAGAGCTTGTTTCATATTCATATTATGGCTGCTGATACTTGAGAAATCTAATTAGATCTTTAATGAAGTGGTTTCTCCTTGCCTTCTTCATTCTATGCCGTTGGCCATCATGTGGCTCTTCCGCCTTTAGGGACAGTTTCCCATCCCAAGGACAAGAGAGTGCCCTGCCTCTATCTGCTCATCCGCCCTCCTAGGAGGTCGTTTCGCTTGGTAGAGGGTGTCTCCTTATTCCGGGAGATACTCGGTCGCCATATCCTCGTTAGTGGTAACAGGGTGTACCGTGCAGCAATCCTTGGCTGCAACTCGTGAAGGTGAGGTTGGCATTTGTATGGAGAGGCTGTTTGAGACGCATGTAAATGTTTTAAAAAAAATCTTAGTATTAATCTTTCTTATAAAAATTAAATTTTTGACAATCATTCATCTCAAGTTAAAGAATTTACTAATTTCTCCAGTCCATGGTCATCCCGATTGTTGTAAAAAAATTGTTTCTTTTATACATGACAAATCTATCGGGCAGCATTGCACTGGGCTGTGCCAGAAAAATTTCATATAGGAGCAGATATATACGCGTTATCCGGCGACCTTATTGAGGTAAGAATTCTGAATTTATTCAGTATGATCTTTCAGGGCCATGACGCAGCACTGCTGACGTCCAAATTTACCAGTTTAGATTCACAGTCAGTCAATTATTGAAAGGTTATATTTGAGTCACATTTTTTATTAGGAGGTTAGTCACATTGTATTATTGGTAGGCTACGAAATTTTTTATTGGGAGGTTACGCTGAATGTGAATTGTGAATGCTATACATATAATTATATTTTTTACTGTTGGGAGGTTACACCCTGTTTCAGAACAAAATGGGGTGACAAAGAACTCTTCGATTTCAGTTGCCTATAGAAGAGTCTATACAGTTCGGACCTTTAAAATTGAAGATTTCACACTAACATTGGTCGTATTCTGTACATTTAAGCGCTTCCGAATTGCCATACTCTTCCCCCCCCCCCCCCCCTCCCGCTATCAAATAAGTGTTCTACAATAGTTTTATCCTCACAGTACAGTAAGGCTTCCAAGCATACGCTTTCAGAGATGTGCTTATCATTGCGAAGTTACGCATCGTATGCTGTGTATTATTTCTATAAAACTGCCACTACAACGTAGCGAGTGGAAGCGAACGAGCATTCGCAGACTATCTTCCGGTATTCACTGCTCCCTACCACTCGCTTGTACCTCTAAACAAGCGTTTTCAGTCGAGGGAACAGAAGACAGCGCAAGAGAGCTAGCATACCGTGCCAACCTTGCGAGCGTTATGTTGGGTTTTGGCGCTAATAATC
Source organism: Schistocerca cancellata (assembly GCF_023864275.1). Classification (NCBI taxonomy): domain Eukaryota; kingdom Metazoa; phylum Arthropoda; class Insecta; order Orthoptera; family Acrididae; genus Schistocerca; species Schistocerca cancellata. Next base: position 693,777,333 of record NC_064631.1, read on the forward strand.
GCCAAACAGCTTTCACTCGTTATATCACTGATAGCCAAGATGCACGACTATGATATTTATTAAGGATTAGTTAGCATTACGAGCGCGTTGACTCTGACTAAGCAAGCAAAATGATGCAGGAAAACAGGTATGTAGGCTTAGGTATCTGAATTTATACGCAAGTGGGAAGCGCTTGCAGATAGCGCGCGTTAACGTTCCAGCGTAGCATTATTCCAAAACATTTCACATAGGTTGGTGGGCGCTTTTTTCAGGTTTCGCATTACAATGTGCAAGGTTTTCGTATGTTTTCTGCCGCTGTAAATAATTCGTCTTTATTTACTGTACTGGGACAAAGATGAATAAACGCGCTGCACTAGTAGCGAATCAGATCCTTGACCATGTGTTTATCTGTGGTTTGCTTGCTCGGCTGTCAGTTTTGTAGCGCTGGGGCATTGTTATTTGAGACATAGTAGCGACCAGTTGAGCTATTAGAGAAGGAGATTTGATATTTGTGAATATGAGAGAAATTATCTGGAATAATTTACTATGGAGATGAAAACTTGTTTGTAAACAGATATTATTGATTCTATTGATGGAGAAGATTTTTTGGAGGAAATTTTCAGAGTAACCGATGCGTGCGCAAGAATGAAGTGTTTGTTTGTCAGAACTATTAACTCAAGGAAATCTTTGCCCCTCAGATAACTAATAACAGTCATGATAAGCGTTAATTTGAACTCTTTGTTCTCATTATGTCACAAATAACACAACTGACTGGAATGTCTGTAATTTTTGTAGTCACAGAATTTCGTAATTATTAGGGTCTTCTTATGTTGCATAATGTTTTTGACAATAATCAGAATTTAATTTTTCAAGAACGACTTTCACTGACGTAAAACCATCATTCTTAGCAAAGTTCTGAATATTTTGTCGCATGTGCTTTGCACCTTAGGCCACACGAAGCCGCAGATGGTTTCTGACAAGCAGAAAACAAATTTTGTTGTGAGTAGTTTGTTTTTTCTTCAGCTGCTGCATATGCTGATTTCTGTTAGCTTTCGAGAAAGTCAGTATACCAGTAACAAAACGCCGGGATAAAACAGATAATATACTGGTCCTTCTCAATTGAAATACGCGGCACCATGTTACTTTTATTTCAGGGCAGATCTCACTTTGCATTCTTATGAGGAAGCGGTACGTAGTCAAAATTTTCAGGCGCTAAGCTAAATAAGCAGATTAATTTACTGTGAACAGTGTAAACAATTATTTTCTTCTGAGTTGAGCAGTATTTTATTTTTGTGGATATTTCAAGTCAGACGTTGCTCAGCATGTTACGCAACTCTCAAAATGTGCATCAGTATTGAGTTTTAGTTAAACAGTTTTCACTAAGCACACAGTTAGTTTCTGTTGACATTTAGTTAGATTCATTATTTCAATTTCAGTATTTCATTAAGATTAAAGTGTCATAAGACACCGTTCACATGCGCAGTATAAGGTCAATAAACACTCAATTTGCCCAGTAGCTTAACACGATACCTAAAGCACATGTTACACGAAGAGGAAGTTTTTGAAAAAAAAAAAAAATTCAATGTTTTTATACAAAGATAATTCTTTATAGAAAAGTTGCAGATTGAGCGATACATTTGCAAGCAGAAAACTAATAACGGATGAACAACATAACCAGAAGGAGGGCTAGATTTACACTCTGGTCATTAGCACCTGGAAACATTCACGTTACAATTGTTTCACATTTGAGTATCTGCTGCAGTGACATCTGCGAAGGACGTATGAGATTTATTAAAGCACATATAACGTAGATGATTGTAAGACGCCGCGATAAAACAGCTAATATACGGTCCATCTCAATTCAATTACGCGGCACCATGTTACAGGAACACAGGGAATAAGGTTACACATTTTACGACCACGTGCTTAAACCCTTTGTACCTGGTTGGCCCGGAGTTGTCTTTTTGCTTCTTCCACTGCTAGCCAAACATTTGTTGTGAAATGTAAATTATGGCAGGTTGGGGAGACACTCACAGAATGAGATGCAATTTAACTGGCAAGATCCAAATATATTCTCATAAACAAAACTTTAAATTTTGGGCTGCAGTGTTTACAACTAACATACGAGTGATAGATGTAATCGTCGACGAAGTCCGCTGGAATGTAACGAAGTCAGTTGCTGAAAGTAAATAACTCAGTACAAATGCCTGGAGAACGAACACATAAAATCCACCGTTCAAACAGGCTGTTGTAAATTTAGACGAGTGACATAGTCCTTGTAATTGGCATTAATTAGTTCTAGCGGCCTAATTAGTTATTCTGACGAGCGTATAAGCAGCCGATCGCGAATCTGGTGTTCGATGATTTAACTGTGCGATGTCCGAACGGAAAGTATTTACGCGAGTGATATTTGGTAAAAGCGATTATATGTGTCTCACTTCACATGTCCACGGGAATAATTGTTCAGTACACATTAATTGTCCCGTTCCGACCCGTCGCGGCTGATAGTTGTTCTCTCGACAAGATACACGATTTCACAATTGAGATGTTCAAATAAATCATCAGCGCCGAACCGTCAACACTGATATGAAATACGCAAGTTCGGTGGCATGAATATTCATTACTTCGCAACGCACCGTGAATTGCGTTCTGTTAGGGATGACGGTTATCGCTGAAACAATCAGTTTTCTTTCCACGCCAGTTAAGCCTGACTCTTAAAACCGCTCAAAATAGCCGGTTTCTGAATTAACCGATTTTCGGTTTTTTGTTCCTATTATTTTCTGTATCAAAAGTAGAAATCGAACAAAGAAAAGTGGTAAGTGGTTGGATACTAGAAAAAATTGCCGGTATTCTCGTAGTGTTTATAACTGAATCAGTTATTATGAAAAGTTCATGAGTCCAATTTTTCACAAATTCATATTTCACTACTTTTGCATTCGCCATCTGTAGATGCATGCATCTTTGTTGAGAACGTCATGAGTTTCTGCCTTTAAAACCAAGAAAATCATTGCCAAAATTTTTAGTTGGTATGGAAACGTCATGAGTTCAGGACTCATGACGTTTTCATACTACATCTTCTCATTAGTTTTATGTAATATTTTTTAAATCACTAGAAGTAGCCTATGGTTTATGTCCTTACATTAACAACAATCAAATTTTACCAGTACCGATTTCATGATCTATTGTTGGCATCACATTGTAAGACAAATCTTGTGTGGTTGTTGTCTAATCTTTCATTAGTATTGGCGATTTCATCATAAAAGAGAGCATGGACTCAAATGAAGATGGCAACATCCATAACAAGACGAAAGGCATACGGCATTATGATAAATACAAACACGTCATAATAAAGAAGGCTAGATTACCAGGAGAAGCGTACATTAACTACAAAGGATAAAACATTCCTGCAACTGGTATGTTTGAAAAAGTTTTTCAGTGCTTTCTTTCCTATCTGTGGCACTCTTTCCTACCTTGTGATAGTATGTTTGGGGGGTATAAGAAGAAAGATACGACAAACTGATAGAGCATATTGAACTTATTCTTCGTTCTGCCAATAGAAAGAACTCATTCATAGTCAACTACCATGAGGATAACAACATCGTTAAGAACTATAAGGACTGGTGTCCAGATCTTTTTAAATGCAATTCACAGAGTTTAGAAGCAATGGGCAAAGACAGTTCAGTGAAAGTCAACGACAGTGTTTCACAATACAGTATGTTTGAGTATGGCAGCCACAACCCAGTGTATTAGTAGCCCGATCATTCATTGATGGACTGACTCTAAACTGTTTCAGACTTTTAAAATCCATAGCAAATATCAGTCTCCCGACAACCTTAGCACACGGAGTGAGATATACTATAAACAAAGTTTAGATAAACGATATAAAAAATCTGGAACATTACATCCCAGAGGAGCACAAAAACTTTTATATTGATTTATTAACTTGGCCTACAGCAGCTGAACAAGGTGAAAATGTATGAAGTTTACAGAAAAAGTTGCAACAATGCTTATTTGTAATGATGATTATGTTAAAATACTATTTGTAATTTGTGTTTATTAATAAATTCTAAAAATTCTATAGTTGTACTATTACGTATTTTAATTTGGTTCAAAAAGGTCTTGAGTCCAAGATAAAAAAAAATTAATTTGAAGAATGTGAAAATAAAAATTGATGATTTGAAGATGTAGATTTAATGGTTTCCAGGTACACCAGAGTATAAAAATCCAAGTACTTCATATCTTCTACCATTGAAACATAAAACAGTTTTCTTTGAATATCTCAAAACCATATTTTATGGACTTATGTCCTTTTGTTAATAACTGTTTAATTATTTGAAACTCTGCTTAAAAATCCCGTTGTAATCAGGGATGATATCAGTATTATGCCATTACGAATAGTCCATGGTAAAGGGTGAAAAATGAGGCTGAAGAAGCCTGCTTCCCGTGTTAATTTTTCTGTTTTCAAGGGCTACGAACAGATAAAGAAATTTCCACATCTACATCTACATATATACTCCGCAATCCACCATACGGTGCGTGGTGGAGGGTACCTCGCACCACAACTAGCATCTTCTCTCCCTGTTCCACTCTCAAACAGAACGAGGGAAAAATGACTGCTTATATGCCTCTGTACGAGCCCTAATCTCTCTTATCTTATCTTTGTGGTCTTTCCGCGAAACATATGGTTAAGTTGGCGGCAGTAAAATTGTGCTGCAGTCAGCCTCAAATGCTGGTTCTCTAAGTTTCCTCAGTAGCGATTCACGAAAAGAACGCCTCCTTTCCTCCAGAGACTCCCACTCGAGTTCCTGAAGCATTTCCGTACCACTCACGTGATGATCAAACCTACCAGTAACAAATCTAGGAGCCCACCTCTGAATTGCTTCTATGTCCTCCCTCAATCCGACCTGACAGGGATCCCAAACGCTCGAGCAGTACTCAAGACTAGGTCGTATTAGTGTTTTATAAGCGGTCTCCTCTACAGATGAACCACATCTTCCCAAAATTCTACCAATGAACCGAAGACGACTATCCGCCTTCCCCACAACTGCCATTACATGCTTGTCCCACCTCATATCGCTCTGCAATGTTACGCCCAAATATTTAATCGACGTGACTGTGTCAAGCGCTACACTACTAATGGAGTATTCAAACATTACGGGATTCTTTTTCCTATTCATCTGCATTAATTTACATTTATCAATATTTAGAATTAGCTGCAATTCTTTGCACCAATCACAAATCCTGTCCAAGTCATCTTGTATCCTCCTACAGTCACCCAACGACGACACCTTCCCGTACACAACAGCATCATCAGCAAACAGCCGCAAATTGCTATCCACCCTATCCAAAAGATCATTTATGTAGATAGAAAACAACATCGGACCTACCACACTTCCCTGGGGCACACCAGATGATACCCTCACCTCCGATGAACACTCACCATCGAGGACAACGTACTGGGTTCTATTACATAAGAAGTCTTCGAGCCACTCACATATTTGGGAACCAATCCCATATGCTCGTACCTCATTTAGGAGTCTGCAGTGGGGCACCGAGTCAAACGCTTTCCGGAAGTCTAGGAATATGACATCCATCTGATACCCTTCATCCATGGTTCGCAAGATATCATGCGAAAAAAGGGCGAGTTGCGTTTCGCAGGAGCGATGCTTTCTAAAGCCGTGCTGATGCATTTTATGTAGACACGAGCAGCAGGTCAGCTACTTTCTGTTTTTATTGTACTTTATAAATGAGTAGTATTAAGTTTTTAGTTTATTACTGTTACCATAAACCCTTTCCCCTTTTGTTATTTCATAGAAATGTCGGACAAATCTTTAATCTTCTAAAGCAAATCACGCGTTTTAATTCGTTGTTGCACCTCTTCGTAAAAAATAGTTCAAGATTAGAGTGGGTAGCATTCTGCAATACAACCAATGTCCAACGAGGATAGCGAGAAACTGTCCTGTAGACTTGGTGAGTGCACACTGTACTTAAACCACGATACACGGCAACAGGGACATATTATTTTCTCACCAATGCTGTGCTAATTTTTCCCCTGTGGTTTTACTTGTTTCCGTCGACACTGTTATTAAAATAGCACTAATCGCCTTTGGTATTTTCTCTAATAACTCAATATTTCAAAATAGCGCAAATTTTACGAATAAAAATTACTTCTTTTTTAAGAAAGGTTTATTTAGAAACGAAATATTTTAACACTGTTTTATGGCTAATTGATATTTGGTTTTTTACCCGGTTTGTACAAAAAAAAACACGTTGTATAACACACACCAAACAAATATCGAGAAATACCGGTTATTCGGTGCTAAAGTACCAGTATCGGTTTTTTCCCATCCCATTTCTGGATCCGCGGCACCGATACTGCAAGACAGAACACACGCACACACACACACACACACACACACACACACACACACGCACGTGCGCACCACGTAAGCCAAACCCCGATTCCCTACATTGCGCTCAGCGCTCGCCAGACGTTGACCATCGATATCTTCATGCGGGATACACAGCTTTACTGCAGTATGCCTACTCGATGTCAATAAAGTAAGATTAATTAAATGTAAATACAATACATAAAATCTGGCACATAAACTTCTTGATAAAATATGCTATAAACTCTGTTAGAAGGCAGATAGCGCGACCGTGCGAAAATGATTTTTATTTATTCGGTTATTAGATAAAAAGTATTTAAGAAACCGTGATATATCAGCCATGTAATTATAGCTACAATGAACGTGAAGGACGAGCGTAATCAAGTCTTTGGCACATTCTTAATTTTAGTTGCCAAAATTTAATCAAAATAATAGACATAAAATCGTTCTTGCTAAGTTTCAAAGATGTAAACTGTGCTATTACTTTTCAATGAAAGTACCTACAAAGCTTGTGCTTATTCGCTCCAATCCCACCTCATGGGAGCACATGCTGCCGGTCTCTTGGACTTCACGAGCACTCCTATGACATCTACAGTCTGCTATCAGCAGCATTACATTTTCTTCAGACCGCTGCAACGCTCACGCATCTCAATGTGAACAAGACAAATTCACTCACAAAACAGCAGACGGATGCCGTCTGTGCTGCTAGCGCCAAAGCACCGAAGATGCGATCTTCTAAAAGACCGAGACCCAGCGGAACACGTGCAAATACCTGCGAATACAAGCCGGACACGGGCGAATGGCATCCGCTTGCGCTCGGCTACCGTTTACGTCAAGGCAAATCTCCATCGGCGTTGCTTGTTCGTTAGTGCTCACTCCTGTGTAAACCAGGCACTAGAGCTAATTTTCACGTACTAACACCACATCTAACTACACTCTAGGTGTTCGGAAATACACTCCTGGAAATTGAAATAAGAACACCGTGAATTCATTGTCCCAGGAAGGGGAAACTTTATTGACACATTCCTGGGGTCGGATACATCACATGATCACACTGACAGAACCACAGGCACATAGACACAGGCAACAGAGCATGCACAATGTCGGCACTAGTACAGTGTATATCCACCTTTCGCAGCAATGCAGGCTGCTATTCTCCCATGGAGACGATCGTAGAGATGCTGGATGTAGTCCTGTGAAACGGCTTGCCATGCCATTTCCACCTGGCGCCTCAGTTGGACCAGCGTTAGTGCTGGGCGTGCAGACCGCGTGAGACGACGCTTCATCCAGTCCCAAACATGCTCAATGGGGGACAGATCCGGAGATCTTGCTGGCCAGGGTAGTTGACTTACACCTTCTAGAACACGTTGGGTGGCACGGGATACATGCGGACGTGCATTGTCCTGTTGGAACAGAAAGTTCCCTTGCCGGTCTAGGAATGGTAGAACGATGGGTTCGATGACGGTTTGGATGTACCGTGCACTATTCAGTGTCCCCTCGACGATCACCAGTGGTGTACGGCCAGTGTAGGAGATCGCTCCCCACACCATGATGCCGGGTGTTGGCCCTGTGTGCCTCGGTCGTATGCAGTCCTGATTGTGGCGCTCACCTGCACGGCGCCAAACACGCATACGACCATCATTGGCACCAAGGCAGAAGCGACTCTCATCGCTGAAGACGACACGTCTCCATTCGTCCCTCCATTCACGTCTGTCGCGACACCACTGGAGGCGGGCTGCACGATGTTGGGGCGTGAGCGGAAGACGGCCTAACGGTGTGCGGGACCGTAGCCCAGCTTCATGGAGACGGTTGCGAATGGTCCTCGCCGATACCCCAGGAGCAACAGTGTCCCTAATTTGCTGGGAAGTGGCGGTGCGGTCCCCTACGGCACTGCGTAGGATCCTACGGTCTTGGCGTGCATCCGTGCGTCGCTGCGGTCCGGTCCCAGGTCGACGGGCACGTGCACCTTCCGCCGACCACTGGCGACAACATCGATGTACTGTGGAGACCTCACGCCCCACGTGTTGAGCAATTCGGCGGTACGTCCACCCGGCCTCCCGCATGCCCACTATACGCCCTCGCTCAAAGTCCGTCAACTGCACATACGGTTCACGTCCACGCTGTCGCGGCATGCTACCAGTGTTAAAGACTGCGATGGAGCTCCGTATGCCACGGCAAACTGGCTGACACTGACGGCGGCGGTGCACAAATGCTGCGCAGCTAGCGCCATTCGACGGCCAACACCGCGGTTCCTGGTGTGTCCGCTGTGCCGTGCGTGTGATCATTGCTTGTACAGCCCTCTCGCAGTGTCCGGAGCAAGTATGGTGGGTCTGACACACCGGTGTCAATGTGTTCTTTTTTCCATTTCCAGGAGTGTAAATGCAAGTGGTCGCCTTTTTGATGATTCAGTTTTTATTATGCCGCGACTGGTTTCGAGGCTCTATCAACACATCATCAGGTAGTACTCATATTCAATGTCTGATTGTAGCACTGTGTGGTCGCGCAGCTGTGACAAGACGCAGAAGACATTCGGCGGCTGCGAGTAGGGCTCGCGCACCAAGGGTTCCATATAAAATTATATATATGGACAGTTCATCCATCCCGGGAATCGAGTACCTCGACGATTTTTGCATGTTATCGATATTGAGACTGCCAATATATAGGTTCCAGGGATTTCAAGACTTTCAAGAATGTTTTAATTTCAAGTTTGAAGTCGGAATACAAAAACAAGAAAAGAAATATTTCTTTTTGTGTGATATAAGAATCAATTAACAGCTTTCTGATTTTTCCTTTACGTGGATTGTGAATCCTTTCTTCTTGCCAAATTTCATGATTCTATGACAAGGAGAAGTAACCTTTAGGTTTTAATAAGGAAGTTTGCGTATGTCAAAATAAGTAACATAAATGGCCGTATCTTTTGATTGCAGTGACTTAGAAGCCTATCATTTCTAAACCATCGAAGAACTCTAGACCTCAGATTGTGACATAAGTTTCAACTAAGCCTTCTTGTTTCCGAGAGAAACGGCTCTTAACAGATGGACGGACAGACAAAGAGTCGGAGAGTACATCACAATTTTTTTTCATATGATATACTTAGAAATAAACAATTTCGGATTTTTTCCTTTGCAGTGTGTTAACTGTAAAGACGGCAGAGTTGTGAGGGGAGTGCGGGGAGGAGGAAGCAAGCATTGGCTGGCGAGGCGTGAGGAGCTGTTGGGGGGAGGGGGGGGGGGGACAAGGCACGCCTACCAGTTGCAGTGCTGGCACTACACATTGCGCGTCATGCTTACAAGAAAGCAAACGAAAGGCTTGGAAGTAAAACACGCTTTAAATGTTGTTCGTAAACGAAACTGAAATCGTCATTTACATTAAAATCTCTCTCTCTCTCTCTCTCTCTCTCTCTCTCTCTCTCTCTCTATATATATATATATATATATATATATATATATATATATATATATATATGTCTACTATGCGCTCACAAACCATTCATCCGATTGCAATGAAACTTTGGTGAGTTGTTCTCCGTAGGCCCACCGGTAGGGCTTGTTGGCGACTCCCGAGATGGGCCAGCAACTGCCTCTTCACTCATTTTGATAATGTTTAGCACAACTGCACAATAAAAACACGCACAACAGTACAGCGCAAAACAATAACGAAGCAGACGACAACGGCTACCTTGTACAACACAGTCAGCTACGTAATGTTGGCACCAGTCGAATGTGCTTGCCTACCGAAGGCTCCCGACGTTAACCGACTTCTACCGATTCAGCACTAGGGAGAGGTCTGCCATCTAAAAGTTTACACACTGTATGTTTTCTGTGAAATCTGGCTTCTCGCCAAATTTCATTGTTCTTGATCAACATGAAGTACCTTGTAGGGTTTGATGAGTGACTTTGCGAGTATTAAAATATAGTGGCATAAATCGCCGTAACTTTTGACGGTAAAGACTTACAAGCTGAAGTCAGGTCGCAGTTCTCGGCCGATCTACGTCTACAGAGCGGCATGTTAAGTGTTTATCTTTTTCTATGTTTTACTCTAAGTACATTTGGTACGTGGGTTCCCTTATTCGTACCACACTTACCCACCATATCTTAGATACCATAAAAGAGGAAGCGGGATGGAATCATGGTTGATAGTCACAATTTATAATTTATTGACAATACACCTTTTAAGGAATTTAACAATTACAAATTATGGACTACCGACTAGATAAAGCGATGAAAGTACAGTTAAAAACCCAACGTACTCAGTACTCAAATAAACAGTCCCTTACGAGAAAGTTGTAGGAAACTTAATGTGCCAGGCAATTATAGAAACCTTAAGCATAGCAATTATCAATTACTTCACATAGCCACTTCATCAAATTCCTTAAAACCGGTTGTTACTTTAAGATGGCCACAATTAAAACATTCTTCACTAAAATACCCTTATAAACTTACTATTTCAATCCGTTAAAGAAGCACTTGTTAAAAGGAAAATTACAAACTTAACGTTGCCGGGCACTAATACCCTTCGCTTTATTTTCCTTTCTTAAGAAAACAGAATTACTGACCAACCTCAGAAATTCAAACTCCCATATAGGATTTCCCTCAAAATATATTACATTAAAACAGTTACCAATAAAGGATGACTTAATGACACTTCAACACTAGTGCCAAGCTAAGATCCAATTACATAACATGATAGAACCACTTACATAAAAAACAACGGAAACACTGATCTTTAAAAATGAATGTTCACGTGATCAGGCGCGTTAATAAAAGACTACTAGGAAGAGCTGCGCAAGGAACTCAGCAGATGCTATCCAATTTAAAGTTTAGCCAGTTGCCATTCGTTAATATTTAAGGAAACAGGTTCGTATAGGAACAGGTTACATAAAATATATATTTATATATCTACCACTTAACCCGCCTTGGCGGAAGGAAGATAAATACTAAACTTTGGAAGGCGGTATGTGAGTAATTCCCGTTAGTGGCCAGGTTCTTAAACACTGCCAGGCCTAGACCTCGGATGACACTTCACTCCCCACCAAGCCGCTGGCGCAAAGGTTTTTGCGCGAATCACAAAGGCATTCCAATAACTCTGAAACACAGAAACACCCGGCAGAACCTTTGATTCGATATATGGGTAGAGGTGTAAAGGAACACGTTACACTGCTGACAAATTCGCAACTTTGACCTTAAGAATTTTACACATGGAAAACTGTATTAATAGAGTGTAGGCTTAAAAAACGCCAACATAAAATCATTTGATTACAAGAAACACAGAGCACAAGTAAAACTTCTGAGCAAGATTTCAAATAACGGCCACCATTTAACTAGGCCAACTGAACTCTTCACACGATTTTCGTCTATGAAAGTCTCACCATAATAATAAAATTTAAATGACTCTTAGTGTCTCGGTCAACAATAGACAATTACGACCACTTACTCACATCACTGCCTACAGGAAAATTAAAGAGACCTTTGGAGATAAGAGAACCACTTGTATGAACATCAAGAGCTCAGATGGAAACCCAGTTCTAAGCAAAGAAGGGAAAGCAGAAAGGTGGAAGGAGTATATAGAGGGTCTATACAAGGGCGATGCACTTGAGGACAATATTATGGAAATGGAAATGGAAGAGGATGTAGATGAAGATGAAATGGGAGATACGATACTGCGTGAAGAGTTTGACAGAGCACTGAAAGACCTGAGTCGAAACAAGGCCCCCGGAGTAGACAACGTTCCATTGGAACTATTGACGGCCTTGGGAGAGCCAGTCTTGACAAAACTCTACCATTTGGTGAGCAAGATGTATGAAACAGGCGAAATACCCTCAGACTTCAAGAAGAATATAGTAATTCCAATCCCAAAGAAAGCAGGTGTTGACAGATGTGAAAATTACCGAACAATGAGTTTAATAAGCCACAGCTGCAAAGTACTAACACGAATTCTTTACAGACGAATGGAAAAACTAGTAGAAGCCGACCTCGGGGAAGATCAGTTTGGATTCCGTAGAAATACTGGAACACGTGAGGCAATACTGACCTTACGAGTTGTCTTAGAAGAAAGATTAAGGAAAGGCAAACCTACGTTTCTAGCATTTGTAGACTTAGAGAAAGCTTTTGACAATGTTGACTGGAATACTCTCTTTCAAATTCTAAAGGTGGCGGGGGTAAAATACAGGGAGCGAATGGTTATTTATAATTTGTACAGAAACCAGATGGCAGTTATAAGAGTCGAGGGACATGAAAGGGAAGCAGTGGTTGGGAAGGGAGTAAGACAGGGTTGTAGCCTCTCTCCGATGTTATTCAATCTCTATATTGAGCAAGCAGTAAAGGAAACAAAAGAAAAATTTGGAGTAGGTATTAAAATCCATGGAGAAGCAATAAAAACTTTGAGGTTCGCCGATGACATTGTAATTCTGTCAGAGACAGCAAAGGTCTTGGAAGAGCAGTTGAACGGAATGGATGGTGTCTTGAAGGGAGGATATAAGATGAACATCAACAAAAGCAAAACGTGGATAATGGAATGTAGTCGAATTAAGTCGGGTGATGTTGAGGGTATTAGATTAGGAAATGAGACACTTAAAGTAGTAAAGGAGTTTTGCTATTTGGGGAGCAAAATAACTGATGATGGTCGAAGTGGAGAGGATATAAAATGTAGACTGGCAATGGCAAGGAAAGCGTCTCTGAAGAAGAGAAATTTGTTAACATCGAGTATAGATTTAAGTGTCAGGAAGTCATTTCTGAAAGTATTTGTATGGAGTGTAGCCATGTATGGAAGTGAAACATGGACGGTAAATAGTTTGGACAAGAAGAGAATAGAAGCTTTTGAAATGTGGTGCTACAGAAGAATGCTGAAGATTAGATGGGTAGATCACATAACTAATGAGGAAGTATTGAATAGGATTTGGGAGAAGAGAAGTTTGTGGCACAACTTGACCAGCAGAAGGGATCGGTTGGTAGGACATGTTCTGAGGCATCAAGGGATCACCAATTTAGTATTGGAGGGCAGCGTGGAGGGTAAAAATCATAGGGGGAGACCAAGAGATGAATACACTAAGCAGATTCAGAAGGATGTAGGTTGCAGTAGGTACTGGGAGATGAAGAAGCTTGCACAGGATAGAGTAGCATGGAGAGCTGCATCAAACCAGTCTCAGGACTGAAGACCACAACAACAACAACAACTCACATCACGTGCATAATACGAAGGAACGGGTTCCACAGCTTCACGGCTTCACTTTAAATTTTGTTCCCAGCGAAGGCACAAAACTTGTATCTCCAAGCTGCCCATGTCGCCAAAACGGCCGACCAACTTCACACCACAACATGTAACGGTCATCACGCTCGTTCGGCAGCCGTTGACACTCGTCTCCCAGCGAATGTCACGAGATCTTGAGGGTTACCCGTCGAAGGCTAACAACCAACTCGCTTCGCCCGCCAAGGTAAGACAGGTGAAAAGCAAAGATAGCTTAGCTCAACCACATTCGATCTCAACGATACACGAACAAAATGACACTGGCGCCAGCTCGCCACGGCTCAACATTTATTGAAGTTCGTGCTTGTTTTTCTGTAGAGGGGTTAACCTGGCGTGTCAGTGTAAATTCATTCAGTCTGTAGCGCAATAGTTGCTCATTTGCTTTGTTTTGAAGGCATCCGTCAGTTCGTTTAGCAAGCCAGTCAGGGTCCAACTTTCGGCTGATACGCGTCTACAGAGCTGGAAGTTTTTTCGGTGTTTTCCTCGTAGTATATGTATTAAATTTCGTGCCTGTTTTTCTGTTTAAGAGGTTTAGTCTCTCGTTTTTGTAAGGCTGAATTCATTCAGTCTACAGCGCAATTTGTCTCACTGAAGATCCAGTTACATAAACCCATTAACGCATCAGCGTCCATTGGTGACACATCAGGAGGGTAGCAAATTTCATATTTAGGATTCTGTCTGCTTTTATAGTTTACTTCTTCGGTTAGTCTTGCTAGAGTGGCTAGAATGTGTGCATGCTGTGTGCGGAAGCAGGAGGAAAAAATGGCTCAGAGCACTATGGGACTTAACTTCTGGGGTCATCAGTCCCCTAGATCTTAGAACCACTTAAACCTAAGTCACCCAAGGACATCACACACATCCATGCCCGAGGCAGGATTCCAACCTGCGACCGTAGCGATCGCGCGGTTCCAGACTGTAGCGCCTAGAACCGCTCGGCCACCCCAGCCGGCGATGCAGTAGGAACTGGCCGCGGTTCGCGAGCAGTTGAATGTGTTTTCGGCTATGGTCAGTCAACTGCAGACTGCTGCCATTCTCGTGGGACACCTCAGGTAAAGGTGTCGCTTATTTTGCCCATGGGTTCTGTTTCCGAGGCACCTCCTGAACCCAGAGAGGTGGATCCGCCCTGACAGAAGTGTGTGGAGGGCCATCTACATCTACATCTACATGGATACTCTGCAAATTATATTTAAGTGCCTGGCAGAGGGTTCATCGAACCACCTTCACAATTCTGTTTTATTCCAATCTCGTATAGCGCACGGAAAAAATGAACACTTATATCTTTCCATACGAGCTCTGATTTCCCTTATTTTATCTTGGTGATCGTTCCTCCCTATGTAGGTCGGTGTCAACAAAATATTTTCGCATTCGGAGGAGAAAGTTGGTGACTGGAATTTCGTGAGAAGATTCCGTCGCAACGAAAAACGCCTTTCTTTTAATGATGTCCAGCCCAAATCCTGTATCATTTCTGTGACACTCTCTCCCATATTTCGCGATAATACAAAACGTGCTGCCCGTCTTTGAACTTTTTCGATGTACTCCGTCAGCCCTATCTGGTAAGGACTCCACACCGCGCTGCAGCATTCTAAAAGAGGACGGACAAGCGTAGTGCAGGCAGTGTCCTCAGTAGATCTGTTACATTTTCTAAGTGTCCTGGCAATAAAATGCGGTTTTGATTAGCCTTCCTCACAACATTTTCTGTGTTCCTTCCAATTTAAGTTGCTCGTAATTGTAATAGTTAGGTATTTAGTTGAATTTACGGCTTTTAGATTAGACTGATTTATCGTGTAACCGAAGTTTAACATACATACATACCTACATTAATCCTTTTTCCGTAGATCATGAATACGACATTTCGTAATAATGTGGAACGTGTCACTTTAACATAAGTTTTCTTTACTCAAAGTAATTAATAATTTTTTTTTTACAGTTGCTACTTCATATCTAAGAATTCATCTAATGAGTAGGAGTTGTCATTCAGAAATTCTTTTAATTTGCTTTTAAATGTTGGTTGGCTATCTGTCAGAATTTTAATACTATTAGGCAAATGACCAAAGACTTTTGTGGCAACATAATTCATCCGTTGCTGTGCCAAAGTGATATTTAATCCAGAATAGTGAATATCATCCTTTCTTCTAGTGTTGTAGCTATGCACTTCGCTGTTATTTTTGAATTGGGATGGGTTATTAATTATTAGTCGATAAACGACAGCGTCATGTGCAAACAACCTAAGACGGCTGCTCAGATTGTCTCCAAAATCGTTTATATAGATAAGGAACATCAAAGGGCTTACAACACTACATCTACATCTACATTTATACTCCGCAAGCCACCCAACGGTGTGTGGCGGAGGGCACTTTACGTGCCACTGTCATTACCTCCCTTTCCTGTTCCAGTCGCGTATGGTTCGCGGGAAGGGCACTTTACGTGCCACTGTCATTACCTCCCTTTCCTGTTCCAGTCGCGTATGGTTCGCGGGAAGAACGACTGTCTGAAAGCCTCTGTGCGCGCTCTAATCTCTCTAAATTTACATTCGTGATCTCCTCGGGAGGTATAAGTAGGGGGAAGCAATATATTCGATACCTCATCCAGAAACGCACCCTCTCGAAACCTGGCGAGCAAGCTACACCGCGATGCAGAGCGCCTCTCTTGCAGAGTCTGCCACTTGAGTTTTGGGAACGCCAGATATCACTTCTATTTTACTCGATGACATTCCGTCTGACCTCTCTGACAGGAAATCACAAATCCAGTCACATAACTGACACGGTACTCCATAAGCACGCAATTTCACTACAAGCCGCTGGTGTAGTATAGTGTCAAAAGCCTTCCGGAAATCCAGAAATGCGGAACCGGGCTGAAATCCCTTGTCAATAGCACTCAACACTTCATGTGAATAAAGAGCTAGTTGAGTTTCACAGGAACGATGTTTTCTAAACCCATGTTGACTGCGCGTCAATAGACAGTTTTCTTCGAGGTAATTCATATCTAATGTAGAAACTGGCCTTGGCTCGCTAATACACGTCAGCAACACCGACGCCTGTCGCATGGGTTCTGAGGGCATCCTCAGTTCATGCAGGCGGTTAGCGCAGGTGGTGAGACTGCCGGCCCCGCACCTGGGGTGCAAACATAGCTTGCAGTTGCAGTATTGTTCCCAGAGTTGATCGGGGTTCTTTGGTTTGGAGCCGAGTAGAAGGTCTCAGTCAAATTGCTTCGTCGACTCTGTGACCGTCTTGGCTGCAGATTTCTAGACCTTCTTTGTAGTGTGGTGGTTTGTAGGACTCCCCTTGATGGTTCAGGGGTGTCCTACACAAAGGAAGCAGCTACTCGGGCACCAGAGTACTTGTTGAGTGCACATGAAGGTTTTCTAGGCTAGACGGCAGTTTGAGGTGCTCTATCAACACGATCCAGTCACAAGCAAGGGACGTCAGACCGCTTTCAGAGTCAAGACACTTCGACTGCAAAAATTTCTCAGTAAATTGTCGAAGTTTTCTTAATAAAGTTATTGTTGTAAGTAGGCTGTTTAGGTTTTCATGTTGGTAACGTCACGTAGCGCTCTGTACGAAAATCACTGGCTGTGATGTGTGCAGTCTGTGGCTGGTTGGCATTGTTGGAATATTCACTATTGTAGTGTTGGGCAGTTGGATGTGAACAGCGCGTAGCGTTGCGCAGTTGGAGGTGAGCCGCCAGCAGTGGTGGATGTCGGGAGAGAGATGGCCGAATTTTGAGAGCGGACGATCTGCACATGTGTCCCTCAGAAAAATAAAATTTGTAATACTGGATGTCATGACCTGATATATAAGATAAATATTGATTGTTCTCTGTCAAAATCTTTCATTTGCTGACTATGCCTATCAGTAGCTAGTGCCTTCCGTAGTTAGAATCTTTTATTTACCTGGCAGTATTGGCGCTCGCTGTATTGCAGTAGTTCGAGTAACGAAGACTTTTGTGAGGTAAGTGATTCGTGAAAGGTATAGGTTATTGTTAGTCAGGGCCATTCTTTTTTAGGGATTTTTGAAAGTCAGACTGCGTTGCGCTAAAAATATTGTGCGTCGGTTTAGTGATGATCAGAATAAGTAAAGAGAGAAATGTCTGAGTACGTTCAGTTTTGCTCAGCTGTTTGAAAATCAAATAACGTAAGGGGTTTACCAGCACAGTAATTCATAAATTTTTCTAAGGGGAGGTTTCATTGTATTTACTGCCCTCCAGGAAAGTACTCGCGCTCAGATTATTGGTTCAGATGGTTCAAATGGCTCTGAGCACTATGGGATTCAACATCTTAGGTCATAAGTCCCCTAGAACTTAGAACTGCTTAAACCTATCTAACCTAAGGACATCACACACACCCATGCCCGAGGCAGGATTCGAACCTGCGACCGTAGCAGTCCCGCGGTTGCAGACTGCAGCGCCAGAACCGTTAGACCACCGCGGCCGGCGCTCAGATTATTCTTTGGACCTAGAGCTGACTGAAAACCGAATTGGAAAGCTCTGGGATTTGTAGCGAGTCGTGGAAAGTATACCGGAAAGACAGATTGGAGGTCATAGTGGAGGGAGTGTTCATTGCAAGCTACAAAATATTGTCTCCATAGAGGTTGAAGTTGAGTGTGACAGTGAAGTGATCGCGTATAACAGGTGTTGGTGAAAGCAAGCTAATTGTTGGATGTTTTTACCGGCTCTCCTATGATATTTCCAATCATTGAAAGAAAGTCCACGGTCAGTAGGGCGGAAATACCCAGATTATACAATACTAGTTGGAGGTGACTTTAACCTGCCGAATAGAGACTGGGATCTCTATGGATTCATTGTGGGGGGAATACTTTTGAACACGTTTCCTGAAAACTGTGTTGAGCAGCTAACTCGGCAGCCAACACGCAACGGAAACGTCTCAAGTTTTATACCTACAAACAGCCGTGATCTTATCGACAATGTCAGTATAGAAACGGGGATTAGTGATAATCGTATCATTATAGCAACTACCAGTGGAGAACGCTAAAGAGTGTTTCTGCTAGAGAGAGCAGACAAGTAGTTGTTGGCATCTGACGTAGACCATGAATTGAAATCAGTTAGTTCCAGTAAGAGGGACGTAGAGGGATTACGGGCAGAGTTTAAGCAGACAGTAAACCGTGGTCTGGAGAGCTATGTGCCTAGTAAGTGGATGAAGGATGGAAAAGAACCACCATGGTTTAATAACGAAATTCGGAAGATGCTGAGGAAGCGGAGGCTGTAACACTCTCGGTTCCAAAGAGAGCGCACAAATGACGACAAACAGAAGTTAGTAGAGATTCGTGCCTCTGTGAAAAGATCTACGCGCGAAGCATACAACAATTACCACGTCACACCTTAGCAAAAGATATGGCAGAGAATCCGAGCAAATTCCAGTCCTATCTAAATTCGCTAAGCAGGTCTAAGGCTTCCATTCAGTCCTTATTGACCAAACTGGTGTGGCAATTGAAGATAGCAAAGGAAAGCTAAAGTTTAAAATTTGACGCTCGAGAAATCGTTCACACACGAGAATCGTATAAACATATCGTCATTTGAAACTTCCTGGCAGATTAAAACTGTGTGCCCGACCGAGACTCGAACTCGGGACCTTTGCCTTTCGCGGGCAAGTGCTCTACCATCTGAGCTACCGAAGCACGACTTACGCCCGGTACTCACAGCTTTCACTTCTGCCAGTACTTCGTCTCCTACTTTCCTATCAGCGCACACTCCGCTGCAGAGTGAAAATCTCATTCTGGAAACATCCCTCAGGCTGTGGCTAAGCCATGTCTCCGCAATATCCTTTCTTTCAGGAGTGTTAGTTCTGCAAGGTTCGCAGGAGAGCTTCTGTAAAGTTTGGAAGGTAGGAGACGGGGTACTGGCAGAAGTAAAAGCTGTGAGTACCGGGCGTGAGTCGTGCTTCGGTAGCTCAGATGGTAGAGCACTTGCCCGCGAAAGGCAAAGGTACCGAGTTCGAGTCTCGGCCGGGCACACAGTTTTAATCTGCCAGGAAGTTTCATATCAGCGCACACTCCGCTGCAGAGTGAAAATCTCATTCTGGATATCGTCATTTGACCACTGGACAGACTCTTGTAAGGAGGTTTAGAATAAACATCCCTGGCTTGGAGAAACAACTTAAGGATTTGAAAACAAATACATCACCAGGTCCGTCCAAATCCAGCAACTTTCACATGCTGAAATATCAGATCTGAAGATGGTTCTGAATGAACCGAAACCGGTCATATTATTATTATTATTATTAAGCATTACAATCCATGAAGGCTTTTTGCTGCAGAATGGACAATGTTGAACCACTTTGCTCTGTCTTTACAAGTAATTTGCCACTGTCTGTCATGTCCTAGTTTTCTGAGATCGTCTTGAATATTGTCCAAGTATCTCATGCGTGGGCGTCCAAGAGGTCGTCTTCCGGTGGGAATCTCTTCAGTCACTTTCTTGATGGTCCTGTTTGGTGGTGCTCTGATGACATGCCCTATCCATTTCAGTCTTTTGGCTTTAATTTTGGCCACTATATCGGAGTCTTTATATAATTTGTAAATTTCATTGTTATTTAGCAATCTCCATTCATCACTGATCCTATCTCTTATGGGTCCAAATATTTTTCTCAAAATTTTTCGTTCAAATACTCTTAATCTGTTTTCCTCTTTTTTTGTGAGAGTCCAGGTTTCAGATCCATAGGTGAGTACTGGTATAATCAATGATTTGTATACTTGTAGTTTGGTGTTCCTAGATATTAACTTGCTTTTGAAAACTGTCAAGAGACTATAGTAGCATTTGTTAGCCTTCTGAATTCGTGATTCTATTTCAATTTTTATGGAGTTGTCAGAGGTTACTATTGTACCAAGGTAATTAAATTCATTTGTCTTTGTGAAAGCTGTGTTATTAATTTGCAGTACATTATTATTTGATGGATAGCGGGATAAGATAAAGTACATTGTTTTGTCTGTATTCAGCTGGAGGCCTGTGCCATTTGTGGCTTTAATTAATTGTGCTGTAAGAAGCTTCAAATCATTCTCACTGTCAGATAATAATGCAATGTCATCAGCGTATGCTACAATGTTAATTTTGCTTTCCAGTTGTGCTCCAATTTGTAGTAGCTTTACTTTTTGGATTATTCTATTGATTACTATGTTAAAGAGAACTGGTGAGAGTGAATCCCCTTGTTTGACTCCAGTTTTAACCTCAAAGTCTTCAGAAAGTTTGCCAGCTACTTTTATTTTGTATTTTGAGTTTAAAGTGCAAGCTTTTATTAAATTTATCAATTTGTTAGGGATGCCAATCTGCCTCATGCACTTCCATAAATATTCCCTGTTGATACTGTCAAAAGCTTTTTTAAAATCAATGAAAAGCATATGTACATTTTGATTGAATTCATATTTCTTTTCACCCAACATCCTTAGGACATATATATTGTCAATAGTCGATCTGTTAGGTCTAAATCCACATTGGGCATCATCTAGGGAGTCTTCAACGTAAGGGCTTATCCTTGCTAACAGTATATTTGTCAGAATTTTATATGTTGTGTTTAGTAACGCAATTCCTCTGTAGTTTGAACAATTTGTTGGGTCCCCCTTCTTGTATATAGGGCACACAACTACTTCTTTCCAATCATGTGGGACCTGTTCCTGCTTCCAGATGTTGGTGATGATTTTGTGTAAGCAGTTTACAAAAGGAAATTTACTGAGCTTCCATATATCTGTGTCTATACCATCACTTCCAGGAGCTTTATGTCTCTTCAGCTTCTTGATGCTTTCTTTAATTTCTGCTAAGCTGGGCTCTTCGTCCGATGGGTCAGCAGTGAGATATTCATTGTCATCTTCCTGAGAGACGCTTATAGTTGGAGCATTTAGTAACTCATTAAAATATTCCTTCCATCTGTTAGCAATGTCACTTCTTTCTGTTAGCAAGGAGCCATCTGGGTCTGTTATGAACTGTCCATAATTTTTTATATTCCCACTTTTAAACATATTTATGCTCTTGAAAAATCCTCTGGAGTCTGTGGTACGGTCATTCTCAGCTCTTTTTAATTTGTAATTCATAAAATCCCTTTTCTTTTTCCTAATGAGTTTCCTATGAGTTTCATATGAATAATAAAAAAAATTTTTGCAATCAAGACGGATTTTAAGCAACATCATATGGAATATGTTCACAGATGTGTGAGTGGCTCGATGACTTCTTAAGTAATAAGACCCAGTATGTTGTCCTCGACAGCCAATGTTCATCAGAGCCAACAATATCGTCAGGAGTGCCCCAGGGAAGTGTGACAGGACTGCTATTGTTCTCTATATGCATAAATGATTTGGTGGACGGGGTGGGCAGCAATCTGTAGTTGTCTGCTGATGATGCTGTGGTGTACGGTAAGGTTTCGAGGTTGAATGACAGTAGGAACGTACAAGACGACATAGACAAAATTTGTAGTTGTTGTGATGGATGGCAGATAGCTCTAAATATGGAAAATTTTACGTTAATGCGGATCGACAGGAAGAACAAAACTGTAATGTTTGATTACTGTGTTATTAGTGTTCTGCTTGATACGGTCAAGTCGTTTAAACATCTGGGAGTAACGCTGAAAAGCGATATGAAATGGAACGTGCATATGAGAATTGCGGTAGGGAAGACGAATCGTCGACTTCGGTTTATTGGGAGAATTTTAGGGAAGTGTGGTTCATCTGTAAAGGAGACCGCATACAGGACGCTGGAGCGAACTATTCTTAAGTACTGCTAGAGTTTTTGGGATCCGCACCATGTCGGATTAAAGGAAAACATCGAAGAAATTCAGAGGCGGGCTGCTGGATTTGTTACCAGTAGGTTCGAACAACACGTAAGTGTTACGGAGATACTTCGGGAGCTCAAACGGGAAGGCGACTTCTTTTCGAGAAACACTATTGAGAAAATTTAGGGAATCGGAATTTGATGCTGACTGCCGAACGATTCTACTGCCGCCAACTCACATTGCGCGCTAGGACCACGAACATAAGATTGGAGAAGTTAGGACTCATACGGAGGCACATAGACAGTCGTTCTACATCAGTCTATTTGCTAGCGGAACAGGAAAGAAAATGAGTGGTAGTGGTACGAGGTAGTCTCCGCCACGCACCATATGGTGGCTTGTGGATTATCTATGTAGATAGTGCCAAGGGATCATAGACCTTACTATGTGACATCAATTTCAAGTTGACGCGTCTCCCCGTTGCTGAGAAAAACGGGTTTGAACAATTGGACAGAAAGATGGACAGACAGATGGACATCAAAGTTATCCTATAAGGATTCCTTTTTTACCAATTGAGGTACGGAACCCCAAAAACGAACCAAGTAAGTACTGAATATGGCAAAGTATCGGGAATTATTTACATCACAAGATCGACTTGAAGGCGTTACTTATACACTCCTGGAAATTGATATAAGAACACCGTGAATTCATTGTCCCAGGAAGGGGAAACTTTATTGACACATTCCTGGGGTCAGATACATCACATGATCACACTGGCAGAACCACAGGCACATAGACACAGGCAACAGAGCATGCACAATGTCGGCACTAGTACAGTGTATATCCACCTTTCGCAGCAATGCAGGCTGCTATTCTCCCATGGAGACGATCGTAGAGATGCTGGATGTAGTCCTGTGGAACGGCTTGCCATGCCATTTCCACCTGGCGCCTCAGTTGGACCAGCGTTCGTGCTGGACGTGCAGACCGCGTGAGACGACGCTTCATCCAGTCCCAAACATGCTCAATGGGGGACAGATCCGGAGATCTTGCTGGCCAGGGTAGTTGACTTACACCTTCTAGAGCACGTTGGGTGGCATGGGATACATGCGGACGTGCATTGTCCTGTTGGAACAGCAAGTTCCCTTGCCGGTCTAGGAATGGTAGAACGATGGGTGCGATGACGGTTTGGATGTACCGTGCACTATTCAGTGTCCCCTCGACGATCACCAGTGGTGTACGGCCAGTGCAGGAGATCGCTCCCCACACCATGATGCCGGGTGTTGGCCCTGTGTGCCTCGGTCGTATGCAGTCCTGATTGTGGCGCTCACCTGCACGGCGCCAAACACGCATACGACCATCATTGGCACCAAGGCAGAAGCGACTCTCATCGCTGAAGACGACACGTCTCCATTCGTCCCTTCATTCACGCCTGTCGCGACACCACTGGAGGCGGGCTGCACGATGTTGGGGCGTGAGCGGAAGACGGCCTAACGGTGTACGGGACCGTAGCCCAGCTTCATGGAGACGGTTGCGAATGGTCCTCGCAGATACCCCAGGAGCAACAGTGTCCCTAATTTGCTGGGAAGTGGCGGTGCGGTCCCCTACGGCACTGCGTAGGATCCTACGGTCTTGGCGTGCATCCGTGCGTCGCTGCGGTCCGGTCCCAGGTCGACGGGCACGTGCACCTTCCGCCGACCACTGGCGACAACATCGATGTACTGTGGAGACCTCACGCCCCACGTGTTGAGCAATTCGGCGGTACGTCCCCCCGGCCTCCCGCATGCCCACTATACGCCCTCGCTCAAAGTCCGTCAACTGCACATACGGTTCACGTCCACGCTGTCGCGGCATGCTACCAGTGTTAAAGACTGCGATGGAGCTCCGTATGCCACGGCAAACTGGCTGACACTGACGGCGGCGGTGCACAAATGCTGCGCAGCTAGCGCCATTCGACGGCCAACACCGCGGTTCCTGGTGTGTCCGCTGTGCCGTGCGTGTGATCATGCTTGTACAGCCCTCTCGCAGTGTCCGGAGCAAGTATGGTGGGTCTGACACACCGGTGTCAATGTGTTCATTTTTCCATTTCCAGGAGTGTAGTTATGTCTTCAAGTCGATCTTGTGATGTAAATAATTTCTTATACCTCGCCCTGTCCATTCAGACACGGAACTTATTTTTATATGTTTCTTTAAGATGCCAGTAGTGTATATTTATTGTTTTGTTCCTCCTCTCCCTCACCAGTGAGTGCTGGTAATTCCTTCTCACGTTACGGACTTAGGTGCCCAACTCTGTCAATTTCCTGTTGCAAGGTGTCGCAGGAGTACCCCTGTACCGCCTGTTCGGAATGTAATTTGCCTGCGCAGCTGTGTAAGAGCATGTACCCAAAGATTTGTGTTTTCAGGTAAATTATCCAAGTGTAAAGAAGCTGCAGACAACCTTGTAGGTAGGGCCACCACAGCTATGAGTTGGCATCTTGGGTATTAATAAACCGCTTCAACTGTATTTAGTCCTTTACCAGTTTCGTGACACTAAAAGCCACAGCTCTGATGTTTTATTAAGGCTCACTAGCCATTTGACCATCTTCCGTGTGGATGCACAAACAGTGCCCAAACTCTTACGAGAATTGGCAAAAAGCAGCGAGTAATGAGTATAATTGGCAGGGGCACTATGAATATAGTGCGGTACAATAAGTTGGGAATGTGGGTCTCACGGGAGGCGTGCCAGAGATAAGTCCCTGCAGTCGCACTACCCTCCGTGTCTTCGGTGGCTCAAATGCCGGCACGGTAACTCAGCGTGTTCGGTCAGAGGGTTAGTTGCACTCTGTAATAAGAAACTGAGTTAATCAATCAACAACGAACTTAAATGGGTGTCTTACGACGTCCGCCCAGAGCAGATGCAACAAACGAAAGCGAACAAAATGAGATTTTTTTTAAAGAAAAAGATGGATAGAGCTTCTGCCATGTAAGCAGGAGATCCCGGGTTCGAGCCCGGATTGGGGCATAAATTTTCAACTGTCCCTGTTGACTTATATCAACGCCTGCATAGCTAGGGGTATTCTTTTCATTGTGATTTTATTTATATGTTCCCCTGAAGAAGTGGCTTTTAGTCCCACAAAACCGGTAGTCATCCAATAAAAAAAGGACTAAATACAGCTGAAGCGGTTTATTAATACGGAAGATACAAGGAAGCTACTTCGGCAGTAAGTGTATTCCAATTTGCTCTCTTCAATCTCAGCCTTGCACTTCCCTATCAGCTTCACTACCTCTGTTGTCAGTTACTGTTCTGATATGGAAAATTACTGAATGCTCACTAATGGTCATGTTTTGTTTAACAACCCAAGTTACGAGAGCTAAAGTAAGGTTCGATACGCCCCGAAATGGAAACCACTGTAAAAATCAGAAACGTTTTATTTGCAACACCTTCCAGCTACTTCTTTACATAGTCGCCGCTTCGACTTAGACATCTGTCGCAGCATTCTGACAACTTTACAGCACCCTTGTTATAGACGCCTGTGCATTCTACCAGCTGTCTGCGCTGGACTGCAGTTCGTTGCATGTGACAACGTTGTCTTCATTGCCAGCGGTTCATGTGAGGAGAGGTTAAAATCAGAGGGAGCCGTGTCTGGGCTGTATGGTGGGTGAACAAAGACTTCCCACTGGAAACGCTGCAGGAGCGTCTGCCCCTGCAATGTGCTGCCGAGAAGAAGGAAATGCACGACAATTACGTTATGTGGGCTGCATGAAATCAGGCGCAATCTCACGGCAGGATCTACTGGACATCTTTAAGTGCTCACTGTGCGCTCAGAACGAAGACAGCGACGTGACGTGATCGACATGCATACTAGAGACACTTTCCAACATATCTTTGTAAAGCTTTATCGGGTTTTCACCAGGTGTACATTTCGCGTCCGATTGGATCTTAATTTGCGAATAGCCCTCGTATAAAATTATGAGCCGCTGCCCGATTTCCAGGATACCGTTTACATTGGTTTCTGCACCATTACTATTTGTAAATGTGCTAGGCTATCCTTTTTTACTTATCACAGCTAGGTCCAGGTTTTGAATTGAGTCTTGTAATACTAAATTTACAATGAGCTGTGGTAAAATTTGCTGTTTTGAAGAGAGCGCCGCAGTGCGTAGTGTAAAGCAGTCGCCCTCCGTTTCTGGCTGTGGCGCCGCTGTGGCAATCGCAGCTTTGTTGTCTCCCTCTGGTGGGAAAGGGGAAAAGGTAGCCTGTTCAGGTGCATTTAAGGGGCGCTATGAGCTCGCCAATTAGTCAGTCTGTCAGTCTCGGTGAGTCTGATCAGTTGGTCAGCCGGGTCAGTGTGGGGCAGTCAGTCTCTGTCTATCGTCCGGAGTGCTAGTATGTGTTGGACCGCCAGTCTGCTCGAGTTTGCTCAGGCAATGGCCATTGGCGGTTGGATCGACCGGTTGGGCGGTCACGCACTTGGATACAAGATGACTGGTCCGGCTTGAGCGTCGGCACATGTGAGGTCGCCACGTGAGTCCAGTGGGCCGCGCCGTATAGCGAGGGGTAGTGGCTTCGCGGCCGACACGAGAGCAACAGGAGTCAATCCACGACGTCGGTCTGGCCGGGGCGAGCTGCGACGCCGTGAGACGGGAGATCGGCGCGCTTTCCAGCGTCCGTTGAAGCGGCTGGCAGCGGAGGGTTCGGGAAGCGTTGGTGGTGCTGCGCCAGATCTTCGCCAGAAATCGCAGTGTATTAGAAGTTAGGTGTTAAGTGATATGTTGTTTCATTTACTTGTTAAATTCTACTTGTTTTCTTGCTCAGTTTCTCGTCCCCAGCTTGCTCTTCTGTCTCTCGTCCGCATTTGTAGGCAGTTAGTGTCTGTCTGTCTGACGGTCTGCCGTACGTTAATAGCTCCCTCTGTCATGTTTGTCGGATCCGGTGTTAACGGATTTATTGCTTAAGGTGTAAAGGCAGAATTCCTGAAATATGTTTTTATCTCGCCTATCATCTTGCGAGTTGGTATATGTGTAATGTAGAACATGTTGGTACATTTTATGTAAAACTGCATTTTTATGGATTTTGTTTAAATGGTCATTTTAGTATATAAAGTTCCCACCCTTCCACCGTAAGAGTTCTTTTAAAAACAAGTTGCACTTTCGGTGGCAAATAATTTTAATGTGAGTGTTTTGTACATTTTCCATCCCTCTTACAGGGTGCTTAGTTTATGTGTTTGTGTGGGTTGTTAAAATTTTTGGTTTAAAGTAATCTGGTGTGTTGCAGATTTGCACCAGTGTACTCTTTCAGAGGTTGTGTGAGCGGTCGTGACTACGGCCGTGTTAAAAGGCAGCGGCAAGGTTCTCAGCCCGAAAGCTCATACTATCAACAAAAAAATTGTTATTTCTGCCCCTGAATAAATTGTAACTTGATATTTACAGGGTGCTTCCTGATTAAAATTTGAAATCTGTTTAAAAAAAGGTGCTTTACTTAATAAAATTTCGATTTATTGAAAAAAAAAATTTAATTTGTTTCATCAGTTATCAATTGGCAACTACTTCCACGCTCGCATTGTGTGATGAAATGTGTTAATGTTTTTGATGAATCGCTAATAAATAAATTCTTTAAGAAAAGGTTTTGAAAGTAAATTCACGGTTCATACAAAATTAAATTTTAATTTTAACTTCGTGTGAAGTGATGTAAAAGGTGACAAACAAAAGGCATACAGCACTCATCTGTTACTCCGATACGCCAGAGAACTTACTTGGCTTTCGCTTTGGCCCCTATTATGTGAAAATCACCACGAATTTACATTGCTAGAGCTTTTAACTTCTCAAGGTACAGATAAGTCACATGGGAATACTGCATGTACAGGGTGGTCAGAAGCAGTCTGAGAGGCTTGTAAGGGTGTTGCAGGGTAGGCAGTGCTGAGAAATAAGGGTTAAAAACAAAATTCAGTACGTTAGGCCGTTCTAGACTTAATTAGCATTGAAATTAGCCAGTCAGGTCGTTGCGTCCGCAAATTCAACCGGCCCGCAAGATACGATGTGTCAGTTGTTGAGACAGTGTAGATGGCAGCGTATGAGGCTACGCAGCCTTGGCTCGCCATCGAATCTTACTACCCATCCACGTCCAATTGTTGGCACAACCCACCCTGCAACACCCTTAAAGCCTTTAAGACTGTTTTTATATGCACTGAGGAGTACATATCTGTACAGTTAGAGCACGCTCATTGCGTAACAGTGTGAATTTAGTGACAAGATGTCCACAGTTGAGAAAGATGATCGTTGCCTTGGAATTCTAGTGTCCGACTTCTGTGGTCACGTGTGTCGAGAACTGTGCCAGTTTCCCGGTCCCCACGTGTGGTTTCTGGACTAGCTCGATGTCGACACCAAATTCCTCTGCAATCTTTTGATATTCACTAATAACCGACGCTCACTGGATAGCGTTAATCTGAAGGAATCTAACACTGCTAAACGTATCTTGCGCGGACAAAACATTAACGAAATATGGCTCGAAATAGACTCGTCCGTGAGCCTTCACAAAATCTTATCAAGCCTGTTCAAAATCGTAACTTTCGTACCGGCATGTAAAGACTGGTCTGAGTAAATTGCAGGGTCTTTAATAACTGTAAGGAGGTTATTGTACTTGCAAAATATTATCAGCTGCCTGTAGCGTTGGAAAATTAATTTGTATCGTTTTGGCTGTGTAACAGTTTTTACAAATCCCACGGCTGCTTGAAAAATCGAACGGGGGGGGGGGGGGGGGGCGGGGTGTCAGAAACAGTGTGAAAAGCTTGTAAGGATGTTGCAGAGTGGGTAGAGCTGAGAAATAATTGTCAAGAAAAAAAATTCGATACACTGCGTCGTTTGTGAATTAATTAGCACCGAAGTTAGCCAGTCAGGCATTTGAGCACGCAAACTGAAGCGGCCCACGAGAGACCGTGTGGCCAAACGTGTTGTTCGTTTATTTTTCTAAAAGCGAGCACAAAAGTGATACTAAAATTGGACATGCGACGGTAGTGAGGATCGAATACGATTCAAATACTGAGCAGTCTCGTGCGCTATCTACTACGAAATGACAGCAACTAACACTACTAATTATTGTATCTGGCGGGCCGCTTGAATTTGCAAGCGCAACGTCCTGATTGGCTAACTTAAGTATTAACTAACTTGTAACCTCCCCATAAAATATTAAATAAATATTATGAATAATGATTCTAATTTAGTGTAACCTCCCCACAAAACTCTTTCTCATTTGTAACTTCCCTACAAAATTCTTTCTCATTTAACCTAAGCTCAATATTCATTCACATTTAGCGTAACCTCAAAACAGAAAAACTCCTAAACCTCTCAACAGTAAAAATTATAATTATGTCGTTCACATTCAGTATAACGTCCCAATAAAAAAATAAATTCAGTAACCTGGTAATAAAACAATGTAACTAACCTCTCAATTAAATTGTCGCTCACTTACGACTTTTCAATAATTCACTGTGAATTTAACCTGGTAAATTTTGGACGACAGCAGTGCTGCGTCATGGCTCTGAAAGATCATTCCGAATAAAAAAAGGAAAAATTCTTACCTCAATGAAGTCGCCGGATATATCTGCTCTTACAATAAATTTTTCCGGCACAGCTCTGTGCAATGCTGGCCGACCTATCTGTCATTTATGAAAGGAAGCAACTGATTTTTCTATTGCAATAATCGGGGTGATCATGGATGGCAGAAATTAGTAAATTCTTTAAATTGAAATGAATGGTAGTTAAAAGTTACTTTTTATGAGGAAGATTATTATTACGAGAGTTTTAAAACATTTACATGGGACTTGAGATAACATTACTACCTATGTGCGAGGCTGTTTTTTTTTTTTTACCTTATCATTTAATACTCAGGCTCCGGCATCGCTGCACCGCGACCGGGCCAGCCAACACGATACACCAGACCAGACCAGAGCAGACAGCAGACTAGCAACAACTTACTGCTACAGCTACACAGTTCCTACTGCAGTCAACACTGCTCTCTGGTCAGAGATTCTCTTATACCTTGCCTATTGCATGCAGCGCATGAGCAATACATCGAAATTACATCTGCTCGGACCTCTTACAAACTCGAAAACGGTACAATGTATCGAATATTTTCTTAACAGTTACTTGTATTTCTCTGCACAGCCTACCCTACAACACCCTTGCAAGCTTTTCAGACTGTCTCTGACCACCCTGTAGAATCCTGCGGCCTACTCAACCTCATGTTGCCGGTTCGCCTTCTCTGATATCGTGCAGGCTGTTTCGTTAGGATTTTGCATGTTCAAAAAAAAGATTCGTTGTACGAGGTATCTCTCGCTGTACGCCAAGGGTTAATCTGTCGTGGACCCCCAATGTGTTCTCCATTTGTTTGGAGGCTTTGTTGCTACAGCCACCGGAGGCATCCAGTAATTCCAATTCGATAACCCTATTACTGGCTGTTGACTCCACAACCAAAGAACTGCAAGCGTGACAGCCGCGCGGGATTAGCCGAGCGGTCTTGGGCGCTGCAGTCATGGACTATGCGACTGGTCCCGGAGGAGGTTCGAGTCCTCCCTCAGGCATGGGTGTGTTTGTGTGTGTGTCCTTAGGATAATTTAGGTTAAGTAGTGTGTAAGCTTAGGGACTGATGACCTCAACAGTTAAGTTTTCACAGACTTTTTTTTTTTTTTTTCTTTTTTTTTTTTTTTTGCAAGCGTGACATCCGCTCACACGTTTTCAGAAACAGGGTTCTGTGTAATCGGTGTCGATTCCGGTGTTTCAGATGAATCAGGTTTTACCGTGTCACTGATCTGCATGTCAGTGCCGTATTTTGTCCTCGTAGGCTTGTAATCATTGAGGGCACTACGAGGTGCATTCAAGTTCTAAGGCCTCCGATTTTTTTTCTCTGGACTGGAAAGAGATAGAAACATGCACATTGTTTTAAAATGAGGCCGCGTTCATTGTCAATACGTCCCAGAGATGGCAGTACCGTACGGCAGATGGAATTTTACCGCCAGCGGCGAGAATGAGAACTGTTTTAAATACTTAAAATGGCGACGTTTTCCTTACTTGAACAGCGTGCAATCATTCGTTTTCTGAATTTGCGTGGTGTGAAACCAATTGAAATTCATCGACAGTTGAAGGAGACATGTGGTGATGGAGTTATGAATGTGTCGAAAGTGCATTCGTGGGTGCGACAGTGTAATGAAGGCAGAACATCGTGTGACAACAAACCGAAACAACCTCGGGCTCGCACAAGCCGGTCTGACGATATGATCGAGAAAGTGGAGAGAATTGTTTTGGGGGATCGCCGAATGACTGTTGGACAGAGTGCCTCCAGAGTTGGCATTTCTGTGGGTTCTGTGCGCACAATCCTGCATGACGACCTGAAAATGCGAAAAGTGTCATCCACGTGGGTGCCACGAATGCTGACAGACGGCCACACGGCTGCCCGTTTGGCATGTTGCCAAGCAATGTTGACGCGCAACGACAGCATGAATGGGACTTTCTTTTCGTCGGTTGTGACAATGGATGAGACGTGGATGCCATTTTTCAATCCAGAAACAAAGCGCCAGTCAGCTCAATGGAAGCACACAGATTTTCCGCCACCAAAAAAATTTCGGGTAACCGCCAGTGCTGAAAAAATGATGGTGTCCATGTTCTGGGACAGCGAGGGCGTAATCCTTACCCATTGCGTTCCAAAGGGCACTACGGTAACAGGTGCATCCTACGAAAATGTTTTGAAGAACAAATTCCTTCCTGCACTGCAACAAAAACGCCCGGGATGGGCTGTGCGTGTGCTGTTTCACCAAGAAAACGCACCCGCACATCGAGCTAACGTTACGCAACAGTTTCTTCGTGATAACAACTTTGAAGTGATTCCTCATGCTCCCTACTCACCTTACCTGGCTCCAAGTGACTTTCGGCTTTTTCCAACGATGAAAGACACTCTCCGTGGCCGCACATTCACCAGCCGTGCTACTATTGCCTCAGCGATTTTCCAGTGGTCAAAACAGACTCCTAAAGAAGCCTTCGCCGCTGCCATGGAATCATGGCGTCAGCGTTGTGAAAAATGTGTACGTCTGCAGGGCGATTACGTCGAGAAGTAACGTCAGTCGATTTCGGGTGAGTAGTTAATTAGAAAAAAAATCGGAGGCCCTAGAATTTGAATGCACCTCTATGATGTACAAAGCTGTAGCGATGAAGATATTTCTGGGTCTTGTGGTGGGAGATTTCGTCTATCATGTGCATCAAAATATCGCTCTGAATTATGAAAGAGGTCATTGCTCAAATGTTCAAATGTGTGTGAAATCTTATGGGACTTAACTGCTAAGGTCATCAGTCCCTAAGCTTACACACTAATTAACCTAAATTATCCTAAGGACAAACACACACACACACCCATGCCTGACGGAGGACTCGAAGCTCCGCCGGTACCAGCTACACAGTTCAGGACTGCAGCGCCTGAGACCGCTCGGATAATCCCCCGTGTGGACGGGTTACTCCTGTAACCGAAACTGCAGATCTGAAGATGGTTCTAGAGGAACTGAAACAGGTCATGTGAAAAAACATTTTTGCAATCAAGACGGATTATAAGTTACAATGTATAAAAAGTGATTGCTGTATGCCTGCAGACATTATGTCTGTTTTTGCAAATGAAATATTTCTCATCTCAGAACTTCCTGCTTCAGCTCCAGAGCCGTCTGTTGCTTTAGTGTTTGTTGTTCCAGCAGCCTGTCGATGTACCCAATAACTTTGTTGCAATGGTTTTCAACTGATTCGACGTTTATAGCAGGTGGTATCATGTGACAGACATTATTTTGAGTGTCCCAAGGATGCTGGATACAAAGTTTCGCGGCCAACGCAATTACTCGGCGCCAGTTTCTTGCCTCCGTGGAAGATGACTTCTGTGTCTGGCAGCTAGTGGTCCAGTGGTTTACAACGCTGCCTTTAGATGCCGGGGTTCCGGTTTCGAATCCCAGCGGAGTCTCAGACCTTCTTCATTCGGAGACTTGGTGTTTGTTATGTCCTAATCATTTCATCTCATCTTCATCGATGCGATAGTCGCCAAAGTGGCATGAAACAGAAAGATTTGCAGCAGGCTGTTGGACAAGTAGACGGGGACGGCCAATAATGCCCATACCTTTATTTCATTTTGCGTGTCTTCCGAGTGGGAGCGGTTTGAAATCTGCTTCTTCTATACAGATTTCGAAAGTAAATCGTGCCACATTCAAAACTACGTGGGTTACTATACACTTCCATACTCAATCTGAACTATTCCTCTTTGAAGAGTAATTGGTAAGTGAGACCTCTTTCACTTCAGAAGAGCATTTTTTTCTCTTTTTTAAGGCATGTAATGACCTTTGGTGTTTTCACCACGTTTACTGTAATCTTTCTATCGATGGTGACCGCTGTCCCCAAAATGGGAACAAACCTGTTGTTTTGGTTACAATTTCTCTCACATAGTGCCATGTTTGGAACTATGGTCTGGGTTGGCAATACCCGAACTGGTATTGTAGGTTGGCCATACTCCCTCTCGACGCTACTTTTGACCACTCTGACAGACGGAAGGGATTACCTGCTCGAGTGCAGTGTGAAAGTGTGGTGACAGCAACGGCGAGTTGGGATGATGATGATGTTTGCTTTGTGGGGCGTTCAACTGCGCCGTCATCAGCGCCCGTACAAAGACTGAATTTTTACAAAGTCCAATTTTTTTACGCAAGCCAATCTAGCCACTGTGACGAATGATGATGATGATGATGAAATGATGAGGACAACACAAAAACGCAGTTCCCGAACAGAGAAAATCCTCAACCCGGCCTGGAATCGAACCCAGTATCCCGTGATCCAGAGGCAGCAACGCTAGCCACTAGACCACGAGCTGCGGACACGCGGGTTGGAATGAATACTACGAATAAGCAGGGTGGTTGCTGACTGTGAAGGAAAGCCTGACACGCGTAGACGGTGTGTGTTCTTGGCTGTGCCTGATCAGAAGGGACCGTAGTTTGTCACACAGGGGACTGTCATTGTATAACTTGGTACGAACGCACAGCGCATTATAACATGTGAATAAGTCGGACGCACAGAAATTGTGTGTTCGCTGTATCGGACGTTAGTTGCTTTATTTATTTATTTTTTATTTATTTATTTATTTATTTAACCTGATCATATTAGTGCCATCAGGCCCTCTCTTGCATCGGACCAGTGTTCCACACATGCAGCATTTCACACATCAGAGTTACATCATGACAATAGTTTAAATGAGAAAATTAGCTTAGTCTAGTGACAATATGAATAAAGAGTAGTGACTAAGACCTAATAAAGTAAATGCGGCAGTATTTTTACAACAGGTGCTATACATACAGATTATGATAAAAGCAATAATAATAACAGTAAAAAAAATCAAATAATAATGATAAACATGACTAAGACCTAATAAAGTAAATGCTGGCAGTATTTTTACAACAGGTGCTATACATACAGATTGCGATAAAAGCAATAATAATAACAGTAAAAAAAATCAAATAATAATGAAAAACATGAGAAGGATTGGCAATAGTAATGAAGGTTTGTGCAGATGTACATAATATCTTGGTCTGTAAAGTAAATGTTTACTAGTATAGCGAGTTTTGGGGAAGGGAGATTTAAGGAGGGGGAAAGAGGGAAGTAATGAGGTGAAGTGCATTCATGTACAGAGGAAGGGTTACTGTTGCTTAAGTAGATACGTCATTAACTGTTTTTTGAAGCCGGAGATGTTTTTAAGTTCTCTAACATAACGAGGGAGGTTATTCCAGAGTCGGGCTCCCGCTACTTTAAAGGACTTGGAGAAGGTGACTGAGCGATGCAGTGGAACGGAGAGGATTTTATTATAATGGGAACGTGTGTTTCTGTCATGTTGTTCCAATATGAGCGTTAGCGACGAGGAGAGATATGAGGGACAGTGTACGTTTATAAGGTAGTAGATGAGACAGAGTGTATGGAAATCTCTGCGTTTGTCTGCACACAGTCAGGACAATTTTGCATATGCTGGTGAAATGTGATCAAAAAAGTCGAACGTCACAGATATATCGGACGCAGGCATTCAAGACCAGTTTTAGACGTCGGGAATTTTCCTGAGAGAGGCCTTGTAGGATAATATCGCTGTAATCAATGATTGGGAGTATAAGCGTTTGTACTAATTTCTTTTTCAGATCGAAAGGGAAGAGTTTTTTATATTTTTATAGGACATGAAGGGATGCTGATGCTTTTCTGCACACTGCAGTTACGTGCTCTGTCAAATTTAGATTTTCATCTATTATTACTCCCAAACTCTTTGCTGCGGGAGAGAAGTTAATATTTGTTCCATTTAGGATAAGAGGTACTTTGTACTGATGCCTGTGTCGCTATTTCATAGTTTTCCATTCTTGTGGTGCACTGTTACTTCTCACGAAATCGTTCGTATATATTTCATGTGCTACGCGAGATGTAGAGATTCAACACTTTCGTGTACGCACTTTATTACAGACTCATATGCCTGCTTTAAAATACTGAGCGGTATCTGATTCTGTGCGTGGTATTAGAGATATTTCATTGAAACGTATGCAGTGTATGCTTGCTTATTTCTTAATGCAGGGGACATGCGTTAATAAAACTCTGTAATGCTTTATCTAACACTAGCCTCTTTCGTGTCACTATGAGATATTGTATTCTGCCTGTCATATGAAGGAACTTGAAGGTTGTCTCTGGCTGTGTAGCCGACATATTCGGCTACGAGAAGCTCTTTTTAGAGCAGTTAAGAAGACAGCTGTAGCAAGATGACGTAGTGTAGTGTGACGTACCGATGACAAGTGGTTTGTTCGGTACGGGTATCATTGGAACGTCCCCTTTGAACAATTATACATGACTGTCCTTAAACTGACACAATATTTTTAGCGCAACGCAATCTGACTTTCAGAAATCCCTACAAAGGAATGGCCCTGACTAACATTAATCTATACCTTTCACAAATCACTTACCTCACCAAAAATCTCCGTTACTCGAACTACTGCAATACAGCGAGCCCACTACTGCCAGCTAAATAAAAGATTCAAACTACGGAAGGCACTAACTACTGATAGGCATAGTTAGCAAATGAAAGATTTTGATAGAGAACAAACAATGTATTTACCTTAATAGTCATAATACATATAGCAGTTCATGATATCCAGTATTACAAATTTCGAAACTCCGCCATCTCTCTCCCCACATCCACCACTGCTGGCGGCTCACCTCCAACTGCGCAACGCTACGCGCTGTTCACGTCCAGCTGCCCAACACTACAGTGGCAGACAACAATGCAAACTAGCCACAGACTGCACACAGCACAGCCAGTGAGTTTCATACAGAACGCTACGTGGCGTTACCAATATAAAAATCTAAACAGACTACTTACATCATGAGAAAGACCATCTAAATTGTGGCCCTTCTCAGCGATTGGCTGCTGCATTCGGAAGTTACGCGCCAAAATTACAATCCTCTGTTATTAATATTAGAGAAACTAAACAGCGTACGTACTTGTATTTCAAATTTAAAGCATCTCTCAATAGCTGTCGTTCTATTATTTCACAAGTATTAATAACCAGCAGAATAATAAACAACCCCAAAACGGACCGCACCTAACTTGGATGGCGGGCGAAGTGGTTCGGCTGTAAGATCAGAGCTCGTTAGGCAGTCTCGGAGGACGGACATATTGTCCGCTGCGGTATCAGTTAAGACTTAGTAACGTCTAGTGTGTAAATCTGGTGATGCTCAGGCAGTTGGATTAGGAAATGAGGCGCTTAAAGTAGTAAATGAGGTATGCTGTTTGGCGAGTAAAATAACTGATGATGGTCGAAGTAAAGAGGATATAAAATGTAGACTGGCAATGGCAAGGAAAGCGTTTCTGAAGAAGAGAATTTTGTTAACATCGAGTACAGATTTAAGTGTCAGTAAGTCGTTTCTCAAAGTATTTCTATGGAGTGTAGCCTTGTACGGAAGTGAAACGTGGACGATAAATACTGTAGTTTAGATAAGAAGAGAATAGGAGCTTTCGAAATGTGGAGCTACACAAGAATGCTGAAGATTAGGTGGTTAGATCACATAGCTAATGAGGAGGTACTGAACAGAATTGGAGAGAAGAGAAATTTGTGGCACACCTTTACTAGAAGAAGGGATCGGTTGGTAGGGCATATTCCGAGGCATCAAGGGATCACGAATTTAGTATTGGAGGGCAGCGTGGAGGGTAAAAATCGTAGAGGGAGACCAAGAGATGAATACACTAAACAGATTCAGAAGGGTGTAGGTTTTAGTAGGTACTGGGAGATGAAGAAGCTTGCACAGGATAAAGTAGCATGGAGAGCTGCATCAAACCAGTCTCTGGACTGAAGACCACAACAACAGTGTGTAAATCTGGGCTGCTAAGACTTTATTATCGAGGTATGTTTATAAAAATACGCATTTCATAAAATTTGTCGGAAAATAACCTTTTTGGCCCTGAAGGGGAACGTAACTATGCAGTTTGTCGTGTTCTGCCAATAAAAAGCGAGTGGCATCCCGTGTAAACAAATTGATTGGAAATTTTATCGTTTCTGAAACAGCAGTTCCTCGCTAAGAGTTTCTTACAGCCTCAGGATTACGGATTCACGACCTACGTGCTGTTTTCTGAGCAGGGGGCAACAACTATAGAAGAATGCAGGCTGGTGTACATTTATTAGAACTTACGCATTCCACTCAGGGCGGAGGAAGCAAATAGGCACCTCACGTGTACTGCAATTTTAGTACAAATGAGATCAGTGATACGTTATCTGAGGTAAGGCAGAGGTGGTATAAAGACTAGAGATGTTTTTGAGACTAGGGGTTTATCATACGTATATAACTCTTTCTCTCTCTCTCTCTCTCTCTCTGTTTTTGAGCTCGCCATACTCGAATCTAAGGAAACTACGCAAAAAGGGAAGGAACCGTTCAAAATATTACTTCTAATCTAAGTTCACTAGAGGATGCTATGCTAAGCCATTTCGAATTTTTATTTGTAAGGTAAGTCTGAAGAGCTTTCTACAGCTTACTGTTGCCTTTGTAGTGGT
Source organism: Schistocerca cancellata (assembly GCF_023864275.1). Lineage (NCBI taxonomy): Eukaryota > Metazoa > Arthropoda > Insecta > Orthoptera > Acrididae > Schistocerca > Schistocerca cancellata. The sequence goes on from NC_064631.1 coordinate 693,815,687, forward strand.
TTTGCTGAGAGTATATATTGAATTCTTATCTCCTTAAGTAATTTAAGTAAATTTCAATTTCGTTAGATCTGTTACGTTCCAAAGCATGTGTCAGATTTAGTTATCTGAGCAATGTTGAAAGTGTGCTTACTTCTTGCTTCCTGTATTGAATAATTACATTAGTTCAACTTTATTAATTTGCTAATCATTTTAATTTTGTGTACATTTTAAGAGAAATCGTTGTCTAGAGCACAGGTTGCAGATTTGTTTGTGAGAAAATTATAAATTTTCGATGTGTTAGAGTAGCTTTGACTCAGTCAGTCTTTGTCACCCTTCCTTATCCCATGGCCCCACTAAAAGCTACGACATTCAGTAGCCTGAAGCAAATGTACAATTTTTGTTTACTTAATAAGAAATTGCCTACTGGGGGACATGCCTCCATTAGATGATGTACAGCTGCCTTATATGCAGGACCAGTTTTAACGCGAAATGTGCCGGCCGGAGTGGCCGAGCGTTTCTAGGCGCTTCAGTTTGGAACCGCGCAACCGCTACAGTCGCAGGTTCGAATCCTGCCTCGGGCATGGATGTGTGTGTCGTCCTTAGGTTAGTTGGGTTTAAGTAGTTCTAAGTTCTAGAGGACTGATGACCTCAGAAGTTAAGTCCCATAGTGCTCAGAGCCATCTGAACCATTTGAAAGCGAAATGTGACCTTTTTGGAAGTCTTCCTGTTCAAGGTACTTCATCACATTCTGCAGATGGATAGTCTAGCGACTCGTCATTGGGCATGTTCTGTGTCTTTTTGAGGAGGTTCACACCTAATGTGTGGAATTTTACTGCCATGTCTTGCAGGAACTCGCAGTCTTTTCGGGATTCGAATTATATTATGACAACACTGTTTGCTGTCCTTATAAAAATAGTTCCAAGTCTGTCCTAAAATGAATAGCATCTGTTACACGCTTTTTACTCAGTTTAGCTCCTTTGTTGTCTGTCATTTAACAAAGATAGCGTTTATGTCCTAAGAGATCATTTTCTGAACTTCAGCGGCCATGCTCGGTTTCCGTCTGTTTGCAGGGAGACCGGCACAAAGGAGTGAGCGTTTGTGCTGAGATCTGCCTTTAGCTCGGTATTTTCACTTACGAATGCTAAGATGCGCTCTTGTGCAGCTGAACTGTTTGATTCCTGAATCTGCATCTGTCAGCATCGAAGTTTTAGTTCTTCTACTCACCCTGTCCATTTTGAATGAAACGTTGCCCATTTTGAAATCTTGTGCCTCAGGTCCAGTCTTCAACCATAAATATAATAGACTGGCCCTGACGTCATTTTCGTGGTTCCAACATCTCTGGACTAAAGTCACGTGAATGTTGGCAAAACATGGTTGTTTCGTGTTGCGCTTACGGCTGTACTCAGCGTTTTGTCGGGGGAAATGGCATTACATTTCACGTGTAAGTGTTCCTATGATGGTGCAGATGCGTTTATGGAAATCTGATGAAGTGGCTTTTATGTTTTTTACACTTGAAATAGAGTATCACGTAAATTAAAGTGTTGAAAGTGATGACTGTAAAGTCAGACTCATATTCCATTTTCGAAAGTATCTGTGATAATTCGGTTACAGAAGTAAGTATAATTGTTTCTCGTTCCTACTCATAGGTTCCTTAAGGATGAAAACCGAAGGCAGCTTTGGATACAGGCCCTGAAATGGAAAAACTTTAAGCCATCTGCACATAGGCGCCTTTTTGTATATAAAAGTGAGATTATAATAAGGTAAGAGCACCTATAGTCGACACATGAAGAGAATTTTTTTCTACCTTCTGATACTATTAAATAACTGTAGGCTCCAAAATTATTTTCTGAAACTTCAAAGTCTCACCTTTCATCTAAAATACCATTTTTTTTAAACTGATAGTTTAAAGTTTTGTAAAAATAGCAGGAACTCAACCTTTGGAATGCACCTAAAATTGATTCTCTAAAATGGACCTGCTGCTAAAGTCGACAATTTTGGCACCTATAGTTGACGTAATTCTCATATCCCATTTTCTTTTATAAGTGACTAGAGCTCAAAACGCGGCGAATTCAATGTTAGAAGTTTTGACACGAGCCCACTCTTACCGTTTAAAAGAATTTTAACGACATTTTACTTTAATTGATAGTTTATTGTAATTTAGTCCCGCTGGCCACCAGCGATGTATTTGTTACATTTTATAAATGGTACCGTGAACAAATCCAGGTCAAATGTAGTTCTGACATAATTTTTCGCAAATAAAAAAGTAATTTTTGTTGGAAGCGTTTGGCAGTCAACTGAGAAATGTGGGTAAAATACGATACAAACATAGGATGGCAGACCGCTGATTTGAGATCTCGCCACGTTTTGCCAACAGTCACGTGGTTTATGTTGGAGCCACACCAGCCCTATAGCTTCTGCAGAGCAAGGCCAGTCTACTAGTATCTATGGTCGAAGGGTCCAGTAGGAATCACGTGGAAGCCTTCTTTTGTTTCCGCAGTTCCTCCTTAACAAACTGTATGATGTCATCATAGGAAACTTTGACAGCGTCATAGCCTTGAGAAAGTTGAGACGGAACATTTTGCCCACCAGTACTGTCGTGACTACAGTTAGAGTTATTTATGGGACAACCAACTGGTTTTAACAGCCGGTTGGCCAGTCGATTGTTGTTTCGTTCAGTCGTTTTTCTTTTCAGCCAAATGAAACAGCCGAATGAAGCAAGTCTCTGCGACCACTTCAGCTATATGTATATTTGCGCTCAGCTTCGGGTTTGAGTGGTTTCAGTTTATGTGAGACAACCGCCTGATACAATTCTTTGACAGTTACGGCAATTATGAATGTTTTCATTTAGATACTTTCTCAGCCTCTTCGGTTATAAATGAACTATGGTTAGGGTTGCCAACCTTTTTAGACAGAAATAGCGTATGTGATTTCGAGGAGAGCTGAACAAAAAAATAGCCGGCCGAGGCGGCCGAGCAGTTCTAGGCTCTACATTCTGGAACCGCGCGACCACTACGGTCGCAGGTTCGAATCCTGCCTCGGGCATGGATGTGTGTGATGTCCTTAGGTTAGTTAGGTTTAAGTAGTTCTAAGTTCTAGGGGACTGATGACCTTAGAAGTTAAGTCCCATAGTGCTCAGAGCCATTTGAACCATTTTCAACAAAAAATAAATTTCTAAAAAAGGATTATTCTCAAAATGTTTTTCAATATCTCTTTACAGTTGTTCAGTATAGTCTCCTTACTTATCTATGACGGAATCCCAACGTCTCAAATTATTCAAATGGCTCTGAGCCCTATAGGACTTAACTTCTGAGATCATCAGTCCCCTAGAATTTAGAACTACTTAAAACTAACTAACCTAAGGACATCACACACATCCATACCCGAGGCAGGATTCGAACCTGCGACTGTAGCGGTCGCGCGGTTCCAGACTGTAGCGCCTAGAACCACTCGGCCACCCCTGCCGGCAGTCACAGGCATTCCTCCACAAAAGCATCACCATGATGAATGGTAAAAGTGATGTTTTTAGGGTACTGTGCCTCAACCTGTAAAAACGGAACCCTCATGGCATCGCTTTGTTGTCAGCTATTCAGCCAGTCCAGCCCCAACGTCTCGGAAGCGTTATTATTCCTTCCAGGACACCACTTCCTGTTCGGGTAACGGTGATAGTAGGCTTTTCCAGAGAAAGATAACGACTTCGACGCATAGGTCTTTCCAAATTTCGAAACAAGGCGATGTCTGGTGAACTCACGCCCGGGTCGTAGGGAGGATGCAGCAACACTTCCCATTCGCTGAAATGATTCAAATGGTTCTGAGCACTATGGGACTTAACATCTGTGGTCATCAGTCCCCTAGAACTTAGAACTACTTAAACCTAACTAACCTAAGGACATCACACACATCCACGCCCGAGGCAGGATTCGAACCTGCGACCGTAGTAGTCGCGCGGTTCCGGACTGAGCGCCTGAACCGCTAGACCACCGCGGCCGGCTTCCCATTCGTATTTGCGCTGTTTTCGGACTACAACATTGCCGACATGCGGGCGAGCGTGAAGAATGAGTGGCCCAGCCCCAAGCAAACTGAGGTCTGTTCTATGAATTTTTCTGCGCAGGTTTTAAATATAGTTACGATAAGGGATCTCGCTACTACCAGTAGGATACAAAATTTTGTCAAGGAAATTACTTCAAATCGTGGAGCCAGTTCTGGATAAAAAAATAGGTGAATATCAAGCAGGTTTTAGACAAGGTAGATCCTGTGTTGAACAAATATTTAACCTGAAAACACTAATTCGTTACAGAATCTCAAGAGGCCAGAGATTTGCAATAGTATTTGTAGATTTCAAAAAAGCATACGACTCGGTAGATAGAGAAACATTACTGAAAGTATTGGAAGAATTTGGGGTCGATAAGAAAACAATTCAAATTATCAAACAGACGCTAACAAACAGTAAGGCCAAAGTTAAATTTATGGGTGAAATTTCAAGGAAGTTCGAAATTAAAACAGGTGTTAGACAAGGTGATGGTTTATCCCCAATCCTCTTCAACTGCGTACTGGAAAAGATATTGAGAATATGGAAAGAAGAACTCAAAGGCACCAAGAATGACATCAGAATTGGAACAAAAAAAGAAAAAATAGAAGTGGACTGTTTAGCTTTTGCAGACGATCTGGCAATAATTACAGAAAACGAAGAAATAGCTCAGAACTACTTGGAGAAGCTACAAGAAGTTTCGGCCAGAGCTGGACTGCAGATTTCATTTGAAAAAACCGTGTATATGTCTAATCATAGAAATAACAAGAAAAATCTTATTACTAAATACGGCAATATTAAGAGAGTAGAAAAATTTAAGTATTTAGGTGAAATAATTCAAGTGAATGGTTTAGACAAGAGTGCAAACCAGGCGAGAGCAAGGAAAATGGAATTTGCTTTTCAAAAAACCAAAGACATATATAACAAAAAAAAACATTTCGATTCAAGCTAAATTAAGACATTATAAAACTGTCATTAGACCAGAATGCCTGTATGCATCGGAGTGCCTAACTCTTAACAAAAAGGGGGAAATAGAAAACATGGAAAAGAAAGAAAGGAAAATTTTGAGAAAAATATTAGGACCGAGAAAGATTGGAGAAGAGTACAAGCTAAAGAGTAATAAGGAAATATACAAAACTATTGAGAAAGTGAGTGAGGCAATGCGTAAACGCAGACTAACGTTTTATGGTCACCTGTCGAGGATGGATGGAAACAGACTAACAAGAAAAGTGTTTGAACATAGTAACAGGAACGAAAAAACCAACAATAAATGGATACAGATGGTGAAAAAGGATTTGGCCTATTTTAATGTCACCCGTGAGTCAATCAGGGACAGGGAAAAGTTTAGACAAATAGTGAACGAAATTAAGTGTTTTCCAGAAGAAACGAAACTAAAGAATAATAACAGGAAATGGTCGGAAGAGCGGAGGAGGAACCACTCGAAAATGATGAGGAAATATTGGGAAGAGAGAAAAAAAGATCAAAAAGCCGGGCAAGTGAATTGTTGAACGTGGTCCAAAGATGGCCGAAATCGAAAGAAGAAGAAGAAGAAGAAGTTACGATAACATACTACTGTGGAACTAGTCACACATGGGAGTCTATTTGTCATGGCGATTCCTTGGTGTTCATAAGCAGAAATTGTTTGAGGAGGAGATCAGTGTTTAACGTCCCGTCGACAACGAGGTCATTAGAGACTGAGCACAAGCTCGGATTAGGGAAGGATGGGGAGAGAAATCGGCCGTACCCTTTCAAGGACCCATCCCGGAATTTGGCTGAAGCGATTTAGGGAAATCACGGAAAACCTAAATCAGGATGGCTGGACGCGGGTTTGAACCGTCGTCCTCCCGAATGAGAGTCCAGTGTGCTAACCACTGCGCCACCTCGCTCGGTCTAGCTTTGATTGAGCGCTTCGGAATATTTTTGGACTTGGAGGATCTGACGCTCTCTATACCATTGGAATCTCATTTCAACTCTGGTTCAAAGGCTCTAATCCACGTTTCATTAGCTGCGACAATTTGACAGAAGAGTCCTTGACGTTCACGGTCGATCGTTGTTTGAACAAGGTTGCAATGTCCAGGTGTTTTCTATTCTTCAAATCGTTTGTCAGAATATGGAACACTGAAATATGGAATACTGATGTTAGGGGAATTTCCGTAGCATCAGAGAGTTCAAAAAGTGTTCAAATATGTGTGAAATCTTATGGGACTTAACTTCTAAGGTCATCAGTCCCTTAGCTTACACACTACTTAACCAAAATTATCCTAATGACGAACACACACACCCATGCCCGGGGGAGGACTCGAACCTCAGAGAGCTCCTCACACGTTGCTATGCGATCTTCTTCTAGAGCATCTGCGACAAGTTTCACACGTCGTTCATCTGTTGACGTTTTTGGCCTTCCGGGTCTTGGATAATCGTCTACGCTCGTACGACCACCGCGAAAACGATTAAGCCAGCCTGAAACTGTCCTGCAGTCCACTGTGAACTCACCAGAAACTTCACTTGACGCACTGTGGATTTCTGTAGAGTTTTTGACGCGTAAAGTATCGACCTTGACGTTAGACTTTTGCTCTGCAACAGTCCCAGTAGCCAAGACCCTTGCAGGGTCCATTTCTGCACAGCGAAAAACTCAAGAACGCGTGCTTTTTTCTCAATCACCCAATTTATGAAATATCCCTCCAATATTTGTTTCAATGTTTGGTGACTTTATTACGTGCTTTTTAAGCATATACTGTCGCTTGTCGGATTTCGAGGTACACTTCTAATACAGTCAAATGGTTTTTTCCATTCCCACACCACTGACACTTTCGACTTGCTTATCCATTCACGCAGTTCACTATTAAGAAAACGCTTATTCCCAAAAATGAACTAAAACCTTGTAAGTAGGCTGTTTAGGTTTTAATGTTGGTAACGCCACGTAGCGCTCTGTATGAAAATCACTGACTGCTGTGTGCAGTCTGTGGCTGGTTGCCATTGTTGGAATATTCGCTATTGTTGTGTTGGGCAGTTGGATGTGAACAGCGCGTAGCGTTGTGCGGTTGGATGTGAACCGCCAGCAGCCATCAGAAAAAGAAAATTTTCCAAACTGGATGTCACAAATTATACATATATATTACGACTTTTGAACACTATTAAGGTAAATACATTGTTTGTTCTCTTAAAAATCTTTCATTTGCTAACTAAATGCCTATCAGTGGTTAGTGCCTTCAGTAGTTAGAATCTTTTATTTAGCTGGCAGTATTGGCACTCGCTGTATTGCAGCAGTTTGAGTAACGAAGATTTTTGTGAGGTAAGTGATCCATGAAAGGTATAGGTTATTGTTAGTCAGGGCCATTCTTTTGCCGGGATTATTGAAAGTCAGATTGCGTTGCGCTAAAAAAAAAATAGTGTGTCAGTTTACTGTTGATCAGAATCAGTAAAGAGAGAAATGTCTGAGTACGTTCAGTTTTGCTCAGCTGTTTGAAAAACAAATAAGGTAGGAGGTTTACTGACATTCTTAATTTTTCTAAGGGGTCGTTTCAACCTGACCTAGCAGTTACTTATTGGCACTCAATACAAAAGAAAATATCGGAACGATAATAGCGCTCTCGACAGACGGTAACAGAGCAGAGTCAACAATATTGATTTGGCTGTGGCAAAACGATCGTACGTTTTCGCTCAGAAGTGAATGCGCAGGACTGCGTCGTCCTCTTTGTTTCGTTTGCTGCTACAGACTGGTTTCATTGAAAAGAGTGAATGAACAGTCGAGCCGACACGTAAAGCTGGAAACGACTGAATCGATTTCTGTCATTCGGTTGTTCCCACAGACTGGTTTGACTCGGATTGAATAATTCAACCGATACATAAAACTGCAACAGACTGAGTCGATTGTTTTTTCGACAAACGACTGGAACAATTGGTCTCATTTGATTGTTCTCATCACTAGGTAGAGGCGCTTTCCTAGTGCTGCATGGCTGAGCATCTGGCAACTTAACAGTAACCGCCGTCTACGAACCGGCGTCTACGCTGGAGGACGGAAGCGCAGCCACTGTGCATCGTGCTGTGCTGAGCTGCAGCAGACGACGCATAGCCACGCACCCGCCATCCGAGCCTCGCTGACAGCAGCATGCGGCGCGTCCAGTGTCACTGCAGACACACAGGTTCGCGGAGCTGACGCGTGGGCCCTGTCCAGAAAGAGAGGGCTGTCGCCTCGCCTTCTTGCACCGCCGGCGAGCAGAAGGGAAGGCTGCGTCACGGAAGGAACTTACGGGGAGTGACAATCTGCACCTGTTAAGCCGTCGGCACACGGACCGTGCAACCAAACGTTGAGCGTGCCGAGATTCTGACGTCATAGCGTGGAACAGCACGTTCGGGAGTCTTTCCGAACGTGCAGAGCAATATCTAGCATGTCAGATGCAGAATTTGTGATTGGTGTAAAGAATGGCAGCTAACTCTAAACATAGATAAATGTTCAAAAATGGTTCAAATGGCTCTGAGCACTATGGGACTTAACATCTGTGGTCATCAGTCCCCTAGAACTTAGAACTACTTAAACCTGACTAACCTAAGGACATCACACACATCCATGCCCGAGGCAGGATTCGAACCTGCGACCGTAGCAGTCGCGCGGTTCCGGACTGAGCGCCTAGAACCGCTAGAGCACCGCGGCCGGCATAGATAAATGTAATTTAATGCAGATGAATAAGAAAAAGAATCCCGTAATGTTTGAATACTCCATTAGTAGTGTAGCGCTTGACACAGTCACGTCAATTAAATATTTCGGCGTAACATTACAGAGCGATATGAAGTGCGACACGCATGTAATGGTAGTTGTGGGGAAGGCGGATAGTCGTCTTCGGTTCATTGGTAGAATTTTGGGAAGATGTGGTTCATCTGTAAAGGAGACCGCTTATGAAACACTAATACGACCTATTCTTGAGTACTGCTCGAGCGTTTGGGATCCCTATCAGGTCGGACTGAGGGAGGACATAGAAGCAATTCAGAGGCGGGCTGCTGGATTTGTTACTGGTAGGTTTGATCATCACGCGAGTGTTACGGAAATGCTTCAAGAACTCGGGTGGGAGTCTCTGGAGGAAAGGAGGCGTTCTTTTTGTGAATCGCTACTGAGGAAATTTAGAGAACCAGCATTTGAGGCTGACTGCAGTACAATGTTACTGCCGCCAACTTAACATTTCGCGGAAAGACCACAAAGATAAGAGAGATTAGGGCTCGTACAGAGGCATATAGGCAGTCATTTTTCCCTCGTTCTGTTTGGGAGTGGAACAGGGAGAAAAGATGCTATTGTGGTACGAGGTACGCTCCGCCACGCACCGTATGGTGGATTGCGGAGTATGTATGTAGATGTAGATACTCTGAGCGTGCATCTGAGCGTTGACCAATGAGGTGGCACAACGCCACCCACATCACACGCACGCCGTCTCCCTTCAGTACAGTACCGTATTGGTATTCATTTCAAGCCTAAACGTAAATATGCCGTTTCTGAACACCTGAAAATTGAGAATCACTGGAAAACCTGTTGATAACTGTGTGATTCGTTCCAAGAAAATAATGAGAAACATCACATTCGTGGCAAAAGAGTTATTATGGGAGTATGCTATTTGAAGGCAGTGGCACGCTGAAGATCCACCCAAAACGCATTGTTCTTGGTACAATTTGTTATAATTAAATTTTAATTAGTAACATATTTACGATTAAGTTTTTCAGCAAGTGCTAAATGCAATGATTGAGTGTCAGTAGTCTGTTGTTGGTTTAGCGAAGTGAGTAGTGTCACTGATCCGCCTGAAGTAGCGTGTTTGGGCCGTGGTTCGCGAATCGACACTTCCAAATTTTTTTCCTAACATTTGCATTTTTATTAGGTTCTGATACTTTATTATTAGTTTAATATAGGTATATTTGATATTATGTAAATATAAGTTCACGTTTTTTTGAGGTGTGACTTTGTTCGATTGGCTTAATCTATAGGACAGCTTGCGCTACTTGTATAAAGGTATTTTGCTCCTTTTTCTTTTACGCTTCGTAATTCATATATTGCAAAGATTCTGCTACTGAGTAGGAACAGTGATCAAGTTAAGGCTGACCTTGCGGTTTTACTAAAATGTGGGAATGATGAAATAATGTTTATCTTATGTGGAGAAGTATTGCAAATTTGTATCGCACTGTTTGTAATTGAACTTTTATAAGCCTGTGTCCTTATTGATTGGACATGGTACTTTCGTTTTCGTGGACGATGGAGGAAATGTGCGTTTTAATAGACCTAACGTGGGACTTCTACGCGCGTCCGTTTAGTAAACAGTGCGATTTAAGAACTAGAAACATCCCGCAAGTGCCGCTGCAGTGCGTTGTGATGGCGTACGCCACGTTGGGACCCACGCACCGTATGCACAAGTCGCATCATTTCTGAGCGTTCAGCAGCGCGTTGAACTTAGCACGTTCATCTACATCTACATCTACATTTATACTCCGCAAGCCACCCAATGGTGTGTGGCGGAGGGCACTTTACGTGCCACTGTCATTACCTCCCTTTCCTGTTCCAGTCGCGTATGGTTCGCGGGAAGAACGACTGTCTGAAAGCCTCTGTGCGCGCTCTAATCTCTCTAATTTTACATTCGTGATCTCCTCGGGAGGTATAAGTAGGGGGAAGCAATATATTCGATACCTCATCCAGAAACGCACCCTCTCGAAACCTGGCGAGCAAGCTACACCGCGATGCAGAGCGCTTCTCTTGCAGAGTCTGCCACTTGAGTTTGTTAAACATCTCCGTAACGCTATCACGGTTACCAAATAACCCTGTGACGAGACGCGCCGCTCTTCTTTGGATCTTCTCTATCTCCTCCGTCAACCCGATCTGGTACGGATCCCACACTGATGAGCAATACTCAAGTATAGGTCGAACGAGTGTTTTGTAAGCCACCTCCTTTGTTGATGGACTACATTTTCTAAGGACTCTCCCAATGAATCTCAACCTGGTACCCGCCTTACCAACGATTAATTTTATATGATCATTCCACTTCAAATCGTTCCGCACGCATACTCCCAGATATTTTACAGAAGTAACTGCTACCAGTGTTTGTTCCGCTATCATATAGCCATACAATAAAGGATCCTTCTTTCTATGTATTCGCAATACATTACGTTTGTCTATGTTAAGGGTCAGTTGCCACTCCCTGCACCAAGTGCCTACCCGCTGCAGATCTTCCTGCATTTCGCTACAATTTTCTAATGCTGCAACTTCTCTGTATACTACAGCATCATCCGCGAAAAGCCGCATGGAACTTCCGACACTATCTACTAGGTCATTTATATATATTGTGAAAAGCAATGGTCCCATAACACTCCCCTGTGGCACGCCAGAGGTTACTTTAATGTCTGTAGACGTCTCTCCGTTGATAACAACATGCTGTGTTCTGTTTGCTAAAAACTCTTCAATCCAGCCATACGGCTGTTCTGATATTCCGTAGGCTCTTACTTTGTTTATCAGGCGACAGTGCCGAACTGTATCGGACGCTCAACGTTGCCGTTCGACAGCACGGCCGGTGTGCCGACGGCTTTACTCCTTCCTGTTTCGTGGCAGCTCGCGCACAACGACATCGACGCACCAGGCATCGCCTGACGCACTTATTGAACTCTTGAGCAGCACTTATGGGCCACAGTGATAGACACGATTTTGATTGCTTAATAACACATCGTACTTCATATGTAATTGGCAGTCTTTTGTGTGTATGGGTGCGCAGCCGCTGTAAGTTTCTTGACAGAAGTCATTTTTATACGTAGGCTGCTTTTTTTGGGAACAATCACTGCATTTCATAATTAGCTACTAGCTAATTTTGTCCCGTTGGGCATTTTGAACCTACCCTAGTTGGGGTAAGTCCGAGAGAGTTGGACCAGTGAGTGAGGGGTACCAATGGCATATTTCACCAAGCAGCTTGTAAGGTGTCAGGCAAATCCAACACCTTCCATGAAAACCCTGACATGATAAGCAAATCCAGTAGTATGTCACATAGCTCCGAATAAATCGTGACATTAAATTAACCAAAGTAATACGAGCAACGAGTGAGCAAATGGAATACCACAGACTAACACAAGAATGCCTAAATGCATGTCATACCTTCCCACCCTGAGACAGACGCAGTTACGAGGGGAGAAATGAGAACAGAACCCGAGAGCAGAACCGTGTTAAGCTGGAAGGCCCTACGATAAGTGACGGACGGACACCCACGTCGCCAGCTAACCGCTAGGACCGCACCACCCGCAAGTTTTAGCGTGAGACTTTTTCGCGTCTCTGTTACGTCGAGACCACCCCCCAGCCAATGTTAAAAGCTAGAGCCCTCCAGAAGAACAGTATAGATCTTACGATAACACAAAAAGGGCTACACCACCCGCAAGTTTTAGCGTGAGACTTTTTCGCGTCTCTGTTACGTTAGGACCACCCCCAGCCCATGTTAAAAGATAGAGCCCTCCAGAAGAACAGTATAGATCTTCCGATAACGCTAAAAGGACCACACCAGCTGCAACTTTTAGCGTGAGACTTCTTCGCTTCTCTGTTACGTTGCAAACTTTAAAAACATTGCCCCACCACGAAAAGTATAACGTTTCTCATTGGATAGACAGAATTTTTGTAGGCGGAGCTTAAGGTTAACATTGAGACCCTGATTGGTCAAATGAAAACACAGCCAGATAGTTTTTTTTAAACCAACTTCGGTAAATTATAGTATGGAGAAGTTAGGAGAGAGTTGCTGGAGAGTTGCTTCCGAGACAGCGAGGTGAGCGGAGCTGTGCTGCCCGCTGTCCCCTGACGAACACCCACAAGGTAACGAACACGCACACAATGCCGCATTTTTGAGCGCATAAGGCTTCACTCAGAACTGCAGAAGTCTCATCTGTTACATCCCCTTTACGTAATACTAGTGTCGATCGTCAATTAAAGCTCATGGTGTTCACATTTGCCACTTGAAGTAAAAATCTTAAACGCGATGATTTTTCTTTTATATAGTTATTGAGAAGCCACATCAGCCACTGTAATTTACGACAAGTTAGATAAGTAATTAAAGATAATTGAGGGTCACTGTAGACCATTTTGATAGTTTTCTCTTTTGTGAAACTTAATTTAAACCTAGGTTACAGATTTGATATGGCATAGGTCATCCTTCGATCCATTGCAGAACTTGGAAACCCACTCAAGGAATATTCGTTCACATTTTTGTTGAACGCAGTTGGTTTTTACCATCCTGTATTAAAACATTTCCTTTTATCAATAGTGCAATATATAAACGATGTTTTGTGAGTAGAATAAAATTTCCAATGGTAAACTTAACTGCTTTTTCGACGTTATTTTAACAACTAACTAAAAATAGGAAAACCTTGAACCCCTTCCACTAAAGTTAGTTAGTATTAAGATTCCTTTACAGGGAGTGCAGTGGAGCTGACGCTGAAATCATTAAGTATTTGGTTATATCATCGCTAGTCTCACTGAACTCTTCTGAACTCTACATGTCATGTGTGGTCTGGCGTCTCCTTACCAGCAACATGTCCCAGGTTCAAACTAGTCAATTCCCTAAAAAACACGCTCAGAGCGACGTTGCGCGAAAGTGGTAGGGAGACACGATATAGAACAAACAGACACCACGCAGAATGTTTAGAAGCTCCCGCTATTTGCGAGGAAGCTCTTTTGTGAACACACGTGGTGCAGAAATGTTGCTGCCTTAGTCGTGTTAGTTCTGGAGAAAAATCACATTCTCCTTTCTGGTAAGCAGAAAAGTTTTCTCACGCAGTTAAATAATTTGAGTATTAATTCTTAGTTCGCACGATACCGATGCAGTTTTACCTATTGACAACTTGAAAAATGTGTAGGAATGAAACTAATCTAAAACGGCCACCGAGTTCGTTGCCTACAAACATAAGACTGCGTGGTCCATCTGTCCCTGTCTATCGGGAGAGAGTGGCCACTGCTATTTAGGAGAGATGGGCCACTTGTTTAATGTGAGGGTGACGGAGCACAATTAAATTCAGCTTCAAAGCACGTGCAATAATCCTCTGAAGATTGCTGCAGTCTCAGACTATATTTATCTGTCGGAATATATGTCTGCGTCAACAAATGGAAGAGCAGAATCTTATACAGAGGCCAACCAACCAGTTCAAAGCTTATCGAAAGACCTACGTATCCCAAGCACATCAAAGGCGCAACTCAAATTCGTTCACAACGTCGGACTCCACATCTACTAAAACTAAAACTTTCCAGATTACCATCTCAAAACTGAGTACTACTGTGCCAAAGAAGACAAAACTTCACTTGTTCCATCTACTGTAAAAAAAGAGTAAGAAGAAGAAGAAGAAGAAGAAAAGGAAGGCAACAGCTGTATCGAAAGACTAAACTCTTCTGAAAATATTGAAACTTTAAAGAAAAAGAAAGACTAGAAAAGAAAGGCAGCGGAAGAAAGACACAAAGGGCCACCAAAGGGAAATACTAGTGAAGAGAGATGAGACTCAAGAGGCTCAATAATAAAAATGTTCATGTTACGCGAAAGAACTTGCCCCCCTTCTAACAGCCGTGTACCGCAAGTCTCTAGAGGAACGGAAGGTTCCAAATGATTGGAAAAGAACACAGGTAGTCCCAGTCTTCAAGAAGTGTCGTCAAGCAGATGCGCAAAACTATAGACCTATATCTCTGGAATTTTAGAACATGTTTTTTGCTCGCGTATCATGTCGTTTTTGGAAACCCAGAATCTACTATGTAGGAATCAACATGGATTCCGGAAACAGCGATCGTGTGAGACCCAACTCGCTTTATTTGTTCATGAGACCCAGAAAATATTAGATACAGACTCCCAGGTAGATGCTGTTTTCCTTGACTTCCGGAAGGCGTTCGATACAGTTCCGCACTGTCGCCTGATAAACAAAGTAAGAGCCTACGGAATATCAGACCAGCTGTGTGGCTGCATTGAAGAGTTTTTAGCGAACAGAACACAGCATGTTGTTATCAATGGACAGACGTCTGCAGACGTTAGGGTAGCCTCTGGCGTGCCGCAGGGGAGTGTTATGGGACCATTGCTTTTCACAATATATATAAACGACCTGGTAGATAGTGTCGGAAGTTCCATGCGGCTTTTCGCGGATGATGCTGTAATATACAGAGAAGTTGCAGCATTAGAAAATTGTAGCGAAATGCAGAAAGATCTGCAGCGGATAGACACTTGGTGCAGGGAGTGGCAGCTGACCCTTAACATAGACAAATGTAATGTATTGCGAATACATAGAAAGAAGGATCCTTTATTGTATGATTATATGATAGCAGAACAAACACTGGTAGCAGTTACTTCTGTAAAATATCTGGGAGTATGCGTACGGAATGATTTGAAGTGGAACGATCATATAAAATTAATTGTCGGTAAGGCGGGTGCCAGGATGAGATTCATTGGGAGAGTCCTTAGAAAATGTAGTCCATCAACAAAGGAGGTGGCTTACAAAACACTCGTTCGACCTATACTTGAGTGTTGCTCACCAGTGTGGGATCCGTACCAGATCGGGTTGACGGAGGAGATAGAGAAGCTCCAAAGAAGAGCGGCGCGTTTCGTCACAGGGTTATTTGGTAACCGTGATAGCGTTACGGAGATGTTTAGCAAACTCAAGTGGCAGACTCTGCAAGAGAGGCGCTCTGCATCGCGGTGTAGCTTGCTCGCCAGGTTTCGAGAGGGTGCGTTTCTGGATGAGGTATCGAGTATATTGCTTCCCCCTACTTATACCTCCCGAGGAGATCACGAATGTAAAATTAGAGAGATTCGAGCGCGCACGGAGGCTTTCAGACAGTCGTTCTTCCCGCGAACCATACGCGACTGGAACAGGAAAGGGAGGTAATGACAGTGGCACGTAGAGTGCCCTCCGCCACACACCGTTGGGTGGCTTGCGGAGTATAAATGTAGATGTAGTTTGTAGATGTACAGACATTGCAGAAAGTAACGAAAATAACTTTGATGAATGAAATGAGGACGAATCTGTTGGGTGTGGTGAAATCTGTTACGGAACTGAGAAAAATTACGATTGGATTCAGTGTGTTGCTTGTTCACGATGGTGAACATTTGGTACTAAGACTAACTGCTGTGATGAGAGAAAGACAGACTAATGCTAGAACAAAACCAACAACTTATTAGAAAAGCAAATCTTCAATCAAGTTTTATAATAAACTGATAAAATTGTTTTAGACTAAAATATTTAATAGTATAGGTCTGTGTTCGTTACAACATATTCCAAACAAAAATATCACATTTTAATTGATTCTTGTCTTCACATATAGCCATTTCTATATGGTCCATGTCTCCCAGTACACTGGTGCATCTCACCCATGTACCTATTTTAATTTTATGATATCTCTCGTACTTTAAGTGGTAGCAGCACAATAATGTGTTGTACTTAAGTTTGTATGACACTCTGTACGAACATGCTGCCAGAAATTAAAAAACAAACACACACACAAATTTTGTGTTGATGAAGAAAGGTGGTTCAATTCTCTCAGACTTATTCTACTTGCTTCTTAGTGAAAAACTGTAATCATACATAGAGCACCTTATGTGTGGGGAAAATAACACACGAGAGCGTCCTTGATAAAGGTTTCTTATGTTCATTGTAATTAGGTGCACAACTGTGTCAGACATAAAGTTCGTATGCAAAAAGAGAGACTTCAAGAAGTTGACCGTACCATGTTTGGTTTTATTTGAAACTAGGTGGCATATACGGCTGCGCTCGTATATCAGGAGTTTTCTTATGATAGGTGACGTCGAGTGAGTAAGCTACCCTTTGTCTAGATATAAGGGCGCCACGTCTCTCTTTTCCTCGTACTGCATTGAAATAACGCCGTCATAGCGATCTTCAAGCGTCTGAGGAGCTATAAGATACGCGTGACACTGAACGCCTAAAACTAGACGGGTTTGTGACTGTTCCATGTCTCTAGCTCTTACCGTATTTTAGGGACTATATAAGACGCACTTTTTTCTTCGAAAAATGCATGCATGTACCAAGGAACTTTGGGTCGTAATCAGGATAACACAGGTTCTGCAATATCATATCCTGAACATCTGCTGAAAGGTATGCTGATCGTGCAGATGAATCACGACCTGTATTTGCATACGTTATTATAAAATTAAGAAACCGGAAGCGTGAAAGATAAAATAAGCCAACGAAAAAAATCTAACATTTTAGTAGCGGTAGCACACACCCCACACACCACTGAAAGTCAGCGCGAATGAGCGAGAGGTATCAGCTAAAGGAATATTCTACGAGTGCTAGATTCCAACGCATTTAATCCTTTCCACATATCACTCATTATCACTTTCATGGCAGTGACGTTCGGAACACATTTCAGTTGTCTCAATGAAGTCTCCGAAAACTGCAAAGCTGCGGATGAATAATGGTTTTCAAATAATAAGAGAATAAACATTCGCCTTGTAAGCTATTCGGTGGATCGACGCTGACTGAGAGGAATTGACGGTCCTGTCTCATCAATGTTTGTTGCGGGTCTTTCAAGAATAGCATTTGTCGCTATTCCATTGATAACACTGTAACAACCAGAAGTAGCTACATGTCGTACCAGAAATGCCGCCGCAGTTCTTGCAAGAAATCTCACTGGATATGGGGCAACCAATATGGTACCAACAAAACAGATGTACCGCTTATTACTGTCAATCCTCGTAACGAAACTCCGTCTCTACAGCTGAGTGGTCCATCCACTGGATCCGGCAGGTCGGACACATTTTGGGTAGCATCACCATAAACGTCCGCAAGCCGATGATGATGCATATGGGGCGTGGACACCATCCTGACTCCCCTTCAAATGTTCAAATGTGTATGAATCCCTGGCCGGCCGGGGTGGCCGTGCCGTTCTAGGCGCTACAGTCGGGAACCGCGAGACCGCTACGGTCGCAGGTTCGAATCCTGCCTCGGGCATGGATGAGTGTGATGTCCTTAGGTTAGTTAGGTTTAAGTAGTTCTAAGTTCTAGGGGACTGATGACCTCAGAAGTTAAGTCCCATATTGCTCAGAGCTATTTGAACCATTTGATTTTGTATGAATTCCTTAAGGACATCGGTCCCTAGACACACTACTAGCTGATGCTAAGAACACCATAAGAACACCACCCATGCCCGATGCAGGACTCGAACCTCCGGCGGTGGCGGGGGGGGGGGGGGGGAGGGGGGACATGATTCCTCTAACCGTTCGGCCACACTGCGCGTCTCGCTCCCCTTCGGTACCAACCTTCGTAACGTAGGGATTGACTTTACGGGCACCACACACCGCATCGTAGTACTGGCGGTAAGCCGGGTTTTACAGCCAACACTGTGCCGCGACGGCGCCAGTTCACTTTATATATGTTTTCCCGGTACCTTCTTTCACTGGCGCCCCAATAGGCGGCTCGAACTTAACTTGCTGTTTTCGTAGATTACCGATGACTTAAGGGGCTCCGGAAAGGCTCAAAATCATGAAAAGTTCAATTTTTAATTTTTTGCGTTTTCTGAATCTGCAGACTATTACCTTTTAATAGATATATAATTTATTCAATTCCGAAGACTACAACTATTTTTAAATTTTTTTTGACATGTGTTCTACATGGGAGTGACCCACTGTGGCGCTGTTAAACTGCTGTCAAATGGTGTTATTATTAACGTCCGTGTTCGTCAGGTACATTTTAGTGATGTGAGATAAATTATGTGTTGTGGCTAACCTGTGATGGTTCAATATATATCGCTGGTGTGATTGTCGATTGTTTCATGTTTATTTACTCTGTCGTTATCTCGAAAATATTCGTAATTAATTCTGTTTCTTGAGTCTCTGTTTTGTTGAAGTATAATAATGAGTAAAAGTAAAGTTATTAGAAATCCTCTGAAGGCTTTTAAGAAAAATAATAACATTCTAACATGATACGAGCGATGCTTGCTTTAGACAAGGAACGCCTTCGGGCTGCAGACAGGGCTGTAAAGAGTCTAGAAATACAAGCAAGAGTAAACAGGAGGAGGAACAAGAAGAAGCTGGAGGAGGAGTTTGCAGAGGATGAAGATAATCCATCCTATGGACCTGGAATGTACTAAAAAGTTAATCCAATCTTTGTTGCTCGATTCCCAGAACTTTTATTTTCTCATACTAATTATATGTTTTCTAAGGATCTTCCAAACATATTTGTTTCAAACTTTCAGTATATGTTACACAGTACCTTCTGCATAATTTAACACAGCCTTTTTCCAAAAAACTGTATATTTTTGAATATATAAATAAAAATTTGCAGAAAAATGATGTGAATTTTCATTACAATTGAAAAAAAAAATCATCTTTAATAACTGAACAAAAATTTTGTAAAATCCCTGTGTTAAGTTGTAGCCCATATTCCAATAAATAATCTGTAAAAAGTTCAACTTCCTACCTCAAATACTTTGTGAGGAAAGATGTAATTTATAAGCGTTATTTTAACATTGCAAGTATAGGGCGTTCCGGAACCCCTTAAAGAGTTTGAAATAGGACGGTAGTGGATTGTTTACGAGAACAGGCGGGAGGGCACAGTGTAAGGGAGTCACACTTAGGTCTCTGCGCGCAACGGTTCTTTCGGCCGTTAGTTCGGTTTGTTCCGAGATCGACTCGTAGCTCCGTTGTGTGGTGGAAATCACAGCGCCGTATCAACGGTGTCCTCATACGGCCTTCAGTAGAGTTGCACTACCCTTTTTAGCCATGATGAGTAGAAATTATCGCTTGCAGTATTTCCCTCATCGTTCCCTTCTATGTGAGGACCGTTACTGGAAAATTTTGCGGTCAGTATTGCTCGCTCTCTGATACCTGTGCCTCTGCTGTTGGTACCTTATGGGTCACTGGTATATTTGAGATTATTGTGATTAATCTTGGCTGCATCCTTGTTGTACCTTTCCATTTTCTTCACTGGTGGAAATTTTGAGTGTAAATTAGTGACTGTCCATGCGTTGGCGATAAAGTGTACCACTGAGATCCTTACTTGCTGTGGACTACCAAGGCCATGAGCCACGCAGCACTTTCAAATTCAGCAGTTTCCTCGTGAAACTTAACTTTCGCCTCATGTGTATGGCGATATAGCTATAGTGTGTAATCTTCTTTACTCAGTTTTATTAACATGGTCATGAGCAGTGTGACATAATTCCTGTTCACTAAATTTGAGAGTTTTCTAGGTTGTGTAAGGTTTGTAATTTTACCTTTTAATTATTTTAAGGGTAATTCCTTGTTCTAATATGTGTGTTCAAAATTGGTTCAAATGGCTCTGAGCACTATGGGACTTAACTTCTGAGGTCATCAGTCCCCTAGACCTTAGAACTGCTTAAAACTAAGTAACCTAAGGACATCACACACATCTATGCCCGCGGCAGGATTCGAACCTGCGACCGTAGCGGTCACGCGTTTTGTAGTGGGACGTGAAACTGAAGCGTCCCCGATCCACCAGTGTCAGCCCAGTTTGCAGGTGAATATAAGTTTAATTTATTGTTTTGTTTATGTATTTTTGTAATATTTGTAATAGCTGTGAATTATCTAAAGTTTTGTATTAATTTTTTATGTTTCATGTACGGAGAGGGCGGCGCAACGAACGGAGACAGCATCTTCGCTGCCGGGACCAGAGAGAAAATTGCTGGCCAATATACGTCGCGGGTCGACAGCCAAAGAGCAACAGAAGATCCTGAAACCGAGTTGTTGCGTCGTGCTTCTAAAAATTGGAAATTAATAATTTGTAATGTTTCTACAACAATGACGTCATAGAAAGTTTAATCATGTTGTAAAGCTTCAGTTCTGTCTTGTCAAGGCTCAGGTTCACGTCTATATGTAGGAAGATAATAGACTAGTGGATGCTACTAAAGTTGAAATACGTGTTCCGAGAATTTATTTATGAAGAATTATGTGAATGAATTAATAATATATTTGACAAGATTATTAATTTTTGACAACGTTCATCGCGAGTTTGAATCTCGAAAGTTTATTCAATGTGGTTCTAATATTTATTAAATCAGATAACGTGCATTAATATAATTTCTGAGGAGAAACAAACGACATCTAAATTGAAAAAGTTTACGCAAACCAATTGGACTGAGTGATGTAATTCTGCTCATACGACTCAAATGATGTTTTACAGTTTCGTTCAAGAACCATTCTGAGACAATTTAAAAAGGAATGTAAATAATTGTGAAGTGTGTTGTAAATGACGTAGGTGACGAAGTCTGCACATGGTCATATATGAAAAGAAAACCGTTTATACAAAACTTACGTCGTTACACTACAGTTTCCAGACTGTAGCGCCTAGAACCGCTCGGCCACTTCGGCCGGCTAATATGTGTGTTTTGAAACTAGGATCCAGATGGTTGTCAAACCTAAGGACTGATACAAGTAAACAGTGTCTCTAATGGCTAGTCAGTAAGTATTCCCTTGGAGGGGATGATGATGATGATGACGATGATGATGACGACGATGATGCTGGTTTGTGCGGGGCTCAGCATCGTGCTCATCAGCGTCCGTACAAGTTCCCAATCTTTCCATTTCCAATCTCGCCGTGTCTCGAATGATGATGAGATGATGATAAGAGGATGAGGACAACACAAACACCCAGTCCCTTGGCGGAGAAAGTCTCTGACCCGGCCGAGAAACGAACCAGGGGCCCCGTGAATCAGAGGCAGCAACGCTAGCCACTAGACCACGAGCTCCGAACTCCCTTGGAATGGAAAGCTTAATCATTCATTTGTTCTATCTGTTTGATTCAAATAGCCGCCTGGCCTTGCAATTTTGATGTAAAGTTTATTCAAATTGTTTGGGGAGACGTTAATTACTATATTTTATACTCCCTTACCAACGATTTAATATCTGTTTTCTTTAGTCAATTTTTTGTGAGTAGTCTTTTCTACCGTATTTTGAGATTGAGTTTTGGGTCTTATAGCCGTGATCTCTTAAGACGGTGGCGTCTGTTGTTCATGTAATTTGTTTTTATGTAGTCTATATCTCACCTACGTGGTGTCTGTTAGCAGCGCCTCTTAGCCTTGTGAAGCGTGACCTGGCGGCAGGCCGAGAGGGCGTTTTGCTGTTGCACCCGTGCATATGCCTTCCCGTTGAGTTCCGCGATGCTATAGTGCAACTGTTCACCTTGGCGGCTTGCCTTCTTTAAGTCAAGTTTCGCCTTTTCCTTCTTAAGTCTCTGATTTATCGCCTTAACTTCTAAATATTCTGCCTAAAACCCTATATGTGACCGGTGTTGTAGTAAAATTTTAAGGACGTTCCTTTCCCTATTCAAATATTTGCGTATGTACTTGGTGTGCTGAGGAATATTTTAATGTAATTTCCGTCCTGACTACCATATCCTTAGATTTCTCTTATTATAATTATAACAGACTGTTCTTTTCTTAAGCTTAATTCGTCATTGCATCCGTTCCATGGATGTAAAAAAAAAATTATATTTTTAAGAATTTAAGAAGATTGCGCAAGAGTTACTTTTGAGAATGAGATTTTGACTCTGCAGCGGAGTGTGCGCTGATATGAAACTTCCTGGCAGATTAAAACTGTGTGCGCGACTTCCCGAATTCGAGTCTCGGTCGGGCACACAATTTTAATCTGCCAGGAAGTTTCAGTTACTTTTGACTTGCTTATTGTTTAAGAGAGGTTTTATTATATTTGTTGCTGGATCTAATTTCTTGGGATAGCAAGAATCGAAAGTTTAGTTATGTCTATCTGTGGTTAAATGTTAAAAAAGGTTTATTTCCATTTAACAACCTCTTGTGCTGAGATATATTTGGTGATTATTGCATTTTTCGTGCTATCCCGTTTGCGTTGTAAATAAATTTGATAATTCAAAGGGAAAATGATGGAAGAACTGTGGATCCACCTCTCCATGTGATTCTTGTCCTACCCCAGCCTGTATGTAAAGGTAAATAGAAATGCCGTGTGGCTAGGGCCTCCCGGCGGGTAGACCGTTCGCCTGGTTGAAGTCTTTCGAGTTTGACGCCACTTAGGCGACTTGCTTGTCGATGGGGATCAAATGATGGTGATAAGGACAACACAACACTCAGTCCCTGAGCGGAGAAAAGCTCGGACCCAGCCGGGAATCGAACCCGGGCCGTTAAGTATGATATTCCGTCGCGCTGACCACTCAGCTACCAAGGACGGACTGCCTAGATGTACCACACATGTTCCCCACCACGTCCACTGTAGCTTGAAACAACTATAATATGCTTCCTGTGTCAACACGGAATGGACAGTGTCTTGAAAGGAGGATATAAGATGAACATCAACAAAAGCAAAACGAGGATAATGGAAAGTAGTCGAATTAAGTCGGGTGATGCTGAGGGAATTAGATTAGGAAATGAGACACTTAAAGTAGTAAAGGAGTTTTGCTATTTGGGGAGCAAAATAACTGATGATGGTCGAAGTAGAGAGGATATAAAATGTAGACTGGCAATGCCAAGGAAAGCGTTTCTGAAGAAGAGACATTTGTTAACATCGAGTATAGATTTAAGTGTCAGGAAGTCGTTTTTGAAAGTATTTATATGGAGTGTAGCCATGTATGGAAGTCAAACATGGACGATAAATAGTTTGGACAAGATGAGAATAGAAGCTTTAGAAATGTGGTGCTACAGAAGAATGCTGAAGATTAGATGGTAAATCACATAACTAATGAGGAGGTATTGAATAGAATTGGGGAGAAGAGTAGTTTGTAGCACAACTTGGCAAGAAGAAGGGATCGGTTGGTAGGACATGTTCTTAGGAATCACGGGATCACAAATTTGGCATTGGAGGGCAGCTTGGAGGGTAAATCGTAGAGGGAGACCAAGAGATGAATACACTGAGCAGATTCAGAAGGATGTAGGTTGCAGTAGGTACTGGGAGATGAAGAAGCGTGCACAGGATAGAGTAGCATGGAGAGCTGCATCAAACCACCAGTCTCAGGAGTGAAGGCACAACAACAACAACGTGTCAACACGTGTGTGGGTCCTGAACAGCTACATATTGCCCAGATCTTCCCCTTTCTCCTTCGTCGCCAACTTCAGTCGCCCCTCGGATACTTAGTGTCTGCAAGATTCCTTTTGAAGGCCCGTTAGAACACCAACACTGCCGCCTTCTGAAAGTTGGCATCGGATTGTCCAACGTGTGAGCGCAATCCTCCGCACTCTCTGTGTGTACTGTGCTGCAGCACTGGCAGGGGTTCTCCCCGTCTGTAACACGCAGTCTCTTGGATATCCTCAGACCAGCTTCTCTTCAACCACTGACCGATATAGCACACGTCTCTCCGTTTTTGTACCATATCGTAACTTATGTTATCGAGCCCAGTTACGATCGGAACGATTTCCCTGTTACCCGCCCTCCCTTAAAGTGGGACTTCCATACTTTGTTTACATTGACCACTACTCGCAACCTCATGAGGGTATAACACCCATACGTTAACTTTCGGACGGTTTAGGGGTACTTCCTCACACCATTTTTACCAGCAAACGTATCTGCTCTCTGATATGTGTCGTCAACAGTAAATCGTCGACTTTATCTTACAAGACCAGCTCTGATTACCACCTCGACGACGCCGACGAGCATCGTCTTACTTGTCCCTTGAAACGGGACGTTTGGCTCCTCATCCAACGCATCATAGGGTGTTACCTGGGTGCCTAGCAACGACGGGTACCCTGGATTTCTTCTGTTGACCCACACTTTTCACTACATTCTTGTGAAACACCACACACTCATCTGGTTTCGAGGATCAGCTTTATACACAACTGACCATTAAAATTGCTAGACCAAGAGGAAATGCCGATGATAAACGGGTATTCATTGGACAAATATATTATATTAGAACTGACATGGTATTACATTTGCACGCAATTTGGGTGCATAGATCCTGAGAAATCAGTACAAAGAACAACAACCTCTTGCCGTAATAACGGCCTTGATACGCCTCAAACAGAGCTTGGATGGCGTGTTCAGGTACAGCTGCCCATGCAGCTTCAACACGATACCACAGTTCATCGAGAGTAGCCAGTTGCTCCGCCACCATTGATCAGACGTTTTCAGTTGGTGAGAGATCTGGAGAGTGTGCTGGCGAGGGCAGCAGTCGAACATTTTCTGTATCCACAAAGGCCCGTACAGGACCTGCAACATGCGGTCGTGCATTATCCTGCCGAAATGTAGGGATTCGCAGGGATCGAATGAAGGGTAGAGCCACGGGTCGTAACACATCTGAAATGTAACGTCCACTGTTCAAAATGCCGTCAATGCGAACAAGAGGTGACCGAGACGTGTTACCAATGGCACCCCATACGATCCCGCCGGGTGATACGCCAGTATGGCGATGACGAATACACGCTTCCAATGTGCGTTTACCGCGATGTCGCCAAACACGGATGCGACCATCATGATGCTGTAAACAGAACCAGGATTCATCCCAAAAATGAAGTTTTGCCATTCGTGCGTCCAGGTTCGTCGATGAGTACACCATCGCAGGCGCTCTTGTCTGTGATGCAACGTCAAGGGTAACAGCAGACACGGTCTCCCAGCTGATAGTCCATGCTGCTGCAAACGTCGTCGAACTGTTCGTGCAGATAGTTGTTGTCTTGCAAACGTCCCCATCTGTTGATTCAGGAGTCGAGAAGTGGCTGCACGATCCGTTACAGCCATGCAGATAAGATGCCATTCATCTCGACTGCTAGTGATAAGAGGCCATTGGCATCCAGCACGGCGTTCCGTATTACCCTCCTGAACCCACCGATTCCATATTCTACTACCAGTCATTGGATCTCGACCAACGCGAGCAGCAATGTCACGATACGATAAACCGCAATCGCGAAAGGCTGCAATCCGACCTTTATCAAAATCGGAAACGTGATGATACGCATTTCTCCGCCTTACACGAGGCATCACAACAACGTTTCACCAGGCAACGCCGGTCAACTGCTGTTTGTGTATGAGAGATCGGTTGGAAACTTTCCTCATGTCAGCACGTTGTAGGTGTCGCCACCGGCGCCAACCGTGTTTGAATGCTCTGAAAAGCTAATCATTTGCATATCACAGCATCTTCTTCCCGTCGGTTAAATTTCGCGTCTGTAGCACGTCATCTTCGTGGTGTAGCAATTTTAATGGCCAGTAGTGTAGTACCTCTTTCATAATGGTTCTCGACTCGTGATATCTGATTCTGATGGAGCGCAGTACGCTCGCTCAGTTGTCCCATTACCGACGAACCTACGCAGGATAACTCCACAGCGCCTCTCTAACACCCCAACAACCCCACCCCCCTCCCTCGGCCCCCCACGATTGATGTGCACCTTGTCTCTTCATTTCATGATGCATCTGCAATAATCTTCTACAGTACGATGTACCTATACGTAGAGGCCAACAACGGACGTAATAAGAAAAACAAATCGTGGTTTCATGGTTATTGGGGTCTCCTACCTCTCATTCCTACCGCACTTAAAGACTGGCGATCGAACAGTCGCCCCTTTTGGTAATCTTAGTTTCCTTGGTTGGGAGGGTGGTAGGAATAAATGTAGTCAGGTTAGAAAAAGCTGAAGGGGGATCAGTTTGGTAGGGCCATGAATGATCATGCCTCGTAGGGCTAGACCTGTTTTTTTTTTGTTTCTTTTGCTAGGTACCCTTAACGGGCCAATCCTTCTAAAATAGAATAAAAATAAAAAAGAAGGTCAAGGCGACAGCTTACGTGAAACAAAAGTAAGCAAACAAGTTCAGGGTGGCTGACGGGCGTACGGGAGCCTGGGTTCCACTCCCGGTATAAACAGTGCTTTTTTTTTTCTTTTTGGGAGGACTGGTATATGGTGTACTTGTGCTCGAGGCCAACTGAGGGAATACTCGATCGATTAGCAGTCATTACAAGGTCAAGAAACCCAAGAACGACAGCGAGTGAGGTGTGCTGACCACGCGCCCCTCCCTGCTACATCCGATGCCGCCATTGGCTGAGGATGACACGGCGGTCGGTCAGGACCAACTGACCAGAACGTGGAGCTGTACCTACCCTTTATCTTCTTAACAAAGAAATTGGAGATCGTTGAAGTAGAAAATGGTCCACATACTCATCAAGCTTAATACCCTTGAACTTTTATATGTCGGAAAAATTAAAAGAAATAATGCCCCTGGAGTTTTATATGCGGGAATAATTAAAAGAAGAGGTCCATATGGAAACAATGACCACTCCCAAAGATATGAAATGGCATGCAACATGGGCCTGTGCTGCGATAAGTCCATATGAAATTCAGTATGTAGTATTGTCTGCCCGGAATAACTTCGCAGCAAAGGTCAGCCGCCAGGGTCAATATTCTGAGCACTTAATGTGACAGTCGAAGGGAGAATGGTTTGTAGTGCTGTTACCTCGGTACTATTTGAACAGCTTCCAAATATGTCATGTCTTTGAAGACCTCTTGGAAGATCCTTTCCAAAAATGTCACAGAAGAAGCGTTTAGTTCCAGTTTTCCAGTTTTTTTAATGTTGCTGTCATGATTCCGCAGCTATAAACGTTAAAAGTTAATTGTCTGCATCAGAAAAGAGTGCATATCAGAGCGGTCAGAAACAGTATGAAAATCTTGTGGGAGTTTTCCAAAGGATGTTGTATTGAGAAATAATTATTAAGAAAACAATTCGATGCGTTGCAAAGTTTCCGAATTATTTAGCATCGACGTTAGGCAATCAGGTCGTTGAAACAATTGCACTCTCTAAAATGCGGTAATGTACAGACGTCTGAGGATTCGTGAGTTACCACTTGTTCAAATGTTCATCACCAGTTCCAACGCGCTTTTCTGGGAAGTGATAAATTCAAGTTAGTTTAGCAAAAGCTACGTTTCGCGATACCGCTTCTCTCAGGCTGCTTGAATTTGGTCGCACAAGGACCTGATTGGCTAACTTCAATGCTAAATAACACGGAAACGGCGCAACGTATCGAATTTTCTTCTTAACAGTTATTTCTCAGCACTAACTACCCTGCAACCTCCTCACAAGCTTCTCAGACTCTTTCTGACCACCCTGTATAATTTAGCGCACACCCATCGGTATATGTTTGCTTGTTCTGGAAACATTTGTGGTTTGTCTAGATTACCTGCCCCACTATTGCAGTAAGCAGTCTTATATGAATCTTCTTGAGTGATTGTTTCAGTGCTAGCGTGCCAAGAAATATATCCTTCATTACCTTAATTACCTCAGCTGTGTATTCCGATCCTTATTTACATTTTTATGGATACTACATGGACATCCCTTCGTACACTTTATGGAATGAAGAGTATTACTGTTCCCAGTACCGTTTAATTATTACCACATTAGGAGCTATATAGATGACGACGAACAATATTGTAGAAGTGATATAAAAGTGTCAAGATGTCGGCGAAGTCTTTCCCGAATACTAGTCAGTAACTTTCCTATGCAACTTCTTCACCTGGTTCCGGCTAGATATTACTGGTGTACAGTTTTTCAAGCGTCAGAGTTCGAAGAGGCTCATTTCAGAGAGACCAGCACTCACTTCTGTTCCAGATAGTGATTGCTGATATGTACATACACTCCTGGAAATGGAAAAAAGAACACATTGACACCGGTGTGTCAGACCCACCATACTTGCTCCGGACACTGCGAGAGGGCTGTACAAGCAATGATCACACGCACGGCACAGCGGACACACCAGGAACCGCGGTGTTGGCCGTCGAATGGCGCTAGCTGCGCAGCATTTGTGCACCGCCGCCGTCAGTGTCAGCCAGTTTGCCGTGGCATACGGAGCACCATCGCAGTCTTTAACACTGGTAGCATGCCGCGACAGTGTGGACGTGAACCGTATGTGCAGTTGACGGACTTTGAGCGAGGGCGTATAGTGGGCATGCGGGAGGCCGGGTGGACGTACCGCCGAATTGCTCAACACGTGGGGCGTGAGGTCTCCACAGTACATCGATGTTGTCGCCAGTGGTCGGCGGAAGGTGCACGTGCCCGTTGACCTGGGACCGGACCGCAGCGACGCACGGATGCACGCCAAGACCGTAGGATCCTACGCAGTGCCGTAGGGGACCGCACCGCCACTTCCCAGCAAATTAGGGACACTGTTGCTCCTGGGGTATCGGCGAGGACCATTCGCAACCGTCTCCATGAAGCTGGGCTACGGTCCCGCACACCGTTAGGCCGTCTTCCGCTCACGCCCCAACATCGTGCAGCCCGCCTCCAGTGGTGTCACGACAGGCGTGAATGGAGGGACGAATGGAGACGTGTCGTCTTCAGCGATGAGAGTCGCTTCTGCCTTGGTGCCAATGATGGTCGTATGCGTGTTTGGCGCCGTGCAGGTGAGCGCCACAATCAGGACTGCATACGACCGAGGCACACAGGGCCAACACCCGGCATCATGGTGTGGGGAGCGATCTCCTACACTGGCCGTACACCACTGGTGATCGTCGAGGGGACACTGAATAGTGCACGGTACATCCAAACCGTCATCGAACCCATCGTTCTACCATTCCTAGACCGGCAAGGGAACTTGCTGTTCCAACAGGACAATGCACGTCCGCATGTATCCCGTGCCACCCAACGTGCTCTAGAAGGTGTAAGTCAACTACCCTGGCCAGCAAGATCTCCGGATCTGTCCCCCCATTGAGCATGTTTGGGACTGGATGAAGCGTCGTCTCACGCGGTCTGCACGTCCAGCACGAACGCTGGTCCAACTGAGGCGCCAGGTGGAAATGGCATGGCAAGCCGTTCCACAGGACTACATCCAGCATCTCTACGATCGTCTCCATGGGAGAATAGCAGCCTGCATTGCTGCGAAAGGTGGATATACACTGTACTAGTGCCGACATTGTGCATGCTCTGTTGCCTGTGTCTATGTGCCTGTGGTTCTGTCAGTGTGATCATGTGATGTATCTGACCCCAGGAATGTGTCAATAAAGTTTCCCCTTCCTGGGACAATGAATTCACGGTGTTCTTATTTCAATTTCCAGGAGTGTATTAGCATAATTGCAGCTACAAAATTTTCTGTTTATTTGCTCCGTGCGCTGTATGAAAAGAAAAACTGACGTACTGCTAAAGACAATTTAACGAACATAACTAAATACAGCTAGTCCAAAATAGATATGTTTTCCGAGCGTAGAAGTTATCTCCAAAAAACGATTTTTAAACAAATTTTCATGGGTGTATTTGCTTCCACTGAACTCGAGCGTTTGTTATTTTAAACTCTGCGTTCGTATGATGTATCCCAGAATCTTTTAAATGTAATACAAATATTATGATTTTTTCCTAATAAAGCGATCTACTATCGCTGTTTACTGGTATATTAGTACTGTATAACGATACTATGTGTATAGCGCCAACAACTGTTAGGAAACTCTATCACAATATGTTTGTACTGCTTATCTCTTCAGGACTGTGAGAGAAACATAGTTTAGCATATGGAAGCATATATAAGTATAGCACTCGGTTTTAAATTTTAGTATAGCCAACAACATTTTATACTGTCAAATGATATGTTTTTTCAATACTTAAAATTCTCGTTCATTGTTCACAGGCATGAAAAAAAAAACACAACGTTAATCTTTTGTTCCTTCTCTTAGCCGTTCAGTTTTGGCAGTATAACTTCTGTCTTCTCACTACTAATCTTCCTTGAGGGTTGAAATGTGGAACTTTTTTGTAATATCCGGTATTCACAGGACGTGTACTTTTCCAGTGCCGCTGTTATTTATGATTTTATCTGTTGTGCTAAAAAATTTTACTGATGTTTGGATTTTATTTTCGGGTGTTTGCTACAGATGGTTACTTATTTTAATCATAAATGCTTTTCCATACGGGAGATTACCGATTTTAGCCGTTGTCGAACAATTTTAAATTTTTTTCAGATTAATGACATTGCAATGCGTCAACCTAGTCACCGTGTATGGCTGCCTCAATGTCACAAAGTGAGATTTAAAGCTGACAATCGTCTGCATTAAACTGCAGCTGTAGCTCAAAATAAGAAATCCGCTATTACGTTCCATCGGTTGCTACATCCCTTCAAATACACGATGTCCATCCTTATCAAAGGTCTTTTTTTTTAAAGATTTTTCATCTGCATAGTTCATCATTTTGATCTGTATAGTATGTATTAGTTGCCATTATGTCGAAAATTTACAGTTGGATCTGTTTTCTCACTCTTACCTCTCATAATTCTTGGAATTGTGCCGCACATTTTTCGAAATGTGGAAATCTTATTAAGCACGGTGGAAAACGTTTAATGGAGAAGTAAGTGGCCCAAAATATTTTTTAATCTAAAATAATTTAGGGTTAAACGACAAGTGCGAAAAAACAGCTGGATTTTCGATCTCTAAAAATTCCGTTACACTATAATAATTCGAATTCCTGAGGAAGTTTACTCTTACCGTAGACAGAAAGTATATACCCACTATATTATTGAGTCACCACTGAAGAAATCTAATGTTTATACGAAGTGAAAATCCAGTCTGTGACCATCACTGACGGTTGTTTGTTCACAGTATATCCAGTTGGTACTGTTCTTACAGTTTGTAACACTGCGGGTTTAAATTTGTCCTAATGAGAAATAAGGGTATTTTTTTTCAGATTCACGTGAATTGCGCCATAAAAAGTAATGTCTCCAAATTTTTTATGTGAAAACTATTAAAACTTTTTAAATAAAACAACCGTTATTAAAATTCTATGTCTTTATTCTTCATATCCACCTATTTGCAGCACTCTGCCGTTACAGGGCACAGAATTGTACTATGTAACATTTCGGAGTGTAACGTAATTATATCGGTTCGTGATATACAGCGTGCTGTAATCGAGTTTCGACGATGAGGATGATATTTGGTTTGTGGGATGCTCAGCTGCGCTGTCTATCAGCGCCAGTACAAATTTCCAATCTTTACGCACTCCAGTCTCGCCACTTTCCCGAATGATGATGAAATGAGGAGGAGAATACAAACAGCCAGTGCTCGGGCGGAGAAAAGCGCCGACCTGGCCGGGAATCGAAGCCGCGACGTCGTGATCCAGAGGCAGTAACGCTAAGCACTGGATCACGATTTGCCAACTCGAGATTCGAATTCGAAGAGTTTGTCCACACATGGAGTATCTTCTCCTTCAGCATGACAGTGCTAGACCAAACACGAGGGCTGCATCCGCAACAAACCGACGCCTTGGGTTCAGTATCATCGATCATCCTCCATATAATCCCGACTTGGCCCCATCTGATTGTCATCTGCTTTCAAAGCTAAAATGACACCTTCGAATATTTCACTTTTATAGTAATGAGGCGATGCAAGCAGAGGTGATGTTGTGGCTCTGTCAAGAAAGTGAAACATTACAGCAACTGGTCTTTCGCTGGGAGAAATGTGTTCGTCGCCTGGGCGACTGTGTTGGGCAATAAATATGTAGACATAAAGAATAAAGATGTAGAGTTTTAACTACATTCTTTTTATTTAAATAGTTTTCACATAAAAAATTCGGATACGTTACTTTTGAGCACGCCCTCGTACCACTACTGCAACACTTCCCAAAACGCGACTGTCCCCTAAACAACAAAATTTTATTGGGCGAGCAGCGGTAAAACAAGCCTTATTTGTCGACGTTGTCATCTTTCGCATCATATTCTTCAATTACACTACCGAAAAAAAGAAAAGATCTTTTCTGTTTCTGGAAAGAACAGTTGTGGTTTCTACAGTAATATCAAACATCAATTGAAATCTGTTTTCAGTTTCTCTCCGCAGGGGGCAGTTAAACCGGGATGACCATTTTTATCTAGAATGTTACTGTATAAATGCCAACGTATTTTTCCATATTCAAGGAATAAGATCAAGTATTTCAGTGAAGTAATTTAATTACACCATATCAAGGAAGCCTAGGATGGAACTGCGCTCACAAAGAATTCACTTTCTAGGACACATTTAAAAGAAAGATACACAGAAAAAGAGAAAATGATAAAAATGCGGTAACAAAAAATTAAGTCTCATTTTTGTCTCTTGTAAAGAGTGCATTTCTTGTCTCGAATGACACTGCAGCGATAGTCGCATAACATTGTAGGTATCCTTTACCCTTCGTACCGTTTTTCCGTGGCAGAAATGTGTTTATTAAATCTTCCATCGAGTTGGTCCGATACACTACTGCAGCTCTCTGGGAAGAAGTCAGTCAGAGAGACCAGGAAATATGCTTTCAAAGACATTTTGCAGCCACGATCTTTATAAGCGTTAATCAGTTCATTGACTACTTCCTTGAAATATCCAGGTCTTCTTCCAAGTTTTCTCATATTTTCTTGTAACACTGCCATGCCAGCCCTTCTGTTTCTGTCAGGAATGTTTCAAAATTTTGATCTAAAAATGGTTCAAATGGCTCTAAGCACTATGGGACTTAACGTCTGAGGTCATCAGTCCCCTTAGACTCTGAACTACTTAAACATAACTAACCTAAGGACATCACACACATCCATGCCTGAGGCAGGATTCGAACCTGTGACCGTAGCAGCTGCGTGGTTCCAGACTGAAGCGCCCAGAACCACTCGACCACAGCGGCCGGCAAAATTTTGATCTAGCTGAAGTACCCTGATCTGAGGCCTCACAAATGCACCATTTTATTTTCTTTCTGAAAGACGAGAGAATCCTTCAGCAAGGTATGCAAACATCATGACAGTCTGGTCAATAGCCTTTACAAATTAAAACACAAAGACATTACGACATGTAGCTGTTAGTGGGCATTGATTTACATCAAATGGGAAAGTTCAAAATTTGTGGCAATCCGGGGATTCGAACCTTGGTCTCCTGCTTCCTAGGCATATACTCTGACCACTGCGCCATCCAGACAACAGTAGTCCTCATACCTGCACGGACTGTCCTAGCGCGCGTCCCGTCAGACCCAGATTCTCAGCTTATCCGTACATTACTAACGTAGTGCCCCTGATCGTCATCCTCACTACTGACTGGGCTTCGCCGATTCCCGTAAGAGTTCGAGCTTGTACTGATGGAATCATTGGCTAGTCTCACCTTAATTATATGAGGGGTATCTGTCTGTCATGTCAGAAAGAGCAGACACCACATCTACAGGATGGCTCAAATAAAACTGGCCAGAACGAGTGGACACGTTTGGTCGTGAATTTGTGGCAGCATTAACAGAGGAGGAAAAGACTTTATTTACTTCCAACAGGATGGAGCAACTGCCCATACAGCCGGCCGAACCCTGGTGCACAGTTACGCAATGTTCATGCCCGACACAATATGCAGAAGTCAGTCTGGTAACGGCTCTAGATGGCCACCAAGATCACCTGATCTGTCAATGTGCGGTTACTTTGTGTGGGTTCTAAAGTGTAGTCTTCAAGAACTCCAGGAGAACATTTCGGATGAGACTGCAGTAATTCCAGTAGTCCAGCTTCGATCAGCAACTTGCTGACTAAGGTCTAAAAGTCTCCAGAGCGAATAGTGGTCACTTTCAAAAACTGCTATAGTCAGGTTAATACTGTATTTCGCTTCCTCTGCTGTGTTTCTTTGTACACTGGAGCTCTGTCCTCCGCGCCACTTTCATTTGCCCCACCCTGTACAATGAAGGCGAGACTGCCCAATGATCCTTTCACTGCAGATGCACAAAACGCTAGCCATCCTACGGGAATCGGCGAAACGATGCGAATAGTGAGGATAATGGGCAGACGCACTACGTCAGAAGTGAGTGGACAAGCTGAGAACTTGGGTCTGGCGAGAAGCGAGCTAAGTCCATGCAAATTGCGCAGACCGCTGTGTTTGGATGGCTCAGTTGTCAGAGCATCTGCCGAGTAATCAGGAGACCGTGGTTCTAATCCTGGTCTGGCACAAATTTTGAACTTTCCCCATTGATATAAATCACTGCCCACCAGCAGCGCCATGTTGTAATTCCTTTGTGTCTTGACTGATGTTGGGTGCAGGGTCAGAGTGGTGTCTGTTCTTTCTGACGTGTGCGAAAAAACAAACACCACGTATATAACCTCTAAAAATATTTAATTAAACCGAGTATGATATTAAGACCTGGAAGAAGGGTATCTTCAATTGCTACCAGACTTTGACTTTGAACATATTTTCGCCCACTTTCCAAATTCGTTCAGGCCGTTTCATTTTTATGTAGTGGGACAGCTATCCAGTCGCACAGAAAACAAGCAGTTTGGGCGCAGTATTTTTGCATGTATAATAATAATGGAATTACTTTGAAATCACTACAAATTTTCCATTTATGCTTACTCTATTTATGTGGGAAGGGGCACAACAATAAACAGTGTAGGATACAGGGAGATGCTTACTGCCAGCCTAAAGCCTGCAATTGGAAGCAAACGCCGAGGACTGTTCTCAAAAGGTGTTGTGTTGTTGCACGACAATGCCCGTCCGCATACTGCTGCCCACACAGCTGAAACGCTCCAGAAACTAAAATTTGAACTACTGGATCACCCTCCATGTAGTCCCGATGTTGCCCCTTCTATCACTTGTTTGGTTCACTCAAACAGGCGTTAAGCTGCCGTCGATTTACCTCGGACGAAACAGTGAAAGAAGCGGTGCATTCCTGGCTCGCAGCTCACCTTCTTTTGTGAGGGCATCAGGAAGCTTGCACAACGATGGACCAAGTGCGTTGAAACGCAAGGAGACTATGTCGAAAAATGATGTTCTTGTAAGTTTCCTGTTTGATTACAATAAAATTTTATAACTACTTTGCGGGTAATAATTGACTTGCCCTCGTAATTAATTTGAGAAAATTTTCCAACATTTCGTAACTTTTACAACCAAACTGAATACGCTCCCACCGGAGGTTTGAGTCCTCCCTCGGGCATGGGTGTGTGTGTTGTTCTTAGCATAGGTTAGTTTAAGTTAGTTTAAGTAATGTGTAAGTCTAGGGACCGATGACCTCTGCAGTTTGGTCCGTTAAGAAGTCACACACATTTGAACATTTTGAACAAACTGAATACGCGATTGGGACAGAGGGCATTTTATTTGCACGGAGGTACAAAAAAATTCTTAGAACTTATCTTCAAGCCATCTATAGTCACCACTCCTGTGGATTGTATTTGAAGTCGAATGGTTTCATTAAGCCTGCAACATCGTTGCAAAACGTCAGTACCCTCTCGATTGCGCAGTAGAAAGTAAAAATATGTTCTCTCTGTCTAAATTCGCTTATGTTAGCACGGTGGTGGAGAAGATACAGTAATCTCGAAGGAAGCAGTTTTGCATCTCACTTTCTTAGTTGTACGTCACGCACTAAATCGTTTAAATCTACTTGTGTTAATAAGGGTGACGCTAAACTAGTGCCTGTTTCCTGGTACAGAAGATCATATCTTTCAGGATATGCTATCCAGTTCACTGTCACTATTGATGCATTCATCTGTTTACGTTGAAGGAAGTGGACGACTTTCGAGCGTGGCCCTGGCCACGTGCGTTAATGTACGTCTGGAAAAACAATGTATTTATACAATTTCTTGTTTGTTTATCCACGAATATTCGTCACACAAAAATAACGATATGAGATAGCGGTTTCTAGTTCTCTCCGTATCATAGGTACAGGATATAACACAGCGTTTTCTTTTCCTTTCCACCAGATAAATGATTTAAAGCAACAAGTGGCGCAACACACATGTTAGTGCCAAATCTTTAGCTTGATCTCCAACAGCTACTCGAAAACAAAGACTGAAAGGATGAAATTGTGTCCAGTTTCTTGCAAATTTCAATTCTCCGCAAGTGTAAAAGAAATTGTTGGGAGTATGCTGACAGAGGCGCCGAAGAGGCATGTTCTATAAAAATTAAAAGAAATGTATCAGTATACAATTTAACTGATACTATATAAAGACATTCGTGTTTACTCCCTTCCTCCTTAGTAACTTATTTGCTTACTTACTTGTTACTTCTTGCATTCCAAAGAAATAAAAATAATCACTTCAAACGCAGTAACGTTTGAGTCTTGCTGACAGTGGCTTTGAGGTTACGTTGATGAAATCCGTGTTTGTGGCGGTACACAATCGGAACGGAGTTAAGACATCTCAGTACTGAAAAAGTTGTCATAAGTAAGGAAGTTAATATTGCCAACTATTATTTCCAAAGTTTTAATATATTTACTGCAAATCATGTAATTCTTATTACATTTTTTTTTTGAAAACAATCCATGATAGTGACATTGTGAGTTCAGTCCTGAATTTATCGTAAAATAATCAAATAAAAACACTCACTTCTATTCAAGGAAGAGAACCTTGTAGAACAGCGTTATTGACGGAAACGTAGACGACAACCAGTCCTTAATTTTTTCCCGGTAGAACTAGACTTCGTTAACAACAAATATTTTTGAATACTGTGCCGTTCCGTTGAAACGCCGCAGCCAGCTCTGATTTACGGAAAATTTGTTTGCAAGTTAGTTAACAGTTTCCCGCCATAAAAATCGTGATTCTGAGACCCAGCTTGTGTGATCACAGAAAGCAGTACAGTCTCTACATCTTCGTGTTTAAGATTCTCATACGTTTTCCCTCTGGCTCGAACAGACTGCGCTGAAACATTGTGTAATATGATATCTATTTTTAATTGTTGTCGTGTAGACTAAGCAATGCTAAACAATTTATAGATTTCCGTTTCCGACCTCCGTTTTTTCATCAAGTACTAAAGCAGTTTCATCTTCACTTAAAGCGAAGTAATGGTGTGTTTCCGTCCCAGTTTTTCTACCATTTTTTAACGTTACCTGTATTTAAAACTCTATACAAGAATCGATTTTAACAAAAAATTCTCTAGTTTCGACACACATTTCACCGAGTTTGACGTTCGATAAGAAGTTTTTTGACAACAGCTGTAGCCGAAAACAGGCTTTTATAACAAGGACGACTAAAGTGGATTCGCATCTTAACTGCAGAAAGCAGGTATATTTGTTCGCCGGAGAGTCGAAACCATTTCTTGCTAAACAATTTTCGTTTGTGGTGAAACAAAAGAAAGGCGCGAAATTTCATCGTATTTTGTCGGCACCGCAGAGTTATTTCGTGTTAACTGATATTTCGAATTAATTTTCGTGTTAAATGTTTTTCACAATATATCTTTCCCTTCGTCTGTTATATGTACACTCCCATTTACAACAACATAAGCAATAGGAGAGCTTCTGTAAAGTTTGGAAGGTAGGAGACGAGGTACTGGCAGAAGTAAAGCTGTGAGGACGGGGCGTGAATCGTGCTGGGGTAGCTCAGATCGTAGACCACTTTCCCGCGAAAGGCAAAGGTCCCAAGTTCGAGTATCGGTCCGGCACACAGTTTTAATCTGCCAGGAAGATTCTTTACATAAACAATAATCATCAGCAGTAGCAACAGCGACTGAAGCAATACTTAGTTTGTATATAGCGTTTAGCCCCGCCTTTCATCACTTCCTTCTGTGTAGGGTAGAAACTGTCTATAGGGTGGGCGGGAAGTAACTAGGTATTATTAAATGGCTGTTAAGTTTTTAATATTGATGGAACAATATTGGAAACAGCGCAGACATACAGAACATAAAAGAGGATAGTGTTATTTCTTTCTGTATAGTACCGACGGCGGCTACGAGAGGCGGTACAAACAACAACGAAGATAGTCGGTCGCCTTACAGTTAAAGAACGAGCACAGACTGGTTCACGCATGAGGTTTGGATTTCTCGTCCTGAGAAGGTGGCGATTGTGCAGAACATGTTCAGTGATAGTCCGGGGAAATCTACACGCCAGGCAGCTCGTGTGCGTCAGGTGTTGCGTAAAGATTTAAACTTTCATGAGGGTTTCGTCATATCGGCGCAATTGCCGTTACTATGCGGTACAGGATCCTCGAGTTACGGTGAAGATGATGCAGCATTCCCGTCCAAAAGTGACCGTATGGTACGTGTGTCATTGGTCCATATCTCCTTTGTGACGCAGTGAATGGGAACGCTGCCTTCAAATGCTTCAGGACTACTATCGGCCCACGGTATCTGGATAGGAAAATACAAACGACATTATCTTCGTGCAAGACGGCGCACCGCCTCCCTTCGCAAACGTCGTGCGGAACTGGTTGGATGAAAAGTTTTTTATTTTTTTTATTTTTTTTATTTATTGCCAAATTACAGACCTGTTATCTGATGTTTAAAACAGGTCGTACATCTTACAATTTTCGTCTTTCATCTTTTCACTGTTTTCTTTCCTTTTGTTTTATCTACAGCATTTACAAAGAATGATTCAAAATAACAATAATTTGAGGTTGAAATATAAATAAAATTTTGTTGTTTTTAAAAAGAATATAAAAATAAGATAGGATAGATGAGAGATTTGTTAGTACCGAGTGTGGCTGTCGGTGAATACCTCGGAATGGTTTCATCGAGCCGTTGACCGCCAGTCACACACACACACACACACACACACACACACACAAATGGTTATTAGTAGAGAAATAATGTTTCTTATTATATTTGTTACTAATCCTATATATTAACTACGTTAGGTGCGCATCCATGTACAGCATTTGGTGTTTTCTTGGCTAGATTGCCATCAATTTGCTTATTTACTATCACATCTCAGCTTCTTCCTCCTGTTCCTCCTCATTGTCACTATTTTCGCTGTCACTGTGGATATCGCTGTCCATCCTCTGGAGATTTCTGTTACGCTGCACATAGGCATGTCTGTGATGTCGTGTCCGCATATACTCCTCATGTGTTGTTTTTGAAATACTGTTTGTCAGTGCGTTTAATTGTGCCCATTGTTCTTCGTCTCTTATTGCTGTGTATATATCTATGTCTGTATCTGTGTAATCTAAGTGTAGTAGATGAAAAGTTTCCAGGATGTTGGCTGCAGAGACGTGTACCTCATGAATGGCTTGCAAGAAGTCGAGACCTGACACCCTCTGACTTCCTTTTATGGGGCTGGGCAAAAGAGAAGGTGTATTGGATGAAAACTCGCACATTGGGCAAATTGGAAGCACAGGTTCGGGAAGTTCCTACCAACATCGGACACAACTTCCTCCAGAAAACTGCGGTTTCGATACCAGGTCTTTCGAGGTGATTGGTCGACTCCACAGGTGCCTTCATAAAAATTTAATGATCTTTTAATTTAGTTAATCATTTTCCCATATAACAGTATACATATTACATTATTTTCAAATAAATAACTCTGCAAAGATAAAAGTTATCCGTCAATTTCGATGCACAGTTACTTCCCGCCCAAGCTGAATACATCTGCGTCGAGCAGTGCTTACCACATTAACACATTTGTCACCCAGAGCGACTTAATTGAATTTTATGCGGGGCACAAATCCGACGGTCAGAGTGCGGGAACGTGAACGTAGTGATAAGCGGGAATAGCAACGATGCAATTAGAGTAGACCCGGTATGTTGCCGGGTATCTATTGCCAGAGTGTCTTCGATTCATTACAAAGAATAAAGTGTTTAGTTCCGAAATGGCGAAAGCGATAAGCGCTTCAGCTAGAGGTCTGCCTGTGATCT
This sequence comes from Schistocerca cancellata, assembly GCF_023864275.1. Taxonomy (NCBI): domain Eukaryota; kingdom Metazoa; phylum Arthropoda; class Insecta; order Orthoptera; family Acrididae; genus Schistocerca; species Schistocerca cancellata. Next base: position 693,856,051 of record NC_064631.1, read on the forward strand.
CGCTGCAGTTGTTCCAGATCCGTCATTGATTAGAGAAGCATACAGTGTTTGAGACGCACGTCAGTGCCTTGCTGCAGACGACGAAGAGGAGTTCAATTCTGTTGATGATCCATTGGGCAATATCCAGTGGAACGAATTCGCTAGCAGGCAACAGTCAATTCCTTTCACCGCAAAAGGTGGGCTTCTGATGGATTTGCCATCAGATACTAGCGCAGGTGAAGTGTTATCGCTATTCTTAAGCTACAAAGTGATAAGTCTTTTAGTCACAGAAACTAGTAGAGCAAAAATTCCATCAACATGAAGTGACTGAACATCCTCGACTGAACAGATGGAGGCCCACTTCATCTCAGGAAATTACAAACTTTAGCGGAATGATGATTTGGATGGGCCTAGTACAGACACCGCCTCGTTAGATGTTGGTCAACGCGTCTTATTTTCAACTTTGGATTATACAGTACAACAAAAAATCTACGCCACGTTTTGTAATGTCGTACCCATTGAAGAGAGGTGAAATGATAACACGTGGCCCGCATCTCGTGGTCGTGCGGTAGCGTTCTCGCTTCCCACGCCCGGGTTCCCGGGTTCGATTCCCGGCAGGGTCGGGGATTTTCTCTGCCTCGTGATGGCTGGGTGTTGTGTGCTGTCCTTAGGTTAGTTAGGTTTAAGTAATTCTAAGTTCTAGGGGACTTATGACCACAGCAGTTGAGTCCCATAGTGCTCAGAGCCATTTGAACCATTTTTGATAACACGTGCTAAAATGGAGCGATGTTCGCGATGTTAGGAGCTTATCAACAAAATATGCACCGATTATGACGTCAAGCTCGGATCCTACGCAATGCGATCGTCTTTTTGGAGACACTGGCGTCCACAGAAGCAACCAGATGGTGTCATATGCCACAACGATACGGAAGGGTATCAAGTGTTATCGGAAATGAGCACTACATTTGCTTTTAGGAACAATTATAGCAAATATCCACATCAATTAGCAGAGGGCCACACATGTTGTTGTTGTTGTTGTTGTGGTCTTCAGTCCTGAGACTGGTTTGATGCAGCTGTCCATGCTACTCTATCCTGTGCAAGCTGCTTCATCTCCCAGTACGTACTGCAGCCTACATCCTTCTGAATCTGCTTAAAGGATCTGACATTCCACGCTCCGATCCGTAGAACGCGTCGTCTTGAGTAGTCCCCACCCGGAGATCCGAATGGGGGACTATTTTACCTCCGGAATATTTTACCCAAGAGGACGCAATCATCATTTAACCATACAGTAAAGCTGTATGCCCTTGAGAAAAATTACGGCTGTAGTTTCCCCTTGGTTTCAGCCGTTCGCAGTACCAGCACAGCAAGGCCGTTTTGGTTAGTGTTACAAGGCCAGATCAGTCAATCATCCAGACTGTTGCCCCTGCAACTACTGAAAAGGCTGCTGCCCCTCTTCAGGAACCACACGTTTGTCTGGCCTCTTAACAGATACCCCCTCGTTGAAGTTGCACCTACGGTACGGCTATCTGTATCGCTAAGTCGTGCAAGCCTTCCCACCAACGGCAAAGTCTATAGTTTATGGGAGGGGGGGGGGGCAGACATATATAAAAACAGAAATAAGAAAATTTCGGGAACGTTTTTTTACCGAGTGGTTGTCCGCCGAAAATACATGCCCGATAGTAACAGAAATAAAACAAATAACGTGTCCCAACATTTCAAGATTCGCGACAATCAGCATTGTAAGGCTATGCAAAGGATGTGCGTCCTATGTTGCCAGAAGAAGAGGCAATCTGCCGCACACCAAGAAGCGTTCGCATGTTTTAACGAATACCATGCGAAATAGTATATCGTAATATGTTATCCTAAATATAAATGAATAAAACGTATATTATTATGTGTATATTAAACTTCCTGGCAGATTAAAACTGTGTGCCCGACCGAGACTCAAACTCGGGACCTTTGCCTTTCGCGGGCAAGTGCTCTACCAACTGAGCTACCGAAGCACGACTCACGTCCGGTACTCACAGCTTTACTTCTGCCAGTACCTCGTCTCCTACCTTTCAAACTTTAAGAAGCTCTTCTGCGAACCTTGCAGAACTAGCACTCCTGAAAGACAGGATATTGCGGAGACATGGCTTAGCCACAGCCTGGGGGATGTTTCCAGAATGAGATTTTCACTCTGCAGCGGAGTGTGCGCTGATATGAAACTTCCTGGCAGATTAAAACTGTGTGCCCGACCGAGACTTGAACTCGGGACCTTTGCCTTTCGCGGGCAAGTGCTCTACCAACTGAGCTACCGAAGCACGACTCACGGCCGGTACTCACAGCTTTACTTCTGCCAGTACCTCGGAAGGTAGGAGACGAGGTACTGGCAGAAGTAAAGCTGTGAGTACCGGCCGTGAGTCGTGCTTCGGTAGCTCAGTTGGTAGAGCACTTGCCCGCGAAAGGCAAAGGTCCCGAGTTCGAGTCTCGGTCGGGCACACAGTTTTAATCTGCCAGGAAGTTTCATATCAGCACACACTCCGCTGCAGAGTGAAAATCTCATTATGTGTATATTGTTTGCTGTGTTTATGTTGTACATCGTATAGTTATATTTCAGTGTTTATTCTATTAAATTCCTTTGAAAATTCCAACTGCAAATCCTATTAACAAGAAGAGCGTCAATCATAGGATTTGCAGTTGGAATTTTCAAAGGAATTTAATGGAATAAACACCGAAATATAACTATACGATGTACAACATAAACACAGCAGACAATATACACATAATAATATACGTTTTATTCATTTATATTTAGGATGACATATTACTTTATACTATTTCGCATGGTATTCGTTAAAATACGCGAAACGCGTTTGAAGTTAACTCGTCATCCATATATGTGGTGTAGTGGATCACTGGGTCCCGGGTTCGATTTCGGGCCGGGTTGGGGAGTCTCTCTGCCTGGGGACTGGGTGTTCGTGCTGTCCTCATCATTTCATCATCATCATAGTCATTCGTGACATTGGCTGGATTGGACTGCGTAAAAATTGGGACTTTGTACGGGCGTTGATGACCGTGCAGTTGGGCGTCCCACAAGCCAAAGATCACCACCACCCAGATATGGGTGAAGCGGCGAGGAATGTGTTAAGCTCTCGTGTGTATTGCTGAGCGTCAGTGCCGCGTTTTCATAGCAGTGAAAAGTAGTTTAATCAGATCGTTAGTGTTTCAGTTCTTTAGATTATCAGACCAGACAGCTTTGGATCATCTTAATTCCTCCGCGTAATTCATTAGATTTGACTAATGATGAAATATGTCTAGGAACTGTGCCTGTTGTGTGTGGAGGCAGCGGTAATTTGACACAGTTCGCCAGCAGGAGCTGGATCAAAATTATTGATAACTTGACAAATTATTGTACACTGTAATATAACAAAATTAACATTTTGTTCCTAAGCCTTCATGCTTGTAAGCTTGTAATAAGATACATGATAATTACACTGTGATCCGTAAGATGATTAACTCTAATTATTAATAACGGCCAGGGACTGCGAGCCGTTACTAAACTGGCTTCCAATATTTCTTATGTTGGTGTGATCATTATGTTCAGAATGTTTGCAAATAATTAAATATATAAAATAATTAATAAATATATATATATAAATGACCTAGTAGATAGTGTAGGAACTTCCATGCGGCTTTTCGCGGATGATGCTGTAGTATACAGAGAAGTTGCAGCATTAGAAAATTGCAGCGAAATGCAGGAAGATCTGCAGCGGACAGGCACTTGGTGCAGGGAGTGGCAACTCACCCTCAACATAGACAAATGTAATGTGTTGCGAGTACATAGAAAGAAGGATCCTTTATTGTATGATTATATGATAGCGTACAAACAATAGTAACAGTTACTTCTGTAAAATATCTGGGAGTGTGCGTGCGGAACGATTTGAGGTGGAATGATCATATAAAATGAAATGTTGGTAAGGCGGGTGCCAGGATGAGATTCATTGGCAGAGTCCTTAAAAAATGTAGCCCATCAACAAAGAAGGTGGCTTACAAAACACTCGTTCGATCTATACTTGAGTATTGCTCATCAGTGTGGGATCCGTACCAGGTCGGGTTGACGGAGGAGATAGAAAAGATCCAAAGAAGAGCGGCGCGTTTCGTCACCGCGTTATTTGGTAAGCGTGATAGCGTTACGGAGATGTTTAGTAAACTTAAGTGGCAGACTCTGCAAGAGAGGCGCTCTGCATCGCGTTGTAGCTTGCTGTCCACGTTTCGAGAGGGTGCGTTTCTGGATGAGGTATCGAATATATTGCTTCCCTCTACTTATACCTCCCGAGGAGATCACGAATGTAAAATTAGAGAGATTCGAGCGCGTACGGAAGCTTTCAGACAGTCGTTCTTCCCGCGAACCATACGCGACTGGAACAGGAAAGGGAGGTAATGACAGTGGCACGTAAAGTGCCCTCCGCCAGACACCGTTGGGCGGCTTGCGGAGTATAAATGTAGATGTAGATGTAGAATTCTGCATACTGTAGTTCTTATGGAATCTTATCCTTCGATGTTCAGATTCCTCGTATGAGTAATAATCGTTGAAAACTGCTGGTCGAATGAGTATTATGCAAGCAGCCGTATGTCCGATCAATCTAGATTCCTGCGTGGTTTTCGCTTCGCGTTTGACGCTGTACGAGAGCTTCAGGCAGCTAGGTATACATGACCGCGGCGGCGATGCGTCCCCTGTTTCGTCAACCGCAGCAGTTGCCGTGCTATTTAGCATTCAAAAAATGTTCAAATGTGTGTGAGTTCTTAAGGGACCAAACTGCTGAGGTCGGTCCCTAGACTTACACATTACTTAAATTAACTTATGCTAACAACAACAACACAGACACACACAGACACACAGACACACAGAGACACACACACACACACACACACACACAGAGACACACACACACACACAGACACACACACACACACACACACACACACACACACACACACACACAGACACACACACACACACACAGAGACACACACACACATACACACACACACACAGACACACACACACACACACACACACACACACACACACACAGACACACACACACACACACACACACACACAGACACACACACAAAGACACACACACAGACACAGAGACACACACACACACACACACACACACAGAGACAGAGACCACACACACACACACACATGCCCGAGGGAGGACTCGAACCTCCGGCGGGAGGGACCGCGCAGACAGTGAATGGCGCCTCAAACCGTGCGGTCAGTCCGCGCGGCCTATACAGGGTGTAAATTGTAAGTTGACAAACCAGAATAACTCGAAAAATAAGATTCAAAAAAATGTGTAGAATCCAGAGTTGATTATTTTCCTGGGGGACATCTGCTAGTGCTAAAATTAGCCCGCCACCCAAGACCCCTGGGGGGGCGGGGCGGCGGGGGGGGGGGGAGGGGGGAGGCTGGTGGCAACTTCAAAATTTCAAATGGGAACCCTCATTTTTTATTGCAGCATCAGATTCTACATAAACATTTCTTTTGATGCTTGCTAGTTGGCCCTGTAATTCAAGAAAATCCATGTTCTCATTTTTGCGTGGAAAATGGTAACGACAAATAAAAAATACTTATTTACTTCGTAAATTTTGATTCGCTAAAAATAAAACTCTCCCCCTCTCCCCATAGGGTGGGGTTTGAGAGAGAGCAATTAGAGTTTTACAAATGTTGACTCATTTGACCAATGTTGTTTGGGAAAACATTTGTCTTGCGCAAACTTTATGAAACCCAAGTCTGTAGTGGATGATTTCGTAGGTCACTTCGTCAATAGTTAATGCTCTGTCCAAGAGAATCATTTCACGTAACGCTCAATGGGTTCTTCATTTGTGGAGGTAATCGTCCGGGTCCCTCATCGTGCTTAACGCTTGTGCGACCATTTCGGAATTATTCAATCCATTCGTAGACACTCCGTTGTGGCAAAACACTGTTCCCTACTGCACCGAAAGTCTTCGATGAATTTCGGCCCCTGATACGCCTTCCTACCACAAAAAACGGATCACTTAACGTTGCTCTTCTTTGGTGCAGATAGACGGCGGAGCAGCCATGATTAACAGCACGGCAGCGATAACGAAACTAAACTTGAAACGTCCCCTTAGAACAAATTATACATGACTGTGCTTAAACTGACACACAATAACTTTTAGCGCAACGCAATCTGACTTTCAAAAATCCCTGCAAAAGAATGGCCCTGACTAACATTAATCTATACTTTTCACAAATCACTTACCTCACCAAAAATCTCCGTTACTCGAACTACTGCAATACAGCGAGCGCCACTACTGCCAGCTAAATAACAGATTCAAACTACGGAAGGCACTAACTACTGATAGGGATAGTTAGCAAATGAAAGATTTTAATGGAGAACAAACAATGTATTTACCTTAATATCTTCACAAGTCATAATATATATATCAGTTCATGACAAATTACAAAACTCCGCCATCTCTCTCCCCACATCCACCACTGCTGGCGGCTCACCTCCAACTGCGCAACGCTACGCGCTGTTCACATCCAGCTTCCCAACACTACAATGGCAGACAACAATGCAAACTAGCCACAGCCAGTGATTTTCATATAGAGCGCTACGTAACTTTGCCAATAAGAAAACATAAACAGCCTACTTACAAACTAGCAGGTTGAAAATTGCAAAGATATAACAACAAATAAACAAAGCATGCGTCATGAACGTAAAACAACAGTACTACCAAAATAAACAAAAATATAATTAAATTGCCGATAATAATTGACTTACCCTCGTAAGTCCACGGCAGCGGCCTTGCCGCAGTGGATACACCGGTTCCCGTGAGATCACCGAAGTCAAGCGCTGTCGGGCGTGGCCGGCACTTGGATGGGTGACCATCCGACCCGCCATGCGCTGTTGCCATTTTTAGGGGTGCACTCAGCCTCGTGATGCCAGTTGAGGAGCTACTCGACCGAATAGTAGCGGCTCTGGTCAAAGAAAGCCATCATAGCGACCGGGAGAGCGGTGAGCTGACCACATGCCCCTCCTATCCGCATCCTCCACTGAGGATGACGCGGCGGTCGGATGGTCCCGATGGGCCACTTGTGGCCTGGAGACGGAGTGCTTTTTCCTAAGTCCACAATTTCGTAAATCTGTCCTATGACCCTTCATGACAACGGGAATGGCCTGCGTTTTTTCCTGTTGCTACGTATCCTTCGTTGCTCCAGCTACTGCGATACACGGCAGCTAGGAGGGTAGCAAGCTCTTTCACATAACCTTCGTAGAACCTTACAGGCATGTCATCTGGTCTTGAAGCCTATCCATTATTAAGCGACTGTGAATGATTTTCTATTCCGCGATCGGTTATTTCAATACTTGCCGTTTCGAAGTTCGTAAGATGATTTGAAGGATGGACCGTGTTACAATTTCCCGCGGTGAAACAGTTCTGGCACAATAAATTCAGTATTAGCACTTTGCGAGAAATTCCGAACAAACTTAGTTCTCGATGTTGGGGATCGGTGCTGAAGCTACGTGGTAGTCTTGTATATGTTCGTAATCTCCGCTGTGCAGTACTGCGTGTATTGCACCTGTCGTGCCATAAACAAAGTGGTGCCCGTAAATTTAGTTGAATTCTCAGGTTTATTCGATCAGGAAGTTCACATGAACTAGCGATAAACGTGTCACCATAAGCGCCACTACTGCGCAATACTATGACATAAATGCATTTAACAAAAATTACGTCTGCCCTCTGTGACATCCAGACATTTCTCCCTCTGGCCTGTTCGTGCCAAACGTGATACACTTAGTCCAGAGTAATTAATGGGTTTCTAATTTAACTTCGTGACGCTTGTGACGTATGAAAGACCATATTTATGAAAAATACAAAACGTATGTTGAAGATTTTCACGTAGCAATTCTACGTGTATGTAAGGATCAATAAGTATTTCAGAACGACTTATATTTCCTGTGTTTAACAGTACAGCCAACATGAACTTGATAGTTGTTTCTAAACTTTCAAAGACAAAGTTCCGTTTTAATGTTTTCTTTTCTCTGAACGTGACTTTTTAAGTTTTGTACGTTGATTTAGTGTTTCTAAGTTTTACATATTGCGTTAGTGTTGCTCGACTGTTGTAAAAATTCCAATAGTATTCCAGGATCAACATTTGTGAAAATTATGTGTGTTTTCGAATTCCGATTTAGGACACAATTTAAATATTTTCAAGCTTGAATAAAAACTCAACGCAACATGTCTGACAAGATTTAAAGTGCCTTGTGAATACTCTGTCTTCTAAGAATTCTGATGGATAAATTTTCAAAATGAATTGTTTTTATAAATATGCGGATTTTAACGCTAAATGTTCCATTAAATTACTTATCAGTTTGTATTCTGTAATAGTTTAGATGGCTTTTCAGTTCCTTACGAATGTTGCGTTAATTATCAAAGTAGAATAACTGATATTTATATTTAGATTGCTGCTCAGTCTATTAATTTGAGATGTTTACGTACTGGAAACACAACTGCGTAGGCTTCCGCGGAAACATGTTTGTAATTACGGTTCGTTAAAAAACCTTTCTTTTCCTTATGAAATGGGAATGTAAGTATAACGCTACAATATTGCTCAAGTATAGGCGTCGGAGGTAGTATTTCTGATGTTTATTATTTAAGTCTTCTATCTGCTGAAAAATTGAGCGTGCAAATTTTAGTGACGAACCAGTTCCTCAGCAACAGGCGTTGCATTGTTCGGTACATGACGAGATTCAGTTTTGAAACACCCGAAAAAGGGTCTAATGCATTATAATATGCATACGCAACAATGTCTGACATTACTGTTTAATGATCAAGAGTCATATTTTACCTATCATCCATAGCAGATGCATATTCAGTGAGAAGCCGCCTTCTTACGTGTACTGATGTAGAGTATGGCAGGCAACAATGCTTTTTGTTGTCTAAATTGAGTGGATAGCGTCTGAGTTATGTGATATCTAAAGAAAAGTTGATAAAGATTTGGGATGAGAATGTAGCCAAACAGTGCCTGAAACGGAGCAAAGATAATTTTTGTTTAATAGGAACATAGTGCCACTTCCGAATGAAACCTTTTTTTTAATTTTTCCTTTCTAGGAAATCATCGAAGCAAATGGTATAGGTAAAGTGATCAGGGATTTTATGTCAGCTTAGGAAGTCAAGGCGCTATATCACAAGTGTAAACTATATCCCGCAAAAAAACACTTTCCTTTGATTAAAAAAAATTATGTAACCATTGTAGTATGATTGAGTGATAAACTGAGTTCTGTGGGCAGTTTAATACACATGCAAAGTCTATTTTTAATTTAATGTTATCCATTTTAAGGATGTGGGGTAGCAATTGTTATTTATTAAGGGTAATAATTGGTAGCATTTTCTGTCCTACACATGATTTAACAACGCTTTGAATTTCGTTTCGTTTCCTTCAAGCTAACACCTCATGAGCTAAGTTTCACTACCTGATGATGACAGCGTTGCCTCTCGAAATGCCTTGATGAGTCGTGTGTAGAACGGAAAACAGCTGAATACTACCCAATTACTACTTATGTGCACGGTCTACTGAAGCTGTAACGAGTAGAGAGAAATGAAGACTTAGTTAGGGATAAAGTAATTAAGGCGCAAAGTATTAATGTCTGAGTTAAATTCGTTCACAAACAGTTTTTAAGGAAGAAGAAAAAGCAATGAAAAAGAGTAGTAATTTGAATATCCATTAAACTAAAATAATTAAATGTGCAGTAGCTAATTTCAGTTAATGCGGTTGCGAGAAAGTTCGCAAGCAGACCCACTGTTAGTTGAGACATTACTTAAATTGAAGCGTTCTACCAGCAGCATCCTTTTCAGTAACCAAATTTTAGATTTCTTTATTCATTCAGACTGTCATACATTCAGGTTCTCGGGGTTTGACGCAAATAATTTTGTCTGATAGGGAAAGTGAAGTGAATGGTCACCGGTTTATCGTTTCTAAACCAAAAGAAATAGCGTGTTGTACTATTGTTGCCAGTCGGCTCAATATTCACTTTGCACAAACGCAAGTGAATATATCTGATACTCTTCTTGGATTCGCAACCGGTTTATTAAGTCAATATTTCGGCTGCCCGCCTGGTGCTCATCTACAGATGAGACGCTCCTATTGCTGAATCTCATCGACGTGATGCTCCTCCTCGTCTTTTTCTCCACTCCAGGGAGTGCAGTGGGCTGTTTTAGACGCGGTCCACTCTAGAGTAGCAGTATTTTCAGCCAAATATTAGGTGAAGAGTTAGTGGGAGTATGCACAAAGTGCCGTAAGTGCTACTCCCACTGCAACTGGTGGTCTTTTGGTGGCCCTTTATCACTCGTTCTGGTAATTTATTTATGTAGGACTTTGATGATAGAGCACTAAGAACAGAACCTTAAAACCAACGTATTTCTGGTAATATATTGATGACATCTAGTAACACTACAACACAGTAAGTCACACTTCTGCGCAGATTTTTTTTTTGTTGAATTTCTCAATGGTGTTCTGTAATAACGAAGGCATATATTTTACTGTTTTCTTGTCAATTCTAATTGATTGTAATATTATGAAATAACTTTTATGTAAATTATAGTAAATTTTATTTTATGATTCAGGTATAATTCACTTTGGTATATTTGGTGATTTCCTGCGTCGATCTTGGCTTTCGTACTTTTGGCGTTGCCTTATTAAATTGATGCTAATAGTGGCTTCATTTATATTTGATTATTATGCTTTTTGCTAATGAATTTTGATTATTTGAAGATAAATGGTTCGTTAAACATAGTCACAGTGAACATTATTATGATGTCACACTTCTAAAACATTGCAGCATCAAGTGATGCAATAAATCAGTCAATTTTAATTTCAGATGATTACATGAAGTTGAATGCAATAATAACTGTTAAAAATTTGTGATAGATTGCAACACGCAACTGAGATCTCGTGCGTTTAGTGACAATTGTCGCCAACGTATGTGACACACGCATTGGTTACGGTTACAAGCCACACCACAAGTTGGGAAACGGGGCCACATTTCTAGTAGTTTACTGTCGAGTTGATATTTTCACAAATGTTTTAATCGTATCTTACAGAAACCAGCAGTACGGCAATAAACAGCCTTTTAAACACGCCGCTAACGGCAATCAAGTAATTTATAGCAATACAACAGTTAAATTTTTTTTTTTTTGAAAAACACAGAAGCTAGCAGTACGGCAATAAACAACCTTTTAAAACACGCCGCTAACGTCAATCAAAGTAATTTATAGCAATACAACAGTTTAAAAAAATTAAAAAAAACACAGAAGCTAGCAGTACGGCAATAAACAACCTTTTAAAACATGCCGCTAACGCCAATCAAAGTAATTTATAGCAATACAACAATTAAATAAAATTTAAAGAACATTAGTAAACAGGCTACTAAAGTAAATACAGAACTTTGTTAATAAAGTACGGTGAGGTAGTGAAGCTACCGACACCGCCATTTAAAAATTTAAACAGGTCTCAACAAACACACGATTAATGACAATAAAAGGAATTTACAAACTTGGAGGCATTAAAAAAATTTTTTTTAACAAAAGTGTCCTGGAACAAATGAGATATGACGGACCCGTGTAAGGCGGCCACAAATCACCCACTCAGGGATGCTCAGGCTAGACAGAATACTGACCAATTTAAATACGCCCGTAAACACAATTGTCACTCTCAGGCTGGTCACTGCACCGACTTTTAGCCAGCGAAAACTTGTTCTAAGATGGCTTAACTTGCTGACACAATTAGAGCTATCCTCGTGGAAGGAAACATTACATCACACAGTCCTGAATGAGCGACCACATGATCAACCAACAAGAAGCATGAATTTACTCATAACCCACGACAGAATAGCGAAACAATTAAACTGCCCAAAACTATACCTCCCATACGACAGTATCGAGAGAAGGAGGAAAGATCACTGTCTTCAATTACACCGGTGCCAGGGACAGGAAACCCGGTCGCTGGAGGCCACAAGGCAGAAGAGACGCTGGTTACGCAAACTTATTACTTAATGATTAGACCTTTCACTAACTTAACTTGCAATTATGCTCTAACAGGCAGTACACGACCTCCGATGGCAAGGATCCACACATCCGACCGCGCACGCGTCGCCAGCGTACCCAGCACGCCACGGTCACGCGACAACACGCTCTGTCACCGGAGTTCACCTCTTCTCTGCAACGTTGACGGGTAGTGACCGCTCTTTAAAGTTAGGTATCCCATTTTAAACTCCAGTGTTGAAACGGAGGACTTAAAGAAGCTTGTTAACGTCCCACCGAGGCGAAACGAACAGCAACTACTCGTGGGGCGATTCTGCATACAACCAACACGCGGGGAGCTCTTCCGTCAACTCGACCCGCTCGTTACACACAACCGACATACATCACGTGGCGACTCGCTACAACCGACCACGCCTGCTTCGCGCTGGAGAGCCACACTGCCCTCCCGTGTCCACCACACTCTCTGCGCAATCCCGTACTTCCGCGCCACCACATGAAGTTACAACCATGGAGGTAAGAATAGAGGGAGACGCCGTGACGTCACAGCTGTGAAGCTATGTGAAGCCGAGGGTAGCCATCTCAATCCGACCAAAACATTGCTGCTGTAAGCGTGTGTGCATAGGCTTGTCGCTCGCTTTTGGAAGGATTTTGCGCTATTATGGTGACTTGTGTGGTGTTCGGATGTACGAATCGTTCTGATTGTGATGCGAAATCGAAGGGAATAACATTTCATGTGTAAGTTGTCTCGTTAAGTGTGATTTTACAACTTCATTGTGAATGAACGTGTGCTACATCGGTACTTGTACTATAGCGTGTTTTTCTCCTGTATAATTGTAGATTTCCTACAAATGAAAGTCGGAAAGCTCTGTGGGAGAATGCCGTGAGGAGGAAGAATTGGCGTGCGTCTAAATGGAGCACTATATCTTCATGGCATTTCCGAGAAGAGGACATAGACAGAACTTCCCTTTCAACAGTAAGGCTCCGAGAAAATGCTGTACCATCAGTTTTCCCTACACACCCAAAACATTTGCAAAAAGTATGTTAATTCAAAGAATTTAATTCTTAGTTTTCAAGTTCACGTTTCAGTATAATACGTACGTATCGTCGATAATCGAAGTGTTGAGTAACTCACTTTGTCTTCATGTACCAAATTAAAAGCTAACACTACATTAACTGCCCTAAGGTATGGGCCTAAACAGGACACAGTGTAGATTTGCCATTCTATGTACCGTATTTCAGTAAATATTGGTGGTAATGAACAGTGTTTCCCAGTAGTGGAACGTAACTGAAATGTCCCAGTACGTATTACAAACAAGATGTATTTATGGGGCTTTGGAGGGAGGGTATAGTTAACTTAGTTTTCAGTTTCTATTATTTAGTTTGTGATACACGTTTATTACTGAATTAACAAAATTGCATCGTTTACATTGAAGGCTAGCTATTCGTAATATTACATTAAAAACTATTTTTAATCAGAAGAAACGCGGAATTTCGCCTTTACAAGATTTTATTTTAAACAAAAACTTTGAAACAACCAATCTGACGACGTTACATGCGTATATGGTGAAATTAGCGACTGTAATACACGTTACGCTATAGCACACTGGCATTGTTTTGGTCAGAGTGTCATGGCAGCGAGCCACGCCCCCATGGCTTCAAAACGTAGTACGGCTGGGATACGTAGCGCCATCTCCCCTTATTCTTACTTCCATGGTTACAACCGATCAAAGATCTCACTTCCTCCATAGCAGTTTCCCGGAAGCAAAAAAAAACGCAGATATCGATAGCAGAGGCAAAAGACAACCAAGCAGCCACTTAATGACAGACAACATATCAAACAAACATGTCAGAGGCAGAAAAACAATGCAATCTAAACACAAGATGTAGCACGAGTCGAAACACGGCTCAGTATGTATCATTAATTTTTACTTGCGTTAAGTTAAAATTCAATCCAACACAGTATTAAAACTGCTGAGAACATTAGGACTGGCGATCGTGTTATATCACCGTACAATTAGGCTTTCACCAAGTTTTGGTTTCATAATGAGTAACAAATTCGACTAAATAAACAAAATGGACCTTAATAATTACATACGTGTATATCCCATTGTTGTTAGGGCAACAGATGTCTGTGTCAAAGTAACGACAGCTCTATACTTCTCTACATTCTTTCGGTGTGTGCATTGCGGCACTGACGCCTTGTCCGATAATTAGGCGCATATAGTCACGAATACCGAACGGTGTAGGGAGGTTACGATGTTTTTACTTAGGCATGTGTCTTTGATATCCTTAACTGTGTCTTGGCACATTTCAGTTTCCTTCACCCCAGCGTTAGGTTTACAACGGATGTGGAGGCTGATGGAAAACTCTGATTTCGGATGTTCTCATATACGGAATGAGGCATAGCATTTCAGCAGACCTACACATACCGACGGGTATCTGCATGCGATTAGTTGTCACCTACCACACCAACGTACAGGGGTACTTCGGACACTGGTCCGAATATCGTATACCACATGTGATGCGGGAAGCTTACCACAGAAAGATGCACAGTTAAAGGCCTTATTTAACACGTTCACGCTCTTGAGCACTACCCATGGCTCACGGTAGATCGTCCCTTCGGATGGCCTTTACCACAGTGGCTCACGCTCAACTCTGCCACTTACGCTACAAGCAATACGCTATCGTATGTTGTATTGTTTATCATCCAGGTGCAACGAGCAGCCGTGAATGCGCTTTTGAGTGACCCTTGTACAAGGGAGCGCTGTGAACAAATGAGATAACATACAATTTGTGACTGATACAGTATAAAATTATTTTATGTGATTATAAACGTAGGCTTCCGCGGCCATTGTCACATTAAAATTTTTCTGGGTGAAATAAGCATCAAACGAAGAAACTAAAAAGAACGAAACTCGCCTAGCTTGAAGGGGGAAACCAGATGGCGCTATGGTTGGCCCGCTAGAGGACGCTGCCATTGGTCAAACGGATATCAACTGCATTGTTTTAAATAGGAACCCCTAATTTTTATTACATATTCGTGTAGAACGTAAAGAAATATGAACGTTTTAGTTGGACCACTTTTTTCGCTTTGTGATGGATGGCGCTGTAACAGTCACAAACGTGTAAGTACGTGCTATCACGTAACATTCCGACAGTGCGGACGGTATTTGCTTCGTGATACATTACCCTTGTTAAAATGGACCGTTTACCAATTGCCGAAAACGTCGATATCGTGGTGATGAATGGCTATTGTGATCAAAATGCCAACGGGCGTGTGCTATGTATGCTGCTCGGTATCCTGGACGACATCATCCAAGTGTCCGGACCGTTCGCCGGATAGTTACGTTATTTCACGAAACAGGAAGTGTTCAGCCACGTGTGAAACGTCAACCACGACCTGCAACAAATGATGATGCCCAAGTAGGTATTTTAGCTGCTGACGCGGTTAATCCGTACATCAGTAGCAGGCAAATTGCGCGAGAATCGGGAATCTCAAAAACGTCGGTGGGATTGCTACATCAACATCTGTTGCACCTATACCATATTTCTATGCACGAGGAATTGCATGGCGACGCCTTTAAACGTCGTGTACAGTTCTGCCACTGGGCACAAGAGAAATTACGGGACGATGACAGATTTTTTGCTCGCGTTCTATTTAATGACGAAGCATCATTCACCAACAGCGGTAACGTAAACCGGCATAATATGCACTATTGGGCAACGGAAAATCCACAATGGCTGCGACAAGTGGAACATCAGCGACCTTGGCGGGTTAATGTATGGTGCGGCATTATGAGAGGATGGATAATTAGGCCCCATTTTATCGATGGCAATCTAAATGGTGCAATTTATGCTGATGTTCAACCGATGTTACTACAAGATGTTTCACTGCATGACAGAATGGCGATGTACTTCCAACATGATGGATGTCCGGCACATAGCTCGCGTGCGGTTGAAGCGGTATTGAATAGCATATTTCATGACAGGTGGATTGATCGTCGAAGCACTATACCATGGCCCGCACGTTCACCGGATCTGACGACCCCGGATTTCTTTCTGTGGGGAAAGTTGAAGGATATTTGCTATCGTGATTCACGGAAAACGCCTGACAACATGCGTAAGCGCATTGTCAATGCATGTGCGAACATTACGGAAGGCGAAAAAATACTCGCTGTTGAGAGGAATGTCGTTACACGTATTGCCAAGTGCATTGAGGTTGACGGGAATCATTTTGAGCATTTATTGCATTAATGTGGTATTTACAGATAATCATGCTGTAACAGCATGCGTTCTCATGAGTGATAAGTTCACAAAGGTACATGTATCGCACTGGAACAACCGAAATAAAATGTTCAAACGTACTTATGTTCTGTATTTTAATTTAAAAAACCTACCTGTTACCAACTGTTCGTCTAAAATTGTGAGCCATATGTTTGTGACTATTACAGCGCCATCTATCAAAAAGCGAAAAATGTGGTCCAACTAAAACATTCATATTTCTTTACGTACTACACGAATATGTAATAAAATGGGGGTTCCTATTTTAAAAAACGCAGTTGATATCCGTTTGACCTATGGCAGCGCCAATTAGCGGGCCAACCATAGCGCCATCTGCTTTCCCCCTTCAAGCTAGACGAGTTTCGTTCTTTGTAGTTTTTTCGTTTCATGCGTATTTCGTGAGATATTTGGCCCGGTCACGATCTATGGGCCACCCTGTGTAAAACTACCGACGTTTCGTTCCCTGTTGCAAGTGACCTTCTAGAGAGTGTTTTTGTGTACAAGTGACCTCCTTCTGGGTGTATTTGTAAACAAAAACACTCTGAAGAAGGTCACTTGCTAAGAAGGTCACTTGCAACAGGGACTGAAGCGTCTGTAGTTTTATACATAGACAGTGTGGTCACAAACCCGGAAAGAATTTTATTGAATATTTTATGTGAACTTTAGTTTAAAGAAATAGAGATACACTAGTTACAAAACGAAAGATCAATATATTAAAATAGCAGTCTAGGGCGTTTGAACACGACCACCGCCCCACACTAAGAAGCAGGAAAAGCAGCACCAGCATATGAAAGAAGCATGAATACGTGCGCCGCCCAGCAGCGAGAAACACAATTCTCTGCGGCGGCGTGAACGTTTGAAACGGAATAGACTTTCTGAGAAGCCGTTCCGTCATACCTTGGAGTTCACAGAACGTACAACAAAATGAACATACGTCACTTGATTTACTGCCATCTATTTCAACTGAAATAGGAAGAAAATTTAGAAATTTTAACATCGAGAATGTGCTTTGTTAGCCAGCCAAGATTAATGCTTGTTGCATTCTATTAAAGATGATGTGAGGCTAAGGAAGCACAATGCTTGTAATATTCCTCGGCACTATCGGAAAGAATACATAGGTCAAAATATACATATTGTTGAGGACAGGTCTGTGCAACGTTGCTAACAAACAAGATTACAACAACCCGAAAAGTCTACAGTGACAGAGCATTGTGTAGTCGAGGGACACAAAAATATAGTGGTTGCTGCAGCTTATCGTTACTGGGATTGTGTTTGGAAGGAATCCGCTAAAGTTAGGCTGGCTAGTAATATTTAAGTAGTTAAAAGTGCTATTTTCTGAGCAAGTCGTGGAATCCTGTGTGGACCTGCATCTAAGACATTTTGACTATTAGTTGTCGGTCCTCTCCACCAGAGATGATAACAGTATCCTTTGCAGTGAGGGCACCATACACAACACTTGGCACATGTGCTGAGTAGTCACTGCTGGCCTATGTAGGCCGCGCGGGTTTAGCCGAGCGGTCTAAGGCGCTGCAGTCTTGGACTGTGCGGCTGATCCCGACGGAGGTTCGAGTCCTCCCTCGGGCATGGGTGTGTGTGTTTGTCCTTCGGATAGTTTAGATTACATAGTGTGTAGGCTTAGGGACTGATGACCTTAGCAGTTAAGTCCCATAAGATTTCACACACATTTGAACATTTTTGGCCTATGTAGGGGTGCTGGCTACAGAGTAGCTTCAGATCTACGAGACTCAGAAACAGCTGAATCTCCCCTGAAGATGACGGCCAGGCGTACCATCGAAATACTGTGCCATCTTTGCTCGAAGATCTGGCTCCAAACCCGTGAAAAGTACCATAAATTATTCCACTGGGAAACCTTACAAAGTCACAGGTAAATATGTGTTTGTGATATATTATACCGAAATACCTACGTCGACAGCGAAGAAAACCAGAAGGCAAGACCAATAATAACCTACAGTGATATCCTTTAAGATTACCCCAATAATATTCTACATCTACATCTACATTTATACTCCGCGAGCCACCCAACGGTGTGTGGCGGAGGGCACTTTACGTGCCACTGTCATTACCTCCCTTTCCTGTTCCAGTCGCGTATGGTTCGCGGGAAGAACGACTGCCGGAAAGCCTCCGTGCGCGCTCGATTCTCTTTAATTTTACAATCATGATCTCCTCGGGAGGTATAAGTAGGGGGAAGCAATATATTCGATACCTCATCCAGAAACGCACCCTCTCGAAACCTGGACAGCAAGCTACACCGCGATGCAGAGCGCCTCTCATGCAGAGTCTGCCACTTGAGTTTGCCAAACATCTCCGCAACGCTATCACGGTTACCAAATAACCCTGTGACGAAACGCGCCGCTCTTCTTTGGATCTTCTCTATCCCCTCCGTCAACCCGACCTGGTACGGATCCCACACTGATGAGCAATACTCAAGTATAGGTCGAACGAGTGTTTTGTAAGCCACCTCCTTTGTTGATGGACTACATTTTCTAAGGACTCTCCCAATGTATCTCATCCTGGCACCCGCCTTAGCAACAATTAATTTTATATGATCATTCCACTTCAAATCATTCCGTACGCATACTCCCAGATATTTTACAGAAGTAACTGCTACCAGTGTTTGTTCCGTTATCATATAGCCATACAATAAGGATCCTTCTTTCTATGTATTCGCAATACATTACGTTTGTCTATGTTAAGGGAGTTGCCACTCAAGTGCCTATCCGCTGCAGATCATCCTGCATTTCGCTGCAAGTTTCTAATTCCGAAGGTAATATTGGTGTGTTAGCGGCGTTTAAGCTAACATCCGTTCATTGTAGTAAACCCACAGAGATTGGCCGGCACGCTACAGAAAGAATGTGGAATCCAACAACCTTCATGCAGAGCGTAGGCCTGAACAAAGCACGGGTTATCCCTCATTGAGAGCACCACAGTTGGTCTAGTGATGGTATCCCTCAGAGAAACAGCAGCTAAGTTGAGATGGAAGTCCAGAGTGGGGCTAGGCGTTCATCAGGGCGAGTTTGACTGAGACATGGATGAGGCTTTGCTCAGGTCTATCTAAAGCACTGGCAGCAAATCGTGGTCCACGCCTGTCGCCTGGAATCAGAGGGGATTTAACATTTTTTAAATGTTCGGATAATAAGTTGCCGTCTCTTCGTCTAAGAATAGATGATGAATGCAGCTAGCCGCTATCTCTGTGTAATGTCTTGTCTGTATAGACGTGCATCTGTTGCCTTTAAGATCCATTCACCTTCATACATAAATCTATACAGTAAAGAAAGGCCTCTTGGCTGATCCGTGATAAGACAGGCGAAAAATTAGACTAATGGAGGATTATTAGTATTATCTCTATTTTCATTCGCTCTCTCTCTCTCTCTCCTTTATCTATGTAGAGTTTTTAATATAATATTTCATTACGTGAAATCAGCCAAATAGGATCTTTGGTGGAGTCCTTTGTCTTGGTAATCAGCGGCTGGCTTGCTGTAAGAGATCTTTACATTTATTATTACTGTTAAACACTGTAGTCAGTCGGGAGAATCAAACGTTTGGACAATTTGTTCCTTTTACGAAAGATTGCGAATTCCAGATTGTACGAAGCCTTTTTGGACGATTTAACACAGACTCAGTGATTGCAGGCTCTCTTCGACACAGCTGAAACTTCCCCACTAATTACAGGGCCAACGTGATCATCAAATGATTAAAAAAACTCATTCGTTCGTTCACTCCAGAACAAAAAAAATCACAAACCTTATTTATAGAGGAAATTGTGTATTAAATCCATCTCCATTACATATCCAGATCTCCGGTGATTCCACGCCTTAATTAGTTTCCTTTTAGAGTCTCTTTCTCCTCAAACAAACCGCTAGCGGCACAAATGTTAATTGGCTCGCTTTAGCGAGAAGAAAAGCAGAATATGTATCTCTCAGAAACACGTCAATCCCTCAACAGACACTCCAGACGCTGTCCTAGTTACCACTCTAACAACCATGGAGAATGCATATATACATCTGTTATTTCAAAGAATAAACGCACTAGAAAATACTTTGGCGTCGTCTAGCTGTCGGCGCATATATTACGAGAAAATCGGATCAGATAACTTTTCCAAAGTGAATGAATGTGGATGGTTTGATTGAAAATGATTACTTGGTGCGTGGTAGAGGGTATTTTCTGTGGGGACCTTACAGGGGTACTCCCTTTCGGCGTCTGAGAGAGGCGGTGAGCAGCGCAGCGCTAGCGTTGTTTGCCCTACCTAGGGACGAGTTGCGATGTGTAGCCTCGTCCCCAGGTCTGGCTGCAGCCCTCTGGTTAGGAGGCACGTGTTGGGTTGAGGACAGGGGCTCCGTCCATTCTGTGAGACCTGCAGACTTCTTGAGCTACGCTATTGTTGTGCTCTGCATTCCGAAGAGGTGTTTCATACAACTCTGTGTGCTAGTCTATCCTGTGCAGGTCTCTTCATCGCTGCAAAACTATTGCAACCGATGTCCATCTGAGTCAGGTTACTGTAATCAAGCCTTGGTCTCCGCCTACAGTTTTTAACCTCCTCTCCGCACTTCCTTGTGTTACAAAACTGACAAATCCCTGATATCTCAGGACATGTCCTACCAACTGACTCCCCACCCCCTTTTTTAAAAATTCTAGTTGCGCGGACCCTCCCGCCGGAGGTTCGAGTCCTCCCTCGGGCATGTATGTCTGTGTTGTTCCTAGCATAAGTTAGTTCAAGTTAGTTTGAGTCGTGTGTAAGTCTAGGGACCTATGACCTCAGCAGTTTGTTCCCTTAGGAATTCACACACACACACACACACACACACACACACACACACACACACACACACACACTTTTATTCTAACTATGACACAAATTTCTCTATGCTCCTTTTCGATTCAGTACAGTCTCATCTGTTATTCACTTTACCCCTTTCATCTTCAGCATTTTTGTGTAGTTCCCCATTTCAAAAGCTTGCATCTCCTCCTTGTATGAAATGCCTCTCGTCAACGTTTCACTACCTTTCAAGACTACAGTCCACACCTTTGGTAAACACTTCCTAAGTTCGAAATTTTTGTTCGATGTTAACAAAGTCCTCATCAGAAACGCATTTCTTGCAGCTGTCAGCACGCCTGCTTAGTTGAGTGATAGCGTGCTTACCTACTTAAACGGAACTTGTTGTCCAGTTCCATATTTTTTCCGATAATTTCCAGTACAGCAGAACTATAGCGACAGTGTTTCGACTATACAGAATTCCGTGTATAACAAAGAAAAGAGAATGAACCAAGTGGTGTTTATTTGTTTATTTATTCATTTTATTTCATGTGTGTCACGTTTCCTTGTATCCTTTCCCTTATGCGATCTTTGACTGTATCAATGAGATAGTATGTGATGTAGCAGAAAGTTCTGCTCAGACGTCGTAGCGTTGCATGTGTAGAGTCGTTCTATGGTAGGAGAGTACCAACCCCGTAAACGTGAACAAGTTTGGCAAAGATGGTGGGCAAGTCAGGTCAGAGAGATCGTGAAGGCCCGAGGATTGGCTCTGTTAGGTTGGCGAGCCATCCCCTCCACCACCTTTTGAACGAAGAACGGTTAGGCGAGATGTCCGGTCGAGCACTTGTTCCTGGGTCGCGGCGCTGGAGAGACGTGGAGACGCAGCTCTGGTTTTAGTAATGCTAACAGGCCATGAAGGCCTACAGGCGTCACTGGATGCGGACAGGAAGGGGCATGTGGTCAGCACACCGCTCTCCCGACCGTATTTCAGTTTCCGAGACCGGAGCCGCTACTTTTCAGTCAAGCAGCTCCTCAGTTTGCCTCACAAGGGCTGAGTGCACCCCGCTTGCCATCAGCGCTCGGCAGACAGGATGGTCACCCATCCACGTGCCAGCCCAGCCCGACAGCGCTTAACTGCGGTGATCTGACGGGAACCGGTAACAAAGGTATTAATTAGATTTTCTAAAATCTGGTCGGTAATGAAGCCCAGATGTTGAAATCAGGTGCGATATTATCACTAATCCCCATAAGGGAATTTATTTTCATAATTTATTCGAATTTCAGTAGAACTTTGCGTTGTACCTTGGTCACGCCACGCACCATGGGCCTTAACTTCACCGTCATATTATTGCTCTTTCCTTAACAGAAATTCGCTCATTCAATGTATTTTAATCTGCTCTTTCATTTACAGTTATATTTGGGGGGATTTTTATTTATTTTCCATGTGTTTCCTTTGTGAACTTGTTTTCGCTCCACGTCGTCGGTTGGAGCAACTGCCACATTGATGAACTGTAGTTTCGGTCTGAAAATGTATCGTATGCGATGAATAATCATACGATAGTAGGCTCAGTGTAAAACAGTGAAGGAATAATCTTGTGTGTCCGTATTTTTGAGGATTTCTGTTAGCTACCGAAACTTGGCCACGTGTGTTAAATAGCACTGAAGTGGTGATGTTTCATTTGCTCCCCCATAACTATTTGATTTGTTGACGCTGTTGTGCGATAAGTAAAATACATGGTTTAAACTCGTGCCACTAGGAAAAGTATCTGATTTTAATGCCCATTGCTTTGAATGAAGACTCGTGAAATATTCTACCACCCTGACCTAATTTTGCTTGTAGTCTCTTTGCTGAACTTGTTCTGAGTCACCTGTTGTTGTTGTGGTCTTCAGTCCTGAGACTGGTTTGAGGCAGCTCTCCATGCTACTCTATCCTGTTCAAGCTACTTCATCTCCCAGTACCTACTACAACCTACATACTTCTGAATCTGCTTAGCGTATTCATCTCTTGGTCTCTCTCTACAATTTTTACCCTCCACACTTCTCTCCAATACTAAATTGGTGATCCCTTTATGCCTCAGAACATGTCCTACCAACCGATCCCTTCTTCTAGTCAAGTTTTGCCACAAACTCCTCTTCTCCCCAATTCAGTACCTCCTCATTAGTTATGTGATCTACCCATCTAATCTTCAGCATTCTTCTGTAGCACCACATTTCGAAAGCTTCTATTCTCTTCTTGTCCAAACTAGTTTTCGTCCACGTTTCACTGCCATTTATGGCTACACTCCATACAAATACTTTCAGAAACGACTTCCTGACACTTAAATCTATACTCGATGTTAACAAATTTCTCTTCTTCAGAAACGTTTTGCTTGCCATTGCCAGTCTACATATTATATCTTTTCTACTTCGACCATCATCAGTTATTTTTCTCTCCAAATACCAAAACTTCTTTACTACTTTAAGTGTCTCATTTCCTAATCTAATTTCCTCAGCATCACCCGACTTAATTCGACTACATTCCACTATCCTCGTTTTGGTTTTGTTGATGTTCATCTTATATCATCCTTTCAAGACACTGTCCACTCCGTTCAACTGCTCTTCCAAGTCCTTTGCTGTCTCTGACAGAATTACAATGTCATCGGCGATCCTCAAAGTTTTTATTTCTTCTCCATGGATTTTAATACCTACTCCGAATTTTTCTTTTGTTTCCTTCACTGCTTGCTCAATATACATATTGAATAACATCGGGGAGAGGCTACGACCCTGTCTTACACCCTTCCCAACCGCTGCTTCCCTTTCATGTCCCTAGACTCTTACAACTGCCATCTGGTTTCTATGCAAATTGTAAATAGCCTTTCGCTCCCTGTATTTTACCTCTGCCACCTTCAGAATTTGAAAGAGAGTATTCCAGTCAACATTGTCAAAAGCTTTCTCTAAGTCTAAAAATGCTAGAAACGTAGGTCTGCCTTTTCTTATTTTAGCTTCTAAGATAAGTCGTAGGGTCAGTATTGTCTCACGTGTTCCAGTATTTCCACGGAATCCAAACTGATCTTCCCAAAGGTCGGCTTCTATTAGTTTTTCCATTTGTCTGTAAAGAATTCGCGTTAGTATTTTGCAGCCGTGACTTATTAAACTGATAGTTCGGTGATTTTCACATCTGTCAACACCTGCTTTCTTTGGGATTGGAATTATTATATTCTCCTTGAAGTGTGAGGGCATTTCGCCTGTCTCATATGTCTTGCTCACTAGATGGTAGAGTTTTGTCAGGACTGGCTCTCCCAAGGCTGTCAGTAGTTCTGATGGAATGTTGTCTACTCCCGGGTGCTTGTTTCGACTCAGGTCTTTCAGTGCTCTGTCAAACTCTTCACGCAGTACCATATCTCCTATTTCATCCTCATCTACATCCTCTTCCATTTCCATAATATTGTCCTCAAGTACATCGCCCTTTTATAGACCCTCTATATACTCCTTCCATTTTTCTGCTTTTCCTTCTTTGCTTAGAAATGGTTTTCCATCTGAGCTCTTGATATTCATACAAGTAGTTCTCTTTTCTCCAAACGTCTCTTTAATATTCCTGTAGGCAGTATCTATATTACCCCTAGTGAGATAAGCCTCTACATCCTTAAATTTGTCCTGTAGCCATTCCTGCTTAGCCATTTTGCACTTCCTGTCGATCTCATTTTTGAGACGATTGCATTCCTTTTTGCCTGCTTCATTTACTGCATTTTTATATTTTCTCCTTTCATCCATTAAATTCAATATTTCTTGTGTTACCCAAGGATTTCTACTAGCCCTCGTCTTTTTACCTACTTGATCCTGTGCTGCCTTCACTACTTCATTTCTCAGAGCAACCCATTCTTCTCCCTCTGTATTTGTTTCCCCCATTCCTGTAAATTGTTTCCTTATGCTCTCCCTGAAACTCTGTACAACCTCTGGTTCTTTCAGTTTACCCAGGTCCCATCTCCTTAAATTCCCACCTTTTTGCAGCTTCTTCAGTTTTAGTAGTTCATAACCAATAGATTGTGGTCAGAGTCTACATCTGCCCCTGGAAATGTTTTACAATTTAAAACCTGGTTCCTAAATCTCTGTCTTACCATTATATAATCTATCTGAAACCCGTCAGTATCTCTAGGCTTCTTCCATGTATACAATCTTCTTTTATGATTCTTCTGTGTCACCTTTTGCGATTGAATGTAATAAGCATGGGTTTAGGTATAATTGTGTGTTTCTATAAAATTACATTGAAGCCAGGTCTGCGTTCCCCTCTCCCTTTTCATAATTACGTGGCGAAACTGAACCATGTTACCTAGAGAGACGAGTTTTGATTATGTATATGGCAAGAATAACTAGCTGTTGAAATACCATCGGTACTGAATAAATATCAATTAATCTCTACCTTCGACTGATTATTTGCTCCCTCCATCATAAAGAATAGGTGAAAGTCAATACCACAGTCGAATTCTGTGTCATGAAAGCAAATAAAAGCAATATACTACCGATTAAGCCCTGTATAGGTGCCTTCTGTAGTGGTAAAAAAAAATATTGCGTTATCCGTTGCGTTCAAATTTTTACCTGTTGGCTAAAACCTTCCGCTTGAAATGATCAATACCCGGCATTAGCTCGCAGGGGCCAGTCATTTCGTGGACCACACGAATTTAAGAAACCATTTACTACAGACGATAGCTTGCAGGAGCGCTAGGACATGACAAAGCGACGGTAATCTTCGTACTTAGGTAGAGTTTTACCACTGCGAGTACTCGAAGGTTACGTTGCACTACGACACAGTGGGTCCGGGCGTGATTCCCGCCCGGTTTGGATTTTCTGATCATCACCGACGCGTAAGTCGCCCCATGTGGATTCACCTGCTACTAGATCATTTTTTGCTTTTGCCAGTCTGCATTATAATTATTCCGTACTTCGACTATCATCACTTATTTTAGAAGTCAGATAATAAATCTCAACCACTACTTTTATAATGTCATTTATTATTGTAATTTCCTCAGCATCGCCTGATTTACTTCGAATACATTCCATTATTCTTGTTTTGCTTTTATTGATGTTCATCTTATATCTTCCATTCAACGCATAATCCATTTGGTTGAACTGCTTAGCCGTCTTTGACATAATTACTATGACATAAGCAGCCCGAAATGTTATTATTTTTGCTACTATCATCTAAGACAACTCGTAGGGTCAGTACTGCATCACGTGTTCGTACATTTCCCCAGATCTCCCTAAGATCGACCTCTACCAGTTTTCCCAGTCTTTTGTAAACAAATCGAGTCAGTATTTTGAAACGAAGATTTAGTAGCGTGATACGTCGTTAATATTCATACCTGTCAGCACCTTTCTTCTTTGGAACTGAAATTAAAGCGTTCTTCCTGAAGTCTGAGGTTATTTCACATGTCCCGTACATCTTCCTCAGTAGGTGGAATAGGTTTGCTATGGCTGGCTCTCCCAAGAATGCCAACTTCTCTGAGGGACTATCGTTTATTCGAGGGGTCTTGTACCGACTTAGGTCTTTCAGTGCCGTGTCAAATTCTTGTTGCAGTATCATATCTTCCATTTCATCTTCATTTACGTCCTCTTCCCTTTTTATAATATGGATTGCAAGTTCATCTCTCTTAAATAGACCCTCTATATACTCCTACCATCTTGGAAATTTCCTTTCTTGGCGTAGGGCTGGTTTTCCATCATACCTCTTGATATTCACAGAGCCGCTTCTCTTTTCTCCAAAGTTTTCTTTAATTTTCCTGTAAACGGCACCTGTCTTTCCCCCTAGTCATATATATTTCTATATCCATACGTTTGTCCTCTGACCATTCCTGCTCAGCCATTTTGCACTTACTGTCAATCTCATTGTTTCAGTGTTTTGCTACATTTCCAAATTTTCGTCTTCGTCTATTACATTCAATGTCACCTGAGTCATCGAAGAACTTCTACTGGGCCTTGTCTGTTTACCTATGTGATCCTCTGTTGGCTTCACTATTTCTTCTCTCCAAGCTATCCATTCGTTTTCTTTTGTATTCCAGTTCCCTGTTTCAGTCCAGCGTTTGCTAATTCTCCATCTGAAACTGTCAACAACCTCGCTTCCTTCAATTTATCCAGTTCTCATCGCCTTAATTCCCTATCTTTTTACAATTTCTTCAGTTTTAGTCTGCAGTTCATGATGAACACATTATGATCAGTCAACGTCTCCCACCGGAAATGTTTTACAGTTTAAAATTTGCCTTAGGAATCTCTGTTTTACCACGATTAATGATAATAATAATATTATCTTGGAACTCTTCCATTTGGTCCGTGTTTGCATAGAAAAACAGTAATGTCACAAATTTGGTAACATTCTGGATCAGAAACAAAATGCAAAAGTTTTGTTTTTCTGTGTAAAAAGCAGCCGCACACCATCCAGCGAACACGACATGATGTTCGCTAAGTAAAACAGAAAAAAGAACACAGAAAATATGTCACAAACAGCGCCAATAATTGCTTAAAAGATGTAGCATACAATGAATAAGATAAAAAAAACCACTGATGATGGTGATATTTGTCGCCGAAACTAGTTTGCGATAATAAAGAAATAAACGAATAACAAGGTGTTTTGCATCAAGGGGGGCAAAATTTGTGATATTACTATGATTAATGATTCTGAAATCTTCCAGTGTCGCCAAGTCCCTTCCATGTATAGAATCTTACTCCATGCTTCGTAAACTAAGTGTTGCGGGGGGTCGGGATGGTCGAACCCGGGACTCCAGATAGCCGAGCTGAAGCCGGGACCCACCGCGCCGCTTTTCGTCAGGAGGCTGAGCAAGTTCAAGAGGGTCAAGGTGCGGTGCGGAGTGGTACAGTGGTGTTTGGTGGCATTGCTTTATTCTTATCATTTACAGTGCTTCGATGAGTGCAGCTTACAAGGAGACGGCACGACCGTGGGGTCGGGGTTCGTCTGAAATTTTGTGTGGTGAAAGAGGACCCCTAACACCTCACGTGGTTAAAATATTAGGACGCACTACCCGGAAAATCCCGGGAAAAATCGATCCAAAGTTTCTAAGGTGCCACATGAGTATAAAATGTTAGTGCATTGCCGAGCCGCCGTCTGTCCTAGATTTTTACGCCAGAGGTCTCGGGTTCGATTCCTCCTCTGGCACTTTTTTTCTTTTGTTTCATTTTCTTTTGTTATTGCACCAATTACTCAGAAAGTTTCCCAAACCTACATTATCTTTAACAAATTAGTTACATTCTTCTTCTTCTTCTGCTTTTACGGCCTCATTGGACCACTTCAGTCAATCATTTCTGGTCCTCTTCTTTGGTATTTTCCCCTTCCGAGTGGTCCAGTATCTCTTCATTCGTTCCGATGCTTTTCGTCGTTCCTCATCTGTAAATACCCTTTTCATTGTATGTCGTTTGTCAATTTTTGGTTTAAATCTTATTTCTGTGTCCCTCAACTTCTTTAAATTTGGCGTTTTGTTCTGCAAATCATCCAGAGTTATTTCCAGTTCTTCCATATCCTCTCTTATTTCCTTAAGCCATCCTCCTTGTTGTTTCAAATTCAGAGTTTCGCAATAATTTTCCTTGATAATCTGGTTTCTGGTGTCCTCAGAATGTGACCACAAAAAGAGATCCTTTTCTTTCGTATAGTATTGGTGATGGGCTCCAGTTCTCTGTATACCACTTCATTTGGAACTATCCGCCATTGCCCAGCTTTTTGATATTTCTTATTTATGCATGTTCTAGCAATTCTTCTCTCTACTTTTAAAATTTTGTCAATTCTGTTTTTCTGGGTGACTTTAAAAAGAGTTTCACTTCCGTATGTAACCTCTGGTTGAACCACCGTCTTGTAATGTTTTAATTTTGTTTTAATTGATAGACATTTTTTATTGTACGTAGACCATGTTAGTTTTTGAGCTTTTATCATTTTATTAGTTCTCGCTCGCCATGCAGGTTTCTCGTCCAATTTATGTGTTATAATTTCACCCAGGTATTTAAATTGTTTCACTATTTTATTTTCCCTATTGTTCACTGTGATGTGATCTATTACAAGTGGATCCGTTACCATTATTTCAGTCTTTTCAAATGATATCTGGAGTCCTAATTTTTGTGCTATATTTTGTAAGCTTGTTATTTGTTTCGTGGCTTCCTGAATATTATTAGCTAGTAATGCTAGGTCATCAGCAAATCCCAAGCAATTTAGGTTTATTTTATCTTTCTTAGTTCCAATTTTAATATTCATAGGATTTTCCTTGTATCATTCTCTCATTACATATTCAAGAGCACAATTGAATAGCAATGGTGATAAGCAATCTCCCTGTCTCAACCCTGTTTTAATCGTAAATGGTTCAGATACTTCTCCTCTAAATTTTACTTTGGATTTGGTGTTTGTTAAGGTTAACTGTATCATTTTTATTAATTTAGGATGAAGTCCAAAATTCCTTAATATTTTCATCATTGAAGATCTATGGATGCAATCATACGCCTTTTTGAAATCTACAAAGGTTATGAGTAGTTGTTTTTGCCTTCTTTTGTAGATATCCATAACTAACTTCAAGGTGATTATCTGTTATGGGCAGCTTCTCCAGGATCTAAATCCTCCTTGATATTCTCCCAGTTCCAGTTCTAGTTGATCTTTACAGCGGTTGTATAGTATTCTTGCCATGATCTTATACGTGCAGTCCAAAAGGGAAATTCCTTTATAGTTGTCTGGATTTGATTTTTCTCCTTTCTTATGTAATGGATGTATTATAGCAGTAGTCCAATTTTCTGGTAATTTCTTTTCATTCCAGATTTTTACTATGCATTGGTGTAATGCTATCTTTACTGGTTCTGGTGCATATTTCCAAACTTCAGCAAACGTTTGATCTTCTCCACTTGCTTTGTAGTTTTTGAGTTCTTTCAAAGCTCTGTAGACCTCATTAATTGTAGGTGGATTTATATTTTCTGCTGGTGTTTTAATTGGGGTTTCTGTGTTTATCTGAAGAAGTTCTGGGGGATCTTCACAATTTAGTAACTTGTTAAATGTTTTTGCTAGAATTTCTGTATTTTTACTATTGCTATGGGCGAGGTTATTATCTTTATCTTTTAACATTAATGTTGGAGGATCATATCTTTGTAATTGTCTGCCAAATATTTTGTAATAGTCTCTTGAGTTTGTTTTTTCACTATTTGTTTCTATCATTAGAAGTATATCTTTTTGGTACTGACGTTTAACTCTCCTTATTATTTTTTGTGTTGTCTTCCTTTGTTTTGTGAGTTCCAAATATGATTTTTCTGTTTTTTCGTTTTGATGCCTTAACCAGGCTTGGTGTCGATCCAACACTGCTTCATCACATTCATCGTTCCACCACTGGTGTTTTTTCCTTGGATTTATAGGGGCAACTTGTTCAGCTATTTGTTTCAATTTGGGAATTATTTCTTCCAGATCATCTGTTATTTTTATATCCCTGGTTTGTGCTTCATAATCCTCATTTTGTATCAGTTTATGAGGGTCATAGGTTCTCTTCTTCTTCTGGTGGGATTTTTTCTTTGCTAATGGGGTTAATTTAATTTTAATTTTTATCATGTAATGATCTGATCCGGTATCTGTCCCTCTCAGTACTTTCACATTGTAAATTTCCTTGTGGTAATTCTTGTCCATGCAGACATGGTCCAGTTGCCATTCTCCTTTTTTCCAGTCTGGATGTTTCCAAGTTTTTAGTTTACTTGGTCTTCTCTTAAAATACGTCGACTTTGAGATCATGTCATGGTTTCTGCAAAATTCCACTAGTCTTATGCCATTTTTGTTTGTTCTTCTTTGTGCTGTCCATTTCCCTATTATGTCTCTATATCTCTCTTCCCTTCCTAACTGGGCATTGAAGTCTCCAATTAAAATTTTGATGTGATTTTTATTAATGTTATTCGTCGTTTGATCTAAGAGCTCCCAAAATTTTTCTACCTCTTCTCTGTGTTCTTTTTTATTATTTTTATCATTTGTCGGGGCATGGGCATTTATTATTGTGTACATTTTATTTGCAGCTTTTAGAGTTAATGTTGAGAGCCTGGGAGATTGTGCTTTAAATTCTATTATGGACTCTATTATTTTCAGACTCACCACGAATCCTGTTCCAAATTGTGGACACTGTTTCATGAGTCTTTTCCCTGGTATTCCCTTATAGATCCTATATCCTTGTGATTCTATCGGCTCCTGATCAGTATTTCTCATGTCTTGAAGTCCGGTTATGAGAATCCCCTTGCGACCCATTTCATCCGTCAGAATTTTGAGTTTGCCTGGTTGTATGAGGGAATTTGTATAGTGTGTCGCAATGTAGTTTATTTGTCCTGTCTTGAGTTTTGGTCGTCTGTCCGTTTTGGGTATTTTCAGATGCTCCGACTCATCCAAGTTATCTTTCAGGTGACTGCCCACCGTATCCGAGTGCAGTCTTTCTTGGTTATTGCCAAGCGGTGGATTTTTCCTTGAAAGATTTCCTTCCATGTTTGACTTTCAAAGGTAGTCAACCTTGTATGGAGCAAGCTCCGAGTTACAACTACGGTTGTTTAGTGTTTGGTCCGCGAGAGCTATTTTATTTCGCTCAAGTCCGCCGGTAAACCGGTGAGGACCCCCCTATCCGCCACCTGGGACGCGCCACGTCGGAGTATCACCTCTCCGCCTGCTACGACACCGTAGTAGGTTCGTGGATTAGTTACATTATTAAATTAAAAATTATTTTTTTTTGTCCAACAACACAATTCATGGCGGTGGGTTTTCCGTTTTTCATTGTAAAGTATATGAGGAAAAAACATTGGGTTTTTAATCAGAATAACAAAGTCGATTGGAAAACATTCAATTTTTATTCATATAATAATTATAAAGAACAACCGCAGTGGTAATTATCGTAAAAACAAACAAAGCAATAATTTTTGCGACATTTTGCGCAACATATAAAAGCGGATTTTTTTACAATCACAGGGCGTTTGCAATAAATCTGTACAAAAACGTGCCCCATTAACATTTACGAAAATGTTTTGAGTTTCTGATAATTTTGAGGCAAACCAGGAATATTGAATCACGTCTCGGAATATTGGTTACGATACTTGATGGTGAATTATAGGATGAATTTTTATACAATCTTCCCGGGAATTAATTTCACGATTCTACATCTACATCTACATCTACATCCATACTCCGCAAGCCACCTGACGGTGTGTGGCTGTGTGTGTGGCTGTAACAATGCGCTGCAATTTTGCAAGCAACAGAAGAAAAAAAAAGTGACCGAAGAGGAATCGAACCCGAGACCTCTGGCGTAAGGGTCCGAGCGCTAACCATGTTTTTTTTCCGTTGTGTTTGGTCGTTGCCGACGTCGCAAGACATCCCGTTCAAGTTCGGTGGTTGATCCTTCCACTCAGTTTTTTTATTACAGAGGCCAACATGCTCTCTGACCGAACACGCTGAGCTACCGCGCCGGCTGGATGAATTTTTATTCCATGTAGGCCAAACGGCTCGGGAGTGGTCTAACATTTTATACTCATGTCGCACCTAAGAAACTTTGGAGCGATTTTTCTCGGGATTTTCCGAGTAGTGCGTCCTAATATTTTAACCACGTGAGGTGTTAGGGGTCCTCTTGCACCACACAAAATATCGGACAAATCCTCGACCCCACGGTCCTGCCGTCTCTTTGTTAGTGTCGGCGGCCGCCCGCGCTCTGTGCAGCGAGTCCAGCCGGCTCAGCAGCTCGTGGTACGCCGACACCGCAGCTGCCGTCTGCAAGGCCGCGCAGCTGGAACTCAGGCGCGCTCTTCCGGTCGCTCTCGCCAAGGCATCGCTTCTTGTGCCGCGTAGCCGCCCGCCAATCCGGAGACTTTTACAGCCCCTGGTCCTCGCTGCCCCCCCCCCCCACCCATCCGTTTGGCCAGCCCTGTCTACCTCTATCGGTTCTCCCTTCTATTCCAGTCTCGTATTGCTCGTGGAAAGAAAGATTGTCGGTATGCCTCTCTGCTTTTCTCCGCATGGTCTCTTCGCAAGATATACGTAGGAGGGAGCAATATACTGCTTGACTCCTCGGTGAAGGTATGCTCTCGAAACTTCAACTCATGCAATTCACATTTAACTGCTTGGCAGAGGGTTCATCGAACCACAATCATACTATCTCTCTACCATTCCACTCCCGAACAGCGCGCGGGAAAAACCAACACCTAAACCTTTCTGTTCGAGCTCTGATTTCTCTTATTTTGTTTCGATGATCATTGCTACCAATGTAGGTTGGGCTCAACAAAATATTTTCGCATTCGGAAGAGAAAGTTGGTGACTGAAATTTCGTAAATAGATCTCGCCGCGACGAAAAACGTCTTTGCTTTAATGACTTCCATCCCAACTCGCGTATCATATCTGACACACTCTCTTCCCTATTACGTGATAATACAAAACGACCTGCCCTTTTTTGCACCCTTTCGATGTCCTCCGTCAATCCCACCTGGTAAGGATCCCAACACCACACAGCAATATTCTAACAGAGGACGAACGAGTGTAGTGTAAGCTGTCTCTTTAGTGGACTTGTTGCATCTTCTAAGTGTCCTGCCAATGAAACGCAACCTTTGGCTCGCCTTCTCCACAATATTATCTATGTGCTCTTTCCAACTGAAGTTGTTCGTAATTTTAACACCCAGGGACTTAGTTGAATTGACAGCCTTGAGAATTGTACTGTTTATCGAGTAATCGAATTCCAACGGATTTCTTTTGGAACTCATGTGGATCACCTCACACTTTTCGTTGTTTAGCGTCAACTGCCACCTACCACACTACACAGCAATCTTTTCTAAATCGCTTTGAAACTGATACTGGTCTTCGGATGACCTCCTAATAGTCGGTAAATTACAGCATCATCTGCGAACAACATAAGAGAACTGCTCAGATTGTCACCCAGGTCATTTATATAGATCAGGAACAGCAGAGGTCCCAGGATGCTTCCCTGGGGAACACCTGATATCACTTCAGTTTTACTCGATGATTTGCTATCTATTACTACGAACTGCGACCTTCCTGACAGGAAATAACGAATCCAGTCGTACAGCTGAGACGATACCCCATAGGCCCGCAGCTTCATTACAAGTCGCTTGTGAGGAACGGTGTCAAAAGCCTTCCGGAATCCAGAAACACGGAATCAACCTGAGATCCCCTGTCGATAGCGGCCATTATGCTCCAAAACCCTACTGCAAACCGACGTCAATGATATAGGTCTGTAGTTCGATGGATTACTCCTACTACCCTTCTTAAACACTGGTGCGACCTGCGTAATTTTCCAATCTGTAGGTACAGATCTATCGGTGAGCGAGCGGTTGTATATGATTGCTAAGTAGGGAGCTATTGTATCAGCGTAATCTGAAAGGAACCTAATCGGTCCTGCAGAGTCTTCCACTGGAGTTTATCTATCATCTCCGTAACGCTTTCGCGATTACTAAATGATACTGTAACGAAGCGCGGTGCTCTCCGTTGGATCTTCTCTATTTATTCTGTCAGTCCTATCTGGTACGGATCCCACACTGCTGACCAATATTCAAGCAGTGGGCGAGCAAGTGTACTGTAACCTACTTCCTTTGTTTTCGGATTGCATTTCCTTAAGATTCTTCCAATGAATCTCAATCTGACATCTGCTTTACCGACAATCAACTTTATATGATCATTCCATTTTAAATCACTCCTAATGCGTACTCCCAGATAATTTATGGCATTAACTGCTTCCAGTTGCTGACCTGCTATTTTGTAGCTAAATGATAAAGAATCTTTCTTTCTGCTATTCACAGCACATTACACTTGTCTACATTGAGATTCAATTGCCATTCCCTGCACCATGCGTCAATTCGTTGCAGATGCTCCTGCATTTCAATACAATTTCCCATTGTTACAACCTCTCGATATACTACAGCATCATCCGCAAAAAGCGTCAGTGAACTTCCGATGTTATCCACAGGGTCATTTATATATATTGTGAATAGCACCGGTCCTACGACACTCCCCTGCGGCACACCTGAAATCACTCTTACTTCGGAAGACTTCTCTCCATTGAGAATGACATGCTGCGTTCTGTTATCTATGAACTCTTCAATCCAATCACACAATTGGTCTGATAGTCCATATGCTCTTACTTTGTTCATCAAACGACTGTGGGGAACTGTATCGAACGCCTTGCGGAAGTCAAGAAATACGGCATCTACCTGGGAACCCGTGTCTATGGCCCTCTTAAGTCTCGTGAACGAATACCGTGAGCTGGGTTTCACACGACCGTCTTTTTCGAAATCCATGCTGATTCCTACAGAGTAAATTTCTAGTCTCCAGAAAAGTTACTATACTCGAACATAATACGTGTTCTAAAATTCTACAACTGATCGACGTTAGAGATATAGCTCTATAGTTCTGCACATCTGTTCGACGTCCGCAGGCCGCTGGTGGCCGAGCGGTTCTAGGCGATTCAGTCTGGAACCGCGCGACCGCTACGGTCGCAGGTTCGAATCCTGCCTCGGGCATGGATGTGTGTGACGTCCTTAGGTTAGTTAGGTTTAAGTAGTTCTAAGTTCTAGGGGACTGATGACCTGAGATGTTAAGTCCCATAGTGCTCAGAGCCATTTGAACCATTTTATTCGACGTTCCTTCTTGAAAACGGGGATGACCTGTGCCCTTTCCCAATCCTTTGGAACGCTACGCTCTTCTAGAGACCTACGGTACACCGCTGCAAGAAGGGGGGCAAGTTCCTTCGCGTACTCTGTGTAAAATCTAACTCGTATCCCATTAGGTCCAGCGGCCTTTCTCTTTTGAGCGATTTTAATTGTATCTCTGTCCCTCTGTCGTCTATTTAGATATCTACCATTTTGTCATGTGTGCGACAATCGAGAGAGGGAGCTACAGTGCAGTCTTCCTCTGTGAAACAGCTTTGGAAAAAGACATTTAATATTTCGGCCTTTAGTCTGTCATCCCCTGTTTCAGTACCATTTTGGTCACAGAGTGTGTGGACATTTTGCTTTGATCCACCTACCACTTTGACATGAGACGGAAATTTGTAAGGATTTTCTGCCAATGGTCAGGACTGGACTCGAACCCGCGCCCTCCTGGACGCTGTGCCGCAACTTGCCGTTTGTGGTGCTTGCTGGTTGGCAACACCCGTCGCCGACACTGGCGCTGCCGCGGCTCCTGCAGCACACGCCTCGCGCTGACCCTGGTACGCCAGGTGGGAAGTGAATGGGGCCCATCCTGGACCAGCTGCAGACCGCTGTCACTGCCCCATCTTTCAGGCAGACCGTGCAATCCCCAAGTACCCGGCTGCCATTCCGACCCACCCCAGTGTTGTGTCCCTGGAGGCGGAATACAGCCTGAGCAAGTACATAGAAATAAAGTAAGATTTACATAGAATATTTACAACATTGCTGCCAGATTGGCCCCTATAAGCATGTACCAGCACAGATCCGTCCCGACACTCGACTGGCCTAGCACACCTTGTGCCAAGGTAAAAGTTGAGAGGTGGTATGAGCCCCCTCTCATATTTCTATCTTACTCTGAGTAATTCGATGTCCCTTTCTAATTGCATGCGGTGAAAAGTTGCTATTCCTTCACACAGGGACTTCCCACACAGTGTCTCTCGTCACCCGGGTGGACTGGTGACAGGCGGGTTCTCCTGATCTTGAAAGATTAAGCCGATGGGTATGAGAGAGTCGAGTGGATGCTTTCCAGACGCTGACATTGTCATAAGAGTGGGGGCGACACGCCCACAGGGGTCTGACAGAGCAGCTGGGCTAGAGATTCCGTTACTTCGCAGAAACTTAGTGAAAACACTTTCTGGCGGGCTACCAGCGAGGCGTGGGAGTGACTTGTGTTCCCAGGCAGTCTTGGCAGGCTAATTCCCGCGTTTAATGCAAAATCATAACTGTGATTGACTTGCTCAGGGGATAGCTCCGTGACGTAGCAAAATCGGCGCAGAAATTGGCACCGAGTATCTCCATTGGTGGAATAGTAGTGCGTCGGCAATAGAGTGGAATTTTCCGCCGGTTTTCTAGCTGCTGATTCGAACGTTTAACCACGGCCACTGTCGGGGTGGGGGGGGGGGGTGGAAATGTTCTGTGTTCAGCTTGTACAGGTGTTCTTGAGAGGGTCGGCTCTCTCCTTTCGGTCGGACTAGGTAACAAGACTGAGCTCTCGCTGCTCTGGACAGCCTGCCTTGCGTTGGCTGTCTAATATACTTTCATTTAAGTGTAAGTGTTTGACGAAGTTGCTGAAGTTTCGACTTCAACATAACTTTACGAGTACAGTTGGCAATTGAGCGTTTTGCGTACAAGCGACCTATGTTGTCCGTCTTGAGCAGTTTTGGCTAAAGTTGACTGTATCTGAGTTACTGTGTGACTTCACTTGTTAAAATCAATCACTGTACCGTCATTGATTGTGTGGCGAGCCTTCTTCGTATCCCTCAGAGGCGCATTTGTATTGATAGAAAGTCTTTAGTCTGGAACAACCAGACCAGGATAATATGTTTCAGGCTATACTCGCGACAATATCATCACCACGACGGGACGTTGAAGCAACCAGCCATCGCCTCCGGTACGCAGATCGTGTCCTTGCAGTTAAGAAGACAGCTTGGTAATGTATGTCCGCAGCACCGGCAAATCAGGGAATTTTGCTAGGTGATAATCAGAGCTGAGCAGAGCGCGCCTGTTCCCGTCTTTTCTTACGTGGTTCTGTCTTGGGTGTTGTTGTCTGAGTTCTCACTACTGTAGCAGCAATTAATGTTGGGTTGGCTGAGTGTTTCTCTTAAGATTTGAGTTGCAAGGAATTGGCTCCACATACCACTTGGTCATAAACGTCACAAGCTACTTTATGGGCAACTTCACCTTCACAGCATTTATTTGAATATCCAGTTTGACGTACTGTAAATGTTTCATGTGTTTTGTTTATTATTTTGAGTTCAGTCATAATAAATCAAATTGTTATTTTGGACAGAACGTTCATTCTGTGGATCGGTAAAGCAACATTTTCATTTCTCATTACGTTAATGAAACTTTCCTTTATCAAATTAATTTGTATCAAATTAAATTATTGCAGGTGCCAAACTCTTTTCTACTCCACTTGCAGGGTCTATTACAGTCAGTTCGCGTTTCTTCTTAATCCATGTCCAACAGCAAAAGTCGGAGTCAGAAAAGGGGGGGCTTAGAGCATCTTTTCCATGTGAGGATTCTAGAAGAATTTAGTGTTAAATACACTGCTAGCCCTGGCACCTCGCAAATTACCTCACTATTTAAACTGCCTTTCCCCTCGCCTCTGACGAAATGTCAGAGAGAGACAGAAACTATGGCAGAGATAAATTCCCAAACATCAGCCATCCACAAGTCTCACCTTGACTCTGGCCTAGTTCCTCGCCTCATATCGCAGTAACTTCAAGCATCGCTGCGGTTTACTGCCTCGTTGTTGCTTCACACAAAGCTATTCGTGCGCGCAATAGCGCCGTCGGAGCACTCCGCTCGCGAGTGCCATGATTGCATTTGCTGGCCTACTAGCTGTCGACTGTTTCAACACTCTGCCAGCGGCCCCAGATTCCATCATCCAACCGCGCGTTCATTGACTTTTAATAAAATTTCCTCTTTCCTAAGACTAATACTAGCGCAGTATAAGTGTTAGTGATGATTAAATTATGCTCTGTGTAAAGTTCTACCATTTGACTTTCTCTTTCATTGCTTCCCCCAGTCAATGTTCTTCTACTAATTTTCCTTCTCGTCCTTTTCCTACTATCAAATGCCAGTCATCTATCACAATTATATTTTCATCTCCTTTAACCATCCAAAAGTTTTTCTGAACCTCATCATACGTTCTGTGAATCTCTTCAGCATCTGCGGAGCTGCTTGGCATGTATAATGGGGGTGTTAGCTTCTTGAGTCTCTTGGGTATGATAGTGGGTTCACTAAGCTGTCCATAATAGCTTACCTGCATTCCTATTTCCTTTTTAATTATCAGGACTCTTCCTGCATTACGCCTATCTATTTTGATTTTGTGCGGATAGTTCTGTACAGACCCGACTAAAGGTCCTGTTCTTGTGTGTGTGTGTGGTTTGGGATCTTATCGGCACCCAACAGCGAGGTTATCAGCACTTCTGTTCTTCTGCCACTGCACTGCCCTAATTCCCACTATATCTAACTTCCATCTACCCAGTTCACTTTTAGAATTCTCTAACCTAGCTAGCCAATTAAGGTATCTGAACTCTACATAGCGATGCACAGAATGCCACATTCGTTTGCCCTGATGACACCTTCCTGAGTAGTTCCTGCCAGGAGATCTGAATAGGAGACTATTTTACCTCCCTCTCTACCCAAGAGGACGCCATCATCATTTAATCGCATGGCAGAGTTGTATCCCAAGGTAAAAAAAATCGCAGCTGTAGTTTGTCATTTGCACTACCAGCACAGAAAAGCCATGATGGCTAATGTTATAAGGACAGGTCAGTCAATCATCCAGACTATTGCCCTTAGCAAGACTGGAAAGGCTGCTGCCTCTCTTCAGGAACCAAGGGTCAGTCTGTCTTATCCGCAGATACCTCTCCTCTGTGGTTCCGTCTACAGTACGTCTGTCTGTATCGTTGAGGCTCAAAAGCCACCACGCCTAGGCGAGGTCCATGGTACGGGGGTGGGGCGTGGGTGGGGACTGTGATATCAGAAGGAAATGTTCTGAGTGTTCCTTATCAGGTCTGGCATCCACTACACTCCGAAAAGAGTTACTTGAGCGGCAGATTACATGTGGCGTGTACATGAAGGTCTGTAAGACTGGAGAAACCCAACTACACAGGAAGGGTAGTTAGGTGTTCCACATGAGACAATGCGTAGGTCACCTGTAGGAGCTAAGGAGAGGAATAAATGTCATTACAGGTTATAAAAAGAAAAAAATAATTATAATATTAATGAATTGCACAGTTGTTCACAGCACAGTAGCAGAGTCACTATCGCGCATTAATGGCACAGATAATACTTGGAACTTGATTGAAACAAGAAATAAACAGAAAATAAATATTAAATAAGCTACGGATTACGGAAAATATAGGCAGGGAATCAATAGTAGTGACAAATTATTGCTGTACAAAATCGATAAAGTCTATTATGAAAAGTACAGAAAGGATGCGAGATATTAATCGTAGGACCAAAATATTAACTGGGTGTCGTTGTAGTCTACTCAAATCAAGTATGAAAGTGCTAGAATGCCTCAGAGAACGTCCTGAAAATTCCCACGTAAATAGCCCTACCGTGCTGTAGTGGCAGGGGAAGATTTCAATTTGTTAGTTATGAACTTATTACTGGTGTAAAACGAAAATTTAATAAAGGTAGAAAGATATTTCTGTTTGCCAAGTGTGATAGATAAATGATTACAAAAATACTGCCTGAGCTGTCAGCAAAAAATATTCAGCCCTTGGGCAGAGAATGTGAAGGATCTCTGGTAGTAATTCAGACGTCTTATGGGCCAGGGAAGACAGTGAAGGTTGGGAAGGATCGATCATGGTTTAAATGACAGTATTACGAACCTGCTGCGAAGCCAGAGAGAGCTGTGTAGCTGGAAGAAACTGAACAAAGTGAAAATAATCGTAAAGAGAGTTATGCGACAACCGTTCATGTGGAGCTCTTTTCTTCTTCTTCTTCTTCTTCTTCTTCTTCTTCTTCTTGTCCTCGTTCTTCTGTTGCTGCCTAGAGTTTTCGCTGTTCTTCGGCCTCATTCCGTGGACGTACTTGATCAAATGATAACCCGTCTTTTAAATTTACCTTGCGGTCATCCATGTTTACAAATGTTGTGGTTTCATCTTGCGTCCCACACTAATCCTTTATCGATGCCTTGGGTTTGTCTTAGGACCTTTATTTTCATTGCTGTTAACTTTTGTTTTACCTTTTTCCTCTCCTCTCTAGTTTCTTCTGCATGCGTTATAAGGGGATGTACCATTGTTTTATGTGTTTTGATTCATGACGAATTTTTTCTCCGTACAGTATTCTGCAGGCATCCTGCCTTTGCCACTAGGGTTTTCACATCCATGGTTAAATCTCTACAGTTGGCGATAACTGTCCCTAGATAATTAATACATCTGTCAATACTTCTTGTGTTTTAATTCTCGTTTTATTACCAGTATACAGGCTGTTAAAAAGCGTCGAATATTTTAAGAGGCGGTAGTACGCACCTAAACAAGAAAAATTCCAGTAAATGTGGGCTCTAAAATGCATACCTTAAGAGATATGAGCACTTGTTCATCTTTGATAGTGTGAAACATATCTCTTCTACTGAAAGCTCTTTGTTTTCCACATTTTGGGAGGAGGTAGTATGGGCCAAAAGAAGAAAAAAATGTCCAGGAAACATAGGCTTTAAAATGCATATCTTAACGGCTGTTTGCTTTTGTGAAACACATATCTTCCATTAAACTCTCAAGGTATGCATTTTAGAGTCCATGAGTATCTGATTCTTTTCCTTGTTTTGGGGGGCGGTATTACCTCTCAAAATGTTTGTGGCTTTTTTTATCAACTTCTATATGGGTAAAAAGAAGAAAATTAAAACAAACCCAGTATATACCTTCCACGATTTTTACTATATACATTGCCACTCTCTTGCTTGTTGAAGTTTCAGTTATGTGCTTTTTGCTAATCCTATAAAATGCTTTTGACAAATCAACAAAACTAAGGTAGGCTGGGTTATTAAACTTCATGGATTTCTCCATACTCTTAGAGCGAAAATAGCATATGATGTGCTCCTGTTTTTCTTGAATACTTGCTGTTCTCCTGCCTCTTCTATATCATTCTGTATTCCGTCTCTGCTGATGTCAACACTGTTAAGGTGTTTTTTATTTTTAACATAGTGTGTATTTTCACCATTGTGAGGTCTATTTGTTCGTAATTTTCTGTGCTTTGGTGTCTAGTTTCCATATCCTCACTTTTATGTCTTTATATTGTATTTTAAAACAGTTTCCCATAAATTCTGGTTACATTTTGTATCTGAATGTGTTCATTAATATTCTTATTTGGATTTCTTGTGTGTTTGGAAACTAAATAATTTTGTGTATAGTAACATATAGAATCATGTGCATGTGAGCTTAAACTAAATAATGGTACTTTTATAATTATTGCCTTGTATAGGTCCCCATTTGAAAGTTTTCAACTATTTTTGAAAAGCTTGGAATCTTTGTTGTGCTGCCTGTCAGACAAAGGAAAGCAAGTTACTGTTTGTGGGGATTTCAACGTAGATTTTCTGAAAGAGTTTGATAGAAAGCTTGACCTTGAGGTATTACTTGGTTCTCTCAATTTGACATCAGTTACTGATTTTCCTACTTGGGTGGTACAGGAAAGCAGCACACTGATAGATAAGTTTTCATAGACCAAGATAAATTTAATCAAATAAAAACTTTACCTGTTAAGAATGGTGTGTCTGATAATGATGCACAGCTAGTTACAGTATATGATATAGCTCCACACAGTAATGCAAAGCAGTCCTCCAAAATAGTGCATTCCATTAACGATTTAACACTTCAAAATTTGAGGGAAAGCTTGCAACAGTTATGCTGGAATGAGCTGTACAGGGAACATGAAGCTCATTTAAAATTTAACCTATTTCATGATACCTTTGTGAGTATATTTGAAAACAGTTTCCCCAAGAAAACAGTGAAATATAATTGTAAGAAACCATGTAAAAAGCCATGGCTTACTAAAGGGATAAAAAATCTTGTAAATAGAAAAGGGAAATGTATCTTATAGCTAGGAGGGGTAATGATCCTGAAACAATGAAACATTATAAAAACTGTTGCACTGTATTAAGAAAAGTTATTAAAAAGTTCAGAAGTATGTGCATTATGACTGAGATTAGCACATCTGATAATAAAATTAAAACAAATTGGAATATAATGAAAAGGGAAACAGGGCAACCGAGAGGACAGGAAGACTGTATTTTTACCAAACACAATGAAAAGTTTGTTAACAAGAAGTCAGAAGTAGAAAACCTTTTTACTAATAATTTTTAAGTGTTGTAGAGAAAATAGGATCCAGCTAGTCATTTGAAAATGCAAGGCGGTATATGGAAGAGACGATGCCTATGCAGTTCGATAAAACTGTATTTCAACCCACCTCTCCTACTGAAATTAGGAACATAATAAATTCACTCAAAAGTAAAAAGCTCACATGAAATTGATGGCATTTTCAATGGAGTACTAAAAGCTTGTTCCCAACAGATAAGCAGGATTCTCAGCCACATATGTAGTAGCTCAGTGAGACAGGGCATTTTTCCAGACAGGCTGAACTACGCTATTGTTAAACCATCCCATACAAAAGGGGATAGAACTGATGCTAACAATTACCACTCAATCTCACTTCTGACAGCTTTATCCAAAATTCTTGAAAATGTAATATATTCAAGAGTACCATCACATATTTGTAAAAATGTAGTGCTAACAAAATGTCAGTTTGGTTTTCAGAAAAGCTTTTCAACAGAAATTGCTATATATGCTTTCACTGATCAAATATTAAATGCATTGGACAACCGAACATCACCCATTGGGATATTTTGTGATCTCTCAAAGGCTTTTGACTGTGTGAATGATGAGATTTTTCTAGATAAGCTCAAGTATTGTGGTATGAGTGGAACAGTGCACAAATGGTTTAATTCATACTTAACTGGAAGAATGCAGAAAGTTGAAATTAACAGTACAGATAGTCTGCAAAAACCAGCACAGTCCTTTAACTGGGGAGCTATCAAGAATGGTGTCCCGAGGATTCAGTCTTAGGTCCCTTATTGTTCTTAATATATATTAACGACTTGTCGATCTGTATTCATGAAGACGCAAAGCTAGTTCTTATTGCTGATGATACAAGTATAGTAATCACACCCATGAAGCAAGAATCAGCTGAGGAAATAGC
Organism: Schistocerca cancellata; assembly: GCF_023864275.1. Lineage (NCBI taxonomy): Eukaryota > Metazoa > Arthropoda > Insecta > Orthoptera > Acrididae > Schistocerca > Schistocerca cancellata. Next base: position 693,900,002 of record NC_064631.1, read on the forward strand.
AAATAATGTCTTTCAGGAAATTATTAAGTGGTTCTCTGCAAATGGACTCTCAATAAATTTTGAGAAAACACAGTTTATGAAATTCTGTACAGTAAATGACATAACGCCATTGATAAATATAGATTATGAACGGAAATCTGTTGCTAAGGCAGAATACTCAAAATTTCTGGGTGTGTGCATTGATGAGAAATTGAACTGGAAGAAACACACAGATTATCTGCTGAAACGGTTAGGTACAGCTACTTATGCTATAAGGGTTATTGCAAATTTTGGTGATAAACATATCTGTGAATTAGCCTACTATGCCTATTTTCATTCACTGCTTTCATATGGCATCATATTTTGGGGCAAATTCGTCATTAAAAGTATTTATTGCACAAAAGCTTGTAATCAGAATAATAGCTGGAGCCCACCCAAGATCCCTTGCAGACATTTATTTAAGGAACTCGGGATATTCACAGTACCTTCGCAATACATATATTCACCTATGAAATTTATCATTAATAACCCATGCCAATTCAAAAATAACAGCGAAGTGCATAGCTACAACACTAGAAGAAAGGGTGATATTCACTATTCTGGATCAAATCTCACTTTGGCACAGAAAGGGGTGAATTATGCTGTCACAAAAATCTTTGGCCATTTGCCAAATAATATTAAAAGTCTACAGATAGCCAACTGTTACGCCGTCGACAAGGTAGCCCCTGCGGGCCGGCAATACATCTAACACGACACAGGACCGAGGTTGCCTAGACCCAAAGGCGTAAGCAGTAGTAAACATCGGCTGTTTTGGAAACAGACATTCCGCGTACTACTTCCTGCAGAGGGAGTTCGAGATGGCCTGCAGGAAGTATGACTACACCAACATCTGATTGGCTGGCCAATACTATTAAAAGGCTAGAACCAGCACCGGACGTCAGTTCACGCCGAATACCGACCTCAAAGGACGTCTCCAGGGAAGACTACGTCTTCGCCATCGGAATAGGACTTGTAATTAAGTGTATGTTTGTTACCACGGACTCTTGTGGGAAACTTAGAAGTTATCTTTTGTTGCCTCTAGTAGGAAATTCTTACTGGCTTTGTGATTGTGACTTTTCGTTGTTATTCAGTCATTTCCATGTAATCTCAAGTAAATAAAAGTTGTGTTGTAAAAATTTTCATATTGTCAGTTACTACACCAACCAACATTTAAAAGCAAATTAAGAGAATTTCTGAATGACAACTCCTTCTACTCAATAGATGAATTCTTAGACATGAAGTAGTAACTGTAAAGAAAATAATTAATTATTTTGTGTAAAGGAAACTTATGTTAAGGTGACACATTCCACATCATTACGAAATGTCGTATTCATGATCTGTGGAACAAGGATTAATGTATGTATGTATGTTCGATGAAGGTTTCGTTCCACACAGTTTGTATATCGCTACCAATAATTCTCTTTCATTTTTCGAAAATCCGAATTCACCATATTACGTATGATCTTATACTCCATGTAATCGTCTTGACTTCGACTGGTTTTGTACTTTAAGAACTTCTTGTGAATAACTAATTCTTGGTTAAACCATAGTGTTCTGCTTCCTATCATATTTAGTCTTATCGTACACAGAGCTTTTTGTGCTGCCTCTTGTGTATTCCATCTAAGAGCAGTCCATCTAGACGAACAAGATGTAGGGTTATTAAAGATTTTCTCTTTCAATCTGTTTTGATACAGAATGTTAGTGCTCTCATCCTCAACGACTTCTGTTTTAAGTCTTTCTTCAGCCAGGTACTTAATTTTTTTTTCGGTCTAACTTCAAGGTTCAATTTACACATCACCAGCCCATTAGCCGATCTTACACTGACCGATGTTAGCATTCTCTGTGGCTTTACCTTCTGTCCTGCAATGATATTTTCAGTCGAAAGTTTCTCAAAGGGGCGACGTTAGAAAGCAGTTCGTAAAATGGAATGATTTTATTTGACTGGCGAAGTGAAGGCAAGCCACTTTGATGACGGACAATAAGCTGCATGGTGCATCTCACTGGAATTTCTGTAGCTCGGACTAAATTTTTACCTGTAATGGTCCAACATATTTTTATTTTTTCTTATAATGGGGTTCGCATCAGGCCAATGAATAGGTTGGTTACCGTCATTGTTTGAAGGCCGCAATCTATCAAACCCGTACAGCTCTCATGATAAAACGTTACGTGCGGCAAGTGAAATATTAAAATAACTCAGAGGGGTTCTAACTTCCTATAAAAAGCAATTAACGAAAGAACACAAATAGCATTCGGTCATTCATCCTCGAACAGTCCGCCTCAACCTCTTCTATCATGTCGCTGAAATCCGAGAGAACAGACATCACATATATAATTAAGGTGTGACTGGCCAATGATCCCTTCAGTGCAAGTGCACACCACGATCGAACCCTTAAGGGAATAGATGAAACGCCGCATTTATGTGAATCAATGGCTACAGGCTGCTACATTCCTTTGTGTCTTGACTAATAATGGCTGCAGGATCAAAATGGTGTCATACTGCAAATTTCTTTGTAAATGTGACTCGATTTTGTCTCGTTCCATGAAGTTTCATTTCGTTTCCTCCTCCCCTTCTGAGGGCTTCACTTTTCCTGCTGGCCGGACGCGGTGGTCTCGCGGTTCTAGGCGCTCAGTCCGGAACCGCGCGACTGCTACGGTCGCAGGTTCGAATCCTGCCTCGGGCATGGATGTGTGTGATGTCCTTAGGTTAGTCAGGTTTAAGTAGTTCTAAGTTCTAGGGGACTGATGACCACAGATGTTAAGTCCCATGGTGCTCAGAGCCATTTCAACCATTTTTGAACTTTTCCTGCCTAGTATATATGATATGATCGTAAGGCATTATTGGCCGGGAGGCTCATTTCGGAGGAGTTCGGCCGCCGTATTGCAAGTCCTTTTTAGTTGACGCCACTTCGGCGACATGTAAGTCAATGAAGATGAAAATGATGATGATGGACACATAAAACCAGGTCCCCTCCTGGGAATCGAACCCGAACCCCCTGCGTGGTAGGCGGAAACGCTATCGCTACGCTACGGAGGCGGACTTCAGCCTGGTACCGTAGAATAAGTAAACGGACGAAGAATCTATACAATTGCTTGTTGACCAAGACAGTACCCAAACGGATGATGCTTATACACTACTGGCCACTAAAATTGCTACACCAGGGAGAAATGCAGATGATAAACGGGACAAATATATTATACTAGAACTGACATGTGATTACATTTTCCCGCAATTTGGGTGCATAGATTCTGAGAAATCAGTATCCAGAACAACCACCTCTGGCCCTAATAATGGCCTTGATACGCCTGGGCATTGATTCAAACAGAACTTGGATGGCGTGTACAGGTACAGCTGCCCATGCAGCTTCAACACGATACCACAGTCATCAAGAGTGGTGACTGGCGTATTGTGACGAGCCAGTTGCTCGACCACCATTGACCAAACGTTTTCAGTTGGTGAGAGATCTGGGGAATGTGCTGGCCAGGGCAGCAATTGAGCATTTTCTGTATCCATAAATGCCCGTACAGGACCTGCAACATGCGGTCGTGCATTATCCTGCTGAAGTGTAGGGTTTTGCAGGTATCGAATGAAGGGTAGAGCCACGGATCGTAACATATCTGAAATGTAACGTCCACTGTTCAAAGTGTCGTCAATGCAAACAAGAGGTGACCGAGACGTGTAACCGGTGGCATCCCGTACCATCACGCCAGGTGATACGCCAGTATGGCGATGACGAATACACGTTTCCAATGTGCGTTCACCGCGATATCGCCAAACACGGATGCGACCATCATGATGCTGTAAACAGAACCAGGATTCATCCGAAATAATGACGTTTTCTCATTCGTGCACCCAGGTTCGACGTTGAGTACACCATCGCAGGCGCTCCTGTCTGTGATACAGCGTCAAGGGTAACCTCACCCATAGTCCCCGAGCTGATAGTCCATGCTGCTGCAAACGTCGTTGAACTGATCGTGCAGATGGTTGTTATCTTGCAAACGTCCCCATGTGTTGACACAGGGATCGAGACGTGGCTGCACGATCCGTTCCAGCCATGCGGATAAGATGCCTGTCATCTCGACTGCTAGTGATACGAGGCTGTTGGGATCCAGCACGGCATTCCGTATTACCCTCCTGAACCCACCGATTCCATATTGGATCTCGACTAACGCGAGCAGCATTGTCGCGATACGATAAACCGCAATCGCGATAGGCTTCAATCCGACCTTTATCAAAGTCGGAAACGTGATGGTACGCATTTCTCCTCCTTACACGAGGCATCACAACAACGTAACACCAGGCAACGTCGGTCACCTGCTGTTTGTGTATGAGAAATCGGTTGGAACGTTTCCTCATGTCAGCACGTTGTAGGTGTCGCCACCGGCGCCAACCTTATGTGAATGGTCTGAAAAGCTAATCATTTGCATATCATAGAATCTTCTTCGTGACTGTTAAATTTCGCGTCTGTAGCACATCTTCGTGGTGTAGCAATTTTAATGGCCAGTATTGTATTCAGGTTGAAATACTAAATTCTGCCTTTCGAAGCTAATTCTCTACTTTCTAATTTCCTGTTTTAGACGGTGGTGCGAATGCAAAAGCTATCGTTGTAGAAATAATGTGTAAAATCGCACATATCCGACAGGGTGCCCGTCCAATTTTGTTTTGAAATAAATTGTCCGGGGGCAGTGTCTTTGACAGCTAACCGAAACGCCCATCGTCCCGGGTTCGAATAAAATTATCAGTAATGACGAAGTAATCAGTAGTGAAGAAGTCAGACTGGTACTGTCAAGCGCCTTGTCAGACAGTACAGAGGAGCGGATTGAGGCTCAGGGCACTCACGTGGCGAATACTACATGTGGACGTTTGGGGTACACAGATTAACGTCTTGACGACACGACGGGCATTCGGCCACCCTTAAGTTTCCCTGCCAAATCCCTTAATAACCATGCCTGCGCCTATGTGGGACAAAGGCACAAGAAAAAGATAATGCTTGTCCATAGGCCATGTATCTGGAAAATGTCATGATGATCTGTCCATTTACGAAAGATTCCGGAAGTGTCCTCCATTCGGATCTCCAGGATTGCGAAGGGAAATAACCTACGATAGGACAACATTCTGCTGGCGGGAGCTTGGGATAAGTTTAAGCGCAGTACAGAAGCAAAACGTTTGAGAAGAGAAAGGCAAAGGCCCGGTCTAGAAGTAGTGGGGATCAGTGAAGTGAAACAGAAACAAGATAAAGATTTCTGATCAGGTGAATGTAGGGTGATATCAACAGCAGCACAAAATAGTATAACGGGAATGGAATTCTTTAAGAGCAGGAAAGTAGAGGAGAGAGTTAACTACTGTGAAACGTTCTGTGATATGGTTAGTCTCCTCAGATTCGACAGCAAACAAAGGCCGACAGCGATAGTTCAGGTAAATATACCGACATCGCAAGCAGAAGATCAGTAGGTAGGGAAAGTAAACAAAGATATAGAACGAGTAATTCAGTATTTACTGGCAAATAAAAATCTAATAATCGTGGGAGTTTGGAATGCGGTTGTAGAAGAAGCAGCGTAAGAAAGGTAATGGGAGAATATGGTCTTGGAAGTAGCAAGTAGGAGAAAGACTAATTGAGTCCTGCAATAAATTTCAGTTAATAATAGAGTATACTGTGTCCAAGAATCGCACGCGCAAGAGGCATACGTGGAAAATGCACGGAGACGCGGGAAGATTCTAGCTGGATCATGGTCACACACAGAGGTTCCGAAACCAGATACTGGGTTGTAAGGCGTATCCAAGGGCACATATAGACTCAGTTCAGTAAGGATGAAGAATAGATTGAAGGTTAAGACAATCATATAGAAGATACAGTGTAGAAGGAAGTGGGATACTGAAATAATGAAGGATGAAACACGTTTGAAGTTCGCTAAGGATGTGCATACTGCGATTATGTAAGCCACAGTAGGCATTCCAGTTGTAGAGGGGTCGATATATCTGAAGGACGAACGCAGATTTGAGCAGACAAACACAGGTACAAGGAAAGTAACCGCTAAGAGAAGTTGGATAACTGAAGAAATACTTCAACTGATCGACAAAAGAAAGAGTACAAAAATGTTCAGGGAAAGACCTGGATACAGCAATACAAACCCCTTACTAACGTATTAAATAGGAACTGCAGGGAAGCAAAGGATGCAGGAAAGATTGATATTGAGATAGAAATAATCATCGGGAGGACGAACTCAGCATATGGAAAAATCAAAACAACCTTCGGTGAAATTAAAAGCGAAGGTGGAATGTTAATAATGCCGTAGGAATCCCACTGTTAAACGCAGAGGAAAGAGAGGATAGGTGGAAGAGTACACTGAAGGCCAACATGAAGCTTTGGGGGGGGGGGGGGATAGAAGAAGAATTCTAAGTAGATATGGGAGAGGCAGGAGATACAGTGTTAGAATTTAAAAGACCTCTGCAAGACTTGAGATCAAATAGGGCAGAAAGGATAGATAATATTCCATCGTAATGTTTAAAATCATTAGTGGAGGTTTAGGGTGGGGGGGAGTGGCACTGGTGTCCCAGCCGAACTACTATTCACGTTGGTGTGTAGAATCTACGAGACTGGCGATTTCCCATAAGATTTTCGGAAAAATATCATCCACGCAATCCGAAGATAGCAACGGCAGATCAGTGTGACAACTAGCGCACGACCAGCTTACGCATTCAAGCTACTGACAGGAGTAATATACAGAAGAATGGAAAAGGTAACGCCAACGTTCTAACGTCCCAAAACATAATGCAGCCTTTTTCAAGGACGCTTACAGACATCGCAGTGCTTCTCACCTCACTGCAGGAAAATGTTACCTCCTTCCTCAGCTTGGTGGAAGGAACTATAAAGGCTTTCGTCGCGCATCAAATGGATCGAACGCAGCACACGTGGCACCTCAAGTTCCATATATGGAACGCTACTGGCTTTCGACTGAAAAGTACGGAATTTATTTCATGTCATCGCATCGATGTGGCTCCTCTCTCAGAGACACACCTGAAAGACACGGTCGACTTCCGTCTCCACAACACGCAAATTTACCTCGCAGATAGATCTGGCGGAACGGCGATTTGTTTGACAAACACATCAGACACCCCGTGGAAACCTTACGAGAGTTCTAACCAATGGAGGCGACGGCATTGACGGACACCACCGCAGTGGGTAATACACTCCTGGAAATTGAAATAAGAACACCGTGAATTCATTGTCCCAGGAAGGGGAAACTTTATTGACACATTCCTGGGGTCAGATACATCACATGATCACACTGACAGAACCACAGGCACATAGACACAGGCAACAGAGCATGCACAATGTCGGCACTAGTACAGTGTATATCCACCTTTCGCAGCAATGCAGGCTGCTATTCTCCCATGGAGACGATCGTAGAGATGCTGGATGTAGTCCTGTGGAACGGCTTGCCATGCCATTTCCACCTGGCGCCTCAGTTGGACCAGCGTTCGTGCTGGACGTGCAGACCGCGTGAGACGACGCTTCATCCAGTCCCAAACATGCTCAATGGGGGACAGATCCGGAGATCATGCTGGCCAGGGTAGTTGACGTACACCTTCTAGAGCACGTTGGGTGGCACGGGATACATGCGGACGTGCATTGTCCTGTTGGAACAGCAAGTTCCCTTGCCGGTCTAGGAATGGTAGAACGATGGGTTCGATGACGGTTTGGATGTACCGTGCACTATTCAGTGTCCCCTCGACGATCACCAGTGGTGTACGGCCAGTGTAGGAGATCGCTCCCCACACCATGATGCCGGGTGTTGGCCCTGTGTGCCTCGGTCGTATGCAGTCCTGATTGTGGCGCTCACCTGCACGGCGCCAAACACGCATACGACCATCATTGGCACCAAGGCAGAAGCGACTCTCATCGCTGAAGACGACACGTCTCCATTCGTCCCTCCATTCACGCCTGTCGCGACACCACTGGAGGCGGGCTGCACGATGTTGGGGCGTGAGCGGAAGACGGCCTAACGGTGTGCGGGACCGTAGCCCAGCTTCATGGAGACGGTTGCGAATGGTCCTCGCCGATACCCCAGGAGCAACAGTGTCCCTAATTTGCTAGGAAGGGGCGGTGCGGTCCCCTACGGCACTGCGTAGGATCCTACGGTCTTGGCGTGCATCCGTGCGTCGCTGCGGTCCGGTCCCAGGTCGACGGGCACGTGCACCGTCCGCCGACCACTGGCGACAACATCGATGTACTGTGGAGACCTCACGCCCCACGTGTTGAGCAATTCGGCGGTACGTCCACCCGGCCTCCCGCATGCCCACTATACGCCCTCGCTCAAAGTCCGTCAACTGCACATACGGTTCACGTCCACGCTGTCGCGGCATGCTACCAGTGTTAAAGACTGCGATGGAGCTCCGTATGCCACGGCAAACTGGCTGACACTGACGGCGGCGGTGCACAAATGCTGCGCAGCTAGCGCCATTCGACGGCCAACACCGCGGTTCCTGGTGTGTCCGCTGTGCCGTGCGTGTGATCATTGCTTGTGCAGCCCTCTCGCAGTGTCCGGAGCAAGTATGGTGGGTCTGACACACCGGTGTCAATGTGTTCTTCTTTCCATTTTTTGCAGATGACGCGACGTATTAATTTAAACCTGTGGCTGATTTTGGTTGGCAACCACAGGACACACACAGTGTAAAATAAAGGTGAATTGGGAATACAGTTTAAATGACAATAAAATCAGACGTATAAGATTCCTTAACCTAAAAATCCCCTCCATGAACCATGGACGTTGCCGTTGGTGGGGAGGCTTACGTGCCTCAGTGATACAGATAGCGGTACCGTAGGTGCAACCACAACGGAGGGGTATCTGATAAGAGGTCAGAAAAACGTGTGGTTCCTGAAGAGGGGCAGCAGCCGTTTCAGTAGTTTCAGGGGCGACGGTCTGAATGATTAACTGATCTGGCCTTGTAACTCTAAACAAAACGGCCTTGCTGTGCTGGTACTGCGAACGCCTGAAAGCAAGGGGACACTACAGCCGTAATTTTTCCCGAGGGCATGCAGCTTTACTGTATGGTTAAATGATGATGGTGTCCTCTTGGGTAAAATATTTCGGAGATAAAATAGTCCCCCATTCGGACCTCCGGGCGGGGACTACTCAAGAGGTCGTCGTTATCAGGGGAAAGAAAACAGGCGTTCTACGGATCGGAGCGTAGAATGTCAAATTCCTTAATCAGACAGGTAGGTTAGAAAATTTAAGAAGGGAAATGGATAGGTTAAAGTTAGATATAGTGGGAATTAGCGAAGTTAGGTGGCAGCTGGAACAAGACTTTTGGTCAGGTGAATACAGGGTTATAAATACAAAATCAAATAGGGTTCATGCAGGAGTAGGTTTAATAATGAATAAAAAAATAGCAGTACGGATAAGCTACTACAAAAAGCAAAGTGAACGCATTATTGTGGCCAAGATAGAAAGTCCATGCCGACTACAGTAGTACAAGTTTATATGCCAACTAGCTCTGCAGATGACGAAGAAATTGATGAAATGTATGATGAGATAGACGGAATCATTCAGGTAGTGAAGGGGGACGAAAATTTAATAGACATAGGTGACTGGAATTCGAGAGTAGGAAAAGGGAGAGATGAAACATAGTGGGTGAATATGGATTGGGGGGTAAGAAATGACAGAGCAAGCCGCCTGGTAGAATTTAGCACAGAGCATAACTTAATCATAGCCAACACTTGGTTCAAGAGTCATGAAAGAACGTTGTATACATTAACATTCTTCTCGGGTGTGCAGCCGGATCGTAATATCATCTTGACACAACGTTTCCGGAATCCAACTAGCCATCATCTTCAGAAGACAGTTCTGGTTTAGGATCTCGCCAAAACCAACATTTCAGCGCTGTTTTTTTTTTGGACTTGTAGTCCGGGGTGATATGTTACAATACAGCATCACCGGTCTAACTGTGTTGGTGAGGCAGTAAATTTCCATTGGGCAGTGACTGCGTCACTGTAATTCACTTTGGAGGTGTGGCGGTGGGACTTGTAGTCCCGTACCACCCTCTGACGGTGATAGTACTACATGAGTCAGGCAGAAAATTTTGCCTAACATGGGCAGGTGAAGGTGTGGCGGTGGAACTTGTAGTCCCGTACCGTGATTTCAGCGTTTTTTTTTTTTTTTTTTTTTTTAAATGTACTTGTAGTCCGGGGTGATATGTTACAATACAGCATCACCGGTCTATTGCGGTCTAACTGTGTTGGTGAGGCAGTAAATTTCCACAGGGCAGTGATTGCGTCACTGCAATTCACTTTGGAGGTGTGGCGGTGGGACTTGTAGTCCCGTACCACCCTCTGACGGTGATAGTACTGCATGAGTCAGGCAGAAAATTTTGCCTAACATGGGCAGGTGAAGGTGTGGCGGTGGGACTTGAAGTCCCTTTCAGCGCTTTTTTTTTTTTTTTTTTTTTTTTTAAGGACTTGTAGTCCGGGGTGATATGTTACAATACAGCATCACCGGTCTATTGCGGTAGCGCTTTTTTTTTTTTTTTTTTAGTGGACTTGTAGTCCGGGGTGATATGTTACAATACAGCATCACCGATCTCTTGCGGTCTAACTGTGTTGGTGAGGCAGTAAATTTCCACTGAGCAGTGACTGCTTATTAACTAACACAGCAGTAAGACGAGTATGCTATCATCAGGTCATTCTGACACTTATGGTACAGCCAGTTTTGCGAAAAGTACGAAAATTTTTTTTGAAATATACCTGAACTAGAGGACTGTGCACAACCTACTTCTAAGCTCCAGTTTTAGTGGTGTGACCTGGTTCGTCTTCTTCCTGCTGGTAATGTAACTGAGATTTGGCAACAACGCATGGTATGTTTGGCAACTCTGTAATCGACGAGTTACTTCCTGGAGTGCACGGAATTAAGCCTCAAAGTTCACTTGATTTCTCGTGTCATTTCCATTGAATAACCTGAGTTGTTATCGCTTGAGGTGTCACTGCAATTCACTTTGGAGGTGTGGCAAGCGGCAGCCCATATATAAGCCGCAGAAAGGCTACAACGCCTGCGCGAATAGGTGCCGTAACTGCCCTCTAGCGCAAGTAAACATACCGCGCCGCCAGTGGTGGTAACAGGCGAAATCGAGATATAGCTATCAAAAATTATTCCGACGATCGAAACACAGACCGTTGTTTTTTAAAGTATGATAACACCGGGTTCCAAGTCTTACTTAAAAGGTAACCCTTGTCTCTATTAATAAGATTATCAGATAAACGAATCTCTAAGGATTCTTTTAAAACAGTCCCAGTAGCGAGATGCAGGGGCAACCTTTTGTGTCTCGTGATACAGCATTCTGTGTCCCTCGGTGAGACAGTGCTCCGCCACTGCAGATTTCTCAGGCTGAAGCAACCGTGTGTGCCGCTGGTGCTCAACACATCGGTCCTGAACGGTCCGGATTGTCTGACCAATATGACTTCCCACAGTGGCAAGGGATCTTGTACACACCGGGCTTCCTCAAACCCAAGTCATCCTTAACAGAGCCAAGAAGAGCTCTAATCTTGGCTGGCGGACGAATAAATACTTTTGATATGATATCTTTATAGAACTCTTCCTATCTTCGAGGAAATGCTACCAGCATAAGGTAGAAAAGCCACCGATTTGCAGGTATCTTCTGGTGGTTCAGGCGAAGGGCCAAACTGGAAATCACGACAGATCTTTTTATCTGTATAGCCATTCTGCTTGAACACAACCTTAAGACGGTCCAATTCTTGTGTCAAGCTTTCTCCGTCTGAAATGGCATTAGCAAAGTCCGTGGGACCCCCGTATGCTGGAACGATGGATGACAGCTAGAAGCATGCAGGTAATGGTCCATGTGCGTAGGCTTTCGATAAACACTGTGTCCCAGTGTCCCATCATCCTTTCTGTACACCAGAACATCCAGAAACCGAAGCTTTCCATCACTTTCCACATCCATGGTAAACTTGATACTAGGATGCAGGAAATTAAAATGATCTAGGAGGCGGTCAGGAGCTTCTCTCCCATGAGGCCACACCATAAACGTATCGTTGACGTACCTCCAGAAACAGGTTGGTTTTAAACACGCCGTCTTCAGCGGCATGTCCTCAAAATCCTTTATAAAAAGATTGGCGACTATTTTTGAGAATGGGCTCCCATAGTCACTCCGTCAGTCTATTCGAAATATTTGTCACTGAATAAAAAAGTACGTCGACGTCAGCACATGGCGACAAAGCTTGCTTGTTTCCTGACCCAGTTTCTCACCAATTAATTGCAAGGATTATTCCAGAAGAAACCCGGGTAAAAAGCGACACGACATCAAAACTGACAAGCAAATCCCAGCGGCTAAGAGAAAAGGACTTCAATCTCTGAATAAACACCATAGAATTGGGAATGTGATGTTCGCATTTACCGACGTAAGGGTCAAGAATAGATGCTAAATACTTGGCTAGACTGTAGCTAGGAGCACCCAAATTACTCATTATCGGACGAAGCGGGACACCTTGCTCATGAATCTTGGGTAGACCGTATAATGTCGGCGGAACGGCAGTAAGAGGACGAAGTTTTTTGAGAACGTCTTCAGGTGAAGAACTCTTCTTCAGCATTGAAAGCGTCCTCCGTTTTATCCTTTCAGTTAGGCCTTCTGCGGCCTACATACGGGCCGCCGCTTGCGTGTACCAGCACTCTCACCTGAAGATGGCGGCCAGTTGGACCGCGGAAATATTGCGTCAAGATGACGTTATGATCCGGCTGCACACCCGAGAAGAATATCATCAATTATTACGCCGGAAGAGCCTTCGTATTCAAGTTGTATACATGGAAGAAACGTGGAGATATTAGAAGGTATCAGATAGATTATATAATTGTAAGACACAGATATTGGAACCAGGTTTTAAATCGTAAGACATTTCCAGGGGCGGATGTTGACTCTGACCACAATCTATTCGTTATGAACTGTAGATTAAAACTGAAGAAACTGCAAAATGGTGGGAATTGAAGGTGATGGGACCTGGATAAAATGACTAAACCAGAGGTTGTATAGAGTTTCAGGGAGAGCATAAGGGAACAATTGACAGGAATGGGGGAAAGAAATACAGTAGATGGAGAATGGGTAGCTTTGAGGGATGAAGTAGTGAAGGCAGCAGAGGATCAAGGAGGTAAAAAGACGAGGGCTAGTAGAAATCCTTGGGTAACAGAAGAAATATTGAATTTAACTGATGAAAGGAGAAAATATAAAAATGCAGTAAATGAAGCAGGCAAAAAGGAGTACAAACGTCTCAAAAATGAGATAGACAGGAAGTGCAAAATGGCTAAGCAGGGATGGCTAGAGGAAAAATGTAAGGATATAGAGGCTTATCTCACTAGGGGTAAGATAAATACTGCCTACAGCAAAAATTAAAGAGACCTTTGGAAAAAAGAGGACCACTAGTATGAATATCAAGAGCTCAGATGGAAGCCCAGTTCTAAGCAAAGAAGGGAAAGCAGAAAGGTGGAAGGAGTATATAGAGGGTCTATACAAGGGCGATGTATTTGAGGACAATATTTTGGAAATGGAAGAGGATGTAAATGAAGTTTAAATGGGAGATATGATACTGCGTGAAGAGTTTGACAGAGCACTGACAGACCCAAGTGGAAACAAGGCCCCGGGAGTAGACAACATTCCATTACAACTACTGACAGCCTTGGGAGAGCCAGTCCACACAAAACTCTACCATCTGGTGAGCATGAGACAGGCGAAATACCCTCAGATTTTAAGAAGAATATAATAATTCCAATCCCAAAGGAAGCGGGTGTTGACAGATGTGAAAATTACCGAAGTATCATTTTAATAAGTAACGGCTGCAAAATACTAACACGAATTCTTCACAGACGAATGGAAAACTGGTAGAAGCCGACCTCTGGGGAGATCAGTTAGGGTTCCGTAGAAATGTTAGGACACGTGAGGCAATACTGACCCTACGACTTATCTTAGAAAATAGATTAAGGAAAGGCAAACCTAGCATTTGTAGACTTAGAGAAAGCTTTTGACAATGCTGAATGGAATACTCTGTTTCAAAATCTGAAAGTGGCAGGGGTAAAATACAGGGAGGTAAAGGCTATTTAGAATTTGTACAGAAACCAGATGGCAGTTATAAGAGTCGAGGGGAATGAAAGGGAAGCAGAGGTTGCGAAGGGAGTGAGACAGGGTTGTAGCCTATCCCCGATGTTATTCAATCTGTATATTGAGCAAGCGGTAAAGGAAACAAAAGAAAAATTCGGAGTAGGTATTAAAATCCATGGAGAAGAAATAAAAACTTTGAGGTTCGCCGATGACATTGTAATATTGTCAGAGACAGCAAAGGACTTGGATGAGCACTTGTACGGAATGGACAGTGTCTTGAAAGGAGGATAAAAGATGAACATCAACGAAAGCAAAACGCGGATAATGGAATGTAGTCGAATTATGTCGGGTGATACTGAGGGAATTAGATTAGGAAATGAGACACTTAAAGTAGCAAATGAGTTTTGCTATTTGGGGAGCAAAATAACTGATGGTGGTCGAAGTAGAGAGGATATAAAATTTAGACTGTCAATGGCAAGAAAAGCGTTTCTGAAGAGAAGAAATTTGTTAACATCGAGTCGTTCCTGAAAGTATTTGTGTGGAGTGTAGCCATGTATGGATGTGAAACATGGACGATAAATAGTTTGGACAAGAAGAGAATAGAAGCTTTCGAAATGTGGTGCTACAGAAGAATTCTGAAGATTAGATGGGTAGATCACATAAATAATGAGGAGATATTGAATAGAATTGGGGAGAAGAGGAGTTAGTGGCACAACTTGACTAGAAGAAGGGATCGGTTGGTAGGACATGTTCTGAGGCATCAAAGGATCACCAATGTAGTATTTGAGGGCAGCGTGGAGGGTAAAAATCGTAGAGGGAGACCAAGAGACGAATGCACTTATCAGGTTCAGAAGGATGTAGGTTGCAGTAGTTACTGGGAGATGAAGAAGCTTGCACAGGATAGAGTAGCATGGAGAGCTGCATCAAACCAGTCTCAGGACTGAAGACCACAACAATAACAACAACTTAAAATTACCTGTATGTATGTATTCCAGGAAAATTAAAAAAAAAAACACTGAGGATGCTACAATTGTGATCAAACACGTTTAAGTGATAAAACAAAACAATAATTTCTGTACCTAAAAACTGGCGAACCCATCCGTAATTCATTATTATTTTTCTGCAAGTGCCGGAATTGAGCTCGAGACTCCAAATGATAGTAAATATTTAAGGATTGCGGTTATGTATAACTTAAATTGGAATGATCACGTAGGTAATGTTGTGGGGAAAGCAAACCAAAGACCGCTATTTGTTTATAGATTACTTAGAAATGCGACAGGTCTACTAAAATGACTGCTTACAATATGCGCTTGCCCGTTCTCTTCTGGAGTTTTACTGTGCTGCGTGGGATGTGCATGAGATAGGATTAACGTGGGACATCGAAAAAGTGCAAAGAAGCACAGCTCGTTTTGTGTTTTCGCGAAATAGGCGAGAGAGTGCCACGGATATATTTCGCGAATTGGGGAGGCAATCATTAAAACAAAGGTGACTTTAGTTGCGGCAGGATCTTCCCATAAAATTGCAGTCATCAACTTTCTCCTCAGAGTGTGAAAAAATCAATGCAGACGAATTTGTTAAGTCTCTCATGTTTGAAAGGTGGCTACACTGAGCCACAGCGCCAAAAATCGCGCCAGAGAGAGTATTGTTCCGCCGCCTCCACTGGCAGTGCGTGTTGAGAAGTAGCAGCAGGCAGTTCTTGCCGAGAAGTTGTGCGGGACACTGCTTGTAGCAGAAGTCAGTGTGGGATGCGGTAGTGGACAGTGTTGTTCCAGGTTTATGCAGTTATTGATGGGAGAGATAGCAGATGTTATTCTAATGGAGATATTGTAATGATCTGAGTGCTTTTCGTCAATATAAATTAAGGTAACTAACTACTGTTCTTTATTTTCTTATTATTGTGTGTCCTGAATAATGTGCCATTACAGGTTCAGTCAACAAAACATCTGGCTTGTGTTCTTGTATTAGAGTGTAATTCTGCTTTCCTTACGCAATTGTAGTATTTCTAATTTTCTTTTATCACGTCAGTAAATGGTATTTAAAATTTCTTGTCTTGTTGAAGAAGAACCGTGCCAGATGTGCGTTGAGTCACACTCCCACACACAGAACAGTTATACTTGTGCTTTGGTTTCGTAGGTTTTATAGTTGCTGGGGACTTAATTAATTAATTGTGTTAACGAAAATTTTCATTTCATTCTTTGTTGTCATTCTATGCAGTCAGATAGCGTAACAATTAGTTGTCAGGGCCAGCCGTTTACGAGACTTGCGTAATCGGACTTACAGCTACTAAAATTATTTGCATTTTAATTTATTAAGCCCCCATGCACGTGGCGACCGCTGCTTCGGATCGTCCCTTGGAATCTTCTGATTGTAAAAATAGTAGACAGTAGTATTGTAGTAATTTGTAGTTTGGTAATTGTAGTCCATTTTGCATGTGTAGACTTGGTAATTGGTATTCTTCTATTGATATTTTTCAAAAGTTATTCTCTTTTTTGTTGTCTTGTCCACGGGTTTGATAATTTAGTGCAATTATTTCAATTGTTCGAGTAAACGTGTTTGAGGGAAGCATATCGTGTGAATGGTATTGTTGGTGATAACGTGTTAAATTCTCCGTAATTTTTATATAGTGACGAGTTTTGTATATTTTGTAAATGATTACGCGATCAATGAAAAAGGCAAAAATGATGGATAGTGAAAATGACGAAATTGTTAACATGGCGAACTCGCCAACACAGGAGAACAGTATGATGGATAATGAAGTGGAAAACAATGTAATAAGTCGGGAAAATAGTCCGGAACCAGTTCAAGGTTTTTCTCAATCAGAAAATTCACAGAATACGAGAGTAACGATAGAAGATTCTGGAATAGTATCGAACACAGATAGCCTTATGGCTATGCAGAAGGAAGTTAGTTTTACGGGAAATGTTAGGGGCGAAAAGAATTTCGAACAAGTTAATCTGGAGCAGTTGATGAGTGCAATATTAAATTTACGAACTGAATTAAAAACAGATAGGGGAACAACGGAGCAGTTTCGATCTGAATTAAAAACACAGATGGGAACAATGGAAACACGGTTAGACTCACTTGGATCACAGATGGGAACAATGGAAACACGGTTAGACTCACGAATAGGGACATGTTTTAAAAACATGAAAGATGAATTAAAGAAAGAAATTCGAGAAGAAGTACAACCGATTTTGAATGCTCACAATAATAGATTAGTTGCAGTAGAGATTAGACAAAGGGAACAGGATAGAGAACAGGAAGAAAGAGATCGCGCGATAGTACAGAAATTTTCAGAGTTAAATTTACAACGTGCGAAAGATAAGGATGAAATATTTGAGAGAATCGAGGAATCCGTACCAAATGACAGATTAAATAACCTAACACAACAGTATGAACAGTTAACTAATAAATGTGTTAATACTGAAACCCGAGTCGCGACACTTACGGAAGACGTAAATAAACAGAAAGAACAAATAGGTGACTTATCGGAAAGAGTGGAGGAGATTTCAGATAAATTGACAAATCTTAGTTTAAATGGGGACAGAGATTCAGATGATACAGCTCCATTGCCATTTTCAGAAACCGAAGAGTACCAGAGCATAAATAAACATGTTGAAAATCAGGGAAAATTTAATGAACGCGTGAAAAGGGAATTTGAGGCATTAAAAAAGCAAGTCAAACAAATTGAAGGCGAAATCGTAGGAAAAGATAGCAGAAGAAATTTAGAATCACAGATACTAGAGGGGTTTGAAGAAAACAATTTGTTTCATTTACGGGATGCAACAAGAGAGCGCCAGGCGCGCGAACTTGACAATAATGGACATTCGGACTGGAACAGACGCGGTAGGTCTTTGTCGCCACGAGGCGAAAACTTTGACTATAAACACTTTTTGACTGTTCGGAAATTTAAGATCTTCCGCAATTCTAAGAATGACATACATCCATGTTCATGGTTAGATCAATTTATGTACGCACTTCCGCCAAATTTGCCACTAAGTCACAAACTGGAATTAATGTGCAGCTATTAAAGTCCTCAGGGGATTCACTACTCTTAAGTGAATATGTGCCGTAGCGAGCATAGGGCCCCGAGCTGTAGTGGTGCTATTTCCCTTTTAGTTTTCTGCACCGCTGCCTACTCTTTTACTATTCTTTGCATCTATCGAAACAACTCTTCTACTATCTATCTATCTAGAGAGCGTGTAAAAAAATAACCGGATATGACTAGTTTACCTAAAAGTGATTTCGGAAATTGCCGTTTGGGACTCATTGTATCTTCTGCAGCATTTATTCGTAGCTTAAACGAAATTTTACCTGTTTATCTTCGTGACAATATTACTTCATATGTTGACGACATTCTTATTGCTAAACATTCTTGGAGTGAGCATAACAAAATTTTGGATTCATTATTACGTATTTTTGCATGAGTTGGCATTACAGTGAACTTGAGAAAATCTGAATTTGGTCGTTCTCAGGTGTAGCGATTAGACAGCATTATTTAGTTCGCAATGACATTCTTTTTAAACGAAAATCGGTCGACAACTCTGTTTGGTTAGTTTGTATTCCTGATGAGTGGGTTAATAAGCTGATTTGGTATACGCATTTCAGTTATGCACACTTTGGTCCCAGAAAATGCTTTCATAAATTACGAGAAAATTGCTACTTCAATAATATGGAAAAACGTATTCGATTTGTTCTTGCCAAATGCAAATTATGTCAAAAGGCTAAACCGCCGACAGTTTCTCACAGAGCACCGTTGTTTCCTATCATTCCAGCAAAATTAAAGGACGTGGCTGCAGTTGATTTGTTCGGTCCAGTGGTTCGATCTACTAATGGTTTTGCGTACATTTTCGTAGCAGTGGAGTTGACATCAAAATATGTGTGTTTTACACCGTTACGCAAAGCAACAGCTCGTTCAGTATCTAATGCTTTCATTAACCATTTTCTTAAAGAAGTGGGTCATGTTTATAAGGTTGTATCAGATAATGGATCACAGTTTCGTTCTAAAATTTGGCTTCGTACTCTACGGCGTCGTAAAATTAAACCAATTTTCATTTCACTTTTTCACCCTCAATCTAACGCTTCAGAGAGATGGATGAAGGAAATCAATAAATTGTGTCATCTTTATTGTCATCAGAATCACAGAACTTGGGATCAGTATCTTCATATTTTTCAAAACATTCTGAATGAGCTTCCTAACGATTCAACTTCTTTACCACCTATACTGATATTAAAAAACAAAGCACCGACAAATCGCATTTCTGAAATCGTTCCTTTTCCGCCTACACGGAAACTGCGGCATTCTGAAGTTGTCAACCTGGCTCTACAAAATATTGCATCTGCGGCTGCTAGAAGAGAGAAATCAGCTAAGCGTCCTGGTCGTTTAAAAATCTTGTCAGTTGGTCAGAAGGTGTTAATTAAGTCTCATCGATTGTCTCACAAAGGAAAAGGCTTGTGTCGCAAATTTTTTCTGCTTTATAACGGTCCATATAGAGTTCGCAAAATTATACATGATGACACTGTTGAAGTAGAAACTCTTAAATCTCGACGCTCTAAGGGAATACATCATATATCCAACGTTAAAATTTTTGTGGAATGATATACTGTTGAAAAATTTTTGTAGAATGACATACTTGTGAGAAACTAACAGCTACATGTAAACATGCGGAGAGTACAAGGATACCGCGCTGTGTTTTGGCGGCGGCGTATACTCAAAGCAACAGTCAAGTCTGCGCGCCGCCCAGGGCAGTCATTGACCGCAAACAATCACTTCCTACGTCACGCGCCTACAGCTGATCGAGCGCTCAGTGCGAATGCACTGACAGCCGTAAATAAATACACAGTCTAATTTCTCCGACTAAATTCAGTATAAAACTATAGTTACTTGTTGAATTCTGTTATTAACATTCAGTATTTTTCAGGATACGGTTCTATAAGGTATTTAAGAACTTCAGGTAAATTCTGTGCGTGTCCGACGTTAAGACGACTTGCTATCGAGGAAATTTCAGGAAAAATGTCATTTCGAAGAAGAAAGTAATAAACTAAAAAGGTAATTATTAATTGAGTTTATTTTTCAGGTAACATATTTCCACTTAGGTACGTACTTTAGACGTAATTTGCTGCTCGCGATTACGTGATTCATACTTTGTGCTAATTACATGTTCTATGAAATTACTTGTGAAGCGACGTGCTTGCGTACGTTAACTGATTTTGACAATTTTTATTAATGTACTGGATTGTAACTTGTGTATACTATGCATCGCTTGGCTGCACTGCCTTTTTCACTGATGTCATATTTTTAATTATGTGCCTGCTGTGCTTATTTATTTAAATTATAATTGTCACCTGATAAATTGTGCTGATGTGGTTAGGTATGTAAGTTATACTTTGTGATTTATCTGTTTGCGCCTTCATGTTTACTTATTTGCTTGCGCCTTCATGTTTATTTATTAGATTACATATGAACATTTATTTGCTTACGGTTATACGATGCTGATGACCTGTTTATTACGTAAGATATGTTTACTGCTATGCGTATGGATTGCACATTTACACATTTCTGCTTGCTGTCATAACTATACTTCAATTTGGTATATAGCAATGCTGATGTACAGTGTACAAACATAGAGTTTAGGTTATACTATGGTACTAGTTACAGATTGTTTGCTTGGCAGAGCCCCGTTGTAAGAATTGTGCTGCATCCACTTGTTGACATTCTGTTCACTACTGGTATATTTACTCGCTATTGCTTGTTTTGCTTACGCTCAGTGCTTTATATTTTAAGATAAGAAAATGAACTGCTATAATTCGAACGAACGACATTAGTACAAGAAACTTCATAGAAGTCACATGAACTGGAGGTTTGAGGAAAGCTGTATAAATGTATGCCAATAGGAAGGAAGCTAACGACATGACATACCAACACAGTTATTACACTGCATTTTTTCGTGAGCAATTGAAATAGGAAGCGACACTTGACACAAGAAATACTCCACATGTTTGCTTCTGTTTGCCATAATTCTTGAAGTGGTGTACACACTGTGAAATATTAGGATCATTCACGCTACGTAATCGTACTTAATTTACTGAGAGTTATTCGAACTAAGTCTGTGAGAGGTCATGTATGCATTCTTTGTTTATAATTCATAATGAGTAGAAGATTTTGGTCAGATGGATTACACAGAGGTTGTGTGTTGACAGTGTGTCTTCGGATTGTATGGGATGAGGAGGTTTGCATTAGGATTTTATCGACGAAACTGACTAGAGGAAAGAGTTATTATGGAAGTGAAATGAAACTGGCAATAAGGTTTATATGTAGCGACGTATTGAAGAGGTATTATAGAGGTATTGAGATTATATGAAGTTGATTTGAATTTTAGTGGATAAGAGGCAAGTAAGTGAGGTGCATATTTTTTTGTTGTTGGTCTATATGGAACAAGGAGGATGAAGATAGCAGACTAGAACACTAAAATGGAAGGAAGATTGTCTACACACACTTTGTTAAATCACTAAGCAGTATGTACTTTTTTTTTTTTGGAGAGAGGAAGCATTGCATATCTTGGCACACTGACAGTTGTTCAGCAACCATACATTTTGATCTGGCTTGGCAAACATTGGTCTTGACATGATGACTATGACGTTGACTTAACTATTATTGACTGTTATACATTGCTGTCACTACTACTTGATACACATGATGAACATGAAATTTGACAGAAGTGGATTCAGACAGTTAACACTATACAATTACACAGTAGTACTTAATGTGGATGAAAGATGAGTGAATGTGTTTTGTGTGTTTTCCTTTACTAATCCTACCCACCTATCTCCTAAATATTATTTTATTGTTTGTTGTGGCTTGCACTGACACCCAAAAATATTAACTGATGTTTGTGTATTTGTAATAGTAATATAATAATTATCTGATATCATTTGTGTGTTTGTTATGATTTGTATGTTTAGTGTAAAAGCATTGTAAAAGCATTTGTAAGTGTATTCAAACTATTGTTCATGCTTGCACTGTCTGAGTAGGGATGAAATTATGGACTGTTACTTGTACTGTTTCTACATGATTGGTGCCACTAGGACATGTTTAATTTGTGCTTAGGAACAGTGTAATCAGTGATAGTTGTTTAATGTCATTTGTTGGGGTCTGCATCTACTCCACAATTCTGGGTGCCATTGATGAACTGCTTCTACTGAGAAATGTGACTTGTTGCTGTGTGCACCTGTTCAACATTGCTGGGTGCCACTGATGGACTGCTTCTACTGGAATGGTGTCACCTGTTGCTGTTTGCACCTGTTCCACAATGCTGGGTGCCACTGATGGAACTGCTTCTACTGAAATGGTGTCACTTGTTGCTGTAGCACCTGTTCAACATTACTGGGTGCCACTGATGGACTGATTCTACTGAGATGATGTCACCTGTTGCTGTTTGCACCTGTTCCACAATGCTGGGTGCCACTGATGAACTGCTTCTACTGAGATGATGTCACTTGTTGCTGTCAGCACCTATTCAACAGTGCTGGGTGCTACTGCTGGAACTGTGAACTACTTGTTGTGAATATTGTATTAACTGATTTTTTGTGTATTACTGTTTGTGAAAGTTATAAGACTATTACCTGCTTATATTCGTCATTGCTGACGTTATCGATTGAATTGTTTAACCACATGATATTTCTGTAAACTATTATGTAAAGTCACATCTATGGAAGAATTTGTATTGCTTAGTGTATTTTATTAGGTCAGTGCAAAGCCAAAATTTTATCTAGTTATATGATATTTACGTATTAATATGATCTTTTATTTTTGTCTGTATTTTTTTTTGACGAATTTGGTGGTATTTTCACCACCAATGCTGGCAAAAATACCATCAAATTCTAGCCCGTGGAGGAAGGGCATATGAAAGGTGGCTACACTGAGCCACAGCGCCAAAAATCGCGCCAGAGAGAGTATTGTTCCGCCGCCTCCACTGGCAGTGCGTGTTGAGAAGTAGCAGCAGGCAGTTCTTGCCGAGAAGTTGTGCGGGACACTGCTTGTAGCAGAAGTCAGTGTGGGATGCGGTAGTGGACAGTGTTGTTCCAGGTTTATGCAGTTATTGATGGGAGAGATAGCAGATGTTATTCTAATGGAGATATTGTAATGATCTGAGTGCTTTTCGTCAATATAAATTAAGGTAACTAACTACTGTTCTTTATTTTCTTATTATTGTGTGTCCTGAATAATGTGCCATTACAGGTTCAGTCAACAAAACATCTGGCTTGTGTTCTTGTATTAGAGTGTAATTCTGCTTTCCTTACGCAATTGTAGTATTTCTAATTTTCTTTTATCACGTCAGTAAATGGTATTTAAAATTTCTTGTCTTGTTGAAGAAGAACCGTGCCAGATGTGCGTTGAGTCACACTCCCACACACAGAACAGTTATACTTGTGCTTTGGTTTCGTAGGTTTTATAGTTGCTGGGGACTTAATTAATTAATTGTGTTAACGAAAATTTTCATTTCATTCTTTGTTGTCATTCTATGCAGTCAGATAGCGTAACAATTAGTTGTCAGGGCCAGCCGTTTACGAGACTTGCGTAATCGGACTTACAGCTACTAAAATTATTTGCATTTTAATTTATTAAGCCCCCATGCACGGGTTCCTGGGTTCGATTCCCGGCGGGGTCAGGAATTTTCTCTGCCTCGTGATGACTGGGTGTTGTGTGATGTCCTTAGATTAGTTAGGTTTAAGTAGTTCTAAGTTCTAGGGGACTGATGACCATAGATGTTAAGTCCCATAGTGCTCAGAGCCAGTTGAACCATTTTTTTATTGATGTAATAGGGAGGAATGATCATCATAATAAAATAAGAGAAATAAAACTCACAGGGAAAGATTTAAGTGTTTGTTTTTCCCACGGTCTATTCAAGAGCGGAACGGTAGAGAAACAACCCGAAGGTGGTTCAGTGAACCCTTTGCCAGGCACTTAATTCTGAATTGCAAAGCAATTATGTAAACGTATGTGTAGAATGGTGTTGTGGCTAAGCAAAACTGTCAATTTTGAGGTTCCGAAAATTTTCGTTCACGTGAAGCGAAACCACTGTATTTTCCCAAAGTTACTATTTCGGCAGCGGTATGCAGCACAGGCTCTTTTTTCATGCGAGTAGCGATCGGTAGTGAACGATACGTTGCAATTTTGGAACAATTTGTCGCCATACAGCTATCGTTGGAGGATCGACCACACAAGGAGTGTATACTTATATGGATATAGTGTCTGTACTTTCGGACATGTCCGAAAGAACAGACACCTCTAATGACCTGCAGCCGTATAGAGTGAAATTAGAATTATATTGACACCTTCAGCTGCTGACGCGCGTTGATATATTTTAACGGGGACAGGTGAAAATGTGTGCCCCGACCAGGACTCGAACCCGGTATCTCCTGGTTACGTGTCAGACGCCCTATCCATATGAGGCACTGAGGGCGCAGAGGATAGTGCGACTGCAGGGACTATCACGCCCACGCCTCCCGCGAGACCCACTTTCACACACTACACTCGTAGTGTCCCACCACAACACACTCATTACTAGTGGAAGACATTTTTACCAAGTCCCGTAAGAGTTCAGGGAATATGTGTGCATCCGCACAGAAGAAGGTCATGGTCGGTATTGCCAGATCTATATACTTATATGTATATGGTGTCTGTTCTTTCGGACAATAGTCCCTGCAGTTGCACTATCCTCTGTGCCCTCAGTGGCTCAGATGGATAGAGCGTCTGCCATGTTAGCAGGAGATCCCGGGTTCGAGTCCCGGTAGGGGCACACATTTTCACCTGTCACCATTGATATACAGGGTGAGTCACCTAACGTTACCGCTGGATATATTTCGTAAACCACATCAAATACTGACGAACCGATTCCACAGACCGAACATGAGGAGAGGGGCTAGTTTAATCGTTTAATACAAACCATACAAAAATGCACGGAAGTATGTTTTTTAACACAAACCTACGTTTTTTTAAATGGAACCCCGTCAGTTTTGTTAGCACATCTGAACATATAAACAAATACGTAATCAGTGCCATTTGTTGCATTGTAAAATGTTAATTACGTCCGGAGATATTGTAACCTAAAGTTGACGCTTGAGTACCACTCCTCCGTTGTTCGATCGTGTGTATCGGAGAGCACCGAATTACGTAGGGATCCAAAGGGAACGGTGATGGACCTTAGGTACAGAAGAGACTGGAACAGTACATTACGTCCACATGCTAACATCTTTTTATTGGTCTTTTTCGCTGACACACATGTACATTACCGTGAGGGGTGAGGTACACGTACACACGTGGTTCCCGTTTTCAATTACGGAGTGGAATGGAGTGTGTCCCGACATGTCAGGCCAATAGATGTTCAATGTGGTGGCCGTCATTTGCTGCACACAATTGCAATCTCTGGCGTAATGAATGTCGTACACGCCGCAGTACATCTGGTGTAATGTCGCCGCAGGCTGCCACAATACGTTGTTTCATATCCTCTGGGGTTGTAGGCACATAAAAAAATGGCTCTGAGCACTATGGGACTCAATTGCTGTGGTCATAAGTCCCCTAGAACTTAGAACTACTTAAACCTAACTAACCTAAGGACAGCACACAACACCCAGCCATCACGAGGCAGAGAAAATCCCTGACCCCGCCGGGAATCGAATCCGGGAACCCGGGCGGGGGAAGCGAGAACGCTACCGCACGACCACGAGATGCGGGCTATAGTAGGCACATTACGATACACATTCCCCTTTAGCGTACCCCACAGAAAGAGGTCCAGAGGTGTAAGATCAGGAGAACGGGCTGGTCAATTTATGCGTCCTCCACGTCCTATGAAGCGCCCGTCGAACATCCCGTCAAGGGTCAGCCTAGTGTTAATTGCAGAATGTGCAGGTGCACCATCATGCTGATACCACATACGTCGACGCGTTTCCAGTGGGACATTTTCGAGCAACGTTGGCAGATCATTCTGGAGAAACGCGATGTATGTTGCAGCGCTCTCCGATACACACGATTGAACAGCGGAGGAGTGGTACTCAAGCGTCAAATTTAGTTTACAATATCTCCGGATGTAATTAACATTTTACAATGCAACAAACGGCACTGATTACGTATTTGTGTATATGTTCAGATGTGCTAACAAAACTAACGGGGTTCCATTTAAAAAAACGTAGGTTTGTGTTAAAAAACATACTTCCGTGCATTTTTGTATGGTTTGTATTAAACAATTACACTAGCCCCTCTCCTCACGTTCGGTCTGTGGAATCAGTTCGTCAGTATTTGATGTGGTTTACGAAATATGTCCAGCGGTAACGTTAGGTGACTCACCCTGTATATCAACGCCCGTCAGCAGCTGAAGGTATTAATATAATTGTAATTTAGGCAAGGAGTGGTTCCTGCAACATGGGCCAGACCACATTGCACGGAACAGGTGTTTCGCATACTTGTTGAATACTTTGGGAATAGAGTCATCGCATGGGTTATTGCAAAACTTACTGGCGCAGTGATAGATTCGTCTCCATATTCGTCCTGTATGACTCCTTGCTGCTATTTTTTGTGGGGCACAAGGAAAGATGTTGTCTATCGGAGCCAACCCAGTAGGTCGGACGAGTTTGAATTGACGATCTGTGTGGCATCTGAATCCATTTTCGTTGAGACAGTATAGAATGGGGTGGCAAATTTCAGTGTTCGTTTATGCCACTTCCGTACTACGATTGATGGACGTTTCGAAAAGATTGTGATCTGTAAATGGAAAAGAGCGTTTGGCGTCATTGGCCGGGAGGCCCCTTGCGAGGCTGGTCCGGCCGCCCTGATGCAGGTCTTATTACATTCGACTCCACATTGGGCGACCTGCGTGCCGGTTGGGGATAAAATTATGATGAAGACAACACAACACCCAGTCCCTGAGCGGAGAAAATCTCCGACCCAGTCGGGAGTCGAAACCGGGCCCGTAGGACGACAATCCGTCACGCTGACCACACAGCTATCTTTTTTTTCTCATTTTGTTGTTCCATCAGACTGGACAAAAGCAGTAATCACACCAATCTTTAAACATGGAAACAGAAAAGATTGTAACAACTACAGAGGTATCTCTTTAATCAGCGTTGTGGGTAAAATCTTCTCAGGTATTGTTGAAAGGAAAGTGCGAGTATTAGTTGAGGACCAATTGGATGAAAATCAGTGTGGGTTTAGGCCTCTTAGAGGTTGTCAGGACCAGATCTTTAGCTTACGGCAAATAATGGAGAAGTGTTATGAGTGGAACAGGGAATTGTATCTATGCTTTATAGATCTAGAAAAGGCATACGGCCGGGTTCCTAGGAGGAAGTTATTGTCTGTTCTACAAGATTATGGAATAGGAGGCAAACTTTTGCAAGCAATTAAAGGTCTTTACATGGATAGTCAGGCAACAGTTAGAGTTGACGGTAAATTGAGTTCATGGTTCAGAGTAGTTTCAGGGGTAAGACAAGGCTGCAACCTGTCTCCACTGTTGTTCATATTATTTATGGATCATATGGTGAAAACAATTGACTGGCTGGGTGAGATTAAGATATGTGAACACAAAATAAGCAGTCTTGCATATGTGGATGACTTACTTGTGATGGCAGATTCGATTGAAAGTTTGCAAAGTAATATTTCAGAGCTAGATCAGAAATGTAAGGACTATGGTATGAAGATTAGCACCTCCAAAACGAAAGTAATGTCAGTGGGAAAGAAATATAAACGGATTGAGTGCCAAATAGGAGGAACAAAGTTAGAACAGGTGGACGGTTTCAAGTACTTAGGATGCATATTCACACAGGATGGCAACATAGTGAAAGAACTGGAAGCGAGGTGTAGCAAAGCTAATGCAGTGAGCGCTCAGCTACGATCTGCTCTCTTCTGCAAGAAGGAAGTCAGTACCAAGACTAAGTTATCTGTGCACCGTTCGATCTTTCGACCAACTTTGTTGTATGGGAGCGAAAGCTGGGTGGATTCAGGTTACCTTATCAACAAGGTTGAGGTTACGGATGTGAAAGTAGCTAGGATGATTGCAGGTACTAGTAGATGGGAACAATGGCAGGAGGGTGTCCACAATGAGAACATCAAAGAAAAACTGGGAATGAACTCTATAGATGTAGCAGTCAGGGCGAACAGGCTTAGATGGTGGGGTCATGTTACACGCATGGGAGAAGCAAGGTTACCCAAGAGACTCATGGATTCAGCAGTAGAGGGTAGGAGGAGTCGGGGCAGGCCGAGGAGAAGGTACCTGGATTCGGTTAAGAATGATTTTGAAGTAATAGGTTTAACATCAGAAGAGGCACCAATGTTAGCACTGAATAGGGGATCATGGATGAACTGTATAAGGGGGGCTATGCTCCAGACTGAACGCTGAAAGGCATAATCAGTCTTAAACGATGATGATGATGATGATGATTTTGTTCGTTTATCATCGTTGTGTTTCGTCATTGCGGACGTCACATGAGATCCGTTAAAGTTCGCTTGTTAATCCTTCCAAAAAGTATTTTATTGCAGAGGCCAACCAGCTCTCTGACCAAACACGCTGAACTACCGTGCCGGCTATAATTGTGATTTATCATCTTTCCAATGAAACTGGCGTTTGGCGTCAAAGAGGACGAGTTTAATGTTGCACACCGATACTGTACGAGCTGCACAGCGCCATTTGTTAGCAGCATTTCGAAATATTTCGAAAATTCCCTATAAAATTCTTGCAACTTTGACAAGAAACATGCCCTTTATCTTCAGTTTTCCATATATTTAATTTTGAAATCAGGGATTCCTTCGCTGGACACCCTTCAAAAATGAAAGCCCTTTCTTTTACCTATAACGCACCACCTTTCGCTGTCACGGGTTCACGTTGCCGTCTTAGACTACAGAAATGGTTACCAGCGTGACGGCGGCAGTACTTCGGAGCGAGACGAGAGTGGAATCCAGCGGCAGGCAGCTGGAGCTGGAGCCCCCGCCTCTAAAAGTGGCGCCGGAGAAATGGGACGGGAGCCAGAGTGCTGACAACGACGCCGAACCCATCTCGTTTGCAGTTCCCGGAAAGGCTTCCTGCGCGGGCGAATAGGTGGAAAACGGGAGCGGCGACCGTCCTCGTATAAACTCGGCTGTCACCGTCAGTAGCGAGCAGAACGGGCAGATGGGGTGAACGTCCTCCCTATATTGCGTGTCCAGAAGGCCTGCAGGTGGTCTGCCTCGCGCCGTCAAAACGCCGAAAACCTGCCACAGTCCTGGCTGCAATACATTTAAATGTTTCAGTGATGTAGCGGGACTGAGTGCCTTATGCAGGTAACTATATGCGTAGCTGATTCTAAAACCCGCTTACAGGTGTCGGGAATGGAGATCACTGGGCACACCCTGAATGGTAATTCATGTTGCCAGGTATCGAGATGGATGACAGGTTGAAGTTTCACCGCCACAGAGCACAGTAATGTATGCTTTGCACTCATAAATCTCTCTCGTTGTGTTGCCCAGCACACGGGATTGACACCATATTCTCTTACTTTCATTTAGTACTGTCCTACGGCCTGATCTTCTGGCTCTGATAAGTATTTAACCTACAAGAGTGTGCAGTAATAAAATTTTGTGCAACTGAAAACAGGCATAACCTTTCCAGAGAGCTACTGATGTTTACACGTATATGCTAAAACACTGTAACCTAATACTATTTCCGATTAATAACATAGGTCAACAAAAAATGAAAGATGTGGAACTGTATTCATTTACTGTTGTAGAAAAAGAATTTCTTATGAGTTTTTTTTTTTTAAATTCGCTGATATTTTGATCAGACAGAATGGGCATGTTATAAGCGAGACGGAACAGTTCAAGTTCCTAGGCGTACGGATAGATAGTAAGCTGTTGTGGAAAGCCCATGTTCAGGATCTTGTTCAGAAACTAAATGCCGCTTTATTTACCATTAGAACAGTATCTCAAATAAGTGACATTTCAACACGAAAATTAGTCTACTTCGCATATTTTCATACGCTTATGTCATATGGTATTATTTTTTGGGGTAATTCTTCTGATTCAAAAAGGGTATTTTTGGCTCAAAAACGGGCTGTTCGAGCTATGTGTGGTGTAAGTTCTAGAACCTCTTGTCGACCCCTATTCAATAGTCTGGGAATTCTGACATTGCCCTCACAGTATATATTTTCTTTAATGTCGTTTGCTGTTAGCAATATTAGGTTATTCCCAAGAGTTAGCAGCTTTCACTCAGTTAATACTAGGCAGAAATCAAATCTGCATGTGGAATGCACTTCCTTGACTCTTGTGCAGAAAGGTGTGCAGTATTCTGCTGCATCCATTTTCAATAAGCTACCACAAGAACTCAGAAATCTTAGCAGTAGCCCAAACGCTTTTAAGTCTAAACTGAAGAGTTTCCTCATGGCTCATTCCTTCTATTCTGTCGAGGAGCTCCTAGAAGAGCTAAAAAATTAAGCAAATTCCAGTGTTACATTCTTGATTTTCTTTATTTAAACTAATGACGTGTCGCCTGAATATGTTTCTTATATTTAATTTTATCTGTTTCTACAATCGTGTTATAATTTCATGTATTGACTCGTTCCATGACCATGGAGACTTCTCCTTAATGTGGTTCCACGGAACAATAAATAAATAAATAAAAAATAAAAATAAAAGCTTCAGAGGACCCCCCCTCCCCTTTCCTTTCATGAATCATAGACCTTGCCGTTGGTGGGCGGCACACGTGTGCTTCAGCGATACACATAGCCGTACTGTAATTACAAACACAACAGAGGGACCAGACAAACGTGTGGTTCCTGAAGAGGGGCAGCAGCCTTTTCAATAGTTACAGGGGACAACAATCTGGATCACTGAGTGACCTGGCCTTGTAACATGAATCAAAACGGCCTTGCTGTGCTGGTACTGCGAGCGGCTGAAAGCAAGGGTCAACTATAGCCGCAATTTTTCAAAAAATGGTTCAAATGGCTCTGAGAACTATGGGACTTAACTTCTAAGATCATCAGTCCCCTAGAACTTAGAACTACTTAAACCTAACTAACCTAAGGACAGCATACACATCCATGCCCGAGGCAGGATTCGAGCCTGCGACCGTAGCGGTCGCGCGTTTCCAGACTGTAGCACAATTTTTCCCGAGGATTTGCAGCTCTACTGTATGGTTAAATGATGATGGCGTCCTCTTGTGTAAAATATTTCGGAAGTAAAATAGTCCCGTATTCGGATCTCAGGCTGGGGACTGCCCAGGACGACGTCGATATCAGGAGAAACAAAACTGGTATTCTACGTTTCGGAGCGTGCAGAGTTAGATCCATAATCGGGCTTGTAGGTTAGAAAATTTAAAAAGGGAAATGGATAGACTAAGTTATATAGAGTGGGAATTGATGAAGTTCGATGTCAGGAGGAACAGGACTTCTGATCAGGTGAATACAGGATTATAAATACAAAATCAGCTAGGGGTAATGCGGGAGTAGGTTTAAAAATGAATAAGAAAATTGGAATGCGTGTAAGCTACTACCAACAGCATAGTGAACGCGTTATCGTAGCCAAGCCCGCGCCTACCAGAGTACAAGTTTACATGCCAACTAGCCCTGCAGATGATGAGGAGATTAAAGAAACGTATAATGAGATAAAAGAAATTATTTCGATAGTTAAAGGAGACCAAAATTTAATCATGATGGGGGACTGGAATTCAATGGTAGGAAAAGACAGAAAGAAAAACAGGAGGTAAAAGGGGAAAAGAATGGAAGAGAAAGCCCCCTGGTTTGCACAGAACATAATTTAGTCGTCGCTAAAACTTGGCTTAAGAATTATACACTCCTGGAAATTGAAATAAGAACACCGTGAATTCATTGTCCCAGGAAGGGGAAACTTTATTGACACATTCCTGGGGTCAGATACATCACATGATCACACTGACAGAACCACAGGCACATAGACACAGGCAACAGAGCATGCACAATGTCGGCACTAGTACAGTGTATATCCACCTTTCGCAGCAATGCAGGCTGCTATTCTCCCATGGAGACGATCGTAGAGATGCTGGATGTAGTCCTGTGGAACGGCTTGCCATGCCATTTCCACCTGGCGCCTCAGTTGGACCAGCGTTCGTGCTGGACGTGCAGACCGCGTGAGACGACGCTTCATCCAGTCCCAAACATGCTCAATGGGGGACAGATCCGGAGATCTTGCTGGCCAGGGTAGTTGACTTACACCTTCTAGAGCACGTTGGGTGGCACGGGATACATGCGGACGTGCATTGTCCTGTTGGAACAGCAAGTTCCCCTGCCGGTCTAGGAATGGTAGAACGATGGGTTCGACGACGGTTTGGATGTACCGTGCACTATTCAGTGTCCCCTTGACGATCACCAGTGGCGTGCGGCCAGTGTAGGAGATCGCTCTCCACACCATGATGCCGGGTGTTGGCCCTGTGTGCCTCGGTCGTATGCAGTCCTGATTGTGGCGCTCACCTGCACGGCGCCAAACACGCATACGACCATCATTGGCACCAAGGCAGAAGCGACTCTCATCGCTGAAGACGACACGTCTCCATTCGTCCCTGCATTCACGCCTGTCGCGACACCACTGGAGGCGGGCTGCACGATGTTGGGGCGTGAGCGGAAGACGGCCTAACGGTGTGCGGGACCGTAGCCCAGCTTCATGGAGACGGTTGCGAATGGTCCTCGCCGATACCCCAGGAGCAACAGTGTCCCTAATTTGCTGGGGAGTGGCGGTGCGGTCCCCTACGGCACTGCGTAGGATCCTACGGTCTTGGCGTGCATCCGTGCGTCGCTGCGGTCCGGTCCCAGGTCGACGGGCACGTGCACCTTCCGCCGACCACTGGCGACAACATTGATGTACTGTGGAGACCTCACGCCCCACGTGTTGAGCAATTCGGCGGTACGTCCACCCGGCCTCCCGAATGCCCACTATACGCCCTCGCTCAAAGTCCGTCAACTGCACATACGGTTCACGTCCACGCTGTCGCGGCATGCTACCAGTGTTAAAGACTGCGATGGAGCTCCGTATGCCACGGCAAACTGGCTGACACTGACGGCGGCGGTGCACAAATGCTGCGCAGCTAGCGCCATTCGACGGCCAACACCGCGGTTCCTGGTGTGTCCGCTGTGCCGTGCGTGTGATCATTGCTTGTACAGCCCTCTCGCAGTGTCCGGAGCAAGTATGGTGGGTCTGACACACCGGTGTCAATGTGTTCTTTTTTCCATTTCCAGGAGTGTAGAAGAAGGTTGTATACGTGGAAGAGGCCTGGAGACACAGAAAGGTTTCAGATTGATTACATAATGGTTCGACAGAGATTTAGGAACCACATTTTGAACTGTAAGACATTTCCAGCAGCAGATGTGGATTCAACCCACAATTTATTGGTTATGAGCTGTAGATTGAAATTGAAGAAATTGGAAAAAGATAGCATTTTAAGGTGATGGAACCTGGATAAGTTGAACATTGTACAACGGTTGACTAGAACAGGGGAAAAGAATACAGTAGAATACGTACTGGTAATTTTATGACAGAGGATCAAATATGTAAAACGACAAGACCTAGTAGGAATCCTTGGATAACAGAAGAGGTATTTAATTTTGAAAGGAGAAAATTTTAAAATGCAGCAGAAGAAGCAGGAGAAAGGGAATACAAACGTGTACTTAGGTGAATACAAAAGATACATTAAACACAGACTTGGGCTCCTACAGATGAGATCTTATTCACATTGTTTTCTTCCGTAATTCAGTCTTGGGGCCTCACGGAGTCAACCGTAGTCTGCAAGCATAGACATTGATATCTTCGTTCCGTTGTTGATATATTTTGGTGGAACTCTTCACGATGTTTGTCATTCATTGACGCAGTTTTCCGGAGAAAGAAATATACATGCTAGTGGAGAGTGATATGTTGTTCACCAGGTTATTCACCAGCTCTACATAATATGCAGCTCTTCCTTTACCTAAGTAATCATGAGCAACGCTTTTGAAGACTCCCTAAGCTGGCTTTTCATTGCCTTGGAGGACTAAGTCAAAATTTTGTTTCACAAGAATTTTACGAATTTCAGGACCAATGAAGATTCCTTCTTCAGTTTCGCCTCACTCAGCCATAGAAATTTGTCTCTCAGGTACTTTAAAGTGTCTTCGTCCTTGTTCAATCCCTTTACAAAGCCTTTACGTAGCCGAGTTTGCTGTGTGAAAGCGCCAGAACAATTTTATTTCGATCTACCAGCGAACTATGCTGGATATTCTTATAGCCGAATCGCAGAGTTTCCCTTTGCTGTAGTATGCCGGTCAACTCAACTCACATAGGAAAAAAGCAGTATTTTGTCTATTTCTACTGTATGCCCAACAATACTGAAATCACCCTGAGGTCTCCACAGATTTGCCAGTTGTGGTCTTTGTACTTAATCGCTTCCAGAACTAATTTCGCGTTAGCGTACGTTTCCTTCATATGGATGGCATCACCTACAGGAACTGAAGGCATAAAACTCCCATTATGTAGTAACACAGCTTTTAAACTAAGCTCTGGTCCATCTCTGAATAACCTGATTCCTGTACCATATTCAGAGCTATCATCAAAGTATTTGCGTCCCAACAGACGTTGGGATTATTTCTGTATTTTAAATATTGAATGAAATCTTTTTCCTGTGTCGTGTACAACACGTGCTTCTAGAAGGTTCCACTGTTTCAGCCTAGAACCTAGCAGCTCAGCTTCGTCTTTTGGTAGAATTAACTTACATGGTTATTACAAATGATTGAAGCGATTTCAAAGCTCTACAATAACTTTATTATTTGAGATATTTTCACAATGCTTATCACACACATACAAAAACTCAAAGTTTTTTTAGGCATTCACAAATGTTCGACATGTGCCCCTTTAGTGATTCGGCAGACATCAAGCCGATAATCAAGTTCCTTCTACACTCGGCGCAGCATGTCCCCATCAATGAGTTTGAAAGCATCGTTGATCCGAGCTCGCAGTTCTGGCACGTTTCTTGGTAGAGGAGGTTTAAATACTGAATCTTTCATATAACCCCACAGAAAGAAATCGCATGGGGGTTAAGTCGGTAGAGCGTGGAGGCCATGACATGAATTGCTGATCATGATATTCCACCACGACCGATCCATCGGTTTTCCAATCTTCTGTTTAAGAAATGCCGAACATCATGATGGAAGTGCGGTGTAGCACCATCCTGTTGAAAGAAGAAGTCGGCGCTGTCTGTCTCCAGTTGTGGCATGAGCCAATTTTCCAGCATGTCCAGATACACGTGTCCTGTAACGTTTTTTTCGTAGAAGAAAAAGGGGCCGTAAACTTTAAACCGTGAGATTGCACAAAACACGTTAACTTTTGGTGAATTGCGAATTTGCTGCACGAATGCGTGAGGATTCTCTACCGCCCAGATTCGCACATTGTGTCTGTTCACTTCACCATTAAGAAAAAATGTTGCTTCATCACTGAAAACAAGTTTCGCACTGAATGCATCCTCTTCCATGAGCTGTTGCAACCGCGCCGAAAATTCAAAGCGTTTGACTTTGTCATTGGGTGTCAGGGCTTGTAGCAATTGTAAACGATAAGGCTTCTGCTTTAGCCTTTTCCGTAAGATATTCCAAACCGTCGGCTGTGGTACGTTTAGCTCCCTGCTTGCTTTATTCGTCGACTTCCGCGGGCTACGCGTGAAACTTGCCCGCACGCGTTCAACCGTTTCTTCGCTCACTGCAGGCCGACCCGTTGATTTCCCCTTACAGAGGCATCCAGAAGCTTTAAACTGCGCATACCATCGCCGAATGGAGTTAGCAGTTGGTGGATCTTTGTTGAACTTCGTCCTGAAGTGTCGTAGCACTGTTATGACTGACTGATGTGAGTGCATTTCAAGCACGACATACGCTCTCTCGGCTCCTGTCGCCATTTTGTCTCACTGCGTTCTCGAGCGCTCTGGCGGCAGAAACCTGAAGTACGGCTTCAGCCGAACAAAACTTTATGAGTTTTTCTACGTATCTGTAGTGTGTCGTGACCATATGTCAATGAATGGAGCTACAGTGAATTTATGAAGTCGCTTCAATCATAGCCCTGTACTTAGATCATCTTGAGTTAGTCTGTAAGGCTCACTTATTGATACAGCTGCAAAATGTTGTGTTTTTGAAGCAAAGGGTATTGGATGGGATGTTTCCTCCGATTTGGCTTCATCGACATCTGTCTCCAGATTGTAATCTCCTGGTGGATCAGCACAGTCAGATTATCCACGTGTGGAACTAGGCGGATAGCTAACGAGATGTTGGGGTATCTAATGTTCATCTCCACTTCCTAAACGCGCTTTTGTGAACAGGGGCTACCATGCAGAAATAACAGTTATCTTGCAAACAGCTTTTGTATTTTAATGTGCAATGCTTAGCGTCTTAAACGTTGTATTCGTTTTTTACAGGCCAAAATACGGAAGGAACAGCTCTTTTAAATTGAGTCAGAATTTAATTGTTGACCTGTGATAATAAGAGCTAATTTAGAATTATCTTTGATGTTGACAACCGCTATACCAGAAGTAAAAATAAATTCCATTGATACAACTATGTATTACAGTATAGTGTTCAGAAAAAGAGTTTGATATTCTTCTGCAGAACTGTTGCCGATAGACAAGAAACAAGAAGTTGAATATCTGGACGTATTCAAACCCAAAAGTATCTTATCAGGCACTCTTTCCACAATTATCAGACTATTTGGATTCAGACATGTAAATTCAGTTAATTGTTGAAGTTCATATTAACGATGTTTTGATTTTGCCAAACATAGACAGCAAATACACTGACGGAAAAAAATCGCAACACCAAGGAGGAGTTTGCGACTTAAACGAAATTCAGTAGGCGTGTTTTTTACATTTGAAACATGATATCTATTAAAATTTCACACCAGTCGCATAAGAGTGGGTTTAGCAGCGCTTCGTTGAGGATGAAAATCACGTTTGCTTTGAATACACGCCGTAACGTTGAGACAGGACGCGGTGAGTTAATGTTAGTCAAGAATGCCTTTAAGGTGGAAAAGTTGCCGTTATCGGCACCTCACTGAGATTGTAAGAGGTCGTGTAATAGGGCTACGAGAAGCTGGATGATCCTTCTGCGATATCGCAGAAACACTTGGCGGGAGTGTAGCCACTGTACATGATTGTTATTAGCGGCGGTCTCGAGAATGTACCATCGCACCAAGACAGGGATCCGGGCGGCAACGTGGCGCCACCGAGAGAGAAGACCATCGTGTTCGGCGAATGGCTTGGGGGAGCGTACTGCATCTCTTTATTCGCACGAAGTAATGGCCGCTATCGCCAGGGGATCTCAAGATGATTCCGTATTTCTAGATTTCCGGAAAGCTTTTGACACCGTTTCTCACAAGCGACTTCTAATCAAGCTGTGGGCCTATGGGGTATCGTCTCAGTTGTGCGACTGGATGCGTGATTTCCTGTCAGGAACGTCGCAGTTCGTAGTAATAGACGGCAAATCAACGAGTAAAACTGAAGTGATATCAGGTGTTCCCCAGGGAAGCGTCCTGGGACCTCTGCTGTTCCTGATCTATATAAATGACCTGGGTGACAATCTGAGCAGTTCTCTTAGGTTGTTCGCAGATGATGCTGTAATTTAGCGTCTAGTAAGGTCATCCGAAGACCAGCATCAGTTGCAAAGCGATTTAGAAAAGATTGCTGTATGGTGTGGCAGGTGGCAGTTGACGCTAAATAACGAAAAGTGTGAGGTGATCCACACGAGTTCCAAAAGAAAACCGTTGGAATTCGATTACTCGATAAATAGTACAATTCTCAAGGCTGTCAATTCAACTAAGTACCTGGGTGTTAAAATTACGAACAACTTCAGTTGGAAAGACCACATAGATAATATTGAGGGGAAGGCGAGTCAAAGGTTGCGTTTCATTGGCAGGACACTTAGAAGATGCAACAAGTCCACTAAAGAGACAGCTTACACTACACTCGTTCGTCCTCTGTTAGAATATTGCTGCGCGGTGTGGGATCCTTACCAGGTGGGATTGACGGAGAACATCGAAAGGGTGCAAGGAAGGGCAGCTCGTTTTGTATTATCACGTAATAGGGGAGAGAGTGTGGCAGATATGATACGCGAGTTGGGATGGAAGGCATTAAAGCAAAGACGTTTTTCGTCGCGGCGAGATCTATTTACGAAATTTCAGTCACCAACTTTCTCTTCCGAATGCGAAAATACTTTGTTGAGCCCAACCTACATAGGTAGGAATGATCATCAAATAAAATAAGAGAAAGCAGAGCTCGAACAGAAATGTTTAGGTGTGATTCTTGAGTTTCTCCCGGCGTATTTGATAATCAAAATATCCACAGGTGTACTGCCGGTCTACAGTGTCCAACGGGCACAATATTTCGGCGATCATACATGTCGCCATCATCAGGTGAACTGACGGACTGAGCTCCTGTGAACGTGCCGGCACGGAGATCCGTACGCTATGGCTGCTCAGAGGGAACTGGGTGCGGTCGCGGCGGCGGCCGATTTAAATACCCTCCGCCCGCGGCGCGCTCCCTCCGCCGTCCGCGCCCCGCGCCACGGTCGCGCGGTGGAACAGATTGCGGCGGCGTCTGAGATGACGTCGGTGTGATGGCTCTGTCCGCCGTGGTCGTCACAACGTACGCCACCGCCGTGACCGAACCCAGTTCCCTCTGAGCAGCCATAGCGTACGGATCTCCGTGCCGGCACGTTCACAGGAGCTCAGTCCGTCAGTTCACCTGATGATGGCGACATGTATGATCGCCGAAATATTGCGCCCGTTGGACACTATAGACCGGCAGCAGACCCGTGGATATTTTGATTAGAAATGTTTAGGTGTTCGTTCTTCCCGCGCGCTGTTCGGGAGTGGAATGGTAGAGAGAGAGTATGATTGTGGTTCGATGAACCCTCTGCCAAGCACATAAATGTGAATTGCAGAGTAGTCATGTAGATGTAGATGTAGATGAAGCAGCAACGTGAGCAGCAGTTGGCACCGCAGTGACGCAAAGCTGTTTCAAATCGGTTACTTCAAGGACAGCTGCGAGCCACACGCCTCATAGTGTGCACTCCACTGACCCAATACTACCACCATTTACGACTTCATCGGTGTCAAGCGAGAGCTCATTGAGGGCAGGGTGCAGATCTGTTGTGTTTTCTGATGAAAGCTGGTCGTGCCTTGGTGCCAGTGATGGCCGTCTGTTAGTTAGAAGGAGACCAGTTGACGGTCTGCGACCAACTTCTCTCTTGACTTACACGTGGTGTTATGGTCTGCCGTGGGATTTCGTGTGACAGTAGGAGCAATTTCGTGAT
Source organism: Schistocerca cancellata (assembly GCF_023864275.1). NCBI lineage: Eukaryota > Metazoa > Arthropoda > Insecta > Orthoptera > Acrididae > Schistocerca > Schistocerca cancellata. The sequence goes on from NC_064631.1 coordinate 693,939,411, forward strand.
TATCCCACGCACCATGACCGCAAATTTATACGTCTGTCTCGTGATTCGACGTGTCGTGCTGCTGTTCATGAACAGCATTCCAGGAGGTGTTTTCCAACAGAACAACGATTGCCCACATACAACTGTTGTAAACCAATGTACTCTACGCTGTTTCAACATGTGCCTTGCCCTGTTAGATAGCCAGGTCTGATTCCAATCGAGCACATATGAGACGTCATCGGACGACAAATCCAGCGTCATCGACAGCTAACACTAACCATCCCTGTACTGACGGATGAGTCTACTGTAGAGAGCAGTCAGGATCCAATGTCATTGTCGTTTACATCCGTAATTCAGCTAGTACTAGTACTGTACCTTCAACAACGGTCCCGAACGGCGAATTACAATGTCAAGTGTCAGAACATTAAAATAATACAAACGACGTTCATCTAATGATTTTTCTGACGTTTCGCCAGCACGAGTGGCTGGCATTGTCAAAGCTTCGCTCTCCATTGCCGGTGGTGAACTGGATCCGAGCTCGCGGGCGCAGACTATATGTACCTGGCGCGCCAACGTCTGAGGGCTTCTCCAGAGCGTCACTGAGTGGCACTTTCGTAAATAACGAAACAACATCAAAGCTGACCACGATGTCGTTTGGTGCACCAAAGCACATCGGTTCCATTTTCCCGCTAGACATCAGTAAGCTCTTCCATGCATGTCTCACCACGAGCTATTTCACGTGGAATGGCGATTTCTACGAACAGCTGGAAGGCGTCGCCATGGGTAGTTCTCTCAGTCCAGTGGTGGGCAACTTCTTCATGGAACAATTCGAAGCACAGGCACTGGACTCGGCGACTTGCAAACCCAAGGTGTGGTACAGGTACGTCGATGATACTTTCGTGGTGTGGAGCCATGGTGAAGAACAGCTCGGTGACTTCCTAAGACACTTGAACAGCCTCCATGCCAACATAACATTTACCATGGAAGTAGAAAAGGACAAGAAACTGCCATATCTAGATGTGCTGGTCACAAGGGACGGCGAAAACCTGGGACACAGCGTGTATCGAAAACCGACACACAGGGACCGATACCTACACAAACTGTCAAACCACCACCCGAGCCAGAAAAGAGGCATGATTAGTACGCTCGTAACGAGAGCAGGACGAATATGTGAGCCGCAACACCTCAAACGAGAAATGCAACACCTGGAAACTGTCCTGAGGAGCAATGGGTACTCCATAAACTATATTAGAAGTGTAACAGAGCCAAACACTCGGCGAAGTAAGGAACCAGAAAAAGAAATGTCGGGTACGGCCTTTCTGCCATACATTCCCAGAGTGACGGACAGAATCGGCCGTATATTGCGCAAACATGGCGTAAAGACGATTTTCAAACCGACAAGGAAGATCAAAGAGTGTCTTAGATCGGCGAAGGAGAAAAGAGACCCACTTGCAATGTCGGGAATATACCGCATACCATGCACATGCGGAAAAGTTTATGTCGGAATGACTGGACGATCCATTAACACTAGGATCAAAGAGCGTAAGCGACATTGCAGGTTGGGGCAGGTGGAGAAATCGGCCATGGCAGAGCGCGCACTGAATGAGACCGACCACGTAATAAAATTCGCCGACACGGAAGTTCTGGTTGTAGAGAACCACTATCACACGCGCTTCTTCAGAGAAGCTGTAGAAATACAAAAACACGCGAACAGTTTGAACAAGAAAGAGGAAAGCCTTAAGGTAAACGGATCCTGGCTTCCCGTACTGCAGCGAACGACCGTCGCAGGTAGCAAGAGGAGAACCGCAGCGGAAATGACCGCGGAGAAGCCCTCGGACGTTGGCGCGCCAGGTACATATAGTCTGCGCCCGCGAGCTCGGCTCCAGTTCACCACCTGCAATGGAGGGTAAAGCTTTGACAATGCCAGACACTCGTGCTGGCGAAACGTCAGAAAAATCATTAGATGAACGTCGGCCGAAGAACCCGAGACAGAAGCCAATAGGCAGTTTGTCAGCAAGTGGCCCCGAAAGCCTCAACGATTTTGTATAATAAAAACGGTCTCTATTATTCGTTTTCCATCCACGGCCTGCTGTAGTGGGAACAGCCATTCAAGGCAACCCTATGTTTAGACTTCGAACTACAGGACTGCCCTTTACATACGTTAAAGTAGTGTAGCACTGCTCACTTACGGACTCAGACGTGTAGGTGAAGGTACCTAAATGGAATCAACGTATAGATAAACCGCCGCAGGTTACGTCTTATCTAATTTATGTGACTGGTTTCCCACATAAAACGCGAGCATTATTACATATTCATTGTCCTGGTGGCAACCCGTTAAACATTAAGCACTGTTCGGCAGCATTCTCAACTCGACGACGAGTTGACTGTAGGTCCCAGTGGTGCCTTAAGCCCCTGACGTGTTACCACCAGGGCAGTGAATATCTTAGGATGCTCTCGTCTTATGAGCAAAACTAGTCAAATACACTCCTGGAAATGGAAAAAAGAACACATTGACACCGATGTGTCAGACCCACCATACTTGCTCCGGACACTGCGAGAGGGCTGTACAAGCAATGATCACACGCACGGCACAGCGGACACACCAGGAACCGCGGTGTTGGCCGTCGAGTGGCGCTAGCTGCGCAGCATTTGTGCACCGCCGCCGTCAGTGTCAGCCAGTTTGCCGTGGCATACGGAGCTCCATCGCAGTCTTTAACACTGGTAGCATGCCGCGACAGCGTGGACGTGAACCGTATGTGCAGTTGACGGACTTTGAGCGAGGGCGTATAGTGGGCATGCGGGAGGCCGGGTGGACGTACCGCCGAATTGCTCAACACGTGGGGCGTGAGGTCTCCACAGTACATCGATGTTGTCGCCAGTGGTCGGCGGAAGGTGCACGTGCCCGTCGACCTGGGACCGGACCGCAGCGACGCACGGATGCACGCCAAGACCGTAGGATCCTACGCAGTGCCGTAGGGGACCGCACCGCCACTTCCCACCAAATTAGGGACACTGTTGCTCCTGGGGTATCGGCGAGGACCATTCGCAACCGTCTCCATGAAGCTGGGCTACGGTCCCGCACACCGTTAGGCTGTCTTCCGCTCACGCCCCAACATCGTGCAGCCCGCCTCCAGTGGTGTCGCGACAGGCGTGATTGGAGGGACGAATGGAGACGTGTCGTCTTCAGCGATGAGAGTCGCTTCTGCCTTGGTGCCAATGATGGTCGTATGCGTGTTTGGCGCCGTTCAGGTGAGCGCCACAATCAGGACTGCATACGACCGAGGCACACAGGGCCAACACCCGGCATCATGGTGTGGGGAGCGATCTCCTACACTGGCCGTACACCACTGGTGATCGTCGAGGGGACACTGAATAGTGCACGGTACATCCAAACCGTCATCGAACCCATCGTTGTACCATTCCTAGACCGGCAAGGGAACTTGCTGTTCCAACAGGACAATGCACGTCCGCATGTATCCCATGCCACCCAACGTGCTCTAGAAGGTGTAAGTCAACTACCCTGGCCAGCAAGATCTCCGGATCTGTCCCCCATTGAGCATGTTTGGGACTGGATGAAGCGTCGTCTCACGCGGTCTGCACGTCCAGCACGAACGCTGGTCCAACTGAGGCGCCAGGTGGAAATGGCATGGCAAGCCGTTCCACAGGACTACATCCAGCATCTCTACGATCGTCTCCATGGGAGAATAGCAGCCTGCATTGCTGCGAAAGGTGGATATACACTGTACTAGTGCCGACATTGTGCATGCTCTGTTGCCTGTGTCTATGTGCCTGTGGTTCTGTCAGTGTGATCATGTGATGTATCTGACCCCAGGAATGTGTCAATAAAGTTTTCCCTTCCTGGGACAATGAATTCACGGTGTTCTTATTTCAATTTCCAGGAGTGTAAATCACCCCTCAAACTGATATCTGGCACCTGTATGAAACAATGCATGTACAGTCGTGGACAAAACGAGCGAGACCCCTCGCCTTTTCGTTATACTGATCCGCAGAGCTTTAAAGTCTGCTACACAGTATAACAGGCAAGGCAACGAAGTGTTACCAACATACTATGCACAGGCGTGAAACTGAAAAGCTATCCGAACTTTGTCAGACTGTTTTCAATCATGTTAAGACTACATTAACGCTGATTAGTGTCTTAAACACAATACGTAAATATAAGATATAAATGAAAGAAGAAACGGTAATTAGTATGTACGGCATTAATAAAAATGAATTTCAGCTTATCGAGATAACATAACTGTTTTAGTAAGACAAAGTACTCCAGATCGTTACGAATTAGCAAAATGTTATGTGCATAAGAGTATTTTGTTATTTCGATAAACATGCCGAATGATTGTCACATGAGCGGTGACATAAAGGTAGAAAATTCATGTTTTTGAGTCCAGAAAGCGCAATGCAACGGAAACTGCAGATAATTTTGCCATTTACATTGTGAAATTGCCGGCTTATTCAGGTCTGGGGTAATAATAGAGGGCTGTTTACCTGGGTTGTCTGCTAGCGTAGTGAAATGTGTTTTGCTACTGCAATGGAGGTCTGGTTTGTTTTCGGCTCTAATCTCGATGGAGGCCGATATGCTATCAGTAAAGCAATTCTAAGAAAATCTCGCGCCCCCAAATACGTTTTACTGCTACCTTTATTGGGTACAGGCGCCCTGTGGTTGTAAATAAGAAAATCTTGTAGAATTTCATACTTGTTACTGCCTACTTTTTCCACTTCTGTCAATAACTGAATTGACTTAAGTGTGGTACTGAATGATTTTTCACTGAATTTCGTTATGAATCTTCACGCATTGCTAAATTTGCACACTTTCATGGCAGGTCAGCAACGGTAATCCAGTATGACTGGTCTGAACGTTGATACAAACCGTTTCGCGGCCGAATGCGCAAAATATTTTGCTAAAACAGTTATCTCGATAAGCTGAAACTGATGTTTATTAGTACAGTTCACACTAATTAGCATTTCTTCTTTCATTTATATCTTATATTTGCGTGTTGTGTTTAACACACTAATCAGCAGTAATGTAGTGTTACACATGACTGAAAACAGTCTAACAAAGTTCGGACAGTTTTTCAATTTCACGCCTGTGCATAGTATGTTGGCAGCACTTGGTCGCCTTGCCTGTTATGCTGTGTAGCAGACTTTAAAGCTGTGCGGATCAGCATAACGAAAAGGCGAGGGGTCTCGCTCGTTTTGTCCACGACTGTACGTTAGCCTGCTTACATTCAACGTTTTAGCGGTTACACAGGTTATTAATGTACCAGCACTTCACATTTGCAATGGCTTACTTCGCGCTTACAGGAACCTGTGATCTTGCGATGTTAATCACTTAAATCATGGGCAAATGGGCAAATGTAGTCCCAAAATTTCTTTTTGTGCATTAATTATTTTTTTGTGTTGCGATTCCTTTCCGTCAGTGTACAACGTAATTTAGAAGCATTTTCTATCTGTTTCACTAGATCTGCTCTACTCATCATCTTTTGCTAGTATACGTTGCAAAAGAATTCTGTAGGTACTGCTTCTGACTATTAATGTATAACTTTGCTCATTTCGCACAGCTGAATCCTGTTCTTCAAAATGAGTGCTGTGGGGCACGATATGTGAATGAATGAATAAATCAATGAAGAAAAAGTCCCAATCACGATTTATTTGTATCTGGTAACCAGTTTCGTTTATATTACAGCTTCAAACGAATTACCCTTAGAAAAACAACAAACAGTGTCATAAGAATATGTATACGAAGCTACAGGACAACGAAGAACGAAAATGCATGGGTAAGACAGACAGTATCCATGTCGAAGATGTAGTGTCGTTGACAACGACGTAATAACATCTTCCTTATCGACTTGTTCCGATCCCAGGGTCGCTGAATTCGTTCTACATACTTGACAAGGACTCCAAACGCAGCAACATCATCTGCTGTTGGTGACATTAGCTTTTTGTCTAGTCTCCTATGCAGATGTCCTGCAGTTTCCCATAACGTTTGCCTTCCATAATAAACTGTTTAACTGTTTCATTTTATAGCTCTCCTTCGATTTGTTCTATATATTTTATCTGTGTGTCATGCTGCAGATGATTGCTACTAATCCTGCAGTCAGAAACTATTATCCGGTGTTTCCCTTTGTTATGGGCATTATCTTGCACTTTTACACATAAAAAGACAACTGACATTCGTCACACAAAGTGAAAATTTCGTTGTGCTCTGCACGTCGCGACGGTCGTCCAGTGACGGTACTTTCCTACAAACAAAACCATCCTCACTGAACAAGCTCATAGTGCATTTTGTGTATATTGAAAACATTACAGGGATGACGCTATTAATCTTGTTTCTGTCGAAGTTTCTGGGTCAAGAATAACTTAGTGGGTCCTATTAGTCAAACATCCAGGGAATCAAATGCTTAACTGCGAAGGTACTCCATATGATTATATTAGTCCTTGATGTGAGACAGTATGAAATTTGTTTTGGAAACCTACCAGTTCACTTGGATCTGCTGTTTGCAAGGTATCATGAAAGACTGAAGCAAGCTATAATTAACAAGAATGGTTTGTAATGAAACAATGCTCATTCTGTGGGGGAAGTTTCTTTCACTCTAGAAATGACGTACTGTTTGGGCTAATCACATAGTGGAGGAAACTGCTACAGAGGGAGGTGTATGTATTTGTCAGCAATTCTGTGCATCTGTTCTTTTAAGCTTTTTTGTAAAAATTGGTAGCCACACGTTTTTTCAGCCACACGGGAAAATTCACTGCGAAAGAGTTTCTTGATAAATATGAGCCGGCGCATATTACTAACGCCAATATGCAGCAGGATTTTGGAATATATATTGTGTTCGTATATTATGAGTTACCTCGGAGAGAACGGTCTATTGACACACAGTGATCACAGATTCAGAAAATATCGTGAAACACAACTATCTCTTTACTCAAGCGAAGTGTGAAAGGTGGCTACACTGAGCCACAGCGCCAGAGATCGCGCCTGAGAGTATTGTTCCGCCGCCTCCACTGGCAGTGATTATTGAGACGTTGCGGCAAGCAGTGCTTACCGAGAAGTTGTGGTGGACACTGCTTGTCGTGAAGTCAGAGTGAGATGTGGTAGTGGAGAGTGTTGTCCCATGTTTTATGCAGTTATTTGATGGGAGAGATAGCAGATGTTATTCCAATGGAGATATTGTAATGATCTGAGTGCTTTTCGTCAATATATATGAAGGTAATAAGTATTATGTTGTTTTATTATTTGAGTGTCCTGAAAAGTGTGTCATTACAGGTTCAGTCAACAAAGCATCTGGCGTGTGTTCTTGTATTAGAGTGTAATTTTGGTTTTCTTGCACAATTATAGTATTTCTAATTTTCTTTTATCACGTCAGTATAAATGGTATTTAAAATTTCTTGTCTTGTTGAAGAAGAACCGTGCCAGATGTGTACGTTGAGTCATACTTCCACACACAGAACAACTACACTTGTGCTATGTTGGCTTCGTAGATTTTATAGTTGCTGGGGACTTAATTAAATAACTGTGTTAACGAAAATTTTCTTACATTCTTTGTTGTCATTCTAAGCAGTCAGATTGCGTACTGAAACTAGTCAGGGCCAGCCGTTTACGAGAGACTGCATAACCGGATAGACAGTAAAAAAAATTATTTGCATAATTATAAAATTTATTTAATAAAGCTCCCATGCAAGTGTTGAGTGCTATTGACAAGGGATTTCAAATTGATCCATATTTCTAGACTGCCACAAGGCATTTGACACTGTATCACTTAAGCGGATTTTAGTGAAATTGCGTGCTTATGGAATATAGTCTCAGTTATGTGACTGGATTCGTGAGGTCCCGTCAGAGAGGTCACAGTTCGAGTGAAACAGAAGTGATTTTTGGCGTTCCCGAAGGTAGTGTTTAAGGGGTGGGGGTTGGATTGTTTGGGGGAGGAGACCAGACAGCAAGGCCGTCGGTCTCATCGGATAAGGGAAGGATGGAGATGGAAGTCGGCCATGTAATTCAAAGGAGCCATCCCGGCATTTGCCTGGACCGATTTAGGGAAATCACGGAAAACCTAAATCAGGATCGCCGGACGCGGGATTGATCCGAAGTCCTCCCGAATGCGAGTCCAGTGTGCTTACCACTGCGCCACGTCACTCGGTGGTAGTGTTTTAGGCCCTTTGCTGTTCCTTGTCTATGTAAAAGGTTTAGGAGACAATTTAGGCAGCCATCTTAGGTTGTTTGTAGATGATGTTTTCATTTATCATCTAATAAAGTCATCAGAAGGTCAAAACAAATTGCAAAACGATTTAGAAAAGATATCTGTATGGTGCGAAAACTGGCAGTTGATCCTAAATAAAAGTGTGAGGTCAGCCACATGAATCCTAAAACCAATCCGTTAAACTTCGGTTACACGATTAATCAGTCAAATCTAAAAGCCGTAAATTTAACTAAATACCTAGGAATTATAACCACGAACAATTTATATTGGTAAGAAAATGTGGTGTCACCGCCAGACACCACACTTGCTAGGTGGTAGCCTTTAAATCGGCCGCGGTCCGTTAGTATACGTCGGACCCGCGTGTCGCTACTATCAGTGATTGCAGACCGAGCGCCGCCACACGGCAGGTCTAAAGAGACTTCCTAGCACTCGGTCCAGTTGTACAACCGACTTTGCTAGCGATGGTTCACTGACAAAATACGCTCTCATTTGCCGAGACGATAGTTAGCATAACCTTCAGCTACGTCATTTGCTACGACCTAGCAAGGCGCCATTACCAGTGAATATTGAGATTGAAGCATGTACAGTCAAGAGAGATGTACACCAATTATGGATTAAAGTTAAGTATTCCAGCAGCAACGTACCTTATTGGCTACATTAATTACATTGTCATTTTCCAGACCTCACGCCAGCCTGCGTGAGCTTAAACGCGTGCATTTCGGCCTCCTCTAGCAACCCAGTGTTGGCTCTTCTGCCAACACAAAATATGGCGACGAGTATTTTGAGTTCGTATTGCCGTAATTTACTTGTGTAATGGCTTCGCCACCATCTCCAGATGTACTGTCCGAATTTTATCGCTTGCATCATCACAGACCACAAACCTTTGACATCGCTTTTTCATCCGAACAAGCCTGTACCTCCACATACAGCGCAGAAATTCATTCGCTGGTCTATTTTCCTCTCGCAGTTCCGCTACGATATCTTGTATCGGTCCACTGCTAAGCACGGAAACGCCGATGCGTTGTCCCATTTGCCTGTTTCTGAGGATAGAGCATTCGATTCCTCCGAACTTGCTTGCATGTTCATTGATGCGGAAACCGATGACGTGGTCGAATCGTTTCCGATTGATTTTCGTCGTGTAGCTACAGCCACAGCTGCTGACCCTGTCCTTGCTACCGTTTTGCGTTTTGTTGCTACGCAATGGCCCTTGTCAAAGTCATGGATCGAGGATCCCTTGGTTCGCCGATTTTTTGCTCACAAGGAGAGACTTTTTGTTCGACGCGGTGTTTTGCTGTTGCGTTCTGATAATGATCAGTCCAGGGTCGTGGTCCCACGTTCGTTACAGTCCTCTGTCTTAAAGCTTCTCCACCAAGGACATTGGGGTATGGTGAGAACGAAACAACTTGCTCGTCAGCACTGTACTTGGTTTGGCATCGATGCTGCGATTACGAATATGTGCTCTTCTTGCATGGCGTGTGCCGAACAACAATCCGCACCACCGCAGAAATTCTTTGCATGGCCGAAAGCCACTTCCCCTTGGCAACGCTTACACATCGATTTTGCTGGTCCATTCTGGAATGCTCAATGGTTGGTTGTGGTCGATTCCTTCAGTAATTTTCCTTTTGTTGTCCGGATGTCTTCCACGACGTCTTCTGCCACAATCCAAGCGTTGTCCGCTATCTTTTGCATTGAAGGTCTTCCACAGACTATTGTTTCCGACAATGGCCCACAATTTATGTCCGCAGAATTTGTCATTCTGCAAGGCCAATGGTATTCAACATCTGACGTCCGCGCCGTTTTCGCCACAGTCCGACGGTGCCGCTGAACGTTTGGTCAGGACTTTCAAGTCACGGATGTTGAAGCTGAAAGAGTCGCATTCTCGGGAGGACGCGTTGTTGCTCTTTTTGTCCTCGTATCGCTCTCAGCCCCGCGATAGTCGCTCGCCGGCTGAGTTGCTTCACGGTCGCCCTCATCGCACCTTGATGTCTTTGCTACATCTGCCGCATCAGGTTCCTGTGCAGCGGCAGACACCTGCTTTGGCCCAAGTGACGTTGTATACTTTCGCAACTATCGAGGTTCACGGCGTTGGCTCGCGGGGCGCATTCTTCGCTGCCTCGGCCGCGCGATGTATCTGGTTTTGGGGGCCTCTGGTGAGGTGCGTCGGCATCTCAATCAGCTGCGCCTCTGTCGTCGCACGGGATCTGCCGCTCCCCGTCTGCTTTCAGCGACGGTGCCGTCCGGTCAGCGCCCTGGGGACCCATCTACTGGCTCGCCTCAGCCCCAGGTGTTACCGACGCTGCCTTCCATTTTGCCCCATGGCGACGCGCCGCCGCCGCTGCCGCCTGTTCTCCCGCAGTGGACGCGTCACTGCAACCGCCGGGCGCCTCCCTGGGTCACGCGCCGCCGATCGCTTCCCGTGACCAGTTGTCCTCCGCCATGGAACTCTTGCCCGCTCCGGACCATCTGTCGTCTTCGCCCGTCAGGTGCTCTGACTTGATGGAGGTCGACCCTTCGGCCCCTCCTGACTATCTACGGGCGCATACACCGCATGTTTGCGTGCACCCTGGACTAGGTTTTCAGGCGTTTCCTAGCTCCCCTCGGACCGAACGGCCGGGTGCGGGTGGCACAGCCTCGCCTGTTGTTAGGCTCCCCACCTCGTCGCATACGTCAACATGGGGTCCTCCCCACGGCGGGCGGAAGCCTTATAACAACAACCGTTCGCCGATTTGCGGGGGAGGAATGTGGTGTCACCGCCAGACACCACACTTGCTAGGTGGTAGCCTTTAAATCGGCCGCGGTCCGCTAGTATACGTCGGACCCGCGTGTCGCCACTGTCAGTGATTGCAGACCGAGCACCGCCACACGGCAGGTCTAGAGAGACTTCCTAGCACTCGCCCCAGTTGTACAACCGACTTTGCTAGCGAAGCTACACTGACAAATACGCTCTCATTTGCCGAGACGATAGTTAGCATAGCCTTCAGCTATGTCATTTGCTACGACCTAGCAAGGCGCCATTACCAGTTAATATTGAGATTGAAGCATGTACAGTCAAGAGAGATGTACACCAATTATGGATTAAAGTTAAGTATTCCAGCAGCAACGTACCTTATTGGCTACATTAATTGTCATTTTCCAGACCTCACGCCAGCCTGCGTGAGCTAAAACGCATGCCTTTCGGCTTCCTCTAGTACCCGGTGTTGGCTCTCCTACCAACCCACAACAGAAAACATAGAAAATGTTGTGGGGCGGCAAACCAAGGACTGCGTTTTATTGGTAGAACACTTAGAAAATGTAGCAGATCTACTAAAGAGACTGCCTACACTAGGCTTGTCCGTTCTCTTTTGGAGTACTGCTGCGTGGTCTGGGATCCTTACTAGGTAGGACTCACGGAGTACATCGAGAAAGTTCAAAGAAGGGCAGCACGTTTTTACTATCACGAAATAGGGGAGAGAGTGTCACTGACATGATACAGGATATGGGGTGGGCATCATTAAAACAAAGGCGTTTCTCGTTGCGGCGGAAATTCTTACGAAATTTCGACCACGAACTTTCTCTCAAGAATGCGAAAATAGTTTGTTGGCGCCGACCTCAATAGGGAGAAACGATTATCAAATAAAATAAGGGAAATCAGAGCTCTCACGAAATGATATCGATGTTGCTTTTTTCCGCGTGCTGTTTGAGGGTGGCATAACAGAATTTTTAGCATATTGCAGCCCCGTCAGCAACATGTGATAGACTAATATTTTGAAGACTCAGCCACTGTTGCGCAAATTTTCTGGTCTTTACCAGGTTTCGGCTAAATTAATCTAGCCCTCTTCAGAAGCATAAAATTACTATAACATGCCAGAGTAAGGCACAGTCAACATTAAAATTAAAACCTATAGTACCGTGGTACCATGTCGAATTAGAACTACTTAACTGAAGTCCAGTGCCAACGTAGTTGCCGCTGCCAACGGACCGCGTGGTGAAGTGATGCCGGGGCTGGACGTAAGTAGTTTTAAGGGGGTTAGGACGTCAAACGGACCGACTTGGAGCAGGAGAGGCACCACAGGACATTTTAATTCCTACTGTCTATACTTTTACAGATAATTTGTCAGCATGACCAGCAAGGATTCGGGATTCACACTCGTACCAATAGGAGTTCAAAAACATGACAAAATAATTTTTTTTACATGTCAAATTTCATCATTTTATCACTTACTATTGCCAGCTTGTGTTGCTATAGGTATACTTTTCTTCATAAGTAAGAGTAAGTAAGAGAGGTTCTTTGATGAATTTTGCACAACACACAAAACATACTCACAGGTGTATGAAATTCTAGAATTTTCCAAATCTGTTTAAAACTGCGGTAAAAATTCAAATAATAAATTGTAGAATTTGAGTTTTTTCTAAAACTGAAGTTTAAAATATAACAGCTCATTCATTTTTTCGTGAACTAAAGAAATTCTAGAGTTTCATACCCCTGTAAGTATGGTTTGTATGCTGTACAAAATTCGTCGAATAATCTCTCCTATTTATGAAGAAAAGTGTACCTATAGTAACAAATGCAGCCAATAGCAAGTGAAAAAATGATGAAATTTCAAACATTAAAAAAACTTCCACTGCCAAGAGTGTGAATCATGAATCCTTTCTGGTCATGCTGACAAAGTTTTATGAATTTGTTTGTAAAAATGTAGACAGTGGAAGTTAAAATGTCTTGTGGTGCCTCTCCTGCTCCATGTTGGCCCGTTTGACGTCCTACCCCCCACCCCCACACCCTCCTCCACACTTAATTTGACATGGTACCACGGTACTATAGGTTTTAATTTTAATGTTGACTGTGCCTTACTCTGGCATGTTATACTACTTTTTTGCTTCTGAAGAGAGCTAGATTAATTTAGCCAGAAAATTTGCGCAACTGAGGCTGATTCTTCCAAATATGTGCGAAACAGAGAATTATTGTGAAGGTGATTCGATGAACCCTCTGCCAGGTACTTAAGTGCGATTTGCGGGGTATCTATGTAGATGTAGATGTAGATGCAGGAAAGGACCAGTTCCATCGTGTGTTGAGTGTAAAATATAATTTTATCTAGGTACTGCAAATCGCAATGTTAAAAGCTCTTATGAGACACATAGCAAGTAGTTGTTCTGCAGTGACAAGTTTCGTAAATGTTGTCGGCTGCTTAATGAGATAGGGAACAGTCATGAATGGTTGTTCATTGAATCCGTTGACGGTGAAATAAGAAGACATAAATAATGAAGTATGTGGAAGAGTATTTCATAAAGAAAGTACACTATTGGCCATTAAAAATGCTACACCACGAAGATGACGTACTACAGACGCGAAATTTAACCGACAGGAAGGAAATGCTGTGATATGCAAATGATTAGCTTTTCAGAGCATTCACACAAGGCTAGCGCCGGTGGCGACACCTACAACGTGCTGACATGAGGAAAGTTTCCAACCGGTTTCTCATACACAAACAGCAGTTGACCGGCGTTGCCTGGTGAAACGTTGTTGTGATGCCTCATGTAAGGAGGAGAAATGCGTACCATCACGTTTCCGACTTTGACAAAGGTCGGTTTGTAGCCTATCGTAATTACGGTTTATCATATCGCGACATTACTGCTCGCGTTGGTCGAGATCCAATGACCGTTAGGAGAATATGGATTCGGTGGGTTCAGGATGTAACCTCCCCCTCACTTACCGACCTCAATGACAGTGAAAGATGAAACCGCGTGTACCTAATGGGAGTTTTGGAAAAGCAATCGTCACCGAAGTTAAGCTGTCGGTAAAGAGGGAGGAAAGGGTTACATCTAAATGAAAGGAAATGTGCTAATGAAACTGGTGGAAATTAATTTTGAAAAGGGGTAAAGTTAATAAAGAAAGTAAATGTGCAGCCGTTACGTTAACAATTAACTAGCGGTAATTAGGTATTTGAGATTTGGGGGAAATCATGGTCGCCAGTCCTGAGGACAATTACTATAGTAACTGAAAAAGAAAGGTTATTACACATATAATTAGCACTAGAAGCGTGGCAACTGAAGGTTGACACGTGTAGTGTGAAAACTGAAAGTTTGTCAGAAGTAATAAATTTCGCTACACCCTGACTTAATTTAGCAAAGAATTAATAAAACCGGAAAATCGAAAGTTAATTTAGTGACTGAAGTTAATAGTGAGCTTTCTTTCTGAAGCACATCGAAATTCAGTAAAATACGGTTAGTCTTGGACTACCTCAACAATCATTTCAAAAAAACTACTTGAATCTACGCAATTTGGAAATAAGAGATTTAACTTTGAACTTGAATTAAATGATTCTGAACAATTAACAATAGTAAAATTTAGTACGTACCAAGCTGAGCTGCAGTCACAGGTAAGCTAAAATACGATAACAAAACTCGCACTCTTAATTTGTGCTTGTGTAATCTGAATATTGAAGCCAGCTATGAGATTAAAGCAGTGAAATGATGTTACTTTAATGCTGGCGTCTGAATTTCAACGACACTCGGGTTCATTCCGGAAAAGGAAGGGACCCTGCTTGGCAATGCAATTGGGACAATGAGCAACAAAGGTGCATACTAAGTTGCTGTAATTATAGTTACGAAAATGGTACAGTTTGAAAAGCTGAGGTCTGCCATACAGTTCTAAAACTTTACGTGCGTCCAGTCTTCCTTGTCGGTTGATTGAAGATTTGAAGCCGTCGGTCGAGGAGGTGGCGACAGTCACTCATTGTCGGCCGTCGCTGTTGCAGAAGCTGGATGTTGGCGCGCCTTCTTCTCGACACGGTCACCAGACGAAACGGGCTCTTGATGTACGCTAGTTAATGTTTCCCGTCCGCGACACCATGTCAGAAACTATCATCGCAAGTCGAGCGCAATTACATGCTGCCAAACCCCGAAAGCGCGGCAACTCGCGGGAGCTTCGCACAACACACCTGCTCCACTCGCTACTCCAGCCAGACTCTTTCTGCTCAGCCCGCGCTCCACGCGGCAGAGTTAACACTACCAAAGATCCTACACACTTTGATTCTTCACACGACCTATCGATGTAATCGTTCGATAGCGTCTTCCCTAGGCAAGACCCAGCGCAAAAATACAAATAATATTTACGAAACAAACCAATTATACATCGACATAAATGTATAAATCTATATATACAAACAGTAAAACAATCACAATATACAAAGAGACAGAAATGTCATATCTTGAGGTAACAAAGCAAGGAAAAAAATAGTACAATAGATGGAAATAGGAGGATATGCATTTCCGGCGTTACACGTGCCCCACATTGTCTGAGGATGTTCGTGTAACGTAAACAGACTCAGAAAATGTCCCAAAAAAGAAACAGCGGAAATGCATATGCTCAAAACATCAAAAAAATTTAGCATTAGTGTAATTAACCATAACCCAATTTTTTAGACAATAATAATTGAGTGGAGACACTCCTAATCTTATTCCACTCTGTCATCTTGCACGAAATAAAACAGGTTGACAACATATCAAAATTCATAGAAAACATAGAAAATGGTTTATGTATTCCAAAATCATTAAAATTCGTAACACTATAAGAAATGGAATACTATTTGCAAAATTGATCAGAGTACATGGTCATAAAAAACAGGTATATCAAAATACGCAAACTAATAATTAATTACATAGAATACACAATTTTATGTAACCTTTTCATAATTAATATTCTCGTCATGTCCAATTAACGCTAAACAAGAAAATAATATACAGCAGATAAAATAAAACATAAATATTGACAGTAGAATTCTTTCAGCTGTCCAGGAAGAAAAACAGTTCCGCCTTCCGTACCCGCAAGTACAAAGAATGCCGACAGCGGCACAAGAGCCGACAGCGGCACAGAGCCGACAGCGGCTTCGCCTAGCAAGTATTGTTGCGCCCGCCTGTGCGGCACGCTTGATCTCACTCGCCTGTGTAACGGCATTTCCAGAACGTCCGTTTCACTGAATTCTTTCGGAAAAACTCACTCCCGAGTAATCTCAAGGAGTCGCTTAATACTATCACAGTGGATAACTCAACACTGTCCATCATCACACGCATGTACTAGCCTGAAACTTAAAACAGCGTCTAAGTACATCGGCAATGACTAATAAAAACACACATTCATGAAATATTACAGAAAGTTACAAAATCATATTTACATTGCTTAATCTACTGTGACTCAGCTGAAAACTTAAACTAGCAGCTTGGATTTTTAAATTGATTAATATTCAGTAACTCCTAAATAATTTAATCAACATCAATTACTTATTAATTACAACTTCTTTAATGACCTCTAGGTCAGGCAAAAGCATTGTAACATGGCACATCCTTAAATCTTACACTCTATATTTACATACTGTAAAAATTACCCATTGTGTGGTATTAATCGATCCTAGGTTGGTACAATTTCAAGTCTACAATATTCCGTATACCTAATCGTTTTCCAGAGCTTGGATACTCTAAGCAATAAGCATTTGTGTGAGGTATACCAATGACTTTATATGGTCCATTATAAACAAACTTAAATTTAGAGATTTCATTGTCTATCTCGCTCGATTTCTCATGAGCTTTTACAAGTACTAAGTCTCCGATTGCAAACTTAGCAAAACGCGTTTTAGCGTCATGACGACGTATGCGTGCGTCGGCTTTTAGCTTCATTACTTCTCGCAAACGATCTTTTTTTCCCACCAATACTGATGTCAATCCGTGGAGGGAATTTGATTATCTCTTCCAATTCACTTTCTACACTTTTGTCAATGCCGAAATTCCTCACGTTACGGCAGTTCAAATTCATTCCTACATCAATGTCATCCGGCCAGTTAACAATGTGTATAGGCTGGTATTGCCTATGCACACAGTCTCCTGCCTCGTCAAAACTAACTACTATTGTTTTATCTTGTGACATACATGTCAAAGTTTTGCTTTCGCAATTAATCACTGCACGGTACTTTAATAGCCAATCTAACCCGATAATTACTTCCGTAGTCAAGTCTGGCACGACGACAAACTCTTGTTCAAATCGTGCCCCACCTATCTCGAAGTTGACAAAAATCTGTTTTGTGACCGGTTTACTGGCCTTCCCAGTAGCACCGATAATTTTCACTCCTGTTACTGGCATAACTACGATGCCGGGTCTGTCTTTCAGTAACTCAAATATTTTCCCAGATACAGCACTCAATTCTGCACCGGTGTCAATCAACACGTTTAGTTGTAGGTCGTGCATATTAACAGACACTACTATCTGTCTACACTTGTCCTCGACTGTTTCTTTATTTTCCCACAGTAAATCCTCGTCTATATCCAGGTCATTCCAGAAAAAACCATCCGGCTTTGATCCTAAATCCGGCTTATCTGGCGGCTTTTTCAGCCTCTGTTCACATACAGTTTTAATTTCAACACGTTTGTCCTGAGGCTTAGCCTGTAGCTTCGCCTCCAATACCGAAACCTTTTCCTGTAACTCGTCAACTAGTGAGTGTTGCTTTGCTATCAATTCATTAATCGTCACCTTCGTTGATTCCACTTTGGTCAGATTAATCTCATCCGCCAATCTACCTGGAGGAATGTGTCCAGTAGTTTCTGCAATTACTTCCGCTAGATCTGCGCAACCCACACTGCTATCGTCTGACCGTATAATGTCAGCTCTAACCTCATACACGTTGTAATCTATGTGCTTTTCTACCAATCGTGTCCGGCTATCACTAAAATTTTCGCAATCTTTCTCCTTAATACTCTCGCAATGTTTAAACTGGAGGTTTGCGTCGGATGGGTCGGTTACTTCTACCACTGAAACTTTCGGTAAGGTCTGCCGGTTAGGGCCAGAACTTTCCGTTACTACTTCAACATCTAACTCCTGCGGGACGAAACACGACGAATCTTGCTCGTGCTCCCTCTTAACATCAACTATTTCTAGTAAAGTCTGCCGATTAGGGCCAGAACTTTCTATCATTTCACAAACACTATCTTCCTGCGGGACGAGACGCGAAAAATCCTGCACGCGCTCCCCATAAACACTTCTCCCATACAGACTCCTATAATCTCTTAGTTCGTCGTATAAGCGACCGAACTGCCTTAACCAGACCTCATCCCTCTCTGCATCCCCTCGCTCGATGACGGACGTGTTATCCGACATCTGATCTTCTCTCAACAATTGCGAATCATTCTTAAACTCAATCTCCAGTTCCGCTGTGGGTATTACAGCTGCCACTTTATGATCGATTTCCGGAACACTACTTAAATTGTTCTCACTGACAGCGAATGTATTTTCTACTGCCGTGTATACAGCTGATCTACTACTTGTGGGCGCACTCTTTTCTCTTAACACTGGCACACTCTCCCGCCGTTGATTATTCCATACGGAATTTTCATAACGGCGACACCTGGGTTTTCTCTTGTTATTGGGCCGCCAAAATTTCTCCACGCCCGCTCGGCCCCTCACCGGCGCGGCTAATGGTTTCCCTGTCTCGTCCCAGCAGATACGGTCCCCGGATGCTGCTGAGGCGGCTGATCACACCCTCTGGCGTTATTACTATTCTGTGAAGCCCATATCACGTTAGTATGATACTGGTTTCTGTCATTCCTGTTATTGTTTGCATTGTACCGATTGTTATTACGGTCCGAACCATTATTGTTATTGCTGCGGTATGCATTATTCCCATGGTTATCGTTGTTATGGTTGGGGTGGTACCCGTTGTTGTTACCACGGCCACTACCACTGTCGCGATTATTGCGCCAATTGTCCTCGTCCTCAACTCTTTCCAGGAAATCATTGATTGTCCTGTAATTGCTTCCTACGTAGCGTTTTGTATCATCTGGAAGCTTCTTGTAGAGTTCCCAGACTATTTCGGATTCCGTGCAGCGATCACGCAAATATTCCAACTTGCGGATCCAGCCCTCACAAAACTCCCTCATCGAACCGCGCGAGTTCGCATCGAAAGGCCTCGATACGACAAATTCGCGCCAGACACTTTGCTGTTTTTGCTCTGACCAGTATTCAGCCAGAAACAAATTTTTAAACTCGTCAAAAGTCAGGTTCGTAATGTTGAGGTTTAAGCCCCAACGCTTGGCATCACCAGCCAGCACATCAATAACCGCATTAATTTTTCTCTCATTAGTCCATGATCTGGGTAAAACTCTTTCACAATTTTTAATGAAATCCGTCGCGTGTATACCGTCTTTTTTCAAGGGGTCGAACCGCTCCTCTTTCGTCAACAATTCCGAACTATGTGCACAGATTGGCACATAGCTCTGTTTTTCGTCAAGTTTCTTTTCTAATTCCGACACTCTCGTAATTACTTGGCAAGTGGTTGTCGCAAGCGTTTCCACTTCCCTCTTTTTCTCTTCGCAGGTATTAGCCTGCTCCCTCACTTTAGTGTCTACTTCGGACACTAAAGCCTTTAAAGTTTCCACTTTCTTTTGATCCTCTTTTTTCATTAATTGAATTTGTTCCGCCACCTTATTCTCGATGATCGGAGCAACTGACTCTCCTACACTTTTCTCGATTCTGCTAATTTCGGAATCAAAACGAGTATTTATGCTCGCAATTTCCGCCTGAACGCCTATCATTTCCTGTTTAAGATTACCGATTTCGGTATTAATTACAACAATATCTTCTTTGATTTTATCAACTTTTGTATTAACAACTCCAACATTGTTGTTAACAACGTTAATAGCTTTGTTCTGATTGTCTAGCTTGGCCGATAGACTCTTGATTTCGTTAATCAAAACATTCAATAAATCAGTTAAATTCCCGGAAACTACCGGTTCCACTTCCGTAGCGGCTTCCTCTTTAATTGTCCCCCCGTATTCGTCATAAAGGGATTCAGGTTTGATTTTCACTTCCGATTCCGAAACATTTTCTAAAGTTTGGAATTCCATTTCTGCTCTTTGTTGCGTTTCGGCGGTCGCGTCTTTCATGCTAGCCGCCTGCCCCTGAACAATGGGTACCGCGGTGCGCGTTTCCCACTGTTCGACCGATTGTTCCGTATCCAAGTCTACCAAATTTTGGCAATTGTTGCCTTCACTCATTTTAATAATTTTCAATATAAGTGCCAAATCTCAAATATAATTAGGATTACTCCCACTACTTATTCTCGCTGACGTAACGGCCTGTACATAACCAATACTTTGTTACGAGATTTGCACAATGCAAAATTCGTGTCCAGAACAACCTCAAATCTGAAGATTGTCCTGTCACCAGGTCGCCACGTGTAGCCTCCCCCTCACTTACCGACCTCAATGACAGTGAAAAATGAAACCGCGTGTACCTAATGGGAGTTTTGGAAAAGCAATCGTCACCGAAGTTAAGCTGTCGGTAAAGAGGGAGGAAAGGGTTACATCTAAATGAAAGGAAATGTGCTAATGAAACTGGTGGAAATTAATTTTGAAAAGGGGTAAAGTTAATAAAGAAAGTAAATGTGCAGCCGTTACGTTAACAATTAACTAGCGGTAATTAGGTATTTGAGATTTGGGGGAAATCATGGTCGCCAGTCCTGAGGACAATTACTATAGTAACTGAAAAAGAAAGGTTATTACACATATAATTAGCACTAGAAGCGTGGCAACTGAAGGTTGACACGTGTAGTGTGAAAACTGAAAGTTTGTCAGAAGTAATAAATTTCGCTACACCCTGACTTAATTTAGCAAAGAATTAATAAAACCGGAAAATCGAAAGTTAATTTAGTGACTGAAGTTAATAGTGAGCTTTCTTTCTGAAGCACATCGAAATTCAGTAAAATACGGTTAGTCTTGGACTACCTCAACAATCATTTCAAAAAAACTACTTGAATCTACGCAATTTGGAAATAAGAGATTTAACTTTGAACTTTAATTAAATGATTCTGAACAATTAACAATAGTAAAATTTAGTACGTACCAAGCTGAGCTGCAGTCACAGGTAAGCTAAAATACGATAACAAAACTCGCACTCTTAATTTGTGCTTGTGTAATCTGAATATTGAAGCCAGCTATGAGATTAAAGCAGTGAAATGATGTTACTTTAATGCTGGCGTCTGAATTTCAACGACACTCGGGTTCATTCCGGAAAAGGAAGGGACCCTGCTTGGCAATGCAATTGGGACAATGAGCAACAAAGGTTCATACTAAGTTGCTGTAATTATAGTTACGAAAATGGTACAGTTTGAAAAGCTGAGGTCTGCCATACAGTTCTAAAACTTTACGTGCGTCCAGTCTTCCTTGTCGGTTGATTGAAGATTTGAAGCCGTCGGTCGAGGAGGTGGCGACAGTCACTCATTGTCGGCCGTCGCTGTTGCAGAAGCTGGATGTTGGCGCGCCTTCTTCTCGACACGGTCACCAGACGAAACGGGCTCTTGATGTACGCTAGTTAATGTTTCCCGTCCGCGACACCATGTCAGAAACTATCATCGCAAGTCGAGCGCAATTACATGCTGCCAAACCCCGAAAGCGCGGCAACTCGCGGGAGCTTCGCACAACACACCTGCTCCACTCGCTACTCCAGCCAGACTCTTTCTGCTCAGCCCGCGCTCCACGCGGCAGAGTTAACACTACCAAAGATCCTACACACTTTGATTCTTCACACGACCTATCGATGTAATCGTTCGATAGCGTCTTCCCTAGGCAAGACCCAGCGCAAAAATACAAATAATATTTACGAAACAAACCAATTATACATCGACATAAATGTATAAATCTATATATACAAACAGTAAAACAATCACAATATACAAAGAGACAGAAATGTCATATCTTGAGGTAACAAAGCAAGGAAAAAAATAGTACAATAGATGGAAATAGGAGGATATGCATTTCCGGCGTTACAAGGAGGGTAATACGGAACGCCTTGCTAGATCCCACCGGCCTCGTATCACTAGCAGTCGAGATGACAGGCATCTTATCTGCATGGCTGTAACGGATCGTGCAGCCACGTCTCGATCCCTGAGTCAACAGATAGGGACGTTCGCAAGACAACAAACATCTTCACGAACAGTTCGACGACGTTTGCAGCAGCATGGACTATCAGCTCGTAGACCATGGCTGCGGTTATCCTTGACCCTGCATCACAGACAGGAGCGCCTACGATGGTGTACTCAACGACAAACCTGGGCAAAGTCATTTTTTCGGATGGATCCAGGTTCTGTTTACAGCATCATGATGGTCGCATCCGCGTTTGGCGACATCGCGGTGAACGCACATTGGAAACGTGGATTCGTCATCGCCATACTGTCGTATCACCTGGCGTGATGGTATGGGGTGTCGTTGATTACACGTCTAGGTCATCTCTTGTTCACATTGACGGCACTTTGAACAGAGGACGCTACATTTCAGATGCGTTACGACCCGTGGCTCTACCCTTCATTTGATCCCTGCGAAACCCTACATTTCAGCAGGATAATGCACGAGCGCATGTTGCAGGTCCTGTACGGGCCTTTCTGGATACAGAAAATGTTCGACTGCTGCCCTGGCCGGAACATTCTCCAGATCTCTCACCAATTGAAAACGTCTGGTCAATGGTGGCCGACCAACTGCCTCGTCACAATACGCCAGTCACTACTCTTGATGAACTGTGGTATCGTGTTGAAGCTGCATGGGCAGCTGTACCTGTACACGCCATCCAAGCTCTGTTTGGCTCAATGCCCAGGCGTATCAAGGTCGTTATTACGGCTAGAGGTGGTTGTTCCGGGTACGGATTTCTCAGGATCTATGCACCCAAATTGCGTGAAAATGTAATCACACGTCAGTTCTAGATTTTGTCCAATGAATAACCGTTTATCATCTGCATTTCTTCTTTCAATTTTAATGGCCAGTAGTGTAAAAAAAAATAAATATTGAAAACCTGTTATGTTTTCACGCTACTGCCATACTGCAGCAGTCATTAACAATCAATCTCTGGACAACATTGACGAATTTAAAACTACCGCAACTGCGTATTTCACCTCCCCAGCGCAAGTGTTTACTGGAGTGTTTTCTTTTGTCTGTTGTGCCAGCCGCGAAGCGCATCTCATTGGTCCCCCACCAGTAGCTCTGCGTTCTGCCCGCCAGTACCCACCTCTGACGTCTGCCGCTTCAGATGGGCGACGCCTGTTCCACGTGCCGCTGCTACTCCGCGGAAATGGCTCGCCGCCCCCGCCGCCGCCTCCGCCGCCCCCGCGCGCAGCGTTGCTGCTCTCTAGTGGGAGCCGGCCTTTTAGTCGGAGAACAGCGCAGTGTGCATCAGCTGCATCACAGGCACAACCTGATACTCCGCCAGCCGCCGGGGACAAAGACTTTGGAGCGGAGGAGGCGTGTGACGTCGGCGACTGCGGAGGCAGCAGCGGCGACCGTATGTGTACGTGAGTTACTAAAATGTAGACTTTCACGGCCGGAAATGTCATGTCCATTGTAATTACCCGGGCTGTTATGCCGTGGTCGGTTGATGAATTCTGTGTCAATTCCCAACGTTTCGTCCCCGTCTGCGGGAGGCATCTTCAAAGGGGGTCTGTAGAGTCGATGGAAGGTCCAACACACCCACTGGCTCGCTACTGACTGCCGTTAAATTCCGTGTCCGCGCGCTCCCGCGCCGCGGCGTGACGTCACGTGTTTTGAAAACGTCAGTGCAATTGGCCGCTGTCCGTCGGCGTCGATCGCCGTTGCCATCACCCAGTAGTGGACGTGTGGTACACATCCTCTTTAACACTTCTTTATGGAGAAATTTGAAGAACAGGCCTTAGGTACTGCCAGCAAAATGCCAAATGTATGGTTCCGATACGTGGATGACACGTCTGTGCTGTGGAGACATGGCAGGGAGAAACTAAGCCGGTTCCACGAACATCTGAATAGTATAAACTCGAGAATTCAGTTTACAATGGAGGAGGAGGTTGACGGCAAATTACATTTCCTCGATGTGCTTGTTTTTAGAAACGAAAATGGTAGTTTGGGCCACTCAGTATACCGCAAACCCACGCACATGGACCGTTATTTGCACCGGGATTCGAACCACCACCCACAACACAAGCGGGGTGTTATCAAGGCGTTAGCGGACAGAGCTAGAAATATTTGTGAACCTCAGTTGCTCGACGCTGAGATGGAACATCTCCGCAATGCACTAATGAAGAACGGATATTCGTCCGCCGAAATAAAACGTGCGTTAAGACAGCCACGCAGAAATCATAGTGACGTACAGGCTGCTGCAAAATCTAAGGTTTTTCCTGCCGTTTGTTAAAAATGTAACTGAAAGAATAGGGAGGATCTTGACGAAGCGGAATATTACCGTAATTTACAAGCCCACCAGGAAGATACAGGAATACCTTAAGCCTGCCAAAGACGCTCGCAAACCATTGGAAAAAGCTGGAGTGTGTAGGATCCCATGCAGCAGTGGAGATGTTTATGTGGGTACCACTAAAAGAACTGTTTCAGAACCTTTGGAAGAGCACAAGGGCAATTGTAGAAGAGGAGAAACGGAATGATCAGCTGTTGCGGAGCATGCTTTCCAGCCAGGGAACCACCATATTCGTTTCGAGGAGACGCAAGTACTAGCGGCCACAAGCGGATATTACGAAAGGCTCTACAGGGAGGCAATCGAAATCGCTAAACACCCTAATAATTTCAATCGAAAGGAGGAGGGCGTGAAATTAAACGGTATATGGATGCCGGTGTTGAAGAAGACGTGTACCACCCGTCCACTACTGGGTGATGGCAACGGCGATCGACGGCAGCGGGCAGCGGCCAATTGCACTGACGTTTTCAAAACACGTGACGTCACGCCGCGGTGCGGGAGCGCGCGGACGTTGAATTTAGCGGCAGTCAGTAGCGAGCCAGTGTGTGTGTTGGCCCTTCCATCGAGCTACAGACCCCCTTGAAGATGTCTCCCGCAGACGGGGACGAAACGTTGGGAATTGACACCGAATTCATCAACCGACTATGGCATAACAGCCGGGATAATCATAATGGACATGTATACGTGAGTACCGACAAGCAAAGCGATCCCACATCTAGACCTAGGAATCTCATTCTCGCAATGGAACACAGATAATGCCATAAGCGACGCAGAGACTGCAACAAGACCCTCTACAAATACGAGGTCTGTTCAAAAAATTCTGGAACTTCGTCCACAAAATTCTTCTAGGCTTACCTTTTGCTTACTGTGCATGCTCTCCTGGGAAATACGAGGGTCGTCCACAAAGTAAGTTCCGTTTCTATTTCTATCCGCGGCAGCGTTACGATCGCAGTTCCGAGCATGCGCGGCAGTTACTCTGACTCAAGGAGAAGACATGTACGCCATTTTCAGATCGCTGCTGCCGACGTGTGCTTTGTAGTGCTTCTGTATAATGTCAGCCGTAATTGAAAATGCCGCCACGTGTGAAATCAGAGCTGTGATTCGTTTTCTAAATGCAAAGAGAGTTAAACCAAAGGAAATTCATCGGCAAATCTGCGAGGTTTACAGACAGAATGCTATGATTGATTCAATGGTTAGAAGACGTGATCAAGAGTACGATGAAGAACGAAGTGGACGCCCTTCAGTGGTTACTCATGAACTGGTTCACACAATTGAAGAGAAGCACACCCGTAATTTTACACTTAGTGCCGTTGCTATGGAAGTTCCGCAAATCTCACGATCACTAATTCATGAGAGATGTTGATTTTTCCACGATAATGCCCGATCTCACACGGTGAATGTGACCAAACAACTGTTAGGGGAATTTCACTGGGACGCCTTTGATCATCCTCCGTACAGCCCGGACCTCGCTCCCAGCAACTTTCATCTCTTCTTACACCTAAAATCTGTCCTTGGTGGTTAACACTTCAATGATGATGACGAGCTGAAATAATATGTTACCATATGGTTGAATACACGACAACCTTCTATGAAGAAGGCACACAAAAACTTGTGTGACGCTATGACAAGTGGCTACAAAACTTCGCAAGCTATGTAGAAAAGTAGTTTAACATTTGTAGATTTTTGTACAATAAATATTTTTTCTGTATCTGTAGACGTTTGTTTTATATAACCAAACGGAACTTACCTTATGGACATACCTCGTGTTCTACTCTATAATTGATACACCGCTCTCAATGCCCTTTCCACTTCCAGAAGCAGTTTTGCTACGCCTCTACATCTACTGTAACGCCGGAAATGCATATCCTCCTATTTCCATCTATTGTACTATAATTTTTTTTCCTTATTTTTGTTACCTGAATATATGACGTTTCTGTGTCTTCGTATATTGTAATTGTTTTACTATTTGTATATATATATTTATGCATTTATGTCGATGTATAATTGGTTTGTTTCGTAAATATTATTTGTATTTTTACGCTGGGTCTTGCTTAGGGAAAACTGCTATCGAACGATTACATCGATAGGTCGTGTGAAGAATCAAAGTGTGTAGGATCTTTGGTAGTGTTAACTCGGTCGCGTGGAGCGCGGGCAGAGAGGAGGGGGTCTGGCTGGGGTAGTGCAGCGGAGCAGGTGTGGTGTGTGAGGCTCCCGCGAGTTGCCGCGCTTTCGGGGTTGAGCAGCATGTAATTGCGCTCGACGTGCTATGATAGTTTCTGACACGGTGTCGCGGACGGGAAGCATTAGCTGGCGCACATCAAGAGCCCGTTTCGCCTGGTGACCGTGTCGAGAAGAAGGCGCGTCAACATCCAGCTTCTGCAACAGCGACGGCCGACAATGAGTGACTGTAGCCATCTCCTCGATCGACGGCTTCAAACCTTCAATCAACCAACAAGGAAGACTGGAAGCACGTAAAGTTTTAGAACTGTATGGCAAACCTCGGCTTTTCAAACTGTTCAAATCACAAAATTACAGCAACGTAGCATGAACCTTTGTTGCTCATTGTCCCAATTGCATTACCAAGCAGGGTCCCTTCCTTTTCCGGAATGAACCCGAGTGTCGTTGAAATTCAAACGCCAGAATCATTCGATTTCACTGCTTTAATTTCAAAGTTCAGTTAAGGTATTCATAGCTGGCAACAATATTTAGATTACACAAGCACAAATTAAGAGTGCGAGTTTTGTTACCGTATTTTACCTTACCTGTGACTGCAGCTCAGCTTGGTACGTACTAAATTTTACTATTGTTAATTGTTCAGAATCATTTAATTCAAGTTCAAAGTTAAATCTCTTATTTCTAAATTGCGTAGATTCAAGTAGCTTTTGAAATGATTGTTGAGGTAGCCCAAGACTAACCGTATTTTACTGAATTTCGATGTGCTTCAGAAAGAAAGCTCACTATTAGCTTCAGTCACTAAATTAACTTTCGATTTTCCGGTTTTATTAATTCGATGCTAAATTAAGTCAGAGTGTAGCGAAATTTACTACTTCCGACAAACTTTCAGTTTTCAAACTACACGTGTCAACCTTCAGTTGCCACGCTTCTAGTGCTAATTATATGTGTAATAACCTTTCTTTTTCAGTTACTATAGTAATTGTCCTTAGGACTGGCGACCGTAATTTCCCCCAAATCTCAAATATCTAATTACCGCTAGTTGATTGTTAACATAACAGCGCACATTTACTTTCTTTATTAGCTTTACCCCTATTTCAAAATTAATTTCCACCAGTTTCATTAGCATTTTTCCTTTCATTTAGATGTAACCCTTTCCTCCCTCTTTACCGACAGTTTAACTTCGGTGACGATTGCTTTTCCAAAATTCCCATTAGGTACACACGGTTTCATTTTTCACTGTCATTAAGGTCGATAAGTGAGGGGGAGGTTACACTACATCTACATCTACATCCATACTTCGCAAGCCACCTGGCGGTGTGTGGCGGAGGGTACCTTGAGTACCTCTATCGGTTCTCCCTTCTATTCCAGTCTCGTATTGTTCGTGGAAAGAAGGATTGTCGGTATGCCTCTGTGTGGGCTCTAATCTCTCTGATTTTATCCTCATGGTCTCTTCGCGAGATATACGTAGGATGGAGCAATATACAACTTGACACCTCGGCGAAGGTATGTTCTCGAAACTTCAACAAAAGCCCGTACCGAGCTACTGAGCGTCTCTCCTGCAGAGTCTTCCACTGGAGTTTATCTATCATCTCCGCAACGCTTTCGCGATTACTAAATGATCCTGTAACGAAGCGCGCTGCTCTCTTTTGGATCTTCTCTATCTCCTCTATCAACCCTATTTGGTACAGATCCCACACTGCTGAGCAGTATTCAAGCAGTGGGCGAACCAGTGTACTGTAACCTACTTCCTTTGTTTTCGGATTGCATTTCCTTAGTATTCTTCCAATGAATCTCAGTCTGGCATCTCCTTTACCGACGATCAACTTTATATGATCATTCGATTTTAAATCACTCCTAATGCGAACTCCCTGATAATTCATGGAATTAACTGCTTCCAGTTGCTGACCTCCTATACTGTAGCTAAATGATATGAGATCTTTCTTTCTATGTTTTCGCAGCACGTTACTCTTGTCTACATTGAGATTCAATTGCCATTCCTTGCACCATGCGTCAATTCGCTGCAGATCCTCCTGCACTTCAGTACAATTTTCCATTGTTACAACCTCTCGATATACCACAACATCATCCGCAAAAAGCCTCAGTGAACTCCCGATGTCATCCACAATGTCATTTATGTATACTGTGAATAGCAACGGTCCTACGACACTCCCCTGCAGCACACCTGAAATCACTCTTACTTCGGAAGTCTTCTCTCCATTGAGAATGACATGCTGCATTCTGTTATCTAGGAACTCTTCAATCCAATCACACAACTGGTCTGATAGTCCATATGCTCTTAGTTTGTTCATTAAACGACTGTGGGGAACTGTATCGAATGCCTTGAGGAAGTCAAGAAACACGGCATCTACCTGGGAACCCGTTGTAAGTAGGCTGTTTAGGTTCTTATACTGGTAACGCCGCCGCCACGTAGCGCTCTCTGTATGAAAATCACTGGCTGTGCTGTGTGCAGTCTACAAAAGAATGGCCCTGACTAAGATTAACCTATACCTTTCACAAATCACTTACCTCACAAAAATCTTGGTTACTCGAACTACTGCAATACAGCGAGCGCCACTACTGCCAGCTAAATAAAAGATTCAAACTACGGAAGGCACTAACTACTGATAGGCATAGTTAGCAAATGAAAGATTTTGATAGAGAACCAACAATGTATTTACCTTAATAGTGTTGAAAAATCATAATATACATAGCAGTTCATAATATCCAGTATTACAAATTTCAAAACTCCGCCATCTCTCTCTCCACATCCACCACTGCTGGCGACTCACCTCCAACTGCGCAACGCTACGCGCTGTTCACGTCCAGCTGCCCAACACTACAATGGCAGACAACAATGCAAACTAGCCACAGACTGCACACAGCACAGCCAGTGATTTTCATACAGAGAGCGCTACGTGGCGGCGGCGTTACCAATATAAGAACCTAAACAGCCTACTTACACCGTGTCTATGGCCCTCTGAGTCTCTTGGACGAATAGCGCGAGCTGGTTTTCACACGATCGTCTTTTTCGAAACCCATACTGATTCCTACAGAGTAGATTTCGAGTTTCTAGAAAAGTCATTACACTCGAGCCTCTTGTTAGATTGCACGAAGCGCCGTCTGCGAATTCTCTTTTATCTCGTCTAACGTTGCAAATGTACGTCCTTTGAACGGGGTTTCCTGTTCTGGAAAAAAAGGTCCACATGGACCAGGTCTCGAGAGTATGGAGGATGAGGCAGCACAGTGATTTCGTTTTTTGTGCAACAGTCACGCACCAACAGGGAAGAACGTGCGAGTGCATTATCGTGATGCAAGAGCCATGAATTGTCTCGTCATGTTTCAGGCCGTTTTCTTATCACATTTTCTCGCAGGCGATGCAACACGTCCCGTTGGTACCATTGATTAACACTTACAGAACAGTGCCTGTACGCCATACGGGCGAGACCGCCCTGACGTTGCCAACGGCGCCCGGATACCGTACGGGCGAGCCTTTATTTGGCTCCGTAAGCGCGTTTAGCGCGTCTCCGAAGCAGTTTCGTCAACTAATGTCGAGGTATTTCATTCTTCTTCCGCAAGAGGCAAGCACTTATCGGCTATCTCATCCTGGGAGCGGCTGTGAGCACTGCAAAGACGAAGTTACCTGCAGTTCATTCACATCGTGGAAATATCGCGCAGCGAGTTGACGGAGGCAGAGACCTTAGATATTCTTTATGGAGATGCAGGATCTGAAATTGACGATTCTGACAAAGAGGATTCGTACTCTCCAGAAGAAAGTACAAGTGACGATTCAGCTATGTATATGTCTCAATTGTTCATGAAGTGAAGAGTTCATTACCGCATTTTGTAGTGTTCATTACTTCACTTGCATTTAGTACCTTTTAGTGTCAATCTTAGCATTACTTTTTTTTCTATGCAGACAATGGTACAGACCATCAGTCACCATCTGTGGTACCTTTTCGTGTGTGGCTCGCTGGTAATGTTATCACGACAATGAAACGCAAAGATAGCCTGAAAATAAACTCTGTTTGGCATAAGTGGTCTGCAGTAAAATTGCAAGAGATTTACTGGTCTCCCAGCATTATTTTGCATATGTGCGTCGTCAAATTGCCGAAAATCAGTGACTGTTGGTCAACAGACCCTTTTCCGCAGACAGGATTTGCGAGTAAATTGTTGAGTCGCTATCAGTTTTGCGCTACATTGTCGGTGTTACACTTGAATGACAATGCTACGTTCATTAGCACAGGCGAAGAAAAGCACGACCCACTTCACAAAGTGAGACCTTTGTTTGATTTCTTTGTGAATAAAAGAAAAATTAGTTTTCGCCTGCCGGCCGCGGTGGTCTAGCGGTTCTGGCGCTGCAGTCCGGAACCGCGGGACTGCTACGGTCGCAGGTTCGAATCCTGCCTCGGGCATGGGTGTGTGTGATGTCCTTAGGTTAGTTAGGTTTAAGTAGTTCTAAGTTCTAGGGGACTTATGACCTAAGATGTTGAGTCCCATAGTGCTCAGAGCCATTTGAACCATTTTTTTGAGTTTTCGCCAGGCATGAATCTGACAATAGATGAGGCAATGTGTCCCTTTCGTCGTAGAACAAGCTTCAGAGTTTACATGAAAAACAAACGCAATAAATATGGAATAAAATTATGTGCTCTCTGCGATTCATCAACTGGTTATATGCTAAACTGCGATGTATATACAAGTTCTGCAGGCAGTGTTGACAATAGTATCCAGGACCTTGTAAAAAGGTTGTGTTCACAGTACTTTGGCAAAGAACATTGCATTTATATCGATAGGTACTACACCAGTCCATCTCTTTTGGACATGTTGTAGGAAAATAAAGCTCTTGGAGTGGGAACTGTAATGAAAAACAGGAAAGGTTTGCGACGAATATTCAGAACACTAAAACTAAAAAGAAAGTTTTTCAAAGGAAACTTCATCTCTTGGCAGTGAAGTGGAAGTCAAAACGAGATGTTTTTTGTCTTTCCACACAGCATAAGTCTACCAGCACTAGTATTCAAGTGAGGGCCAAAGATGGAACAGCAGAAATTGTAAAGCCAGACGTTATTATTGATTACAATGAGAATAAAGCTGGGGTTGACAGAGCACATCAGTTCTCCAGGTATTATCCGTTTGCCCGAAAAACTTTGAAGTGGTGGTAAAATCTGTTTTTCCACTTGTTTATGGTGTCAACTGTCAACCGTTTTATTTTATATAAAGAGAACACTAGGAAGAATGTATCCCTAGTAGACTTTATTCACAGAGTGGGGAAGAAATTGGCTGAGAAGGGCGGAAATATTTTTCAGCAACAAGCCGCTTCATCCTCACAAATTGAGAGGACATTTTCAAGGCACTTTCCAGAGAAGGTCCCACCCACTGCAAACAAGGTGAATACTACTAGTGCATGGGGGCTTAATTTAAATAACTATTATGCAAATATTTTTGGTAGCTGTATGTCCGATTACGCAAGTCTCGTAAACGGTTGGCCCTGACAAGTAATTGTACGCAATCTGACTGCATGGAACAACAACAAAGAATGAAATGAAAATTTACGTTAACACAGTTAATTAATTAAGTCCCCAGCAACTATAAAATCTACGAAGCCAACAAAGCACAAGTGTAGCTGTTCTGTATGTGGTAGTATGACTCAACGCACATCTGGCACGGTTCTTCTTCAACAAGACAAGAATTTTTAAATACCAATTATACTGACATGATAAAAGAAAATTAGAAATACTATAATTGTGCAAGAAAACCAAAATTACACTCTAATACAAGAACACAAGCCAGATGCTTTGTTGACTGAACCTGTAATGACACATTATTCAGGACACTGAAAGAATAAAAGAACATAGTGTTGTATTACCTTCATATATATTGACGAAAAGCACTCAGATCATTACAATATCTCCATTGGAATAACATCTGCTATCTCTCCCATCAAATAACTGCATAAACATGGAACAACACTCTCCACTACCACATCTCACTCCAACTTCACGACAAGCAGTGTCCGCCACAACTTCTCGGCAAGAACTGCTTGCCGCTACGTCTCAATAATCACTGCCAGTGGAGGCGGCGGAACAATACTCTCTGGCGCGATCTCTGGCGCTGTGGCTCAGTGTAGCCACCTTTCATATGCCCCTCCTCCACGGCCTAGAATTTGATGGTATTTTTGCCAGCATTGGTGGTGAAAATACCACCAAATTCGTAAAAAAAAATACAAAAATAAAAGATAATATTAATACGTAAATATCATATAACTAGATAAAATTTTGGCTTTGCACTGACCTTACAATAGCCTAATATATAAAATACAGTAAGGAATACAAATTCTTTCATACATATGCCTTTCCATAATAGTTTACACAAATATCATGTGGTTAAACAATTCAATCGATAGCGTCAGCAATGACGAATATGTACAGGTAACAGTCTCATAACTTTTCACAAACAGTAATACACAAAAAATCAGTTTATACAAATATTCACATAAATCCTTTCCATAGTTCAAGAAACAAGTAGTTGACAGTTCCAGCAGTAGCACCCAGCAATGCTGAATAGGTGCTACAGCAACAAGTGACATCATCTCAGTAGAAGCAGTCCATCAGTGGCACCCAGCAATGTCGAGTAGGTGCAGACACCATCAGGTGACATCATTTCAGTAGAAGCAGTCCATCAGTGGCACCCAGCAATGTCGAGTAGGTGCAGACACCATCAGGTGACATCATTTCAGTAGAAGCAGTCCATCAGTGGCACCCAGCATTGTGGAGTAGGTGCAGACAGCATCAGGTGACATAATTTCAGTAGAAGCAGTCCATCAGTGGCACCCAGCAATGTTGAGTAGGTGCAGACAGCAAGAAGTAACATCATTTCAATAGAAACAGTTCCATCAGTTGCACCCAGCATTGTGGAACAGGTGCAGACTCCAACAGGTGACATCATTTCAGTAGAAGCAGTCCATCAGTGGCACCCAGCATTGTGGAGTAGGTGCAGACTCCAACAGGTGACATCATTTCAGTAGAAGCAGTCCATCAGTGGCACCCAGCAATGTCGAGTAGGTGCAGACACCATCAGGTGACATCATTTCAGTAGAAGCAGTCCATCAGTGGCACCCAGCATTGTGGAGTAGGTGCAGACAGCATCAGGTGACATCATTTCAGTAGAAGCAGTCCATCAGTGGCACCCAGCATTGTGGAACAGGTGCAGACAGCATCAGGTGACATCATTTCAGTAGAAGCAGTCCATCAGTGGCACCCAGCATTGTGGAACAGGTGCAGACTCCAACAGGTGACATCATTTCAATAAAAGCAGTTCCATAATATTCACTATCACTGATCACACTGTTCTTCAGAGTTTATAAGCAGAAAGTAAACATGTCCTAGTGGCACCAATCATGAAGAAAAAGTACAAGTAACAGTCCATAATATTCACTATCACTGATCACACTGTTCATCAGCAGAAATTAACATGTCCTAGTGGCACCAATCATGTAGAAAAGTGCAGGTAACAGTTCATAATATTCACCATCACTACTCAGACAGTTCAAGCATGAACAATAGTTTGAATACACATACAAATGCTTTTACACTAAACATACAAATCATAACAAATACACAAATGATGTCAGATAATTGTCATATTAACTATTACAAATACACAAACATCAGTAAACCTATAATATTTATGGATGTCAGTGCAAGCCACTACAAACAAATAAAATAATATTTAGGAGATAGGTGGGTAGGATTAGGAAAGGAAAACACACAAAAACACACTCACTCATCTTTCATCCACATTAAGTACTACTGTGTAATTGAACAGTGTTAACTGTGTAATTGCAATTCTGTCAAAATCTGATGT
Organism: Schistocerca cancellata; assembly: GCF_023864275.1. Classification (NCBI taxonomy): domain Eukaryota; kingdom Metazoa; phylum Arthropoda; class Insecta; order Orthoptera; family Acrididae; genus Schistocerca; species Schistocerca cancellata. Next base: position 693,973,851 of record NC_064631.1, read on the forward strand.
TCATCATGTATATCAAGTGGTAGTGGCAGCAATGTATAACAGTCAATAATAGTTAAGTCAACGTCATAGTCATCATGTCAAGACCAATGTTTGCCAAGCCAGATCAAAATGTACGGTTGCTGAACAACTGTCAGTGAGCCAAGATATGCAAACACTTCCTCTCTCCCAAAAAAAGTACATACTGCTTAGTGATTTAACAAAGTGTGTGTGTAGACAATCTTCTTTCTACTTGAGTGTTCTAATCTGCCATCTTCATCCTCCTTGTTCCATATAGACCAACAAAAAAAATATGCTCCTCACTTACTTTACCTCTTATCCACCAAAACTTCAATAATCATTAACATCACATCAATAATGATATAAATCTTATCATCAATATCATAATCTCAATAATACCTCTATAGTACCTCTTCAATACGTCGATACATATAAACCTTAACACATATAAACCTTATTACCAATATCATTTCACTTCCATAACAACTCTTTCCTCTAGTCAGTCTCCTCGAACAAGTACAGATAAAATCCTAATGCAAACCTCCACATCCCATACAATCCGAACGCACATTGTCAACACACAACCTCTTTGCAATCCATCTGAGCCAAAATCTTCTACTCATTATGAATTATAAACAAAGAAATGCATACATGACCTCTAACAGACTTAGTTCGGATAACTCTCAGTAATTAAGTACGATTACGGAGTGTGAATGATCATAATATTTCACAGTGTGTACACCACTTCAAGAATTATGGCAAACAGAAGCAAACATGTGGAGTATTTCTTGTGCCAAGTGTCACTTCCTATTTCAGTTGCTCACAAAAAATGCAGTGTAATAACTGTCAATGGTCTAAACCTAGTTTTGGTATTTCATGTCGTTAGCTTACTTCCTATTAGCATACATTTATACAGCTTCCATAAAACCTCCAGCTCATGTGACTTCTATGAAGTTTCTTGTACTAATGTCGTTCGTCGGATTATAGCAGTTCATTTTCTTATCTTAAAAATATAAGGCACTGAGCGTAAGCAAAACAAGCAATAGCGAGTAAATATACCAGTAGAGAACAGAATGTCAACAAGTGGATGCAGCACAATTCTTACAACGAGGCTCTGCCAAGCGAACAATCTATAATTAATACCATAGTGTGACCTAAACTCTATGTTCGTACACAGTATATCAGCATTTCTAAATACCAAATTAAAGAGTAGTTATGACAACAAACAGAAATGTATAAATATGCAATCCATACGCATAGCAGTAAACATATATCTTACGTAATAAACAGGTAATTAGCATCATATCAGCATAAGCAAATAAATGTTCATATGTCATCTTAATAAGTAAACATGAAGGCGCAAGCAGATAAATCACAAAGTATAACTTACATACATATCAGCACAACTAATCAGGTGACAATTATAATTTAAATAAATAAGCACAGCAGGCACATAATTAAAAAATATGACATCAGTGAAAAAGCAGTGCAGCCAAGCGATGCATAATATACACAAGTTACAATCCAGTTCATTAATAATCATTGTCAAAATCAGTTAACGTACGCAAGCACGTCGCTTCACAAGTAAATTCATAGAACATGAAATTAGCACAAAGTATGAATCACGTAATCGCGAGCAGCAAATTACGTCTAAAGTACGTACCTAAGTGGAAATATGTTACCTGAAAAATAAACTCAATTAATAATTACCTTTTTAGTTTATTACTTTCTTCTTCGAAATGACATTTTTCCTGAAATTTTCTCGATAGCTAGTCCTTTTAACGTCGGACACACACAGAATTTACCTGAAGGTCTTAAATATTTTATACAACCGTATCCTGAAAAATACTGAACGTTAATAACATAATTCATCAAGTCACTATAGCTTTATACTGAATTTAATCGGAGAAATTAAACTGTGTATTTGTTTACGGCTGTCAGTGCATTCGCACTGAGCGCTCGATCAGTTGTAGGCGCGTGACGTAGGAAGTGATTGTTTGCCGTCAACGACTGCCTTGTGCGGCGCGTAGACTTGACTGTTGCTTTGAGTATATGCCGCCGCCAAAACACAGCGCGGTATCCTTGTACTCTCCGCATGTTTACATCTAGCTGTTAGTTTCTCACAAGTATGTCATTCCACAAAAATTTTAACGTTTGATATATGATGTATTCCCTTAGAGCGTCGTGATTTAAGAGTTTCTACTTCAACAGTGTTATCATGAATAATTTTGCGAATTCTATATGAACCGTTATAAGGCAGAAAAAATTTCCGACACAAGCCTTTTCCTTTGTGAGACAAACGATGAGACTTAATTAACACTTTCTGACCAACTGACAAGATTTTTAAACGACCAGGACGCTTAGCTGATTTCTCTCTTCTAGCAGCCGCAGATGTAATATTTCGTAGAGCCAGGTTGACAATTTCAGAATGCTGCAGTTTCCGTGTATGCGGAAAAGGAACGATTTCAGATATGCGATTTGTCGGTGCTTTGTTTTTTAATATCAGTATAGGCAGTAAAGAAGTTGAATCATTAGGAAGTTCATTCAGAATGTTTTGAAATATATGAAGATACTGATCCCAAGTTCTGTGATTCTGATGACAATAAAGACGACACAATTTATTGATTTCCTTCATCCATCTCTCTGAAACGTTAGATTGGGGGTGAAAAAGTGAAATGAAAATTGGTTTAATTTTACGACGCTGTAGAGTACGAAGCCAAATTTTAGAACGAAACTGTGATCCATTATCTGATATAACCTTATCAACATGACCCACTTCTTTAAGAAAATGTTTGATGAAAGCATTAGATACTGAACGAGCTGTTGCTTTGCGTAAAGGTGTAAGACACTCATATTTTGATGTCAACTCCACTGCTACGAAAATGTACGCAAAACCATTAGTAGATCGAACCACTGGACCGAACAAATCGACTGCAGCCATGTCCTTTAATTTCGCTGGAATGATAGGAAACTGTGAGAAACTGTTGGCGGCTTAGCCTTTTGACATAATTTGCATTTGGCAAGAACAAATCGAATACGTTTTTCCATATTATTGAAGTAGCAATTTTCTCGTAATTTATGAAAGCATTTTCTGGGACCAAAGTGTGCATAACTGAAATGCGTATACCAAATCAGCTTATTAACCCACTCATCAGGAATACAAACTAACCAAACAGAGTTGTCGACCGATTTTCGTTTAAAGAGAATGTCATTGCGGACTAAATAATGCTGTCTAATCGCTACGCTTTCCTTTCTCCTCCACTTCTCCTTAATGTCCTTCCAGATTGGATCCTTATTTTGCTCCTTAGCGATGTCCTGGAGCGAAGACGAAATAAAGTTCTCAAACGCAACACCTTGAATATACATCAAACAATAATTGTTTTCCTTGCAGTCCTCTTCAGCACTTTGTTTCAAACCCATAGGTGCACGTGATAAAGCATCAGCAACAATATTTGAAGAACCCTGTATGTAAACAATACTAAAATCAAATTCCTGTAGGTACAACGCCCATCGTGACAATCTGCCATGAGTTAATTTTGTTGACATAAGAAATTCCAGAGCTCGATGATCGGTGTAAACCTTAGTATGTCTGCCAAACAAAAATGTGCGAAATTTTGTGAAAGCCCAAACAACCGCCAAAGCTTCAAGTTCCGTAATCGAATAATTCTTTTCTGATTTAGAAAGTACACGACTTCCAAATGCAAAAGTCTTTTGTACTACAACGCCGTTTTCTTCTATTTCTTCAAATAAATGTGCACCTAGGCCTTTGTATGATGAGTCCGTCGCCAAACAAAAATCTTTAGATAAATCCGGGTGTGAAAGAAGTGGAGCAGCAACTAAAGCATCACGAAGTTGTTCAAATTCTGACTGAGCTTCCTCATCCCAACACCAATTAGATTTCTTTCCAGATAGTTCACATAAACGAGGTGTGGCCAAAGCGTCCAATCTAACAACGCGTCTAAGAAAATTACAGACACCAAGGAAACTACGAACATCACGTTTTGTGGTAGGAACAGCATAATTACGAATAGCGTCTAGTTTTTCTGGGTCAGGAAGAATACCTTCTGTAGAAATAATGTGACCGAGAAATTTCACCTGAGAACGACCAAATTCAGATTTTTCTAAGTTCACCGTAATGCCAACTCTTGCAAAATTACGTAATAATGAATCCAAAATTTTGTTGTGCTCACTCCAAGAATGTTTAGCAATAAGAATATCGTCAACATATGAAGTAATATTGTCACGAAGATAAACAGGTAAAATTTCATTTAAGCTACGAATGAATGCTGCAGAAGATACAGTAAGTCCAAACGGTAATTTCCGAAACTGGTAACAGTTACCAAAGGCTAAAAAGGCAGTGTATTTTCTACAATCAGGGTGGAGTTCTATTTGCCAAAAACTTGCGCGCATGTCAATCGTGGATAAAACTTTAATTCCATGGAAATGTTGAAGAAGTTCATCTAAATTTTGTGGACGGTCAGTTTCAGGAATGATGATATTATTTATCTGTCTGGAACCCAGAACCAAACGAATTGACCCATCCTTTTTAAGAACAACGTGTAATGGGCTAGTATAAGGCCTGATTGCAGGCTCAATAATGCTCTGATCTAACATGTACTGAAGTTCATTCTTAACCTTGTCTCTGTAAGCCAAAGGAATAGCGTACGTTTTCCCGCGAAATGGTGTGTGTTCTTTTACTTTAAATAAATATTGTAAGCCTTGTATAGTTCCCGTGTGATGACTAAACACTGTAGCATGTGAAGTCAAAATTTGGTGCAGCTCTTCTCTTGCAACGTCATCTGGCACTTCAGCTTTCTTAACCTTTTCATTAATTAGTTCTTCGCTATTAATTATATCATCCATCGCGTCTCTGTATCTATTGTCATTGTCATGAATAAACACATTGTCGTCATAATGCTCAACGAAAACATCAGAAGTAAGAAACCTTAAACATTTTGTATCTGACTCAGATCTTGTTAAACACTCGAAAAATTTCAAACATTTCGGCATTCCGGCAACAGTCAAATTCACACTTCCTTCTTTGAAGTTCAAATATGCCTTATGTGCGTTAAGAAACTCCATACCTAATATAATTTGTGTACTGAGTAATGGAACAATAATAAAATTAGCAGAAAATTCGTATCCTTGACAATTGAAATTTAGGTTGGTCTGTTGTTTAACTTCTACACCTTTTCCAGAAATCGCTCCTCGAATTGTAGTTTTAGAAATAGGTAACACAGGACAGGCAATAGTCCTTTCACATATACGAAAAACTGATTCACAAATGACGTTCAATGGGCTCCCAGAATCTAAAACTGCAGTGAACTTATTCTTACCCACACATACTTCAATAACAGGATGTAAAAATGCGTCTACATTATTTTCCTTTTCGTCTAACAAAATGTCTCTCATGTCTTCCAGGCGTACGTAGTGTAAAGCCGTAGTGTCATTACTTTCTGAACCGTCTATATTGCTGCCAGAAGCCGAAGCTGCTAGTCATTGTCGATTGTTTGCGTCACGTCTTTGATTATTCGCGTCATTTCGCGGATCCATTTCTACTATTTGCACTTGTCTCTCTGAAGTTCTGTCACGTGGAGGATGCCAATTAGGTCCCTCCTGTCTGTTAGATACAAATTCTTGGTTGTGTCTGTTATTAAAATTTCTGTTTTCCTGTCTGTCTGCATAACTACTTCTTGTGTAATTTCGATTGTCACTTCTGAAATTATTGTTGTATCTACTACCCTGATTATTTCTGTAGTAAGAATTTCTATTACTGTTTGAACAATTTCTGTCTTGATAATACCGATTACTGTTTGCGTATGATTGATCATTCCGGTACGAATTACCGTTATTATAATTGTCTGTGTAATTTCTGTTAGAACGTCTGTTATTGTCATAAGGCTGGTATCTATTGTCCTGTCTGTTACGTCTGTCATTGTCAAAATTACCCATATAACGCCCGTTCCGATCACTATCCCTTTTCTCTGAAAATCTATTGTAATTACTGTTACTGAAAAAGTTACAAGAAGTCCCGTCGTCGTTGTCATACTCAAGTTCTTACAACAAAGTCTTAAAAGTCTCGATGTCGTCTTTACATCTTCCAGCTAAAGCAATTTGTCTTATGGATTGTGGCAGCTTAGTTAAACAAATGCGAATTAATTCAGTCGGGCTATAAGGGTTGGAAAGGAACTGATTCTTTCGAATCATGTCTTCAAAATATTCCGCTGGCGTGCGGAACTCAGACTGTTTGAAATTACGCTGCATAATAAGACTGTGTTTGACTCTGTCTTGCGTGTTTTCGGACCAATATGCCGATAGAAATGCATGATAAAAATCATTTAGGCTATTACAATCTCTAATGAGTGCGCGCATCCGCGTCGCCTGTTCGTTTTCTAAATATCCACACATAAATTCCAATTTGTGACTTAGTGGCCTATTTGGTGGAAGTGCATACATAAATTGATCTAACCATGCACATGGATGTATGTTATTCTTAGAATTGCGGAAGATCTTAAATTTCCGAACAGTCAAAAAGTGTTTATAGTCTGGCAGGGTCGCCACGTGCATGGGGGCTTAATTTAAATAACTATTATGCAAATATTTTTGGTAGCTGTATGTCCGATTACGCAAGTCTCGTAAACGGTTGGCCTTGACAAGTAATTGTACGCAATCTGACTGCATGGAACAACAACAAAGAATGAAATGAAAATTTACGTTAACACAGTTAATTAATTAAGTCCCCAGCAACTATAAAATCTACGATGCTTTGTTGACTGAACCTGTAATGACACATTATTCAGGACACTGAAAGAATAAAAGAACATAGTGTTGTATTACCTTCATATATATTGACGAAAAGCACTCAGATCATTACAATATCTCCATTGGAATAACATCTGCTATCTCTCCCATCAAATAACTGCATAAACATGGAATAATACTCTCCACTACCACATCTCACTCCAACTTCACGACAAGCAGTGTCCACCACAACTTCTCGGCAAGAACTGCTTGCCGCTACGTCTCAAAAATCACTGCCAGTGGAGGCGGCGGAACAATACTCTCTGGCGCGATCTCTGGCGCTGTGGCTCAGTGTAGCCACCTTTCACTAGGTATTGCAAAGTATGTTTAGACAGGGGGAAGAAAGAGACGGGCAAGCGCATCAGGAAGAAAAGTAGATGGGGCTGCAAGGAGTGTGGCGTTGGCCTTTGCGTCCCACAGTGTTTCCAGGATTTTCACACAAATGGTAACTGCATCTGGACTATTAAAATACTCTAGTTTGCAGTTACCTGCAGTTAGACAGTTCAGTGATATTTTGTATTAAATTTAGATACAGAAATAATGGCACTACTCAAGAGAGAGAACATGTAAAAATTTTTTATCCAAGATAGATTTTTTTTAATCATAACACCCATTTGTATTTTATATTGTAAAATAAACTCACATTCATGTAAAGCTCTTACTTTTTCCTTTTAAATGGTGCAAGAAACATATTCCTATCATTTTTCTGTTCTTTGCAATCTAATTTCAAACATCCATTAAATATGCCAGTTCACAGCCAAGTGCCGGGTGTAAAGAGGGCAGTGTGGAATGTGTTAACTGTTGGTCCCTGTGACATGAATTCATAATCAACTAATCCTTCAAAGTCGAAGGAAACTATAAGCTTGGCTCTGACATTTCACCTGAGCTAACGCTCCGGTCGCAGATCGAATCCTGCCTGGGGCATGGGTGTGTGTGATGTCCTTAGGTTAGTTAGGTTTAAGTAGTTCTAAGTTCTAGGGGACTGATAATCTCAGATGTTAAGTCCCATAGTGCTCAGAGCCATTTGAACCATTTTTGAACACTGAATCTTCGTCACCTTGGTCTAAATATCATAATCGTAGAGCTAAGTCTCGACACCAGTTGTGATTCCTTTCAGGATCATCCAGTTCTCATTTGCGCGATCCAAAAACCACAGGTTGCGAAACGAACGTCTTTCTGATCTGTTAATCATGAGCCGTGGTACGACGTTCTCGGCAACACGATACATTCCAAGATACTGTGTCAAGACTTTATGGCATGATACAACTGAAATAATTCATTCTTCTGCAATCCCTCGAACAGTCACTCTTCCATTGGCACGCACAATTTCGTTGACATGTCTGACATGAGCGTCGTCGTAGGCGACGAAGGGCGCCCTGAACGACGGTCATCTTTAACTTCCATCTGACCATCTTTAAGCCGTATGACCATTCGTAAAAACAAGTACGGCTCAATCACTCATAACCGTAGTCTTCCTGCATCATTTGCAGTGTCTCTGTAAAAGTTTTCTTGAGTTGCTCCTGTAACTCCGTCATCTCGCAATTCGCAATCTTTGCGACGCAACATTCTACTCAGTACAGCGCTGAAAAATAACTAGCATACATACAAGAATGACACTACTGGCAGTTACTCATTATGTTGTGGTTGGCAGGAGAGCCAACACCGTGTTACTAGAGGAAGCCGAAAGGCACGTGTTTTAGCTCACGCAGGCTGTCGTGAAGTCTGGAACAGGACAAGGAAATTAGAATTTAGAAAAAACGGACGTAGCTGGTGGAATACTTAACTTGAATCCATTAATGGTGAACGTCGCTCTTGACTATACATGATTCAGTATCAATAGTAACTGGTAATGGCGCCTTGCTAGGTCGTAGCAAATGACGAACCTGAAGGCTATGCTAACTATCGTCTCGGCAAATGAGAGCGTATTTTGTCAGTGAACCATCGCTAGCAAAGTCGGTTGTACAACTGGGGCGAGTGCTAGGAAGTCTCTCTAGACCTGCCGTGTGGCGGCGCTCGGTCTGCAATCACTGATAGTGGCGACACGCGGGTCCGACGTATACTAAGGGACCGCGGCCGATTTAAAAGCTACCACCTAGCAAGTGTGGTGTCTGGCGGTGACACCACACATTAAACACAGGCGTGTGCAGGGATGCCAACCGCATTTCGTTCCAACACATCACTGGCGCGAAATTATGTATGTACAGGCGTTGTAATACATAACTTTTGAGCACTTAACAACTACACTAATGGCCATTAAAATTGCTACACCACGAAGATGACGTGCTACAGACGCGAAACTTAACCGACAGGAAGAAGATGCGGTGATATGCAAATGATTACCTTTTCAGAGCATTCGAACAAGGCTGGCGCAGGTGGAGACACCTACAAAGTGCTCACATGAGAAACGTTTCCAACCGATTTCTCATACACAAACAGCAGTTGACCGGCGTTGCCTGGTGAAACGTTGTTGTGATGCCTCGTGTAAGGAGGAGAAATGCGTACCATCACGTTTCCGACTTTGATAAAGGTCGGATAGTAGCCTATCGCGATTGCGGTTTATTGTATCGCGGCATTGCTGCTCGCGTTGGTCGAGATCCAATGACCGTTAGCGGAATATGGAATCGGTGGCTTCAGGAGGATAATACGGAACGCTGTGCTGGATCCCACCGGCCTCGTATCACTAGCAGTCGAGATGACAGGTATCTTATCCGCATGGCTCTAACGAATCGTGCAGCCATGCCTGGATCCCTGAGACAACAGGTGGGGACGTTTGCAAGACAACAACCATCTGCACGATCAGTTCGACGACGTTGGCAGCAGCATGGACTATCAGCTCGGAGACCATGGCTGCGGTTACCCTTGACACTTAATCACAGACAGGAGCGCCTGCGGTGGTGTACTCAACGACGAACATGGGTGCACGAATGGCAAAAGGTCATTTTTTCGGATGAATGCAGGTTCTGTTTACAGCATCATGATGGTCGCATCCGTGTTTGGCGATATCGCGATGAACGCGCATTGGAAAGATGTATTCGTCATCGCCATGCTGGCGTATCTCCCGGCGTGATGGTACGGGGTGCCATTGGTTACACGTCTCGGTCACCTCTTTTTCGCATTGACGGCACTTTGAACAGTGAATGTTACATTTCAGATGTGTTACGACCCGTGGCTCTACCCTTCATTCGGTCCCTGCGAATCCCTACATTTCAGCAGGATAATGCTCGACCGCATGTTGCAGGTCCTGTACGGCCCTTTCTGGATACAGAAAATGTTTGACTGCTGCCCTGGCCAGCATATTCTCCAGATCTCTCACCAAATGAAAACGTCTGGTCAATGGTGGCTGAGCAAGTGGCTCGTCACAATACGCCAGTGACTACTCTTGATGAACTGTGGTATCGTGTTGAAGCTGCATAGGCATCTGTTCATGTACACGCCATCCAAGCTCTGGTTCACTCAATGCCCAGGCGTATACAGGCCGTTATTACGGCCAGGGGAGGTTCTTCTGGGTACTGATTTCTCAGGATCTATGCACCCAAATTGCGTGAAAATGCAATCACATGCCAGTTCTAGTATAATACATTTGTCCAATGAATACTCGTTTATCATCTGCATTTCTTCTTGGTGTTGCAATGTTAATGGCCAGTAGTGTGGTAATGAAGAGTCATGCGAACTTGAGCATAGGACAAAATAAAATACGTTGATGACAAACTCAGAGAAACCACAAAGGTTACTGCCGGAAAAATACTGGATGTGGAATACAATCTTCCCCTCTGGGTAATATTGCATGAAAAACCTATTGGAGTTACAGAACAATTAGAAAAGGAAAATGCCAGGTTTGGGGATTAAAAGAAAAGCACGACAATCCGATCACTCCCTATATGTGGCAGCCACTGCTCCACTCGCTCCCACAGACGCCACGAAATCAAGATTGCAGCTACACAAGAAAGGTACCGTTCGTCAAATCTAAGGCCGAGGAAGACACAAAGCATATACAGAGGCACTTTACACAGGTAATTGATCCGAAGAAAAAAACGATCAGAATCAAGAAAATGAAGGCAGCAAACAATGTAGGCTACTGACAACTGAAACAGAAACAGAAGAGTGACACAAGAAAGTGACACAAAATTAAGAGCTAAATAGAGGAATGGTGTGAACACCACCCAGGAAACGGTGTCGCTAGTGAAACTGTTAATGTCCCAGTTATCATGCCACAATGTGAACTAATTGAGTATACATCCGAACTGAGCTTGGAGCGAACTGCAAATAGAACGCAATTATTGCTAGAAACAAAGACCAGATATAAACCTTGTCCACGGGGGAGGCTTGCAGTACAATAGGTGCTCGAGGTAAATCCGAAAGTCAGAACACAGTTTATTACAGAGAAAAGAATATAGAGTGGGTTTCAATCAATCGTTGTGAATGACTACTTTCCAGTCAACAAACGCCATAATAACTGACATTACCAAGACACAATGCGAGTTGTGTACTGAAAAATACCGAAATCTTCCCACTATGCAGAATCTGACCATGTAAAAAGGATTCTTCAAATAGCAAACGAGGGGCGTTTCACGTGCAAGAAGAATTAAACCATTCAGCCAACGAGTTAAAGACTGTGTGAAATACCAAATGTTCTTCGAGCGAGAACTAAAAGAACTGAATATGTATTCTGAACGATTGAGTTATCTCCTAACACAGGAAACCACTGAGTAACTTCAAAGATAGGAAGTAGTTGAAACACTGCCCAAAATAATTTTACTAAATACGATCCCTTTGATCGAACAGATTACAAAATTACGTGTCATATTTGTAATAAGCTTTGACCTCCCTAAAAAAGAAAGCGGGATGCGGAAAGAGCCAATATGAAGGGTAAAACGAGAAAAGACAGAGCCACACAAACTGAAAATGTGACTGACCTTAACTGACGGTGTAGAAAATGAGATAGACAATAAAAAGGACAGTAATGAGAATAACAGAAAATAGGAATGAAGTTTCTGGAAGTGATCAAAGAGATAGGAAAGCATGCAACAGACAGCGTATCTACCTCTATACAAGGAAGAGTTAAATTCAAATTCAGAAGAAGACTTAAATAAAAATTCAGGACAAGTTCAAAGTGCAACGAATGCAGGGTGTGAAAAGAGAGATAAAGTTCCACTTTCCTAGACGGGCCGAGCGGATCCGACCTACCGCCGTGTCATCCTTTGCCAGTTACGTCATAGGATGCGGTTTGGAAGGCCATATAGTCAAAATACTGCTCTCCCGGTTGCCGTCGGATGTATCGACCTTACAACCGCTGCTAATCATTCCAGTAATTCCTCACTAGGTCTCAGCAGGCTGAGGACTCTCTGTACCAGTCCTCCCAGCAAGGAAAATCCCAGTGAGTGCCGAGAATCGAACTCGGGTGTCCCACGCAGCAGTAAGGCGCACTGATCACTTCTGTTACAGAGGCGGACGAATGCTGGAAGTAACAGCACATATGACGCTCTAGTAGCGGTGTGTGACAGCATGCAACAGGTAACAGAGGAAGATTATGAAAATAAACAGCTCGTAGGAGAACCTACAGATGACAACAAGAATCACGAACAGAATATAAACAAGGATGAACGTAATAAGAGAAATCGAAGACGTTTCTTGTAGGACCCGCAGCCTTATCACGAAACGTGTGAAAACGCAATAAGACTAGCTGAACTGAAAGACACGCATGTGTTAAACATAACAATAAGACATCTGGTTAGACAGTATCATCCAAAAGGCTCTACCATAAATTTTTCTGGCACGATGGAAGTTAAACATATTCAGCTCAGTCCCACCAACTTGCCTCGACGACAGGGGAGCTATAGACCCTTCTTGGCGTTATCTTGAAGAGGAGGCAGAAGACACTTGCTATTGAGCACCTTTAAAAGCAGTTAGTGATGACACATGGACGAACTGTATATGATTACAGATTAGAATGGCCCCATAACTATTCTCACTAGGCTCCCGTAGCATTCACATATAATTAACTAAAAAAAGAACGTAGACAAATAGTTAAAATATGGCAGATAAATGCGATGCGCAGCACCACAGTGACGCAAGAACTCAGGGAAGTGTCAGAAGAGACGAACCAACAGATACTGTCCATAGCGGAGTCATAGTCCAAAAATTAGGCATTAGCCCACATGCCAGACACTGGACAGACACACACAGTAACTTCAGGTCAGCATTCAATGGCTGGCGCTGTGATACCGGATAAAAAATGAAAACGACAAAGATACATCAACTGTGTATTAGAACACGCGTAGACAATAGAAATAATGATTGTTGTTCGAAAATGTTACGTAAACAATCAATATTTTCAGTACAGTCAGGAGATACAACCACATACAGAAAGTGAAAAACAGTAGCAATACTGTATCGAAACGACAGAAACATTTTTGTAAAGGACTAACGCAAAATCAACATTGTGGCACAGAAGAGTAACTGATGAAAGAGGACTCTGCTTCGGGACGCCATACGAGAACTTGGGCTTCATGTCATGAATAGGCCTCTTAACCCGCCTACTTTCCAATGTCGTGCAGATGCAGCAATAAACAGAACTGTCACCCTCGCAAACTCTAAAGTTAGTGAGCTAATTGCCCACTGGTAGGTCTGCGACGGACTTACAACTTACAATCATAATCTCAGTTACTTCACAACTACAGTTGCAATAATACAGTTAGAAGCTAACATCCAATCCGAGCGAATACACAATCTATGCAAAGCGAACTGGGAATTTATAAAGTCAGAATTCAAGTTACAGCCACTGACACGAAGTAGATTTGACGTTGAAACCAAAGCCAACGAACTGGTGCGAGCATTGCAGCGGCGCAAGACGAGACAATCTTCAAGACTCTTAGCAAGGCATGCGAGAAATACTAGTAGATATCCCTTGGATAATCAGAACGACAAAGAAACTTGTATTCCTATCGAACAGTCAAAAAAGAAAGTAAAGACTTAACACACCAAACAAGAGCAGAAAAATGGGAGACATACTTCTAGGACCAAATGCGATTTCCACACAACGTTGAAACAAAGTCCGATCACTCACTGGATTATCGACCTTGACAAGACTGTGCGGGAGGGACTGAGAATTCTGCTGAAAGACCATAAGTTAGAAGACACAGATTACCATCGTTGCCTCCTCTCTGAATTACTAGAACTGCATGTGAATTAGCGAACTGTGATTTAATTTATCCGGGAGGAAATGAAGCTGGCAATAATGAAGTTAAACGGGTTGGTTGGTTGGTTTGGGGAAGGAGACCAGACAGCGTGGTCATCGGTCTCATCGGATTAGGGAAGGATGGGGAAGGAAGTCGGCCGTGCCCTTTCAGAGGAACCATCCCGGCATTTGCCTGGAGCGATTTAGGGAAACCACGCAAAACCTAAATCAGGATGGCCGGACGCGGGATTGAACCGTCGTCCTTCCGAATGCGAGTCCAGTGTCTAACCACTGCGCCACCTCGCTCGGTAGTTAAACAGGAAGTAAGAACTTGGGACAGAGAGAATAATGGCAGAAGAGTAACATCACGTAACAGGCGGAATTGTTCCATATCTAACAGTGTTATTAAACAAATGTCGTTTGCAGGGACAGGTGCCCAAAATTGGAAAATCTCGAAAATATCAGGTTTCTGTGATGTTGGCATAGAACCATCACTGAACTAGCTTCACACTATGACAAGCACTAGAGGCTGCATCGCCTACGAAACGAACTGTTAAATATACTATCTGCCAATACAAGGGCCTAAATTAGAGGAATATAGTACGGAAGGTGTTGAAGTACATAGTATTTGATGCCTAGAAAGTAAGATAACGATAGAGCAAAGTAGACAGTTGACATGTTACTAAACGGAACATTATCAAGATCGAGAAACCTGACAATCAGAATGGATCACCAATCTGTGGAGAGAAAAGAAGCAGACATCTACCTTGGTATAAACATCGACATAAACCAAGCCTTTCATAAACACGTGGAAATGGTTTGTCAGAAGGGCATTAAAATCCTGAGAAAGATACAATTAACTGGTGAAAGAAGCTTTCAGCTGCCTTTAAATGCAATAGTAACGTACCGCAACGCAATATTAATCGTTGTTGTGGGTTACGGGTCGAGGATATGGGTTCATAGAGCTACAACATCAGCCACATTAATGTGACCACCGCCTATGTTCCAAATCAGAGTGCAAAAACCACTTACAGACAGCAGGTAGTAGTACTTTCAGAAGAGAATATATAAAGTGTGTCGGGGAACGTAGGAAACAGTGCAGTACTCGTAACGCGGAAACGGACAGATTTATCTGACGTCCAGAATTACATGATATGATCATTGGCTTTCGGACCGAATGTGAAAGCATTTCGGAAACGGCATCGTTTGTAAACTGTTCGCTTGCCGCCTTGGTTAAAGTATAACATAAATTTCTTCACCTGTATTCTTAGACGCCCGTAACTTATTGTCTCCACATAAATTCAATCGCACAGCTCTGCTGTTCTCTCCAGAGGCAGAAAACCAGAGTCTCTCCTTTTCGATCGATGCCCTGAACTGTTCTCCCTTCTCTTGGTCCATCCTGCTCCTAAGAAAACCTCTTCCAAGACCAACATCCACCATCATAACTCTTCAGTCAGCGAGAGCTCGTGCAGCACCCCATCGGGCTACACACTTCGTACAACTCTTTGACGTATGTGCAAACTCTTACACTAACGATTCTGTAAATAAAATAGTATTCTAATTGTTATATCAAGTCACTACAGTGTCTGCTGACAACAAATCTTATAATTTTTAATTATATATCTCATCAACATTTATCTATTTGTGCTTCTAGCACACTTTCATTCATATTGTAATGATCAATAAATCGATTCACTAATAACTACATGCTGCTTCTTTATATCATTGTATTGTGAAGAACGATCTGGTTCGATACCCTTTAACATATAAACTTAATAATATACACTCCTGGAAATTGAAATAAGAACACCGTGAATTCATTGTCCCACGAAGGGGAAACTTTATTGACACATTCCTGGGGTCAGATACATCACATGATCACACTGACAGAACCACAGGCACATAGACACAGGCAACAGAGCATGCACAATGTCGGCACTAGTACAGTGTATATCCACCTTTCGCAGCAATGCAGGCTGCTATTCTCCCATGGAGACGGTCGTAGAGATGCTGGATGTAGTCCTGTGGAACGGCTTGCCATGCCATTTCCACCTGGCGCCTCAGTTGGACCAGCGTTCGTGCTGGACGTGCAGACCGCGTGAGACGACGCTTCATCCAGTCCCAAACATGCTCAATGGGGGACAGATCCGGAGATCTTGCTGCACGGGATACATGCGGACGTGCATTGTCCAGTTGGAACAGCAAGTTCCCTTGCCGGTCTAGGAATGGTAGAACGATGGGTTCGATGACGGTTTGGATGTACCGTGCACTATTCAGTGTCCCCTCGACGATCACCAGTGGTGTACGGCCAGTGTAGGAGATCGCTCCCCACACCATGATGCCGGGTGTTGACCCTGTGTGCCTCGGTCGTATGCAGTCATGATTGTGGCGCTCACCTGCACGGCGCCAAACACGCATACGACCATCGTTGGCACCAAGGCAGAAGCGACTCTCATCGCTGAAGACGACACGTCTCCATTCGTCCCTCCATTCACGCCTGTCGCGACACCACTGGAGGGGGGCTGCACGATGTTGGGGCGTGAGCGGAAGACGGCCTAACGGTGTGCGGGACCGTAGCCCAGCTTCATGGAGACGGTTGCGAATGGTCCTCGCCGATACCCCAGGAGCAACAGTGTCCCTAATTTGCTGGGAAGTGGTGGTGCGGTCCCCTACGGCACTGCGTAGGATCCTACGGTCTTGGCGTGCATCCGTGCGTCGCTGCGGTCCGGTCCCAGGTCGACGGGCACGTGCACCTTCCGCCGACCACTGGCGACAACATCGATGTAGTGTGGAGACCTCACACCCCACGTGTTGAGCAATTCGGCGGTACGTCCACCCGGCCTCCCGCATGCCTACTATACGCCCTCGCTCAAAGTCCGTCAACTGCACATACGGTTCACGTCCACGCTGTCGCGGCATGCTACCAGTGTTAAAGACTGCGATGGAGCTCCGTATGCCACGGAAAACTGGCTGACACTGACGGCGACGGTGTACAAATGCTGCGCAGCTAGCGCCATTCGACGGCCAACACCGCGGTTCCTGGTGTGTCCGCTGTGCCGTGCGTGTGATCATTGCTTGTACAGCCCTCTCGCAGTGTCCGGAGCAAGTATGGTGGGTCTGACACACCGGTGTCAATGTGTTCTTTTTTCCATTTCCAGGAGTGTATATATCTCATCAACATTTATCTATTTGTGTTTCTAGCGCACTTTCATTCATATTGTAATGATCAATAAATCGATTCACTAATAACTACATGCTGCTTCTTTATATCATTGTATTGTGAAGAACGATCTGGTTCGATACCCTTTAACATATAAATTTAATAATATAGAATATTTAACAAGGACAATATAATACTCGTTTATTCATCTCGATGGTAGCTACTATATTATGCCTTTACCTGCCATATGGTTTATAGTGTATCATAAAATTATTTATCACTTAGTAAGTGTAAACATCAGTGGTGGAATGAATGGATTAATTGTAATTACGTTTATGATTGCAGATGGCAATTTTTTAATATTTATCGTACTCTGTTTATTGATTTGATGCTCTTGCATTTACTGTACGAGTCTTCCTAATCATATTTCGTGATCATTAAGGTGTTTACGGCCTCTGCTGTTAGCCAGCTGTATATTTTAGGGTCCAGCTACCTGCAGTCCTTCACGGCTCTTCTGCGGCCGCCTGTAATCGCTCTGCTGGTGAAACCCGGCCGCTTGCTCGCGTTAATCTTTTCATTTTCCGTAGACCTCCTGCATACTTGCTTAGCAGAAACTATTTCCCAGCTTCGAGCGTTCTGCTCATATTTACTCAGACTCGAAACCCACCTAAGCCTCTGTTATGTTTCACTGAAGTCGCGGGATTCTCTCAAGACTCGTTGAGTTACATTCTCCTATTTTTATTTTCTTTCTTTATTTATTTTTTCAGATGAACAATCGATCTGTACCCATAACGGTTTTAATGATGGAACTTTAAACACTTTAAAGGCTACATCTCAAGAAACAGAAGAGGCAGTAATATGTGGTTCACCTAACCATCAAAAACATTTTCCGACATGTGTTTACATGCACGTATTTCTTACATCTGTACTTCAGTGTAAACTTCCGGACAATGATGTGTGTCCTGTGACTGGTTACTTTGGAGTGACAGTCAACAAACAATATTTTGTTTTCCTTGACTTCCTTTTTCTAGTCTGGCTGAGACAGTTCGTTCACACTTCTCTTCAAAATCAGGATATTCATATCAATTGAAATTGAAAACATTATATGACAGGATCCCAGAATATCAATCTACCAAACTTCATAAAGAATGTTTCTTGAAATGACGGAACTTTGAGATTCAGTTAAAACACTCTAATCCTATTTTCGAAAGAATCGAGAACCAGATACTAAGATGCTTGCTTGACGTGGCATCATTTCTTGGTCAAAGACGCTGGTCTTCAGAGGTTGATCTTATAAAACTGAATGTCCAGATAATGGAAATTTCCTTGAGTCACTATGATCCTATGAATGAATTTATTTATGGTTGTGCTCGTCATTCCAGGAGTGCTATCTTGGAACAGAGAGAAAATGCGAAATTTGTTCAATTACTGTTAATGCAACTCCTGATTCAAGTTATGTTGAACAGATAACATTCATCCGGCGTCATGTTTGGCCCAGTAAGGAAATAAATGAACGGTTTTGGTATTGGTAGATTATATCAGAAAAGAGCTGCTGCACGTTTAATTCGATTAACACTTGTGAAAAACTCAATTCCTGTGAGTGAATGCCACGAACAAGGTTACAATAAGGGAAGTAATATGAATGGGGCACATAAAGGAGCTAGTGCAGTGGAACCCTCTTGCAAAAATTTGTCCCTGTCATTGTCATAGCTTTAACTTAGGCGAAGCACATGCAACTGAGAGTTGTCATAAAGCAGATATTCAGACTGTTTCAACAATTTTACAACCTGTTAAATTACAGTACACAACGCTGGCAAATTCTCAAGCAGTGTGTTGGAAGTTCTTTATATTCCGTACCTGATACCTACTGCAGTGCTTTAGTTGACCAGTTTTAGGTCACTTGCGTAAGATTTCCATATACTGTTGAAAAAATCAGTAAGTCGAATTTGTCAGACGTAACACTTTGCGGTACGAGGTGTTTTGGATTATGTGAAATTTTTCAAGGGTTTATACATGACATAAATTTGGCTAGAGTTGTTGGTTCCAGTTGACTACAGGGAAAAATTGCTACGAGCTCGAAATTTGATGTTGAGCTAAGAAACAATGAGTACTGAATGCCAAAAATATCTTCGCGAAAACTGGGGAACTATTCTCTGTTAATCTAAAGTTGTCGCCAGTGTCGTTAATTAGAAAAGGGCACACGAAGAACAGGAAATCATTTCTTGATAAAAACGAGAATGAAATGTCAGGTATGACTTCAGAAGATTTAGTCAGGATAAATGTTTTTCATGTCTTTATTGACAGTCTAATACTAACAATACGTTATGAAGCAGTGAAGATTTTAGATGAACATTTAGGTTTTTATGGAAATACTGACAGATGGCAGACGATCAGACCGCCGAGTTCTTGCAAGTTATTTGTATTAAATACGAGAATGATCTCACAACAGATCTAGACAAATAATTTCATTATCTGAAAACAATTCATACTTCAGAGTTTGAAGACAGTAGCTTGAAGAAATTACTTTGTAACTATTAGGTCTCTCGAATAATAACATGACCTTAAAATATCATGCTTCTTTGCTAATGTATGTTCAGCTTTTTGCATCTTTTGCACTCTTCCACAGGTATGTAGCTGAAGCAGAAAGGTCATTCAGCACTCTGGCTAGTGTAAGAAATTGGCTCCGATCAAAAACGTCTCAAAGATTTGGGAACTTTGACAACTGAATCTAATTTATTAAGGGAACTATACTTTAATAATATTATTCAAACGTTTTCAGAACGAATGGCTCGCAGAGCACACTGCGAGTGTTATAGCCAAACTGGTTACGATGTATTATGCATTCCAGGGCTCATTGTGGTTTACATGCGAGCGCGGTGATGTCTGTTTACTGAAATGTGTGGGCATACCTGGAAATGACCGAGTACAGGACTCCATGCCGCATCGTTACTGACAACAGACATTCGCCTATGTACTAATCAGTACAAATCAGTATAATACTCAAGCTTTTGTTTTAAAGTGAAGTGAAAGTAAATTAAACAAATTTGAAAAGAAAATTAATTCAAGTGTATACCCTTTTTACAATACATTAAATGAATACGCATTTGCTAACAAGGAAAACCATTAACTGTTGACTGGAATGACGACAATGAAAATTTGTGCTGGACCGGGACTAGAACCCGCAGTTCTCGCTTATCGGGAGCTGTCGCCTTACCATTTGGCTGTCTGCGCACAACTCAGGGCTGGACCCAAATTTCCATGTGTCTACGACCTGTACCTTTTAACAGTAATTCATTACTGAGTAGCATCAGTCGTGTGAGGTTTTTCTCTTGTCAGGAAGGCCTTGGCCGAGCTAACGGTAGTGGTCTCGTATTCCTGATAACCGTCTACATCACTACTTTCCAAACCAGTATTTTTTATTGTTCTTTCAGTCATATTGAATGAGAGCGTCATGGCGCTGATATTCTTTCTTGATTTATTTAATCTCTGTAAACACATTCATGATTCTTCCAGTTGGTGTGTTAGTTCTTTCAGACCTGCGATGGGAAATTGGAGACAGGGTTTACGACCATTTTTTGTTTTGTTTTGATTGTAATAGAACATTATGAAGTTATAACATAAAACCTATTCATAGTTTTCTGATATAATGACATAAAATTAAACCTATTTTTGAACTAAGCAGTATCCAGAAATGCGGCTTATTGAACTCATATTGGAATGAAGGAAACTATACATTGTAATAAAAGTACTGTAACGATTTCATTGGAAAATGAGTGTGAGAGATCAAACACGATCTTAGCAGTGGCGCATCACCCAATTGTGTTACAAACTGTTTTTATTATATGAAATTATTGTAAGCAAATTCAATGAAAATTTGCAAAACACATTTATAAATGTTATTTAAACAATATTTAACGGCAATCTGTTGTCATTTAAGGGGGGCACAATTGCATTGAAATGCTGAATTATTCATTTATGAACAAACCTGTGGTGTGCGTACTGTAAGACCTTCAGTACACCCACCATCAGATTATTTGACTTGTCGCTCTAACGAAGTAGGCGAGTGTCAGCAATATGCCTCATGGTCTTATCGTGGCGTGTTTATCTTCTGCCGTTAGGTCAGACGATAGAAATGCCACTTGCACGCTTAGAGTGGCAGATTGACGGTGACCAACTTTAAACAGAACTTGATTAATTTTCACACACATGTATTAAAATAATAACAAGCATAAACATTACTTAACTGGATTCTGGATGCTATTTAGAATTGACAATCTGAAGTTCCTTTGGTCTTGGTATGTTAACCTCATTCTCACATATCTCTGATACTTGACAAAGTGTCCATACATTTCTCTTCGTGGCTATGTACAGGAATATGATAATCTTATTAGGTGCAGACGGAAACTTGACTATAGACTGATACAGACTAATGCAGACTGGTACAGACTGGTGCAGACAAATGCAGAGTGACTAATCGGTGGTCTGTACCCTCGTTATAATACCTCGCGCATTCAGGTATCACTGTGCGAGTGTGATCCGCGAGGAGAAAAGGTTCTACTTTAGCAGCAATCTCATTGGCTGCATTACATATTAACACGCGGTTCGGCGGAAGCAGAATTTGGTCCATCTCTAAGGCAGCGCCATCTTGTAGTGTGGAGACAGATGAGCGCTGCGCCTGCGCTGTTGTGCTTAGCGGGGCGCGCTGTAGTGGGAAAGTTGTGTATGCGCTAACTACGCAGAACTATGTACACAACGAAACCTCAATTTATATTTATTCTGCACAGTCCGAGTGTAACGGAACGTGGCGACAGGAAGGCCATCCGGCCACCCCTTAAATGTAACCATGTGAAATCCGACCTTAGCCAAGATGGCCTTGCGATAAATGATGGACAAAGGCGCTAGGGACAGAAGAAGAAGAGTCCGAGTGTGATGGAATGTTTATAATATTTTTTCATTCAAATATTGTTTTAATATATTATTTTTGTGCAGGAAATGGTCGGGTTGGGTCAGACAATGTCCATAGAAAATGAAATGTATTTTTGGTGGGGATGGCTTTCAGCCAATGAGAGTTAGACAGTGGATTCTAGTGGAGACGGACACTTTGCGAGTGGCGCGCTCAGGGCAGCGATTCTGGACACTTTTGCTTGCGTTCTTGAAGAAGGTAGATTTGACAGCTACATAATGCGTTTTTCAGCCGAGTGGGTGATTGATTCTGGGCTATGAACGGCCGCTACAATAGCTTAACTTTTGGTGAGACTTAGTTTTCGTGAAGTCTGAATGTTCTCCTGTGCAGAACTCTAGTTTTTTCCGATTGGGTTACAGAATTGAGAATATACAGAGTATGACTTTTTGCTCGTGTGTGATAGTATAACTGGTCATACTGAACTCTGAATTATTTTGAGCTGACGGATATTTCATGTACTGTGATCACGGAATGGACTTAGTTTTTCACGCGTCTCGTATGAAAATTTAGCTTGCGGATTCTGCGTAGCGCTCTCAACTCAACTGCACTGCATTTTATAAAGTTATTTCCTACATGTATTTTAACTGGGTATCGTAAGAGAACTTTCCTTTTATTTTGAGATATACTTTCTTGAATAAACATTATTCAAAATAATTCTTTGTCATCTTCATCAGTTCAAACTATAGAATACAACACTCTTTATTAATTTTTCATTTATCTTTTACTTTATTTCTGTGTATTTGATTAATTCGTACTTCTAGCGACTGCATAAACTGTTTGACTGCAGGGTCGCAGCTACAAGTTACTACACTCCTGGAAATGGAAAAAAGAACACATTGACACCGGTGTGTCAGACCCACCATACTTGCTCCGGACACTGCGAGAGGGCTGTACAAGCAATGATCACACGCACGGCACAGCGGACACACCAGGAACCGCAGTGTTGGCCGTCGAATGGCGCTAGCTGCGCAGCATTTGTGCACCGCCGCCGTCAGTGTCAGCCAGTTTGCCGTGGCATACGGAGCTCCATCGCAAACACTGGTAGCATGCCGCGACAGCGTGGACGTGAACCGTATGTGTAGTTGACGGAATTTGAGCGAGGGCGTATAGTGGGCATGCGGGAGGCTGGGTGGACGTACCGCCGAATTGCTCAACACATGGGGCGTGAGGTCTCCACAGTACATCGATGTTGTCGCCAGTGGTCGGCGGAAGGTGCACGTGCCCGTCGACCTGGGACCGGACCGCAGCGACGCACGGATGCACGCCAAGACCGTAGGATCCTGCGCAGTGCCGTAGGGGACCGCACCGCCACTTCCCAGCAAATTAGGGACACTGTTGCTCCTGGGGAATCGGCGAGGACCATTCGCAACCGTCTCCATGAAACTGGGCTACGGTCCCGCACACCGTTAGGCCGTCTTCCGCTCACGCCCCAACATCGTGCAGCCCGCCTCCAGTGGTGTCGCGACAGGCGTAAATGGAGGGACGAATGGAGACGTGTCGACTTCAGCGATGAGAGTCGCTTCTGCCTTGGTGCCAATGATGGTCGTATGCGTGTTTGGCGCCGTGCAGGTGAGCGCCACAATCAGGACTGCATACGACCGAGGCACACAGGGCCAACACCCGGCATCATGGTGTGGGGAGCGATCTCCTACACTGGCCGTACACCACTGATGATCGTCGAGGGGACACTGAATAGTGCACGGTACATCCAAACCGTCATCTAACCCATCGTTCTACCATTCCTAGACCGGCAAGGGAACTTGCTGTTCCAACAGGACAATGCACGTCCGCATGTATCCCGTGCCACCCAACGTGCTCAGCTACCCTGCCCAGCAAGATCTCCGGATCTGTCCCCCATTGAGCATGTTTGGGACTGGATGAAGCGTCGTCTCACGCGGTCTGCACGTCCAGCACGAACGCTGGTCCAACTGAGGCGCCAGGTGGAAATGGCACGGCAAGCCGTTCCACAGGACTACATCCAGCATCTCTACGATCGTCTCCATGGGAGAATAGCAGCCTGCATTGCTGCGAAAGGTGGATATACACTGTACTAGTGCCGACATTGTGCATGCTCTGTTGCCTGTGTCTATGTGCCTGTGGTTCTGTCAGTGTGTTCATGTGATGTATCTGACACCAGGAATGTGTCAATAAAGTTTCCCCTTCCTGGGACAATGAATTCACGGTGTTCTTATTTCAATTTCCAGGAGTGTATTTGCAGCGAGCCAGCTGGTGGGCATGAAACACTGTAGAGCTATTCTTGTTTAAACAGAGCCGTGCATAGCCTAGTTACCTAAAGTACGAGAAACATCAAGTAAAGTCGCAGTTGGTTTATTTGTGTGAGAAGCTACTACCCAACAGGGGAAAACCATTAGCTTACGTCGTATTTTAATCACAATATATGATGGTTTATTTCACATTTCTGTTTCGTCTTAGAACACCAACAATTCACAAAGAAAGTTCTCCTCATACTAAAGATGGCTTATGTATAAGAACATATTTTTCATGATAACCACAATTCACGGAGAAGCTACTACCCAACAGGGGAAAACCATTGCATTACGTCGTATTTTAATCACAATATATGATGGTTTATTTCATATTTCTGTTTCGTCTTAGAACACCAACAATTGATAAAGAAAGTTCTCCTCATACTAAAGAGGGCTTATGTATAAGAACATCTTTTTCATGATAACCACAATTCACAGAGCACGCATCTAAACACGAGACGCAATGTTCTCACATACATGTTGTCAACTTCTGTTTGAGACAAAGAACAAGGTGCTTGGCGCACAAGTTACGTACTAGATGTTGCCTCAACCAGGACTCTAAATGAACTGACTAATGTGGGCGGAATTTGTTCTATACATTAGAACATGAGTTGCTGGAATGCTCTAAAAACGGTAATGGTTCAAATTACTGTTTTTATTGAGTTCCTGTTTTTCAGTAGTGAATTATTTGAACAAAGCTATGTCTTTTGAAGTTTTCGAAAATATAAGGATAAAATTCGTAACAGTTTTTATTAAATAATTATGAAATATAATTTTTAGTTTTTAAATACGGCAAATATGTAAGACTGTTTGGCTTTTCTACTGTGTGATGGTTTTATAAAATATTAAGTCTGTTGTTGATAAACAACAGTTTTCTATTTGCTGAATAAAGGTGTCCTGAACAATTACGTAAATGATGGCTTGGTAGCTATGCGAAACATGTGGCCTTTTTGGTATTTCATGCAGTGTAGAATCTATAGAAAAACTAATTTTCTTGGCACAAGATTAATTCACAGAAATATGCAAACTACCATGTTGTGTACACGTTTGGGAAGATAGAAGGTTTACCAAGTACACCAGAGTATGGCATAAAGATTTGGAAAACATGAACAGCAAAATCTGCAGCTGAAAATGTGATTGGATACTGATGACAAGAAATTAGTACTGCTAATTTCGGTTATCCTAAGAAGCTGCCGTGTTACGAACCAGGATAGTATTGCCGGCGTACACTAAAAATTCGTCCTGGAAGCCGAGCCGCCAGTATCAATGACCAGTAGACTGGCAGCTAGTGGGAAATGCTGAGCGAGTTACGGCAGACACAGAAGCTATTGCAGGACGGGGGTGTGAGCGAGCTCCCAAGTCTGCAAGGAAAGCGTAATGGTATCATGAAAGACGAGAGACACACTCTGAGCCGTGCACAGATCGCGTTTATCCCATTGATTGTTTGTCAACTTCTGTTACAGTACTACCGCCTCGTTTTCTTATTCCATTTACTGGCATCACAAACTTCCTGCCTTGCTTGCCCGTGAGTGGCAGCAGCAGTGCGTATCGATAAGTACACTGTCGTAGATGCTCTGCAGTGAGCGATAGTATTTCCGGGTCGTGGTGTGTCTGGCAGTCAATTAGGGACAGACCAGCAGTGCAGTCGGGGCGCAGCAGCAGTGAAGTCTGGGCGCAGCAGCAGTGAAGTCAGAGCGCCGGTGAGGCGCCGACAGCCAGTGCTCGCCGACCGCTGGCGACACACATCAACTGTCCGACGGAGGGAGATTGGAGCGGGACGATCGTTGGTTGGTCGTTCGGTTGGTCGTCTCATGGGCCGACGTATATTTGGTCCTTCACCATTTGTGGGCCTGGGTGTAAGATTCTTTAGGCCTTCAGCCTAATTTAAAGAACTGTTTCACGTAAGACCTTTGGCATTTTAAAGGTTTTAATGTTGTTGGAATTTTAAGTGTTGAGCCTTCAGCCGATTTGGGTTTCTTTTTCTCTGTAGGCCTTCAGCCTAGTTCAAAGAACTGTTTCGCGTAAGGCCTTTGGCGTTTTAAAGGTTTTAATGTTGTTGAATGTTAGGTGTTGGGCCTTCAGCCGATTTGAGTTTGTTTTTCTCTGTAGGCCTTCAGCCTAGTTCAAATAACTGTTTCACGTAAGGCCTTTGGTATTAAAAAAAAATTAATGTTATGGAGTTTTATGTGTAAGGCCTTCAGCTGATTAGAATTTAACTTGTTTGCTCTTGAAGTGTCTGATTCCTTGAGCCTTCAGCCTAACTAAGGAACTGTTTTAAGATAAGGCTTTGCCTTTTAAATTTCTGTTTTGGTTGAGTTTTGCCTAATTAAGAACTGTTTTACGTAAGGCTTTTGTTCTTTTTTTTTTAAAAAAATAATATTGTTTAGCTGTAAGTGTTGCGGTTTTAGCCGATTTTGAATTCCAATTGTTTGCTCTGAAAATCTCAGATTCTTTGGGCCTTGACCCTAAATAAAGAACTGTTGTATGATAAGGCTTGCCTTTTAAAATTTTCTGATTATGCTTGTGTTTTAAGTTATTGGTCTTCAGCCGTTTTTAAATTAAAGTGGCTTTCAGCCGGTAATTAAGTCCTAAAGATTACAGCTGTCTGTTTAAAATAAAAAAAAAGGGGTCTTGTAATGTTTGATCAAATAATAAAGTTGTGTGTAGGAGTGTAATCCAAAGCCTCTTATTTTGGCCTCTTTCCACAACCTACACTAGCCGTTCTGTCCTGCGGGTTTAGCAGGGCGTCTCACCGTCATACTAGTGACAAAGGAGAATGTCGTAAGGAGGCCTAGATACAACGTAGGAATAAGTATTCAGGTGCCGAACCAGCAGAAAATAGGTTCTGAAAGGTTGTTGCTAGTAGAGCTGACAGTGAAGGACAACCAGGACACACGATGCCATAGCCATCCCTCACTGCCGCAGAGCGCACGGGAAACGCCAGCACAAATACCCTACACTTCTTAACAGATGGCTGATTGCTGGATGCTGATTGCCGACTGCCCAGTGTGTTATCTAAGCCCCTGTGTCAGTTGCCGTTATCCAGTGAGCAGTGAGATGCAGGTGAACCGTGTCGTTTGCCACGGCTCCTCTTTTCCCTTCGTTTGTTTCTGTTTGAAGTTTCCGCGATTTCCTAGAGCGCGTTGCGGAGCCTCTGCGAGCGCGCTGGTAGCACGTCCGCTGGGAAGAGGAGCCGTGTGCCCTGCGGAGGGCGGACGAGGCAGTTGAGGCGATTGTTTGGCCCTGGACGACCGGTCCCTCTATGCTAAGTCTGGATGGGCCCAAAAACCCGGGGCGTGAGGGCACAAGTGGCCGTAATTCTGTGGACAACGTTTGGTTTCCGTTCATGGACTGGGGAAGCTGTGAAGTCCGTCTCCGGCTGTCAGTAACCTCCAGAAGGTGGTGTCGTCACTGTAAGTAAGATTTTTTATCCAGTTATTGCAACGGTCGTCGTCTGGCGGGGCCAATCTGCCGGTGTTGTGGGAGCTATTTATAACTGTGTGACAACGTTTCCCTGCTTTGAGTTTGTAATCGGAAATTGTCTTGCGTGTGTGTTACTGGCCCCTTGCATGATCGTGTATTTGAACGCCATGCTGACTTACTTGAGGCGCATGTCGTAAGGAAAATAAAATTTTGGCGGTGGACCTTCTGCAAGCCGTTGTTTTGCCATCGACGGCGTAGGTCACTGTGTGGATAAGCACGTTGTAAAATGTTTAAATAACCTTTTACTGTCTGGCGGAGGGAGAGAGTGAACTGTGGCCAATTAATTTTATGGATGACTGAATTGCAAGATTATGTTAATGTTCGATAACATCTGTTGTTTTTTTAGTACGTAGGCATATTTAACTTTAGTCGTTGTTATTGTGTATGTATTTTTGTGTTACGAAGTTTAGTCCCTATGGCATTTACAGGGTGTTTCAAAAATGACCAGTATAATTGAAACGGCAATAAAAACTAAACTAGCAGCGATAGAAATACACCGTTTGTTGCAATATGCTTGGGACAACAGTACATTTTCAGGCGGACAAACTTTCGAAATTACAGTAGTTACAATTTTCAACAACAGATGGCGCTGCAAGTGATGTGAAAGATATAGAAGACAACGCAGTCTGTGGGTGCGCCATTCTGTACGTCGTCTTTCTGCTGTAAGCGTGTGCTGTTCATAACGTGCAAGTGTGCTGAAGACAACATGGTTTATTCCTTAGAACAGAGGATTTTTCTGGTGTTGGAATTCCACCGCCTAGAACACAGTGTTGTTGCAACAAGACGAAGTTTTCAACGGAGGTTTAATGTAACAAAAGGACCGAAAAGCGATACAATAAAGGATCTGTTTGAAAAATTTCAACGGACTGGGAACGTGACGGATGAACGTGCTGGAAAGGTAGGGCGACCGCGTACGACAACCACA
This sequence comes from Schistocerca cancellata, assembly GCF_023864275.1. Taxonomy (NCBI): domain Eukaryota; kingdom Metazoa; phylum Arthropoda; class Insecta; order Orthoptera; family Acrididae; genus Schistocerca; species Schistocerca cancellata. Next base: position 694,002,621 of record NC_064631.1, read on the forward strand.
GAGGACAATGTGCAGCTAGTGCAGCAGGTGATCCGACAGCGGCCTCGGGTTTCCGTTCGCTGTGTTGCAGCTGCGGTCCAAATGACGCCAACGTCCACGTATCGTCTCATGCGCCAGAGTTTACACCTCTATCCATACAAAATTCAAACGCGGCAACCCCTCAGCGCCGCTACCATTGCTGCACGAGAGACATTCGCTAACGATATAGTGCACAGGATTGATGACGGCGATATGCACGTGGGCAGCATTTGGTTTACTGACGAAGCTTATTTTTACCTGGACGGCTTCGTCAATAAACAGAACTGGCGCATATGGGGAACCGAAAAGCCCCATGTTGCAGTCCAATCGTCCCTGCATCCTCAAAAAGTACTGGTCTGGGCCGCCATTTCTTCCAAAGGAATCATTGGCCCATTTTTCAGATCCGAAACGATTACTGCATCACGCTATCTGGACATTCTTCGTGAATTTGTGGCGGTACAAACTGCCTTAGACGACACTGCGAACACCTCGTGGTTTATGCAAGATGGTGCCCGGCCACATCGCAAGGCCGACGTCTTTAATTTCCTGAATGAATATTTCGATGATCGTGTGATTGCTTTGGGCTATCCGAAACATACAGGAGGCGGCGTGGATTGGCCTCCCTATTCGCCAGACATGAACCCCTGTGACTTCTTTCTGTGGGGACACTTGAAAGACCAGGTGTACCGCCAGAATCCAGAAACAATTGAACAGCTGAAGCAGTACATCTCATCTGCATTTGAAGCCATTCCGCCAGACACGTTGTCAAAGGTTTCGGGTTATTTCATTCAGAGACTAAGCCATATTATTGCTACGCATGGTGGATATGTGGAAAATATCGTACTATAGAGTTTCCCAGACCGCAGCGCCATCTGTTGTTGAAAATTGTAACTACTGTAATTTCGAAAGTTTGTCCACCTGAAACTGTACTGTTGTCCCAAGCGTATTGCAACAAACGGTGTATTTCTATCGCTGCTCGTTTAGTTTTTATTGCCGTTTCAAATATACCGGTCATTTTTGAAACACCCTGTATGTGCTCTATTTAATTATATTTAAGGTAGTGCTAGAGTTTCTGTTTGGTAATCCGCCTAGCCACGACTGATTTCGGTTGCTCGGTCTGTCTGAAATGTCGGTCCTATTGGGTAGAGACCGTTGTTGACTCGCTCTCCTCAGCTCCGAATTCCCGTATTCATACTACGACGGTAGCTCTGCCGGAATCTTATTTGCAGACGTTATCAATTTTTGTGAGCGCAAATAAAGCTACTTTTGCCTCTGTAATTTTCTTCCGCTGGCCAGCAAGCTTTGGTTAATGATTAAAGATCGCGAACTGGTCTTCGTCCAACCTAGTGGCCAGTGTTAGACTAGTTCCCTTTCCAGTTCGGGTAAATGTTTCCTTCTCCTCTTTCCCGAGCCACGTTGGGTTAATAGTTGCGCGTGCGCTGTGTTGGTAAACCGGCGTGTTCCACGTGACAACATTGTTATAGAACTGAAAGATTTGGATTTGATACATTTGGTAACACTTGACTTAATTATTTGCTATTGATGTTAATTCATTTAAATGAAGCTTCTTTAATCTGTGGTTATAATTCTTAATGAGTGATCGTCCTTAACAGTGTAACATTTAATGTACGTCTGATTGTCCCCTATGTCACCTACTGACTTCATTCAGAGACTGAAAAGGTGATCCTTGTTCAAGTTTATGGGACTTTATTAACCATTGATCTTTATCGTTTATGTTCTCAAAATATGTTTGTTAAAAGGAATAATCTGATTCTTATTGTTTATTAAGTAATTCTTAAGCTATACAGGCTGTTACAAAAAGGGACGGCCAAACTTTCAGGAAACATCCCTCACACACAAATGAAGAAAAGATGCTATGTGGGCAGGTGTCCGGAAACGCTTGATTTCCATGTTAGAGCTCATTTTAGTTTCGTTCTTTCACCTACGCTCAACGGAGCACGTTATCATGATTTCATACGGGACACTCTACCTGTGCTGCTGGAACATGTGCCTTTACAAGTACGACACAACATGTGGTTGATGCACGATGGAGCTCATGCACATTTCAGTCGATGTGTTCGTACGCTTCTCAACAACAGATTCGGTGACCGATGGATTGGTAGAGGCGGACCAATTCCATGGCCTCCACGCTCTCCTGACCTCAACCCTCTTGGGTTTCATTTATGGGGGCATTTGAAAGCTCTTGTCTACGGAACCCCGGTACCAAATGTAGAGACTCTTCGTGCTCCTATTGTGGACGGCTGTGATACAATACGCCATTCTCCAGGGCTGCATCAGCGCATCAGGGATTCCATGCGACGGAGGGTGGATGGATGTATCCTCGCTAACGGAGGACATTTTGAACATTTCCTGTAACAAAGTGTTTAAAGTCACGCTGGTACGTTCTGTTGCTGTGTGTTTCCATTCCACGATTAATGTGATTTGAAGAGAAGAAATAAAATGAGCTCTAACATGGAAAGTAAGAGTTTCCGGACACACGTGCACATAACATATTTTCTTTCTTCGTGTGAGGAATGTTTCCTGAAAGTTTGGCCGTACCTTTTTGTAACATCCTGTATAGAAAATATTTCGAGTGCATAATTTTCTCATTGTTACGCTTGCTTATACAAGGGCGATGTACTTGAGGACAATATTATGGAAATGGAAGAGGATGTAGATGAAGACGAAATGGGAGATAAGATACTGCGTGAAGAGTTTGACAGAGCACTGAAAGACCTGAGTCGAAACAAGGCCCCGGGAGTAGACAACATTCCATTTGAACTACTGATGGCCTCGGGAGAGCCAGTCATGACAAAACTCTACCATCTGGTGAGCACGATGTATGAGAGAGGCGAAATACCCTCAGACTTCAAGAAGAATATAATAATTCCAATCCCAAAGAAAGCAGGTGTTGACAGATGTGAAAATTACCGAACTATCAGTTTGATAAGTCACAGCTGCAAAATACTAACGCGAATTCTTTACAGACGAATGGAAAAACTGGTAGAAGCCGACCTCGGGGAAGATCAGTTTGGATTCCGTAGAAATGTTGGAACACGTGAGGCAATACTGACCTTACGACTTATCTTAGAAGAAAGATTAAGAAAAGGCAAACCTACGTTTCTAGCATTTGTAGACTTAGAGACAGCTTTTGACAATGTTAACTGGAATACTCTCTTTCAAATTCTGAAGGTGGCAGGGGTAAAATACAGGGAGCGAAAGGCTATTTACAGTTTGTACAGAAACCAGATGGCGGTTATAAGAGTCGAGGGGCATGAAAGGGAAGCAGTGGTTGGGAAAGGAGTAAGACAGGGTTGTAGCCTCTCCCCGATGTTATTCCATATGTATATTGAGCAAGCAGTAAAGGAAACAAAAGAAAAATTCGGAGTAGGTATTAAAATTCATGGAGAAGAAGTAAAAACTTTGAGGTTCGGCGATGACATTGTAATTCTGTCAGAGACAGCAAAGGACTTGGAAGAGCAGTTGAACGGAATGGACAGTGTCTTGAAAGGAGGGTATAAGATGAACATCAACAAAAGCAAAACGAGGATAATGGAATGTAGTCAAATTAAGTCGGGTGATGCTGAGGGAATTAGATTACGAAATGAGACACTTAAAGTAGTAAAGGAGTTTTGCTATTTAGGGAGTAAAATAACCGATGATGGTCGAAGTAGAGAGGATATAAAATGTAGACTGGCAATGGCAAGGAAAGCGTTTCTCAAGAGGAGGAATTTGTTAACATCGAATATAGATTTAAGTGTCAGGAAGTCGTTTCTGAAAGTATTTGTATGGAGTGTAGCCATGTATGGAAGTGAAACATGGACGATAACTAGTTTGGACAAGAAGAGAATAGAAGCTTTCGAAATGTGGTGCTACAGAAGAATGCTGAAGATAAGGTGGGTAGATCACGTAACTAATGAGGAGGTATTGAATAGGATTGGGGAGAAGAGAAGTTTGTGGCACAACTTGACTAGAAGAAGGGATCGGTTGGTAGGACATGTTTTGAGGCATCAAGGGATCACAAATTTAGCATTGGAGGGCAGTGTGGAGGGTAAAAATCGTAGAGGGCGACCAAGAGATGAATACACTAAGCAGATTCAGAAGGATGTAGGTTGCAGTAGATACTGGGAGATGAAGAAGCTTGCACAGGATAGAGTAGCATGGAGAGCTGCATCAAACCAGTCTCAGGACTGAAGACCACAACAACAACAACACTTGCTTGTTATGTCGTTTGCACTGAAGGGTGTGACAATAAACGCAAAATCTAAAGTGAAGCGTTGGGGCGAATTAATCCTTTCCCTTATCATTACCTTTAAAGATAATTGATTGTTTGTCGCTTGTTATTGAAATTGGTTGGGAGAATAATTTATTGATTAACCCCGTAGAAAGAGGATGGGTATGGAGTTCGATCCTCGGCACACCTAGCTGACCGTCTGTGGAGTCACGAGTCCGGCTGGGAGGAAGCTGCTGCTTCCATCTGCGCTGCCACGTTCCGAGGCGATGCTGATGGGGTGCGGAGGCCACCATCAGGTTTCAGGTCTGCTGGATATTTGACCTGCGTGACGTAGACGCTGTCCATCATCTGCCTTCCAGAAGGGGGGGGGGGGGGGGAGCGCTGCTCGCCGCTGCTGCTCATCCCGTTCCTGGGACCGACACCTATGCTGCCGGCTCCTAATTGATGGCTGAAAGCCGACCCCTGAGAGGCAGCGAGTACTTCGGGTGGACCTGTGGCGTGACTCTGAGTGCAAATCTTGGACCTCTGAGAGCGCTTTGGAGAGTGAGGCGTAGAGCTGGAGGCCCCGTAACGTTAGCTACGCCACCCGAGGCTTCGCTGCGCAGGCGGAATCGCAAGTGGAGCGCATTCTGGTCCTCTGCCGCTGACGAGGCTGCTGCTCTGGCGGCCCGGCTGAGGTGCGGCACTTCGACAGATAATCCTGTATTGCTGATTAATAAATGTGTTACTATCAGACGTTTCTCTGACGCTGTCGGGCGTAGTTTGGTCCTCAGCACTGCATTCCGCCCAACTGACTGTATGAGTCTGGGACCGGACTCCTACAGACCTAAATCTTGATTTGTCATATGATACAGCTGTATATCAACTTTCTGTCTGTGTCGGAAGAGTTCGCACGATTTATTCGGGATGGCTGCTTTCTAAATACAATGATATGACGTGTCGCAATCTGCTTAATTTCAAATGGTTCAAATGGCTCTGAGCACTATTGGACTTAACATCTGTGGTCATCAGTCCCCTGGAACTTAGAACTACTTAAACCTAACTAACCTAAGGACATCACACACATCCAAGCTCGAGGCAGGATTCCAACCTGCGACCGTAGCAGTTGCGCGGTTCCAGACTGCAGCGCCTAGAACCGCTCGGCTACTGCGGCCGGCACATGTTGTACAAGTACTGAGTCAATAAAAGAAGCGCGTGTAGTTTTGTACGTCTTATAATGACTCAGTACATGAATGTATAGCGTGTGATGAGCTATACATGGTATCAATCGGTATGCATGCTGCAGAATGCGTACCGAATATGTTCCGAAAAGCAGCAGATAAAAATGGAATTTTCAGGTACTCATACCTCGGTTTCTGTTGGTGATAAAAAGGTAAGGTCAAGTGTTTTGGATAGCTATTGGGCTAGGGACCATTTGTATACTCAACGGAAGGACGTCCTACTGTCACTATCCTACAATTCAGGGTCAAAGTATGAATATTACACATTTCGGCCTACTTACGCAAATGGTGCAACTCGGTTGGTTCTTTTGTGTTTGATGTGTCTACGGGGGTTGATGGGACTTTCCTCGGAAAACCGCAAAACAGCGATTTTTTACTATATTTTCTCCGTCACCAGTGGACCAAAACCAAGGCGAGGATTCCAAAATGGCTATGCACAGTAAATCGCTACAATTTTGACGATATATTCCAAAGATACCGATGTCAAACCACCTTGAACTTTTGTTCATATCTTTATCCGTTTCCAAGATACAGGTGTTCAAAATTACCCCACTTGAACACGTAAAAGGCGCACGTAAAATCCGGTATGAGGCGAAAACGTAGCTTATAAAGTGACGTAGCGCTGAGAAAATCGTTATAAAGTGTCTCGGTTGTCATCTGGGTACCCCACGTTGCAGTACTGAAGCAAATGCAAGACATTTTGCACGTAAAATCCGGTTTGAGGTGTAAAATTGGTTTTTCGTTATTTCTGTTTCACTGAATTGAACTATCTAAATTTTACTGGCCAATAAATTTCTTTTTATATGAGTTACATGCCCTGCGGTAGCAGAGGAAAGAATGAAACTAGCGGAAAAATGGTCCTATCGGAGCACAAAAAGGGTGAATATGCTCCTTTTTTTAAAAAAAAGACTCTGACTGAGAAGTGGGGTACCAGATGTCTCATTCTACCTTCTTTTGCATCTTGGAAAATTTTCCCAAAATTTTTCGCGTGCGAACATATCTGTACTTTTTTATGTTGAGAAGAAGACAGGGGCAGTAGGAAAGAGATTGAAAAGTTGGTTGATTTCGGGGAGGGGACCAAACAGCGAGGTCATCGGTCCCATCGGATGAGGGAAGGATGGGCAAGGAAGTCAGCTGTGCCCTTTCAAAGGAACCATACCGGCATTTGCCTGAAGCGTTTTAGGGAAATCACGAAAAACCTAAATCAGGATGGCCGGACGCTGGTTTGAACCATGGTCCTCCCGAATGCGAGTCCAGTGTGCCACGGTAAGGAAAGGTGGAAGATGGTAGAAAGTGGAAGTGTTATAGAAAGAGACGACGGCAGTTTGAGAGAAAGAGAAGGACACAGTGGCAGTGGAACGTAGTTGACACCGACAGAACAGTGCTAGGAAAATATTGAAGGAAACAGTGCCAGGTTGTGAGTGTGTGTGTGTGTGTGTGTGTGTGTGTGTGTGTGTGTGTGTGTGTGTGTGTGTGTGTGGAGGGGTGGGGTGGAGGGGGTGGCAGTGAATAAAGAAAGAGTGGAAATGTATAAGGGCCAGTGATAATAAGAGTATACGGCAGCGACGACGAAGAATTGAAAGGTAGTGACAGCGAGAATAGACAGAAACAGCAGGAAGGACGGAACGAGATATTAGCAGTAAGAGAGAGGAAGAAGGAGGCAGTGACACAGGGAGGGGAGTGTAGTAATAGTAGGACAGGATGAAGGAACTGTAGGTCCGACACAGGAGACAATGACAAGTAGAGAGACACAAAGAGATAATGATGCAGAATTGGGCTGAATGGGTGAGTGAGAAAGGGCAACTGGGAATGGATGGGTATGAGCGACTTACAGCGATTAACTAGAGGGTGTAAGAAAGTTTCAGTTAGGGGTGCTTGTGGTAGTGAGGGAAGAGTGTTAGCATGCCAAAATTTTTGGAAAAGTTTTAAAAGTGCTGGGGAAGAAAGAATGAGGCAGCAGGTACCGCACTTTTCGGACAGGCTTTTAAATAAATAGGAACATATTCGCATCTTTTTCCTCTGATAGTAGCATTTTTCCGCTGGTAATTTTATGATCTGAAGATTGCTGCTATCACAATCGGAATCGGTCATATCATTGTATGGATTTGCGATCTAGACGCATAAAAAATTGTTCCATTCGCTGTAGAAGAGGTAAACAGTACGCGTACGTTCCGATAGGCAAAACGAAGGCGATTCAAATGTTTTCTAGTTCAATTTTCTCAACATTTCCTGCAGATGTCCTTGAAATAGTATCAGTGATGTTAAAAGCGGTGGCTCGTTTTTTTCAGGTTACTATTCCTTGCTGTAAGGGCTGTGATTTTTGATATTTTTTGTCTAAACCAGCAAGGCAAAACAGAGGCCACTTCTTCCACCACATCAAGTGGATTTAGTGCTCACGTACTCACACTGAGCCGTGAACACTTCCCAGTTTATCAATGGGGAGTAGTTGAACATGATTACTACTGTTATGGGTGCCATTGGTGCAATGGTCGTGACAGGCGCGCGATATTGAATCTCCATACTGTCGTTAGTGGCGCGAGGCCTGCACGACCTTATAGCAACCGTTATAGTTCCGCATTATTCTGTTACACTAGAGGTGAGTTCACGTAAGGAAAGAGAGAGAATGTAAGATTTACGGACTCATTTATCAAACAGTTGAGAATCGAACAATAATACAACCAAATGGGGGTGGGGATGGGGGGTGGGGTGGGAAGAAAGATTCCAGTTCAGCAGCCGGCCCTAACGTACGTTCATAACACGCCACGATAGCAGGAGGAAAGGACTTTTAGTAACGATCGCCGTATTATCAAACAGAATCCCATTTAGTAAAGGAAGGGGTTGCAGGCGTGCAACGACCACCACCAGCAATTAGCCAAAGACTAAGAAGATGCTACTATGCGTGAATCGCTCGGTAGCCTCCTGTACTAAAGCAATAAAACCCGCAGGACGCGTAACTGTTCACAAAGACCTATCAGGTTCCCCCTCCACTACTGAATGATTGTGATGACCAGTCTGTTAAGAAATATGACATAGCAGTATCAACGTTTTATGATGCTTCAGTAGACCATTTATACTCATGGTTACAGGGAATAGCTGAGTTTTCTGTATTCCCATGGATGATGCTCACAGAACCACCAGAATGGTCAGTAGTTGAAAATACTTTAATGTGGCTAAATGAAAAGCGCATTCTAGTAAATGAAATAGTTCATATACAGTCATTTGTAAAACAACAAGTGGGAACAGACAGTGAACAATGGAATCAGTTGATGGCACATGAAAAACGGTGCAGGTTTTTCAGATCTTGCCAGTGTAGTGAACAGTTCAGAGAATCGCTTAATATAGCACAGTACTTCTTTTCACTCCCTGCCCACTATGGAAATGTTGAAAGAGTTTTCAGCTTACTATCGTCACAGTGGACAGATGAGAGGAATAGATTTATGGTGAGGAGCGTTAAGTGTATTTTACTGATCTGTTTAAACTTCAGTAAATACAGTAGCACTGACTTCTATTCATACCTATTAGGCAAACCTGAGTTGCTGAATGAAATTTCATCTTCGAATAAATATGATTTCAGTGTGCAATCCACAAAACCATAAATTCCTTGTGTTCACTAAGAACTTTTTTTGTAGTGATTGTTACTGTATGTCTTTCTACATTCTGTGTTATAAATGTTACATTTCTTAATAAGTAAATCTCTGAAAACTTGAAATGTACTTCTTTCCAGTCTTTCCATTCTTTGTTTGGTTTTGTACACACACACACACACACACACACAAAAATATTAGTGAAGGCTATATTTGCAGAGGAAGGAGAAATGTTAGCATTGAAAGTGATATTTAACGAGAAATAAAAATTTTTTGGCCAAGAAAACGTATGAAAGTCCCAATTTTGTCCGAAGAAAACATGGTCACCCTAAGTGCACGTCTTTCAATGTGCTTGTGTCACACCCCTATACAGGGTACGGCCAAACTTTCAGGAAACATTCATCACACACAGATAAGGAAAAGATGTTATGTGGACATGGCTCCGGAAACGCTCAATTTCCATGTTAGAGCTCATTTTAGTTCCGTCAGTATGTACTGTACTTCCTCGATTCACCGCTAGTTGGACAAATTCAAGGAAGGTAATGTTGACTTCGGTGCTTGTGTTGACATGCGACTCATTGCTCTACAGTACTAGCATCAAGCACATCAGTACGTAGCATCAACAGGTTAGTGTTCATCACGAACGTGGTTTTGCAGTCAGTGCAATGTTTACAAATGTGGAGTTGGCAGGTGCCCATTTGATGTATGGATTAGCACGGGGCAATAGCCGTGGCGCGGTACGTTTGTATCGAGACAGATTTCCAGAACGAAGGTGTCCCGACAGGAAGACGTTCGAAGCAATTGATCGACGTCTTAGGGAGCACGGAACATTCCAGCCTATGACTGGCGACTGGGGAAGACCTAGAACGACGAGGACACCTGCAATGGACGAGGAAGTTCTTCGTGCAGTTGACGATAACCCTAATGTCAGCGTCAGAGAAGTTGCTGCTGTACAAGGTAACGTTGACCACGTCACTGTATGGAGAGTGCTACGGGAGAACCAGTTGCTTCCGTACCATGTACAGCGTGTGCGGGCACTATCAGCAGCTGATTGGCCTCCACGGGTACACTTCTACGAATGGTTCTTCCAACAGTGTGCCAATTCTCATTTCAGTGCAAATGTTCTCTTTACGGATGAGGCTTCATTCCAACGTGATCAAATTGTAAATTTTCACAATCAACATGTGTGGGCAGACGAGAATCCGCCCGTAATAGTGCAATCAGGTCATCAACACAGATTTGCTGTGAACGTTTGGGCAGGCATTATTGGTGATGTCTCTATTGGGCCCCATGTTCTTCCACCTACGCTCAATGGAGCACGTTATCATGATTTCATACGGGATACTCTACCTGTGCTGCTGGAACATGTTCCTTTACAAGTACTACGCAACATGTGGTTCATGCACGATGGAGCTCCTGCACATTTCAGTCGAAGTGTTCGTACGCTTCTCAACAACAGATTCGGTGACCGGTTGATTGGTAGAGGCGGACCAGTTCCATGGCCTCCACGCTCTCCTGACCTCAACCCTCTTGAGTTTCATTTATGGGGGCATTTGAAAGCTCTTGTCTACGCAACCGCGGTACCAAATTTAGAGACTCTTCGTGCTCGTATTGTGGACGGCTGTGATACAATACGTCATTCTCCAGGGCTGCATCAGCGCATCAGGGATTCCATGCGACGGAGGGTGGATGCATGTATCCTCGCTAACGGAGGACATTTTGAACATTTCCTGTAACAAAGTGTTTAAAGTCAGGCTGGTACGTTCTGTTGCTGCGTGTTTCCATTCCATGATTAATGTGCTTTGAAGAGAAGTAATAAAATGAGCTCTAACACGGAAAGTAAGCGTTTCCGGGCACATGTCCACATAATATATTTTATTCCTTTGTGTGTGAGGAATGTTTCCTGAAAGTTTGGCCGTACCTTTTTGTAATACCCTGTAGAGTGATCTAACACGCTGACAACAAACGCTGTGTGCCCGTCCGTTGCACGGAGTCTTCAGCTGCGAAACAAAAGAACGAAAGCCCCTGGTGCAGACTGGTCGCGAGCTGTTTTGCGTACTGCATACCTCCCCAGGGGGCGCCGGCGGTTACCCAGACAGGCAGCCGTTGCACTTTGCCTGCGCCCCAGCTGTCAGATGTGCCGCGGGCAGCGCAGTTTGTGGGTAGAGATGGGCAAACTGAAACACTTAACCGTTTCGAAACAAATGAAACAGTACAATGTAATGTTTCGATACGCTGTTTCGAAACAGTGAAACAGTTTGTGTTTTGTAATCTAATAAACCTACACATTTTATCATCTTGAACGTCTACTGTATAAGTATGTCCATATAAACACAAATGAGGTGCGAGAGCGGTAATCATATCGCAGAAAGTATGAAACTATCACTTGGGCGTATTGGCAGTTTCGTATTTCCTGCAGCAAATGCGCTGCTTTCGTGTCGTGTGACTTTCATACTTTTCAATTGGCTGAGGACAGCCATAGCTGAAGACAGAAGAACCACCACGAACGGAACTGGAGGTGGGAGCAAACTGCAGAAACTACGGATATTCTACTGGGATTCCCACATTCCGTTAGTATGGGTAATATACCCATCCTGCTAATTTCCATAAACACAAAGGGAATCATTGTGGATAATAGGTATACAACAGAAAAAAAATTTGTCTTTCAAGGTGTTTCGGACCGTTACTATAAATTCACCATGCTCCCCAGCACTTCCCGTTCACCATTACACTATAAGTGATATGTCGGACAGATTTATTGCAATTATACCTACATCAAATTTATGTATATGTCTAATAACGTCTTTTTTTTTATTCAAAATGTAGTAGGCTTACTTGCGTTTCTTAATATGATTACTGTACATGAACAGAGAAGCGTGTGTTATAAAAAAAGTGTAATTTATTTGAATGATTTTCACATATTTAATATTTTGAATGTTAATAGTATGCGTTGTTTTGTTGTTTGGTTAGTGTTTATAAAGCAGCTGTTACGCCATTTCGGAATAGGACAGTCAGCTAGAAACGAAGATTTATTTTCGGATATCTTAAGCTTCATGCTATTGCCGGTCAAAAAGATTTCTACACTCTTTGAAAGTGTTTCATGAAGTGGTATGTTGTGTTTCAGTACCTGTGCCGAGCCCGAATCTCGTCCGACACAGAGCGGAATGAAACATCACTGTTTCGATACAATTAGTCCGTTGGAAGCACAGGTGGACTGAAACAGCCTTATTTTGAAACAACGATACAGTTTCTGTGTCTCGCTCGAGATCGAATCCGAGACATGGGCGGAATGAAACACCACTGTTTCGAAACAGTGAACCACATCCGTTCCGAAACACTGGAACAGTTGCATGTATCGATACACTGTATCGAAACATAGAAACAGTGGCCAAGTCTATTTGTGGGCAGTGCCGGCTGCACGCGGCCAGAGCCTCATATCCAGCGCGAGGCGTGCGTCCTACAAACTCCGCCGGGGGTTATCTCAAAACACGGCAGCTGCGAGACACAGCCACGTACTTACCTAATTACTGAGGGCCGGGATTACTAGTTGCGCCGAACTGTTGCATTAACCGCCTGCAGACTAAGCTCTCGTTATCAAATTTAGCCTTGAACTGCGTTCATTCTATTCGCTATGGCCTTTTGTTCCACTTGTAAGAGCGTACGTACACTACTGGCCATTAAAATTTCTGCACCAAGAAGAAATGCAGATGATAAACGAGTATTCATTGGACAAATATATTATACTAGAACTGAAATGTGATTACATTTTCGCGCAGTTTGCGTGCATAGATCCTGAGGAATCAGTACCCAGAACAAGCACCTCTGGCCGTAATAACGGCCTTGATACGCCTGGTCATTGAGTCAAATAGAGCTTGGATGGCGTGTACAGCTACAGCTGTCTATGCTGCTTCACCACGATACCACAGTTCATCAAGAGTAGTGACAGGTGTATTGTGACGAGCCACTTGCTCGGCCACCATTGACCAGACGTTTTCAATTGGTGGGAGATCTGGAGACTGTGCTGGCCAGGGCAGCAGTCGAACATTTTCTGTATCCAGAAAGGCCCGTACCGGACCTGCAACATGCGAGCGTGCATTATCCTACTGAAATGTAGGGTATCGCTGGGATCGAATGAAGGGTAGAGCCACGGGTCGTAACACATCTTAAATGTAACGTCCACTGTTCAAAGTGCTGTCAATGCGAACAAGAGGTGACCGAGACGTGGAACCAATGGCACCCCATACCATCCCGCCGGGTGATACGCCAGTATGGCAATGACGAATGCACGCTTCCAATGTGCGTTCACCGCGATGTCGCCAGACACGGATGCGACCATCATGATGCTGTAAACAGAACCTGCATTCGTCCGAATAAATGACGTTTTGCCATTCATGCACCCAGGTTCGTCGTTGAGTACACCATCACTGGCGCTCCTGTCTGTGATGCAGCATCAAGAGTAATCACAGCCATGGTTTCCGAGCTGATAGGCCATGCTGCTGCAATCGTCATAGAACTCTTCGTGCAGATGGTTGTTGTCTTGCAAACGTCCCCATCTGTTGACTCAGGGATCGAGACGTGGCTGCGCGATCCGTTACAGCCATGCGGATAAGATGCCTGTCATCTCGACTTCTAGTGATACGAGGCCGTTGGGATCCAGCACGGCGTTCCGTATTACCCTCGTGAACCCACCGATTCCATATTCTGCTAACACTCATTGGATCTCGACCAACGCGAGCAGCAGTGTCGCGATACGATGTACCGCAATCGCGATAGGCTACAATCCGACATTTATCAAAGTCGGAAACGTGATCGTACGCATTTCCCCTCCTTACACGAGGCATCACAACAACGTTTCACCAGGCAACGCCGGTCAACTGCTGTTTGTGTATGAGAAATCGGTTTGAAACTTTTCTCATGTCAGCACGTTGTAGGTGTCGCCACCGGCGTCAACCTTGTGTGAATGCTCTGAAAAGCTAATCATTTGCATATCACAGCATCTTCTTCCTGTCGGTTAAATTTCGCGTCTGTAGCACGTCATCTTCGTGGTGTAGCAATTTTAATGGTCAGTAGTGCAGTTAGGGTTGTCAGGTGTCCGGCTTTAGTCGAATGTTTGCGACTTTTTAAGACCGTGTCCTGCCAAATGTAAGTCAGGGTCGTCTGGCTTTTGTTCAATGATGACATAGACAACGCACAACTAAGGCCCACTCCAAGGTACTGACGTAAGCGCGAGGAGTATGTGTAAGAAGGTATACCGTAACGCTACACACGTCTACCAACCAATGCTGTTCTTCGTGTCCTATGTTCTTCTTTGTACTAGCACACAATGTCATAACCACGCTACGCGCAAGGTGAGCAAGGCAACGTAGAAAGCATGTTGGGTATTCATAACCGCTTCAGCTGTATTTACTCCCTGTTTCGTGGCACTAAAATCCACATCTGCAGCTGAACATCTGCATAACAATAAATCTAGAAGGAATAGCAACCGTGAGATATTTAAAAATTGTTAAAGACTTTTGCATGAGAATATAAAAATGTTAGTATTGATATGATATAAATATTAGAGCGGAAAATCTCGGAAAAACTTTTCGCCCAACATTCGTTGTCCGTCAGAATAAAGCACCGCTGAAACGCGGCATGCCGTAGAATAAAACAGCCGGATTCCCGTGTAGTGGATGGGTCCTAAACAAACCTCCTATGCATCCGCCTTATTATGTTAGGTTTCCCACGTATTCCTATCAAGTAGCCTATGTTTTAAAATGTTTATAAATTATCTTCTCTTAGTAACTATCAAAATTCACTACAGCCTTGGATCCTTTTAACTGTTGGAGTGAAGAATATTTAGAACATTTTTACGAAACAGTAATTTTTAGAATTTTAATGCACTTAAAGTCATTTAAAATTTTAAGGTTTATCCAGTGGAGTTTGCTGCCCGATCTGTTTCGTTGCCGTAATAAGAGGCCTATTCGAAATGTAACGTCTGGTCGGTTGTAAAATGGAATCCACTGTTAAAATAAAAAAAAAATGTTTTAATTGCAACAGTTAGCTACACATTCCAGCTACTTCTCTACATAGTCGCCGCTCCGATTTAGACATTTGTCGTAGCGTTGTAACAGCTTTCCAATACCCTCGTCATAGAAGACAGCCATTTGTGCTTCCTGCCAATTCTCTACGCTGGTCTACAGCACGTTGTCTGTACCAGAACGTTGTCTTCATAGCCTACGATTCATGTGAGCAGAGATGAAACTCAGAGTGAGTCAATTACGGACTCTGTTGTGGGTGATCGAACACTCCCCATCGAAAATGCTGAAGGAGCATCTTCATTGTCTGTGCAGAGCGCGGTCGAGAATTGTCAATTGTCATGCAGAAGGAAACGCATGACAGCTATGTTATGTGGGCTGCGTGACATCAGGCTAAATCTCACACCAGGTCCTCATACTTGGCAGGAGACACTATTGTTCTAAGCATCTTTACGTGCTCACTGTGTGCTCAGAACTGAAAAGAACCATGCATCTGTGCAAAGCTTCATTAGATTTTCACTGTCGTTCCGTTTCGCACCCAATCGGACCTTACTTTCCGAATAGCCCTCGTATTTGCATATGATGTTCCACTTTTAAGCTCCAGCTTTAGCATAACTTATAGGCATTATAAACGAAAAACATGTCAACTGTCACTATCGTATTGTTATTCTGCAGATTGTTTTTTTAAAACAAGTTTCTTTTTTTTTTACTTTTAATCCCAATATTCCTTGTTCTCGTTCATCATTCGTGTATCCTCCAAAAGACCACCAATCATTCGGTCGAGTATGTGCATGATCAGTTCATGTGCGAGCTCTCCACAGGCAAGCTGTTTACTTTCTTGCCATCAGTGTGACAGCACACGTGCCCGCGTCCAATGTTCGCGATTCAATATACATTCCTGGAAATTGAAATAAGAACACCGTGAATTCATTGTCCCAGGAAGGGGAAACTTTATTGACACATTCCTGGGGTCAGATACATCACATGATCACACTGACAGAACCACAGCCACATAGACACAGGCAACAGAGCATGCACAATGTCGGCACTAGTACAGTGTATATCCACCTTTCGCAGCAATGCAGGCTGCTTTTCTCCCATGGAGACGATCGTAGAGATGCTGGATGTAGTCCTGTGGAACGGCTTGCCATGCCATTTCCACCTGGCGCCTCAGTTGGACCAGCGTTCGTGCTGGACGTGCAGACCGCGTGAGACGACGCTTCATCCAGTCCCAAACATACTCAATGGGGGACAGATCCGGAGATCTTGCTGGCCAGGGTAGTTGACTTACACCTTCTAGAGCACGTTGGGTGGCACGGGATACATGCGGACGTGCATTGTCCTGTTGGAACAGCAAGTTCCCTTGCCGGTCTAGGAATGGTAGAACGATGGGTTCGATGACGGTTTGGATGTACCGTGCACTATTCAGTGTCCCCTCGACGATCACCAGTGGTGTACGGCCAGTGTAGGAGATCTCTCCCCACACCATGATGCCGGGTGTTGGCCCTGTGTGCCTCGGTCGTATGCAGTCCTGATTGTGGCGCTCACCTGCATGGCGCCAAACACGCATACGACCATCATTGGCACCAAGGCAGAAGCGACTCTCATCGCTGAAGACGACACGTCTCCATTCGTCCCTCCATTCACGTCTGTCGCGACACCACTGGAGGCGGGCTGCACGATGTTGGGGCGTGAGCGGAAGACGGCCTAACGGTGTGCGGGACCGTAGCCCAGCTTCATTGAGACGGTTGCGAATGGTCCTCGCCGATACCCCAGGAGCAACAGTGTCCCTCATTTGCTGGGAAGTGGCGGTGCGGTCCCCTACGGCACTGCGTAGGATCCTACGGTCTTGGCGGGCATCCGTTCGTCGCTGCGGTCCGGTCCCAGGTCGACGGGCACGTGCACCTTCCGCCGACCACTGGCGACAACTTCGATGTACTGTGGAGACCTCACGCCCCACGTGTTGAGCAATTCGGCGGTACGTCCACCCGGCCTTCCGCATGCCCACTATATGCCCTCGCTCAAAGTCCGTCAACTGCACATACGGTTCACGTCCACGCTGTCGCGGCATGCTACCAGTGTTAAAGACTGCGATGGAGCTCCGTATGCCACGGCAAACTGGCTGACACTGACGGCGGCGGTGCACAAATGCTGCGCAGCTAGCGCCATTCGACGGCCAACACCGCGGTTCCTGGTGTGTCCGCTGTGCCGTGCGTGTACAGCCCTCTCGCAGTGTCCGGAGCAAGTATGGTGGGTCTGACACACCGGTGTCAATGTGTTCTTTTTACCATTTCCAGGAGTGTAGATCGAAGAAGCGGTAAGTGCGGTTTTCAGGTTCTGCTTTTCTGCCAATAGCTATTAACGCGACTACTTTGTCCAGGTAGAACGGCCCTCCATTTTGTGGCTATCAATTCATGGTTTTTCATTATGGCCCAAAATTAGGTCTTCATAGTTTTCATTTATTTTCTCCTTACCAATGGACCACTATGCTACGATCTATTTAGGTCCCATCTACTCTTATATTTGAATACGGCTGTTTTGTTCTGACATGACAACTTTTATTGGTGTTTTGTTCTGACAGGCAACAAATGTTGGATAAAAAGGTTATAACCTTTCCCTCTCTAATGCTTAAGTCATGTGAGTACTTACAGTTTCATATTTTCATGTAAAAGTTTTTAATATTTAAAAAAAATTAATTTCTTAAAATAATTTACCTGTATGTATATCAGGGTTGTTATTCCTTATGGATCTATTGTTATTCAGATGTTCGCCTGAAGATGTACTTTTAGTGCCAAGGAACCGGTAGTGATCCAATAATAAAGGACTAAATACAGCTGAAGTGGTTATTAATACCCAAGATGACTACTCACAGCTCTGTGGCTACCCAACCTACAAAGTTGTCAGCAAAGTAGAAAACGCCGATCAGCCGATGCCAAACCACTATGTCTACATGAAAAGTGAACAGTTTATTTCAGATCAGAGCGTAATGAAGAATTGAAAGTATTGAAATTGGTAGAATATTAGTTTACAATTCCAGGTCATAATGCAAACGTAGAAAGGGTTTCACTTTCTTTAAGGCCCAGTGGGTACAAAAAGAAAAAAGTTCAAATGTGTGTGAATTACTATGGGACGAAACTGCTGAGGTCATCAGTCCCTAGACTTACTAACTCTTAAACTAACTAATGGTAAGAACAACACACGTCCATGCCCGAGGCAGGACTCGAACCTCCGGCGGGAGAGACCGCGCAATCAGTGACATGGCGCCTCAAACCGCGCGGCCACTCCGGGCAGCCAGTGGGTACAGGAAGGCAAAATTGCAAACCAGCACAACCACAAAGATGATGTTACTCTGTGATTAAAAATCATAGTGTCAAGATTTCCATGAAATTATTTGAAAGAAAAGTAATGTTCTTGGTAAAGTGGGCTCATGATAAGCATTAATCCTCTATGACAGATTACTGTTATTTATTTAAGTCTGAAATCAGCAGAATTGTTGAATATTTTTTCGTTTTCCGTCCCAGAAAGGTGTGTAATTGGTGAACTTGTTCAACGTAGAACTTTTAGTTTGTTTGACATTAAATTAGCTGTGGAAGAAGCTTAAGCAATTAAGGAGATTGAGCACTTAGTTTATGTCATAAATTCCAAATCTTGAAGTTGTTTCCTGGTTGTTTCCTTTTTTAGTTTAATCCTGTTTAAGGCTGATCCTGCAAAAAAACAGACGGTAACTGTTTGCTAATAAACGACTGAAAATAACCAACTGCTTCTGTTGAAAATAGCATTGTCTTTAGTGCAAAATGTCCTGCTAACTTCACTGCTCAACAAAAGTTTGGAATACTATGGTAAAATGTCTGCCCGCATCTCGTTAATGTCGGCAGTGGGTTTTTGGCCGAGACGAAAGGAGCGAAACGTGTTGTCAGCAGGGCTCTACAAATTCTGCTTTCAGCCTGCCTGTCCGTATCTCCGCCGCAACCATTAAAGCAGCTCAACCTGCTGCAACGGAGGCACAAGAGTACACGTGTACTGAAAAACAGTGGTAAAAGCAGGCCAGCGTGGGTTTCCACAAACCTGGCAAGCTGCACGGGACCCGCTCAGCCTGTTGCACCTGGCAACAGGTTGCGCTATTAATCCAACGTGACTACGGAATAGCCCGGTATATGTTGACGTAAGTAGTTTCACTGCAGCTCGTTTATCGTAACGGCGCGGGCAGCAAAATGAGCAAACCAAACTTAAAGGAGACTGAGGAGAAATTAAGAATTATGGCGGATTATATAACAGCCATGAAACGCAGAGCAAGTGCAGCGGGGGAAGAGTTTTCGTGTGTTTCTGCGACAGCTTCAAATAAATCTGTCGGTGTTACGGAATAAAATAGTGTTAAAAATTACGAAACACTCATTCTGGAACTTCGAGTAAGTTACGACTTGTTTGTAAATCTGACAAGCAGATTCCTCACTCCATAAATATTCTGAAAGAGGACAAAGAATTGGTGGCTTGAGGTCATATAGCAATACACAAGCTTTCCAAATTTAGGGCAAAAATTCATTGTAATAGGAGAAAAATATGACTTAGTAGATATTAAAACCACATTCTGGCGATATGCAAGTAGTCGGAAGAAAGATTAGCATGAAAGAAAAACATCTTGTTTCAGACATATACTTTTCCGATTAACATAATATGAAAAATGAATTTCTTGTTTGCTAAGGCGCATTTGAGGAATTTAGAGTGAACTATTTTGGCCACTCAGAATGAAATAGAAAATCTGCAGTACACGTTCCGGAAAAAACAATAAATGTGATACAACTGGAGTCATATTTGGCTGGAACACAGTAAGGTTACAGAAACTAGACAGTCAAAAGCTTTTAAACTTTTTATTTTTTCGGGGGTTCACAGACTCAAAGTGTTTTGAGAGTAAAAACATGTTCTAGATAGGCTGTATTATTTTTGATTACCTATGCGTTTGGCCAATTTCGACTTTTGGTCATTTTCAAGCACGTACCTTAAGCTTCCAGCTCCATTCGCATTGTAATATTTACTGATCAGCTAGAACATTATGACCACCGACCTACTGTCGATATAAACCAGTCCACGCGATAGCAGCTGTAACACCCCAAATATAGAACCCATAATAACCACCCTTTTGTTACAAAAAAAAAGCAAAATTAGTCATCCTGATAGTAACGACAGCTTCTGACAACAAAATTTACATATTCTCAGTTTTATTAACAGGAATGTTATATGAACACTAATTCTTATCATAAAGAAAGGACAGAATGAAAGAATACCGTGTGATACAAAACCGAAACTTTAAAGAAAGAATTCAAAAATTATTATTTACGAAGGTTAACGCCCAGACCATAAATTGACCAAAGATAACATTTATCCTAGAAGAGAGTTGTAGTCGCATCGAGCTGTAAGCTCGCTGTGACTAGAATGTAACTCGGCAATGGAGATGTTAACTTCACTTCTCTCTTGTATTCTGAAACAGTAGTACGCATGTTAAGCGCTACTAGATTGTTTTAAAGCTGATTTGAAGTTTAAAGTTTTACGATATAGACTGGAAGTATCAGTCAGAAGTCGGACTAAGGTAGGATCTTCTTTATCGTTAGATAAATAACGGGATTTTGATGTATGTGACAGTAAGTGAATCATGTGATTACTGGCATTGCTTTCGTGATATTTAATAGTCACGAACATCAAAGGACACAGAAAGAGACTGATCGTCGACATAAATTCGATTATTAGACTTGAGTAGGCTACAACAAAACGCAATCATGAAGAGACTACAATTTCGCCGTGTTGTCAGAAGTTATCGTCAAAGTCAGGTTTACTGATGTTAACGGACATAATTCCCTAAATGACAAATCTATGTGTGTGCTTAGCGTAGGGTCTGACAATAATTGTTGTTGTGGTCTTCAGTCCTGAGACTGGTTTGATGCAGCTCTCCATGCTATTCTATCCTGTGCAAGCTTCTTCATCTCCCAGTACGTACTGCAGCCTACATCCTTCTGAATCTGCTTAGTGTATTCATCTCTTGGTCTCCCTCTACGATTTTTACCAACCACGCTGCCCTCCAATGCTAAATTTGTGATCCCTCGATGTCTCATAACATGTCCTACCAACCGATACCTTCTTCTAGTCAACTTGTGCCACAAACTCCTCTTCTCCCCAATTTTATAAAATACCTCCTCATTAGTTATGTGATCTACCCATCTAATCTTCAGCATTCTTCTGTAGCGCCACATTTCGAAAGCTTCTATTCTGTTTTTGTCTAAACTATTTATCGTCCATGTTTTACTTCCATACATGGCTACACTCCATACAAATACTTTCAGAAACGACTTCCTGACACTGAATCTTGGGATAACCTAAAAGTGCCAAGTAAATTGCTGATAGTTTAAATGTGAACAGCAATAACTTTACACCAAAATTACGACGCATTCTGAACATTGCTCGAGGGTATGTTATCTCTGGAGTTACGTCGTGCAGTTGTTGAATACGCGACGTAGCGACGCCTTGACGACGGAATAATAATTAACAACTTAATGTACTCGCAAAATTCATAATGTGGCCTCGGCTTGAGTGATGGAATGATGATTCAAGACACTATTATCTAACGTTTGAATAACCATTCTCAAACCGGGCGTAAGAACTATAGTCAGCAAGTTCGCGTAAGCTGAAGGGTCTGTCGCGAACACGCAAGGGACTTTTGGTTATTTCAGATCAATGGAGGGATCGCGTTATCGAGTGGTGTAGTGGCTACATTTATAAGTGAAGAAGATCAACAGACAACGAACACAATTGCTTTCATTACAAGCAAGGGCGCAGTACACACTCCGGCGTGCTGCTCCATCAAGATATTGATACCAGTTTCGAGATAAGGCATCTGAAAATAACCAAACCACGCGAGGAGTTTTTTTTTTCTTTCCTAATAGTTACAGATTGGCGTTGTCGTGATCGACTGACGGCGTTCCATGTCATCTCGACTGGGACACCCACCACCATCAAGTCGAGAGAGAACAGCGTCACACAGCGTCACCTGGTGTGGGGGTGACTGCTAGTCAGACACGCACACAGTCCATGTACACTCCTGGAAATGGAAAAAAGAACACATTGACACCGGTGTGTCAGACCCACCATACTTGCTCCGGACACTGCGAGAGGGCTGTACAAGCAATGATCACACGCACGGCACAGCGGACACACCAGGAACCGCGGTGTTGGCCGTCGAATGGCGCTAGCTGCGCAGCATTTGTGCACCGCCGCCGTCAGTGTCAGCCAGTTTGCCGTGGCATACGGAGCTCCATCGCAGTCTTTAACACTGGTAGCAAGCCGCGACAGCGTGGACGTGAACCGTATGGCAGTTGACGGACTTTGAGCGAGGGCGTATAGTGGGCATGCGGGAGGCCGGGTGGACGTACCGCCGAATTGCTCAACACGTGGGGCGTGAGGTCTCCACAGTACATCGATGTTGTCGCCAGTGGTCGGCGGAAGGTGCACGTGCCCGTCGACCTGGGACCGGACCGCAGCGACGCACGGATGCACGCCAAGACCGTAGGATCCTACGCAGTGCCGTAGGGGACCGCACCGCCACTTCCCAGAAAATTAGGGACACTGTTGCTCCTGGGGTATCGGCGAGGACCATTCGCAACCGTCTCCATGAAGCTGGGCTACGGTCCCGCACACCGTTAGGCCGTCTTCCGCTCACGCCCCAACATCGTGCAGCCCGCCTCCAGTGGTGTCGCGACAGGCGTGAATGGAGGGACGAATGGAGACGTGTCGTCTTCAGCGATGAGAGTCGCTTCTGCCTTGGTGCCAATGATGGTCGTATGCGTGTTTGGCGCCGTGCAGGTGAGCGCCACAATCAGGACTGCATACGACCGAGGCACACAGGGCCAACACCCGGCATCATGGTGTGGGGAGCGATCTCCTACACTGGCCGTACACCACTGGTGATCGTCGAGGGGCACTGAATAGTGCACGGTACATCCAAACCGTCATCGAACCCATCGTTCTACCATTCCTAGACCGGCAAGGGAACTTGCTGTTCCAACAGGACAATGCACGTCCGCATGTATCCCGTGCCACCCAACGTGCTCTAGAAGGTGTAAGTCAACTACCCTGGCCAGCAAGATCTCCGGATCTGTCCCCCATTGAGCATGTTTGGGACTGGATGAAGCGTCGTCTCACGCGGTCTGCACGTCCAGCACGAACGCTGGTCCAACTGAGGCGCCAGGTGGAAATGGCATGGCAAGCCGTTCCACACGACTACATCCAGCATCTCTACGATCGTCTCCATGGGAGAATAGCAGCCTGCATTGCTGCGAAAGGTGGATATACACTGTACTAGTGCCGACATTGTGCATGCTCTGTTGCCTGTGTCTATGTGCCTGTGGTTCTGTCAGTGTGATCATGTGATGTATCTGACCCCAGGAATGTGTCAATAAAGTTTCCCCTTCCTGGGACAATGAAATCACGGTGTTCTTATTTCAGTTTCCAGGAGTGTAGTATCCGTGAGCGTGCTGCTCGTGTCTTGAATGGGGAAGGCGCGTGATCTGTCTGAGTTTGATCGAGGGCGGATTGTGGTTACCCTGCGGCTCGGCACGAGCATTTCGGAAACTGCACGCTTGTTGGGTGTCCGAGGAGTGCTGTACCGAGTGTCTTCAACCCGTGGAGAAACGAAGGTGAAACCACCTTATAACATCCCCCCCCTTGCTTCCTGGGATTTGCGAAATTACAAGTTGACAATGACCGTGAATTATGAATTTTGACCCCCGTCGGGATAAGGCATCCGAATCCGAAGTACAGGGTTATTACAAATGATTGATGCGATTTCACAGATCTACAATAACTTTATTATTTCAGATATTTTCACAATGCTTTGCATACACATACAAAAACTCAAAAAGTTTTTTTAGGCATTCACAAATGTTCGATATGTGCCCCTTTAGTGATTCGGCAGACATCAAGCCGATAATCAAGTTCCTCCCACACTCGGCGCAGCATGTCCCCGTCAATGAGTTCGAAAGCATCGTTGATGCGAGCTCGCAGTTCTGGCACGTTTCTTGGTAGAGGAGGTTTAAACACTGAATCTTTCACATAACCCCACAGAAAGAATTCGCATGGGCTTAAGTCGGGAGAGCGTGGAGGCCATGACATGAATTGCTGATCATGATCTCCAACACGACCTGTTTAAGAAATGCCGAACATCATGATGGAAGTGCGGTGGAGCACCATCCTGTTGAAAGATGAAGTCGGCGCTGTCGGTCTCCAGTTGTGGCATGAGCCAATTTTCCAGCATGTCCAGATTCACGTGTCCTGTAACGTTTTTTTCGCAGAAGAAATAGGGGCCGTAAACTTTAAACCATGAGATTGCACTAAACACGTTAACTTTTGGTGAATTGCGAATTTGCTGCACGAATGCGTGAGGATTCTCTATCGCCCAGATTCGCACATTGTGTCTGTTCACTTCACCATTAAGAAAAAATGTTGCTTAATCACTGAAAACAAGTTTCGCATTGAACGCATCCTCTTCCATGAGCTGTTGCAACCGCGCCGAAAATTGAAAGCGTTTGACTTTGTCATCGGGTGTCAGGGTTTGTAGCAATTGTAAACGGTAAGGCTTCTGCTTTAGCCTTTTCCGTAAGATTTACCAAACCGTCGGCTGTGGTACGTTTAGCTCCCTGCTTGCTTTATTTGTCGACTTCCGCGGGCTAAGCGTGAAACTTGCCCGCACGCGTTCAACCGTTTCTTCGCTCACTGCAGGCCGACTCGTTGATTTCCCCTTACAGAGGCATCCAGAAGCTTTAAACTGCGCATACTATCGTCGAATGGAGTTAGCAGTTGGTGGATCTTTGTTGAACTTCGTCCTGAAGTGTCGTTGCACTGTTATGACTGACTGATGAGAGTGCATTTCAAGCACGACATACGCTTTCTCGGCTCCTGTCGCCATTTTGTCTCACTGCGCTCTCGAGCGCTCTGGCGGCAGAAACCTGAAGTGCGGCTTCATCCGAACAAAACTTTATGATTTTTTCTACGTATCTGTAGTGTGTCGTAACCATATGTCAATGAATGGAGCTACAGTGAATTTATGAAATCGCTTCAATCATTTGTATTAGCCCTGTAAATAATGATTATTCTGCGGGAAACAGGAGACGTTATAACTTGATCGTTATTGAATGTGTAATTTCATTCAATAACGATCGGTAAATGAAATAATGGAAATAATTTGGAAATAAATTTTGCCAGTGGAAATTATGCCGAAAGAAATGACTGAGTTGTAAAAGCAATTAAAAAATCGGTCGCCAGCTCAACTGATGAGCGACAGTACTGTTAAGTACGTGAGTAATTGTGTCAAAAATAAAGTTTACCTGTTTCTAGCGCAGCAGGTGGAACGGGAACTTTTACGTAAGTGCTGTGTCAGGCTCAGTAGTCATATAAAACAATGTCATAAGAATCTAACTACACTTATTTTGTTCATTATTTGTCAGCTAAGTGCAATGCTGACAACACACATAATTATCTATCGAGATTTTGAATAATGGACTGTCATTTTGTCTTTAAAATTAGGTACTTTGCTCAGTTTAATCTACTGATAATGAAATATATTGCCAATAATTGATTAACTATGTTTTGACTGATAATAATTCATCAATTGGGGGATTGTCAGGTGGAATAAGCTTCAGTTTCATGAAATATCCTTAAATTAACTTCAGCTGAAAATGCATTGAAATAAATCTTAATAATCAAATTTATAACTTCAGTTTGTTATTATGTTACTATGGTTGGCGTAAGCTTATTACGTGCAACAATTAACTACGATAACCAGTCTGAAATTTACTCTTCACCGTCTATGCAAATAATTTGCATAGACTACTTGGTGTTATTGTCGGGTGGAATGTAACTGCAACACTTCGATTATGAAGTGCTTGTTATTAACTGTTCAACTTCAGAGAAAAGCACAGCCACTGGCAAGCCTTCTACAATTTTATCCTACGAAAATTACGTAGATCTTACTTCCCTCGTTGTCGGTGGATCGACAGAAGTCCACGGCAGCGACACAATGTGGCATCGGACTTTTACTGTTGCGACTTGGGCCCACAGTGCGCTTCACATTTAAGTCCTCGTTTCTTCAGCACTATGCCCATTAATCCATAATAACTCGCCCGGCGATGCTTCCAGATATGCCGACCATTACTTTCCCGTCGTACTTAGATCCACACACTAACCGTTAGATGTAACACAGCTAGGACTAGCTGCACTCGACTGTACGTCTTACTCCGAGCACGGCGTCACTGCTACTACTGCCCGCTGGCGCGCTCTCTCTGACTTCAACGTTAACTAAATATGCCCTGACTTTCCAGTGTTAAATATTACATAATTTAAACATGTTGTTGTTGTTGTTATTGTGGTCTTCAGTCCAGAGACTGGTTTGATGCAGCTCTCCATCCTACTCTATCCTGTGCAAGTTTCTTCATCTCCCACTACTTACTGCAACCCACATCCTTCTGAATCTGCTTAGTGTATTCATCTCTTGGTCTCCCTTTACGATTTTTACCCTCCACGCTGCCCTCTAATGCTAAATTTGTGCTCCCTTGGTGCCTCAGAACATGTCCTACCAACCGATCCCTTCTTCTAGTCAAGTTGTGCCACAAACTTCTCTTCTCCCCAATCCTATTCAATACCTCCTCATTAGTTACTTGATCTACCCACCTAATCTTCAATATTCTTCTGTAGCACCACATTTCGAAAGCTTCTATTCTCTTCTTGTCGCAACTATTTATCGTCCATGTTTCACTTCCATACATGGGTACACTCCATACAAATACTTTCAGAAACGACTTGCTGACACTTAAATCTATACTCGATTTTAACAAATTTCTCTTCTTCAGAAACGCTTTCCTTGCCATTGCGAGTCTACGTTTTATATCCTCTCTACTCCGACCATCATCAGTTATTTTGCTCCCCAAATAGCAAAATTCCTTTACTACTTTAAGTGCCTCATTTCCTAATCTAATTCCCTCAGCATCACCCGACTTAATTCGACTACATTCCATTATCCTCGTTTTGCTTTTGTTGATGTTCATCTTCTGTCCTCCTTTCAAGACACTGTCCATTCCGTTCAACTGCTCTTCCAAGTTCTTTGCTGTCTCTGATAGAATTATGTCATCGGCGAACCTCGAAGTTTTTATTTCTTCACCATGGATTTTAATACCTACTCCGAATTTTTCTTTTGTTTTCTTTACTGCTTCCTCAATATACAGATTGAATAACATCGGGGAGAGGCTACAACCCTGTCGCACTCCCTTCCCAACCACTCCTTTGCTTTCATGCCCCTTGACTCATATAACTGCCATCTGGTTTCTGTACAAATTGTAAATAGCCTTTCGCTCCTTGTATTTTACCCCTGCCACCTTTAGAATTTGAAAGAGAGTATTCCAGTCAACATTGTCAAAAGCTTTCTCTAAGCCTACAAATGTTAGAAACGTAGGTTTGCCTTTCCTTAATCTTTCTTCTGAGATAAGTCGTAAGGTCAGTATTGCCTCACGTGTTCCAATATTTCTACGGAATCCAAACTGATCTTCCCCGAGGTCGGCTTCTACTAGTTTTTCCATTCGTCTGTAAAGAACTCGCGTTAGTATTTTGCAGCTGTGACTTATTAAACTGATAGTTCGGTAATTTTAACATCTGTCAACACCTGCTTTCTTTGGGATTGGAATTATTATATTCTTCTTGAAGTCTGAGGGTATTTAATTTAAACATAGTATTAAAAATGGTTCAAATGGCTCAGAGCACTATGGGACTTAACATCTATGGTCATCAGTCCCCTAGAACTTAGAACTACTTAAACCTAACTAACCTAAGGACATCACACACATCCATGCCCGAGGCAGGATTCGAACCTGCGACCGTAGCAGTCGCGCGGCTCCGGACTGAGCGCCTAGAACCCTAGACCACCGCGGCCGGCTATACATAGTATTTACAATACATATTTACACTAGACAATATATCGTATACAAACAGATTCATGCGTTAAGTAAGCGAAAAAATTCATAGCAAGGACTGCGTTGTAGCGTCACAACTTCCCATTACAGATGTCAGACGTCGTATGTTAGGCAGACTGGTAAAACAGGACAGGCGGTGAACTGCGGCGGAATTAACAACATATTTGCGTTAAGTAAGCGAAAAAATTCATAGCAAGGACTGCGTTGTAGCGTCACAACTTCCCATTACAGATGTCAGACGTCGTATGTTAGGCAGACTGGTAAAACAGGACAGGCGGTGAACTGCGGCGGAATTAACAACATATTTGCGTTAAGTAAGCGAAAAAATTCATAGCAAGGACTGCGTTGTAGCGTCACAACTTCCCATTACAGATGTCAGACGTCGTATGTTAGGCAGACTGGTAAAACAGGACAGGCGGTGAACTGCGGCGGAATTAACAACATATTTGCGTTAAGTAAGCGAAAAAATTCATAGCAAGGACTGCGTTGTAGCGTCACAACTTCCCATTACAGATGTCAGACGTCGTATGTTAGGCAGACTGGTAAAACAGGACAGGCGGTGAACTGCGGCGGAATTAACAACATATTTGCGTTAAGTAAGCGAAAAAATTCATAGCAAGGACTGCGTTGTAGCGTCACAACTTCCCATTACAGATGTCAGACGTCGTATGTTAGGCAGACTGGTAAAACAGGACAGGCGGTGAACTGCGGCGGAATTAACAACATATTTGCGTTAAGTAAGCGAAAAAATTCATAGCAAGGACTGCGTTGTAGCGTCACAACTTCCCATTACAGATGTCAGACGTCGTATGTTAGGCAGACTGGTAAAACAGGACAGGCGGTGAACTGCGGCGGAATTAACAACATATTTGCGTTAAGTAAGCGAAAAAATTCATAGCAAGGACTGCGTTGTAGCGTCACAACTTCCCATTACAGATGTCAGACGTCGTATGTTAGGCAGACTGGTAAAACAGGACAGGCGGTGAACTGCGGCGGAATTAACAACATATTTGCGTTAAGTAAGCGAAAAAATTCATAGCAAGGACTGCGTTGTAGCGTCACAACTTCCCATTACAGATGTCAGACGTCGTATGTTAGGCAGACTGGTAAAACAGGACAGGCGGTGAACTGCGGCGGAATTAACAACATATTTTAATGCTGGGCAGAGTACAAGTGTGTCTGAAGGACCAATGCACCGGACACTTCTAACAACGGACCTCCTCAATTGTTGACCAGTGCAATTGCCAGTATTAATACCACGACATCGGCAGCTACGACTGAAATGGGCACGTGGCCATCGGCAATGGACGTCAGCGCAGCGGCAGAGCGTTGCATGGTCTGATGAATCACGATACCTCCTTCATCATGCCGATGGGCGGGCGCGAATCCGTTGTCTTCCAGGAAACAGCTCCTTGACTCCTGTACTGCGGGACGGAGACTAGCTAGCGGCAGCTCCATTATGAACTGGGGTCGTTCACATGGGCATCCGTGGGTTCAGTGGAGCTCGTGCAAGGCACCATGACGACCAAAGAGTATCGTAAAGGTTGCAGACAGCGTAACCCCTTCATGACGATCATGTTTCCCGACGACAGTGGTATTTTTCAACAATGCGTCATGTCACAAGGCCAGAAGTGTGATGCAGTGGTTCGAGGAACACATTGGCGAGTTCGAACTGATGTGCCTTCCCACCAACAGTTCGCCAGATCTGAAACCAATCGAATACATCCGAGATATGATCGAAAGTGTGACATAAGAGCTCATCGCCTCCTTCTCCGTAATTTACGGGAATTAGGTGACCTGTGTGTGTGTGCATGTGGTACCAACTCACTCCAGCGACCTACCAAGTCCCCATTGCTTCGATGACATGACCCGTCACTGCTGTTACCCATGCCAAAGACGGACAATAGGAAGAGCGCACAATTTCTTCGTTGTGCAGACCTACCTCGATATGGATGGTGTCCGACAATTGCAGTGAACAGCATACCCTCCAAATATGTCACCCACTGAAAACATCAAGTTATGGATTGCTGAGAATTGGGCTCGCCAGCATTCACCTGTGGTGACAGCATGTCATGAAGGACACGTGTCTGCCATTCAGGGTCAGTGCGACTCGACGCCCAGCCAGACTGGAGCTGGTTTTGGTGGTAGCTCTCTATACCCTGCACACTTCCAAACCATCTACAGATTTAGTCTTGTATTCCTCCCATTCTAGTGTATACGCGTAGAGAGTAAAATTTCGTTAGTTGCTATATTCCCTGATGTTGCAGTTTTAATGGCCAATACTGCATGTAGGCTGTACAGTGTGTTTTAAATTGAGATAACCAAACATCTCGAAAACGACGTATAGTAGGAAAGAAACATTCTTTGTAAAGAGTTAATGTTAGTAAAGGGGACATCGGTCTATCCTACAACTGGCCACATCCTAACTACCCGTTCCGCGTCGGCGGGGGTCAACTTTGTACTTTCAAATGGGACGTCCCCCCCAGTGTATAGCATATTCGGATTCTACGCCAAAGAATAGGTACGGTTTAGTCAAAACATTCTTTCCCATTCGTGAGACTTGGTGTTGTAATCGACATATATCAAGTGTGCCTGTTTTTGCAATTAGGAAACGACGCATTTGATTCTACAAATTCATTTATGGTGAAAATGTAAATGTTTTGTAGCCTAGCGGTTGATGTTGACGATCAGAAATGACTTGAGTGTTGCAAATGAAACTGTACAGTACAAAGAATATGGGTAGACACTAATACACTACTGGCCATTAAAATTGCTACGCCTTGAGGATGACGTGCTACAGACGCGAAATTTAACCAACAGGAAGAAAATGCTGTGATATGCAAATGATTAGCTTTTCAGAGCATTCACACAAGGTTGGCGTCGGTGGCGACACCTACAACGTGCTGACATGAGGAAAGTTGCCAACTGATTTCTCATACACAAACAACAGTTGACCGGCGTTACTTGGTGAAATGTTGTTGTGCTGCCTCATCTAAGGAGGAGAATTGCTTACCATCACGTTTCCGACTTTGGTAAAGGTCGGATTGTAGCCTATCGCGATTGCGGTTTATCGTAACGCGACATTGCTGCTCGCGTTGGTCGAGATGCAATGACTGTTAGCAGAATATGGAATCGGTGGGTTCAGGAGGATAATACGGGACGCCGTGCTGGATCCCAATGGCCTCGTATCACTAGAAGTCGAGATGATAGGCATCTTATCTGCATGACTGTAACGGATCCTGCAGCCACGTCTCGATCCCTGAGTCAACAGATGGAGACGTTTGCAAGACAACAACCAGCTCGGAAACCATGGCTGTGGTTACCCTTGACGCTGCATCACAGACAGGAACGCCTTCGATGGTGTACTCAACGACGAACCTGGGTGCACGAATGGCAAAACGTCATTTTTTCGGATGAATCGAGGTCCTGTTTACAGCATCATGATAGTCGCATCCATGTTTGGCGACATGGCGGTGAACGCACATTGGAAGCGTGTATTCGTCATCGCCATACTGGCGTATCACCCGGCGAGATGCTATGGGGTGTCATTGGTTACACGTCTCGGTCACCTCTTGTTCGCATTGACGGCACTTTGAACAGTGGACGTTACATTTCAGATGTGTTACGATCCGTGGCTCTAACCTTCATTCGATCCCTGCGGAACCCTACATTTCAGCAGAATAATGCGCGACCGGATGTTGCAGGTCCTGTACAGGCCTTTCTGGATACAGAAAATGTCCGACTGCTGCCCCGGCCTGCACATTCTCCAGATCTCTGACCAATTGAAAACGTCTGGTCAATGGTGGCCGAGCAACTGGCTCGTCACAATACGTCAGTCACTACTCTTGATGAACTGTGGTATCGTGTTGAAGCCGCATGGGCAGCTGTACCTGTACACGCCATCCAAGCTCTGTTTGACTCAATGCCCAGGCGTATCATGGCCGTTATTACGGCCAGATGTGGTTGTTCTGGGTACTGATTTCTCAGGATCTATGTACAATATATTTGTCCAATGAATATCCGTTTATCATCTGCATTTCTTCTTGGTGTAGCGATTTTAATGGCCAGTAGTGTAGTATGGGTAGACACTAATATTTCTGGCAAATAAGTAACTTGTATGGTATTGTAGTTTTCTGTTCCCTACGGGGTTGATTGTGATAAATCCCCAAACCATCTGAATGCTTAATTTCGGTAGCTGCTCTCGAAACACGCCATCAGGGCGCCTGATTTCGTTTTTCGTTTCCATCCAACCGCTGTAACTCTCGCACTGGGCGCTGCGGGGCTACTGGCGGAATACAAACCACAACCACTGTAATAAGGTAATTTTCCGTGGAGTGAGAGTGAGAGAAGCATCTGCCATGAGCGACACTTACCTAAATCAAGAACCCCAACGGTGGGAGGCAAGGCATCTCACCGAGATCAAGCGTCTCGACGGGAACAGAAAACTATTACATCCACGTCGCTGTTCCTGCATCAAGCTAAATGCATTTTCTAACTAGACTTTCTAAGGGCTAACCATAGTGCACTGTACAGTCAAATTTGAAAAACTAAAGCAAATTTCTAACATAAATATCAACCATCGGAGCACGCTGTAAATGAAATGTAGAATCAAGTGCGTCGCTTCTTCATTGCTAAGACAGGCACACTTGATGTTTGTCAATTACTGTGCCATCTACCACGAACTGGAAACAGTGGTTTGAGTAAACCAAACGTATTTTTAGCGTAGAACCCAACTTCTAAGTGAAACAGCTACACGGCACTATTTCTCAACATAGTCACCAAGTTTCTGTAAATAATGGCCGGAACGAGGTACCAATCGTTCAGTTCCTCAACAATATTTGAGGGCTGTTGTGTGAACGACTTCATCGATAGACAATCTCTTTCTCTTCAAAACGTTCTTATAGTTTGCGGAAAAGATGCAAATTCCACGACACAAGATCTGCACTGTATGGCGGACTAGTATCACCAACCTCTCTGCGGCGTCGGTCAAATTCTTGGTGCCATTTCATTGTGTTTATTCCGTGTACCACAAGGTTTTCAAGATGAACGGATTTGTAATATAGACGTTCTCATTTCCTTAGGGCCTTTGTCCCAGTACGACATGGGGTCGGCCTTGTTAGTATGGATTTGGCGATGTTAGCATCAGAGGGTGGCTGGATGCCCTTTCTGCCGCCACGCCATACACCCCTGGACGGAATTAGTGTACCCCAGCTGTCTGCGTCTAGTGTAAGCCATGAAATAGTGCGAACGGTTCTCAAATTCTGCAAGTCGTGTAACTGAGATGGAACGTGTGGTCCATCCCAGTATTCACCTAGTGGGATGTGGAAAACTGCCTAAAAACCACATTCTGCCTGGCCAGCACACAGCCCTCGTCGTTAATCCGCAGGGCGGATTCGAGCCGAGACCGACTCGGCTACCGGAGTCCAGGAAGCAGCGCATTAGCGCTCTCGGCTAAATCTGGCGCGTGTAATTTAGACGTTCGACCCATAGCGCTTGGATTAGAACCAATTGTGTGCCCAACAGAAGGATCGTCTTATTGTAACCATTTCACAGCACAGGCTCAAAGCTTGAATATTACACATAGTTCACGTCAAGGGGTTTATGAAGGCACCATTTAGTTCATGGGCGGTTCCTGTAAAAACCCGAAAAACGCCTTTTTCAGCACTTTTTCACTGTCAGCAGCGGCTACCTAAATAATTAAGCACAGAAAATTGCTCAAATTTTAACGACATATTCTCTAGGAATTTATCTAGAAATGCCATCTTCTCGTTATCAAAAATCTTTTTACGTTGTCGAGACACACCTCAAAAACGTGATTTCCATGCCGAAATTGAGACACAGATTGCAAGACGGCTATACACAATTAATGGCTGAAATTTGTAATATATGCTCCTAAGATCCCGATCTCGAAGAAGCTTGAAAATTTTCTTGGTATCTTTATAGATTTCCCGGATATAGAAGTTACCCTACTTGTACATGTAAAATACGCAGGTATAATGCGGTGTGAAGCGACATTGTGTAGTGTCTCCGTTATTGTCGGTTTGGTTATAGGAACCCCATGTTGTAGTACTGAAGTACATTCAAAATTTTTTTGCCCATAAAATTCAGTCTGAGGAGCAAAAATTTTTTTGCATTATTTCAATTTCACTTAAGAAAAGTATCAAAATTTGACTGTCTCAGAAAGTCCTTTTCATATGAGTGAATCGCCTTGCGGTAGCAAGAAAAAGAAACGTACTAGCGGAAGAAGGGTTCTGTCGAAGCACAAAAAATACAAATATGCTTCGGATTAAAAGACCGAAAAGTCGGGTACCGGCTGCCTCATTCTACCTTCCACAGCACCGTCAAAAATTTTCCCAAAACTTTTGGATTGCCAACATATTGGCCCCTTTTTATACTGAAACAGCAGGAGACAATGGCAGTGAGAAAGAGGCGGAAAAATAATAAATCCTGGAAGATAGTAGACCGTGGTTGTCATATAGAAAGTGCGAAGGAGGTAATGTCAGTGTGAGATAGACACAACAACAGTGGGACATGGTTAACAGTGACAGAACAGTTCTCGGAAAAGAGTGAGGGAGACAGTGTCACTAGGAGAGGAATAAATAAAAACAGAAAGTGGAAGTGGAGAGAGCCAATTTTCATGAGATGTAGAGTGTATGACAACGACAACAAGAAAGACAGAGTGACAGTGAGAAGATACAGCAGCAGTGAGAAGGTTCTTGTTGTTGTTGTTGTGGTCTTCAGTCCTCAGACTGGTCTGATGCATCTCTCCATGCTACTCTATTCTGTGCAAGCTTCTACATCTCCCAGTACTTACTGCAACCTACATCCTTCTGAATCTGCTTAGTGTATTCATCTCTTAGTCTCCCTGTACGATTTTTACCCTCCACGCTGCCCTACAATGCTAAATTTGTGATACCGTGATGCCTCACAACATGTCCTACCAACCGATCCCTTCTTCTAGTCAAATTGTGCCACAAACGAGGAGTTGCCAATTCTATTCAATACCTCCTCATTAGTTATGTGATCTACCCATCTAATCTTCAGCATTCTTCTGTAGCACCACATTTCGAAAGCTTCTATTCTCTTCTTGTCTAAAATAT
Source organism: Schistocerca cancellata (assembly GCF_023864275.1). NCBI lineage: Eukaryota > Metazoa > Arthropoda > Insecta > Orthoptera > Acrididae > Schistocerca > Schistocerca cancellata. The sequence goes on from NC_064631.1 coordinate 694,037,792, forward strand.
TTATCGTCCATGTTTCACTTCCATACATGGCTACACTCCATACAAATATTTTCAGAAACGACTTCGTGGCACTTAAATCTATACACGAAGTTAACAAAATTCTCTTCTTCAGAAACGCTTCCCTTGCCATTGCCAGGTTAGTTGGTTTGTGAGACTGAAGGGACCAGACTGCGATGGTCATCGATCCACCATTGCCAGTCTACATTTTATATCCTCTCTACGTCGACCTTCATCGGTTATTTTGCTCCCCAAATAGTAAAACTACTTTACTACTTTAAGTGTCTCATTTCCTAATCTAATTCCCTCAGCATCACCCGACTTAATTCGACTACATTGCATTATACTCGTTTTTCTTTTGTTGATGTTCATCTTATATCCTCATTTCAAGATACTGTCCATTCCGTTCAGCTGGTCTTCCAAGTCCTCAAAGTTTTTATTTCTTCACCATGGATTTTAATACCTACTCCGAATTTTTCCTTTGTTTCCTTTACTGCTTGCTCAATATACAGATTAAATTACATCGGGGAGAGGCTACAGCCCTGTTTCACTCCCTTCCCAACCACTGCTTCCCTTTCATGCCCCTCGACTCTTATAACTTCCATCTGGTTTCTGTACAAATTGTAAATAGCCTTTCGCTCCCTGTATTTTACCCCTGCCAGCTTTAGAATTTGAAAGAGAGTATTCCAGTCAACATTGTCAAAAGCTTTCTCTAAGTCTACAAATGCTAGAAACGTAGGTTTGCCTTTCCTTAATCTTTCTTCTAAAATAAGTCGTAAGGTCAGTATTGCCTCACGTGTTCCAACATTTCTACGGAATCCAAACCGATCTTCCCCGAGGTCGGCTTCTACTAGTTTTTCCATTCGTCTGTAAAGAACTCGCGTTAGTAAACTAAAGTGTGTACTGACTGGAAAGAGATGCAGTACTTACAAGTCAAATTCTAATAAAAAATTTAATCCGAAAAGGCGACGTCATGAAAAGTTGTAAATAGGATAAGATGGCGGGCCGCTAAGGGCTGCTCGTACCTGAGTGAACACTGGTTGCAACAAAACTCACACCCTTTTTAATCTGAGCACTTCTTTCTTTGTCGTCCACTCTTATTATCCCCTCTTGGCTCTCTTACAGGGAGACAGTTATTGAACTATATGAAAGAAACATAAATCAGTTACGAAGTACTGCGTGCACATACTTTCTTCAGCGTGTAAACATTACTACAAATAATCGGATCTAGGTTCTGATATGTTCGATATGCCTGCCATCATTGGCGATGATCGGCGCAGACGAATAGCGAAGTTCTGCATGACCCTCTGAAGTGTCGGAATATCGATACATTCGATGACCTCCTGGATGGCTGTTTTCAGCTCAGCATTGGTTTTGGTGTTATTGCTGTACACCTTGTCTTTAATATAGCCCCACAAAAAGGAGTCGCATGTGTTCAGATCCGGAGAATATGGCGACCAATCGAGGCCAATACCAGAATGTGGTCTGCAACGTGCTTCTCCAGGACACAAAACACTCTCCTGCTTCGATTGTGTCGAGCTCCGTCTTGCATGAACCACATCCTGTCGAAATTAGTGTCATTTTGGTTAATGGGGATGAAATCATCTTCCAAAACCTTCACGTACCGTTCGGTAGTCACCTTGCAGTCAAGGAATATCGTACCCATTATTCCGTGATTGGAAACCACACAGTCAGCCATTGAGGGTGAAGAGACTTCGACCGGAAATGAGGGTTCTCAGTCCCCCAAATGCGCAAATTTGGTTACTGACGAACCTATCCAAATGAAAGTGGGATTCGTCGCTAAATCAAACCATGCATGCGCATACTAATTTCCACATACCCCGCGGCCAACCATGCAGTTTGACGTCCTAACGGAATTTGTTCAGAAGTTACAACGATTTTATTTCATACAGTTCAATAACTGTCACCTTGTATGTACTGTATATTACCCGTCTCTTTGTACAGCTTACCCCAATTTTTCTTAGAATTTCGAACATCTTGCACCATTTTACATTGTAGAACGCTCTTCCCAGGCCGACAAATTCTATGAACAGTCTCGATTTTTCGCTGGTCTTGCTTCCACTATCAACTGCAACGTCACAATTGGCCCGCTGGAGCCTTTACCTTTCCTAAACTGCTCGTCATCTAACACATCCTCAGTTTCCTTTTCCACTGTCCTGCGAAGTCAGTAAACATGTGCACCAAACGGAAAATTGTCAGCGGAATCACCGACTAGCGCATGCACTTGACGAGACCTTCCGCTAAGTTGACACTACGAACATGTACGTGTCCACTCACTGCAGCCTCTTTCCATACAGCCGCGCGGAGTGGCCGCGTGGTTGAAGACATCATGTCACGGATTGAGCGGCCCCTCCGACCGGAGGTTAGAGTCCTCTCTCGGGCATGTGTGTGTGTGTGTGTGTGTGTGTGTGTGTGTGTGTGTGTTCTTCTTACAATGGAACCTCCCCATCGCACCCCCCTCAGATTTAGTTATAAGTTGGCACAGTGGATAGGCCTTGAAAAACTGAACACAGATCAATCGAGAAAACGGGAAGAAGTTGTGTGGAACTATGATAAAAATAAGTAAAATATACAAACTGAGTAGCCCATGCGCAAGATAGGCAACATCAAGGAGAACGTGAGCTCAGAAGCGCAGTGGTCCCGTGGTTAGCGTGAGTAGCTGCAGAACGAGAGGTCCTTGGTTCAAGTGCACCCTAGACTGGTCATTTTACTTTCTTTATTTTCGCAAAGTTATGATCTGTCCGTTCGTTCATTGACGTCTCTGTTCGCTGTAATAAGTTTAGTGTCTGTGTTTTGCGACCGCACCGCAAAACCGTGCGATTAGTAGACGAAAGGACGTGCCTCTCCATTGGGAACCAAAAACATTCGATCGCTAGGTCATAGGTCAACCGAGTCCTCCACAGGAAAACACGTCTGATATATTCTATACGACACTGGTGACGGCATGTGAGTCACATGATAGGAATATGTTGGCGACCCACCTAACTTGTACACTTAGCGAATGAGTAAAAAGATTCTTCTACCTTGCCCAATTTAGGTTTTCTTGTGGATGTGATAATCACTCCCAAAAAAAGTGATGAAAACATAAGAGTTTGCCAGATAAACTGACAATAAAAAAAATTTTCTCGCGAGGGAAGAGTTGAACCAAGGACCTGTCGTTCCGGAGCTGTTCTCGCTAACCACGGGACCACGGCGCTCTTTCACTCCCATTACTCTTATTGTTGCCTATCTTCGCATGGACTACTCAGTTCGTATATTTTAGTTATTTTTTTCATAGTTCCACACAACGTCTTCCTGTTTTCTCGATTGATCTGTGTTCAGTTTTTCAAGGCATATCCACTGTGCCAACTTATAACTAAATCTGAGGGGGGTGCGATGGGGAGGTTTCCTTGTCAGCATAAGTCAGTATAAGTAGTGTGTAAGACTCGGGACTGATGACCTCAGCAGTTTGGTCCCTTAGGAATTCACACACATATCTTTACATCCGAGGGCAGGCAAAATGCTTCGATACCAAGCGAAATCTTGACGGATCCCAGGGTGACACAAGCTGTGTCGGCTGCCGCAGACTTGTGTCTGAAATGGAGGTGGTAGGAAAGAACGACGTCTTCCCTGAGACGCATCGCAATATCGCTTGACATTTTCTCCAGAAACGTGGACGATCTGCAACTACAATGCACATGTAGCATCGCTTAGAAAACTGGGGAGCTCCTGGTCATCTTGTGCCTGTAAGAGTTCTTGGAAATGAATAGGGTTAGATACACTTGTAAGAGGTCCATGACTAAGGAATTTATTGCTAGCGCACTCGAGCAGATGTAAATTGGATTGATTGCCCAGGCGCTGCCTGCGATATGTAAGCCACAATAGAATCGCAGACCAGAGAGCAGAGTAGTAGTATTACGAGGTGCATTCAAGTTCTAAGGCCTCCGATTTTTTTTCTCCGGACTGGAAAGAGATAGAAACATGCGCATTGTTTTAAAATGAGGCCGCGTTTATTGTCAATACGTCCTAGAGATGGCAGCACTGTACGGCAGATGGAATTTTACCGCCAGTGGCGAGAATGAGAACTGTTTTAAATACTTAAAATGGCGACGTTTTCCTTACTTGAACAGCATGCAATCATTCGTTTTCTGAATTTGCGTGGTGTAAAAAAAAATTGAAATTCATCGACAGTTGAAGGAGACATGTGGTGATGGAGTTAAGGATGTGTCGAAAGTGCGTTCGTGGGTGTGACAGTTTAATGAAGGCAGAACATCGTGTGACAACAAACCGAAACAACCTCGGGCTCGCACAAGCCGGTCTGACGACATGACCGAGAAAGTGGAGAGAATTGTTTTGGGGGATCGCCGAATGACTGTTGAACAGATCGCCTCCAGAGTTGGCATTTCTGTGGGTTCTGTGCACACAATCCTGCATGACGACCTGAAAATGCGAAAAGTGTCATCCAGGTGGGTGCCACGAATGCTGACGGACGACCACATGGCTGCCCGTGTGGCATGTTGCCAAGCAATGTTGACGCACAACGACAGCTTGAATGGGATTTTCTTTTCGTCGGTTGTGACAATGGATGACACGTGGATGCCATTTTTCAATCCAGAAACAAAGCGCCAGTCAGCTCAATGGAAGCACACAGATTCACCGCCACCAAAAGTATTTCGGGCAACCACCAGTGCTGAAAAAATGATGGTGTCCATGTTCTGGGACGGCGAGGGCGTAATCCTTACCCATTGCGTTCCAAAGGGCACTACGGTAACAGGTGCATCCTACGAAAATGTTTTGAAGAACAAATTCCTTCCTGCACTGCAACAAAAACGCCCGGGAAGGGCTGTGCGTGTGCTGTTTCACCAAGAAAACGCACCCGCACATCGAGCTAACGTTACGCAACAGTTTCTTCGTGATAACAACTTTGAAGTGATTCCTCATGCTCCCTACTCACCTGACCTGGCTCCAAGTGACTTTCGGCTTTTTCCAACGATGAAAGACACTCTCCGTGGCCGCACATTCACCAGCCGTGCTGCTATTGCCTCACCGATTTTCCAGTGGTCAAAACAGACTCCTAAAGAAGCCTTCGCCGCTGCTATGGAATCATGGCGTCAGCATTGTGAAAAATGTGTACGTCTGCAGGGCGATTACGTCGAGAAGTAACGCCAGTTTCATCGATTTCGGGTGAATAGTTAATTAGAAAAAAAGTCGGAGGCCTTAGAACTTGAATGCACCTCGTAGTAGTAGCTCGCAGTCGGGCGATTGTGTCCTGGAGTTCGGACAATGTACTCCAGTAGTGGTAGTTTGTAGCTCGAGAAGAGCAGTAGGGCTATGGAATTACCAAGGTCGGTCGTGGAGAACGATGGCGGTGCCTGAGCGCTGTAGTATAGGGTAAAAGCAAAAACTATTGTTCTTTATTGCCGCGCGCATATGTTAATTGCTACAACTGATTTTTGTACTTTTGTTACATCAAAGTCCCATGTAAATGTTTTCAAAAATCTTTCAATAATCTATTTTATAAAGATAACTGTTGACAGTCATTCATTTGAATTTAAGGTTTTTACTAATTTCTCCTATCCATAGCCATGCCGATTATCGTAAAGAAAATCTGTTGTTTTTCATACATAACAAAATCTAGTGACCAGTATTGCACTGGGCTGTGCCACAAAAGGAGCAGATATGTACGCGTTACCCGGCGACATCACTGAGGTAAGAATTTTCAGTTTCAGAATGATTTTTCAGGGCCATGACCCAGCACTGCTGACGTCCAGGTTTACCAGTTTAGTTTCACAGTCAGTTAATTATTGAAACGTTACATTACGAGATTTCTTTTGAAAGGCTATAAAGGGTGGTCCATTGATCGTGACCGGGCCAAATATCTCACGAAATAAGCATCATACGAAAAATACTACAAAGAACGAAACTCCTCTGGCTTGAAGGGGGAAACCAGATGGCGCTGTGGTTGTCCCGCTAGATGGCGCTGCCATAGGTCAAATGGATATCAACTGCGTTTTTCAAATAGGAACCCCAATTTTTATTACGTATTCGTGTAATACGTAAAGAAATATGAATGATTTAGTTGGACCACTTTTTTCGCTTTGTAATAGATGGCGCTGTAATAGTCACAAACGTATAAGTAGGTGGTATCACGTAACATTCCGGCATTGCGGACGGTATTTGCTTCGTGATACATTACCCGTGTTAAAATGGACCCTTTACCAATTGAAGGTCGATATCGTGTTGATGTATGGCTATTGTGACCAAAATGCCCAACAGGCGTGGTGCTATGAATGCTACTCGGTATCCTGGACGACATCATCCAAGTGTCGGGACCGTTCGTTGGATAGTTACGTTATTTAAGGAAACATGAAGTGTTCAGCCACATGTGAAACGTCAACCATGAACTGCAACAAATGATGATGCCCAAGTAGGAGTTTTAGCTGCTGTCGCTGCTAATCATCACATCAGTAGCAGACGTATTGCGCGAGAATCGGGAATCTCAAAAACGTCAGCGTTGAGAATGCTACATCAACATCGATTGCACCCGTACCATATTTCTAAGCACCAGAAATTGCATGGAAACGACTTTGAACGTCGTGTACAGTTCATCCACTGGGCACAAGAGAAATTACGGGACGATGACAGATTTTTTGCACGCGTTCTATTTAGCGACGAAGCGTCATTCACCAACAGCGGTAACGTAAACCGGCGTAATATGCACTATTGGACAACAGAAAATCCACGATGGCTGCGACAAGTGGAACAGTAGCGACCTTGGATGATTAATGTATGGTGCGGCATTATGGGAGGAAGCACAATTGGCCCCTATTTCATCGATGGCAATCTAAATGGTGCAATGTATGCTGATTTCCTACGTAATGTTCTATCGATGTTTCTACAAGATGTTTCACTGCATGACAGAATGGCGATGTACTTCCAACATGATGGATGTCCGGCACATAGCTCGCGTGCAGTTGAAGCGGTATTGAATAGCAGATTTCATGACAGGTGGATTGGTCGTCGAAGCACCATACCATGGCCGGCACGTTCACCGGATCTGACGTCCCCGGATTTCTTTCTGTGGGGAAGTTGAAGGATATTTGCTATCGTGATCCACCGACAACGTCTGACTACATGCCTCAGCGCATTGTCCATGCATGTGCGAACATTACGGAAGGCGAACTACTCGCTATTGAGAGGAATGTCGTTACACGTATTGCCAAATGCATTGAGGTTGACGGACGTCATTTTGAGCATTTATTGCATTAATGTGGTATTTACAGGTAATCACACTGTAACAGCATGCGTTCTCAGAAATGATTAGTTCACAAAGGTACATGTATCACATTGGAACAACCGAAATAAAATGTTCAAACGTACCTACGTTCTGTATTTTAATTTAAAAAACGTACCTGTTAACAACTGTTCGTATAAAATTGTGAGCCATATGTTTGTGACTATTACAGCGCCATCTATCACAAAGCGAAAAAAGTGGTCCAATTAAAACATTCATATTTCTTTATATATTACACGAATATGTAATAAAATTGCGGGTTCCCAATTTAAAAAAAACGCAGTTGATATCCGTTTGACCTATGGCAGCGCCATCTAGCGAGCCAACCATAGCTCCATCTGGTTTCCCCCTTCAAGCTAGACAAGTTTCGTTCTTTGTAGTTTTTTCGTTTGACGCTTATTTCGTGAGATATTTGGCCCGGTCACTATCAATGGACCACCCTATATATTTAGGTTGACTGGACATTTGTCTTAGGATAGTTTCAGAATCAGTGAAAATTTCATGTTACGAATGCATAGCAGTCTTATGTGCCGTTAGTGACAGTAGTGGCTCTGAACTTATGTATCTTTGGCACAGTTGTAGAGTGGAGAGAAGCCGAGTTTTGGCCATGGAGTAAGCTGGCAGAACTTTTAGTGCAGTGCATTTTGGAGAATTTTGCTGAAGAAAATTTTTTGGAGTTATTTATCTGATGGAAGGACTTGCGGACGCTGCATTTATGGAAGAGAGAAAATGGATTTTGTTATGGATTTGTTTTTAAGGTAGTAATTTTTGCTGGCACATACTGATAGTGTTAGCAATTCTTGTAACACTATAGTCCATTTCTCCACCTCGGTTTAGGTCATTTCAGTTTAATTCATTTCAGTTTGCATAATCGTAAAGCATTGACCTGTAAGACTTTTGTAGAGAAAGTAAAATTTTTGGTTTTTGAGAGTTCTATGTTCTTGCCAAATACTCGTAAGAATTTAAAAAATAGCCTTGTCATTATAATGAAGCAAACTAGTATTTTCATTTCAAGTACGAAATGCTTCAGTATGTGAAAATCGTCCCAATATTTCTCCCAGTGGTTTAATTTTACTTTAGCATATTTTTACGGGCGTGATTTCTTTATGCCGTACTGTTCCTGATAGGTATGCTGTAATTTTTCAGGTGAGTTTTTTTCGTATTTTGTTGGATCTTTCGTTTCTCATCTCACGTTTCCATTGCGAAGATTCTAAGCATTTTCTTTGTAATTAAGATATTTGTTGGGCCATTGAACAATGAGTGTTTCGTGGTGTTGCTACGTAAATTCAGTGTTCGAATGTTTTTTGGGCTGTGCAGAGTTTATTTTCGGTAGTGATTTTTGAGTAACAGTTTTGATTAAATTTCCTGCACAGTCATTGGTAGTTAGTTTTGCCTTTAGGTAAATTGTGCACAGAGAAATGCTGTTTCCAGTAGTAATTTCAATTCAACCTCTTTATAACTTAGGACCGGACTTTAAATTTTGATTCAAATGCAGGCAAACATTTTAATGGTCATGAACCAATAAACGATCGAGTAAGAGCAAATAACTCTCACAGTTAGTGGTTTATGTTGTTCTGGTGATTGTGATGGATGGCGGCTATAGAAATTCAAGATCGCTAGAAACGCGTAATTCTTTAAAGGTGTTCGGCTTCGGTGTCTGCAGGATGGCTTCAACCTTTTGCAATAATGTTCAGGTGCCTCCAGAAGATATCTGATGGCCAAGGAAAGTAGTCTCGGATTATCCGAACACAAATTTAACCGTGTTTAAGACCACATCACATTGCTCTATCCTCTCGAACACTTCTATGAGACGATGGTGCTGCTCATTGGTGGCATTGGTAAGAATATCATCGAGATATGCAAAACAAAATAGCAGACATTGAAGAATTGCATCAATAAATCGTTGCACATCTGAGCTGCATTCGTAAGTCAAACGTCATGTACATACTCTCAAATAACCAAAACGGAGGATAATCGCTGTTTTTGGCATCTCTTTGTCTGCTTCCGTGATCTGTGAATAGGCTTTGGCACAATCGAATATACTGAATATGGTTGCACCATGCAAGGCGTAATTGTAGTCCTGCACCAGAGGTATCGGGTAGCGGTCTGGCGTTAAGGGGAGCCGGAGGTGCCTATGCTGCCCATGTTAAAAATCACTAAGTTTGAGGAACATTTGTGAATAAACTACCAAATAGAAAAATTTGAATTTTTTTTTACATATAGAGTGGTTCAGTATTGCAGTTATGGCAGAGGGATTTTGGAGTATCTTTTCTAGTTTCCTTCCAATTATTTGTTTTTACTAATGACCCAAATTTTTTTACAAATAATTGCTTTATAATTAAACTGAAATGAAACTACTGAACATATTGCCAAATGGCTGTGTTACAATGTAAGTTTGACCACTAGGAGTGCTGTATAAAAATTTCATCTCTCTAGCTTGAGTGGATTTTGAGAAAATGTTCCTTATATTCGAAAAATTCTAATTTACGGGAAATGGCTATCAAAGTTTCTCAATACATTCCTGCACTATAGGATGGATTATCAGGGTCTTCTTCTTCATCCTCCAAAAGCTTCCTCTTCTGTCTTCTTTTCTGGCCTGTTGTTCCATCATACTTCATATGCCTTTCTCTTCTTTCTGCTCTTCTTATCCTTTCTCTGTCAATATTTCTTAGTGCTCGTACAGTGTTCACCCCAAATGCAAATCCTAATGCCTTCAGAACTTCACACTTCACACTGTTCCCCTGGTTGTAGGTTACTATTGCATCATAAATGCCAAAGTGAAGTGTTTTTATGCTTGCAAACACCCTTTTAGGAATCACTTTCCAAATCAAATTGTTTACACTCTCATTAGGATTCTGCGTCTTTCCATGTAGACATTTGTGTAACAATTCTGGCTGTGCTAAGTCATGAAAAATTGGTTTTATTGCATTTATCACAGCTGCTGGCAAACCGTGTTTGTGATCATAGTCCTTTTTTGCATTATATTTGTACCAGGAAGCTTTTGGGCACAGGCTGTGTTGAGGGTATTCATTGGAAGAGGCGGTATGAAGGAACAGTGCCCACACTGCTTTTCGCATGTCACTAACATTACTAGTATTTTGCCTTATAGCATACCCATAGTATCTCTGTAGACGTTCAGTCACCTCATCGGTAAGCCTGCCTCTCCCTCCTATTGTCTTTACATCACTGAGCTTACTTGAACCCAAAGTTGACGCTTTTGCACATGCCCAATGCATTCCAACTTTTCAACTACAAATTCATTTCCATATGGTTTCAGTTCCTCTATAGTCTTGAAACCTTTGGAGTCACCATCCCCAAGGTAGTATTTGCTAGAAGATGGCACAGGACTATGACCGGCCATGTGTTGCTTAGCAGAAGAACGCACTCTTTCAGTAATTGTAGTATCACAACTTGGTATTAGTGTTAATTTTCTTTTCCCTATGTTCTCCCTCTTCTTACATACACGGTTACTAAAACGTGGCATCGTAACCAGAACAACGCTTTACACAAGAAGTATAATACTACCAACAACAGGCGCAACACTGAACTAATTCGAAACGGTAAACAGCAAAGAGACGATGTTCCGCACTCTTAGCGCTTCATTTGTCACAGAAAACAATGTAGCCAACCCTTGCACACTCGCTGCATGCGTAACATAAGGCGCTGTATGCGTAACAGGCCGAGGAAAATCCCAAGCAGTTCGACAGGAAGTCACGAGAGGGTGTTAGATGCATTCAGCGGCCGCCCATTTCCTCTGCAGGCGCGGCGGAAAATGGTAATAACTCCACTTCTAGGGCGAGTAGAACAATAATTCAAAGTTTACATTAAAGAGGAATGTTCCAATTAATTTTCGGTAACAAAAAAAAATCGTAATTTTTTGGATTTGACCACCTCCGGCTCCCCTTAAGTGCATGACAATTTCCTCTTGGACACCGTGCTCCACATTTGTCAGGTATTAGGTGTAGAGGGAACGATCACGGGCCACATGATGTTTGGATAATGTCTGTTTTTGGCAAGGTGTCAAACTCGGCTTTGGTGATAGCCATGTGATCAAATGCAGAACGCCCAGGTCTGCATGATACTGGAGGGCCGTTAGTACTTTTAGTGTGGAGCACCGTATTACGTAGCACTTACTAACAAGGGAACCTCCCCATCGCACCCCCCTCAGATTTAGTTATAACTTGGCACAGTGGATAGGCCTTGATAAACCGAACACAGATCAATTGAGAAAACAGGAAGAAGTTGTGTGGAACTGTGAAAAAATAAGCAAAATATACAAACTGAGTAGTCCATGGGTCACATATGCAACATTACGGAGTTCCTGAGCTCAGCAGCGCTGTTGTCTCGTGGTAGCGTGAGCAGCTGCAGATGAAGAGGTCAGCGGTCCTTGGTTCAAGTGTTCCCACAAGTGAAAATTTTACTTTCTTTATTTTTGCATAGTTATTATCTGTCCGTTCGTTCATTGACGTCTCTGTTCACTGTAATAAGTTTAGTGTCTGTGTTTTGCGACCGCATCGCAAAACCGTGCGATTAGTAGACGAAAGGACGTGCCCCTCCAATGGGAACGGAAAACATTTGATCGCAAGGTCATAGGTCAACCGATCCCTCCACAGGAAAACACATCTGATATATTCTATACGACACTGGTGACGGCATGTGCGTCACATGATAGGAATTTGTTGTCGACCGACCTAACTTGTACACTTGGCGAATGGGTAAAAAGACTCTTCTACCTTGCCCGATTTAGGTTTTCTTGTGGATGTGATAATTACTCCCAAAAAAGTGATGAAAACATAAGAGTTTGTCACATAAACTGGAAACAAAAAATTAAAATTTTCACGCAATTGAAGATTTGAACCAAGGATCTTTCGTTCCGCAGATGCTCACGTTACCACGAGACCACGGAGCTCCTGCTACCCCACCGTCCTATATGTTACCTATCTTGCCATGAACCACTCAGTTTGTATATTTTGCTTATTTTTTCTCAGTTCCACACAACTTCTTCCTGTTTTCTCAATTGATCTGTGTTCAGTTTTTCAAAGCCTATCCACTGTGCCAACTTATAACTAAATCTGATGGGGGTGCGATGGGGAGGTTCCCTTGTAAGGAGTGCCTGGAGGCCCAGTTAGTGCTGGGAACTGCTGCATCGGAGAGGCCTGTTTACAATCACTCGTTTGTGTCAGCTTAGAACAGTGCACCGCTCTACTGCTGGAGGTCGGTAACGCAGTCAACGAGCGTTCAGTAGATGGTAATAAACCAGAAGGTAAAAAAAAAAAATGGGTCAAATGGCTCTGAGAACTATGGGACTTAACTTCTGAGGTCATCAGTCCCGTAGAACTTAGAACTATTTAAACCTAACCAACCTAAGGACATCACACACATCCATGTCCGAGGCAGGATTCGAACCTGCGACCGTAGCGGTCGCGCGGCTCCGGACTCTAGCGCCTAGAACCGCTCGGCCACCCGGGCCGGCAAACCAGGTCAGCGCGTATTAATGCATCCGAGATGTCGGCGACGGAGAATCCCACCCGAATGGTCGACTCAGTCCTAAATCCAGTTCCGTTCCCTGGATTCTGTGCTTCGAGATGGAAGAGCTGTTTGCTGCTCACAAACAGAATGCTGTCTGTGGCCTTCATCGATGAGCTGAAGTTGATGGCAATAAAATTAAATCAGAACCATTATTCACCAAATACGAGGGTGAGTCAAATGAAAACCTTAAATATTTTTTAAACATTATTTATTGTGCAGAAGTGGTACAAGTTCGATTGCCGGCGGGGTCAGGGATTTTCACCTCCCTCGCGATGACTGGGTGTTTGTGTTGTCCTCATCATTTCATCATCATCCAGGAAAGTGGCGAAATTGGACTGAGCAAAGGTTGGGAAGTTGTACGGGCGCTGATAATCACGCAGTTGAGCGCCCCACAAACCAAACATCATCATCATCCTCATCTTTTGCTGGTAAACAGGCGCTGCAATCTGACACACAGTCGGCTCGACATATTTGAGAAGGAACATGGCACAGCACACTTTCGCGCCTGCTCACCGAACCTGCGATGGTACCAGCATATGGGTTGGTCTATACGAGGTGCATTCAAGTTCTAAGGCCTCCGATTTTTTTCTAATTAACTACACACCCGAAATCGATGAAACTGTCGCTACTTCTCGACGTAATCGCCCTGCAGACGTACACAGTTTTCATAACGCTGACGCCATGTATCCATGGCAGCGGCGAAGGCTTCTTTAGGAGTCTGTTTTGACCACTGGAAAATCGCTGAGGCAATAGCAGCACGGCTGGTGAATGTGCGGCCATAGAGAGTGTCTTTCATTGCTGGAAAAAGCCAAAAGTCACTAGTAACCAGGTTTGGTGAGTAGGGAGCATAAGGAATCACTTCAAAGTTGTTATCACGAAGAAACTGTTGCGTAACGTTAGCTCGATGTGCGGGTGCGTTGTCTTGGTGAAACAGCACACGCGCAGCCCTTCCCGGACGTTTTTGTTGCAGTGCAGGAAGGAATTTGTTCATCAAAACATTTTCGTAGGATGCACCTGTTACCGTAGTGCTCTTTGGAACGCAATGGGTACGGATTACGCCCTCGCTGTCCCAGAACATGGACACCATCATTTTTTCAGCACTGGCGGTTACCCGAAATTTATTTGGTGGCGGTGAATCTGTGTGCTTCCACTGAGCTGACTGGCGCTTTGTTTCTGGATTGAAAAATGGCATCCACGTCTCATCCATTGTCACAACCGACGAAAAGAAAGTCCCATTCATGCTGTCGTTGCGCGTCAACATTGCTTGGCAACATGCCACACCGTCGTCCGTCAGCATTCGTGGCACCCACCTGGATGACACTTTTCGCATTTTCAGGTCGTCATGCAGGATTGTGTGCACAGAACCCACAGAAATGCCAACTTTGGAGGCGATCTGTTCAACAGTCATTTGACGATCCCCCAAAACAATTCTCTCCACTTTCTCGATCATGTCGTCAGCCCGGCTTGTGCGAGCCCGAGGTTGTTTCGGTTTGTTGTCACACGATGTTCTGCCATCATTAAACTGTCGCACCCACGAACGCACTTTCGACACATCCCTAACTCCATCACCACATGTCTCCTTCAACTGTCGGTGAATTTCAATTGGTTTCACACCACGCAAATTCAGAAAACGAATGATTGCACGCTGTTCAAGTAAGGAAAACGTCGCCATTTTAAGTATTTAAAACAGTTCTCATTCTCGCCGCTGGCGGTAAAATTCCATCTGCCGTACGGTGCTGCCATCTCTGGGACGTTTTGACAATGAACGCGGCCTCATTTTAAAACAATGCGCATGTTTCTATCTCTTTCCAGTCCGGAGAAAAAAAATCGGAGGCCTTAGGACTTGAATGCACCTCGTATTAGAAGACGTAGCGATAGTCGATGAACGGCTCCTTGAACATTTGTGCCACCGCCCTCTATCGTAGCCAGTACCAGTCTGGGACAACAGCTTCTTGAGTTGTGTACTCCGCAACTCAGACTTTTGCCGCTCCAGAGCCGTTATCGGCCCGCGCGACAGCTCCTGTCGTTGTCGTACTGCTGCATGGCTCCATTAATGCGATAACGTGGACACAAGGAGTTACTTCTTGAGTTATGTCTGCAAGCTCTTCAATGCCACCCAATGGCATCTCTGTTTGGGACGCTGCTATCACCTTACTTGTAGTAGGAGGCGGCTGCTGTAAAGGGTGCACTGCAAATTATCTGGAACACTACCGATTTCCACCTTGCTCCTTAGGTGCGAAAGGTTTGAAGTCTGCATTATCTTCCTAAATTAGCAATTGACGAATTCAGTATTTCTGAGAGGGAGGCTGCGACTCTTCGAATTAATTCTGTCTTAAGATTTTCATACGAATTTGCTGTCGGTGGCGCAATTATGACGTTTAGCGCTTCTGTGGAATCAGCTGTGATGCTGGCACAGTAAAAACTCGCTTCCGCTGGCGTGAACAACAGTAAGGGCAGTACTAATCTTGGTATGGGTGTTCACTCCAGCATCTGTTTCAAATTAGAGTTGCTGCTGCCTTCACGTAAGGTTAAAAATCACTTCATGGTCGCCACTTCTGTGATGCATTTGGAATTAGGGCTGTCTGACCTTTTAATAGCCTGTGTGTATTAAGTAGAGTGGCAGTGCCTGAAATATACAACTCTCGTGATTCGTGAAAAGTAAGAACTTTATTGAACAGAATAACGTGAGTCAACACATAACTCCAAGCGATGAACGTATTAGGAGACGTTGTACTTGAAAGTAGAACCGTCTCCGAATGATAAGCACTAGCTCGTAACAGGGAAAACTCATAACTACACTTAGACGAAAAAAGTCATGGGATAGCGATATGTACATATACAAATGGCGGTAATATCGCGTACAGAAGGTACGAAAGAACAACGTATTGGCAGAACTACCATTTGTAATCATCTGATTCTTGTGAAGAGATGTTCGACGTGATTATGACCAAAAGACGGGCATTAAGATACGTTTAACGCGAAATGGTAGTTGAAGCTAGATGTATAGGACATTCCGTTTCGGAAACCGTTAAGCAGTTCATTATTCCAAGATAAACAGTGTAAGGAGTATGTCAAGAATACTATTTTTAAGGCATTGTCTCTCGGTACGGACAACGCAGTGGCCGACGGACTTTACTTAGCCACTGGAGAACAGCGGCATTTGTATGGATATAGTCAAGTGAAACTGTGAGAAAAAAAGCCTGTACCTTGCAAAAGGTGGCGTAGAAGATTTTATTTTTTTAACTCGTTCATATTGTTGGAAAGGTTAGAAAACCAAGTTTTGCCAACAAAATTTCTCTTGGGAAAACTTTCTGCAGTCAAAAAACTTGGAAAATTTCGGACTTTTTTCAGTTTTTTTCAAAATATCTCAGTTTAATTTGCTCCAATCGCTTTGACGTCTATTTTCTTTTTTAAAGAGCACAAAATTGTGTACAAATTTAATTCCTACCATTTTTTTTCTACTCCCAGTATCTAAGGCGCTATAGCGCGTCAAAAAATACCAATTTTTCAAATTTCGAGCAAAGAATAGTTGGTGACAATTTCCACGACGTAAAGTTCCGTAGAAAAGATAAAGTTGTGACTCTCCTTTCTGCGTTCAATTCTGTAAAAGTTGGGAACATTAAAATTACTCCTCTTGATCCTGTAACTCTTTTCCAAAGGATTTGTTTAATGAAACAAAGTGAGGAAGAGTTAAAAGCCTTTCTGAAATATGAACTTGCTACTTACCCAATGTCCCTATTCTCAGAAAAAGGCATGCGAAAGGGAACAAAATTTTCATTCTACAATGCCTTCTTTCCAGTGGAAGATGTGAAGTCAGGTGGACCGAGTAAATTTTTTGTCATTGATGGAGGGTACCTTATCCACAAAGTCACTTGGACTCGAAATGTTTGCTTCAAGTCAATAGCCCAAAGCTATGTTTCTTACCTGCAACGTCATTTTGGATCTCAATTTGCTGTTGTATTTGATGGGGATCCATGTGAGGCAGACAAATGTAGCACAAAGAGCGCTGAGAGGATTCGTAGGTCCACACAACATTCTTCGGTTGACGTTGTGGTTGAATCAGAGATGGTGAACCAAGTCCCTCAGGACAAGTTCTTGTACAACGAACGAAACAAGATGCGTTTGATCACACTTCTTAAAATGGAATTTCTGGAGTTTAGCATTGAAGTGCACCAGGAACAAGAAGATGCTGACGTTATAATTGTAACATCTGTCATTTCAAGAACCAAAGATTTTGGAAGTGTTGTCATTGTAGGAGAAGATGTTGACCTGCTTGTGCTCATGACCGGTTTGGGGTAAGGCATTGAAAACTTATTTTTCTTAAAGCCAGGAAGAGGAAATGCAGAAGACAAGTGGTTTTCCACTACATCTTACAAGTTTGACAGTGAATATATTCTGTTCACTCACGCCTTTAGCGGATGTGATACAACATCTGAATTTTTTGGGCAAGGAAAAATTAAGTGCTGCAATATTGTTGCGAAAAATGAACACCTAACCTCAGCGCTTTGCACGTTCAATAAACCACATGCTACCCGCGAAGAAATAATAATTGCAGGAGAACAGGTTACTATCGCATTGTATAGTGGAGGTGTCAGCAGTTCCCACACACTGGACCATTTGCGGTACCAGCTATTCGCCAAGTCTGCCACAAAAAGGAAACTGAATCTTGCACGCTTGCCACCTACACAAGATGCTGCATAACATCATTGGTTGCGGACTTACCAACAAGTCCAAAGTTGGATGGGAAACTGGGAACCTCCTGAGAAATGGGGCTGGAATGAGAGTGACCACGGTCCAATACCCGTTATAATGAGCCATGATCCAGCACCGGAAGCACTTCTTCACATTGTTTCATGCTCATGCAAGCTGAACTGTGGCGGAGCGTGCTCCTGCAGAAAAGCGGGTTTGAAATGTTCTTCAATTTGCAAGAAATGTATTGGGGTCAACTGTGAAAACGTGCCAAAATTTTTATATGAAGACAGTGAAGGAGATGTTATGGAGGATGTTGAGGAAACTGCTGACGAAACCAATGAACGTCCTGAGGCTGACTCGCTGTTTAAAGAAGAGGTCAATCTGGCATCAACTCTATGTACAGACTCTGAATCCATAACTCAAGGTATTTCTGGTGACACTGAGGAACCTGGTCCATCAAAACGTTGGAAGTGATGCTCATATCTGTCTCAAGTGCCCTTAAGTGCAATATTACAAGTATTACACACCCAGAACTGTCAACATTTTTTAGTAACTGACAATGCATTTTAATTGTAATAAAGCTACTTATTTTTAATGTCAGCTGTGTGGCTTTTATACACAAGAATAATTACCTACCTACTTAGGTTGCCTATTACAGCTAATAATAGTTCAGTTTCCTGAGGCAATTTATTTTGTGTGCATGTGCATGTGTATGTGTGTGTGTGTGTGTGTGTGTGTGTGTGTGTTTGTGTGTGTGTTTATGTCTCTTAATGATGTATTTTTAAGTTTTACAAATACCAGGGCTGAGGCGGCCCATAGTGAACTTCAGGTAGTGATGTAAGAATCACAATAGTTGGGTGCCCAGCAATCCTCATGTTGCATACAGAGAAATTGAATACCTGAAAGTGAGGTGGTATATTCCAACTTATAACATGATGTATAATGTATTTATACTACACAAACAGAAACTGAAAAAATAGTGTTAGGTATTCCACTCCGTAATTGGAAACGGAACCACGTGTGTACGTGTACCTCACCCCTCATGGTAATGTACATGTGCGTCAGTGAAAAAGACCAATAAAAAGGTGTTAGCATGTGGACGTAATGTGCTGTTCCAGTCTCTTCTGTACCTAAGGTCCATCACCGTTCCCTTTGGATCCCTACGTAATTCGGTGCTCTCCGATGCACACGATCGAACAGCAGAGGAGTGGTACTAAAGCGTCAACTTTAGGTTACAATATCTCCGGATGTAATTAACATTTTACAATGCAACAAACGGCACTGATTACGTATTTGTTTATAAGTTCAGATGTGCTAACAAAACTAACGTGGTTCCATTTAAAAAAACGTAGGTTTGTGTTAAAAAACATACTTCCGTGCATTTTTTTATGGTTTGTATTAACCAATTACACTAGCCCCTCTCCTCACGTTCGGTCTGTGGAATCGATTCGTCAGTATTTGATGTGGTTTACGAAATATATCCAGCGGTAACGTTAGGTGACTCACCCTGTATACGTAGATTGAGGCGACGAATCAAAATTTGTACCTAGACTAGGATTCGTACCCTGAGGACCTGCTCACTAGGCAGATTATCCTAAATTGTATTCACAGCTACTGAAAATAACGTGACACATCAGACTTTTTTTCAATGTAAGACTAGGAAACAGGACATACGACCTTTTACCTCCTGAGGTGCGACAAACACCTTCTACCTAGAACAGACAGTCGAGAGCCCACTTCTTTTGGAAATATATTAGATCTCATGGTAACAAACAGACCTAATCTCTTTGAGGATGTCCACATTGAAACTGGTATCTGTGACCACGCACTAATTGTAACAATAATGGTTACTAAAGCAAAAAGGTCAGCTGATACAAGTAGGATGATTTACATATTTAGCAAGTTAGATAAATAGGCTCGTGTGTCACTTTTCAAAGAGCAGTTAGGAAACATAGAATCTGGGGAGGAGCATCTGGAAGAACTGTGGCTCAAGTTTGAAAGAAGAGATAACCATAGAATGGATAGGTATTTATCTAGTACAAAAGTTCATGATGAGAGGAACCCTTCAAGGAACACAGTCACTATAAAGAAAGTTCTAAAGAACCTGCGACAGCCGCAGTATATGTGTAAAACAAAACATAGAGCCACTGGAAGAGATGCTCAATGAAACGTATTTGGATGTTGCATGCAAGAAGTCATCATTGATTACCGTACCAAGTAGATCTCTCCCCACAAACATAAGAAATTCTGGTCATGTGAAAAGGCTGGAACCAAAGTTAGTGTTCAGAAACTTATAGGTGGTTCCGAATCCGAAACTGAGGGTAGTAAAGAAAAATCATAATCACTGAACTCAGATTTCAAATGCAGTTAAGGTATAATATGTAGTGCCCCACTTATATATCTCGCATCGCTGCAAAGATCGGTCATATAGCGTCAGTGGCATTGATAGCGAGCTAAAAATCTCCAAAAATAAACAAGACATCCGAGTCCGATGGGATCCCTGACAGATTCTATACAACATTTGAATTTAAGATTGAGTTAGCTCCCATTTTAGCCATGACATACCGTAGATCACTTGGCCAAAAATCTGTGCCCAGTAACAGGTACTGCCCTGTTAGATGTAGCAAATTACAGTGAACCTAGCCAGTGGCACATTAAGATTAAAGGATGTTTACGTAGTTTTTGTTGGCGTATGTAATGGGTTCTATCCTGTTAGACAAAGTAAATTATTGTTAGACTTCAGTGGCACATTACCAATAGGAGATTTTTATGTATTTATTGTCATCACGTGCAACAGCTTTTGTCCTTCTGGAAGAAGTAAGTTATTGTAACACTATTGGGTGGCACATCTAGAGCTAAGCCTTACTATAAGAGATTTTAGTTACTTCTGTACAGGGTGATTCAAAAAGAATACCACAACTTTAGGAATTTAAAACTCTGCAACGACAAAAGGCAGAGCTAAGCACTATCTGTCGGCGAATTAAGGGAGCTATAAAGTTTCATTTAGTTGTACATTTGTTCGCTTGAGGCGCTGTAGACTAGGCGTCAGCGTCAGTTGATGCTAAGATGGCGACCGCTCAACAGAAAGCTTTTTGTGTTATTGAGTACGGCAGAAGTGAATCGACGACAGATGTTCAGCGTACATTTCGAACGAAGTACGGTGTGAAACCTCCTGATAGGTGGTGCATTAAACGTTGGTATAAACAGTTTACAGGGAATGGGTGTTTGTGCAAAGAGAAAAGTTCTGGACTGCCGAAAACGAGTGATGAAAATGTAGCACGCATCCAGCAAGCATTTGTTCGCAGCCCAGGAAAATCGACTCGCAGAGCTAGCAGAGAGCTGCAAATTCCACAATCAACTGTATGGAGAGTCCTACGAAAACGGTTAGTTATGAAACCTTATCGTCTGAAATTGGTTCAAGCACTGTCTGCAGCTGATAAGATTAAAAGAATCTATTTCTGTGATTTTATCCTTGCTCAAATGGAAACAGATGAATCTTTCGTTTCAAAGATTGTGTTTAGTGATGAAGCAACTTTCCACACTAACGGGGAAGTCAACTGTCACAATGTCTGTATATGGGGTACTGAGAATCCGCGGGGAACAACTCAGTATGAACGTGACTCGCCTAAGGTGAACGTTTTCTGTGCCATTTCAGCCAATAAAGTTTTTGGTCCCTTTTTCTTCGAAGGTGCTACTGTAACTGGACTACAGTATCTGGAGATGTTAGAGAATTGGCTGTTCCCTCAGCTCGAACAAGAACCACACTAACGGGAAAGTCAACCGTCACAATGTCTGTATATGGGGCACTGAGAATCCGCGGGGAACAACTCAGTATGAACGTGACTCGCCTAAGGTGAACGTTTTCTGTGCCATTTCAGCCAATAAAGTTTTTGGTCCCTTTTTCTTCGAAGGTGCTACTGTAACTGGACTACAGTATCTGGAGATGTTACAGAATTGGCTGTTCCCTCAGCTCGAACAAGAAGCACAACAATTCATATTTCAGCAGGATGGAGCGCCACCACATTGGCACTTATCGGTCCGTAACTACCTGAACGTCAACTACCCGAGGCGATGGATCGGCCGCCAGGCAGCCCGTGACAGAGCACTTCATCACTGGCCTCCAAGAAGCCCTGATCTTACCCCCTGTGATTTTTTCTTATGGGGGTATGTTAAGGATATGGTGTTTCGGCCACCTCTCCCAGCCACCATTGATGATTTGAAACGAGAAATAACAGCAGCTATCCAAACTGTTACGCCTGATATGCTACAGAGAGTGTGGAACGAGTTGGAGTATCGGGTTGATATTGCTCGAGTGTCTGGAGGGGGCCATATTGAACATCTCTGAACTTGTTTTTGAGTGAAAAAAAAACCTTTTTAAATACTCTTTGTAATGATGTATAACAGAAGGTTATATTATGTTTCTTTCATTAAATACACATTTTTAAAGTTGTGGTATTCTTTTTTAATCACCCTGTATTATGGTGACTGTTGTGTAAATAATAATTATACAGAACGAGCCATATATATAGTCATGTGTGAATGCTGTTATTCTCACTTCTTAATAATACCCCTCATGGCTGTTGGGTCTGGATAACAAAAACAGCATTGAGTCGTGGCTGGCTCACGTCATGCCTTGTTTTTTTATCATTGGTAGCAGTCCAGTGGTGTCTTACTTCTTCTTCGGTTACCGCCATAACGTTGCTATCTTTCCCTGTGAGTGGCAGGAGCAGCGTGTATCGATACTAGTACTGCTGTACAATCTTTGCTGTTGTTGTTGTTGTTGTTGTGGTCTTCAGTCCTGAGACTGGTTTGATGCAGCTCTCCATGCTACTCTATCCTGTGCAAGCTTTTTCATCTCCCAGTACCTACTGCAACCTACATCCTTCTGAATCTGTATATTCATCTCTTGGTCTCCCCCTACGATTTTTACCCTCCACGCTGCCCTCCAATACTAAATTGGTGATCCCCTGATGCCTCAGAACATGTCCTACCAACCGATCCCTTCTTCTGGTCAAGTTGTGCCACAAACTTCTCTTCTCCCCAATCCTATTCAATACTTCCTCATTAGTTATGTGATCCACCCATCTAATCTTTGGTGTATCGGATATATTTTGTGGGTGTGCTGTGTCTGGCAGTGGGTCGGTTGGGGGAGAGCAGCGAGGAAGTCTTCACGGTGCGGAGTCAGGCTGGAGCTGCTGGCGGCGTGCACGTGCGTTTGGAGTTGTGAGGCGCTTCTTGCGAGGGTTACGAAGTTCGTCGCCCACCGATCCTGGACACTTAAAGTTGAGTGCTCACTTAACCTACTATCAAGCCTCAACTGCTATCACATCTCTTCGTTTTATCCTATTTGTCGTTTTCTGGGAGATTCCCCCGAGCAACAACGTGTGTGCATTGAAGTCAGCTAGAATTGCAACCGTCTTCCTGTGTGGTGTTTAACTTCATTCATTCCTTAATTAATGAAGTGTACCAGTGGTATCTTCTGCCTTGTGGCCGTTGACGTTCCGGTTACCTGCCCTGCTCGCTGACATAGTTTTCTGCAGTGTATTTTCCTCGTCGTGTTGATGCTGTCCAGCATGGCGTGTAATTCGTCAGCTGAGGTGTTGTTGGTAGTTTTGGGTGTTTATTCTGACTTGGCTGGATTGGGTTCAAATGGCTCTGAGCACTATGGGACTTAACATATATGGTCATAAGTCCCCTAGAACTTAGAACTACTTAAACCTAACTAACCTAAGGACAGCACACAACACCCAGCCATCACGAGGCAGAGAAAATCCCTGACCCCGCCGGGAATCGAACCTGGGAACTCGGGCGTGGGAAGCGAGAACGCTACCGCACGACCACGAGATGCGGGCTGACTGGATTGGGCTTCAGTATTCAGAACGTTGTGCCGTTGACACCTTTTTGTCATTTTGCTGGTTGGGTGGAGCAGAACTGATCTTGTTGGTTGGTTCGTCAGCTGGCTTTCGGTTGGGTTGCCTTCTAATTAAGAGGTTGTCGTTCTGGCTCAGTGTCTCACTTAAATGTGCGTTAGTGTTATCTACCCAGGCCGACCCTTGGAACCTTCTGAGTGCTACTTCTTGTGTTTCACATAGCGGTTTCCATTTTAGTCTTAAGTAATCTTTATGGCTTTCAGCCAAAATTTAGCTTATTAAAATTGCAAGGCTTTTTATTCCTAGGCCTTAAACGGTATTAAAAAAATTGTTTATTGTTTGGTATGTGGCCTTCACCCGAGTTTTCCATCTTACATTTAAAACTGGAAATTTCTTTCTCTGGGCTTTAGGCGTGAGATTGTTTGGGTTTCATATGTGGCCTTCAGCCGAATTTTATGTGAAGCATTTTTGGATAAAGCCTTTAGCTTATTTCAGTTGAAATTTAGAATCTCATTCCTTTAGGCCGTAAGCTGCAAAGCTGTTTGCATGGTGTGTGGCCTTCAGTCGATTTTTAATCTCTACTAAATTAAAAATTCAAAATCCTTGTCTTGCCCTTAAGTCATTAGATTTTTATTCTTTAGTATGAGGTCTTCAGCCGATTTTTACACGAAATATTTTAAGATAAAGACATCAGCCTTTTCATTTTGAAAGCTCTTCTTCCTAGGCCTAAAGCCGAGTTTTCACCCTATTTAAATTAGACACTGAAAATCTTTGTTTTGGCCTTAAGCCATAACACTGTTCTTGATTAATGTATGGCCTTCAGACGAGTTCTAAGGAAAAACATTTAAGCTAAGGCTTTCAGGCTATTTATATTAAATTTTTTTTTGAAGAAGTGAAACCTCCAGAAGAACTCCTGTACCTCAATTACTTGCTTAGGCCTTGTGCCTTGGATTTTCTATGTGGCCTTCAACCTATCTAAATTAAATCAAAGGAGGTCTTTCGTTAAAACCTTGAGAGTTTTTGATTCTTGCTTGTGTGATTGTCATCATCATCATCATTTAAGACTGATTATGCCTTTCAGCGTTCAGTCTGGAGCATAACCCTCCTTATACAGTTCCTCCATGATCCCCTATTCAGTGCTAACATTGGTGCCTCTTCTGATGTTAAACCTATTACTTCAAAATCATTCTTAACCGAATCCAGGTACCTTCTCCTCGGTCTGCCCCGACTCCTCCTACCCTCTACTGCTGAATCCATGAGTCTTTTGGGTAACCTTGCTTCTCCCATGCGTGTAACATGACCCCACCATCTAAGCCTGTTCGCCCTGACTGCTACATCTATAGAGTTCATTCCCAGTTTTTCTTTGATTTCCTCAATGTGCACACCCTCCTGCCATTGTTCTCATCTACTAGTAACTGCAATCATCCTAGCTACTTTCATATCCGTAACCTCAGCCTTGTTGATAAGGTAACCTGAATCCACCCAGCTTTCGCTCCCATACAACAAAGTTGGTCCAAAGATTGAACGGTGCACAGATAACTTAGTCTTGGTACTGACTTCCTTCTTGCAGAGGAGAGTAGATCGTAGCTGAGCGCTCACTGCATTAGCTTTGCTACACCTCGCTTCCAGTTCTTTCACTATGTTGCCATGCTGTGAGAATATGCATCCTAAGTACTTGAAACCGTCCACCTGTTCTAACTTTGTTCCTCCTATTTGGCACTCAATCCGTTTATATTTCTTTCCCACTGACATTACTTTAGTTTTGGAGATGCTAATCTTCATACCACAGTCCTTACATTTCTGATCTAGCTCTGAAATATTACTTTGCAAACTTTCAATCGAATCTGCCATCACAACTAAGTCATCCGCATATGCAAGACTGCTTATTTTGTGTTCACATATCTTAATCTCACCCAGCCAGTCTATTGTTTTCAACATATGATCCATAAATAATATGAACAACAGTGGAGACAGGTTGCAGCCTTGTCTTACCCCTGAAACTACTCTGAACCATGAACTCAATTTACCGTCAACTCTAACTGCTGCCTGACTATACATGTAAAGGCCTTTAATTGCTTGCAAAAGTTTGCCTCCTATTCGATAATCTTGTAGAACAGACAATAACTTCCTCCTAGGAAGTGTGTATAAATAAAGTTTATATGTTGAGTGCAACTGACAGTAACTTATATTGGCCCCTTTCCACAAATATAACCTCATCTGCTCTGTTCTGCTAGCCCAGGGGTTTCAAACATCTTGTAAACTATGGCTCACGTCATTAAGGAAAACAAATTGCTACTGTTGATTCACGTTATCTATGTACTTGTGTAATGATTTCTGTTATTTATTCTGAAGGCTAGTTAAGAGATTCAAATTTGATTAACTGAATTTAAATTCTTTGTGACCAAGATTGACTGTATGCCCAGATTAATGTATGCCAGTTTCTTAAAAAGCTACCTGGGAGCGAAGCATTATTCACTGCCTTTTGGTACAGTTACTTGTTGTAAATTGAGCTTATTGTGAGCTTAGTTGAGAAAGATAAACAGATATATTCGGGACTACCTACGGTCTACATTTCTCTAATTTGTTAAGAGTGTTTAACATTGTCAATCGCGTCTTAAGTAGCGAAGAGTGCAAATTTTAATTTATCTGTTCTGAATAAATTTTTTCATCGTCAACTATTGTTCATGTCGAAACCCCTGCACGCTTCGCACACTCTCCTCATGTCTCGCCGTCCCTGTAGAGCCGTAGAGCATATTCTGAGGTGAAACATAACGAGAGGATTTCGAACGCAATGACCTGCTCGCAGCCAACTAGCATGGGTTCTGAAAACATCGATCACGAAAAACCCAGCCTGCGCTTTCCTTACAGGCGTCGTGGAAACTATGAATCAACAAAATCATATAGATTCAGCATTTCTTGATTTCCTAAAACCCTTTGATTCGGCTCTACACGAACGTTCATTAAAAAAAGCACGATTATATGACGTGTCGAACAAAATATGTGACTGGTTTGAAAATTTCTTGATAGGCAGGACG